>NC_090444.1:1366337322-1367702322 GCF_031143425.1 Pleurodeles waltl | reverse complement strand
AGTCGCGGGGTCCCTGGGGGCCCATGCATGGCCCATGCCAAAGGCATGGCATGGCCTTTGGCATGGGGAGTGCAGGGGCCCCCTGCCACGGCCCCATGGAGCTTTTCACTGTCTGCTCACTGTCTGCAACTGCACCCGTTGCACAGCCGCAACACCGCCGGTTCCATTTGGAGCCGGCTTCCATGTTGCGGGCGTCATCCCCGCTGGGTCGGCGGGCAGAAACTTGGTTTCCGCCCGCCGTCCCAGCGGGGATGTCCAAATGGCCACCCGGGAGTGCGGCCTCAGAGCGGTTATAACTTGCAAGGCGGCGGTTGCTGCCCGCCAAAGTTGTAATGAGGGCCTTAGTCATTAATTTTCCTCAAATCTTGAACAATTCTAAATTTCCCACTTGGTTTTTGCAAAACCATAATAGGAGAATTACATGGTCTGCTCAGCACTTCTTTCTGAACTCCCTGCTTCACAGAATCTGCAATTATAGGTGTAACACCTTCAATTATGTCTGGTGCCAAATGATAATGCGGAGTTTGCGAAAAAACTGCATTAGGCTTGACTGTGACTTTAACTGGTTCAACTCCTTTAATCAGACCAGTATCTCTTTCAGAAAGATCTCACACTTTTAAAGTAGCTATACCTTGTAAATCAGTTGGGAAATCTTTTACTGTAAATGCAGGATAAAAACTAATCAGTGGAACTTCTTCATTAACGGAATCACATACAATTTGCATAGATGAATCATCATCACTATGCGTTTGAATAGCAATTCCATCATGTGTACAAGTAATCAAACATTTTGTTTTGAACAACAAATCTCTTCCCAGTAAGGAAACTGGACTTGGGTCACAGACTACAAATTTATGCAAACCTTCAAACTTGTCAATTTTATCTGGAACCGGTTGAGTAATCAGGGTTTGTCAAGAATTGATTTGCAACTCCTACAATCTGCACTGTTTTCCCAGAAAGTGGCACCATAGAAACATCTGCAGTTCTGTAGCTCCTGTATCAACTAGAAATAAAACCTGATGACCGATTAGTTTTCTATTTACATAAGGAACCTTTTGACCCACTTCTAATGAAACTGCTCACAGACATTCGTCTTCATCCGAACTCTCACTCATCACTTTATCATTCGATTCATCCTCACTGTGAAGTGTGAATTGTTGTACTGTCTGATTACTCAGATTTAACTTTTGACCTGTGTTCTGCTGAGGAAGCGTCACCTGCTGCTGTACCATTGGAGCTTGAGGTATCTGCATGTGTTGCTTTTGTATCATTTGCATTTGGGGCTGCATTTGCTGTGACTGTGGCATCTGAAAACTTAGCAGCTGTATCTGTTGCATCCGTTGAGGACTTGGAATTTGTTGAGGGATCTGCATTTGATTACTGTTATTCTGGACATTAGGACCTCTTGGTCCTCTCAAATTTGAAAAAAGATTGTTTTCATTCACCTGCGAACCAATGCCCTCTTGTACCATCATTCAACACTCCTGTTTCCAATGCCCGAGGCCCCTGCAAGCATGACAAGGTAACATCCTTTTCATTGTCTGCATATCACCTGGATTATAGTATTCAAGTCAACACCACGATTTCCATTTTGATTTCTACCATGACCTCTACATCTGGCCTGGTTCTGAAACACTTGCATGTTTCCCTGCTGCTGTGGACAAACTCCCTGCATTCCTGGTTGTGCTGCTTTTATCTGCATCACAATCGCCTTTTCCTTCAGTTTCTTCTGCTTCTTTTCGATCTCAGCACTACAGTATTTAGCAAACTGTAATACTTCATCAACCGGTCTTACTTGCCAGCAAATAAATGAGTATTAATTTCAGGTCTCGGCCCTTCAACAAATCTGAACACAAAATGAATCATGTCTTTGGGCTCACTTGTTTCTGTACCACTGTATTGTTTAAATGTTTGCAACAACCTCTCATAGTATGCTTGTATTGACTCTTTTCCTTCCTGTGCTGTCCTATTGATTCTCTGCCAGTCAATACTTTTAGGAGAAATTCTCATTTTCAGGAATTCAGTCACTTTGTTATATTATTTCATTACATCAGGAGATGGTGCACCTGTAACTGGATCTCGTGGAGGCTCTTTTGTTGGCCAGTCAACACTCCTTTGTGTTCCACCCGCAAATCAGCTAGAACCACTATTTCTAAGAAAGTATTCAACTCCTCCCACAGGTGTTTTGCAAGCTTCACAGCCCTGTCTGCTGGTACCATTCCACTGGGTTCTCCCTCCGTATCAGGTAGTCATTTGTAAATGACAAAATATCACTTCCTCTGCAAGGGACATGTACATAATTCCCTCCAGGAATTTCTCTCATGGGTGATATTGTTACTGGATTATCAATCTACTGCATATCAGCATTTGCATTTGCAGACTAATTTTTCTTCTGATCTCTTTTCTTAACCCATCTGCCTTCCCACTTATCTAATGCTCCCCATGTTTGAATATTCTGAATTAATTCCTTAATATAAATTTTCATTCCCAGTATTCTCATGTTCTCAATATCTTTTTAATCGAATTCTAATCTGTAGTTCCTTTTCAGTGGCTTTGATTTCTCAATTTCTACTTCATATTTCTCTGCAAGTTCTGCTATTTTCTGATGTACCACTCTTGCTCTGTTTGTAACATTTTTATACATGAAGCATAACTCCTCTTCATTATGAGTCAATTCTATTTAACTCAAGTATTCAGTCAATCATTTCATTCAATTATAATTTAAGTCTTGCCAAGTTCAATTAATTTTCTCCTTCACTATTTGATTTTACTCCACTCATTTTTTTCTAACCAGCCTGTTAACTGCTGAGTTGTCAAACCTTGTAACGAAACATTATTATCTACATTGAGCAAACTCTGTAGAGTAATACATGGAGTCTCAGGAGTCATCAAAAACACATTTGAATTCAAATCTGTCTTTCCCAAATTCTTTGAAATCCTAGAATAATTTGAATCAATCAGTGGACCTGTCATGTCAAAAGTCTGATTCATTGGAGATATGACTCTCCCAGTAACATTGAGTCTCTCCATTTCTGCATTTGAATTAAACATGTTCTATACACTACTCTCATTATTTCCCTGGGCAAACAATGGTACAACAGGACCAATAGTAACAGGTACTGTTATTGCTTCTGGCCTTGATTGAACATTCCAGTTTTCTGAGTAAATTACTCCATAATTCTGACCTGACAGCATTGAAGAATTCAACTGTGATAATTTTACAGGTGTATAACTCGGTATTGTCTTAACCTGTCCAATAAGTCATTAAATTAGGTGTAGACTCCATCTGAACCATCATTGGTTTCTGATAAATCTGTCATGATGGCACCACTGCTACTGTCATACTCGGTGCAGAACTCACAACAGGAATTGTAGGATAGACTAGAGGTAGCTCAACCTGAGACATAGGTGTCTGAGGTACAGTATAGCAGGAATGTTAGTTGCGCCCTGTACTTGACTCTGTTACTACAAGGGGTACTTGAGAACGTGGACCAGTTCTGGTACCTGGACTTGACTCTTGCACTGCATATGGTGGTGGATGACTTCTCAATAACTGCATTATAAAGTCATCATCATAAGTCAGCAATTTCCCAGCTTAATCTGACTCATCTTCTTCAGAAGAGTCCTTATTCTTTTTCTTTGTCTTGTGTCGGACACTGCTCTCTTTCTCGTGTGTGATTGTAGGAAACATCTTAATTCCCTGTAAAGTTTCAGTTCTCCAAAATTTCTGCTCATTGTCCCACCTTGCCTCTAATAATGTCTTCTCAACTTTTCTCATTCTCCTATCAAATTCTAACTTCTCTTGTTGTCTGGCCACTAACTCCCAAATAGCTAAAGCTTCAAATTGTGCTGATCTAGGAGGCGGTTTTAACTCTTACAGTATTCTCAAATTTTCTACAATTCTCATATTAAAAGTTCAATAGGCAGGAAACGCTAAGCTCCATTCCGTCTCTGTAATTTTGCACCATTGTTTCAACCAAATACATGCTGTGGTACATTTCTATTCAATTACAATATATGCAGGTGTACCTTCTGGCGGGGCAATTTCTCCTACTCTAAATAGAATAACAGCACCTCCCTTAAGCACACTCTTTAACGCTTTAACATTTTTCATTTTTACTTGGATTGGGCTTAATACTTTAACTTTAAATCAAAACAGGAAGTAATTCAATCCCAAAATCCTTTTTGCTTGCCTCTCTCAACCAATAATGCTTTTGGGTTGTCCACCAATCCATTCACGTCTCCTTTTCACCAACCAACCTATGCCAGCGCGGACCTAGTGACGTCACACTCACACGCACAGTGGCTTGATCTCCAAAACTCGATTCACACGCAAACTAATGCAAAATATTGCGAGCACCAAAGAAAAATCAACACACCAACTTGTTTGCTTACTACTGTTGGTGAACACAATCACTTTGAAAGCTTCACGAATACTTCATTTGCAGCTTTTAGCTCTGACAACTACTTATTTGATCTTTGCTTTCTCTGATTCAAAAGTAAAATTTCACCCTTGACTAATACTAGATCTTCCTTGTGCACTCAGCAATCACCAGTATCAGTCAAACCAACAATCCCTTTGACTCACTCCCTAGGAATACTATGTGTCAACCATGCCTGATTGACCAACTAAATAGACAAATTACGCAACAAAACCAAGTGTCTTCTACACTTGTACAATACCCCGGAGTCTTTGACCATGCAGGGTCCGTATACCAACAACCACATGGGCAATTTTTTAGCACAAAGCACCACTCTCAATTGAAGTATGATGGCTTCCCTACATACACCCTTAGAGTACGATGACTCTCTAACAAACTACATTGGAGTACGCAGACTCCCAACTTCTCTCAAACATTGCAATTCTCCTGCAATTTTGCTTAAGCAGTGCAAGTACAAACCTTATCCCAAACACAGCTCACACTGGAAACATCTCTAGACAATCATTGGCAAAACCAAATTTCATCCTAACAAGCATCAGGAAAACCACATTTTCAGCAAGCACTGGTGAAACAAAATCTCTCCTAATGAGACGAAACCATCAGATGATACCCTCCTATTGAGAAGTAACCATCCTCACCGACCAACATTGTGGGCATTTCCAGCCTTATATTTCTTTTGATAATTTATTTATAAGGTGACACAGATAGGGTAACCATCAACTACATTTAGAGGTTCGACACAAATCTTTGGACTCAGATAGGAGTGAGATACCATCCTAACAGTCAACATCAATAAGATCAATTCAGTAAACATCACTTTCAATTTGGAGTCAGTGATTCATACGCACCATGGCCTATGTGGCCCTGAATCACTACACCAGTTTAATTAATAAAGTTCAAAGATTTATTGCCCTTTAAATTAATAATACTAAGATCACGTAAATCAAATGCTCAAAACCAAATGATAAAAGTACAGAAATAATACATACTGACCTAATCTTCAAAAGAATCTTAACCTAGGCAGAATATTTATCACTAAACATTCTAGAAGCACCATGCAGAATAATAATAGTAACAGATGAATGTTGGAAGCAGAATACATTTAGTTATCGCAGATGAATTGCTAACAATCAATTGTATGAAACAGTCAAATTTAGAATTTGGTATTCCTAACTGTTACTCCAATTCGATAAGTATGTTTGGACTTCATGCAAAAAGAAAAGAAGACAAAAATTAATTTGGAAAACATCTGACTGTAGCGCTAACCAAAAATAGCGGTTCGGTTTCTAAAAAGAGAAAACATAAAAATCTGCAATAAAGACAAATGCTCATTTGGTTATACCTCTCCTAAATGGATCAGCAAGCAGTGATGTCTTCATCAGTGGAGAATCTTCTGGTCTTCTTCATTGGGCAATGGCAAAATAGGGAACGGTTCAGTAATGTTTGGCCTTAATGCATCTGAACTGACAGAATCACAGGCAAAAAGCTAAGACACAAGAACACATCAGTTCACTAGATGAGAAAGGAAAATCTGACCTTACTTCACCTCAGTTTTGCTATATTAAATCCCTAGAAAGCAACTAGCTAAGTTCTACTGGTCAGTCTATGGGGTGGTTGAGTGTTCTACCAATAACCTTTGATCCACGTTTCAAAAGTATATTTTCTGCATTCACCATTTGCTCATCTTCTCTCACTGCAGTCACCAGTTTCTGCTGTAGTATACAATTGTTGCAGGTTATACATGAGCACTGAAGACTATTGTTCCTTGGTACACATTATCTCATCCCAGGAAGACAAACAAATGTTACAAAATAAGAACATAACTTTTCCACAGTGAGCAAGCCACACAGGATGTTTAGATAAACATTAATTTGCAGTGTTAACACTTTTAAAACATTGCCTCTGGAAAATTAATAAAACGTGAGGCCTTTTTAAATCCAATGCTAAAACATGAATAATAAAATATTTCATAATATTTAAACTATTAATCTTTTAGTACATATTAATATAAATTTTTCTGTACATTGAATTATGAATTAACAAAATACATTTTCATTAAACAGTTATTTTCATATCTATACACAGTTTATGGTGTCCATCATAATAATTACTCGTCATCATTTATTAATAGACAATTTTCAAACAACCTTTTTATATTATGTTATTTCACAAAATATTCAAGTGACTTAATTTTTATTAGTAATGTTTGCTCTCCAACAGCAGTTATAGTTAGCAGCACTAATCTTAACTAATAATAACTTGCGCTCCCACACCAGGCTCTTTCTCCTGATAGTTTTGGACCAGAAGTATGTCACTTGCAATGCCTAAGGGCATTGTTTTCATGAACAGCTGCAGCTCTAAATTACTGTTAACACATTACAGCCACAATTGAAATAAACTTACTGTGCACTTTTGATATATTCCATTATTTCAAGTTTCTTAACATTTTCCTTGAAACGCGCTCTATTTCGAGATGGCTGCTCCTTTTGATTTAGGTGTTACTTTATACTTCGGTGTTTAGGTTTAAAAATAGAATTTATATTCAGAAAAAAAAATCGGCCACTGTAATTGTTAATTGTTATTTATCATATCTAGTATACCCATTTAGCTAAAGTGAAATCTCTTGGTATACCCTTAGATATTTAGTAAGACATCTGGGTCCCTGCTTTTAACCTTTAACATTTATCAAGAGATTCCAGCAACCAGTTAAGTCTATTAAGGTGCTATCTATCTTCGCGTAGAGAGTTCACTGATGATGAAGCATGCAGCAAGAACCTGTGGGTGATGTTGAACTCTCAATATCTCTTTTAATACCTGCAAGGTTTCATAGGGTAACATGGTGCATAACTTTAAAGTTACAAATGAGACTACATTTTCAAGTAAGGTGTAGGTCCTTTTTCCCGGAGCTGTACAGTTAAGTGAACCGAGACACCCCGCTTGAGATAATTTTAATAATAATGCAGACAAAAAACGGTTTCAGGCCTGTGACGGCACATAGAAAAAAAGCATTTACAATAACAAAATATAGTTGTGCCTGCCACACAATTTATCAAAAAAGTGACCCTTAGGAATATGTGTCTGTGTACTTACCTATTGTTTTGAAAAACTATAATCAACTTAGCAATGAAAAAACATTAAAAAAACAACAATCACATGTTATCAAAAGTATTAACGAAGTTCCACACACCAGTCATACATAAGTGTGCCTCATTCATTACCTGGGTAAGATCTTAGAAACGGAAAAGAAAGAATAATGGTATGAACCTATCAATCCTTATGAAATGAAATTTAATGTCACTATAATGGCTTTATTATGTATACAAGTGTGTGACTACAGAGAGGTGCCCCCTTGTCACAGCCAGGTTACAAATTTCACTCTAAATGAGGGTAAGTTAGACTGATTCACGAGTGTATATTCACTGACCTGATTACCTTTTGCTGTGTTGCAGTTCCTACCTTTCACGAAGTACACATCGATATCTGCATGTGTTTTGTTTTGCAGTGTCCACCATTGTTGGGGTGCTTGCAAACATTTTAGAATGAATACTATTTCATTTAATACGTTTTTTGACCCTTGCAGGTACAATCTATTTAAAAAATCAACAATAGGAGAGGTATGAGAGCCTTAAGCCGCATCTCTTTGCTGGGCCTGCATATATAGTAGGCAAGAGTTCTAGTGCCCTGAAGAAGACCGATGACCCTATTGAACATTTCTCATGACTGAAACATGTTGGATATATATTATGGATCGTTGAAACATTGCATTTTATCAAGCATCCACGTACAATGCTTTTAATAATATCTAGTACTCCCAGTTATTTAAAGAGAAATCTCTTGGGTATACCTAAACACATTTTTAGGTATACATCTGGATCCCTGCTTTTATCCATAAACATTTATCAAGAACTTTCTATTCCAAGATAGCTAGTTAACACCTTGGTGGACTCAACTGATTTCTGAGAATTCACCTATTGTGAAGCATGCAACAAGAACCTGTGGGTGATCTCTCCATATCTCTTTCAACTTCTGCAAGGCTTCGGAGGGTAACGCAGTGCATCACTTTCCTTGCCAGACACTAGCACTTGTGACACATAGTAATCTTCCTGCAGGCCACAAGCTTCTATTTCCTATTTGAACCTCACCTTGGATAGACACCAGACTAGTATCAGCCTGAAATGTACGTGGAGCAGAAGACTGAATGGAGGATTTATAGTTAAGGCTAAAGTGAGATACCCAAGCACAAGAAGAAATATTAGTATCTAGTTGAACACTGACTGTCTTCAGAGGGACATTCGTTTTTTTCCGTAATAAACATAAGTCAGTAAAGTGACTGGCAGCATGAAGATCTCCCCCTCCTTAGCATAAACATTAGCCTTCTTGTCACTCAAGCTGTTCCTTGGATTGGTGGGCGGCTGTGCAAATCTTCTTAGACCTCAATAAATGATTAACACTAACAGCAAAAGTATGAAGGACATCTAAAATACTATTATCTTCTATCAGTCCCTCAAGACAGCACATGATATGAGGGAGGCTACGACTAACAGTTTAACTGGTCAGAACTGATTGATGCCTCTCGCTTGATCAACTACACCCACAGAGGACAAATAAATTACGGTATTCGGCAATCTGGAAAAGCCAAACAGTTGTCGAACGATTTGATTGTAATCACCTAAGCGGTCAGATTCTATTTTACAGCTGTTTATTAGATTTTTACAAATCTAAGATACAAAAGTATGGTATATTGTACATTGACAGCCCCTGCACTCAAAGGTAGGAATAGACCTAAGATTAGAAGACAATAGAGCAGCATTACATATATTATTCAAAACTAGCATTTGTAGCAGCACATTGGGTTTGACTATGCAAATAAGGCCAAATCATCTGTTTTTCAGTATGAAAATCTGTGGTGCCTAGGCCAAGATTAAAGTCACCAGCAAGGATGATATGACCCTCCTTTTCTGACATTAGTCTGGAAGGTGAGGGGATGTGTTAGCCTGGTCAGTTTATGTTCAAGGTTGATTAGGGTTGGTGCAGTTTGCATTGCTAGAATTGTTAAGCATAGTTTACCAACAGAACAGAATCAAACATGTCAAAACGAGAGCTTGAAGGTTAACCTAGCCAGTTTGGTGTTCTGTATCTTACAGTGAAGAGTAAGAGATGCACAAATAACCAACATCCCTTCCCCTTTTGCTTTGCTTGAAAAGGAAGGTGTTGCAGGAGTAACATTAGAAGAAAAACCTTTTAAAAGCACTTTGCCCACAGGCGAAGTTTCCTGTAAAATCATAAAGGTGCATACAATGTTATAAATTGTACGAACATGGATTATTCAGCTTGGAAGCAATCTAAGCCACATTTCATAAAACTGCTCATAGTTTTCCAAAGCACAAAACTTCTGGTTCCCACAGATCCTGAGGAGCAGGTGCCTTGATCTAAAACCATATCAAGCGCAATATGGGGCATTAAGTGGCTCATTAGGAGCACAGAGTAGCATTGTAAAAAAAAAAACTGTGAGTTGTTCACACCCAGTGAAAATATTTTGAATCTATTTTGTGCAGTTACATTAAATATTGTCTGTCAAGTGTCTGGATTGGGAAGAGGAACATTCAGAGCTTGTAATGGTCCACATTTATAAAAGTGGCCAAGGGGAACCACATATATTACTGTAGTCTTAGAAGAACCTAATGTTCAATTCTGAGAACAAATCACAAGCAGAGTCTTATTCTTAATGTTCAATTTGTTACAGTCCTCCTCAAGGTCTGACCGAATTGCCAATCCATTTGACTCTCCTGACCATGATAGTATTGCAGAAGGAAATACAAAACACTCTATAATGAGTGACAAGCTGGTACATAATCTTGTTCTTAAGTTGGGCAAAACACTGTTTGCCAGTTAAGAAGGAACATTCTTAGGACCTCAGCATGAATCATAAGAATGTGTGCGTTGGGATTTGCTAATATAGAACCTTTAAAAATGTCATTGGGAGATGTTAGCACATTTTTATTAAGACGCTTAGGGGATGAAAAATTATTGGTGCTGTATGATGCCACAACCATTCCAATAAGTGTCCCAGTTTGCTTTGTGAAATAGAAAGCCTTCCGCGGCCATTATAGTTACTTGTGCTGATCAGCAACATCACAGAAACCATGTACATACTGGTGAGAATGGGGCTTACCGTGGTTGTTGTGAGAAACAATTCAATTAAGGTAATCTATTTCCCAGTGTGATCAGGTAAGGAAAGCAAAGTACATCACAAATTTTCAAACAGTCCTTCCAAAAAGATGCGGCCATAGTTGAATATTGTGTTACTTGGATTAATCGAAGCAGAAGGCTCTATAGAGCCAAACTGACCCAAGGACACTGTTTAACCACCCACAGTCTGGGCAACAGAATGAATGTCTGCTCTGAGCAGGATGAGCCTGCATGCGCTATCAGGCCCACTATCACTAGTGGCCCTACGCTCATTTACTCATATGCTATTCAGTACTACCCATATATTCATCTACCACACATACTCCCAGAGCAGAGTAGTTAAGAGTTGTAGATTATTATTTTCAGGTGCTGTGGGAGATCTGGATATCCCTTGCGAATTTGGAGGCAAAAAGACCTCACTAAAGTAAGTGGGCCCAGCCCAAAGTCTTTTGACCTTTGACAGGCTGCGGACAGGCCCACCCCATGTCGAGGCTTGGTGCGGGTGTGTCCTGCCCAGCAGGTTATGAGAGAATCTTTTTCTAGAGCCAATAGTCCTGGCCACCTCCTCTTCCTTGGCCACAGGGACTATGGATCTTGTAATCCCCTACACACGATATCCTGGCTTCTTTTCTTTTAGTTAAAAGCCAGTCTATGTGGTGGTCTGAAACAACCTGACTTACCTACCCTGCTACGGAATTTAAACAAAAAGGCCATCTAGCCTTGAGAATGTTATTACCTTGACATAACCAAGTATCCCTATTTCTGCATAAATGCTAAGAGAATATGTACTATTTGGGTTATGCCGAACCCCGCTTTCCAATAAGACTTAGGCTGTTGTCTGTGCAAACATCTGTAGTAACAAAATAATACCATTATTATCCCAAAGCAGATTCTTCTGTCTGCTCCAAGAGTTCTGGGCGGCAGCCAAAATGGCCAAACATGGTCTAATCACGTGAGATGTTGTATTCGTAAGAAGAATCTAGTAATCAGGAGCGCATTCTTAATCACAACCTTGTACACCAGTTTAGCACTCCTTCCAAGCAGTATTCCAAATACACATCAAGTTTGACTTTGTGACATCACCTTTATGGATAATAGCTGCTCCCCACCCCTTACGGCTTCTAAACTACTTCCCTAACAGCTGGTTATCATAGATCTGTTTTTAACAATAGCCAATAAACATATACTCGTTGAATGGAAATCCCCAGAACGACTATCCATACATATTAGGTAAGTGTGGCTTATGTACTTAAAGAAGCTCAGTCGACTATGCATACATTATAGGGCAGCCAAAATCAACCAACATGTATATGGGATAAGCTAGATGAATATCTCAGAAACGTTGATCCTCCCTAGACCAATAAGATGCAGAGCACATACATATACTCCTGCCCCCCTAACGATCGGTATCCTACTCATGAGGTGTCATATGAGATCTTATGCCAGTTCTTTAGTTTTGCTCACCATAATAACGGCATTGCTCTACTCTTCATCTCTGCATTTCCCACTCCTGTTCCTTTGGTTCTTTATGCACATCTACAGCTGGAACATCTGCATTCAACTAGACTCTTCCTTGAAATCGAGACTGCCAATTGTGTCACAATTCAACCAGGGTTAAAAAGCAGCTATTGAGCTATGCTTAATCTTACCTACACAAGTATCAACCAGCTCCCGTTTATCAACACAGCCTGGATGCCCATGTTTTCATAGAATACATAATGGTGATATTTTCCAACAGTTTTTTGCAGGAAGTGCATTTATAATGTGTTGTGGTTGACCAAACTCTTGTTGCATCTGCTCTGAGGAGAGTTTAAATTTCATCATACACTTTTTATTTTATCTTTCTGTAAGATTATGTTTTACTATCCGTGATGTTCTTTTGTATGTTAAGGTAATAAAAATGATTTTTGAGCTTAAAACATGCAAGAGATGTAGTCACTAGTTCTCAGTAAACCTACATAGGTTATGCTTGACGCCTTAGTATTCCATACTTTTTCGTGTGTCGCTTTATTTCTGTATAAAGCAGCCCCATTGGCTCTTGCCTGGGGAAATTTCCAGGATGTTCCCATGATGCCCAACTCTGTACTTCTCCTTAGGTGCCCATGTGGATTACCAATGCTGGAGCTTACTTTAAGGAGTCATCTCAGTTCAGAGGAAAACAAGTGCCTTTTCTGAGGCTAATATCTTAAGATCACTTAAGTGAGGGCTCTGAACTCAATCTGTTGGTGTTTGCTCTGAGGATGATCATTTTTCATGTTGCTAATGTAGATCACCTAAGTATGTTCTACAGTGTACATCAGTTCATACATTAGTAGTGTGCGCACAAAGGTTAGGATTCACTCTGATGTACTGAAAGAGACAACCTCAGATCAGTGCTGAGCCCTGACATCGGAGAAATGAAATGTCACTTTGGTCACTGAGCACAATGGCTACGTTGGGAGCAAGACAAATTACACTGGCTTTGGTTGCACCAATGTATGTGTGTGGCAATTTTAGGGAGATGTATCAAAGTGGTGTTCCAGACATCAGGCCTCAAAGGGGCCATAAGAAATGGACAGTGTTTTCAGTATGCAGGCTCATCAGAGTTCACTGGATTTATTCCAGTGATAAGTGAACACAGCATCAGCAACCAAATGACTTAAAGCAAATAAAGAACACCTATAATACTGTATTCTGCCTTATACAGCTACTAATATAGACACTGATACACTCCCTTTCTAGTTGGGGCAGTCATTGCTTTAAGAACGAATAAATAATTTCCTCACTGCTCAGACTGAGTCAAAAGACATTTTATGAACTGAACACAAGAGTATGCTGCATGCAGAATGACACCAGGTCTCATAAATCACCTTAAAACGTTTCATGTTCCCAAACACATTGTAGTGCACTCTATTATGACTTTTTTGGGGATATTTTTTTTTAGGACAGATTGATCGGATGTAGCTTCTAACACTAACGGGTAGTGCCATCTAGAAGTTCAACTTTACTGTGTGCAGACTAGTAAGTGTATAGACGTTAATGCACTGTATCCCAGTCAGTGGCCTCGGGTAATGGGACCACTGCAAGCCACATTGACTTAGGTGAAAAATCTTGTCTGATCACAGTCTATAACCTTTCATTTAAAACCCTTCAGGTTCTCACTTCAGACTCATCGAAGAGAAGAGAGATGATAACAATGCTATGACATATCTTCCCTTACCTAAGCCTCTCAGTATGCATGCTTCTCTAGCCCAAGTGGTGTCACACTTAGTGATGCTTTGCATTCTCTAGACAATCAAGTTACCAGAAATCCTGAACACTGAGTCAGATGAGTTCTATATTTGGGAGGAGACATCATTACGTTACCCCTTCACTTATGAGTCTACATTGGTTGTAAATCATTAGAAAAAGCTTATTCAAATCCCTGTACATGCCAGGTGGTACATAGGTTGGTTACAACCTTTCTCCAATCCCAACTCAGATTGTATAGCTAAAGAACAAATCCCATAACCAGAATGGCTTCACTCTTGATCATTTGTTGATAGTTTAAAAAAACAGCACAAGTAGAAGCATCTTCTCAGTACAGACATGCAAGCTGTGAAATAAGCTCTCAAAGAGAATAAGGGATTATCACCAACCATTGCTTAATTTGATCTGGTGGTTGCAGGTGCTTACGCGCCTTGTCCTTAGTAAGTAAACTTACAAGGGGACGAGTATAGGCCGATGAACCTTTTGGATCGCATGGAGTATCCTAGCTATGTAGTAATCGATGAACATCAACTATCAATGTAATCAATCAACAACCACTAAGAGAATCATTAAGCATGAGGCAATATATCGACATTTCATGAATAACCACAATTCAATTATACGTTTTATCAATTTTATTTCCCTATTAGTTACAATACTAAGTCATAAGGTTAATTAAAACTTTATTCAATCAGCTCAGAATTAGTTTATTAATGACCACCAATAACCTATTCTAATCAGAACTTGAGAAAACATATGCTCGAATGCTTCAGCATAAGCTAATAAAGATGAATATATCTACATTTTTAGCAGAGTTCAGCAATCAGTTTGTCAATCATTTGTCACTGTCAACGTCACCTTTAGGAACTCTACCTAACCCAGATTAGTATCAGCATGTGGGACTTCATGCAAAAACAATTTAGAACATGAATTTGGAAAACATCTAGCTAGTAGATAACCTATAAAAACAGTGCAGTTGGTACCTAGAAAGAAAAGGCACAAAAGGTAATCAGTCACATTGTCATAGCTACCTATCCACGAAATGGATCAGCAACAAAGTCAGTCTTCGTCTTCAGGTCATCAATCGATCAGCAACGCATCAGGCTCTCAAGAGCATGAGCCCAATGACAGAATCTTGAACCCTGTCTCTTGACGTCATCAATTCTCCCCTCGTATCTGAAGTTTTAGCCCCTTGTCATGACTTTTTATTAGAGTTTTTCAGTGCATCCCCCTAATTCCTAATTGGTCAATTATTCCTCCATGTGTGACGTTACCCAATACATTTTATTCTACATATCTATGAGTTCTAGTATTTCGTCTTTCGCAGTTCATTGATTGGTACACTGTACGATGTCTTCATCATCCGGCTCTTCAGGTATCGAGAAAGTTGCATTTTCCTCTTAAGTCAGTGTCTCTATTGTATGAGTCCTGGGAAAGTACATCGAGTCTGTCTTACATCAAACCTGTAACATTTCCTAGTCCCTCATCTTCTGTTTGTCGGTACATTGCAGAAAATTGTAGCTAAGCACACAGTTCACGGTCAGTTCAAATGCACCAGCTTCTCCACAGTGCACTAGAAATTCAGCTTCTGCGTGGGGCCTGGCAACTAGGCCACAACTTCAGCTAAGTTAGCTTCTACGATATAATAAAAAACATAGGTTATACATCTCATTCTGGCACATTACTACATTATTATTACACATTTTCATAATACCACAAATTTTTAATAATTTTGGTATAAATTTGAATAAGTGGCTACCCCTCCCCGTGGGCACATTTTCAAATGTGCACAATATTTTCTCTACAATTAATTTCTCTATGAACTTTGTTAATCAAAACACATAAGCATTCATTAATCATTTCTAATTAACATATCTGCTTCAACACAGGTGGGGCTTACTGGCATTCATTTTTGGGGACCACCATTTATTTTTCCTCAACAGATTTTGGTCCAGAACAAGTGAGAAAAACCTATGAAAGGGTGAAATTACAGATACAAAGATGGAAAAACAGTGATTGGGGAAGAGAGAAGGGAACCAGAGCCTGCAAGAGTGAAATAAAAAGGCAGGTATGAGGTGGAATCCAGACTACACAGCTTTGGTATTTGGCTCCCCATCCTTTGATAGCGCTGGTTGTACATTTCTGAGCAAACGTGGGCTATGGGACTTAATCTTTTTCAAACATTGTCACCAACCATCTAGAATTTAAAGGCTTTGCTCAAAATCGGGACATGGATAACTCGTAGAGTACAAATCAGACAGGTTTGTGTATGCAGCATGCAAAGCTATCCAGAAACTCCATACCCTTTGAAACTCCATCTGTAAAATGTACCTACCTGCTACACGCTCTCCAGGCTCTGCACTGAGGACCAGAGTCAATGCTAATAGATGCCACTAAAGCTAACCCTTTCTCTAATCCATGCACGACAGATGAATTAACTACTTAATCAGAAGACTGGAAATTGGTTAGAGGCCTCAGTTAGATGTAGCAACATGCTAGCTAATGAAAGAAGATTGGTCATTCTTTGTGAAGGGCATTCTACTGCATAGCAACAAGTGTTGCTGTATTTTTTAATAACTTGATATGTTAAAGCTACAAACATTTGCTGTCTGAAAATTATGCCACAGATAATGGATTATGTGGCAAATACTGCAGATACATTATTATGTGGACACACAGCAGCCAAAGAATGACATAACTGTTGGCACCCTAAATAAAAACCATAGATCCTATTTCTTCTTTATTTAATGTTGGTGTATGGAACACAAGGCTATCTTTGCTGACTTTAGTGGAAGGTGATCCCAAAATTTTGCATTTTAGATCCAAACTTTCTTAGCCATGGCAGCCATTTTGTAGTTTTAGATTGGGCTTTTCAGTGCTACAGTTGCAATAATCGTACTGACATTGACTGGTGTTGGTTAAAGTGAAGCTGTGCAGTTTCGACACTGCACAATATGCATCATTTTTAAATCAATTTGTGAAATTGCATCAATTTGACTGTTTTGTTGCTATTTCACACGTTTCGCAGATGTATTTTACAGCTGTAAAAGCTTATTTAAAAAAAAAAAAAAAGATTGTAACTGTTATAAGGCAACCCTTTACTGCTAGCCCACAGAGCGAACGAGCGAAACACTAGTTTTGAGCTATCAGTTGAAAGACCATGATGCTCACACTGTTAATCTGCTTAATATGAACTATTATGTCTACATTGTAGTCCTTTCACCAACATATAATGTGTAATGATTTTGTAAAATCAGTTTCTCTTGGCAAACCTGGATATCCAATGGTGAATTAAGAGGCTGAGTTGGCAACCCATCCTCTCTTGGATTAGTGTCATTTGCTGCAGTGCCTCAGACCTGTTTATTAAACCATTTGCTACTGTGTAACTGTTAACGCAAATGTATTAATTACAAATTATTAATGAATGTTTATGTATTTTGAATAATGAAAAATGTAAAAAATGATTAACATAGAAAAATAATGTGCACGTTTGAAGATGTTCCCTCGGAGAGCGATCACCAAGATTCACGGATTTACTAAGAAAATGAATAGCATATATGAAATATAGAAAAACGTATACAAATAACGTAATATTATGTCATATTTGGAGATATAACTTGTGTTTTACAGAGCTTAACTTAGCCAAAGTCGTGGCCTAGTTTTGCCAGGCCTCGTGCAGAAGCTGAATATTAATGCTCAATGAAAGATGCTGACAAATCAGACTAATCATGAACTGCTTATTGTTAAATAAAAATTGTCTAACTGAAACCTTTGCATGAACCGACAGACAGGAGACAAAGGAACCCAGCATGTATCATCTACTGTGTAAAGCGCTCAGAGCGTACTTTCCCAGGACTCGAACAATCGAGACACTGACTGGAGAAGAAGATGCAACATTTTCAATACCTGATGAGCCGGATGATGACATCCAAAGTGAACCAATCAACAAACTGAGAACTGTACAATATTATAATTTATAAATATGGAGTAAATATATAATTGGACAGAGTCATAACTTGTGATTAACTGACCAATTAGGAATTGGGGGATAGTCCGGGTGACTTTGATATAGTGCCATGACAAAGGGGGAAAACTTCATAAGATGATGGGTTAGGAGACGAGACGGATCAAGAGAGATGTCAAGGTGAGTCGAGATTCTGTCATTGGGCTCATGCTCTTGAGAGCCTGATGTGTTGCTGATCGATTGATGACCTGAGGACAAAGACTGACTTGTTGCTGATCCATACCGAGGATTGGTAGATAGGACAGTGTGACTGAATTAACTTTTGTGCCTTTTCTTTCTAGGTACCAACTGCGCTGTTTTAAATAGCTTTTCTCGTAGCTAGATCTTTTCCAAATTCATGTTCTAAACTGTTTTCGCATGAAGTCCCACATGCTGATGCTAATCTGGGTGAGGTGAGGTTCCTACCTTATGACGTTGACAAACACAGAGACAATTGATTGACAAACTGATTTGCTGAACTCTGCTACTCATGTTGACTTATTAATTCCTAATTCGATTGTTGTCCTATACTACTGCTTTAGAATGTACTCTGATGCAAGTTTTGATTAGACTATGTTTTTGGCACCTTCTAATGAATTAATATGAATTTGCTGACGTGAATAAAGTTGAATCAATTTTCATGAACTAATATTGTAACTAATAGGAAATTTAAAAAAACTACTAAAACGTATAGTGAGTTGTGGTTATTCATGACCGTAGGGTCATGGGGTGTTATGTTTATGATTCATTGATGTTGATGACTAATGTTTATTGAATTACGTATTAATAATTAGTGTGATTGCCATTTGCCTAGCTAGGGTACTCCATGCGAATCAAAAGGTTCATCGACCAACACGTGTTCCCTTGTAAGTTTACTTATTAAGGACAAGGCACGCTGACATAACCAAGCACTTGTTAAAGTCCCATTGACCTAATTGACTTGTAAATGTGTTCTACCAAACAGACTGAATTATGATCTTGGCTGAGAAGCATCTCTGTGCAATTGTTCTTCTGTAAATTTGTCTGGTTGAAAAGCACAACTTTAAATGCTTTAAAAACAGCCTTTGCGATCTTTGTCTTGGCAGTGAAAGCATGTTTGCTAATATCAGACCAACTTGACTGGAGAATTTCCTCTATGGATTTTTTCCATTTCACATTACAAACTTTTAAAAATAATGTATACTCCATGCCAATGTAACAGTGCACATTTATGTGCGAATTCGCTTTTTTCAAGCAGTGTTGACTTAATGTTGTTTAATAGCACAAAACCAGCAGACTCACGAGTTCTGAATGCAACAATCGAACATGCAAAGGTTAGACAATACTATACTGTCTAAGCAAACATTTTTGTGAAAAAGTCGTGAGAGAATAAATTTGACCCATTCATCCTCATTGGCAATCAGTTTTTGAGTCTTGGGTAGAAAAATTATTTATTTGTCTGTATGCTAACAGTCAGTTTTTATTCTCTAACCTTCTATGTGTGAATCTTTTTTTAATTGAACATCTTGTCTCGTCTTAAAAATCACACAGGTTATTTTTTTGTTTTGTTTTGTTTTTTAACTTTCTGGACAAGCATGTCATAGCTCACACAGTAACGTACAGGTTTATTGTTCACTTTAAGTACCATTTAGTATGTAGATTTCTGAACCGTAATATTTCCCAGTGAAAAAATAATTGGTTTTGTTGCACAGAATGGGTTGTAAATGTGCACTGCAAATATATTTTGCTTTCTTCCTAACTAAAGCAGACTTTCGCTGAAGTTCTAAGTATATTATTTAAGAATGGCAGAAAGAGTGAGGTTTGAGAAAGGGGTATAAGATTCTTACTGCAACTTGCATGCCTTTTTGATCTCAGAAATGTTGGCATTCAAAAGTAGACTTACAAGGCCGAGGGAATGCAACAATTGGAGTAATCAGGAAGAAAATAAGTATGCAGAGGCACAGGTCTGTTGAGAAAGTACTAACCCTTACTGTAATCCAACCATCACACACATGAATTGTGTCTCATGTGAGCTGCCGGGATATTAATTACTATGCTCTCTCAGTGGATTTATTAGCTTCACCTAGGCTATTTCGAAATGCGCGGTTTCTCGTGTAATGTGTTTGGGCAATTGACTTTATGTCCTGCTCTGAATTAACTTAATTCTATACTGCTCACGCGTATTTTTGGCCAGGGGTGCACAGTGAATTAATTTTGTAACTGTTTGCTAAATCTAAAATACATTGGATGCTCTGTGTGTCCAGCCATGGTCCGCAAAGCAATTCTAAACCTAGTGTGTGGAAAACAATTTAATTATGTCAACAAACGTTGCAAAATCAGTGTTGTTTGATGCTCAAACAGTTATCACACAGTATTAAGACTCTGTAGTTAGTTAAAAGTTCATCTTTGGGATGGGTACAGGCTAACAGTCCTAAATAATTTGTTCATGTCGACTTTTACTCAGTCAGATTGCAGGACCGTCTTCACTGGTGCACACCACCTTCAGTGACAAGGGTTAATCTCTGATTGACTCCCCTTTTTAGGTCGAGCCTAGACATCGGTTGTGATGTCTCTTTGAGACATGTTTATTTACTTTGTGACCTTATAGCACACCTATTAACTCTTTATTTATTCCTTCCATTGGCCTTTAAAAATGCTTACTTGCTGCTGGTAAATCGTTGTTCTTTGTCCCTCTTTTTTTTTTTTTTTTGTCCTCATTCACTTGTCCAGTCTCTTAATGAACGGAGATCAATTGAAATAATCACTAATCTCCCCCAAGAGACTCTTGTCCAGGACAGCCCATATTTCTGATTGGCAGAGCCTCACCAGCTCACCTTCAGAACCGCCGGACACCTGCTTTAAAGTAATCACAGGACAGTACCTAATTGTTACGATTCTAACCAATTTCTCAGTGGGTCCCAGAATTTGTGCTTCTTATCTAATTCTTTATCTCTTGTATCCAAAATTAGATTATATATTAACGAATCCTTCCATTCCATCACCGTCGGGGGAGAAGGACTAATCCATTTCTTACATATCTCCCGCCTTGCTAGCAGTATCATATAGAAGAGCAATTTAGCATCGTTTTTGGAGTCCTTTCTGGAGCCCATTTGACAGCCAAATATAACTAAAGAGGGGCTTACCCGATTCTCTAGAGGTAAAATCTTTTTCACTACCTCACCAACCTCTTTCCAGAACAGATTGAGCTGGGGACATTCCCAAAACATGTGAATGTCGCTTGCCCGATCCTTGCCGCACTTTTTACAGGTAACCGGGGTGCCTTCCGTCACTTTGGACAGTTTCTCGGGGGACCAAAAGGCTCTGTGGATGGAGAACAAATGATTTCGTCTTAAAGAGGCAGATTTTACTGTAGCATACAAAAGAGTAATAGATACTTGCCATATATCTCTTATCTGTACTCCAGGCAAGCATCCTCCCCAGATTTCCTTGGGCAAGTGGAATTCTCCATCTACGGTTTCCAGTAATGTCCAATACCACTTTGCTACTTCTCTCTTTCCCACCGAGTCTTGAGATAGTAGTTCTTCCAAATCATTGGAGCCGCCTACCTTTTCCTTGACGGCTTTCAACCAGCTCCTTATTTGCAGATATTTAAATTTAGAAAGACGTCCATCTACTATTATATTGAGGTCCTCATAAGGTAGTAACACCCCATCCGTGCAAATCTGCCCCCATTTCACCAGCCCTGCCTCCTTCAGAGGTTTCGCCAGAGTATCTCTTGTCCATTCTGGTGAGCTCGGAGCATCCCAGAGAGGCGCATGTTTACTATAAAACGGTAGCTTAGTAGCCCTCCTTAAATCATACCAGATATTGACAGAGTCTTGCAGTACTTTAAACCTCACCTTCTTAAAGAATTTTGGATCTCCAAATTTATACAGGAACCCTGACTGTATATCATAATCAACTTCCATCATGACTTTCAGAACCTGCCCCAAATCTGAAATCTTCGACCCATTCAGTGCCCCTCTCATATTCTTAATGAAGACCGCCCAAGCATAATACTGAAGGTCCGACAGCGCTAACCCGCCCTTCTCTTTTCTCCGTCTTAGTTTCTTCCATGCAATTCGCACTCCTTTGGAATCCCAAATAAACAAACTAATTCTACCTTGTACACAAAAAAAGGGAGCACACTGCCTCACACTCCAGCATAAAATAGCCCCAATGCATCATGGTAAATGCAGTCATTTGATTTAAAGATAGAGAAATTTTTCAAAAAGTCTTTCACCTTAAGTAGGTGCAGCAAGTGCCGTATCTCTGGACATGTGTTTCTGGCTTTCGGCCGTCATCAGCAGAGAGAAAATATATCTGAAGGGGTTGCTTGAAATGCCGCCGAACGTCTTCACAGGTTTTTGTACCACTCAGTAGGCGAACAGGTGCATCACCAGAGCTCGTCAGCTCGTAGGCTCACGGGAGCCGTCAATCAGACACACAAAAAAAGGGAGCACACTGCCTCACACTCCAGCATAAAATAGCCCCAATGCATCATGGTAAATGCAGTCATTTGATTTAAAGATAGAGAAATTTTTCAAAAAGTCTTTCACCTTAAGTAGGTGCAGCAAGTGCCGTATCTCTGGACACGTGTTTCTGGCTTTCGGCCGTCATCAGCAGAGAGAAAATCTATCTGAAGGGGTTGCTTGAAATGCCGACGAACGTCTTCACAGGTTTTTGTACCACTCAGTAGGCGAACAGGTGCATCACCAGAGCTCGTCAGCTCGTAGGCTCACGGGAGCCGTCAATCAGACACACAAAAAAAGGGAGCACACTGCCTCACACTCCAGCATAAAATAGCCCCAATGCATCATGGTAAATGCAGTCATTTGATTTAAAGATAGAGAAATTTTTCAAAAAGTCTTTCGCCTTAATTAGGTGCAGCAAGTGCCGTATCTCTGGACATGTGTTTCTGGCTTTCGGCCGTCATCAGCAGAGAGAAAATATATCTGAAGGGGTTGCTTGAAATGCCGCCGAACGTCTTCACAGGTTTTTGTACCACTCAGTAGGCGAACAGGTGCATCACCAGAGCTCGTCAGCTCGTAGGCTCACGGGAGCCGTCAATCAGACACACAAAAAAAGGGAGCACACTGCCTCACACTCCAGCATAAAATAGCCCTAATGCATCATGGTAAATGCAGTCATTTGATTTAAAGATAGAGAAATTTTTCAAAAAGTCTTTCACCTTAAGTAGGTGCAGCAAGTGCTGTATCTCTGGACACGTGTTTCTGGCTTTCTACCTTGTAATTTGCCCAACCATTCTTTCTTATATTTCAGCGGAATCGCATTAAAAAGAAATAAGACTTTTGGTAGTAACGTCATCTTTACTAAGTTAACCTTCCCATAAATCGTAAGAGGTAGAGTGCCCCAGCTCTTCATTAATTTAGTGACATCTGCCATAACTCTTAAAAAGTTAACCTCTGCTAACTTATCTATGTCCTGTGTAATCACAACACCCAAATATTTCATTTGTTTTTTATTTAGCACACTCTCCTCTCGCATATTCCAAGTCATAATTTCAGTCTTTTCTTTATTAACCAAATATCCAGCAATTTCCCCAAATTCCCTTGTCAAATCTTCCAAGACCGGTAGAGTTTGTTGCAGATCCGCTGTATAAACCAACAAATCAGCGGCATACAAGGCAATTTTTTTGCTCCAGGTCCCACCCGAAACTGGATTATCCTCTGTTCTGTTCTAATCTTACAAGCTAAGGGTTCAATATGTATATTAAATAACAATGGAGATAATGGGCAACCCTGTCTCGTCCCTCTCCCAATTTTAAAAGGACGTGATAGAACCCCGTTTACCAGGATTTTTGCCTCCACATTCTGATATATTATACGCAATGCCCTAGTAAATTTCTCTCCCAAATTAAAACCTCGCATAGGACCTCCAAGTAGATCCAGTTCACCCTATCAAACTCTTTTGTAGCGTCAATCAAGGGCCAAAGGTTCCTTATATGCTTCAGCCAGGTCTATGGAACCTATCAGGGACTGGGTCAGCTCTTGCATATATCTCCCCTTAATAAAACCTTTCTGATCTTCATGTATCAAATTTCCTAAGACTCCCCCCAATCTCCTTGCCAGGACTTTGGTAAATATTTTATAATCACAATTTAATAAGGAGATCGGCCTATACGAGTCACAGATTTTTGGGTCCTCTCCAGGTTTTAGAATCAAAGTGATCGTGGCTCCCTTCCAGGTAGCAGGACACTCACCCCCCTCCATCAAGATGTTATTACACAGTTCAGTTAGAAATTTTGCTACACTACTTCCTAAAACTTTATAGACCTCAAAAGGCAACCCATCTGGCCCTGGTGCTTTTGCCGTCTTCCCTGCCTGTATACAATGCTCCACTTCCCCTTGCCCAATAGAGTTGTTCAAGACATTATTATCCTGCTCCTCCAGGGCCACTAAATCCAGGTCCTTCAACCATTCCTTAATTTTCTCTATAGATGGTTCTAAATCTTCTGAATACAGCTCCTTAAAATGGTTTCGGAAAATCTCCTGAATCTCGTCGTCGCTATTAGAGACCAAGCCTGACTCCTTATCCAAGATCCCGACTACCTTGTTCCTACCTAAATTTGTCCTTATTTTCCAGGCCAACAATTTCCCACAATTCTCTCCATACTCATAGTGGGCAGATCTATTCGCCTCGACCCTCGCTTTAATCCTTTTATCCAACACTGCTAGTAATTCATACCTTAACTTTTGGTGCAATTCCGCAACTTTCCTTGGTTTTTTCCTCTTCTTCGGGAGTTAAATCTACCAGTTCCTGCTCCACTTGTTGTATACCCCCTTCCAACCGGCTGATTTCATCCTTATACTCTTTCCTTTTAATCCAGGCCACCCTTATCAATCTACCTCTTAGGAAAGCTTTAAAAGCATCCCATACCATATCAAGTAACGATGACCCCACATTAAGCTAAAAAAAACTCCTCTGCATCTGCTCTTAGCCCTGCTACTATATCCTTGTCTAGTAACAGAGTTCTATCTAACGTCCACCTGCCCTGGGCGACCCCACCCTTTAACCGAATGCTCAATCTAACTGCAGAATGATCCGATAGGTGAACACCAACATGGGCTATTTCCCTTATCCAATCTCTTATCCTCCCATCTACCAAATCGTAATCAATTCTTGATTGGTGCCTGTATTTTTTATTATTGTATGTATATCCCCGTTTTGACCCCATCTTTTCTCTCCATACATCATGTAAGCCCAACTGGGACATCATAGTTAATAACCGAGAGCGCATCTTATGATTAAATGTCGATCTACTTCCAGAAGATCTATCAAGTTGGTAATTAATCACGACATTAAAGTCGCCCATCCATATTACTGGGTCTGGAAAATGAATCAACTGTCGAAATAGCTCTTCCAGAGGTGCAGAGTCATCTTTATTAGGCCCATAATAAGCCACCAAAGTGAGTGTTAAATCAAAGGCTACTAATTTTCCAATTACCCACCTACCCGCCTTATCAACTGGTCCAGCCTGAAAGGAAATCCTTGGATGTTTTTTGACTACAATAGCCACCCCTTTACTTCCACTGGCCTGGGTAGTACTCAAAATCTGCTGGACCCAACTACATGATCTAAACAGTTTGGTGCATTCCTCATTAGACAAGTGAGTTTCCTGCAAGGCCAACACATTAACTTGTACATCCCTTAAGTATTGCAGCAATCTTTTTTTCCTCTTTACAACCCGGAGACCATTGACATTCCAGGACAAAAGTCTCAGCTCATTATCTCCCATCTACAAAACCCCACAATTAAGAAATACTACTGAATGAGGACATATTTTTTTATTTTTTTCCCCCATGCCCCCCACCCTGTGATTATCCCCTTCTTCCCCTCCCACCTCCTCCTATATCCCCTCCCCCTACACCCTCGGAGAACCCCCCCCGATTTCCTAGTCGAGGCGAAAACGCCTCGGGAAGGCCCCCAGACCCGAAATAAAAATAAAAACAGAAAGGAAGACTGTCCTCCCCCGCCTTAGTGTATTTTCTCCAAGGTCTTTATCAACTCATCAACTTCTTTATTGTCTCTAAAGTTATACATTTTATTGTTTGCCATTACCCTCAAAGTGGCTGGGAATTTTAATTGAGCGGTAGCACCAAGCCCCCTTAAGACCTCAATTCTTCTCCCCAGTTCCCACTCCTTATTTAGGGTCGCACTTGATAGGTCTGACCTAATTTCGAACTTCGTACCTTCCACAGTCAGCGTTCCCTTTCTTAATGCGGCAGACAAAATACGCTCCTTAATTGCATATGTCTGAAAGCAAACCAGGATTCTCCTGGGCTTATCCTTATTAGGCCATCTCCGGGGGGGGTCCCTATGTACACTTTGAATATCTTTTGCGATAACATCTTCAGTATCTTCAACCTGAACTTCTTGTTTAATCAAACGGACTATGAACCCTTTCAGGTCCCCCCCTTCCATACCTTCTGGTACTTTTAAGACTCTTAAATTGTTCCTTCTCTGATTATTTTCTAAAGATTCCAGTTTCAGTAAGACATTTTCTTCTCCTGCTCTCATACTCTGCAATTCCACCTCGTTTTTTTCCAGTGCCGACCTTAAATCTCCAACTTCTTCTTCCAAGGCAGCTGTCCTACCTGCCAATTCGTCTATTTTTCCGCCAAGAGTCTCGCACAGACCTCGTATCTCCTTCTGATTAGCGTTTGAGGTCTCGAAACCAGCCCTAACCTCCAAAGAGAGTGCTGTCAACATTCCTGCAATAGATTGCTCCAATGGCTCCTCTGCTGACCCCGACTGGTGCCCATCTATACCCTGGGGAGGAAGACTCAGGTGGTGCCCCAAGGATGTACCAGGCTGTTGATCGACCCCTCTAAATCCTTGTTCATCATTTAAGTCAAATGTCTGTACTCCATCTTTAGGCATGCCCTTAGTGCATTGAACCACCGCTCCCTCTCCTACTGAGGGGGCCAAGGTATCCAACTCGTTCGCCTGGAGCTCCCCCAACACTTGAAAGCTATTCGGGTCGCACTGGATTCACCCGATTTGGGCCACCCCCTCTCCCGAAACTGCTCCCTGTCTAGGTTCACTCCCCTCCATCCTTAGGGTGCTAGGAAGGACTCTAAAGTAAGTTTTTAAAGAAGGGGTAATTCTACGCTCTTTATTCAATAGAGTCCCTCCTTTTAAATTCGAGGCAGCCTTCCTGCTCCTTCTGTCGTTTCGCCTGAAATGAGTTCTTTGCTCCGGAAAGGCTCCCCCAGTATTCAGCTCTTCCCCCTTAGAGCCAAAAACCTTCTTACCGCTCCTTAGAGAATAAACTGTACTTGATTTACTTCCTCCTGTCACCCCTCCTGCTATATCTCCTACCTTTTTACTCCCTCCCCCAGGGCCATAATCAGAATTCAGACCCTCTATTCTTTCTTGTGCCCCCCCCCAGAGGGGCAGTTCTAGAATTAAGAGGAGGCACATTACCTTTCCTATTGAAGTCATTTTCCATCCAGGGAGGTGAATATCTTAGGAAGTCACCCTTATCTAGGGTAGCACCGCGTCTTGTGCTGCCCCTGCCGCCTTTCCCGCGGAGGTGAATTCGAATTACTGCCTCCCTTCCTCGCTGGTGCTCCCAGGCAGCCGGGGACCACAGAGCCGGCGCTGCCCTGTCCAGGCTTGCTCTCTCCACCTCGGCCGTTACTATTGTCAGGTAAGGAGAAAGGGGGCTGCGGGGGTTCCCTAAAGCTAACGCCTTGTCATAGGCGTTATCCCTTCTTTTTAAAAAAAGAAATTCAAATCGGGTCTGAGTCTCCCCGCGGCCCGCGTTCTAGCCGCCCGCCATGTTCTCCGCCCACGTCTAGAGTGTCCTAATGCTCGTGCCCGTGATGTTTGTCCCTCCTTTTTGTGTTTTGTTTCCTCCTACAGAGCATCACTCTGGTATTGCATCTTTATGCTTTGGTTGTTTATGTGTTCGTTTTGTGGCACTATTTTTTCCTTTCTTCCCCGCTTATTTTACTTTGTGTTCCTGTTTGCCTGTGCTTTCTTTTTCAGGTTTCATTAAGCACACGTGTTTTAGAAACCACACTTCAGCTAAAGTAAGTTCAACCTTTTTAAGCTTTGTAAGCTTTACACAAGAAACATGATACACAACAGGCACACCAGACAGGACATGCGGCATCCAACACAGATAACCAGGAAGCCTGTGTTCTAACTCTCTTACATCCGCGCATTGTTTGGTTAAATGTTGATGCAAATAATAAACGTGCATGTATATCCAACAGGTACGTTTGTTGAAATGCATTCAGGAACCATTGTTTCCAAGCACCAACAGTAATTTAAATATATCGACTCTCCGGAGGAAATGCGGTTCACCGCATGCATCTTTTTGATACTGTGCACTCTGGTAAGCATCTATTACAGTTAATTTATTTTGTTTTTTACGGTGACCTAGATTTCTGCCCACCAGCCTAGCAGGAAACTTTTAATGGGTCCAGCTGGGAGGTGGCGGCAACCTCCCCGTCAGAAGTTCGCCGGACGGTGAAAACTGTTCACTAAAATACGAATGAGGCCCTAAGATTTTTACAATCTCGATTACAAAACAGTTTTGTTGCATTGAAAAATCTTACAAAAGCGGTAGCAGCATACTCTGAAAGCTACGGGTGAGCATAATGTTATAATGACAGTCGTTTTACATTGCAGTTCAACATCACAAGTATTTTCTGTTTCTTTCTCTCTGTCGCTCTTTAACTCTTGCGTTTTCTGCTTTTTTTGTATCATCCCTCGTTTTCTCTATTTCTTTTTCATGTCTCTCCTCTTTCCTCTGTCTTCCCCCCCCCCCCACAAAGCACCTTTCCCACACTCCCACCGCCCAGCTGACCACTCCCACCGATCCCCTCCCCTTCTTTAAGGCAGTCGAGAGTGGGCGCACCAAAGGCAAGAATGTTTGCACCTGTCCACACCTGGACTACGCCCAGCTCCAGGAACCCTGGATATCCGTTAAACCACCCGTGGATTGCCTCCATTACGACTCTGAGACCCTCTTCCGCCTCAACACCGGACGTCTCAACAACTGCTGCACCATCTCCCCCAAAGACACCAAGACACCCATGAACCTTTCACCTGCAGGAAGCACAGCTTCAGCGCCAGCCTCAACAAACCGAAGGTACTCTCCGCACACAAAGATACCAACAACCCAATCAACTGCCTGCTCCTGAACATCCGCTCCCTCCACAAACACACCGCCGAACTCTGGGACCTGATCGACAACTCCCGACCGGACATCGCCTTCCTTACCGAGACCTGGACCAACCCCACCTCGGGTCCAGACACTGGCATCGCCATTTCCGACAATTACAGCATCCTGAGGACAGAGACTGGCTGTCCTGCCCGGGCGGAGGACTCGCCATCGTACACAAGTCCTCACTACGTGTCAGTAGCGTCCAAGAAGAACAGTGCACCACCATGGAACACCTTCACTTCTTGGTCCACTCCAACCACAACTCCTCTATCCGCGGCACCTTGGTGTACAGGCTACCTGGCCCCCGCCCAACTTTCATAGACGACGTAGACATCGCTACCCCCCAGGCCCTGGTGTCAGTCAACTACCTCCTCCTCTGTGACCTGAATTTCTACCTCGAGGACTGCACCGACCCATCCACGCCACCCTCGGCCTCAGGCAGCTGGTCCCCACACCCACAACCATTGCAGGACACACACTGGACCCTATGTTTACCTCAAGCAACCGGATCACCATTGAGACCATCTCCACCCCAGACTGGACTGACCACCGATGCATGCACTTCACAATCACCACACCCAGCAGCTGCACCCGCACCTCCAGGACCCCCCCACAGGAAATGGAACGAAATCACCAACGAGCAATTCACCTCATCGCTCACCAAATCCTTCCCTCCCCGCCAGCACAGCAGCGCGCAATCTCAACGCATGGATTACCGAATGCGCCGACACTCTAGCCCCTCTCCGGCTGACATTAGCCGAATGTGTACGTAAGAAAGCCAGCTGGTTCACCACCGAACTCCAAGAATCAAAGTGTACCTGCAGATGTTTAGAGATAAAATGGAGGAAGAGCCAAACCAGCAAAGACCTAGCCTCATTCAGAGCCGCAACCACCGCCCATGGACCCCGGCCCGCTCCCTCAAACCTGCTTGGTTACTTAATTAAGAGCACTTCACACATGTGCTGCATCCTTGCTACGCCACGGACCACATTAACATCATTCAAGTGTCGGTAAATGCCTTGATTTTAAGTTCACATATATTGTAGCCGTTCTTTAAATTGCAAAGCACTACTGGACACTTTTAATGTGAAAATGGTGACAACATTGATGGCTGGAATAATGGCTATATATTGACTAGTACTTGATAACTGTAAGGGCCAGTTGTAATGGTATCAGTCAACAGTGAATGTTCTTAACAGAGGCAGATACTGATGTCACAGCACTCAGGATATGTGCTGCATGGCTACACACTTACAAGGTCCAAAAGGCTGTTTTTTAAAGTACCACTTCCCAACAGGGTTGCTTTAATTTTAATAGAGTACCAGCATGGTTGCTACATTAATAAGATATCTATTTGCAAGCACTTCTATTACTAGATGACTCTTTGCCAGCAGTGAATATATTCCAGTCCATTTTATGTTGGTTTGCTTGAATTAGATCTACAAATTCACCTACAACCCACCCTCCTGTTCACCACAATTCACCCGCCCTCCCGTTCACCACCCCACCCAATTTCCAGAGGCAATAGCTTACCCATAATCCAGACCTATTGTCTTTCAAACAACTTTATTGATTTAGCATTTTTTCGTAGATATAATAATTCATGTGTTTCACCTCACACTACGTTTATAATTGTTCAGTGAAGACCATGGCTGAATACATACAGCATTCAATGCATTATTGGTTTTATGTTAGTTATTTCGGAAATTAACAATTAGTAGCAAAATGAGCCCACAATGAACCACTGCCTTGTGTTAGAGTTGTAATTATCCAACGTTCTTAGATGACCTATTGGGTCCTTGTTTATTACAAGTGGAAGAGAGGGAACAACACCTTGATGTATCAGGGAGCAGCTACTGAATCTACGGTGTCATTTGGGCTATCATCAAAGTGCTTTGATAAGACTAGAGTAGATGCAATCTGACATCAGGTAATGAATAACCAGGAACAGGGCCTCTAAGCACTGGGGAAATCGGACACTGAGACGGGCACTTCAGAGCATCTTTTGCTTCTCTGCAGTAGCTTGCACATCTGCCAAATCTGAGCCTTGTCATTATTACACTAATTCCAAAAGGAACAGAAGACAATGATAGATGTTCAGTATGAGAGTTAGTAAAACCTAAAATAAAACTAAAAAAACATCCTGGTGAACTTCAGCTAGACCTTAGGACCTAATGGACTCGCCTGTAAATCCGGACAAAATTGGGTTGGCATTTATGCCGTTAAGGGAGTTTGCGTTCAGATGTTGAATGTTTTAAGGAGGTAAAATCAATCCAGCCTATCAAACATGGCAACTGTGTGAAACAAATTAGCTTCAAAGTTGGAAATGATTTTCCTACCCTTCAGTATGGCAGGCAGTAAATATTGTTTTGCGTGGACTGCAGGGTTACTGAGCAGTATATGTAAGTTCCCAGGCTCGAAATACAGACCCTACTGCAAGATGCAGGTACCACAACTGACCAGAGACTCCAGTGGGTCTTGAGGTTAGTCACTGAGACTTTCATCCTTAGCCTTGATGTCAAGTCCTTCGAGGTAGAAGTTAGGACAGAGGTCAAGAAGGCTTTATGTGCATTTCCTCAGTAGGTGAAACTGGTACCAAACTCTCTGTGCCAGACTTAATATGAGGGTTTGTTCATGTGTCGCATATTATAAAGAAATATACATCATTGGTAGGTACCCCTGAACTAACTCCCATCTCTTCCACACTCTCTTCTACTTCTGAGTCAGTTAAGCAAAAACAAGTGAGACTTGAATTGTAGTCAGGGGAATCTCCTGTCCAAGACAACATGCTACAGGTCTCTCTTGTACTGCAGGACCTCTACTTGGGCATGCAACTCATCTCCCTTTAGTACAAAGACTCCACCTTGGTGACAGTGGAGTGGATGTTTCAAGAAAGCTCATAGCAGTTTTAAGAAGCAATAGGAGTGGCCTCTTTATTCCTATTTGAAGTGGCCTGTCAGAGGCTAGTAATTCCCCTTTGTGTCCTAATTATTTTGAAGCCAGTAGGAGCAGAGGGTTCCCGCAGGTTCATCTGCTTAGAGCAGTGGTATTTAAACTTTTTTATGTTGCGCCCCACCCAGTGGGAAAAACAAAATCGCCCCCATTTCCCCCAACTTCAGAATTTCTCGCAATTTGTCTGTTAAATTCGCAGTGTTTAAATATGTTTAACCTTATCTGAACCCTGCAGTTTAGTTATGTTACTGTTTTAAAAATGCGATCAAATACATGATGCCAAACATAGTATTCTGATTAGGCAGACCTTACTAAGGTGTAAAAATATCTACAGTCTGATTAGAAGATGTGCGGGGTTTGAAGTTTATTTGGAGTCCCTTCCCTTTTGACATATACTCCTAGCTTGGATATAGATAACAAAAGATGTTAATGATGGCCCATTACAGAGCAGTTTACTGCTGCTCAGTATGTTCAGATTAAAACAAAGCCCTGTTATTAGCATAAATGCTTCTTTTGGAAATAACCTGTACTCCCCATCCCCTCACATGGGATCACGGAGGCCCTCTATTGGGGGGGTCTGGGAGGGGCGCCCCAGTTTGAAGACCCCTGGCTTAAAGTTATGGGATTTCTCCGACACCTCGATGTTTACCTATACCACTAATCACATTGGTTGAATAAAAGCATAACCATTCATGCTTGCACAACTTTTAGTCTGAATAGGATTAAAATTCAGATTTTATTTTTGGGTATTTTACCCCAAATCTATAAGCTTTCTGGAAATTGTCATAATAACTGTCACCAGTTAGGAAATACTTTTGGGATATTTGAAGTAGGTTTTCAATAGGACCTTACAGCCTCCCGACTTGTTTGCCTGGTCTAAAACGCTACATGAACCACTTCTAGCTATCAGGAGCTGCAAAACTGAAGTATGGAGATGACCAGGCAGAAATGGCCTTTGCATTCCTGTAAATTTGAAGCATACAAGTCAATGTATTTCACTTCCTATTGTCAGAATGGTGACCTGCTAAAAGACAAGCTCAGGGGTTTTACTTTTTACTTTAGACTCACAACTCTCGTACAATCAGTCAATTATTTATTCTGTTTTGAACTCAACCGAGAGCCACATAAAATCCATCTGTATGACAACTATACAACTTCAGTGTATACACAAAATCAAATAAAAGAAAAAAACATGCTAATTTTCAAAAACGACAAAGTGCTTACTTAACATGGCAATTTACCAACGTGCAGTTATTTCAGTAAAGTACCCCAAAGGAAAGTGCAGAAGCCATAATAGTACAAATATGCAAGAAAAGTCCTTAAAACAAACCCCAACTCGAGATACTGGAGTAATACCATGGCATTACACTCCATTTTTGCATAAAGGGAACAAAGTGCAAGAAAAAGTGCTGTAAGAAAACTTTCACTGAAATAATACACAGATCGCAAATTGGAGTTCTCCGCCGCAATTCATTCAGGTTTACTCAGTACCAAAAATATGAGAAACAATTAAAACACATTTAATAAACATTTGAAGAATTCAGAAAAAATTCCACAAGCCATTTCTGAGGGAGGTTCAAGTAAGTCCGGCTTCAAAGGTCAATGTCATGTTGTATTTTAAAACAATTGATCTCAGAAAGTGGTATTTCAAGAAAATTTATCTCAGAAAGTAGCGACATGCAGAGTACAAATATGGGCATAAAAAAATTACATGATTCGGGTTTTGGACATGAATGAGGCAAAGTTCGCAATACCTCTCATCCTTTGGAATACCTTCCCAGACGCATGTAATGTCACGCAATGGTAATAAATTTAGCCTAATTGACAATATGATTCTACAAACGACCATGCGGAAGGTTCCATAACAGATAGGGTTGTGGTTTTTTTATGCATACTTCTTCCGTTTAAGACTTCATTCCTCCCAGACTGTCTACACAGTGAGATGTCCCTATTTCTACTCACTGTATACAGTGAATTTTTCAACAAACTTTTTGACAGAGATTTTGGGTACAGGAGATCCCAGGTCTGCACCATTTCGATCATATCCAAAGTTTTATAATAAGTAAAATAAAATAAAAGGCACTTATTGCTTTCAAAATTTCAATTTTCAGTGCAGCTTGAATGGAGCCAAATTCACCACTCAATATACTATTCCCCCACTTAAAGGCAGCAGCTAATGCCAGCATAAATGTGGAAGTTAGGCCACATCCCAAACGAAAAGCAGAAGGAAAAGCCATTGAATTTAAATTACCTAGCTGTCTCCATATACACCCCTCAGTTAAAAAAAAAAAAACAACTTCGAACATCATCACTTAGCAAGCATATCTCAAAGTAGTGGGGGTATTTTAGATTTATACACAGATAAGACGTGAGCGAAGTGCTTCTGTCCACAACTTTTACATAATCAACCAGTAGACAAATCCTGAGAAAGTGCCCTACTTCTACAATGATTTATGTGAACAACATCTAAACAATTGCTGGACAAAAATTCTTATGAGATAAGCGATGGCCTGTACTATTTCCATTTCGGAGTTCCCCAAGTCCAATTAATTTTTTTCTCAATCTAGCCCTCTTATTTCTAAAAATCATAACTTTGCTTGCTCTTCATAATGCTTATCTTAAAAAAATGCTCCTCCATGTATTTTTCCAAAGCGCAAACGCATCTCTGAAGGCCTATGGGAGTTAGGTCCATCAGAATAGCATCATTCTACAGACAAGACAGCCCATTGACAAAGGACCAAGTTCAGGAGGGTCACCCTTTACTGAGCCAACTCTGCTACCCAGATCCCGAGTATAAAGAGAAAATTTGTTTTGCGTCCACACACTCCTCGATAAACCTTGGTTTCCTCCCAGCAAGACCTAAGTCCAAGTGGACGAATGCACAGCAGTGAGTAACCTTAAAGATAAGCTGGAAACTTTAACTGATATAGTTTTCTCCACAGTGTTGATCAATCGACCCTATTGAACACTGTGGAGTGCTCAATAAAAGCGTAGTACAAAGGCATACTCCTACTCTCAGGGTACTTTTCTAATATCGTTTGGCAGGCAGTGATGTTATTGAGGGTACCACAGTTAATGCAAAAGCCTGCCTGCACAGCTGTAATAAGATTATTACCAAACTCCCAATCTTGGAGATGTATAAGTAAACTTTTGGTAAGTAATTTGCCTTTCCCATTAAGAAGGGCAATTTGTCAATAACTGGGAGGCCCTTAGGGCCTTTTTAATATAAAGGTACTATAATGCTCCCCTTCCAGGAGGAAGGAATATTACCAGACAAATAGCAATTCTGAAATAAAGAACATAGAAATGAGACCTTTATGGACACATCATGTTTTATGAGGGCAATCGGAGGTTCATCTGGTTCCATAGCCCCAGATGATCTGTCCCTTTAATAAATTCCTTGCTCTGTTTACAAGAAGGCAGACTAAATAATCTCATGTCATCCGCTTTGACACTTTAAACATACTTTTCACAATCACTAGAATTTCTGTTGTATAAATGGGAAATTTGCTATGTCCAGGCTTCATCTGAGATCGGAATTGCCTGGGCTGAGACTCTTGAATCACAGTACTCAACTATTGAGCCCAATATTTCAGAGAATTAAAAGATGCAACTTCTTCCCTCAAATTAATCAATTTCTTGTCCTTCTTCTTCCTACATTCCATTGCCTTCAGCCTTGTTCTCTTCTGCTGAAGGGGGTTAATTCCTCATTGTCTTGAGTATGAAAAGAGCATAAATTGTTCCAGTATAAGGGAATTTATTTCTAAATTTGCCTTTTCACAGCCCAAGAAACCTTAAGGTCAGTTCTAAATTGATTACACCTTTCTCTACTCCACAGGGTGCAAAAGAGGGCCAGCTGCTTATCAAAACAGGAAATTGGATCATCAGAAGATTGGTCTGAAGGACCTAAACTTGCAATTCTCAAACACTGACCCAAAGGCATCAAATTTCCTTGGACCAAAACGTAAGCCCATTGCTTTTGTTGAAAACAACTGTGTTCTTCCTAGAGTTCCAATCCTCAAGGGCCACAAAATCTAGATCAATGAACAGAGAAAGTACATAGTGGTCACGTAGGTCTATCCGCCATATCTGGAACTGAGAACAGACATTAAACATTTTATAGGACACTACTATATAATCAATTAGAGACTGCCTACGGGGTGAATAAAAGGTATGAGAAGCAGGGGAATCTTCAGGATATCTGCCAATCAGAAAACCAGTTTTGTTCATTCTTAAGCGTTCTAAGAGACTAATTTCCCTCTCATCATAATTGTTTCTGGAATGACTGCATCAGGAATATGTCAGGCCTCATCCAGCTCAATTACTATAGGTCAGAAGAGCTGAGTTAGACACCTTGTCATTAAAGTCCCTGGCCATAATAATCGATGGACAATCCTCCAGCTCGCTGATGTTTGGAACAAAAGAAAAAAAATGAATTGACTATGGAATCCTTTGCCTTACTGAGGGGAATATAAACATTTACTAACAGAAATGTTGACGACCCTTTGTACTAGCAAGTTTTAAACTAAGACAAAGATTCAAGGGATGTATGACTCACTTTGGATTCCAATTGATATTATTGTTTAATAATATTGCAATCTCTCCACTGGTGCGACCTTTTCTTGAGGGGATTGACCTGCAAGAATAAGAAATTAATTTTCAACTTCAAATTCAGAACAAATCCATGTTTCCTGCAAGCATATAATGAATAGGGAGAGTTGAGTTGCCCTTTTAAATTTTAGAGTGACCCAAACCAGCTATATTCCAGGAAAATGATTTACCCTGTGGCTTACCTCCGAAACACTGGGAGCTTTGCATTATTTCTGGTCCCATTCAGGATGACACCTAACCAACTCCAATTAGATGAATCACCACCTCTCTTCAAAACCCGATCACTTGAAGCCTCCATTTCTACAGTGCTTATAACTCTTCTTCTCATATCTTTCCCCATGGCGTTGGTCATATTCTTCAAATTAAACAACCCACTCAGGTTACAGATGCAAAATATCACCCTGTGAATTCAACATAGAACCATCTCAGTTTAACTCTTCAAAAGGATCTTCAAAGAAGACATTGGTTCCTATTTTTCTAAAGTAATCAGCATTCTCTAAAATCAGTGTCACCACAATCTTAGAACAGAGTGTTACCCTTGAACTCTGGAAAATAGGAGATGGATGTCTATAAATGGTATCAATATCTTAAATTGTTACTAGTCTCAGAGCCTTAATATTCAATAACAAATGCAAGATAAATAACCTATTTAAAAAACACAAATTCCCCTTCAAACAAAGATACAAAATACAACATACTGGAAACTGGGCCATCCGTATTCATGCCCTTTATTGTGTTACTAGACGTTATCACTGAACCAACTATGGGTTCTGACAATAAGGGGAAAAAAGGCTGTGCCTCCCCACTAAGGGCTCTAGAGGTAATTGATCTATACCATATGGGTTATCTTCCCCAAGTTGGAAGCAAGAGGGGGACACGCTATGCCCTGTCTCCCCTCATTTGACCTGAACTCCTCTGGGATGCTAGGTGGAACTGAAACAATAGACATTTGTGATCCACTGGGCGCAGAACTAAAATTAGGAGGAGGATCGTTTTCAACATTTGCGGGGGAAACCACAGGGGTGTCATCCAGAGCAGGCTCAGCAGGAATGTTTGCAAACCTTAACTGTCTAACTGTTTCACGATGCACCATTTCTTTTTTCTTTTTCCTTTTTCCCTTTGGAGGTTTTGCTCTAGAGCCCACAACGTCAGCAGTAGCTCCCCGAGAAGCCCCATCACCGCAGCATCAGCTATACCAGAACAAGCCAAAGGGGAACAGGCACCATGAGCAGAAGTAACTCTTTTAGTAAAAAAATGGAAAAAGAGGTAAAACTTTCCCTGACAGTTGGACCTTTGGTGCCTTCTACTCAAACCCCTGAAATATATATTTTGGTGTGCACACATTATCCTTCTACAGTTTAGTATGTGGATCTATATTAATGAATTTGGCAAAAAGAACCCTACAAGGCCTTCCAGAGAACCAATTTCTTTAATCACCTCACTAGTCACATTACTTACTTAGGTGGCCTGCGATTTCAACTCTTACATTTTGGTGCTGCAAATCACCCAACACCATACAACACTGCTATGTTTCCCTGCAACAGATCATTTGTCAAAAGCACTGCCTCCCAGTGCAGCCAGAGATCATGATGAGCAAGCTTTCAACACATCTTTATGAATTGGTTGTAGCTGGGCAGATGGGCAGCATCTATGATATGACCCATCATCTTTGACCTCAGTAAAATACAAGTGTGGGCATTTTTGCTCACTACAGTATTAAAAGGGAGTCATGATGGAAGATCGGGGGTACTTGAACAGCGTCAGTACTGAAGGTGAGACTTATCTGAAAGTTAGTGATGTTACCACCAGAAGAACCAATATTAAGAAGAATTTTTTGATGAAGTATATCAGGGTATTGTCTGTTTTCTGTGTTTAGGCTTGGCACCTCTTTAAGAGTGTGGCATATTTTTCTAGTTCAAGGGGGAGCCCTATAATACTCTAAGAATCGTGAAGGCGTCTGTGGGATTGATATACATTTATACAAGTCAGTTTAAATAGATCGGGGATTTGGAGCAGCAAAACCCCAAGAATGAAAAATAGACCAAGATATTAGATGTGAGACCATGGACTGATATATAATGAGTATTGAGAAAAACAGGTAAGCAAGTTAATATAACTTAGTTTCTAGTTTATTTCATTGTTTTAAGTGACATTTCTGTAAGCAAGTTCAAAATAGCATTATTTTTATATGGTATTTTGCGCAAATTAATATGAATGTGAAGTATTTTTTTTAATAAATGTATTATATTGAGACACTTTAAACATAAGGACTTGGTTCTTTAAAGTATATTGTTGTTGTTATTGATATTATTCCCTTAAGTGTGCAATATGAAGTAGACCATGAGTTTGGAAAAAATAAGATGACATGATTACTCACAAAATGCTCGCCTTGCATATCTCACATGCTGGTCACACTGTTGGGCTTAAGTTGCTAATTTCACAGTTCCCTTGTGGTAAGTTGGTTTTTGGTAGTTGATGTTCTCACCCATTTTCAACCTACCCTAAGCAGCAGCCAATCTGTTTATTTTTGGTTGCTATTTTAGAGGATGGTGTCAGGGTTTTAGGTACCTGTCCTTTATCATATAGTGTCAATTTGAAAATAGTCTCCCAGACGTTTTTGTCCTACATATTTGAAGTATTTCTTTTAAATGTGTAGGAATTCAGTCCAAGTTTCAGTCCTTTTTCCTATGATGTGTTGACTCCTCAGTCTCTTCTCTCAGAGATTGGTAAAGACTTGAGGGCTTTTGTGTGAATTTATCAGGATTTTTGGCTGTAGAAATAAATAGGGATTGCATACTTGCCTTCTTTTGAGTCTGGGGTCTCAATTCAAGACCCTGCGTTTGCCAGATTCTCAGGTTGCTGCCACTCCCCCTTCCATGGCTGTGACAGTCTATTCTAGTTTTAAGACGCCTCATCCATCACTCAGTGTTCTCCTTTCACCAGTGGATTTGAAGGAGGGGATGTTCTTCTTTTTAGACCAATCCCATGTAACCTTAGCCTTTATGAAGAGCTGTTTTTCACCATTCATTAATTTAATCTGGGATAAGAACTGTAATGTATATTTCATTCTCACTGATCTAAGCCTCCATCTCTTTTTTTAGTTCCAAATTGAATTTCTTTAGTATTGGACAGTTGGTGCATGTTGAGAAAAAATCAGGACAGTAAATGGACTAATTTTCTTTGGAGTAGGAGGTGTCTGTCACGGTAGTTGAGCAAATAGAGACACTACTCCTGTGGTGAACGACATATGCACCAGGGGATGCACTAGGATCCTCTTTGACCTCTCAGTTGTAAAGGCGTTTGACAGGCCCCTGGGTGCCTTGTCCATCTTCTAAGTACAGGTTCATGCTTGGGCCTTCTATATTTTCAGGTAGTCCAGCTAGTTTTAGGTTCTTTCCCTGAATTGGCTTTCTGTGTCTTTGTTTCTGTACTGAGGGACTGTTACCTCCTCTTATAAACAATTCATGTGTGTTCCAAGGTTGGTGAGATTAGGCTATGTTGTGTTTGAAGTAATTTCAGCATTGATTACTCTGACAATTTATTTTGATCCTGCCTCAGAAGACCAGGATCAACTACCACAGTGTCTATGTTGGACTCCAGAACCTCACAAGGTTTTCCTACTGCATTTGGATGGGGTCTAGTTTGTCCAGATGTACTCCAGATGTGCTGCCTGCCATGATGTTGAAGGGTTATGAATGCCTGGTTGGCTGCGAGTCAATCCTGTTCGCCCTTTGTTTTTGCTTTACTGGGCTTGCACATCTAGAATAGATAGCATGGAGTAGCAAAGCTTTGTCCCTGCATATCATCCTGGCTAAGTTAGTTATTGTTATTACATAGTAGAAACACTGAATCAAGGATGTTGTCCTGCAAGTTAAGCTATATTTCAGTGTCCAACAATTTAGAGATAAAATACTCCCACTATGTTGAAAGTTGTAATTATCTACAGTGGTGGATGATAGGTCCTTCCAGCAGATGTTAAGTGCAGCAGATACATCCCAGATTGGTACCCTCCCCGCAGTTAACATCTCATTGTGGAGAGTAAGTGCAAAGTTAGCTGAGGACGATGCCCTTGACAAAGAACTGCTTCTAAGCCAGTCTGAGTGTTCAGTTACATGTAACTTTGTTTCATGCCCATCTGGATACCCTTCCATTGTTTAAACATCATATGTGTATTCGTAAATCCCACTAGGTTGATGATGCTCACCTCGCCTCTGATGGTGCTCACCGGAGGCCCAGATAAAGACTGTTAGCATAGTGCATACAGGAGGTTACCAATGTATGAACCACTGTTTTTCATGTGTCCTCAGGAACAAGATGCAGCTTCATTAAAGCTTTCAGTTTGAGGAAGCAGGCTGATGAGATCTGCCAGAACCGGTAAAACAAAAGGGCAGAATCATGTATTTATACTTGGGTATAGGTATAAAGGGTATAGTTGTGAGATCTCTAAGTAAGAATACCATTAAGAAATAGATTACATTCAGTGTACACCAGGACACTTCATTAAAGTTCTGTGAAAGATTATCAGGTAAAATGCTTTCCAAAAGAAAGTATACGAAGAACATTTGCCTTTATCCTAGTTTGGCGTAGCTTTAGTCAAGACCCTGTAAGTAGTTGCTTTCTTTGAGTATCGAGTTAAATATTGAGTGGAGTTTGTTGACTTCGCCAGAAGAAGAGACGGTTAGCCCACAATCCATATATTTTTTTTTTTTAAAGTATAAGTTAAAAAATGTGCAATTATTTTGGTTTGGTTTCATTTATGACGTTACAGGCTTCACATCATTTGATAACTTAAAGAAGTAACTGCACGGTTGTGACCGCTGTTTTTTGTCTCGTTGGTAAGTAGTAATTCAGTTGCCAGTAAAGATATATTTTTTTATTTATTGCGCTGCTAAACCCTGAGAGATCATTGCTGAAGTTTACACCAGCTGGATCCAATTCGGGAAAGACAGCACATGCCATTTGGCCATCGTTGCGTACGAAATCAAGCTGAGCTGTCTTAAGGAGCATATGTATGAACACAGAAATGTGTACGAAAAAATACTTTCTTTTAAAAAGGCCTGCTTTGCGGATATCAAAGTCGAAGTGATGCATTTAATGCCCGTTGCCCAACGGGACCTATTATTTTACGGAAAGGACTATCACAGACTTACTCAGTTTATTAGTGAAACGGTCTGGGAAACGTTAGTTCAGGTGAAAAATAGAGAATCTCCCTCAAATGTTTTAATCTGATGCATGTCGTAATTAGATATGATCAATCATTTCTCTGTGCATGGCTTATCTTTTTACAAACATATTTGGGAAATGGTTCTTTTTTTACTTTGAGAGGTACATAATTGTGAATGATCCTCCAGTACTCAAATGAGTGAGTTGTATAGGAGAAACTGACCAGGAGGTAAGCCCTCCTCTGGAATGAAATCTTCAAGTGAGACAAGAGCACAGTCACAGTACAAGTCTATCAGTGTGTGAACTCTCCCTTCGTGCCAAGAGGCCAGTTCTGCCGTTGAGGTGACTTGATCTCTCCTCGGTGTTTCAAATGATGGGAGTGCTGGGGCATATGGTGTGGTGGTGTTAGTGAGAAAAAGGGTATGTGTATAGCAACGATAAGCTGCTTGTAGGAGGGTGGGAGCGGGGGTTGCTGTTCTTTTATAGGTGTGAAACAGGTGCAGCAAGGCAGGTAAGCCCGAGGCCGGAGAAAATGTAGCACTGTCAGTAATGTAGAGTTCTGCCAACCATGGGCTACCCACTGAAGATAGCAGGCCAGGTAGTACTGTTAAAAGTTTGGGACCGCTAATCAGTCTGAGTGCAAATAAAGCTTTTGTAATGCTACCCGGCAAAGTGTGTTATGCTATAAATGCCCTGCCCGGAACATAAAGGGGGAGGTTATTTAGGGTGATGTGCCCGGCAACAGAACCCCAGACTTCCAGAATCCCATCGGCACTCGCAGTGAGGTCACCACCCTCTTGAGGTTTCCATCAGAGGTCAGCAGGTGCATGATAAACACGAATACCTAGATAGCAGTACATGGTTGGTTGATAGGTCAAGCAGGCGCTGTTGAGGCGAAAATTAGGGTCAGGCATCATGGTGGTAAATGGACAATTTGGCCCAGTTGACCTTAAGTCCTGACATTACCACAAACTGGTCAAAGGTCAGTGCCACTGTAGTCGGTATAACGAGAATATCCCGGGAGATACAGGAGTACGTCATTCACATATAGTGAGACCGAGTGTAGATCATCGCCCAATGGCAACCTCCAATCACTGCTATGCTCACATAGGGTAAGCGTCAGTGGTTCTATGGCTAGTAATAGTAAGGGGGATAATAGGCATCCCCATCGGGTGCCTCTGTTACCTGGTCAGAGTTTAAGGGTGCTTGTTTTTATTCTGGCAATAGGGAGGGCATAAAGAAGATTGACCATAGGAGGAAGGTGGTAGCACTGCAAAAAGAAAACCCCACTCCAGGGAATTAAATGCTTTCTCCAGATCAGCACCAGGCTGCCCGCCCAGGGCCAGGAGCAGGGAGCATATTCCAAGACTCAAAAGAATCTTTGCAGATTGAGTGAGGTGTTTCCGGCCAGAACAAACCCGTTTTGGTCCAGGTGCCCAAGTGTGGGAACCAAGGGCGCCAATTGGTCAGCAAGCACTTTGGCTACTATCTTATAGTCTGTGTTGAATAGGGCCAATGGTCTGTGTGAGCTCAATGTACTACAGTGTCTATTTTGCATTCTAGCAAGACTCTGTATTTTTCTATGACCACTAGAATGATGTCCAGCTTGTCGTTAGGGGGCATAGGGCTGCCAGAGTGGTCCGAAGAATTTGCTGAGTCTGTTATCTGGCCTGAAGGGATGGGTGTGCATGAAGGAGCTCCATGTGCTCCCAAACGTAGGCAGCCTATTGGGTCCAATATGAGAATGCTGAAGGTGTCGGATCAGTTCCACAGAGGAAGCTGGCCCTCTTGCATGTGTCCAAAAGTGCAGTACGACGCAGCCCACCAGTGATATGACCAATACAGAATGCAAGGGTCCCTGATGTAGCTCAGCAGGGTGTTAAAAAGGGGGATAATATCCAGCTGCTACCAATGCGACTATAATAGACCTGTATTGGGTATTGTCAACAGAGGAGGCAATGGCAGTTAGGGCCTGCTTGCACTGCGGGTCTGCCCCAGGTGTGCAGTGCAGCACTTGCAGCCACACATTGTGAGGGTCACAGGAGTAATAAAGGTCTGTTGTAGTCACAGGTGAATATCTTGAATGTGCAGGCCGCTTCAGAGCGGCAGTTCAGACATGTGAAGGCAAAGTAAGGGTTCTGGTGTGTGTCTGTGAAGCGCAAAAAAAAGCACCCCCGCACATGCCTGTGTGGTGGAAATGAGGATGAGTTGCAAGGTCCCTGCCCGCAAGATTTGTCCCTGTAAAGCGCTCGGGGCAAGAGTGAATGAATGAGAGGAAGGAGAAGAGGTGAGGTGGATGTCAAAAGATCCTTATTGCGTGACTCCCTCCTCCTGGGACAGAACACGCATAACTCAAGGTCCATACTCCTCATAAGTCCAGAGGTGATCCTGTAGTCTATTGGAGGGAGATTAGTGCTTTCTGGTGCTACCAGAGTGTAACTCCACGTAAGTAGGGTGACTGACCTCAGCGCCAGGGAGAAGGATCCTCAGGGAGTGAGTATGACCCCAAAATATGCGCTGCAGCACCACAGCGACATTCAGGTGGCTCCTAGTAGGAGCTTGGAGCCAGTGTGAGGCAGGGCAAAGCCGCTGCTGCAGTATTTCCAGTCTCAGTAATTTATTAGTCAGCTGCATGGACACCCCTTGTGGTGAGAAGGAGGGATAGGAAAGCACACCTGAGCTCACCATGTAGTTGGGTTGTGCCAATCTTAGGTAGGCAGTCAACACTGGAGCTGAGAGCAGGTCGCAGCTCCAGCTGCCATGCGGTGCCAGTCGTGCTTATAATTGGTGCGGAATGTCCCCAACCCTCTTGGAGCAGCTCCTAAGTCGGGGGTTGTATTGCCAGGGGAAGGACGTCTCTGCAGGGGAGGCAAAAGCCTGAAGGCATGTGGTGGTGCTGCTACTCCTGCAACTTGGGGCCCGGCCACAGCAGGCCCCCAGACTCAAATAGGGGCTGAGTCATGGATCCTCTTGTCACTTGCATGCCACTTGGGAGGCGCGCCTCACTGCCATTTGTCCCAGTGCGAAAGAGGGAAAGAGAAGCATGTGTAGCCCCAGCAGTCTTTCTCTGCAGCAGGAGCCCTTCGTCCCAGCGATGGGAGCCGGACTTGGCGCCGGTCGACACACTTCTGTCAGCACCAGGGCCTCAAAACACAGACACCACTACAGCATGCTCTGCTGAAAGCAGTGTAGTCTGGAGAAAGGCAGCCATCACTACATACAGCATTCTGTTGTTCGTAAAGAACCTGCCCGAAACAGGAGACCTCCTACTGTAAATATATGGCTCGGCGTCAGGTGTGGTGGCTAACTGGGAGAAATTGGTCCTGGTTCCGATTGGAAGTAATGTGGTGGTTGGGGGCAATCTCTCTCGTCTAAAAGTCATGAGAGATCAGTTCAAATACCTGGAGACTTATATCTCTTTATCCCTACAGGTTTGCAATGATACTATATGACACCTTCGACGCAGAGCAGGTGTTGTGAATTGGATGGTCGAAGCACCCGCTGTCTATAGTTGTTAGAAGTGCCTTGTAGAAAATAAATACTTTGCAGAATTTCCACTTTGAGATTCCTGGGTGGTTCTTTTAAAAGCTGGGAGCTTCCCTTTAAAATTTTATTATGGCGTGTTGTTGGTTCTGTGTCTCCTTTGTCAAATGCATTCTCTCACAGAAAGCCTGGAAACCCCAGATATCCAGTTGTATTAATAAGAAGCCAACTCCTTGGTAGTCAATATTTTCTGATAGATATGGCCCAGCTTACTGACTGGACTGAAGTGCCTTACACTATATGTACAATTTCAGATCCCAAACCACTCTTCCAAGATGGCACAGAAGACCCATGCAGGAAATCCCCCTTATGGGTGGGTGATTAGCTACCCTGCACCGCTAAAACTTTAGAATTTCATAAATAGGACTACATTGGTGTATCTTACCTGGGTGTTCTGTAGGAAGCGGACCACATGAAGGCTTTTGAAGGATTTCGGCAGGGACTTTTCCCTACATAGCTCTCAATTCTTTTGATTTCTTCAGTTATGCTACACACTCAATACCATACACGTCCACTTCTTCTCACCTGGGTTTAACCCATTAGAAGCAAAATTGACATTGTAGGATATAAAAGACCTCAGTATCTCCATGTTGTCTCACTTCCTAGTGACTAACACGCCAAATTCCCTGTTAAAGGTACACTTACATTTCTCTTGCCAAGATGGACCTCCCAGTAAATTAGCTATCTCGAACCACCACAAGACATATCGTACTCCTGAAAGGCTATGGTAAATTAATAGAACCACTAATCCAATTTGCATATGCTGCTTCCTTGACGCTGGTACGTTACGACGCATACTTAGTCATGCCCTGCCCTTACAACCTTTGGTTGTTAATTGCTTGCATTCTAACTGCAGTGTCAATAAACTGCTGGTATACATAGACTGGGTCATAATCTATATTTGCCTTTTGTTTTCTTCTCCATAATTAGCAAAACCAACAACATTTTTATGATTTAAAAAAAAAAAAAAAAGTTACTTACCTTCAGTAACACGCTTTTTACTAGAGTCTCTGTCTTACTGCAGGTTTCTCACTGACCTTCCCGCCTCCTCATTCTGGGAACTCTGCTTTTTCATCTAATAAAATTCCAACTTAGAGATCTGCATGCTAGCACAATTTTTCTGATGTTAACATTGCATCTGTAGTCGGAAAGCAACTGATGTCAGCCCTATAGGCCTGCACATGTCACATCTAGTGTAGATCTACATTGACTCGGAGCACTGCCATTACCTGCTGGTGCTCAGGGGTACTGCTGAAGATTTTATGGGCTCAGTATTATGCCCTGGAGGGATATTTAAAAGGTGAGGTGAGAAAGCCGTGGTTAGTGTCTACCACAGGGGTCTCCACCTTTTCCTTTAGTTAGAACTATTTCTGATCAGTGAAAATCATTGTGAGCTACTGAAGGCTAAGCAACTTGTGCATTGTTACCAGATGCCCCTACTCCCAGCTGCATTAACTTTGTATAATGTTCATAGAGCCAGATACTATGGATTGAATAAAATACTTTGACTAAGGGAACTATGGCAGGGCTGGCTGTCATGTGTCAGTGGGTGCGTAGTCCTCGACATATGAATGTGTGCTTTTGAATGGCATATATGTGTATGTGTGACTGAGGGCCTGTGTTTGTACTAGTGGCACACAACATACCTTTTGCCATATTAGGCATCGCTGCACATAGAACACACACACACAACCATTTTTTTTTATATAGGAGAAATTTAAAGTGCAGAAAAATGTCCTACAAAATGTTAATAATATGGAACATTTTTCTTCACATCAAAGATCTTCCACTAATGGCTGTATTTTTCAGTTATGAATAAGGTACTGTGTCTACCAGTCACTGAAAGCAAGATGTCTGCTGTGCGTAAAGGCAGCACTTTGAAATGGGAGAAAATTAAACTGAAAAGTTAAAGTTGTGTTTATATGGATTCTATAAAACTCGTCATTTAAATTTCCCCCATTTCAGTGTGTCACATTTTTTTAAACAGCAGACATCTAACTCCTAATGGCTTGTAGGCAGTATGCTATATGAGAGTCAGTGATTTATAGCAACATTTTACATTTCTCTCATTTAAAATAATGGCTGTGTTTTTCAGTTATAAATATGGCACAGGGTCTACTGGCCACTTAGGAGCAAGAGGCCTACTGTTTGGAAATGTGACACTTTGAAATGAGAGAAAATCGAAATGAATGGTTACCTTAATAATTAAAGTAATTTTTCATTTTACTTCTCCCCCACGTAAAAGCATTCAGAAACAGTTTTGTTCTCACACTCCAATATTAAGTTGACAAGGAAGAACTTTTATTTAAGAGTTAAATACTTCAAGGCTTCAGTTCCTCACCTCTGTGGAGCCAGGGTCATAAATCTGACTGAGCACTGCTTGTTAACAGGCCCTTCTATCTGCAGCCTGATGATAATAATGTTAAATAAACACAGCCTTCCCTTAACTACAAAAGGAAAATGTGACCCTGTGCTTATTTAAAAATGAACCTTAGTTTGTGAGCTGCTCTGAAGGTGTCTGATTGGAAGCACCTTCTCTGCCACAAAGAGTGCTAGCAAAGGTAAGTAACTTTTTCATTTTGCTAAGTCCAGTCAAATGTTTCAGTATTTTAAACCTGAGTTAAACCTCTGTTAGTGATAGCAAAGAGCAGACAGGCTTAGCTTAGAGGAAATGTTAAAGCTTTTAGAAGTACCAAAACAGTTAAGAATTTGAAAACACAACACAATAAAATTACCTTTTTAATTTATAAAAACAAACATTTGATAAGCTAAATGACACTAAAACAACAAGACCAGTATGGGAAACTGGAGATATGATTTCTTGAAGATTTAAGTGAAAATAGCATTACAAAGCTCCAATGATAGTTCTGATCTGTTTTTCCTGGTTAATTGTCTCTAGCACTGATCAGCAGTGGTAAAGTGCAAGTGCTCCCTATGTAAATTGTAGTGATTGGTTTATCGATGATTGGCATAGTTGATTTACTAGTAAGTCCCTAGTAAAGTGCACTAGTGGTGCCCAGGGCCTTTTAAACTGCCAATTCGACCTGGCAAGTGTATACAAACCTTCCCTTTTACTACATTTAAGGCACCCCTAAAGTAGGCCCTAGGTAGCCCCAAGGGCAGGGTGCAGTGTATGTTAAAGGTGGGACATGTACTGATATGTTTTACACGTCCTAACAGTGAAATACTGCCAACTTCAGTTTTCACTGTTGCAAGGTCTATCTCTCTCACAGGTTAACATGGGGGTTAAAGTGTAGTTCCCCTTTGAGAACACATAGAGATGTGGAGTTTAGAAACTCTGAACTCACAATTTTAAAATACATCTTTTGGTAAAGTTAGTTTTTAAATTGTTTGTTTGCAAATGCCTCTTTTAAAAAGTGGGCATTTTCTTGCTTAAACCATTCTGTGCCTCTACCTGTTTGTGTATTCTCCGTCTGGGTCAGACTGACAGTTGGGCTGTCGTAAATTCCCTTTAGAAAGTGACACAAAGGGAGCTGGGGTGTAGCCTGCATATCCTGATGGGCCATCTGGGCTAGAGTGGAGGGAGGAGTGGTCACTTACACCTGAAAGGGCTGTGCCTGCCCTCACACAATGCAGTTTCCAACCCCCTGGAGTGTGTCTGGTGACAGGCCTGGGCAAGGCAATGCAGGATCTTGTGTACAGCAGAGACTTTCCTTTGAAGTATGCCTACTCAAAGGCAGAAAGGGGTATAAATACTGGACCCCCCTCCGCATGGGTTGACTCCTGGTGGCCTGCCACTCTCGGAACCGCTCCGACTCCCATCGACCACGCACAAAACCTAGGATTCATCCTGGACTCCTCACTATCCATGACCCAGCAAGTCAACGTCATCTCCTCCTCCTGCTTCAACACCCTCCGCATGCTCTGAAAGATCTACAAATGGATACCCACCGAAACCAGAAGAACAGTCACCCCAGCCCTCGTAAGCAGCAAATTGGACTACAGCAATGCCCTCTACTCTGGAACCACAGCCAAACTCCAGAAGAGGCTGCAACGCCTCCAGAATGCCTCTGCACGCCTCATCCTGGACTTCCCCCGCCAGTGCCACATCACAGACCACCTGAAAAACCTGCACTGGCTCCCAGTCAACAAGAGAATCACCTTCAAACTCCTCACCCACACGCGCAAAGCACTGCACAACACCGGACCAGAATACCTCAGCAGACTCCTCTCCTTCTACAGCCCAACCCGGCATCTCTGCTCCGCCAACCTCGCAACTGTCTCATGCGTCTGCAGAACTACAACCGGCGGTAGATCATCAACGTGGAACACTCTTCCCACCCACCTGCGCCAGACCAAAGACCTCCTTAACTTCATGAAAACTTCTCAAGACCTGGCTGTTCCAGCAGTAGCACCACCTCCCCCACACACACACCTTCTCTCCCCTCATCAGTGCCTTGAGACTCTCACAGGTGAGTAGTGCGCTTTAAAAAACCCTGATTGATTGATTGAAAACCCCAGGATTCTAGAATCTTTAAGGATCAAGAGGAACCTCTGCCAAGGAGAAGAGCTGAAGAGCTGGAGGAGGAGTACTGCGCCTTTGCTGTGTTGCTTTGTTGTGTATCCTACTTGAAAGAGTTCTCCAAGGGCTTGGAGTCAAGCTTGCCTCCTTTTGGAAGTCTCAGGGACACCAAAGACTTCAGTTTCATCTGCCTAGAGCAGTGGGAACTGTGTGTTTTGTGCCGTTCAAGAAGAAAAAAACACTGAAACGCCGCCAATGACGCTGCTGGCCTGCGCCGTCCGTAACCTGAGTCCGCCACACAGAGCTGCACTGCCCCACTTTGCGCCGCAGCCCTGGTCTCATCGATGCCACTCCCTTAAGCCGCCACCAAGCTGTTGCTTGCACCATGAACTGTGGGCCTTGCACTCTGGCATCGCCTTGCTCACACCGCAGCCTGGGCATCCCTGAAGACGAGGCTCCTGCTGACACCGGCGCCACTACCTGCACAGTGGCCTGTGGACACTGCTCACAAGGTACACGAAGCACCGTCTCATCCCGCACCGCATTCCTGGTCCACCGACGCCATCACCATCGACTCCAGTCTCGTCACCAGGCGTCCCTGTCTGCACCGCCCTACCGACGACAATGCTGTTGCCTGCACCGTGACCTGGTGACACCGCATGTCGCACTGCCACGCTTCACACCACAGCTCTGGTCTCATGGACGCCGCTGGACACTGTCACCGAGCTACTGCCTGCACCGTGACATGTGGGCACCGCATGTCGCATCGTCCCGCTTCACACCATAGTTCCCACACCATCCACTCCAGCGCTCCTGACTTCAAAAGCCCGGAGTTCGATCTGCAACGTGTGTGACTTCTAGGGCCTGATGACCCTTGCATCGACCTGCAGAAAGACACTGTGATGCCAGTGACGCCGCCCTCCGGACTTCATAATGAGGATCCGACGCCCTGCATTTCCACTGTACAGTTTGTGGGCCTTCCTGACACAGTAGCTGGCCCGGGACGCAGCGGTCGGGCTGAACTGTTGGTTTTGTTGATCAAGATGTCGTAGTAGCCCCAGGTGGAGCTGTTGACTTCAAGGAACACTTTTAAGTAATTCTTGCAAAATTCATATCTTTATAACTGAATGTTGAATTTTTATCATATTCGGTCTTGTTTTATATAGACAAATATTGGCTGTTTTTCTAAAACTGTTGTTGTGTCCTTTTGTAGTGTTTTTACTGTAGTACTGTGTGTTAGGTGCAAATGCTTTACACATTGTTTCTGAGATAAGCCTGACTGCTCATGCCAAGCTACCAAGGGGGTGAGCTTTGGTTATCTAAGTGGGTATCCTCCTTATCCTGATTAGAGTGAGGTCCCTACTCGAACAGGGTGCAAACCAACTGCCAACTAGAGACCCCATTTCTAACAATAGTCAATTGTCGCGGCAGACCGGGACCTTGGCACAAATCGATGTTGACTACAATGGAGCACCTGTAAGATACACCAAATAGATTGGCCCTGCTAAGGCCTGGCAGTAGGGAAGTTTGAAAAAGTTTACATTTCGCCAATCTTAAAAAAGATGTGTTTTTCAAGAAAGAATTCTTCAACCCGTGGGACAAATCTGAAATACAGTCTGACACAGTCGAACTGCAGTTGGATACTTTTCAAAGATGAAGCTCTCATTCAAATGTTTACAAAAAGTTCCAAAACTTCTTTTGTTGCCAAAACAACCACAAGATTACACTTCCAAGACCCACATCATCTCAGGGGTGCCCTTGAAAACTCTAAAGGTATCAGGCAGAGGGCAACAACAAACTCCATTCCAGGTCCAGTTGCCACTGGGCAGCTGGTGCTCTTCTCAAGAATGTCCTCTTCATCTTTATGATGTGCTTAAGGCCACCCACTGCATCAGCATTATGATTCTTGGAGTTCTTTCTGTGTTTCAATTTCAAGTGCAAGTGGGTTCATCCTCCACAGGTCCTTCGCACAGGTCACAGATGCCAGGTGCAGCACGTTTGGTCTGCCCCGTATCCTTTTGCCACTCCAGTAGTTTCCAGAGGAAGGCTGGGTGAGATCCAGCTTTGTAGAGTTGTCTGTCCAATCAAGTAAAGGATCCCAAGCCCTGGCCTGCTTTCTTTGTGCAGTGGTTCCTGTATGCGTTACTGCAAACAGGCCCGAAATGCCAGGTGTCAGGACATTTTGAAGATAGTGAAAGTCTTCTTCCACACTAAACGTGGGCTGTGGGGGCTAGAGGCGTATGTAATTACTGTATTTTGGTAATCTTTGTGTCCTCCCCCATCTAACATTAAAATCCAGTTTGATTCAGGCATGTACACACAAGAACGCCACAGATAGAAGTGTGATAAGACAAAAGTGGGATCCTTCATCAACCAGACAAGCGACATACAAGAAATGTCCTAGCATCTTGTTTACTGCCTCTGAAGAGCACAAAACTTTTACATGTGTTTGAGGCAGAACTGTCATGCAGGATTTGACACTTGAATGCCAAAAGGAGGGGCTCAGCCTGTACCCTGCGTATTCTGTGGATCTAAGAGGTGCCCTCTCTGCCCATTTAGGTCATGTGGGCTTCTGGGATGAATTTCACATCTCATTCAAGGGTAAGCACTAGCTGGGAGTAAAAGGAGAGCTATTGCAAATTAGCCTCATGAAAGCTCAAGCAGGTATAGGTTAACTTTCTGAAAGATACTTTTACTTATTATTTATTAAAATCTGACTTCACAGTTTAATTGGATTTTTAATAACTATTAAAAGTAGTGGTTTAATTTTTGTTAGAGCTGGTCCCCTTCCTGAGGTAGTAGTATTAGTATTTTAATGTGCACTTTGGTTTTCTACATGGGACAGCTAGGCCTTTACAGTGACAAATTGCTTTTTGGGCCTCGTCACCGTAGAGGCATAACATTTTCTACATGTCCCACTTTGAAATACCATGCACCCTATCTTGTGGGCTACAATGCCTACATACACCATAGGGTGACTTACTAATATTTGAAATGGAGGTTTTACCTGTCAAAAAGGGCTATTTTAACAGTACGCAATCAGGGTTTAAACTGCAGCAGTCAGGCTACAATGGTAGGCCTGAAGCTTTGTTTTCCTTGTCTCACCAGTGGATGGCACAGTAAGAACCCCAGTCCACAGGTGACATTTAATTTTCCATGCCGTGGGTACAGTTTCTACACCATATACTATGAGCTTCATGGAGAGCTAAATACACCAATCAGGGATTAGCAGACTTCTACATGTTTAGGTGTTAGAGCACTTTGCCTGTGTACTAGACAGCAGTGCCCCAGATTGCAGTCTAAAAAGAGCAATAAAAGTAAGAAAAAAAAGAGGAATGATCATGCTTAAGGGGCATTTTCTGCCAAAAAGGGAGAGGAAAAAGACATGAGTATGAGGAAAATAGAGGGTATATGCATGGAGAGAGGTAAAAGACTAAACCTCCCATAACAAAACTTTATCAATGTAATCCAGTCTAATCCTGCCTCCATGTCACACTCAATTGGAACTCTAGGGAGGAGTGAAGCGCTGTTTCAGTAAGATCAGACTATATGTGGCATTGAGGGCAGAGCCAGATTCTCAGTCATATCACTTTTTATTACCCTCTTATAAAGTGCTACAGAGGGTCCACCTTTATGAAACCATGCTCTTTTTTTTGCCAGACAATAAAGTATTTCACTAGATGTTTTGACTCCCAAAGCTTGAAAATACTTACACAGGTTATGGAGCTGAAGCTGCTTGTGTTGTGTTAGTTTACAAGCGTCAGGCAAGAGCAACCCATGTTTGTCTTCCCTTGTAGTGCACTCAAGGGACGCAGCCTTGCAAAGAGTCAGGCATCAAGTTATGGGTCTTGGACAACCACAGCAATGGTGCTTCCATCAGAAGGCTCAAGCACTGCTGTTGTTTGTGGGAGTCTGTAGCTTTACATACCACTTCCACATTGCTGTCATCCAAGGATTTTAAGTTGCTGCAGAATGAGGGCTACTATTGCCTTAAGTGCCGGTCAGGTGCCATTTCTTCCCAAGATCCAGTTTTAAATGTTTAACCTCTGTTATGAAGTATGCACCTTGAAGCAGTGTCTAATTTAGGCTCACTGTAACTAGTTTTAAAGTGGTCTTAGTTTAAAGAACCTGTCAGACAATCTTTCACATTATAAAATAGACAGTTTGATAGATGAATCAAATTCTCAGCGACAGACAATTATTGGGGTGACTGACAATTATTGGGTCGCATTTCGATCCATTATTGCCCAGTATGCCTCTCTAGGTTGAAACCAGCCATGTGCAAATGAGATTTGTTCTTACCCCAGTAGAAACGGTTAATTCTGAGCTGCGAGTCCAGATCCTCTCCATACCAAAAGACAAGCAACCCCTTGCTGAAGTCAGCCTTGATGGCCACCTCATTGAGATGAGTCCTGAGTCTCACCTGAGGGCATACCCATTGCTTTTAGGGTGTCATTTAGAATGTCAACCAGCTGGAGATTTCACACATTCTACACTCTGAATTAGGTTTCACAAATTTACAGCTGCATTTCACAAATTTACAAATAAGTGCCCGTAGTCTTAAGATTTTCCATGAAGTGTGAAGTCTGAGTTACAGCCTAAACCTCCGGGTTCTAAAGTAGGTTACTATAATTTGCTTGTTTGTAGAGAATATTAAAGTCACATGGCTTTTGCTACAGATGTGATTTTGGACATTTTAAGGAAAATTTGCTAAGAATTTAGCCTTCTCACAAGTTTTCGGAGATCATTCTGGAATTTTAACTCGCTTTGTATAATTATATTTGAGTGTTTCAAAGTACTTGCACCACATCTGTTATGCCTTCTGAAGAAAGCTGTACAAGATTCTGTAGTTTGATAGGTCATTGTGTTAATTTGGGATCCAAAGTTGAGAGATTTTTCATTTCTGTCCTTTTTTGTGAAGCAAGCAAATCATATGTGTGTTAAAGGTTCTTAAATGATGTATGTAAAATAAGAATGTTGATGGTTTCCACTTTGTGTTCACTTCCTGTTTTTAGAGCTCTGCAATCTATAGTCACAGAATGGAATTTGAATGGTAGCTAGCATATTATCTCTCCCTAATCAATGTATTTAATGATGAGGTGTGTTCTGGCTGATGGTGGTGGATTTCCACCCAATGCGCGTAAAGTGTAGCTAATGTCTAATGTCCTCTTTACCCTTTCATAGCCCGTCACTGTTCAGCTTGTTTTTGATGCAAGATGGTGAACCCATGGCCATCTGGCTTATCCATCTGAAAATGGCATAGTCACCAATGGCAGATAGAACAAAATACTTTATGCAAAAAAAAAAAAAAGCTCCCATTTTGTAAGTCCTTAAGGTGACTTGCAGCAGCTTGATTCTCTTTCTAAGAAGTTGCAAATGTCTAAAACGTAATTTAAACAAACAATAGTTGCCCGGTGAAATAAAACTCCTGTTGTCTATTAGAATAACTGCAGTCGCAGTGTCTGAATTCAAATGTGCTTATTCCCCCGACGTGCATGAAGATGGAAAGTAAACTGCACCTCAGCCTCAAACCATTGAAGATCAAAGGAAGCTTTTGAGAAAAGTGATATGAAAAGTTTCCTAAGCTCAAAAAAAAAAAAAATCTAAACTAATCTTGCATCCATAATTCTCTTTCGGAAAACCTTCATGTATCAATCTTTTATTTTTTTTTATTTTTTTTTAAATAAGGTGACTATTCCACATGAATCGGGATGCCTTTAAAGCCCTTATACTACCACGTTTTGCACGTACTCATTTTATTTTAGTCTGTTATTTATTCTCTATGTGCAGGTCACAGAGCACAGAGGCAGTATTAATCTCCCATATTAGCGACCTTCACTGCAGGCAGGCTGTGAACCAAATGCCATGTGTTTTTTTGCTCGACCGCTGAGCTGCATTTGATAGGTGTGGGAGGGGGTGAAACACTACTCAAGCCACAACCATAATTCTTGTCAGGGTGAAACACAAGAAAACCCTAAATTTAACTTGTGCTGTTAGCTTGGCACAAAAGCAGCTAGGCTTAACTTGGAGGCATTGTGAACTGTATTTATGCGGCACTTCAAACAGTAATAAAGTGAAAACACAACACAAGAAAAATCCTACACCAATTTAGGAAAATTGAGTAAAAATTTATAAATTATTTGGGAACCAAACTTCAAAAATCTGTAGAACTGGAGATATGTAATTTAAAAGATTTAAGTGAAAATAGTGCTTAAAAGCAAAAAAATCCAACTGTGGTTATCTGGTAGTGCCTGACCGGGACAAAGTCACAAGTTCAGGTGACTGCAGTTGAGTGTGGGCTGGATACAGGGGCCAAGTTAGGCCCCCTAGACAAATAGATACAAGGCGCTACTTCAAGGATTTGTCACGCATCAGCAGTTCCAAGAGCTGTGGGGCTCAGATGCGAGTTCCTGCGTCGAGGAAGAGTCACAAGCTTAGCAATACCTGAAGAGATTCGGTGTCCTGTGTCCTGGATTTGTCACCCTACCTCTGTTCTGCTTGGACCACACCTGGACTGGCAGAGCACCTTCAGGCCAACTTCCAAGGGTCAGGACTGGGGTGGCACCACTTGTGGGTTAAGACTCGCACCAGTCAGCCCATGTGTTGGGTTTAAGGTGGTTGGAGCCTTTGTTACTTGAGGCTGTGATCAGGAGGGTTCAAGATGCAGGTCTAGTCCTTCTCCCCCAGGCGGCAGAGTAGCAGGGAGGCAGAATAGCAGTCCTTCTTGCAGCAGAACAGAACAGCAGTTCTCCTGGGTCTTCCACAGGTCCAGAAGTGTACTGTAGAGTTGAGTCTGAGGATCCAATGTTTATACCTGGTGCCAGCTTTGAAATAGAAGAATGTTCTGGAGATCTTCACCTGCAGAGGTGGTTGAAAGTTTCTATTTCACAGTGCTGCCCCAGCTTGTCTGGGGGCACAAAGGACTAGTGTCATACCCTTTGTGAGTGTGCTAGGGCAGAGCCTTTGTGACTTGCAAGTGTGGTTGGTGAATTCCCCGCCCCTTATCTAGTCATAGATGGCCCATCCTGCCAAAACCTATCCCCCTGTCTCACTGTCTGAAAGCAATACACAGAGACCAAATGCCTGCTATACCTAGTCATGTGACCCAGGATATAGGCTTTAGGCACCAAATGGTTAGGACAAGAAAATTCCAAATTTCTAAATGTGAGATAAGGTAAAGGAGCCAACAAGGGACTTATTTATAACAAATAGATGTGAATTGAATCATTATTGATTTCAAGATCTTCAAATGATAGTGACATCCATACGAAATGAAACCATTGGCCATTTCATGAAACATTTAAGTCCATGTCCAACTTTTTAAACACACTGCACCCTGCCGTATAATCAGTGTAGGGCCTACCCTATGGCTGACTTATAGGTATTAAAAAGGACGGATTGGGCCTGGCAAAAGGCTTACATTACTAGGTTGAAATGGTAGTTTAAAACTGCACACGCTGGCTGCAATGGCTAGCCTGAGACATGTTTACAAGGCAGCTTAGGTGTGTGGCACAATAAGTGCTGCAGGTCCAATAGCAAAAACAACAGATGATGGATGAAATGCAGAACAAATCAAGCATTCATCCCCCTGTCACAGCTCTGGGTTTAATCCATCAGTTTTTTGCTTGCCATTCCATTCCAGTTTGGACCCAGCCATATGCAAATCAGTCTTGACCCTGTTCCCCATGGGAACAGTCCAGCCCGAACTGCCAGGTCAGGTCCTCCCTGGACCAGAAACAAGCATCCTGGGACCAGTTTCAAGATATAACCCTTCATCAGCTACGTTAGCTTGACTCTGGTGGCATAGCAAGCACGGGACCCACGTCAGGCCCAATAGTAGCATTTAATTTGCAGGCCCTGGGTGCGTGTAGTATCACAGTGCTAGGGGCTTAGAAATGAAGTCAATGTGGCAATTGAGTGTAATCAGAGCATAAACACTTTAGAACTGGTTGGTAGTGGTAAAGTGTACAGAGTCCTATGACCATCAAAAAAGAAGACTGCAAAAACAGGAGGATGGAAGGCAAAACGTCTGGGGAAAACCACGCCAAGGATTTCAGGTCCAACTATAGATCAATCATTAAGTTCTTTTGGATTGCCTCAGTGCCACTGGCTTGGAAAGCACTACCCTGTTGTGGTTTGTCTTCTTTCTCTAGAGCCATTCAGGATCTGTTCCCCCACTCCCTTATTTTTGTTTGAGTAAATTCATAAAACCCTGTGAAGTTCTGAAAAGATCAGCTCTCACACCTCTAATAATCAGTCTTTACATTCACCTGCTACGTGGCATCATCCAACCGTTTGGATAACCAAGCCTACTCATCTGCTGCTGAAAATTGATTGAGAAACCTCTAACTCTGTTGGGTGGCTGCAAGATTGTTTATTGGCCATGCAAAAGTGGATGCTTAAATTCAATGTGGACAAAACGGAAAGCCTGCTAACAGGAGATGTTGAATGGTGTTGTACACCTAAGGTGTGGTCTGTCCAGATGGGCCATCTCTGAGTCTCGGTGAATATAGTCAGAAACGTGGATGTGATTTTTTTTTTTTTTATTATTTTTAAAGACCTGTTTTCCTCCGCATAAATTCAAAAGGTGTGGTTGACAGCCTTTGTGGAGCTGAAGATGCTAAAATTATTCTATCATTCCTCCCCTCAGACCATCTTGAACAGGTGGTAGGGCACTTTCGGTTGGCCCATATTGATTGCTGTAATGCAGTGTACATAGGGGTCCCAGAGCTAGGCATGGTTAGCCTACAACACCGTGAAGAGAAAAGAGGGACTGGGAGATATTGCCAGTCCAGTGTATAGTGTCCCTTAATAAACTAATCACAACAGTTGAGTACACTGTGTTCCTCAGACTCAATTAGGGTAGAACACAGGTCACGTGAAGCACATAACCACTTAGAAGCAAAATTGGTGGCTTGCTTCATCATCGGGTTTGCTCCTCGGTGGGCCGGCACTGCAGTACCCAACGGACCCTGCAAGGGAGCATATTGCTCAAAATCTTTTAGGGTAGTGCCGACAGGAACTGTAGAAGTGCTATGAAACCTAAAGTGTGATCTGGTGAACAACTGGAAAAAGTGAGGTTAAAATTGGCTATAGGTACTATAGTCACCCTTTATTCTAACCTGATATACCTATGTCAAGGTTAAAAACAAAAAGGGGAGAGAACTCCAGAAAATAATGTTCCTACCCTCCCTGCGTGGATCTGTGTATGGAAATACTACAGAGTGTTGGTCAACATGCTTCACACCGTAGACATCCCTAGGGATCAGGCGGTGTTTCTTCAGGACCTTATAAAAAGGATTACCTAGTCCTCACAAAAAAAATAAAAAAAGAGTTAAGATTGTTCTCAATTTCGGGTTGTCATACATGTGTAACTTACAGTAATGTATGGTTTTTCTGTGTCAGGTGACGTGAAGACTAACTTAAAAACAATCAAAATATAATAAAGTCAGATTTGCAAAGTAGGCAAAACCTAGATCAGTCACAGATGGGGTCTACATGCACACACTTGGTAGGCAGTCTTGCTAGTGTTAAAATGCCAAACTTGTTTAATCACATTACTAGGATAATAAAACAGTGGAAAGGATTAGGGTGAATAGAAGCAACCATAGAGCAGTAGCCTTACCCTCCCAAAGTAAGGGATAGGCCCTTTGGTAAATCACAGGTCATTCAGCGGCTGCAAAACATAATAAAACATTATTATAAAACTGGGACTCCAGTTGGTCCCCTTGGAGAGTTGAGAACAAAAGGGCTGGGGGACATTGTGTCATAGCTGGATCTTCAGTGCAGGGCACAGGGTAGCCGTGTGCAGAGCGAATAGGTGAGCCAGGAGCTGTGTGCAAAGGTGCCCTTGGAAGCTGGAGGTAGGTCACTTTGAGGGTTGCTTGCTGGTCACTCTGGTGGGAGGTCCTTGTGTTTTCCGAAGTCACTCGCAGGGGCTCCCTCCTGGTCCTTTTTCAGTCTGGAGTGGACTGTCCTTCAGGGTGTCTGACGTGCAGCGAACAGTACCTGGTTCTATTGCACGGTTCGGCCACTTGAGGTCGCAGGGCCTCCAAACTTGGCTCACTACTAGGATTTGTCCTCATGGTCAGTCAGGTGAAATTTGGCCTGGATGTGGCACCCGGTTCCTTGGTCAACATCAGGTCAGTGAACTTGAATTCACTGGTCTTTTGGTCTTTGTTGCAGGAGAGAGATGCCTTCACTCTGAAGGGAGATCTTCCTCAATTTTTAGAAGAGTGGATGTCCTGTGGGGGTTTGTAGAGTCCATCCGATGTCTGAGCAACCCCTCAGCGGGGATAGTCGAGTCCTGGGTGCAGGAGGCAGGGTTTGGCTCCTTCTTCTTGGTGTAGCAGGACTTCAGCTCTCAAACCTTGGGTCATTTTTGTTGCTGGTCTTCTTTTGTCCATGGGATGTGATCTGCAGGTCTAGGGGTACCTACTAAATACTGTATTCAGTGGGCATTTAGAGTAGTACTTAGTAGTGACCAAGGGGTCATCTACTTTAAGGTAGCTACACCCACTAAGTGACCACTTCCTGTGGGCAGAAGTCACTTCCCTACACCTGAATGGCTATCTTCCCTCCATGAAAGATGGAGGAAAATGAAAGGGAGGGGTCACCTCGCATGCATCACCTTAGGGGTGGTGCAAGCAGTGGCTGACCACTCCTCCTGCCCTTTGTGTGTTTGCCCGCAGTTGCTCCCACCAAAAGTGGGGGTTGCAACAGGGGAGGCCATCTACTGCTAGCAGCAGGCCTGGGGGTCGAGTTTCAAAGGCGGTAAGCTGTTTGAATCTTACCAGCAGGGCAGTTCACATTCCTGAGGAGGGAGGTGTGACACCACCCAGGAAGGGCTTTGTTCTGGGACCCAGAAAGCAGGAGTTCTCACCCCAGGGTTCCAGAATCTTGTCTGGTGGTGGCAGGCAGGTTGTGACCGACCAGCAACCATGCTAGTGTTAGCTTTGCAGGGGGCACCTTTAAGGTAAAGCCAGTAGTGGTACCAGTTTGGATTTATCATTCTGATTTGTTTGATACCAAACAACCCAGGATTCAGAGTGGCCATCATGTAGCAGTGAAACTCGTACTGACCAGTGACCAGCACATGCATTTAAAATGGCTGCTCTGTTCACTTACTTTGTCCTAGGTTTCATAAGGACACAGAAGGGGCATATTGTGCATGCAACTATGCCCTTACATACTGTATAGTGCACCCTGCCTTAGGGCTAGAAGGCCTGCCAGAGGGGTTACTTACCTATATAATGCATGCAGTGTGTAGTGGACAGTGCACACAGGCTGTGTGTCATGTCGAATTTTCAGTTTAGGATTGCACCAGGACACTCAGCCTGCAATAGTAGTGCTGGGTGCATCTGAATGCATGGCCCTTGAGGATAGTTCAATCTGTGCTGCTGCCTTCAGGGGCCTACCCTTAGTGCCCCATTCCCTCGGTACCTAAGTACCATTTACTAGGGACGTATAGTGGCAGTTAACGGTGTTGTCAATTGTGCAAGTACATCACAAAAGTTTTGGGAAAGAGGTCTGGCCCGGGGACCCTGGTTACTAACAACTTTGAGACCACATCAAATACCAGGCAAAAAGTGGGGGTTAACCATAACAAAAGAGGCCTTTTCTCAAAGTTCCCAACCTGTGGTCCGCGGACCCCTGGGGGGTGCGCAAAGCCTCCGCGGGGGTGCCTGACTGCTTGGAAAATTAAATAATATTAACAGCTTAATAAACATCTGGGAATTTGAAATTGGAGGCTAAAATTCAAATTAGTGTCTTCAGGTTGATTCGTGGAAGCAGTACAGGTGCATCAAACAGAATATGGTATGGATGATGTATGGTTTCTGTTGAATTTATAAAAGCTCCTATATTCCTATCAATATTATTTATGTATTTATTGTTTATATTTGTTTGCAAAATAAATAAAAAATTATCATTTGTGTATGTGTTTTGAGGAATGCTTGTTCTGTTTTTTTTTTGTGGATTGTTTTGCAGTTCAAATAATCAACAATGTTTAACTTCATTTCTTTTCAATGTGTCCTGAAATCTCATTTGTTTGGTTAAATATTTTATTTTGACTGATTTTCTTCCCTGTTTAGTTCGTATTGCCAAGATTTTTCAGTGTACCGTTTGCATTAAAAATAAACATTAATAATAATACTAAGACCCAGAAGGAGTCTGATTACTTTAAATATAAAATATATGTGAAAGACAAACGTACAAAATCCTGTCAGAGTAGCAAAAAAACAAAGAGAAAATTATGCAAAATACTTATGCAGTAGTATTGGAGAAATATGGAGAGAATGCATAGGTTTAGGTTCTCTAAAATCCTCACCAAGATGCATAAAGCCATATTGAAGGAAAAAGGCATGCAGGTCAACCCGTCAAACAAAATATTCACCATGGATGTAGCTTGCAGTTCTATGACAACCAGCAGCCCTACGGAATCTTCACTTTTTTTATTGGCCATTGATAATTGTTGGAAATATTTGACCAGTGATTCCTTCTACAAGTTGGGTTGGTTTCTGATCTTGATTGAGAGTCTCTGTGCAAAGATTTTTTACATCAAAAAATCAGATTCACACTTTGTGGTTTCCCTGACCAGTTTTAGAACCTGAAGGTCAAATATTTGTGTTCCTTGTCAAACTAAAGCAAGAGCAGGGGTGCATGCTGTCCTTGAGTTGACCCTGTCCTTCAGTGTTTTACACATTGGGAATACAACCATGAAAAGTACCCGTACCAAGGAAGTAATGCTGGCTTTCCCGGGCCAGACTGGCTTTAGCAGCTCAAGGATTGTCCTGGGAGGCTGTAGAGTAGAGGCCTGCAATCCAAGGAGGATGGATTGCCATGACCCAACCACGCCCAAAGGGCTGCATTCTAGTCATAGCCTCCTGCAATGTGGGGCTGGTCTGAACATTTTTTACCAGGGCTGATTGGGTTTTCAGTCTGACCTCGTGCCTTTGTAAGCTGCTTCTGATAGAATGACGCACAGTGTTGCCGGGGGAGTTTAAGCACCTTTTTAGTGGTTAAAATAAGTCATTGTTTCTTCCATTACTTTAAATGTAGAATTCAATTATCATATTATTTCGTTTAGCCATATAGCCCCTCCTGCCCTAGAAGCCTAGTTTGCCAGAAATATATATTTTTAATCCTTTTTATACATAGTCTTTGATTAGGTTTTCCTGACAAATGACGAACCAAAGAACACAACAGATGTATGGCTCGGCAGTTTGAAGATTTCGAGGGGTAGAGGTTCCCACCAGTTTGTTTTAATTCTTAAGCATGTTTTTTCGTCTTTCTATTTTTTTGTATATTTAGGAAGTATGTATTTTTTTGTAAACTATAGGTGGGGGACAAAGATACTGTTTATATCATTAAATGTTAGGCAGCGGATTCATAACCCAAGGTGCAGTCGGGAAAAAATGAAAATGGGACGTTGTTTGTTTTTGAAAGATTGCAAGTGGCTAAGCTTTCTGTTCCGGTAGTAGGAGGTACTGTGCAAACAAGCTGCCTAGTTTACTTTGCACTTCCTCTTATGTAATGCAAACAGAAGACTAATGACTGCGAAATATAATGGTTCAGTAATTTGTGCCCATCATCACCTTGGACATTTATTTTGTATTGTGTATCCAGCTGGCTCGCACAGATTGGCAAAGCAGACGCGTATTCGTGCCTGTTAATAATATATGCACTTTCTGGACATTAAAACGTTTTCCCGTCGCGGATGTGTTTTACCAAATTCTTCGAATTATGTAAAATCTAATTACTGTAAATAGATGAAAAGTTAGAAAAAGGAATTAGGTTGAAAAAATACAAAGGATCACAATGCCCTAGACTTTTCTTTGTGTTTGGTGGATTTATAGAAAGTCTATTGACTGCACACACAACTGATCTATAGGAGATGACGAGTTGTATCTGAATTTCGATGATTAATCTTTTCTCATCAAAGAATGAAATATGAATTATGATTTATTTGATTCAAGTGAAACACTAATATGCCCATTATTCGGGACTACAGTAAATGGTGTGCATGAAGTTTAGGTCGGATTTTCATTCGCATTCCCCACCCCTAAGGAAGCAGGAGAAAACTTCTTTCAGGGACTTGTTAGCTGTTAGGAAATGGCTCAAATAGTGCTTCCAACAGAAAATGTATTCAACAATTCTGTATTGATGAACATATTCCAATTATGGACTTATATAATCGTATGAACATTTAAGAAATTATCAATTTGTTTATTGTGTCTTTGAGTAAGTGTGATATGTGCAGTTGCAATATTTTGAGTATGAGGTTATGCATTTCTATTAAAATACATTTTATTTTGTGTAAACACATAATGAGTTTTTCAGTTGTTAGACGAATTTCTTCTAGAACAAGGAGCTATTAAATCACTGATATTTTTGAAGTACTATTGAAGTGCGGTGAGGTACTAGTTTTTATACTGAATATGGTCAGCTCTGTCAGTTTTATTTCTGAGAGTAAGAAGAGAGTCTCACTTAGTCTGAATTTACATATATTTCAGAGGAACCCTTATCTTCATTTGAGAATGAAATAGTGAAGAACTGCTTTAAAATGTAAAGCATTGTTCTCTTTCCTCGTTCTGCAGCTGTACATGTAAATTGGGTTGTATTTTGACAAAATATCCTCAAGCACCTTTGATAATACACTATTTGACACATTTCGGTTACGGGTGTACTTTGTGTGACAAACCCAAATGCCTATTTAAAAATCCAACTTTGCCACGACTGGGCATTGTGGTCGCCCCCCAAAAATGTTTTAGAGATTATTTGTTTAAAAGTAATTAAACCGAAACGCAGTCTGGCACGATTGTGAAACAACCAAGTCCCCTCTATCTTGCACAGTTGTGCACAGTTCCTTATACTGGTCAACTCTGCAAGGCAGAGAGTTTCCCATAATGTAGCGCACTCACCCGCAAGAAGTAGTTTAGTCATCACCCTCTCTCTAAGCCAGTGGAATACTATCAGCTAACATTCAAATTGATCAGCTAATAGTCTCCTTATCACACAATAGATCCACAACACTTATTAGCCCATACATCCAACTATCCGACCTTCGCTATTTATAGCATCCTGCAGTTCATGCAGTCAGCCAGTACTTCTCCTACACTCACCGCCCCCCCATCTTCCTGCTGTCCCCCATGAGTCATTAGAACCCTCTTCAGCGAGTGTCCCCTCTATCTGCCTCTCCTAGAGCAGTAGTGCTCGGTTGGACAGTAACTATCACATCAGTGTAGTCACCGATGTATTTCCGCATCCTCCAGTAGCTCCCCACCTGTAACGCAATATTCCTCTTTCAAACATTGAGGTTCCCTCTCTTAATATGAGCTCACAGGACTGCAGATGGATCCTGTGACTCTGGAAGTCTGTTATCTCCTCTGATGAGATTGACTTTCACTGCCTAATTTCACACCACTGTCCTTAGTGGCCTAACAAAATGTGAGCCCTCCCCCCCCCCAACCCCCACAAGATATTCTGAAGGGGCCCTCATACTCGCATCCGTAAGAGCTGAGGAGGAGCCTCTCCAGTATTGATAAGCCTGGCTCCCCAGCACTGCGGGGGCCTCTTACACCCCTCACTGTCCCCATGGACCGGAACCTAGACTTGAACCCTCTTATATAAGTGCCACTGACACTTATCTTCAACTTACCCTGTGTGAAGTAATCTAGGCTTGAAGACCATATCGGTGATAATTGGGAAGCAGCAAAACCAGCAATCCTCTAAATACCTCCGGAGAAAGGGCCAGATTTCGAGCTTAGGATGCTAGGCTGTAGGTTAAAGGCAGTAGTATTTAACCATCTGCAGGCTTGATGAGATGGGCATCAGTGATCTGGGGCACGATGTGAAGTTTATGGTGGGAATGTAACTGGAGACACTAGGTCTGCTGTCTTTATAATCCACAGAACACAGTGGAAGTGGTCAGATTTGGATCAGAGACCAGGGCACCAATAATAACTGTCACTTAGCGATGCAGCTGCTGTACTTGTCGATGTGAAGACCATAGGAGTGATGAAGCCAGTGCAAGTGTCTGGAGTGAGTAGGGCAAAATAATCCAACGGTAGCAGCATCTCTGGGCCACCTGTGCAAAAAGAAAAAAAAAAAAAAGCTTTTTACGATTGGCCAGCATAGGTAGATGGGAAGATGCAGACCGGCTCTGACTGTGGCCACTTGGGTTTCTCAGCTGTACTAAGAGGAGTGAATAAAATACTGTGCGAGCAATGATAGTTGCCTATCCTTCTTTAATGGCTTCCCTGTGTTTATGGAATCCCTGGCCACCTCACAATTTAGTCAGGGCATTTCGTTTTCAACTACTTATCCCTACTATGACATTTAGTGGCAAAACCCTCAAGTTCACCACAGTGTCATTGTAGTTCCATGTACAAAAAATGTTTCCTGGAAAAATATGTTGAAATTAATGGTGTTCGATCAAGATAAGGGCTGCAAAGTGATAATTTAACCCTGCTTACATTCAGTGGGGTGACTTTAGTACCCCACAGTCTGCTTTCTTTTCCAGAGCTTTTTGTATGTGTGAAAACTTGCGTAAGTGGCCACACCCTATTTGTGCCCTTCATTTTAGACTTCTCACGGTCTGCAGCTTCACTGGCTTATATCTTACAAAAGAGCTCAGAACCACTGTGGAACCAGGTTTGCTGCCTCATGGTCCCTATTACATCCTACTTATCTTTGGCCCATGGTTAGAGCTGGCATCCTTTGCTTGGTTCCGCTGTCTTTTTGCCTCTGCTTTCCTGTATTTTTGACAGTGTGCTGCATTTTGTTTTTGCAGATTTTGGTACTCTGGGAACTTTACCACTGCTGATTAGTGCTAAAGTGTAATTGCTCCATGTGTAAATTGTAATCATGATTGATTATCCATAATTGACACATTTTATTTACTAGACAGTCCCTAGTATAGTGCACCATGTGTGCCCATGGCCTGTAAATTAAATGCTACTAGTGGACCTGCAGCACTGATTGTGCCACCCACACAAGTAGCCCTGTAAACATCTCAGACCCGCCATTGCAGTGTCTGTGTGGGCAGTTTTAAACTGCCATGTTGACCTGGCAAGTGCACCCACTTGCCAAACCCAGAACCTTACCTTTTAGTACATGTCAGGCACCCCTAGGGTAGACCCAGGGTAGGCGGTGAAGTGTATTTTAAAGATATTACATGTACTGGTGTGTTTTTCACTTCTTTATAGTGAAATACTACTAAATTAAGTTATCTGATGGAGACTTCTAGTTGCAGATTCCTTACCTTAGAATGTTTCCCCAGGCGGCAGACTGGATCCGGAGATTTTTCTTCGAGCAATGCCCTTGGGCATTGGTAGGTGGCGTCTGTAGACTCCGCAGGCGTCGTGGTTGCCTTGATGACGTCGGGAGTAGTACATAGACGCCGCCCTCGCACAGTGATGTCAGTTCTTTTCTTTCTGCGCCACGCAATGATCCGAAAAAGAGCTACCATCGGCTTTTTTTTGGCCGAATTCGACCATTTTGTTGAGCTTTTTGTGTACGAACTTTGGTGCGTCGAGATGTCCCCGAAGACCGGGTTCAAGCCTTGTGAGATCTGCAATCGGACGATGTCAGTGATGGATCCTCATTGCGTTTGTCTGTGGTGCCTCGAGCGCGACAATGACCCGAAGTTGTTCTCCGAGTGTCGGGTCATGCACCCCAAGGCTTTGAGGGAGCTGTCCCTGAAGCTAATGGCGGCCCAGCACTCGACTCCACGTAGGTCCCGGTGTCGCTCGAGAGGAAGGTCTTGAGATCGGTTGCGGAGTCATCACCACTCGTCTTCTTCTAAATCCTTAGGTTAAGGTAATAAGAAGAAGTCGAAGAAGTCCCATCGCTCTACCACTTCGCCCCATCGCTCGGTCGACACGACGCTGGTAGAGCGTCCACGCACTAGGCCTCCGTCCTCGGAGCCTATGTCTGGGTCAACTCCCCGCTTCCCTGAGTTTCACAGAGCCGGAGCGACCCCCACCCAACTAAAAGAGTTTTACGAGGCCATGCGCCTCATTGTTGGGCTGGCCGACCCCGATACGGGGCCTTCGGGCCCAAGGGGTTCGGCTGAGGGGCCTTCGGGTTCCGCGCTGGCGGCTTTGGCCCCGGTTACCGAGGTCACCTCCGTATCCATGCTCGGATCCACACCGGCACCAGTCGCACCCTCGAGACCTTCCCCAGCACCGGGTCGATTATCGACGCTCCTGATGTAGGTGGTGCCCACTATCGACGTCAACCCAATTCTTATCCCCGACGACTCAGAGTCGGAGCGGCATCGACCAATGGTTCTTTTGGCTTCGGTGCGGCCTATTCACCCCAGGTTGGATCCAGACCCTTTTACCTGTAGGCACAAAAATGAGGAGGAATTGGAGGGGTCCCTGGACCCTTATGTATACCAGGATGACCCGGCTATGGACTGAGCACAGGATTTGGGCGAAGCCAGTGGTCTGGATACTTCTCCTGATGCTGGCATGCTGTCTCCTCCTACCGTGGCTACGGCGGAGGGAGCGACTTATGGTATGGTGGTCAGTAGGGCAGCTGAGGTCCTCAGCTTTGAGCTGCCTTCTATAGAGGTCAGGTCTAATCTCCTGACCGAGGTGCTTCAGCCTGGGGCTTCTACTTCAGAACCCCTTTTACCATTCAATGATGCCCTCACCGATGTCCTTTTGGGTACATGGTCGAAACCCAACACAGGGGCTCCTGTGAACAGGACTATCGCACACTGCCATCAGCCCACTCCGAACGACCCAAAATTCCTGTCCCAACACCCCACGCCTGCGAGTCTTGTTATCCAGACTTCCTCTTATTCAGGCGTGTTCCCTTCCGCACCCCTGGATAGGGAATCCAAAAGACTGGAACAGTTTGGCAGGAAGTTGTTTTCTTCCTCCAGTCTAGCGCTGCGGTCTGTGAACACCGCATGCCTTTTGGGCCGTTATACCCACTCCCTGTGGGATATGGTTGCGCAAGTCCTGCCGCAGATACCGAAGGAGGCCCATGCTATTGTCTCCCAAGCAGTGAACGATGGGAGAGGCGCAGCAAAGTTCACAATCCGTTGTGGGCTGGATAAGACCGACACTCTGGGTAGATCGGTTGCAACAACAGTGGCCTTACGGCACCACGCCTGGTTACGCACTTCTGGTTTCTCCGGGCATGTCCAACAGTCACTCATGGACATGCCCTTTGATGGCACCCGTCTCTTCGGAGACAAAGCAGAATCGGCCTTGGAGAGATTCAAGGATTCCCGGGCTAAGGCTCGGTCCCTCTGTCTTTCCTCAGCCTCTCGCCCACCGCAGTCCGCTTTTCGCCCCTTTCGTTGACACGGAAGGGGCGCCCTGTTGCGTCCTCCACACAGCCACTGTGCCACGCATGCTAGCCAGCCTATGCGTGGCCGAGGATGCGGAATCCCACGTGGCCGTGGGACAGGGAACCAGAGGTCTGTCCAGACTATCTCTGCCCCCGCTGCAGCCTCCAAACCCTCCTAGTCCGTCCCCTCACTCTCGCCCAGTTGGTGGCAGGCTCCGCCATCACCTGTCCCACTGGGAACATATCACCACGGACGGGTGGGTTTTGCAGATCATTTGGAAGGGCTACTCCCTCCCTTTCGAATCTGCTCCACCACACATGCCACCATCCATCCATCACCTTCCGGAGGATCATTTGGCACTTCTCCGCCAGGAAGTCACGGCTCTCTTGGCCAAGGGAGCTATAGAAAAGGTCCCTGTGTCAGAAGTAGTTTGTGGTTGTTATTCCCGCTACTTTCTGATACCAAAGAAGGACAAGGGCTTATAAGGATAAATTCAAAATGCTCACCCTGGCTTAGGTTCTGTCTGCCTTAGACCCAGGAGACTGGCTGGTAGCATTGGACTTGCAGGACGCTTAGTTCCACATCCCTATCGGGCCTGCCACAGACGTTACCTACGATTCGTGGTAGGTCACGAGCACTTTCAGTTTACTGTGCTCCCCTTCGGCCTTACCAGCACCCCTCGGGTGTTTACAAAAGTGATGCTGGTGGTCTCAGTCTTCCCCTATCTTGACGACTGGCTGTTGAAGGCGGACTCCCCCCAGACAGTCGTCTCCCACCTTCAGACTACGGCGAACCTCCTGCACACGCTGGGGTTCACTATAAAAGTGCCAAAGTCAAACCTGACTCCCTCTCAGATGCACCCTTTTATCAGGGCAGTTCTGGACACAGTGCAGTTTCGGGCTTACCCTCCCGAAAAGCGAGTCCAAGATATTCAGGCTATGATTCCAGTCGTTCAGCCTCAATCTTGGGTTTCGGTGAGACTGACTCTGAGGCTGCTGGGCCTCATGGCCTCCTGCATCCTGCTAGTAACACATGCCAGATGTCATATGCAGGCTCTGCAGTGGGACCTGAAGTTCCAGTTGGCGCAGTGGGCACAGCATCAGGGGAATCTCTCAGACATGGCCCAGATCTCGGAGGGGACTGCGAAAGACCTGCAGTGGTGGCTTTCGAATCAGAACTGGGTCCACAGCAGATCCCTCTCCCTTCCCCAACCAGATCTCTCTATAGTGACAGATGCATCACTTCTGTGTTCGGGCGGCCACATGGGAGAGGCGGAGATCAGAGGCCTCTGGTCTGCGGTGGAATCGGGGCTCTATATAAATCTGCAGTAGCTCTGGGTGATCAGGCTTGTGTTAAAAACATTCCTTCCCTCTCTCAAAGGGAAAGTGGTGCAGGTGTTCACAGACAATACTACCGCCATGTGGTACTCCAACAAACAGGGCGGTGTAGGGTCTGGACCCTTTGTCAGGAAGCACTATGCCTCTAGACATGGCTGGAACAGCAGGGCATTACCCTGATGGTTAAACATCTGGCGAACTCCCTCAACACCAGAGCAGACAAACTCAGCCGTCGACTCTGTCGATCACGAATGGCGTCTCCATCCAGAGGTGGCACAAGGTCTTTTTCAGCAGTGGGGAGAGCCTTGGTTAGATCTGTTCGCCTCCGCAGAGAACGCGCAATGTCAGCTGCTTTGCGCGTTGGAGTTTCCAAGTTGGCACTCGCTCTGAGACGCTTTTCATCTCGAGTGGAATTCTGGCCTCCTTTATGTCTTCCCGCCTATACCTCTTCTTCCCAGAGTTCTCAAGAAAAACAAGAACGACCTGGCCCAAGTCATCATGGTGGCTCCTGACTGGGCTCGAAGAGTGTGGTATCCAGAGCTATTGAGCATGTCCATCGATCCTCCACTCAGACTGCCTCTTCGGGCGGATCTTCTGTCGCAGCAACAGGGGACGGTTCTGCACCCGAACCTGTCCAACCTCTGCCTTCATGCGTGGAGATTGAGCGGCAACAGTTGATGGCTTTCGCCCTTCCACCCGAAGTCTGCAATGTTATCTTGCAAGCCAGGCATCCATTGACTAAAACTGTATACGCCTGTCGTTGGAATACATTTGTGGCATGGTGGACCAACAAATCTGTTGATCCCTTTTCTGCCCCTCTGTCAAAGGTTCTTCTGTTCATTCTTTCTTTAGCCCAGCAGGTCTCTGCTTTGGGCACCCTTAAAGGGTATTTATCTGCCATTTCCACCTTTCTTTCTTAGGCTCCCTGATCAGCCCTGACTCTTTAAATCACCTATTGTGAGTAGGTTCCTAAAAAGGCTCGCCCATTTATTTCCTACCAGTCCATTTACCATGCCTCAGTGGGACCTTAATCTTGTACTTACTTATTTGATGTGTACCCCCTTTGAGCCAATGCATAATTGTCCCTTGCGGCCCCTCACCTTCAAAACTTTCTTTCTGGTCGCTATCACCTCTGCTCACAGGGTGAGTGAGCTTCAGGCCCTTTCCTCAAAACCTCCATACTTGTCTGTACATCCTGACAAGTCTGTGCTACGCACTAGAGCTTCCTTCCTTCCTAAGGTGGTTACACCATTTCATGTAGGCCAGTCCATCACTTTGCCTACCTTCTATGCACCCCCACATCCTTCCCATGAGGAGGAGAGACTCCACCGACTGGACCCAAAAAGAGTGTTGGCGTTCTATCTCAATCGTACTAAAGATTTCCGGGTGGACGATCAACTCTTCGTTGGCTGTTGGGGTGCGAAGAAAGGGAAGGTGGTGCAGAAGCGTACCATCTCTCAATGGGTGCTTCTTTGCATCAAAATGTGCTATGCTTTGGCTAAGAAGCAACCGGTTGCATGCTCATTCCACCAGAGCAACTGCTGCTTCCACTGCGTTAGCACGCGGAGTTCCTGTCCTGGATATCTGTCAGGCATCTACGTGGGCATCCCTGCACACGTTTGCTAAGCATTACTGCCTGGATAGCCAGGTCCATCGAGATGGCTACTTTGGTTGTTCGGTCCTGCAGGACTTTCTAGTATGATCTTGATTCGCAGCCCACCACCGAGCATGGCTTTGCTTGGGTATCTATTCTAAGGTGTGGAATCTGGAACTAGAAGTCTCTATCAGATGTACAAGTTACTTGCTTTCGGTAACAAAGTATCTGGTAGAGACATATTCTAGTTGCAGATTCCTTATCGCCCACCCATCCCCCACGCTTGCGAACTGATTTCTAGGGACAGGGATTCCCCCTTTCAGGTCCTTAGCTCTGGCGCACCAATCTTAGTGTTCTTAGCTGCTCTGCGCTCTAGCGTGGAAAGTCGTTAAAAGAAACTGACGTCACTGCACGAGGGTGGGGTCTATGTACTACTCCCGATATCATCACAGCGACTACGACGCCTGCGGAATCGACCGACACCACATACCGATGCGCAATTGTATTGCTTGAAGAAAAATCTCCAGATCCAATCTCACACCAGGGGGAAAATTCTAAGGTAAGGAATCTGCAACTAGAATATGTCTCTACCAGATATTTTGTTACTGAAGGAAAGTAACTTGTACTTCACTATTGCAAGGCCTATCTCTCCCATAGGTTAACATGAGATTTGCCTTGAAATATCCTTTAAAGTGTAATTTCCCTTTGGGAGCCGATAGAGATATGGAGTTTTAGGTCTCAGAACTCACAATTTAAAAATACATCTTTTGGTAAAGATGGTTTTTAGATTGTAAGTTTAAAAATGCCTCTTTTAGAATGTGGGCATTATCTTACTTAACCATTCTGTGCGCCTGCCTGGCTGATGAATACATGTCTGGGTCAGACTAAGAATTAGACTCTGACAGTCACACAAAGGGAGCTGAGGTGTGTCCTGCATATCCTGATGGATCTTACTGGGCTTGAGTGTTTGGAGGTGTTCACACTTGCACCTGAATATGGCTGTGCCTGGCCTTAAACAATGCAGTCTCCAACCCCCTAGAGTGTGTCTGAGACCAGTGCAGGAAAGGCAGGGTCTTGTGCACTACAAAGACTTTGCTTTGAAGTTTGCCTACTTCAAAGGCAGGAATGAGTATAAGTATTGAACTGCTTACCCCACAACTTTAGAATACTTCTGGATCAAGAGGAGACTCTGCCAAGGAGAAGAGCTGAAGACCTGCGAGCCCCTTTGCTTTGTGTGCTTTGCTGGGGTGCCCTGCAGTTGCTGCTTCTGCTTTGGAGAGGACAAAAACTCGACTTTGCTCTGTATCCTGCTTATGAAGTTTCTCCAAGGGCTTCAACTGAGCTTGCCTCCTGTTGTGAAGTCTCAGGGACATCAAAGACTTCATCTACCAGGACCTGAGCTCTTCTGCTGAGAATCCTGACTTGCCAAGTGGTGCCAGATCCAGTCCATAAGCCCTTGGAAGTGGAAGCTGGTAACCTGAGTGAAAATCCATGCACCAGAGCCGCTGTGACAGAAAAATTGACGTAGCGCCTGCACCATAGCTGAAAAATCAACACAGCGCCGGTCTTGTGGCTTTGAAATCGATACATTACCTGCTTCAGCACAGATCCATCGTTGCTGTGCGTCCGGATTCCCACACATCGTCCATGGGTGCTAGAACTTCAACATCAGCGCTAGGACCCGAGTCTGTGCGCGCGAAACCAACGCATTGTTCTCCACCAGGGGGGGGAGAATCCGCACATCGCCTACCCAGTGGGGAAAGAATCGCCGCACAGCCTATCTTAAGAGTAAGGAATCAATGCATTGCTTGCTTTTCTGATGCATCACCTCTCCTACAGCTTTATTTTTGACGCATACCAGATAATTTGTGCTAAAACAACACATCCATTGACTTTTATGTATTAAGACTCTTAACTTTAAAAAGTGATGTCTACTTGTGTATGTGGGATTTTTGTTTCTCTAATCTTGTTTTATTTAGATAAATATTGGCTATTTTTCGAAACTGGTGTAGAGTCCTTTTGTGGTGTTTTCACTGTGTTACTGTTTGTATTTGTGCAAATACAGGGAGTGCAGAATTATTAGGCAAATGAGTATTTTGACCACATCATCCTCTTTATGCATGTTGTCTTACTCCAAGCTGTATAGGCTCGAAAGCCTACTACCAATTAAGCATATTAGGTGATGTGCATCTCTGTAATGAGAAGGGGTGTGGTCTAATGACATCAACACCCTATATCAGGTGTGCATAATTATTAGGCAACTTCCTTTCCTTTGGCAAAATGGGTCAAAAGAAGGACTTGACAGGCTCAGAAAAGTCAAAAATAGTGAGATCTCTTGCAGAGGGATGCAGCACTCTTAAAATTGCAAAGCTTCTGAAGCGTGATCATCGAACAATCAAGCGTTTCATTCAAATTAGTCAACAGGGTCGCAAGAAGCGTGTGGAAAAACCAAGGCGCAAAATAACTGCCCATGAACTGAGAAAAGTCAAGCGTGCAGCTGCCACGATGCCACTTGCCACCAGTTTGGCCATATTTCAGAGCTGCAACATCACTGGAGTGCCCAAAAGCACAAGGTGTGCAATACTCAGAGACATGGCCAAGGTAAGAAAGGCTGAAAGACGACCACCACTGAACAAGACACACAAGCTGAAACGTCAAGACTGGGCCAAGAAATATCTCAAGACTGATTTTTCTAAGGTTTTATGGACTGATGAAATGAGAGTGAGTCTTGATGGGCCAGATGGATGGGCCCATGGCTGGATTGGTAAAGGGCAGAGAGCTCCAGTCCGACTCAGACGCCAGCAAGGTGGAGGTGGAGTACTGGTTTGGGCTGGTATCATCAAAGATGAGCTTGTGGGGCCTTTTCGGGTTGAGGATGGAGTCAAGCTCAACTCCCAGTCCTACTGCCAGTTCCTGGAAGACACCTTCTTCAAGCAGTGGTACAGGAAGAAGTCTGCATCCTTCAAGAAAAACATGATTTTCATGCAGGACAATGCTCCATCACACGCGTCCAAGTACTCCACAGCGTGGCTGGCAAGAAAGGGTATAAAAGAAGGAAATCTAATGACATGGCCTCCTTGTTCACCTGATCTGAACCCCATTGAGAACCTGTGGTCCATCATCAAATGTGAGATTTACAAGGAGGGAAAACAGTACACCTCTCTGAACAGTGTCTGGGAGGCTGTGGTTGCTGCTGCACGCAATGTTGATGGTGAACAGATCAAAACACTGACAGAATCCATGGATGGCAGGCTTTTGAGTGTCCTTGCAAAGAAAGGTGGCTATATTGGTCACTGATTTGTTTTTGTTTTGTTTTTGAATGTCAGAAATGTATATTTGTGAATGTTGAGATGTTATATTGGTTTCACTGGTAATAATAAATAATTGAAATGGGTATATATTTTTTTTTGTTAAGTTGCCTAATAATTATGCACAGTAATAGTCACCTGCACACACAGATATCCCCCTAACATAGCTAAAACTAAAAACAAACTAAAAACTACTTCCAAAAATATTCAGCTTTGATATTAATGAGTTTTTTGGGTTCATTGAGAACATGGTTGTTGTTCAATAATAAAATTAATCCTCAAAAATACAACTTGCCTAATTCTGCACTCCCGGTACTTTACACATTGCCTCTGAGATAAGCCTGAATGCTTTTGCAAAGCTACCAAGGGGGTGAGGACTAGAGTGAGGGTCTCACTTGCACAGTGTGTAGGACTAGAGTGAGGGTCTCACTTGGACAGGGTTTAGGACTAGAGTGAGGGTCTCACTTGGACAGGGTGTAGACTGACTGCCAACTACAGACCCCATTTCCAACACCCATATACATCTTGAGTATTGCTGACATTTGTTGCAGATAGCACCCTGATGCATGTTTTATTCTTGTCCAGAAGCACAGATTATTTATAACGTATCTCTGATTCTCTAAATGGCTTTTGACTCTGAAGTCTGGGAATAAATCCATTATTTGCTAAGGTGTCTCGGCATTGTGAACCCAGTGATAAGCCAGGAGTCCACTGCCCCCTACACCTTCTTTAAGAATCCTAAGCATCTTGATGATCGCAATCCCTTTTTCTTGTTTCTTCCGTGTTCTGCGGAATTCTTGAGCCATGTTTAAACTTTATTTTGCTACTTAAATCTTGAAAACGAGAATCACTGTCGGCATTTATTTTGTTCCATCATCTCTTTAATGAGTTCAGCGTTCTCCAAGACCTCCAGCCAGGATAATGTTTCTTGAATGTTCTTACATATTTCCCACAAAACAGTTACTATCAGCACTGAAGTTGTGGCAAAATACTCAACATTGTGTACATGTATTTTTTACATTTCTGAAGGTAGTTAGACCCTGTAATCTTTTGAGGATTATACTGAATGGAATGTATATTTAGTGCTTAATTTGAGCCAGTGGGGCCCATTAGCACCTATTGTTGGGGACCAGCACTTATTTTCCTAATCAGACATCGGCCCTGAGCAAGAGAGAGAAACACCCAAAAGGAGGTAAGGAGGAGAAAGAGTAAGACTGAAAATCAGTGGCAAAGGTAGAAAGCAGGGATGAAAAAGTGCATGCATGAGTGAAATAAAAGGGGGGTATGGTGGCACAAGAAGGACGCATGCAGTAGAACGTAGGCAATGCAGCCCTGGTTTTTAGCAATCCTGACGTTCGTCCGTGCCGGTTTCTGAGAAATGATTTGGGCACTGTCATATACTATCTTACAAATTAAGCACTGCGTAAATGCCTCTAACTGCCACAGCAAGATGCCCAGCTGAATATAAAGATGTATCCTACGTTTCTGAATTGAAAGATGTACAACGTTGCGCGTGGAAAGTAAATCAGCAGATAGAATTTCAACTCAAGGTATCTTTTTAAAGTATTTGTAAAGAAAATGCGATGAAAACAGATCATTGGGGGCATTGCATTGACTCAGCTGTGGCCCTTAATCTGCAGGGGATTTATTTTAAAATCGGCAATCTGCCATCTCTCAGAATGTCCATGTGCGTCTAAATGAGGGTGTAATTAATACAGGGTTTCAGAGCGCTTTACATAAAACAATGAGGAGTACAAGGTGCAGGAGTCACATGTCATCCATACTAGTAGACATGTTATGTTAAGAATGCTTTGTCTGGAAAAATACAGAGTTGGGATTTAAATTGTAACATTGATTGGCTTCATCTGTTCTAATAAGTACTTATTGTTATCCATCTGAACCCCATTTAGTAACCTTAAGCAACCAAACATTGGGGAAAAACAGGAAGGTGCTAAACACATGCCTTGGATTTTCCCTGCTGCTATTTGATTCAGTTTCATAGCTCACTGTGCAGGATGGTAATTTACGAATTGAAAATAACAAAAGACACTCTGACACACCACGCGTAGCCCACTGAGCTATCTACTAAAAAATACAGTTCTTTGAGCTGCATGATCTCCAATATATACATTGATCACCAGATTAAACTGACATTTTTATCGCCTGAAACGTGATGGCACACATGAAATTCTGAAGTCTGTGCCTTTAACCCCATAGGATATTTCAAAATGCTGCGTTACCCGACCTTGATGCCTGGTACGGTGGCACTGATCGCTCCTCCCTAAAGCCAGCATTGACTGTAGGTCTATGATTTACTGTACAACTGCCAGTGAAAACGCCTGTCCCAAAAACAGGCACTCACTGCACTTCAGAAGGCAATACTTGATTTTTATTGTTATTACACAGGATGGATTTGTCAGCACATTGTTAAAATTGCACAGTGGCAAACAGAACTGGGCACATATCTGAAGAAGGCCTTTCCACCTCGAAGCTGCAAAGCACTAACATTTTTGATGACTCCCCGAGGAAAGCATGCTGTTAATAAATTGACAATTTCTCAGCGCTGAACTGTCCTGATTGGATTTCGGCACTAAAGGCAACATTTTATCCACCTTGTGTTTTTTTTTCCCTGAAACAGACAGGGAGGGACTGACAAATAAGCAAGCACAATATAACCTGCTGCAATACGTCATTCAGAAATTAAGGGGTCATAGCGTCATTGAGGTGTAGAATAGCTGTTTGCTTCTGTATTATAGACCCAAAACTCATAGACCAGCAAGGTCCATCCAGTAGTCTTTTGCCTCTTGCATCTGTTGTCTAAGGCAGTGGTTCCCAACCTTTTGACTTCTGTGGCCCCCCACTTTATCAATACTGGAACCCGGGGACCACCACTGAATCATTATTGGAATGCAGGGACCCCCCACTAAGTTATTATGCAAAGCAGGGGACCTAATGTGTTGAAATTATTACATCTTCTAAGCAGTCGCGGACCTCTGAGGAGGCTTTGCGGACCCCCAGGGGTCCCCGGACCACAGGTTGGGAACCACTGGTCTAAGGGGGTGTTACGCTTCAGTCAGCCCTGGTGGATGTTGCAAAATTTACAATCACCGAAATACCATGTTAGTAAATACTGACTAGAATGTGAGCGCAACTTCCTGTTTTTGATTGGTCCTTGTGTTCTAGCTTATGTAATTTAATAACATCAACAAATTCACAGAATCGTCAAGGCCGAACTGGCATTACCAGGAGCTGGCGTTTTCTTGGGAGGCTGGAATGATGGGGGTCGGTCTTGTTACTGAAGACCGGTTTTGTTACTAGTGTCCGGTTCATAGCTGAGCTAGGGGCGGGCACTGTGTTTTGCAAACTGTTATGGGTTTAAAAACACCCACTGCAAAATTCCTTCTGGTGATTAATATTCCTCCTTGAAAGGAATCATAGTTTTTCCTAGTGGCAGTTTTGACTTATTGAATGTAGCGTGGAGGGTTAACATGCCTGCTGCAAATAACGTGTACCACGCAAATTACCGAATGTATCTATTCTGGATCGCTCAGTAGGTTACTGCTTTGTCATAGAAATCCCTTTGATACTGTGCAGCTCATAAATTACAATTGTAAAATAGCACAGTGAGCTATGAACTGCCACCAGAGAGCTGAATGCAAACTGCATGATACAGGATAGAAAGTTATGTTTTCCCCAATCTTTCGTTATCCTAATGTTGCTAACAAAGGTTTGTTTGGGTAGAAAAAAAATCTTATTAGTGAGGTCAACCCTAACTACTGTGTTATGTTTTGAATCCTGAATTTGTGCTTCTCCAGACCTAGTACTCTTATGAAATGCTTTCCAGTGTGGATGATATCTAAATTCTACACCGTTTAGTCACCTTTGTCTTATGTAATATGTTCTATACACTGATCTACACACATGTGAGTCATTGCCTCTGTACCTGTGTGTGATGTAAAGTGGTCTGACAATAGTTTGCGGTTTGCCGTGTGGTAAAGGGACAACAAATGGGACAACATTAAAATGTAATACAAATAAATAATTTTTAAAAGTACCTAACTGCGAGCGGCAGCACCACTCTGGTGACTGCACTTGTAGGCACAGGCTCCCATCCTGCCCTGCAGCCAATCCTAATGCTGTTCTCATGCTGCTGGCAGCTTAAAAGCAGCGTTGGGACTGGCTGAAGTGCCCTGGCTTGGTGCTCCGAGGCAGACTGTGAGCCTGTGCCTGCTGTCTTCAACCAGGCAACCCATTGCCGGGTTGGAGAGAGCTCAGTGTGCACCTGGACATGCACACTGAGGGGAGTGCTCTGCACTCTGCCTCTGTCCCTGTCATGCCCCATGGCCCCACCTCTTTAACAAAAAACGATTATAAACATAGTTTATTATTGTTTTATTGTTAAAGGTTTGCTGCTACTGGTGGGGGGTGTGATGCTCCTACAACATAGAGGAGGAGCCGCTGCTGTCTGACACACTACATTGGTACAAGAAGCTCTATAGAACAAATAAAATACATGTAAGGGAGGTGCTATTGAGAAATGGAGTCGAGGGCTGATATGACAAAATTTGCCTGGGCTGTTTTGAGTTCCCAATCTGGCTCTGAGAATCATCAGATCCTTCCCTGGCCTAATTCTTTCATGCTAGCATTCCTACCTGATTTGGTCAGAACTCAGATGTGAAATTCTCTGACACGTGATCCTCAGTGGTGGGAAATGTTGATGCCCATTTAAGTCTCAATAATAGCAAGGCACTCTGCCTCAAGCGTATAAAATGAAAAAAGGGTAGAATCCCGTACTCATTGAAACCAGGGTACATTAAACATTTGAGAAAGGGTGTTCTGATAGACTTATTCAGAAGAAATGTGTAGTGCTGCTTGGTAGCAGGGCACCACTCAAGAACACTTAGCTTACAGGAAAAGTGAGTGACCGCAAACCTTTATGGGTGGTACGAATACCCGGAGTAGCCACGGCTCAGTGACCAGATTTTGAGAAGCAAAAACTGGGACAGTTCAGACATAAAAGAAGGACTAAAGGCTTTACTCTCACTAAAAGTGTACCTGGCCTGTCCTGTTTTTTTGTGTTGCTTTGTGAATGTGTGCCTATACATATATTTGTGTGTGTGTATATATATATATAATTACAAGACTACATACATACATAAAACAAGCATTTGCAATGCAACGAGTCTCGCATTTCTCAGAGTTAGAGCTACTTGCAGTTGTAAACTCCCAACCGGACTTTTCTTGCCTCATTAAATGGAAAAAACAAGCTCTATCGTGCTGCTACAGTTCACTCGTAGTGAAACCTATCGGCAAAAGTGCAATTATCCTCGTAACCTGCAAAAGTGCAATTAACTATGTAACAGGGTCGATGTCATGCACAGCGCTCCACTTCTGCCAAGCGAGATCGCGCTGCGAAAAAAGAGAAAAAGTAGTCCACAAACAGGATGGAAACAGCGAGCCTTGTATGTTTTCAGTACTTGGTCGATGCGCTCGAGGAGGGCTAACCACTGGAAAAGGCATGACTTATGCGTGCCTTCCACTAATGAAAGCAAGCAGATTTTAAAAGGCAAGCCCACAAACTAATGAAAGACACTGACGTGACATGGACGGGGCTCCAAGCCCTTCTCTGACTAGTACAGCGTCTTGCAGGCGATATGTATGCGCAAGCGCATACTAGCGCAGGCTCGACCCTAATTAGCTATGGCTTGACCTACCACCCTGCACCCGTAACCCACCCTCCACCAGCCTCTCTCTGCTCACCACTCTGTCTCTCTGCTGGAAGCAGACAGGGGACTGTGTTGCCTGACAGTAACATATAAATTACTTTAATTATTTCATACTTTGCAGGCGTCTTTAACTTATCCTTCCCTAGATGATCTGACTTTTGTCCCAAAAACCGGAACATGTATTTATTAATCTGACTTTTGTCCCAAAAACCGGAACATGTATTTATTAATCTGACTTTTGTCCCAAAAACCGGGACATTTATTTAAAATTAGGAGAAGTGTCGGGACACCGGGACAGTCCTCTAAAAACCGGGAATGTCTAGGGAAATCCGGGACGTCTGGTCACCCTAAAGGGCTCCAGCTCCATATGTGTGAAAGAGTATTGTGGCCCAATAGCAGGTATGGCGTGGAATCCTCCCTTCTCAATTCTTCTTCTGAAGCATGCCATGTCACACTTGGACTTGTGGTATAGCAAACAATGAAACAAATGGACTCTTTTAAGCTACCAGATTCTTTTTAGGGTCGAGCCTGCGTTGCATGCGCTTGCGCATGCGTTTTGCAGGGAAACTCTTTTGTATTTATAAAAGGGCTCGGAGCCCTGTCAACTTCACATCAGTGTTTTTTATTGGTTGGTGGGCTTCCCCAATAAAATCTGCTTGCTTTCATTAGTCGAAGGCACGCATGCCTTTTCCGGTGGCTAGCCCTCCTCCAGCGCAGTGACCAAGGGCCAGATGTACAAAAGCTTTTTCCCATAGACACAGAATGGGTAAAATCCTTTCGTACATCTGGCCCTAAGTACAGAAAACATGCGAGGCTCGCTGTTTTCCATCGGGCTCGTGGACTTTTTTTTCTTTAATTTACGAGCCCGATCTCGCTTCACAGAAGTCGAGCGCTTTACATTCTTGATTTCACTTTTTCGGGTTATGTACATAAATGCACTTTTGCCCGATAGGTGAAAAGTCGGGTTAGGAGTTTACAACGCGATCGGCTCTAACACGAGCAAACGCGAGACCCGATGCATTGTAAATGCTTGTTTTATGGCTGTAGTGAATGCGGCACCTCGTAAAAGTTATTCCATCAGGAAAGGAGGAGCTGCTGCATCAGTACAATCCAAAAACTACTCTCCAAACAGCTTTACTACATAACTTTCAAAAGCCAGCATGCCTGCTGTTCCCGAGCCGAGAATGCTATTATGTGAAAGTTTCATGCTTCCCATGGAGAGATGGAATGTTTGATTCGAGACGCACGCAGAGGCAGGATTCTGCTCCAAGTGCAGCCAAGTCTTAGTTGTTAAGAGAATTATAAAAGGAGATATCTACAGGCTTAAAGTAATTACATTTTGGAAGGCCCGTTGGGTGGCCGAGCCTGAAAGGTGGGTTTTTAGTTTGAAAGAAATATAGGGCATATACCATGCAAGCTCTAATATGTTTTACTGTAGAATACATTTAAGTAAGTTTGCTATAACTATTTTGCATTATTGCCTGTGGAAAGAGATTATAAGTACTTCAGATTTCCACAATCTCTAAGAAACAGTGGTGCATAATAAGGTGGGTCAGTATTGGACCGACAGAAATCTTTGTCTTTATCTTGCTAACTCGTCTTGATGGTTTGCATAGACATAAAATGAAATTCGCGCTTTTGTACCCTGCCCTGGATTCTTTTATGTCACTTTTTAAAGTCCTAGGGAGAGGATACTTTCCGCAGGCGTTGGGCATCTGCCTCTTCTCACAATGTTTGTCGCCCGCTTTGCTGTCCCTCCTTCATCTGGAGTGATGTCACCACAGAAAGATAAGAACTCTGACATGACACACAGGTGAAGGAAATGCACCCCGTGGATACTGGATCCTTTTCTCTGCCAAGCCCAAACTAGAAAACTGGGTGACTGAAAGATGGTATTCTACGGCAACCATTTTTTCAGAGTTTTATTTTTTATTTTTTATTACAACATGCAGCAATTATGATAATTATATTTATCATTTTTTGGTTCAATGTTTACATTCAGGGATTGTTGAATCCAGTCTGTTGCAGTGTCTACCACTGACGTATGGCATGTACAAAACATGTCTTTCATGGACAGGCATCACATTGGTCCATGCTGTTGTCTCCACTAGTGAAGATTCCAATTGCTAATTCTGGGTCTCATACCACCAGTCTAGGAGTTTCTTTATGAAGCAGCTCCCCATACTGTGGTAAGTTTGAGGACATTCCTTTTCCACATAAATCAATTTTTCAGCTGCCACTTATCAATCCTTTCTTATACATCATGCTTTGGCAGGGTGACGCCTTCAGTAATTATCTTTCTAGAGGAGCAGCGGATCAATTTACTTATGAGCAAATCAACATAAATTAGTATACCAAGAATAGCAAGCCATGGTGTCAAATGGATTGCAGCCCCAGTAATTTGCGAGAGTTATCCCCCACCTCGTTCCAAAACATCTGCATAACTCTGCAAGCCCTTACTGTGTTGTGAAAGGTGCCCTTCTCCACCCCACACTCCATGCACTTCCTATCTGGAGCTACACTTATCTTGTGAAGTCTGCTTCTAATGTAATGGCCCATGCACTTTATTTTCAGTTGCATCCGAGGGAGGCTGGCTTGGCTGGGAGCTCCCTTGGTTGCATGAGTACCACCTTATAATTAATGCCACACACAGTACCAAGTCATCCTGCAGTGTGTCCCTGAGGCTGGGTAAAGACACACATTGCTAGTGAGTGTCTTAATAGATTAGGGAAAAAGACCTCATGGTCAACAGTTCCGAAAGCACCTTTGTGTCCAGTGGAGTAGAGGCTGAGATGTCCTTCTAATCGTGTGTTAGATTTGTTGCTAGCTATACACTTGTAAGGGAGACTGTCCATATTTTGCATGTTGCTAGACAAATTAGATATTGACATGCTTTCCCATGATATTCTCCAGAGTTAGAGATACCAACACGAACCCAACACTGGAATACCTGTAATTGTAGCTCTTCTCCCAGCATTTCACCAACACAAAGACTGGGGTCTCTTTGGTCAATCTACTCTTTCACCACTCAGCCACTTTGGAGAATTACCAAACTTGCACCACTGTGGTTGGGGCATCTAGGATGTTTTTCTGATTTCCCCCACCCAATTGGTATTGGATATGCGGTTTGTCACTCATAGCATTCTCTCCAGCCTGGTCGAAGGTGCTGCACTGGGGCATAAGCCCAGTTGTTGAAAACAGCAATTTAGCATTTGCAGTAGTCGTTACGGATGTTATAAAGTCTACTTCAGCTTTGATTAAAATAAAATCTTTCTGGATCACAAAATAAGAAATTCAAAGTTTCTGGTGTGAGAAGGTTTGTTTTATTGGAGCATCCTTTTCAGATTTAGCATAGCCAGTTCACATAGACTAGCTGTCTCTGACCTACAGACATACATCGAAATAATAGGTGTTGATAAGAGTTTCACCAGAGTAAGTAAAAAAATAAAAATACAAATGCTATCTCTCACAAAGCAACAAGAAATGATATAAACTAAGCAAGACCTGGCCATTGGACAGGAGTGCCAGTATTATGGCAGACAATATCTTACCTACAATGAAAAGTTCTAATTACCTATTGGTAGTGCCGATTAAAATGAGTCCTACGTTTAATTTTCCCAGTCTGTGAAGAATGATAGTGAATCATGTCCAGGCAATCAAAATCCTCACTGCCCCTTTACTTTAAGAAAAAATGAGCTTCCAGCCTGACGTCATAAATAACTGGCCTTAGGCCCCGAAGCCCTATCTGTAATTCCAAAGCAGTGTCACAAGAGATTGAAAATGGGCCACTCGGGTATCACCACCACGTGACTAGAGTTTTCCCACTGTGCCATTCTTACCTCGTCATGGTTCTTATAGAAAGAGGACAGGCAGAGCAGTGCAAGGTTTTTAGTCCGTTTTTAGCAGTGGCTAAATCGTCCCACGCTCATGACCCTTGTGGTTGCACTCCTTAAGGTGAGCATAGGTCTGAAATAACTCGATGGCCACAAGTAAGTCTATATTTTGAGACCGCTGAAGAACAGCTTTGCCATTTGATGTCGAAATCTCGAGTTTCGAGAAAAATAAAACTAGCAGCTGCTTAAAATTAAATTATACCAACAGTCATATAGTCATGAATCACCAGGATTGACAAAGCTTGACACTCCTGGCGGTGCTGACTAACAAGTGCTCCGGCAGCTGAACAACGAATGGTTTTGGAGGCAGCTAACAGCGTGCATTTCACTGCCAGAGGCCGGACGGTATTAGGGAAATAAGTCTTGAATCAGATATAGCATAGAAACCATAACCGTGTAACACAACGGTACCCCTCTCTTGAGGAGGAACGTATGTCATTGAAGGTGACTAGCAACATCAATAAAGAAAAAAAAAAGGCTGTCTCGGCACGAGTCCGCTCTTGGAAGCATGTGGATAGGGCTCAAAATGTGAATCTAGAAAAACCATAATCCAAACAAGCATTTACAATGCAACGGGTCTCGCATTTCTCAGAGTTAGAGCTATTAGCAGTTGTACACTCCCAAGCGGACTTTTCTTGCCACATTAAATGGAAAAAAGAGCGCGGTCGCGCTGCTACAGTTCACTCGTAGTGAAACCTATGGGCAAAAGTGCAATTAAACATGTAACAAGGTCGATGTCATGCAAAGCGCTCAACTTCTGCCGAGCGAGATCGCAGTGAGAAAAAAGATAAAAAGTAGTCCACAACCGGACGGAAAACTGCTAGCCTCGTATGTTTTCAGTACTTGGTCGCTGCGCTCGAGGAGGGCTAACCACCGGAAAAGGCATGACTATGGGTGCCTTCCACTAATGAAAGCAAACAGATTTTAAAAGGCAAGCCCACGAACCAATGAAAGACACTGACGTGACTAGATGGGGCTCCGAGCCCTTTTCTAACTACTAAAGCGCCTCACAATCGCATGCTAGGGCAGGCTCAACCCTAAAAAAGAGGGAGTGGAGAGTTAGACGCCAAGGCCAGCAGCCCTTTACTTGTGTGTCATCTTGTCTGAGAGGGAAGTGTAACTTCATAGCTTAAACGTCCCCTCTGTACCTGAAATGAAAACTTATTAAATGAGAAAAATGTCAAAGAATGTTTTTGGATGTGCCCCCATGGCTTTTCCCATTGCTCCTGCACTTGTTGTTGCACCATCCTAATAAGATGTATCATTTCCGTCAGTGATAAATTGACTTTATTAGTGAGCCACGATTATTTGTATCTGCTTGAGACCTCTGATTTCTGTAGCTTTTTTATCTACTGCATGAGTTGTGAATGCAGCGTTTTTGAGGCAGGCGCACTGTGTTTTGCAGGCCTCTGGGCATTCGGCTAGCTTAACTTTGGGCAAGACCAAATAATTGCCAGATTTGTGCCACAGTATGTCAAAGTATGTAGAGCAATGACTCCGGCGTACTGAGAATAGTGGGATTCTCACTTGTCCTGATGCGCCCATTTTTAATTTGGTGGTTATGACTTACAAATGTTGGGAAATGATTGCTCTAAAGTGGATGCTTGTCTTCTTAGAATCAGCTAATAATCCAAGTACAGTCACGGAAATAAATACACATTACTTTACAGATCTCTCATTCGAGAGAGATTGATAAAGCAATTTCGAACTTGTCAATTTTCCTCATGGTGATTTTGGCCTGCATTGTGGGTGTTCCATCTGAGGCTTCTGTATAGTGTTTGTGTCGCGGCCCAGCTATCGGAGGTGCAGCCTGTGCAGTGGTTCTTGGCCCAGAGCTGAGTGTGGCCGCGCATAAGCGTTTTTTTCAGAAGCCTCAGTGGGGCCTGGTGTTACGTTGACTCTTCCTCGAAGAGTTAAAGGACTGGTGAGTGTCATGGAGACAATATGACCGGCTACAGACAGGCCCTGGAACATTGAGCATGGTGAAGTTGCATAGATAGTGGATGGGGAAAGGTGGAGAAAGAAAAGAGGAGGATGAAGTCGTAGCAGGAGCAGTAAATGAAGGAAGGAGATGAGAGGGAGAGGAGCGAAGACAAGATGTAGATCGATCTGAGTGGAAAAGGATAGAGGAAATGGACATTAAAGGGGAAGACTGGGCTGTGGATGAAGGAGCTGGCTAGCGAGAAGAGGGGAGGAGAGGGGAAAGAGGAAAACACGGAGGGGATGGTAAAGGAGAGCAAGATGCAGAGAAGTAACAGGAAGGCAAGTGAGAGGAAAAAGGCGGAAGAAACAATGGGACTGAACAGGGAGGGAGCAAAATGATACTACGGAAGGAGATGAGAGGGGTGAGGAAAGTAATAGGATGAGGAACTCCGAGACGTGTAAGCAGGGCCATTGCTGTCATTAGTACACCAGCTGCAGGGCACCGGTGTCCACGGCTGCACCCGAAGTATGCCTGTACCGACCCATGCGCAAAAGGGCCCGTCCCTGCTTGCGTTTGGGCTCATGACGCACTTGCTGCGCCTCTGGGGGGGGGGGAGGCAGATGGTGGACGTACGACGGCTAACTGGTTTCAGTCACAAATGGTGTCGCACATAAGGCTTTTGTAAAATTAATATAAATGTGACATTGGTATAGAGTGCGGCAGTGCAGCGTCTCTAGTCCTGATCCACTCTTTTCATTGCGGCAGCAGTAACCGAGTGGGCACCCTTGGCCTGCTGTGATGTCAGTGTTTTTATATATACATTTTTCTTGTCCGACTTCTGAAAAAAAGTGTTCATTTATTCTCCACCATTCCTCAGCCACAAAAAGTGCCTTATCCAGTATCACACTCTGCTTTGGCTTCGAATCGCTTTATTTCCTAAATATTAAAAGCGTATGCTAAGTGTCAGAGGAGGCTCGGTGAATTGATTGTGATGGCTGTGCAGCGGTTGAATTAATTTTAGACAATTGCACCCGCCCATGCCTTATTCCATAAATCTAATTAGCTATAGAGTCTGGGCAGAGAAGAACTGATGGCGCGTAGCTTAATCTCCGTGTGTATTCATTCGCATCAGTCGCTGCACTCACTGCACGAAGCGCCAGTGACTACATAACACAATGGCGTCATGGGTTTGAGCGTTTCTTGCTTCCCAACATGCTATAACAGCCTTCATGGCAAGGGCATCAGTATGCTTGTACACATCTTCTGTAACGTTTATAGCACTAACCTGGCTAGAAAGCAAAGCAGTGTTGTGCTTGGATTTGCAGGGAATGGCGCAAGTGTGTGCTAAAAGCGTAGTGAGGGAAGGGAGCCATGTGGGTTTTCTTTGAAGTTCATCCTGCAGGGCAGAATGAGCGGTGTTTGATAATTAGTTGCACATGAAGTTCTCTTTGAAGAAATGCATTTTTTTAGCTCTTTCCTGGAGTGGCTGAATGATAGCGTCAAACTTTCCTGTGGTGGGATTTTGCCGTGGCTGTTTGCTGCGTAGATCCAGATGGCTGGTGTTCTGCATTTGTCATTTCTCACTTACTGAAAGTAAGCCTGGCAATGTTTTGTCTTTAGGTTTTGGATTGGCGTTTCTAAGATGCCGAGTTTTGCTGCCATTTAAGGTGGTGTGTTGGCTGTTGCTGCCTACATGATGCAGCACATCTTGATTATGTTGTGTCCCCCCTGGGGGCAATCAGTGCAGGTGTTCCAGGGTTGGATCGAAGAGATCTTATTTCTTTAGTCCCGCGAGTTGAGCAATGGCATGCTGGGCACTTTTCAGTGGATCACATCAAGCAAATTACATTTAATCATTCAAATGAAGTAAATAAACTCATGAGAAAATCCTTTGTATTCAGTTCCCATGTCTATCCATAATCATTTCAGTCCATTTTTTTTATAGGAAGTCTTTAGAAGAGTCTCCTCCTTTTCATGAAACTTCTTTATTTGTGATCCCCAAATCTCTCCAATAAATAGCCAACACGTTTCGTCCAATTCAAGGACTTCTTCAGGGCTACAGAAAAAAGTATACGTAAAAAAACACATTACAGATCCCAAAAATATGAATAATAGGCTACAAAAACCCATCAATATAAATAACAACTTTTAAATCATTTAAATCATCACATTTTACATCATTCCATTATCAAATCCTAATCTGAAACAGTGACAAAAAATGTATTGTCATAAAATTAAATACACTCTGAATTTGTGTTACGTTAATCAATTATAAGATTATATTACTAATCAATATGTTCAATCACATACCCATCATGTCTTACACAAATATTTTATTAATTCACATCGTTCACCAAACAGACCCTTCTGAGAACTAGAATGATCGTATTTCTCAATAAATCGTATATATCAATTCATGACAATCTTCTATCGAAATGCCCAGATGATATAAATCACATGAGCTAAATATACAAACTAATGTCCATCATCAATATTTCTAAAATGTTGGGGCATCAGCCTCTAACTACTATCCTATACGTATTTTTTACACAATTTTTACCCCAGCATGGACAAGTGATGTTTCTTATAACCGGAATTAAACTATACCTTCTACATATATATCTTCTGTAATGTCATGACTTGAATCCAATGTAAAAATGTCTTAAAGGTCTTCAATTATACTTTAAAGCACCCATCAAGAGCGTAGTGTAAATCAATCCCTATGTTACCACAGTTATATGCAATCAATACTATAAACTACACATCATTATTACTACAACATCACACTTTTGGATTGTAAGTGAGGGCATTTGCCCAAATGGAGGGATCAAAAGGACTGACCCCTTTCCCAGTGCAGCCATTAATAACTAATTCTCCTATAGTGATTGATGCGGTGAGATATGTGCCTCAGTTCTTTGTAAATCATTTGTTACACTTTTCAGTGGAGTCAAACAGGAGTAGGGGAGACTATAGGCATCCTACAGTAGGGCAAGGATTTGGATGATGCATTTCAGTTCAATCAGTTTTATAGGGACACAAGTTTTGCCTCAGATTTATGGATGATGACTGTGTGTTTTTGTTGTCACTGGTGCACTTCAAGCTATGCCTCTGGCTGCTATCCTCCAGTGGGGTTCCACATACTTTGAAAATAAGAGGACTTTCTAACTCCATAGAGAACTACAATAGATTCCTCAGTTAATATACGAAAAGTGCTTCTGCGCCCACTGAACATTTCCCTTGAGAAACAAGGCAAGCAACTACAGTGTGGTCCTTGTGAGCTTTGAGTCCTTGTAGTGCAACGACACCATGTGATCATTATGATCTAAGGAATCAGTCGTAAGTGCAGAGAGCTGCTTCTTGTAAGTGAAGCATGCAGAGGTGACCTTCAAATACAGCAAGATATTTTGAATCCCATGTGTGCCTAACAAACGTGAGGGGTATAGAAAAAACACAAAATCTCAAGAAATTTTAGCCCCTGTGATTTGGCACCAACCTCACTGCCATTCACACTTGCTAATCTTTAAACCATTTTAAATGGAAAATGAGAAATGGGGTGAAAGTCAGCCAGAAAAAAACATCACACACTAGCACCTGTAGGAGATACTGGGACCAACCCTGTTAAATAGAATCAGTGGCACTAGTAATGAAGCTTCTGGGTCTAAGGTCTCCTTCAGAAGGCCCAAGTGGTTTAATGTATCCTTATCTAACTTGGTATCATAAATGAAGCTGCTCTAAAGACTATCAGGACAAGATATTCCAGTCATAACGATGTGTAAACGCCTATTGTTCCATTAGCTGTTGTATTGGCTTGGTGTAATTTAGTGATACTTTGTGTGGTGTCATATAATTTAGTTCTCTTTATATTATGGAAGCCACCTTTATCATAAAGGAACAAGCATGAAACATTTACTGCCCTCCCTGAAGTACCTCTTACTGAGTCACAATCCTTATTGTACTGAGGTATGGAGGGAGATATGCACCTGAGCAAAAGCAGAATTATCTTGACGTGCCCAACAGATCTGTGATAGTTAATTTCTTTGAGGAGTCCTCAGCAGCAAAATACTATTATGTTTCTTGGCCGACACCAGTTGATCACAATGCAAAGTGTGCATGACCAGCTTACTTCAAGACAGTTGACACTAATGGCTATGGGCTAAGAGGTATGGAAAGCTATTAAGAAGCTCTTTATCTGGTTCCAACAGGGAAAAAGTTAGATTGGCGCGGACCTGACTTAAATGGGTCCTGATCTGTACTGAATATCGTGGTAGGACACCTGCACTCACATATTTTACGTTGTAGGCGCTTTGCTTTGGGAGCCATGTGCACATAGAGTATTATCTTCCTTAATACCAATTTGGGCTTCAATCATAAGCATGTCCTAAATGCAGGTACAACATCGCCAAAGGTATCTGACTATGTTTTACACCAGATGAGTAGTTTATAAAGCAATATACTCTCTGCAGCAAACGGAAAACTCTCATATAAAGATCCAAATATTTAGTACATGACCATTTATGAACGGTATCCTTATTTTGCACATCACCATCCATGATTACTCTTTTCTAATACTTAGGGAGAAGGGCTCCTGTAGCATGCATTGCATGCAGAGTTGCATATATTCACTCTGTGTATGGCCCTCTGTGGGAGTGATTGGAACTGTGGGAATGAACATGTTTGGAAGCTGTAAATCATAAAGTCATGCAGCGGCTGACAATCACATAGAAAACGTTATTTCCCTTAGATAAGTAACATAAAACCTTTTAGTTTGGGCAATATAGCAAGCTAATCACTGTGCCATGTGCACCCATGCTGTGTGGCTGTATGAGGGACTGTTTCAGTGGCTTTGTCGTGGGAGTATAATATAGGCGATTTTCAAATCATACACACTACATTTTAGACTGAAAACTGGCAGACTTGGAGAAAGTGTCTGCCCAGTAACTGAGCTCTTGTCACCATGCAATGTCCGGAACAAAGAAGGATGCTTCAGTGTACCTGTAGAGACACACGGACAACATTTGGCTTTGGTGCATGCTCTGCAACAAATTAATATGACCTGGTACGTGATTGACTGAGAAAAAATAGGATAGGCAAAGATCGAGCCCACGTCTGCATGAGGACTTTCTTAGTAAAAGTGATTAGCAACTGAACCTTCACGGCCCTATCTGTAATAATAGTGAGAAAGTGGTAACAGTGAAAGTAATTTTTAAGGTGTAGAAAGCCTAGCAACAATCATATATTTGATGTGAACATAGAGAATACATCCTGCCGCTATAAGCAGGAGATGGCCCATTGGTGTACAGGGCAATATACTGGCATATCAGCAGACTGCTGGACCTGTTTAGGGGATTAGTGCCTAGTGTTAAGAATAAATCCACCTTATGCTGAAGAGATGGATAATGGCACGCTGCCTGGCCAAGTCATGCATAATGTAAAGAAAGGCTTCCTGAATGGGCCCATTCTTGAGAAGAAATTAGAGAGTACTTATAAACACAAGAGGGACTGGGAGATTAATGGTCCAGTGTACTATCTCCCTATGCATGAACCTATAATCAAAGTGAGTACACTGTTCCAGGATAAGTTGTCACAGGGGACGAAGAATAGACTGAAATCAAGAATTTGTAGGAGTACCCTCAAGCATCACATTAGGATGCTAGGCATCATCATCTGGCTGACTCCTCGCCAGACTGGCACTGCAATATCTGACGGGCCAACATCCATAAGATGAGCAGTTAAACTGATCTCAATTTTTCTATTTTTTGGGGAGAGAAGGGTTGAGGGTCATAGTTCGATGGCATTGATCCCTAATAAGTTAACAGTGAGGATAAGATGTGGTTAGTCCTGACCGCAAAGGTGTAAGTGAAAGGAAGTATATAAACAAATAGTTCTTTAAAGAGCTAAGAAGCAACATGAAAGCAGTCTCAAAGTTAGAGGAAGAAGTTCGTCTTTTCTGAGCCAACAAAGAATGCCACCCTAGCCCACCATTCCCAAAATCCGAACATTCCAGATGTTATTGTAAGTGATTAGCAGTGGTTTGAAAATCAGCAGGCTTCTTGAAGCAGTCTGACTGGCGTTGAAACTGGAAGTCTTTGAGGAGTAAATAAATGTTATTGGTTTTAAGCTGTCCGACCTCTTCAGTAAACTTCGAATGAGCAGGTGCAACCTATACCTCTTATTTTATTTTAATGAATTTTCATGGTACTACTTATTATTTAGGATTCGTCAGAACTCCTCTTCCGGATGCAGAGGCAGATTTAGTTCCTACCCGCATAGCGTTCAGTATTTAATCATATTACTGCTATTTTTTTTAACAGCACTGGTTAATCCCTCTTTGCCTTTATGACTGAAGATAGCTGTGGTTTATTGCATGTAATTGATGTAGATTTGTTTTGAGGTAGTACATTTTCCAGTTGCGCCGTTAGAGAAGCCACTGCAAATTATGAACATTCTGTTGGTCAGTGATTAAAAATTGTGCTTCGTTATTGCTTCATCATTCCTTTATTAATGGCTGACCAAGGAGGTGCCCTTCTGCCAATGCCAAGTCATAAATATGCATAGATCATGCTCGATCAAATTTGCCCATGTGTAAATCATGGCTACCTAATGGCTTGAACTTGAAAACTGGACCACTCATGGCTTAATTGTGCAACTGTGGAGTTGATTTGGCCTTGTCCCCTTGTTTCAGACATCCTAATATATCCATTCCTATCGGCATGGAAGTTCAAGGACGTGTTCTTCAACACAGTACAGTTGTACATATGTCACCTTAACAAAAGACTTCACATTGCAGGAGCTAATCCCCACTAATGGGATGCTATTTGCTAGTTTTGGAGTCATTTTGGGCTTCAGAGTGGTGGTGGTGGTGGTGAAATGAATATTTCACAAGTTCTGAAATTTAATCGCGGCAGTCAAACAATTGGTTACCTGACCGGTGCATAGATTACATCCTAAAGCGCCTCTCGTTGTTATGGGATTTTCACCTACTGATTCCTTATGATCTCTTTGATCCTGTGTATCTTAGATTTATTCGCTCATGGTGCAGTTGTTAGTGACCCTAGTTTACTGCAATGATGAGTCGAATTTGCATGAACCAGGATATTTTCTTCCTACTTTGTTTCTGGATTCCTCCACAAACACAGAAGACTCGTTCCATTCGAGGACGTCTGTAAATCACCTTTTGGTCATATGATAATAACTTAATTATTTCAGCATTCAGACTCCATATGCTTAGTTTTAGCCCATCCAAAAAGGATAAAAGCCTTGGGTAGTTGATCAGTGAAGAGTAGTCTCTTGGTCAGCTTCACTCTCGGCTGACATGGGTCCTTGTACACCTTCACCCAGTGTCTAACTTGTATGAGAATAAGTGCTGTGGTACAAAGGTTTGCTTAAAATCCCGTTGGGTTCTATGGAAGTTCGCATGGCGAATATCACAGCTGCATAGTCTTAATTTCATCCAATACCTCTTTCAACACCACCAGACTTTCCCTGCCTCTTTCTCACTCTTGCAGTTTTTTTTTATCACTGCTTTCTCACTGTTCTTCCATCTTTCTTGTCCTCCATATTTTCTCCTTCTGTGTTTTTCTCTCTTGCTCTGGGTCAAAGTATGTTGAGGAAAAAGTAAATGCCAATTCTGACCTGCAACCACCAGCTCAAATTAAGCCGCTACTTCACCCATTATTGGTAATGCTGCTACCTGATGGGTTATCTGTAGCTTTGTGAACTGTTGTCATTTTATCTGGGTTTTAGGAAAGGGCCGATTTCTTTGAATCTAGATTCCACGCTGTTCTTACTAGCGCCATTGTTTGGCGGCTCTGCTTTGGCCTCTCCTAAGCTTTTCTGAAAATCTATTACTGCAGCATTATCTTGGTCTTTTTGTGTTTTTAAATACATGTACCATAACCATTGCCCTGGAACATCTTCCAACTTAAAGGCATGTAGCAATGAACTGCAGAAGGCATAATGTATGATTGTGGACTAACAATTTTCCTTTACTAGTAGTCTAATTGTTGTTACTCCCACCGGAAGAAAATGCCAGTCATTTAGTGAGCACTGGATACTATTTTCCTATGATACAGAAAATAGAGCCAAACTTGGCAAAATGCATATACCTTGGGCTGGTTAGTCTCTTATAAACATACATTTTCTTTAGCAGTAGGGATCTGGATTCAACGAATAAGCCATGTGCACTAATTATATGTAAGAAATTTCCTTTATTGCAACACTGTTTTTCTGGTTTCATTAATACCGGTGAGGAGTGCTTACACTTTGTACCATGGAGAGAATCAACCAGTGATGCCACACAGCCATGAACATCGCCTATATAAACTTTGGTTCGATTTTTAAGTGTCTATGGTGCCTATATGAAGTTAACTCCTGAAGAATCTAGACTGTCTCGCCTAGAATAATATGTTCGGGTGGATACCCGACATCATCAAAGGTTAGAGCTTTTCTATACTAACGGTACCGATTCCTACGTCCTGATGAAGCCAAGAATTAAAGGGCCAAAATGCGTCGACTAACAACTGGAGGAGTGTGATTAACTTATAAATTTGAAGACTGTGGTATTTGATTACAACGCATTTAAGTAGACAAGTAATTTTCCATCACAGACGGTATTAATCATCACTACCTCAATTTGAGGACTGCTTTGAAAAAGTAATTGGATAGCCCCTAAAACTGAATTAATTTGGAAGCTTTTAGTGCTAATTTGCTTTCACTTAGTACCTGTTTGTATATATATTTTTTCGCTGTATATATATATTTCTTTGTGTCTTGTGGATGGATATGTAAGTTATATTTTGTAATAGTGATGTTTTTTTGAATATTCATTATTTATGTTATGGTTTATGTAGAAGGGTAAGACAGAAAGAGACAATAATGTAGATTTATATAAAGAACATGGTTTTAAATTAAAACATGTTTCCAGTGATTGATTAAGGTTTTCACTGTGATGCTTAATTAATGGGTATCTTTCCCTACTATACACTATTTGTTTTACTAAAGTTTACTAGCCCAAGTATAGCTGGCTTCCCCAATTCTTTTGGATGCCAGGAGTTTTTACCATATCCTTCAAAACTCAATCGTTAGTGATCTTATTCCGTTCATTTAATAGGAAACATTTTTATTCTTTTGGCATGTTTAATTGGCTGCATAAAAAGTGATGACAAATTAATATTTGGTAAAATGAAAAGGAATTTCCTGAGAAGCACTTTGCAGGCTATGCCTTATTTATCACAAGTTATAGCCTTCTTGGAGCAAAGAACATGGCTTGCAAGCAGTGTATGTTCAGCATAATGTTCTTATAAAAGCTAAAAATAAAAGTATTATTGACCGAGAATGGAAAGGTCCAAGAAGTCATACTTTAGGCATTGGGCCAGAATTCATCAGTCTAATGGCTGCTCTTGTGTATCTGGATTAGTCCACAGTGCTCTCCGTGGTGATCCTGACAACAAAAGAATAGATCTATTTGGAATAATGATCCACCAGTACAATCAAGTAGCTCAGCTGTTCTTCCAGTTTATGAAAAGGCCCTATAAAGCCAATTGCTATCTTCTGCCATGGCTTACCAGGCAACAAAACCACGCTAAGTGGAGTCTTATTCGCAGACCAATGTGTATCAGACAACACTCTCTACAAGCATTGACAAACACTTTCCACAGAACCTTAACATTTTCTTAGTAGATGTCTTTCTCAAATACTCTTCATGGGCACACTGTATGAAAACCTCCGAGTGGCACAAGTTTGTTATCTCTCATAACTGTTCTATTTTCCACAATGTGCACTGAAGCCACTTGCAAAAAATCCATATGAGGACTTTGCTTTGTCGTATCTAATATTAGGCCAACCCACCATTGGTTAGACGGCATGCATTAATATATGCCGTTACACACTTCTCATTACCTTCTTCTATAAAGTAGTCATTGTCTGCTGCCCTAGTTAGGGAGTCTCCTCTCACATTGATACCCCAGAATGTACGTAATATGAAACTCAAACTCCTGCAACCTTGTATTAAATTAACACCTCTCTGCTTTGCCAACTCCATTCTCACCCATCAGATACACAAACAATTGGATAGGTAAATAATTTGCATTCAGTGCACCATAAATACATTCAAAGTTTTTTGCATAGCCCATACACACGCCATTGCTTCTATCTCAGTTGTGCTATAGTGTTGTTCATCTCCTCTGAAGGTATTCCGTAAAAATGTAGTTTTTTTCTGCACTTTCTAATTTTTGACATACAACAGCTCCCAATCCAACAGCCCTGACATCTTCCGCCACATAATACTTTACACCAGCCACATAGAGTTTCAAAAGAGGTGCCTTTACTATAAATATTGTATCCACTTTAAAAATATGATCCCTGCTGGACACCCTACCCAAAATTCTCTCTTTTTTTTTTTTATTATTTTTTTATAACAGTTGCTTCACTGGGCCTGTAATCAAATAATAACCACAAATGAAACAGGCACAGTATTCACCAAAGCTAATAAATGGCCCTGTAGCATCTTAACACAAATTAATTTTGTTTGATGCCCTACATTGTTATATGGTGTCCCAAATTTTCCCCTTCTTGAACATTAAATTTGCGCTTGACTTTCCTTAGGGGCATAACATGGGGCCAGATGTAGGAAACAGTTTGCGACTCACAAACGGCAAAAATTGCCGTTTGCGAGTCGCAAACCGGAGTTTCCTATGCAGAAATGCATTTTGCGAGTCGGAACCGACTCGCAAAATGCATTTCAGAGTCGCAAATAGGAAGGGGTGTTCCTTTCCTATTTGCGACTCGCAGTGGGATGCAATTCCATTTGCGACCGCGTACGCGGTCGCAAATGGAGTCGCAGTTACCATCCACTTGAAGTGGATGGTAACCCACTCGCAAATTGGAAGGGGTCCCCAGGGGACCCCTTCCCCTTTGTGAATGGACCCCAAAATATTTTTTCAGGGCAGGCAGTGGTCCAACGGACCACTGCCTGCCCTGAAAAAATTCCGAAACACAAGGTTTCGGATTTTTTTTTAAGTGCAGCTCGTTTTCCTTTAAGGAAAACGGGCTACACTTGAAAACAAAAAAAATGCTTTATTTAAAAGCAGTCACGAACATGGAGGTCTGCTGACTACAGCAGGCCTCCATGTTAGCGAGTGCCCATAATCGCTATGGGGCTGCAATTTGCGACCCACCTCATTAATATTAATGAGGTGGGTCTTTGCGACCCCATAGCGACTCGCAGACGGTGTCTGAGACACCGTTCTGCATAGCAAATTGCGAGTTGCAATTTGCGAGTCGCTCGGACTCGCAAATTGCAACTCGCAATTTGCTTTGTACCTACATCTGGCCCATGGTCTTTTAAAATTGACAAGACTTTCTCCAAGACAATATCATGTTGATCCTGGGTTTCAGCATACATTAGAATGTCACCCTGAACATATATAACTTCGCAAAATCTTCAAACAGATTTCCTGTTAATCCTGAAATACACTTGCCACAGACGCCAATCAAAACAAGCATTTGCAATGCAACGGGTCTCGTGTTTGCTCATGTTAGAGCTGATTGCGTTGTAAACTCCTAACCCGACTTTTCATCTATCGGCAAAAGTGCTTTTATGTACGTAACCTGAAAAAGTGAAATTAACTGTGTAAAGCGCTCGACTTCTGCCAAGCGAAATCGCGCTAGGAAAATAGAGAAAAAGTAGTCCACGATCCGACAGAAAACAGCTAGCCTCGCATGTTTTCTGTACTTGGTCGCTGCGCTCGAGGAGGGCTAACCACCGGAAAAGGCATGACGTGGGCATGCCTTCGACTAATGAAAGCAAGCAGATTTTACTAGGCAAGCCCACGAACCAATCAAACACACTGACGTGACGTCGACCGGGCTCCGAGCCCTTTTCCAATAACTAAAGCATCTCGCTGCGATTCGCATGCGCGAGCGCATGCAACGCAGGCTCGACCCTAAAAATAAGTTGGGAAATTGGAATGCACCGCATGGTGTAATGCAGGTGGTGAGCAGCTGTGAATGTTCTGAGAGGTTGATCAAATGATAAGCTGCTTTCAAGTCACCTGTGCTCAATACCAGTGCTTTACTCCCTGATGATATTCTCTGTTTTCTTGGTACAGGATGAGAGTCCATTAAGCACTCCTTATTCAATGAACGTAAATTGATACACATCCTGATGTTTTTACAGTTCTAGAAACTGATTCTGATAAATTGACTGAATTTGACTGGTGCAATTACACCTTTGGCACACATTCAAATCTGTTTGCACAGTCATATATACAGCACATACCGTATGAACTACCAGTTTAGCATTATTTGTTTTGAGCAAAACCTGTGGGAGAACCCTTTGATACAGCCATATTTTCACTAAATTCATCCATGGAGTTTTTAAATATATTATCAATATTTGACTGTTTGTCAAACACTTCAACATGCAAATAGATGGGTTCCTTCATCCTATGTTTTAAAATCATATCTATTCCTTCTTGGTCAGACCAACCTAAAACATTCCTTCCACAAGCTACAACATACACTTTCATTAGAATTTATCTTTAAGGGCCAATTTCTTCCTCAAGTAGCCCAACATCTCAATATCATGTTCTTCAAAAGGTTTGGGACTTACATCAGTTGGTTCAAGCACGTTGTGACTACATTTCCCATTAAACTTAGTATCTGCCATAATGGTGATTGGCGAGCCCGAATCTGCCATTGTGCAGATTGAAACATCACCAGATCTCAAGATAGTCTCTCGTCTTTGTTGTTGCCACAATTCACATCTACTGTCAGAATCACACTGCCTACTTTGGACCCACAACTACATTTGTTATCTTTTACCATTACAATAGACACATGAGGATTCATTCTATCATTCCCATTACTGGCATTCTTGACCTGCACGCCCTAGCAGGGTGCCTAGTTGTCCAACATTAAGTGCACTTTCCTTTGAGTGCTGGACAAGTGGTTGAGTTGCCTAAATGTGCTTTAGACCCACCTCTGCAACATACCATTCCTCTAGGTTTCACACCATCCATATGCTGTTCAACCCTCCTATTCATAACAGATACAACTCCAGTGTGTTTTTTTTTATCACCACTCACTAAGGCCTTTGATTACGAAATGCCTTTTTCAGTCAGCTTAGCTATATTGAGTACCTCCATTAAGGTTGGATGAACATAAAGGTTTTTCTTGACCCCTAAAATCAACTGATTCCATGAGCAAGTATCCACCGTTTGCTCAAAAGTTAGCACTTTAGCCATAATTCTCAAGTTAGTAAGATATCATTTAACCTGTCCTCTAGAGATAAAGAGTGATCTGTTCTACCACCATATTAGGTTTCTCTCTGGATTGTTTTTAAGACTATTGACTGCTTCACTATATACATTCCATCTTCCCCAACAGTCTCTGGAAGATGGTCAAAGTCCTCTGGCCCAGCTGAACCAAATAATAATGCCATTTTCCATTCTGCTTCCAGTTTGTTAGGGTTAATGCTAGCCATGTATTGTCAGAGCTTCTATACCATTTTCCACTTTCTTATACCATGTTCCACTTTCCTGTGGTTTAACTGGTATTTTGCAGAAAGGAGGCTGGTGCTGCCACATTGTGCTATGTTAACATGTTTTTAAAAAACTTCTTTCAGCTGTCGAAGATATTCAGTAACAACTCCATAAAAAGATAAATTCACAGTTTCAACAACTATTAAAAAAAAAAAACTCATTCCTTCTCAACCTTTCATATACTGGGGTATTGAAGATAAACCACTTTGTTGCTGATTGTTTCTAGCCACCTTTCCCAAACTTATATTCAAAATTTGAGTTTCAACACAGCTGATGTGCTTCTTTTGATTTTGCTCTTGCCTCAAAATGGCTTCTACTTGTGCGCACATGCATGTGTGATTACTTCCATCATGTTGCAAGGACCCAGTCTGCCTGCATGCCCAAGGAATGGAGGCCACATGCACAAGGATGCAGCAGTGTTCTGTTGGTCCTGTAACGACTTAATGCTGAGTGAACATCACTAAAAGGGATTGCCAATTTACCCTACTCAGGGCTTCATCTTGTGCGCTGTGCCATATCAGACAAGGCATCCTATCTTACCTTCTCTATCTGAGACTCTGATGTGTCAAAAAATGCACCCTCTACCACGTGTGATACAAGTGTCTAACACTGCCTAGCACTTCCATCCAAAGTCTTCCACTGAGCTCATTGACGAACAGGGTCCATTATAACTAATCATAAATTGTTGGATGCCCAAGTGTACCACACAACATCAAGAAAAGTAAGACATGTATTTTTTTCTTTCAAAACCTTTTTATTGGGTATATATTTACAGTGGATTCTTGTGTGTAAGGATAGGAGCAGTGCAATGTCATAGGGCGAAATTGTGCTCGAATTGCATAAGTTAAACATTGTTGGTTTGATGACCTAGATATCTGGGTAATCTGTGTAGCTTGTAAAATTTAAAACAGAGGAGAGCTATGTCATCACAATTGTTTAGATTTTCTGAAGTTATCCTCATATGTTGCTCAAGAGTTAGTCCGACAGCGAGATAGTGCAGTGGCAGAAAGTAGGGTGAATAAGTGAGAGAGGAAGGTAAAGTAGATAGGATAGAAGTGAGGAGTAAGGGAATTAGTTGGGGAAGAAGTATGTGGAAGAAACAGTATCATTATGTGTCTGTGTATGTGGAGTAATAACAGTTGGGAGGATGAGGTCATTGGTGCTTAAGGGACCTGAGGAAGACTTGGTGAGTGATGGCAGAGTTTATGGAGGTATAATCCGTTCAAAATGGGTAGTTAATTTGTTCCATAAAGATATGGAGGATTTGGAGTTGAAACCACAATTATGGAATTCCCAAATCCCTTCATCATTAGGTCCTAACTAAGTATTGCCAAAATCACTCTACTCTTCCTGGCTCAGACCAGTAAAATAAACAAAATAAAAAGGGCCTTGAAAAACTACACGGCTACGTATAGGTCACATCTTGTATAAAGTATAAACATGTGGGCAGGAACACCATTTTTGCCAGTGCTATCCTGCTTGCCATTGACAATGGGAGGATGGTCCAAAATTGGATTGAGTTAGTCAGTCCACTGATTAGTGGATCAATGCTGTATTGCTTCCTTATCGGTGACGAGTGCCACACCATTACTCTGAGGTAACACAATGCCTTCCTCTCCCAGCGTAATCCCAACTGTGGCAATTCTCCCTCTGGCGTCGTTCACAGGGAATCAAGTGGAAAAAATAGCTACTTCTTCATGTTTGTGCATAGCCCTTCTACCCTACCAAAGTTTTCTAACTATGTCAGCAGTCACGGCAGTGCCTCCACAGGTCACCTGAGGTGCATCAGGATATCATCGGTATATAGAGATGTAAAGTGTGTGGTCTCTCCCTTGCCTATACCATGGCCCTCCCCTTCTCCCTCCAGAGCTGAGCTGCAAGAGGCTCTAGTGCCAATGCAAATACCAGTGGTGAGAGCGGGCAGCCCTGTCTCGTAAATTGCCGCACCTCCCAATCATCTGACGCCAGGCCTCACCTCCTCACCCTGGCCCGTCGAGCTGTGTATAGCAAGTACACCCAGCAGCAAAACTGAGGGGCAGATACCATCTTCTGGAGAACCTTTTGCAGATAATTCCATCCCAACGTATTGAATGCCTTAGCTATAGCTACTAAGGCTATATCAAGTTCCTCCCCACTCTAGTCCACCACATGCATTACATGCGTCAGTCTGCACAGATTAAAAGCAGTGATACGACCTAGCATGAAGCCACGTTGGTCCTTGTGCACCAACCTCCCTACTACTCCACTCAGTCGCACCACAAGAATCTTGCATAGCACCTTCATGTCAGCATTTTAGCATGGTGAGTGGTCTATACGAGGTGGGATTCAGCCCATCCCCCCTCAGTTTTGGGACCATGCAAACCACACCCTCCCGAAGAGTGGGAGGCAACAACCAGTGTCCTTGGACTCTCAGTAGACCTTTAGCAGCGGCTCCACCAGCTGCACAGCATATATCTGGTAGTACTCCACCAGAAGCCCATCAACCCCTCACTGTCTCCCACTGTCCCCTCTCCCACCCAGCACCTTTTCCAGAAATATGGCCCATTGCCTCTTTTATTTCCTCCAGTGTAATGACTGCTTCTAGCTCATCACGTAGTTCTTGCAACAGCCAGGGCAGTTCAACGCCGTTCAGGTATCCCTCACTGCTTTCATCCCTGCTCCATAGAAGCCACACAAGTGCTTTCTCAAAGTGGCTTTAATAGCCTGTTGGGTTGCGACCATGGTTCCGTCTGGTCTTAGGAGAGCCACGATAGGAGGCCTGTCTATGTCACGGCTGAGCAACCATGCTAGTAACATGCCAGACTTGTCCCCTTCTCTATGCAGTTGCTGTCTATACTCCTGACATGTAAACCTGTCAAGACTCTCCCATGTGTCCCCAGGCGTTGCTTAAGGTTAGTCACTACATTGCCATTGGCCGGGTCCAATCCCTCCTGACACTGACCAGCCATCAACCAATTTTCTATGTCACAAAGTTCTCCCTGCAGCTGCTTCCACACTCACCACGAGGTTCCTAAAAAGGGATTAGTAGGATAAAAGCACACGTTTAAAATAGTCACAGCAATGAAAGGAAAATATATCAAAGTGATTCTCAAACGCAAAGTACACAGCAAATATATGTGATTATATTATAGCATAATTGTAAAGCAAAGAATAAAGTACAAATTCATCACCGTAGGGCCTGCCAAGCTCTTCATCTTTCTCATGCCAGCAAGTTGATGACCCCTGTTCAACTGCGAGAAAGAGATATCCACCCTTACTGGAAAATGTCAGGCATTTGACGTCCAATCCTGACTGAGGTCTCGGAAATTCCCCTTACTACTGACCAGAGCCACCTTTTTATAGCTTAAACAATCATGGAAAAAAGTCTTCTGAAAGGCCCTTCCCTCTCAGATGTAAATATTCAAAACATGCTGGCTACTGTAGGTCCGAGTTGGAAGAAAAAACAGTGAAAATTGGCCAACCTTTGAAGGCTCCCTCTTCCAAAGCCAACCTGTTCCCTGCACTGAAGAAAAACAAAAAATATGTGTTATCTTTATCATGCTTTTGTGTTCGGTAAGAGAAAATACGAAGAACACAAGCTTAGTTTACCATGTGTAAAAACACAGCTCATCTGCAATGTCTCAACTGCGATGTCTAACACCACGATAAAGCCAAAAGGCAGCTAAACTGAATACAAAATGTAATCTGCAACTGGTGAACATTGAACAACTAATATGCACAGTGGTGAAACACAAAGTCAGTGGTCAAACCTATCTATTTTCACTACACTTGACCAAGACACTCCCCCCGACAACCACCATAAGCGCCTCCCATTCATTATTCTTGTTGTCCGTTGATCCCCAGTTGTTCGATAAGTACTCTGTGATCTTGTCCCCCAGGGATTGTCTAAACTGCATATCCTGCAGGGTACCTGCCAAAATAACTAGCTAGGTGTACACCAGACCTGACATCCGCTGTCCCAATCGCTCGGTCCAACCTATTTTAGGTACAGTGAGTGGCAGAGTAACATGAAAGCTCCCTTTCAGCCGGGTACAGTTCCCTCTGAATGTCTTCACAGGCTAAATAATCCATTAACCTCTCCAAAGTCTCTGCCATACCAGGCTTCATCTGTGCCTGGGGAGGTCATCTGTCAATGTCCGGGTCCAGCACACAGTTAAAGTCTCCAACCTACAGCAGGCTTTCCACCATATCATCTATCAGAAGGGATAAGACTCTCTAGTAAAACTATTTTGTCCACGTTAGGAGCATACGCATTTGCTATAGTCATCTGGACTCCATCTAACACTCCCTGGATCAGGACATACCCTCCCATACAGGTCTGCTTCAGTGTATAACATCTCAAAGGGGACCCCAGGTCCCACCCATATTAACACTCCTCTTGCATAGAAGAAATAAGTGGATGCCCACAGTTGACTACTCCATTTCTTTTTCAATTTCCTTCCTCCTCATCCGTGAGGTGTTTCTTGTAAACATGCTATATTCACTCCATGTGCCTCAAGAATGAGAGCACCCTATGTCTTTCAAAATATGTTCCCAAACCTCTCACGTTCCATGAGAGTATCTTATATGGGTTCATTCCTTTGTATGTTACCTCCTACTAATGACCCCACTCTGGGGCATTCCAAACCCAGCTGTGCACCAACTTCTATTCCCCATGTCATGTTGCCATAAATATTCAGTGTAGTTAGCTCTGCACAGTGTGTACCATCACAAACAACAAACCTTTCTGTAATTAGGCACCCCAAGCCCTACCCAACCCATCCCAAGCATCCCCCAAACAGCAGAACAGTAACAAAATGTGGTTGCCCCTCATCCCGTGCAATATAACAAATTAGCACAGAATCCTATTTTGACCTTTGACCAAACTGGTTGGCCTCTATGGAAAAAACAAACAACAGACGTCCAACTCTAACAAACACAAATAGAATGCTACTCTAAAATTCCTCCTCTCCCCACTGAGCAGATATGAGTTAAGCAGGTTACTGCCTCCAACCAAGAAATGTCGGTAGCCCACGCCCGATCTCATCTCAGCTATCCCGTCAGCCCTGGTAGTAACCCCTATAAGGTCCAAAAATGAAACAGGTTTTATGCAGCATGTGAGTCACATTTATCACTTCCTATTTATGTTTCCTTGCCTCCACATGTCTGTTGACTTCTAAAGGGTGTCTTGTCATTTACCCACTGTCCGTGTTTCAAGGCACCCTTACATCATTCCCACATCCTAGCACACTCCATTTTGTGCCATTATATGTCTTATACCGATTGAGAACCCACAGTTTTCAGCATTGTTTGTGCAGGGCACTCCCAGTCTCCACACTCGACATAGAGGGAGGCCCCGGTTCATCAGCTTGCGCAGTCACCAGCGTGCCATCCTCCCTCAATATAATCCGGGGCGTAGTCTCACTCTGAAAATCCCCTTTGGTTCCGCTGACCTACAAGGCTGTTTATTATTTTTTTTGGCTCTGTCTCTGCCCTCCATGTGCCCTCTTTAGCTTCCCCCGCTCACCTTGGGGGGGCCCCTGTCCCACTGTTCCAGCCATGCCCAGACACACTCCAACCGCTTAAACCGGTTTTGCCTTGCTTCACCACTCACAGTTTGGCCGGGAATAGTAACTTGTAAGTTAGTCACATGTCCCTGAGCTTTTGTTTTGTCGTGTAGGCTCTCATTATCCTAATGAGACTACTGGATTTTGAGCAACAAGATCATCCACGATATGGGGGACTGAGTCTAGCCCACAGTAGATGACGCTTGTCACTCCAAATCCGGGTTTTGCTCCGGCTAACTAGCAGTGCCTCATCTCTCCCAAATGGTAGAGACAATTGGGCAGCCGAGCGCATGACATCTTAATAATTCTCAGGGAAGTCGTGGTCACTCAGGTCACAACCGGTTCTCTCATACACAGTGTGGTCTCATATATAAATGACAATAGAAGCAGTATAAGTTTTAAAGATTGGTTTAATAAAACGACTGCATTTTAGATAGCAAAGGGTGAGCTGCAATAACCAGAACTACACAACACAGTAATATTAAAATAGTGACGATGAGAGTGAAGCACAAGAATAAAGCTATCATAGTGCCGCTAGGTTATTCTCTAAGTTATATTTTCGCCAAGAAAATGTCCCCACGTAAGTATGTGTATTTTCTACGAATGCTGGAGAGTAAACTTCTACCACGTTTACTGGCAACGTACCAGACTGTAGCTTTGACTGAAGCACAGGGTGATCAAGAATGCATTATTTGAGAACACAGTTCTGAACTAAGCTAAACAGTGTGATAGAAGAAATTAAAACAGGACCGTAAAAACTGGTTATTGTAAAATAAAATATATCTAGGGCAAAGTGCACAGCGGCCTAGTATATTAAACTAACGTGCATGAAGCTACATTTAAAATGGCTACACTACAGTTTGATCTTCACAAAGGATTTGCATTGGAGTTGCACTTTCCAGGTGTAGTCCGAAAACGCTGTGTTAATGATTTTCATATTTCTGGGGTCGCTTCTCACGGGCTCCCTTATGATGCAGTCTCTGTAATTAAAGACTTTTGCAAATTGTGTGGCGGGGGTGCGAATTACCAATGCATGGTGCTCTCTTCCAGTGGTGAACATGCTGGACAGTCCCTCTGGTTTCATGGTGTTAAGTATCTAGGTCTCTAAAAAATGCTCTGCTGACCTCCTACAGCATGTTCGTCGCAAGTTATTGCAGCGGGACCGGCCCTCTGTATCGTCCTCCCTGTCCTCCAGTATCGTAGTGGTGGATGTGAGTTTTGCAACCTGCTCCTTGAGAAAGGCCACCTCCTGTCCCAGAGTATCGATAGTCTGTTCGGCCACTGTCACCTTTTCTGAGACACCTTGACGATCTTTATGCAGCAGGCCCACCTCTATAGGCACAGTGTCAATTTTTCCCTCCAATGCTACACAGGACCCCTGGATTGCCTCCGACAATCCTATCCTTGATGGTTCCTCCTCCTCTGGGTCCATCATAGGATGCCATGACTGCTGTGTAGTCTGCTGCGGCAGACCCTGTGGGAGAGCATTCTGGGTGATAGTGTTGCTCTGTTGTCCCTTATGCAACTTATCTTGCGCAGCTTCAGCGCACTGCGCAAGGCTTTTCTTGCCCTGTCTGCTGCTGTTATAAGTCAGTGCTGCAAGCTACGCCTGGAGGCCAGGCTTCATCTGCAACAGGTCCCATTTATTGTGTCCAGCGCACAAAGCCCCTGTGTGAGCAGCCCAGTCCCTCGCAAGCAGCAACAGGCCCCTACAGTGAGGCTAGTTTCTTATAACGGTTCCTATTTTGGTGCGCTAATGCCCAGCAATTGAGCACCAGTGGCATATCAGATTTCAAGCCTAACTCCCAATTTACCATCTGGCACAGGCATCAAATTGTGGGCCCAATGGCTGCAGAGGACCTCTGTCCCCCAGAGGAGAAGGTTCCCAGCCACTCAGAGGTCACTGCGCAGCTGGATGGTAAACCAGACCCAGTCAACCCCAGAGGACTATTCTGCACAGTATTCCACCACTGCCCTCAGTCACTTAGTTGCCACACGCGCACCATCAAGTGACAATTTGCACCACATAGGTTCTCCAGGTGCAGCCCTTTCAGCAGGCAAAGAAGGGGTGCCAAGATGGTATCTCTATCACATGGCCGCCCATTGCTTATCAAGGTGAGTCTCCCCCTGGGCCCGGTGCTTGCCACAGCCCTCGCCGCCTGCATCTTGCTCCGCTGCCTCAAACACAAGGTTTCAGGCCGTCACTAAACAGTCACAGCATTGGGGGGCAGCCCTGCTGTTCTGCCGCATGGGAGTGTGCCCCCATTCCGCCCTGGGCATCACACAGGTATCCTGATGTGCCTGTGCTAGCCTCAGCTACTTGCACCCGTCGCCTCCACACCGCGAGCCTTCGCCTCCATAGACAAGGCTTCTCGCCGATGCAGGCTTCTGTGATGGAGACTGCTGCCTTCTTTCCATTGCGTGGCAGAAGGTCTCTCCTGTGACCCAGCTCTCAGCTGACTCCTGCGGTGGGCCACGGTCTTTGCCTTCGAACGGGGTCTCACCCAGTGCTAACCTCCAATCTCGTTGCCCCAGCTCGCTGCTGCGCCACCAGCTCCTCATTGCTTTCAGTGATCCTGCTTCCCCTCGGACTATCAATCAGCCTCCACTGCTTTCCCAGAACGTATCAGGCATGGTGCCTCTAAGGCCACGGACGGGCCTGCCCTGGCGGTCTCCCTGCCAGCGAGAGGCGGACAGCCTTGTGTGTCACTGACAGGCCTCTCATAAGCTGCCAAAAAGTCTTTTCACTGCTGGGGCGACCTCCAGGATTCCCCACTTAGCATTATTGGGAAACATACTGATCCTTTTGGGCAGGTTTAAGTTGGATTGTTACTGGGGGCAGTGGAGCTCGGGCTCGACGCAGCCAGTCGGCCATCTTGCCAGATCACATCCGTAATAAATGTTGTTAGCGTTTTCCAATCTGATAAAATGGTTTTGATGCCTATAGTTAACAGCAAGTCTATTAGTTGAAGGTCCCATATATTAAGATTGGAGTCAGGGGTAATACTTTGCTTTTGATTGGGTAGGAAAGTTGTTTGCAAAATTGTTTAAGCTGAGCCACTGTGTGCTCATCCAGCTTCTCCAACTCAAACACAACCTTTGTTGCAACAGTTGGTGCAGCTCCAGATTGAGACATGCTTGTGGGTGAGGTTCAATAAAGATGCAAGAGTTCCAAAAATCCAAAAAGGAAGCAGAAAAAAATATCCACAGTAAAAAAATAATATGTAGTATGTGGTCACGTAATGGTCTGCACTGAAAACAGTAGTTTACACCAATCACTTTGCACTCTGTCCAAGCAAGGACCCTCACTCTAGTGAGGGTAAAGGATATACACACCTAGGATAAACCCTGCTCACCCCCTTGGTCTCTTGGCCCAAGCAGTCAGGCTTATCTCAGAGGCAAGGTGTAAAGCATTTTTACCAACACACACAGTAAGACCACTACAAAATGAGCACAACACCAGTTTAGGAAAATAGCCAATATTTATCTGAGTAAAACAAGACCAAAACACAAACATCCAGCATACACAAGCAAAGTTATGCATAGCTCTTAGGAACACATGCTTCAATTTGGTGTTATCACAGCGTCGTGACATGAGTCGTTCCCAACAATCCGACGCTAATGGCATCGGTCCGGAGACGCACGGAACCCCAGGTACAGTACCTTGTGAAAATGAGGAAACAAGCTGGTGCACGGAATCTGGGATCGAGGTGTCACTGGATCCAGGGCGGCGTAAGGTGCATGGCTGCGGAGCAGAGGCGTCAGTGTGAGGTGTCGGCTCCTTGCTGTAGAGCAGTGGTGATAGGGTGGTGGTGGTGGTGTGAAGCATCAGTTCTTTACACTACCGGCGGGATCGATGTGCGGTGGTCAAGACGTGGAGGGTGACCTTATGGGGTCGCAGTCATGCCACTAGGCTGCAGCTGCTGTGGCAGAGTCTCATGTCATAGATGTCCATGACACAGCACTTCAGGACTCAAGCATTCGTGGACTTGAGTGAGGTTGCGGTGGTGTTGGGCCTGTGGGATCGGTTGGTTCGTCGCACTGCAGCGGTGATGATGGCCTCAGTTGCAGGCGGCATGGGATCCAGCAGCGGCATCTGTCCAGGTGTCGTCTGAAGTCAGTGCACTTGGTTTTTCTTGGTTTTTGAACAGCTTCTTTCAAGGGCCCAGGGACTGGATTAGGCACCACTTGGCAGGGTAGGAGTCTCAGCAAGAGAGTCCAAGTGCTGGCAGAGGAAGTCTTTGATGACCCTGAGACTTCAGAACAGGGGGAAAGATCCGTCCAAGTCCAGTCTTTGCCTCCTCTAAGTCAGAAGCAGCAACTGCAGGCTAACCCAGCAAAGCAAACACAGCAAAGAAGCAGTACTCCTTCAGCTCTTCTCTGTGGCAGAGGATCCACTTGATCCAGAAGTGTTCTAAAAGTCTGGGGTTTTGGGTCCCCTACTTATACCCAGTTCTGCCTTTGAAGTAGATAAACTTTAAAGGGTAATCTGTTGTTTACAAGATCCTGCCTTGCCAAGGCCTGGCCCCAGACACACACTAGGAGGTTGGAGACTGCATTGTGTGAGGACAAGCACAGCCCTTTCAGGTGTGTCATCTCCTCCCTCCCCGCTCTAGCCCAGAAGACTCATCAGGATATGGAGGCTGCAGCCCAGCTACCTTTGTGTCACTGTCCAGAGGGAATTCACAAACAGCCCAGCTGTCAGTCTGGCCCAGAAGTGGATTCCACAAAACAGGTAGAGGCACAGAATGGTTAAGCAAGACAATGCCCACTTTCTAAAAGTGAAGTTTTCGAACTGACAATCTAAAAGCCAACTTTACCAAAAGATGTATTTTTAAATTGTGAGTTCAGAGACCCCAAACTCCAAATCTCTATCTGCTCCCATTGTGAAACTGCACTTAAGATATTAAAAGGCAGTCCCCATGGTAACCTATAAGAGAGATAGGCCTTGCACCAGTGAAAATCGAATTTGGCATTATTTCACTGTCCGGGCATTTAAAACACAGCAGTTCATGTTCTAACTTTAATATACACTGCACCCAGCCCATGGAGCTACCTAGGGTCTACCTTAGGGGTGCCTTACATGTACAAAAAGAGAAGGTTTAGGCCTGGCAAGTGGGTCCACTTGCCAGGTCGACTTGACAGTTTAAAACTGCCCACACAGACACTACAGTGGTAGGTCTGAGGCTTGTTTACAGGGCTACTCATGTGGGTGGCACAATCAGTGCTGCAGGCCCACTAGCAGCATTTGATTTACAGGCCGTGGGCAACTCTAGCACACTTTACTAGAGACTTATTAGTAAATCAGATATGCCAATTGTGGAAAAGCCTTTTACAAATACAGTGTACACAGAGAGCACTTGCCCGTTAGCACTGATCAGAAGTGGTAAAGTGCCCAGAGTACCTAAAACCAGCAAAAACAAAGTCCAGCACACAGTCAAGCTGTAGGAAGCAGATGCAAAAATACAGGGGAGACTACGTAAGGATGCCAGGTCTAACAAGGCCTCTTTGCATCCTACTCCACATCTATAGTTTGAAGTTTTCCCATGCATTTGGATGAAACACACCTGTTCAAACTGAGAGGCATTTAATGCTTTTTACGCTGGCACCTTGTACCAAAACTGATATATTGCAATTCCCTGTTTATCTTTCATGGAATCTACTACAGCCATTAATATGAACTTCTTAAGGACTAATGTGTAAAATAGACTAGCAGATCAGTTCAGTCCTTCAGTACTTCTTAAGTTTCATTTCACAAGCCAGTAGAACCTTTTAGGGGCGGCCATCATTTTAGTGAATGCTCGTCCTGATACTGTTTAGGTTCTTCCTAATCAGTTCTCATTTCACTAACACTCTTTTTCAAGCCGTATCTTACCTTTGCAGAGTTTCTCGGTTACACAGTGCCAATTTACTCTTTGGAGTGAACTGAAATCTGCTCTATGAGCGTGCTCCATAACTATGCCAGCAAATGACAAATGAAGATCCATTGACTCTAACCTGTCGGACTGTATCAAAAGGTTTACATTTATTAGCAACCATACCTCACTACAGCAAAATGTGGTATTCATTTTGGATTAATTGCAACCCGTAGGCAGCCTATTGTGCTGATTAAGTTTTATTATACTATTGCCCCTTTGTAAATAATATAACATCTTTGAAGAAATGAATGTTGATTGTGACAGCTTTGTGTATAATAATGGCACGACATTTTAATTGAAGCTGGCAGATTGCACTTCACTTGCCAATTCGGGGCCTGTTTGGACCTCAGCTACTCAGCCTCGCTGGTTTTTGGCTCAAAGTGATCAACTGTAATTATCTTTCTGAAATGCCACTTGCTTAAAGGTGTTGGTGATGTATTCCATATGATCACATTTTGACAGTTCAGACCGAATAAAAAGATCTTTCTGTGGAAAACTTTTGTTAAAGCATTGCCTCCGAGCATAAAACCCAAGTAAGTTGCTCCTCCTACCTTCTGGCCCTGTTAGACACGGTTGTTAAACATTTGAGCTTACACAGCTTCTTGTGTTATAAACGGATATGCTGCATTATATTTGTTCCTGTACGGAAATTCTGTTTGTTATTTCTCCAAACTCAGTACGGTAAATATAATTAGAGGGTTGCTGTGGTTTATTTTCGAGCACATCGGTATGTATTTTTTAGTCCTATTTTTAAGGAAATTGTATATTTTCATGCTATAAAAATACATCCATAGCAATTTCAGTTTCAAACTACATCTGACAGTTTCTTTTAAAAGGAAAATCAATGGAAGCAGACATGGCTTTGTGTAGCTGTCTGAAGGAGTGGTTGTTATCCGTGTGAAAAAAAATGTTTTTGTTTGCTCGCTAATTTGAATGTTCTTTATGTGAAATAAGTAAATATGTCAAGGTCCTCAAGCACGCAAAGCCTGGCAGCTTCCTGTAACTGCACTTGACTTAATCTTCATCCCTGTTTTTGGTTTTACATTAATAGTGAAGCACCCTTTCTAACGCAGGCCTTGTTAACAATTATACCACCCTACATTCCTTCGAGAAGGCAACTTTGTGGATTTACCATGCTTTCTGTGAAAACAAACTTCTTTAATACTTTAAGGCTGCCTTGGGGCCTCTTTTCCTTCCGACACTCATTTCTTCGTGGTATCAATTGTGGTTTTACTTTATCATTGATTTTAGAAGAATCTCCAGTAAATAGCAGCAGAGAAATGTGTTAAATCTTAATGTCAGTCATCTCCTAATGTTAGGTTGATAAAATGATTACAGTCATGTTATTATTTTTTACACTAACTTCGGTTGACCGTTTTAAATATTAGTCCTATTTGGTGATGGACACTGTACCATAAACTAACCACATACATGCAGGCATATCTTCTATCTTCTGAAACCATAGCACAATTTATTTGCTTGGTAACAGGTGGGATTCCTTCAGGGCCAATAGAATAATATGTTTGTCATAAAACTTGCAACCACAGTTTTTGCTATTTTTAGCACGGCACATGGTGATTTGTTTGCCCTATTGCAAGGTATTCAATGTAATAATCTCTGAATTCGAACTCCTGACCTGCATTTCATACAGAGATGATAATATGCAGCAATCTAGTAACTTGTTGGGTCATCCTGCTAGCTGTGGTAGCGCTGGACCCAATCATGTGTCAGTATTCACTATATTGTGCTTCAAGGAAAATACATTTCTTGCAGCATTCTAAGTGATGATAAGAAGAGACCAATCAGTATATTCCGTGCCAACTCAAGCTGAAAGTGAACTCCAGATGTTGTTAGTCTTTTAAAGAGAGGTTTACTTGACGAATACACACACTCTAGATCTTTAGAGGTAGTTGATTACTACCCTTATTTAGGATTCATTCTTTATAGTAATATCAATTAAAGGACACATTGTGCTATGAATATAAGCACACTAAATTATTAAAGGGTTAGAAAAAGTTATTTGGAGTGTTGATATATTTCCAACTGTGACCAAACGTATCCCAACATTGAGATATGGGGTTGAGAATTGAATGAAATAAATGAATCTAGAGTGTTTGAAAGTTGAGGACGATGCTGGAGAACCCTGCCAGAACAAAACAAGTGGATAACCAGTTCACGATATTGGACTAAGAATAATTCTAATTGTGAGGAAAAGGTATTGCTATATTTTCAAGTTGGCCCAAGACAAGTCTAAGTTGCAGCTATTTAACCATAAATTCGTAAGACTCATGGGATGCCTTACAGACTATTTGAAATCTACCAAAGGCATACATATTGCAGACATTTCTTTACAGATCTGGTGTACCCTTGTGTTGCTTGTGACGTTAGAAATTATGTGCGTACAGTGCAGTATTCATACACATTTAAGTGTACTGGTATTGTTTGTTACTTTGTATCTGCTGAATATCTGGAAAGCTGACATTCTGCATGTTTAGGATTAAGAAACTGGTGATGTTTCACAGGGAACACTCTTCAAATGGAAAACTAGTTTTCCTTATAAAGTCATCTGTTACTTTACTCTACACCTCTTTTGAGAACAGGAAGTTTTAATACTTCTTGTTAGAGTTTCTACACCACTTAACTCATGGATCCTTAGTGTATAAATTTAGTCATCTGTTATTGTCCACTGTTGGACCTGACACCCTTAGGGTGGTCACCCTCTACTTTTTGCCTGCCTCCCTCCACTTTTTGACACTGTTTTTGCCGGTTTTAGGACTGCACACTTTACCACTGCTAACAAGTGCTAAAGTGCATATGCTCTCCTTTAAAACATGGTGGCATTGGCTCATACCCAGTTGGCTTATTTAATTTACTTATAAGTCCCTAGTAAGGTGCACTACATTTGCCCAGGACCTTTAGATTAATTGTTATTTGTAGGCCTGCAGTACTGATTGTTCCACCCACATAAGAAGCCCCTTAACCATGTCTCAGGCCTACCATTGCAAGGCTCGTGTGTGCAGTTTCACTGCCAATTCAACTTGGCATTTAAAAGTACTTGCCAAGCCTTAAACTCCCCTTTGTCTACATATAAGTCACCCCTAAGGTAGTCCCTTGGTAACCCATAGGGTAGGGTGCTATGGAGGGAAAAGGCAGGACATGTACCTGTATAGTCTGTATGTCCTAGTAATGTAAAACTCCTAAATTCGTTTTACACTGCTGTGAGGCCTGCTCCTTTCATAGGCTAACATTAGTGGCTACCCTCATACACTGTTTGAGTGGTAGATTCTGATCTGAAAGGACTAACAAGTGAAGTTGGATTTAATAATACTATTTTAGAAATGCCACTTTTAGAAAGTGACATTTCTCTGCACTTAAATCCTTCTGTGCCTTACAATCCACATCTGGTTGGGTTAGTTGACAGCTCCCTTGTGCACTTCACTCAGACAACCCCAAACACAGGATGCTCAGTCACACCTGCAGACATCTGCATAATGAGTGGGTCTTCCTGGGCTGGGAGGGTCGAGGGCCTGACACTTACATGTCAAAGGACAGTGGTCTGCCAAACCCGCTACTGGGACCCTGGCAGACAGGATGGAACTGAAAGGGGACCTTGTGCACTTCAAACTACTCTTTGAAGTCTCCCCGACTTCAAAGGCACATATGGATATTTAAACAGGCCCTCTGACCCTACCAACTCAGACACTTACAAAGGAACTTCTGCAGACACGTCTTGACAAGATACCTACTGGGAAAGGAACTCTGAATCATAACCTGCAACCTGCTAAGATAAGCTGCTGCCTGGATGCCCAAAGGACTCACCTAACTGCTTTGCTGAAAAGGACTGCTGCCTTGCTGTTGCCCTGCTGCCTTGCTGCCCTCTAGCTCTGCTGAGAAGTGCTCTCCAAGGGCTTGGATTGAGCTTGCCTCCTGCTTCCTGAAGTCTCAGGCCCCAAAAGACTTCCTCTCTGCAAAGAACTCCTTGTGCGGCAAAAATCAACGCACAGCCTGCCGGAATCGACACACAGCCTGCCCTGCGGTGAGAAAATAACCATACACTGAACCACAACGACCCAGCCTGGCTTCCCGTGTGGAGATCGACGCATCGCCAGCATTACAACCAGAACTTCGATGCATGGCCCACTGGATCAACGCATCGCTGACCCAGAATGACGCAGCCCTACTTCCTGCGTTGAAGAATTGATGCAGCACTTGCTGTGCGACAGAAATTTTCCCGCATCGCACACCGGATCATCGCAGCTCCTGTGACTTCGTCCTGCACACCCAGGATTTCTCTGCACTGTCCCCGGGGTGTCCAAATATCCTGCAACCCGAAGAGGATCCAGGCCTGCGTGCCAGAAATCTGTGTGCGCCCAGAGAAACTGACACACACCTCCCCGTTTTCCACGCATCTCCTCTGCGGTCCTGTCCAGATAATTTAGATGCAAACCAGGTACTTTGTGCTTGCAAGAGACACTTATTGCTTTTTAAGAACTAAAGACTTTATTGATCATTTCTAAAATGATATTTCAACGTGTATTTATCACATCTTGATCGTTTTGACCTGTATTTAATCAGATAAATATTCTATATTTTTCTAAACCTGTGTGGTATTTATAATTTTGTTGCATGAGTTATTGCACAAATCCTTTACACATTGCCTTCTAAGTTAAGCCTGACTGCTCAGTGCCTAACTACCAGAGGGTGGACACAGGATAATTTGGATTGTGTGTGACTTACCCTGACTAGAGTGAGGTCCTTGCTTGGACAGGGGGTAACGTGACTGCCAACCAAAGACCCCACTTCTAACATCCACGGTCAACTGAAAAGCCACATATCAGTGTAATTTGCCATTCACCTCAGAACAGACTACCCCCAGTTTACATAGCATGAAAATATACATAAATGGCAGGACTGTGAGATTTTTTTAGTGACATTTAATCACAAACAGTTACAATGATCCTGTTGTTGTGAGTATGGATCCTACTTAGTGTGGATTGTTTCCACTTTCTCATGGATTGGCTGATGTGTGCAGAAAGTGAATGGTGCCCTCTGATTTGCTGTAAGGTTTTTCTTGCCAGGCTCTAGAAAACATCCATTTAGACACAGCTTAATTTCACTTTGTTATAACTACAGAAATGCAAAAGATCATTTAGGTTGCATTAATGGAAAGTGTGGTTTACTTTGAGTGTTTGATAATGCTGCTGTCTTTGTTTAACAAATTGTCTGAATTACTCTGGACAGCCAACTACTGCATTGTTTAAAAGAATCTCCATTGAGTTTTTAGCAGTACATTCGTGTATTTTAGATTTGCACACTCATGTATTTTAGATTTGCACACGCTTGATGATTTTTAATAGATAATGAAGCATAGAAGAATTTTCACTAGAGCAGAATATTAGGAGCCCATGTATCATTATATTGCTCTTGTTTGATTACTTCTAGGTAGGAACATAAACAGGAAGTTGACTGCTTTCTGTAAAGCCAGAGATATGGTGTTGGGGACTCACCTGGATCTAGCACAGAAACTGCCTATGCAAGATGGCATTCATTTATTGGTTCTATAAAACCAGCCTACAGTGTGAAAGTCACAGATGAGTTGGAAGAATGGCATAGTAGGAGATAAACAGGGAGGCTGTGGGACAGAAAGTATAACTCTGAGGAGGGGTTTTCTGGTGGCGGTAAGAGGATATGGTAGGCGCAAAGATGGTATGTTTAACTGAAAAGAACAGAAAAGTATCATGGAAATCCTTAGCATCTGCCGCCTAGGCCTAGTGCAGGCAGGTGGAAGAAGAGGATAGAAAACATACATGTGAAAACATTTATTAAACTCCTGTACAAATAATGGATTTTATCTATACAGCAAGCATACATGAGGAAGAAGGCAGCACCCTGAAATGGCTTTAAAAAAACTGACCATTGCAGTACTTTGGGGAAGGGGAAATACAGTTGGAGACTGGCAGAGATGACGTTGTTTGGTGATTAAATTGTTGGTACTTATTAAGGATAGACACTGAAGCTAACATAAAGAAGAGAGCTCAGGATAAGGCAGAAGATATGCCATGTTTAGGCAAAAGGAACAGTCAAGATATCAAAATTGGAAAGTGTGGCTCCCTGGGCCTAGTGTGAGCAAGCAGAAAAAGAGGATAGTGATGTAAAATGAAACTACTTTTTCTTGTTAAATGTGTTTTAATGTGACATCTTTAGCAAAAGTGGGATGGTAAAGACTGAGGGGTATATGGATTAGAGAATTATTGTTAGAAAATTTGGGGGTTTTAGAGTTATTGTTATAACATTTATTAAGACATTTGTAGAATATACAGCAAAGCTCAAGGCAGTTCACAAATTGTGTGGTCTGCTTGCATCCAGTAAACAGCTTTTTCCACATAGCACAAGCATGTCTTTGAAGGGTCCCTCTACCACATACCACATACAGAAAGTGCCTACATTAAAATGACATTTGTCAATGTGCTGCAAAGCTTAACAGGTTTGAAGTTTAGAGCTGCCACAACTAACAAGATCTATCATTGGCAGCCGTTCATGGTTAAAGTAATATAAAAAAATACAAAAATCCCTTTGGTCTCATGAGAGGCCTATGGTAAAGTACAAAACATCAGCTGGAATACACCCTGTTGATAGCAACATGTCTTGTTGAAGTGGTAAAGCTCAAATGTTGGATCAACCAACATATAATCGGGTGAAAAGAATTAGAGATGGAACAGAATCACCCTTAAAGCAGTCTTAGGAGATTAACTAATGTCCCCTGCCTGTTATCGAGTCTAGCACAACCTGAATCTTTCAGAGTAAGTTAAGTGTGTGTCAGGGCACAATCTGATGAATGCAAGGTCCATTTCACCTCACAAACAAGACCCACTGCTATAAATTCCATGGCTGGTGAGAGTTCTCTTCCATATGTTTTTCCATGTGAAAAGAATGCAGACTTCACCCTGCCCTTTCCAAGCGAGTGATTCAGGTTACTACTTTGAGTGAAAGATTGGAAGTTTACAGGGAGTGCAGAATTATTAGGCAAGTTGTATTTTTGAGGATTCATTTTATTATTGAACAACAACCATGTTCTCAATGAACCCAAAAAACTCATTAATATCAAAACTGAATATTTTTGGAAGTAGTTTTTAGTTTGTTTTTAGTTTTAGCTATGTTAGGGGGATATCTGTGTGTGCAGGTGACTATCACTGTGCATAATTATTAGGCAACTTAACAAAAAAAAATGTATACCCATTTCAATTATTTATCATTACCAGTGAAACCAATATAACATCTCAACATTCACAAATATACATTTCTGACATTCAAAAACAAAACAAAAACAAATCAGTGACCAATATAGCCACCTTTCTTTGCAAGGACACTCAAAAGCCTGCCATCCATGGATTCTGTCAGTGTTTTGATCTGTTCACCATCAACATTGCGTGCAGCAGCAACCACAGCCTCCCAGACACTGTTCAGAGAGGTGTACTGTTTCCCTCCTTGTAAATCTCACATTTGATGATGGACCACAGGTTCTCAATGGGGTTCAGATCAGGTGAACAAGGAGGCCATGTCATTAGATTTCCTTCTTTTATACCCTTTCTTGCCAGCCACGCTGTGGAGTACTTGGACGCGTGTGATGGAGCATTGTCCTGCATGAAAATCATGTTTTTCTTGAAGGATGCAGACTTCTTCCTGTACCACTGCTTGAAGAAGGTGTCTTCCAGGAACTGGCAGTAGGACTGGGAGTTGAGCTTGACTCCATCCTCAACCCGAAAAGGCCCCACAAGCTCATCTTTGATGATACCAGCCCAAACCAGTACTCCACCTCCACCTTGCTGGCGTCTGAGTCGGACTGGAGCTCTCTGCCCTTTACCAATCCAGCCACGGGCCCATCCATCTGGCCCATCAAGACTCACTCTCATTTCATCAGTCCATAAAACCTTATAAAAATCAGTCTTGAGATATTTCTTGGCCCAGTCTTGACGTTTCAGCTTGTGTGTCTTGTTCAGTGGTGGTCGTCTTTCAGCCTTTCTTACCTTGGCCATGTCTCTGAGTATTGCACACCTTGTGCTTTTGGGCACTCCAGTGATGTTGCAGCTCTGAAATATGGCCAAACTGGTGGCAAGTGGCATCGTGGCAGCTGCACGCTTGACTTTTCTCAGTTCATGGGCAGTTATTTTGCGCCTTGGTTTTTCCACACGCTTCTTGCGACCCTGTTGACTATTTTGAATGAAACGCTTGATTGTTCGATGATCACGCTTCAGAAGCTTTGCAATTTTAAGAGTGCTGCATCCCTCTGCAAGATATCTCACTATTTTTGACTTTTCTGAGCCTGTCAAGTCCTTCTTTTGACCCATTTTGCCAAAGGAAAGGAAGTTGCCTAATAATTATGCACACCTGATATAGGGTGTTGATGTCATTAGACCACACCCCTTCTCATTACAGAGATGCACATCACCTAATATGCTTAATTGGTAGTAGGCTTTCGAGCCTATACAGCTTGGAGTAAGACAACATGCATAAAGAGGATGATGTGGTCAAAATACTCATTTGCCTAATAATTCTGCACTCCCTGTAGACTATTTATCAACTATTTTCTTAAGGAAACTTCTTTTTTGATTATTGTATTTTTTTCTCCTTTTTTGGGCTTCAGGTAATTTCCCTTTAACCATTCTGGCTTAGTAAAGCTGTGATTATGATTTAAGCCATATATTGCTTAGTTCACATTTGTTTTCTTTGAAAGCTGTAATCTTTGTGAAAATTACTTGAGCTCACAAACTTTGAGAGATTGACGAAGTGATACACTGCAATTTAGACTTTCTCCCCAAAATATGTTTGCTGTATATACCAAGTCTTTTTACTTAACAAAATGTATAGGGGCGGCTCCTTCGCAATGGCGAAGGAGCGTCACTCCACTGACTGAGCCAGCAGCTGAAAATTAAAATGATTTTTTACTATTGTTTTATTTTTCATCTGCTGGCTCAGCCCGAATGGGCGGGGCTGGGTCATGGGAGGGGGCGGAGGGGGAGTAGAGTGCATCCAAGTGTGCATGTTAGTTTTACCAGCCATCTTATGTCAGCTTAAACTGGTATGCACTCTTAGGATTTTCCAACCCGGCTGTGTTTCACAGCCAGGTAGGAGAAACTGCACAGACTCCTGTTCACCTTCTGAGCAACAGACCATGCCCTGTGTTGCCCTGTGTCATGGAAACTTGTGGCTCAAGTATGCAAACTGTTTATTGTTAAGTACTGCCTGCTGAAACCTCCAAGCATGAGAGAGTCCGGCAGCACATCATCACTCTTCACTTTACCACTAAGTAATTTGACATTATCTTCTGTCATCTTATTGTAGCATTGTCTATGATCCTGTACCTTAGATCTCACTGCTCATTCTGCCAGCATCTTTGTGGCCACTTGATATTTGCTTTGTAGATTGCTGATTCAGGAGTCCTGCTCAGCAGATTACAATTTTTCGATCAGTAGAGGGTGTATAAATCAGTGGAGTGCTTTGTTTTATAAATCCCATCTCCTGCTCACCTAAACATTGGCCTCCTAACATCTTGTAAACCAGTGGTTCCCAACCTATGGTCTTGGGACCCCTGGGGGTCCGCGAAGCCTCCTCGGGGAATCCAAGACTGCTAAGTTTAACATATTAGGTCCCCAGCTTTCAGTAATTACTTAGTGGGGGGTCCCCAGATTCCAATAATGGTTCGGTGGGTGTCCCCAGGTTCCAGTAACGATAAAATGGGAGTCCATAGAAGTCAAAAGGGTGGGAATCAATGTTGTAAACCATTAACATTCGTCTTTGAGTGTATCCTCCCTCAGTACTGACACAACCATAGCACAGTTACATCAACATTTCTTTGCTAACATCTGTGAGGCATTCCCCTCTCCCTCCTCCCTTCTTTTTGGACTGCTGCCTTCCGGCTTATCACAAATGGGCCTGGCCTTTGTCTTCATAAAACTCTGGTAGAGGATGGACCGCTTTTTGCTGTTCAGTGGAAAAATAAGGGAATTGCTGAGTGACATATGTATGGGGCGAATTCTAAGCCCTTGTCTGACTTTGTGGATTGCAGGGCTAGACACATACTATTTTGTTTACTTTAAGGGAAACACTATTCACAGCAATATCCATTGTATTATATTGAAACAATCACTCCCTGCCCTCCTCCTATTTGCGTTTCTTGAACACATTGTGTCCCACAATACAAATTACATTGTCACTTTTACTGAAGAAAGTCACTACCACTTGTGTGTAACTAGTTAAGTTTAATCTCCACAGTGCCCTGCTATGGATGATGGAGTATCTTGCACAGTAATGAGTGATATTTTCTGACACATGGAGTGTGCCAGAAATTACTGGCATGCATGAGCAACAACTTTGTTTTTAAGGAACACCTCTTTGCATTTGTTCTACATTTACATTATAAATGCCAGAACAAATTCATAATTAAATCTGCTCACAAACTCTCAACCAAGATGGTAAACTAGCCATAATACATGTCACAAAAGGGACAAATTATACATAAAATAAGTGATTATATGAAATGGATTTTTGACTGAGGGTTTGTGTGAGAGAAACAAAACATTTAAAAAAAAACAATCAGCAGTCCACAACACCTGGCCTTCTTCAGTAACTTTACTGTTTAAATCTCATCACAACTGCTCAAGTTGCATTATGTGGAAGCATTCACAGTCCTTCCCTAAATGTGCAAGTACTACAAATCCATTGTACTTGTGGATTTGCAGCAATCGTAAATGCACATTACAGTGGTAAAATTTCATATCACCTGCTTCTGTGACTAGTTCTATATAAGGGATAAAGTACCCCCTCCTGGACATTATAAGGATATTGCAAGTCATCAAAGAGTTCCACAACCAGATGGAGGAACGAGGCCGAAGGCTGTGGTCCTTTTTCAGGTTATAGGTCTCCGAGGTGACTTGTAATACCTTTAACATATATGCCAGGGGGTATGTTATCCCATATTTTCACAACATCACCTTTCCCACAAAGCACTTAAAACCTTGTTGCATAACACTGTTTCATATGAAAGAACAAGTATATTTGCAAACATGAACAATAAAAATAAAACCTCTAATGCAAAGTTAAACACATCAAGAACCTGTTAGATATTTGTATTCAACAGACATTAAAAACGTGTCATTAAATACCAGTTTAAAAAAAGCTTCAGTAGCTCAGAATGTGTAGAAACATGCAAAAGATTCTAGCTTTTCTCTAAATGGCTAAAAAGTGCAAAAAATAAGCACATTCCCTCTTCTTGTAATTGTAAGGAAAATATAAAGCAGAAAAAAGAAAAACAGTGTCTGTTTTCAGTTGCTTTAAACAACTGCTTCCGTTATGCTCTGCGACCTGACCTGCCTTTCATCTGGGCTGCTGGCACTGGCAGAAGGCATTGTGAGGACTGTAATAACTCATATTAGAACATTGGAATGTTGGCAGCTCCATTGAAAACAATGGAGTGCTCCGGCTCAGGCCTTTAACGCGGGAGCGGGCCTTTAACCCCTTAGCTGCTGGGCCTTTTCCCCCCCCCCCCAGTGCTGAGCCCTTTTTTGGCTATTTGGGGTAGTTCGCGCTTAGGGCTTCATAACTTTTTGTCCACATAAGCTAACCACGCCAAATTTGCGCCCTTTTTTTCCAACATCCTAGGGATTCTAATGGTACCCAGAGTTTGTGGTTTCCCCTGGAGGAGACCAAGAAAATAGCCAAAATACAGTGAAAATTTTGTTTTTTCCAAAAAAATGGGAAAAAAGGGCTGCCGAAGAAGGCTTGTGGTTTTTTCCCTGAAAATGCCATCAACAAAGGGTTTCTGGTGCTGAAATCACTATCTTCCCACCTTTCAGGAACGGGCAGACTTGAATCAGAAAACCACATTTTTCAACACAAATTTGGCATTTTACTGGGACATACCCCATTTTTACTATATTTGGTGCTTTTAGCCTCCTTCCAGTTAGTGACAGGAATGGGTGTGAAACCAATGCTGGATCCCGGAATGCTAAACATTTCTGAAAACTAGACAAAATTCTGAATTCAGCAGGGGGTCATTTGTGTAGATCCTACAAGGTTTTCCTACAGAAAATAACAGCTGAAATAAAAAAATATTGAAATTGAGCTGAAAACAACAGCCATTTTTCTTTATGTTTTACTCTGTAACTTTTTCCTGCGATGTCAGATTTCTGAAAGCAATATACCGTTTTGTCTGCTGGACTCTTCTGGTTGCGGGGATATAAAGGGCTTGTAGGTTCATCAAGAACCCTAGGTACCCAGAGCCAATAAATGAGCTGCACCCTGCAGTTGGTTTTCATTCTATCCTGGGTATACAGCAATTCATTTGCTGAAATATGAAGAGTGAAAAAGCGGTATCAAGAAAACCTTTGCATTTCCAAAATGGGATCAAGATAAGGTTTTGAGGAGCAGTGGTTATTTGCACATCGCTGAATTCCGAGGTGCCCATACTAGCATGTGAATTGCAGGGCATTTCTCAAATAGACGTCTTTTTTACACACTCTCTTATATTTGGAAGGAAAAAATGTAGAGAAAGATAAGGGGCAATAACACTTGTTTTGCTATTCTATGTTCCCCCAAGTCTCCCGATAAAAATGATACCTCACTTGTGTGGGTAGGCCTAGTGCCCGCGACAGGAAATGCCCCAAAACACAACATGGACACATACACATTTTTGGAAGAAAACAGAGGTGTTTTTTGCAAAGTCTAGCTCAGCCGGCACCTAGGGAAACCTACCAAACCGGTGCATTTCTGAAAACTAGAGACCTAGGGGAATCCAAGGAGGGGTGACTTGCGGGGCTCGGACCAGGTTCTGTTACCCAGAATCCTTTGCAAACCTCAAAAAGTGGCTAAAAAAACAAGTTTTCCTCACATTTCGGTGACAGAAAGTTCTGGAATCTGAGAGGCGCCACAAATTTCCTTCCACCCAGCATTCCCCCAAGTCTCCCGATAAAAATGATACCACACTTGTGTGGGTAGGCCTAGCGCCTGCGACAGGAAACGCCCCAAAGCGCAACGTGGACACATCCAAATTTTGGGAAGAAAACAGAGGTGTTTTTTGCGAAGTGCCTACCTGTAGATTTTGGCCTCTAGCTCAGCCGGCACCTAGGGAAACCTACCAAACCTGTGCATTTCTGAAAACTAGAGACCTAGGGGAATCCAAGGAGGGGTGACTTGCGGGGCTCGGACCAGGTTCTGTTACCCAGAATCCTTTGCAAACCTCAAAAAGTGGCTAAAAAAACACATGTTCGTCACATTTCTGTGGCAGAAAGTTCTGGAATCTGAGAGGAGCCACAAATTTCCTTCCACCCAGCGTTCCCCCACAACTCCTGATAAAAATGATACCTCACTTGTGTGGGTAGGCCTAGCGCCCGCGACAGGAAATGCCCCAAAACACAACGTGGACACATCACATTTTTTCATGGATTTTGGCCTCTAGCTCAGCCGGCACCTGGGGAAACCTAGCAAACCAGCACATTTTTGAAAACTAGAAACCCAAGGGAATCCAAGATGAGGTGACTTGTGGGGCTCGGACCAGGTTCTGTTACCCAGAATCCTTTGCAAACCTCAAAATGTGGCTAAAATAACACGTTTGCCTCACATTTCGGTGACAGAAAGTTCTGGAATCTGAGAGGAGCCACAAATTTCCTTCCACCCAGCGTTCCCCCAAGTCTCCCGATAAATATGATACCTCACTTGTGTGGTTAGGCCTGGTGCCTGCGACAGGAATAGATCACACAACGGTCAATGTTGGTCCTTACGTGAGGCAGCTGTTGACCCTGGGGTGATCCATTCCTGACACAGGCACTAGGTGTAGGCACTCAAGTGGGGTAGTGTTTTTATCAGGACAGGTGAGGAGTCACTGGGTGGTAGGAATGTTGTGGATCCCAGCATATTCCTGTAGTTTGTGTGACAGAAATGCAAGAAAAATTGAGTTTTTTTCAACATTTCAGCTTTGCAGGGTATTCTGGGTAAGAAAACTTTGGGGAATCCACACAAGTCACACCTCTGTGGACTCCCCCGAATGTCTAGTTTCCAGAAATGTTTGGGTTTAGTGTGTTTCTCTATATGGCCGCCGAATCCAGGACCAAAAACACAGGTGCCTGCCTTACAAAACCAGTTTGTTTTGCCATAGACAATTTTGATGTCTCCACAATATGATTTGGGTGGTGGAATTTGGGGCTGAACTAAATTGGGGAGCTCCCAAGAGAGCACTCTCTCTCTGCTTGCCGCCGCATTCACCTGCTCTCTGGGTTGGCCTAACCCACTATTACCCAGTTGCACAAACAGCTTGCGAAGGGACAGCAGGACTGTCCTCATCACCTCCCTCATAATGTACTGGAAGAGGAGTTATCGAATGGGACTCCTCTGCCTGAAAAATCACTCCCAGAGTCTGCGCCATTGTCCTATCCCTCAGATGCTGTCTCAGTATCTGATGTCTCAGTCTCTGATCCTATGTCAGAGCGGTCCTCTATAACCCGAGTGCAGGCAGCAGTCATCCATCAAGATGCCATCTCTGCTATTGGCTAAACTGTTGCTCTAAAACACTAGCCTACGTAGACAGTCACAAAATCGATGGTGTGTGTGAGATACGTGCAACAGTAGAGGCCACCTTACCTGCGCTTCTTCCCTCAATCAGCACGTACTTTCAAGACACTCAAAAAACACCTTGTCACATACCATTCGTCACAGTCTTTAGCACCTCCTGCGCCCAGTCCAACAATCATTATTGGTGCTCCCACTCCCTCCTCCTCGGATTCCCTCATTACCACCCAGCAAAAGTGCCCTTCATCTCTCCATAGACTTTACTAATGTACTCAGCTATTTACATAAAATACAGATTTGCTCTTTGCAGTAGGCATATAAACCATCTGCGCTTCTTTATGGCACTAAAACTGCCACTAGACAAGTCGGAGCCTTTTCCCCCCAGGGAAACCACACACATATTGACAAAAGTGATATATATATGACAGCCAACCACCTGAAACTCAACTCAAGCAAAACCAAAATAATCCTCTTTGGCCCACACAAAAACACCTGGGACCCCACATGGTGGCCCACCACGCTAGGCCCTGCACCCACCCCCGCCAGCCACGCACGCAACTTCAGCATCATCCTAGACTCCTCCCTCTCGATGACCCAACAAATCAACGCTCTTACCTCCTCATGCTTCAACACACTCCGTATACTGAAAAACATTCAAATGGATCCCCACAGATACCAGAAAAACACTCACACAGTCACTCACACACTCATCAGCAGCAGGCTTGATTACGGAAACGCCCTCTACGCCGGCACCACTCTAAAACTCTAGCGCAAACTACACGCATCCAGAACTCAGCAGCACGACTCATCCTCAACCTCCGCCGACACAAACACATCTCTCCACACCTCAAATCCCTCCACTGGCTCCCCATTGACAAAAGGATCACCTTCAAGATCCTCATCCTCGCACACAAATCACTCCACAACACAGGCCCTGCCTACCTCAACGAGAGTCACCTTCCACACCCCCACACGAAATGTCCGCTCAGCTGACCTCTCTCTCGCCTCTGTCCCCCGCATCAAACACACCACCACCGGGGGCAGATCCTTCTCCTACCTTGCACCCAAAACCTGGAACGCCCTCACAACCCACCTTCGCAAGACCCAAAACCTACTTCTTTTCAGGAAGGGCCTCAAAACCTGGCTTTTCGAACAGTGAACCTCCCAGCCCCTTTCCCTCCCCCCGTCAGCCCCCCCCCAGCGCCTTGAGACCCTCACGGGTGAGTAGCACGCTTTATAAATCTCTTTGATTGATATAGATCTACCTCTATATATATATATCTATCTACATAGATATATCTATAGATATATCCATGTACCTAGATATATCTATCTACATAGATATATATAGATCTATATCTACATCTATTATTTTTTTTGTTGTTGTATGGTTTCCTTGGGGGCCAAAATGGCCCTCCAGGGAAACCCTACAACATCTAAAAAAAAATATTGCCCCCACAGGGGGTCACCCTGCCCACGGGCGACCCCCTGTCATTTTATTTTATTTGTATTTTTTTTTTTTTTTTTTTTTTAAATAAAATCCCCTGGGGGGGGGGGGCGATCGCGCTTGTCCCCCCCCCCCCCCCCCCCCCCAGCTGTGCTGCGATCGGGGGCCAGGAAACACTTTCAGGAAGGCCTCGTAAGAAAGGGGAGACTCTCCCCTTTCTTACGAGGCCTTCCCGAGCGTGGGAAAGGCCGTTTTCCCCATCAAAGCAGGAAGCGGCCGCAAGGCTGCTTCCTGCTTTGATGGGGAAAACACCTTTGAAACGTCCGCGACGTCACAAAGGGGCGGGTGGGGGGGCGGGGGGAGACACGGAAGCTTCCGTGTCTCCCGGGGGGAGATTAAAAAAAATAATAAATCCTCGGGTGCGACGCACCCGAGGATTTATTAATACCCTTCCTGGTGTCGGCCACTGGTCGTGACCCGCACCAGGGAGGGTGTGTGGGCTAAGAGGTTAATAGCCGGTAGAGCCACTACAGCAGGTTCTAAGGCTATAAAGACGAGTTCTGAGTTATTTTCTTTATAATCAGCGACTGGGTGCATCACAATTCGCCAACTGTAAAGAAGTTACAGACTGGCGTTTATACAGGTATTACTGAATGTAGAATTGTCTATTGCACATTGATTATTTTTACCTGCCTTAGCACCGCTCAAGTATCCGTAAATGTCTGTGAAATAAGGTCACCATTTGTAAATTGTGAATCAAGTTCTGGCCCTGTAGACGCTCCAGTGATATTGCAAATTATGCCATTAAATAAAGCCCATCGTTCGCAGCGTTCTAATATATTGTTTTTGCTAACCTGTGCTGTGTATACAACCGATGCAGCCTTCAACTCCAAACCACGGTTGGTGAAATTGTTAGACCTCTACTGCTCCCTCTGCCTCGCCTTTAGATAAGCATGTGTTGCATTTTCAGAACGTAAAAAAAAAAAAAATTCTAACGTAATTGGAATTAATACAGCAACATGTTATGGGCCATTATGTGACCATGCAGGAGTAGGTCGGCAGTTTGTTGTTTCAGTCATGAGAGGCTGAACATGAGATTTCAAGAGATCGGTTAGTGCGTAGCACGTACACTGAGTAGCCGGATCAGCGCGGATCACCTCAGTAATCCTTCACCTGAGAGTGAAGGGCACCAGTTTCATTGATTGGTATCCTCTTTAGCGGGTATCGAATGCCAGTGTTGCTAAGCACTTGGTTTCAGCTGGGCGAGTGGTGCATGGCCAGATCCGTCTTCCAAATGCAGTGTTAGCAAAACAACTAAAAGCGCCACTGATCTTTCTATCCATGGCCTATTAAATGACATAAATTTGTTTAAAGCTCCTCCATGTTATTCGGATGCCATAACTCCTTGTAAATTGGCGTTCATTTCAGTCAGGTTCGGACATGAATGGTGTGGGTTCATATGAGGCCCTTACAGACAAAACAGCAACAAAAGGTTTGTCTGTCAATTTAATAAAAAATGAGAAGGGCTCGCCAAAATGTTTAAATTATTTCCATGTCGAATACTGCTATTATAACACGTATAGCAGATCAAACATTGCGTGAATCAATCTGGCAAAATTGTAGGATCATTTATATTCATATGTTTAGGAAATAAAAATGCAAATCAGGGACAATATTCATTAATACCAATCGCGTGATTTTTTTTTTGTGGTGTTGGATTCTGATCGATATCATGTTTCCTCAGTACTCATAAAAGAGTAGTTGAAATACATCTGGCATTTTTTTAAGTGCAGTGTTTTAGTATCTTTTTTATAGCCTAGCTTGCTGCTGATCATTAAAAACATTCAAAGGTGCCTGTGTAAAAAGTATAAAGCATTTTACTTGCTGCAATTTGTAAATGTTAAATTCCCCTTGGACTCTCAACAGCTTCTCTGTCTTGAAACATATGAGACTTTATTTTCAAAAAAGGAACACTTCCATAGGCTTCTCATCCAGCTATAATTTGTTACTGTCTGTACTCATTAAAGCAGTTTACAGGTGCCTGGTGTCTGGATTGTTCAGATTTAATGTAAAACATCCTCGAAGACAAGTGGCTGAAAGTGAAGTTCAATCTCCATAATAAGCATGAGTCACAGTTTCTTATTAGCTTTTGGTGTATTCTGTGTAGCAAATATAACACCACTAATCAGTTGCATGTAGACCTCCCTTGCACTTTGTTTCTCCAGCAGCAGTCGTGCTCTGTGTGGCCTAGACTAGAAAACAATCTAACGTTCTACACATTGAAAACATTCTGGTTTCACTGTAACACCAGTATACCAACTCCCAACACCACTCCTTACTATAGGAGAAAACAAAACAACAAAATGACCCATTGAATATCAAACAACCCTGAACTCTTTGAAACAAACAGCTGCAGAAAAAATTTAAATTAGCACTTGTATAGCGCACTACTCACCCGTTAGGGTCTCAAGGCGCTGTACTCATACCGCTATGGAACCCCTCCTGGCTTTTCCCTGTGAGGCGCCCACTCCTGAGCACCCCCAGGGTGAAGCCAGGCATCCAAGCGCTGTTGGGGCTGTTGGGGCCGTTGTGGCGATTAAGCAAGCTATTGCCCAGAGTTGCAGAGTGGGACCCATGAATTAGATTAGGCACAGAGGCGAGAATTATCTGGTCAAGGGGAATTGAGCCCAAGACCTGCCGAAGCGGGACTTGAACCCTGGTCTTGAGCCAGATCTCTGCTTCAGGGTCTGCCGCTCTAACCATTGAGCCACACTTCTCCACAGAAACGAATTTAAGCATTAAGTGTACATAATATGTACAACATAAAGTCCTGAAAGGACAATAAGCTAAAGAAATAAAATGCGTAGAGTGCATTAGACAGAATGTGTAAAACATGGAATACATATGTTGATCAAACAAACTCCTTCATTCATCCCGGGGGCGGGGGGGTTATTTTATATGATTTATTTTCACTAGAACTAATATTTTCAAAGGATCCATCTGACCCACCACTAGAATGTCTTATAAAACTTTTTTAACACTGTCCCTCCTTGGAATATTTCACCAACCGAGACATACTTCAAACCTCCCCAATCTCAGGAACAACCAAATTCTTATTGACTTCCTTCATTTTAAAGGGGCCCATAAAACAAGACATACCTTTCTTAACATATCTGGATTTCTTTACAAGTACCCGATCACTAACCACCCCCCACCAAAGTCCTCAATGTTATTTTATGGGTATTATCATGCCAGGACTTGCATTTCATCTGCTGTTTTTCCAATTTGAACCCTCATGTATCCTTGCAGCATTCTAAATAATGCAAAACACCCTGCCATGCAGGTTCAACTTAGATGTCGCCTTCCTACCTTTCACATGCTCAAACGGAGCTACCTTTGTCACATGTTTAGGTGTAGTCATGTGAGCCCACACTGTTTCTATTAATGTTAATGAAAGGAATTCTCACATGCAAAGCTCCCCCGCTCTGTGCACTGGCATTCACTAGTTCGTTCATTACTTCCCCTAACCCGTTCACCTGATGTCAATATAAAGCTTCTATGTAACTCCTGAATAAACCTGCACAGCTCCTCAAAGACAACTTGCACACCGTTGTCTGTGACAGTTGTTTGCTGAATACCTCCCCAAGAAAATGCCTCTTTAAGAAAATCAATAACTTGTGTGGTTATAGAAATGACACACCTTGTTAGGGATCCACTCAGTGGCATGATCTACCAACACAATGACCAATCTGTTTCTTGGTTGCAAAATATCAAAGGGTCCAACAATATCTGGTTCAAGTGTTCTCCACAGGTCTTCTGCAACTGATACTGGCGACAAAGGTGCCTGGCGAATGATCTCAGTTCTAGCTCAGGCACAAGAGTAACAAATCCTTCACAACCTCTTCCATCATTCTGTTCTTGTAAGGCCACCAATATAACTCTCAACCTTGCGTTGGTGAATTTCCTTCCCAGAAGCCCCTCTTGGGCCATGTTAACCAGTTTCTTTCCGATAGAGAAAGGTGAAATCCTACACCATCCACAAATATAAATCATCCTTTGCAAAACAATAATCCTTAATGTGAAGATCCAATTTTCTTTCGTAGACCGACCCTTAACAATGTTATCCTTGATTGCTCTATACAGCATGTTTTCCACAGTGGCTGTCAGCCTTTCATTACAAAACCAGTATGCAAATCACAGTGCTGAGATAGTGAATATTTACTCAATCAGGTGTGACCAAGCAGGGCCTCTAGGTGTCAGAAAGCACTAAGCATAATGTATGGATCCAATTGTAGTGATGGACTTTCCGATCTCTCACTGTCTCCACCAGTGGCGACGTGCCCAATAATTTGAGGACCAGTTCTGAAAATAGGGAAATGGAATCGGATAGGAAAGAAAACAGACACTGGTCTCTAGCACTCTGACTAATCTGTTCTACTGGACTCTTCCTAGCAGCTTAGCCTAATCAAAGGCAGCAACTCTCATCTAGAGCAAAAAAATAAACCTAAAAACCCATGGTTTACCCCAGAATAAAAGTTGGGAAGACAAAGTCCATTAGGCTAAATGACTTTGGCGCTGCTCATATACTAAGGATTCACATTTGACTTATTATAAACATTGATTCATTCTTTGCTAATTTAATTTCTCAGGCATTAAATGCACATTGAGCTATGTTGCAGGTAGTATCCAAACATGGCAAACCAGATTGCACAAAAATGGTTACTCCTTCATAATTGATGTTTGTTAAGCTAGTGTTGTTGTTCTACAAAATGTCAAGCACATACATTAAGGTAGGACCAGTATTATTTTATCCTGATTTTCAGGAGCAGCTAGTTTATCCTCCAACACTAGCTCCCTGTGTGAAAACCTTTCCACTTATACTTGAAGAGGAGATGTGCACAGTGCTAATCTCTTTGAAATCGGGCTCCCTGGAGGATATTTATCCTGTCAGTCGTATAAAATATTTCCGATTGTTATCTCTTGCCTCACAGCCCTTCCTAATCTTTCTTTGCTTGTGACATAGGATTGTTGGAGGAAAGCTATTGTCAAGCCTTCTTTGAAAGCTCTAGTCTAAATCTGTAATTTCATCCAACTATAGACCAAAAAATCTTCTTGATATGGTAACAAAAATGGGGCAGAATGTTTCTTTCAAGTTTCTTAGCGAAAGGTTTGGAAGACAAACTCCAGCTAGATACAGCCCAAATAGGCTTTAAGTCCAGTTCTAGGCACTGAAACAGTTCAGTTAGGGTGTTGTTGAGAAGTGGATTATTGGTAAGACCAGGTAGGTGCCTACATTTAGCAGGTAGCTTGGCCCACGAGCAGTTAGGCTTAACTTAGAAGACAGGAGTGTAAAGCATTTAATATCATAAAACAGTTATTAAGTAAAACACATCACAAGAAAATCCCAACACCAATTTATTAACATGGAAAATATTTTCTGTCTTTAAAGTGACACCAAAATGACAACAACTCAATGTAGGAAACTGGACATATGAATTTTTAAAGATTAAATGAAAAAAATGCTTTCTAGCACCTAAAAACCAAAAGCGAAAACCGGGGTCATCTTCTTGCACTTGACTGGGGCAAAGTGAAAATTTGAGGCTGACCGCAATGGATCACTGCTCGGATACACTGAGCGGGAGTCCTCTGTTAAAGTTTTACCTTCACACTTGGAACATTTCTTGGAGATTTTCTTCCTTGACGTCGGATGGTCCCCCTCAGCAAGCTGATTTCAATGAGACATGTTCGGATTGTGTTTCTGCATGCCCCCAGTTAAAACCTGGAAGTCTGGGGTTGCGGAGCTTTTCAGCTGGACAAACCTGAAATTCAGGCCAGGTCGCGGTTGACGGTGGTTGTCTTGACTCTTGATGTTGGGTCGGTCTACTTATGGAGCTTTTTCCCAAAGTTGCTCCAAACGTCAGGATCTTCTTTAAGAAGTACTTTTTGGGTCCTCAAAGTGTCCACAAACTTTGTCCAAGGTTCCTGAGGTGCTGAGTTGCTCCTGGAAAATGTGGGACTTTAGTTCCCAGAATGCACCTGGTCAGAATCCTTCTATGGCCACTGAACACTGGTCAGCTGGGTTATTCTTGCAGAATTTGATGCAGGGGACTCTGGTTAGCTCCTTTGTACCTGTAGATTACAGGGAGTCCCTTCTGGAGTTGCAGAAGCAAGACAAAGTGCTTTTCTTGATGAAGCTCAAAGTATGCAGCTGGTACAGCCTTCTGAGTGCAGGGTCCTCGTGCAGGCCAGTGTTCCAGCAGGACAGTCCTTCTTCCAGTAGGGATCTGAATTCTAGGGCAGCGCTGTCATATTTGTCCTTGCTCCTGGAGGTGGGAGTCATGGGGGTGCTCCTGTCCAATAGAGTGCAGGCCACCACCCTCTTGAGTGACCACTTCCTGGGAAATGTGACAAAAATCAATCCCAGGGATCAACATTCTTCAAAAATCCAAGATGGCAAAAATTCAGTCTTACAGTTTAAATCTGACACAATCACCTGCACCATCATCGATGAATAAACCATCATCGACGACCAAACCACACCAGTAATGGAACACATGAACTTCCAGTTCCGCACTGACAACAACACTATCTTCAAAGGCATCCTCGCTTACAGGACGCCAGGACAGCACACCGGACAAAGCAGCACCATGGACGATTTCATCACTCCACTCATCATTGAATCCGAACACTGCGTCTTCCTGGGAGACCTCAATTTTCACTTAGATGACCCCCCTCCAACACACTCCATAGACCTCCTGGACAGACTGGGCAGCATTGGGCTAAAGTAACTAGTCAGCGACCTCACACAAAGCAGGACACACACTGGACCCCATCTTTACGTATAGCGACAAAATTCGTTACAGCCACTTCTCAGAAATTACCTGGTCTAACCACTCCATCATTCACCTCTACGTTGCCGGACATGCACACATCACCCCCAAACAACCCAGCAAAACCTGACTCAGCTGGTCCAAGGTCACCCAGCAGCAGTGGTCACACACCCTCGACAGATCTCAGCCCGCAGAAGCCACCAGCCTATACCTGGCGTCAAGCACTTCAGCCCCTGGATCTCCAACAGAGCCGACTAAGTCACCCCTGTCAAATCAGTCAAATCACAGACACACCAAACAAACCAATTGGTACACCCGCAACTCAGCACGTACAAATGTAAGTGCAAAAAGTTCAAGAGAAAATGGCGTGCCAGCAAAATCCACACGACAGAGCCTTCTTCAAACCAGCACTCAGCTAATACCATTGTCACCTCAAAACCGTTGAGGGAGGCCCTGAACCATTACATCAACACCAATTCCAACGAAACCAAGGAACTCTTCATTATCAACAGAGTTCACCCACCCTGCAGCCTCTGAAAACGCAACCCCTCCCCCTAAAAGAACTCTGCGACGCCTTCGCCAAAAATGTCCACAACAAGGTAGCGACCATATACAAGAACATTGATGCCCAACCCCCACTGCTTCCAGACTCCCACTGCTGTCAACATCACACTTAATTCACGGATACAGCTCTCTGTGCAAAAGACAGCCACCATCATGAACTCCATCCACTCGGGAGCACCCACCAACCCCTGCCTGCACAGTCTCTTCAATTTATCCGAAGACGAAATCAGCCTCCAACTCACTGCCAAGTTCAACGTCTCACTAACCACTGCCCCTTTCCCCTAAACCTGGAAGACGCAGAGGTCTGATCCCTTCTCAAGAAACCTTTGGCAGACCCCACGAACTCCAGAACTATCATCCCATCTTGTTGCTCCCCTTCCCTGCCAAGGTACTGGAAAAGGCCATCACCCTACAACTAATGGACCACCTAGAAAGAAACAACTTCATGGACCCCTCCCAATCAGGATTCAGAACCAATTACTGGACAGAGACAGCTCTGATCGCCACATCCGACGATATGGGCAAAGGAGAATCAGCCGCACTGATCTTGCTTGACCTCTTCACCACTTTTGACACTGTCTCACAGCAGACGCTCATCCATCGCCTGCGCTGGATTGGAATAACAGACGATGCACTCAGCTGGATAGCATCCTCCCTCGCAGGACGCACCCTGGGCGTCCACAACGCTTCTAACACCCCCACCCTCCCATTCTCCTTGCAAGCCAATCACATCACCTGCAGCATACGCCAAGGATACTCCATTAGCCCCACACTTTTCAACATCTACATGTCCCCCCTTGCAGACATTGTCAGAGCTCATGACATAACCATCATCTCCTACACCAACAACACCCAGTTAGTCCTATCCCTCTCCTCTGACCCCTCCACATGAATGGTAAACTTCCACAACTGCATGAAGGCCATCTCAGCATGGATGAGAGACAACTGCCTAAAACTCAAAACCGACAAGACTGAAGTCCTCATCTTGGGAAATCACTCAGCCCTCTTGAACAACTCTTGGTGGCTCACGGAACTTCTACCCTCACCCATACCAAAAGACCACCCCTGCAACTTTGGCATCATGCTTGACAGCAAACTCTCCGTAGCCTGTGCCTGCTAACATATGCTCTGCATACTGCAAAAAATCTTCAAGTGACTCTCCATTGACACTAGGAAAACGGAGACACATGCCCTTATCACCAGCAGGCTGGACTACAGAAATGCACTATATGCAAGCAGCTCGAACAAACTCATGCATAGACTCCAGTCAATCCTGACCTCAGTTGCCAGAGTGATTCTTAACCTCCCTAAAAAAGCACACAGCACCTGAAAGACCTCCACTGACTTCCAGTCCAAAAAAAATGCTAATTCAAGCTCCTAACTCATGCCTATAAAGCCCTCCATGACAAGGGACCCGACTACCTGAACCACCGAGTATAATTCTACCACCCCACCAGACATCACCTCTGCACATCTCCCTCACACACAAATCCCTCATGCACACCACTCGCGCCGGAGGGCGCTCCTTCTCAAGACCTAGGACACCCTCTCCCTCCACTGCCGCACTGCAACAAGACTCACAGACTTCAGAATGAGGTTAAAGACCTGGCAGTTTGAATGAGTTGTGCAGCAAGCGGCTGAATACCCTCACGGGTGACAAGCCACTCTTTACAAATACAACTTGATTGATTGATTTATCTGGCTCAGTCCACTCTCTGGTGTGGCTGTTTCCCTTAACACAACCCTTTCCATCTCATCTCCTAATCTAATCAGGATGGTCCTAGCTGTCTGGGGCTGCAGGAAATGGAGGAGTTTCTGTCCCAAGTGGCGCTTCCTCCTTTGAAGAACGGTTTGGCTACTCTTCCCCCATCTTGTTTTGCCATCTGGTGTAGCAGTTATCCACCCACCAGATGCTCCCTTTGTTTCAGCCCAGGCCACCTCACACCTCACACCTCATGAAGGCAGCCGGGCTTAGTCTGCCAGAGGCTGATCAATCAGGAAAGGGTACCTACAGGGCTGAATTTGGTAACTTTCTGAAAGAGTTCTAAAACTCTTTCTCTGGGTTAGTCACATCCAACAAAAGGCCAGTTTTGCATGTAGTGTATTATAGCATTTCATGTGATACTTAATCTGTTTGGCTCATCTCTATGTACACTAGACTTTATTATTTTAAAATAAAGACTCTCCATGTTAGCTGATGGAGCCCATTGACTACCGTGATTAAAAACTAATTTGACTGTTTCTCCCTCACCTGAGCTTATAAACCATCTTCTATAAAGTCCCTCTTATATTTACACTGCACCCATTCCTGGGGGCACCTATGGCAGACCTTAGGGGTAACTTATTTGCAAAAACAAGGTAGTTTGAGACTTTGGAAGTACGTTTAATTACAAAGTCAAATGTGGGGTTAATTTAATCTTAAAAGCAGCCAGCAAGGCAGGCCTGCCTTTACAATGACACTGGACACCACAGCAGTGCACCTATGGTTTCACCGTCTATACTGGGGTCCCTAAACCTACATGCCCTATGTCTTATCCAGGTGACTGGTTTACACCTGTTCGGTATAAGTCAATAAGGACGCTCAATGAAGGACCACACGCCAATTATGAATACAATTTAGCTTTACTAGAATTTCAGGTGAATATATGTATTTAGCACATCAGCAATAGTATAATAAGAATAGCAATGAAAAGCATCTATTTATATATGAGTACACTACAAAGAGCATCTATGCATATTTATAAGCAAAGAGTTCATTGACAGATATAACCTTTGATTAACTGTATACCAAAATGCATCACACTACGATGTTCAGGAAGCAAAATATAAACGAGTTGAATACTTCAGATAAGCTTTGATTAACTGCATACCAAAATGCATGTTTCAATTACTGCAGCAAGCTCACACTACGATGTTCAGAAAGCAAAATATAAACGAGCTGAATACTTCAGATTAGCTTTGATTAACTGCATACCAAAATGCATGTTTCAATTACTGCCGCAAGCTCAAACTACGATGTTCAGAAAGCAAAATATAAACGAGGTGAATACTTCCGATTATAAACACAGTGCAAGCATAATAATTAATCATCCTAATAGAGCAGAGAAACAAAGGCCTTTCATCCCTGTGTGGAACTTAACTTAGTCCACGAAATGCTGGGAAGCCCGCTACCGCCTGCTTGGAGCTCTCTCTCCCTCAAGCGTCACGGTCTCTGAACAGCAAAACAGGGAGGCAGCGCTGGGCCATGGCAGCTTTCACAACCCCATCTGCGAGCTTCAAATCCCTCACGCGCACTTCAGTGCTTAAATAACTCGAAGCTTGGATTCTATCTCTTTCTGGCATTTTCTAACTATGTTATCAGCACTTGTCTCTTGGCAGCTCTGCCCTGCCCCAGCCTTTGTTTTCATTCCATCTTCTCCCTGTACTCACGTTCTCAAGGTTGAGACGGAGTCTCCTACACAAACAAGCTTGAAAATAATATCATTAACTTTTCCACGTTGTTTGGGGGTTTCAGCAGGCATCACGCTCATCTACACTGCTCAAGCTAATTAACCTTTTGCGTCACAGTGTCTTCCGCACCTTTCCCTATACTGATCACTCCACCCCTTAGATGAGCGCGATGCATGCGAAACAGATATCATTTACTTTGACGTTCCGCTAGCTAGGTTGCTACTAATACTTGTCAGCCTTATTCTAAGCGCCTGCATCTTAGTATAAAGCTGTTTTGTGCATACATATAGTCTACGTAGTATAGTCATTAGCGTAACACAAACAATCAATAACCAAATTAGCTGTTGTAACACTATATTTAGCATCTTCATAGCTCCTAGTGCCCAGCCTAAGAAGATGTCATCCCAATGATGCTCAGTTATTTGCTGGATGAATGAAGCAGTGTGTATAAGCTGCTTAGCGTTTATGGTCCTCAGTATGGCTGTATCCTTGGTGTATTTAGCTGCCATATCAAATTTAGCAAAGGTAACTTGTGCGTAGTGCCTGATTGCCTCTAATCTGGGTAGCTTAACAACAAGTAAGATGTTCCACTCTAACTGCGCACACATTGGCGTCAGTAATGTGGTTATGGTGAACTTGGTCGCTACAAGATGTGAGTGCTTATGTCAATAATGCTGGTAATATTGCACATACACATTACTTGCTCTCCGGTGGTTTGTATAAATCTGTTAATAAGTAAGAACAAGGGATGATTAGTGACATAGCATATGCTCTCTGTCCCTATCTGATATAAGTCTGTGCCATTTAATAGGATAAGGTAACCATTCACATTCTCCCGGTATTGTGTGAAGGCATGGATCTAGCACCCGTCCAGTGTGGGTACATACCCACTCCTTAGACCAATCTGGACATCTAGTGGGATCTACAGTGTGATTTGTTTAATCAATCCACTTTTTGCCAGTGTGAGGTATCCACCATTCTTTTACTTATCACTACGGGGAGCAATATAAAGGGGCACCGTATGTCAGGAAGAAGATCAATTCTTGCTATATCAAAAAGAGCATAACACATTTCTTCCTCACAGTGAAACTGTATGGGCTTTACCAATATTTCTTCAGGCAAATGCAATTGTTGTCTCCAATATTCATCCTGAAGCTGTCCCCATTCTGCTTTAAAGTCTGCATACTGTTGATTAACAATGCTTTGCCATAGTATGCACTGGATGCCCTTAGTCACTGTTTGTGTGCTTTAAAAGTTTTTTTCCGAATTGTTCATAAGTGAAATTATGCCATTGCCAATCGCGATACAACCCACGCAGGACTTTCCATACTTCTTGTGAGTGTGTGGGCCCCCATTGAGAAATTACTTTTATGGCCTCTCCTGTACTATATCCTGTAGAAGATAGCTTATTCCTAATGGCTTCAACATCAAAAGAATTCAGGGCCCCTACCCCGATTCCGGTGGCCCCAGCTATCAAGGACCCTGGATCTCTTTTAATGCGTAATTTTGGCAAGGGCCATAACTGTGGTGTCTATGGTGCACATAATGGATCATACTTTGAGACATTCCCCTTGGCAATATTTATCTGTAATACAATACGGTTAATTATGCTTGCATGCAGAGCTTGCTTACATCCTGGTAAAGTATTCAGTTTGTCAGAGCAATCATAAGGTTTACACGGGTATGCCTGTGCTGGTGTAAAAGGTACAATGGTATCACTATATTCACATATCATGTTTAGCGTATAATTCAAAGCCTGTACTGTTGCTGGCGTCCCCTGCAACTCGTTCAGTCCGTTGGCATGTCGGATTTGCTGTCCAGTTACCTTCCAGGTCACAGCTTTGGCAGCCATCCACTTGCCTCCAGGTACCTTCATGTTGCAAAGTGAAACATTTCTATGGTCATCAGTTACGTTAGCGGCTTGAGATGCACAAGTGACATGAAGGTCCTTAACAACATTCTCTGCTACATTTGGTCTGACCGCAAACAGGAACCACGACATTGATGCAGATGTCATCGTTTATGACCGTGGGGTAACTCTCACTGCAGGCACAAATACAGGTACATTAAAGTTCTTTAAAAGTACAATATGCGTACTCCCCACCCCTTGACTCAATCTCTCTCCTGCCTCTGGCTTTTTCCCTGGATAGTTCACCCATACTTTTCTTCCTGTGCTTCCAAATCCTCCCTCACCTCTCTGGGTATTATCGGGGAGGGGGCAGATCTTTCTTCAATGTGTGGGGTGTACGCTTGTTCACAAATCAATTGTGCAAGCCTGTCATGTGCTGATAACTTTTTTAGCTGTTCTTTCACCAATCCGTTATATCTCTTAATCATGCCTGCAGCTTGTGGATAATAACTAAGGTGCAAAATCCACCAAATTCCCTGTTCCTGCGCCCAGCCCTGCACTGTTTTCCCTGAAAAGTGTGTGCCCCTATCTGTTTGGATCTCATCAGGTGTCCCATAATGTTTTATCAGGTAGTTTAGCCCTTGCAAAGTGGACTTTTGATCTGCAGACTTACAGGGCATACCCAACATAAGGCCAGAGTAGGTGTCCACCATGGTCAATACGTAGCTTTTTCCTCCTTCTTTTGGTAGCGGCCCGATATAGTCCAATTGCCACACCGTAGCAGCTGCAGTTCCTCCTCTGATATGGCTGCTAGGCTTCTTTTGCAGAGGCATTTGTCTAATCTGGTTGCATGTGGGGCACTCCTTTACTGCTTGTTGCACTTGTTCTTTAGTAACTGGAATTTATCGCTGCTTTGCCCATGCATAAGTGCTATTCTCTCCTAGATGTCCGGATGTTGCTTGGGCCCTGTTTGCTAAAGCAGCTTCAGCTTCCTCCTTGATGACCACCGTTCGTGTTTTGGCCATTTGATCTGCGGTGTTGTTGAATAGATATGCAAGTGAGGTATCAGATGGGCAATGGGCATCCACATGTCCCACATAGATTTGACATTTTTGCCCTTTCTCCCACATCTCTTCCCATAGCTGCTCGCCTCCGAAATGGGGGTGCCTTTAATTTTCCATCCATCCTTGCGCCAAGTCTGGCCCAGCTTACTAGTCCTTGGTAAGTTGCCCAACTGTCAGTGTACACAAATGTTTTCTCCCCCGATGGGGGCTTGTTCGATCACTGCTGCTACCCCCTGAAGTTCTACAAGCTGGCTTGATCCATTATCCACTCCTCGCAGCAACATCATTTCTGTGGCAAGCTGGAATGCGACTGTTTGCCATTGTCTTTTTCCTTGATATTACCGGGCGGTACCATCTGTGAACCATGCATTTTGCTGTTCTTCTTCAGTGAGTCGTTCAAAAGGCGGGGCTGTCTTAAATGGCAAGGAGTCCATTTCAGAGGGCTCTGGTGCAGGGGCCATTGCCTGCAAGTCCACTTCCCCTAGCGTATCTTCTTGTAACTTCAACACTCCTGCTGGTCCCGGTTTTGCCCTCTCCTGCAGATACCATTTCCACTTCACGATGGTAAACTCCTGCACTCTGCCAACTTCAGTGCCAACCCCTCCTTCTCTTGTCCAACCTAGTAAGGGGACCCTCTTTTTTCTCTGCCTCTGCCATAGGCTCCACATCACTACATCATCTACATCATCCTGTACTATAATTTCCAGCTCAAACGGGTCTCCTTCTGTGATGGGACCTAACGTAAAAGGATTCTGTAATGCATCTTTTGCTCCAGTGTCCCACAATCTCACCAACCATTTAAACAAAGGCTCTGCAGGCATCTCCCTAAACATACAGGTTATCTCCAACAACTCACTCTGCGTATAATCTCTCACCAAACGAGAATTCTGTATTTGCCCACCATTCACTCCCTTTGATTTGTTTTGCACGAGTGGGCGAACCTCCATTACGCTTCCTCTTCCACCTTCAACTTCACCTACACTTCCTCCTCCACTTTCAGCTCCACCTAGTTCTGTTACACATAATTCCACCTCATCCTCCCAATTCTAGTCATCATTATCTGAGACTGTTCCATCCCAAGTATATGGATCCCAATTTTCTTCGCATACCAGTGCCCTCACTTGCACAGTTGAGGGCATTTTAGGCTTCTGCCTACTCTTCTGTTTTGCTACTCGTACTGCTAATGCGGTGCACCTTGCCTCCATTTGATCACCCCGAGTCACTGCACTTTCTATGGTCTCTTTCAAGGCAAGGCTGCAACCTCATCCCGCAGTTTTGTCTTCCTGTATACCATACGGAGCGCAGACATGAAAAGCCATCCCACTTGCCCTGCTGCATTCAGCTCCAGCTTCGCCCCTCTTAGTTTCACACTCTCAACCGCATCTTCCACTAAGACAGGGGTCACTTTCTCATCTAGTGCTTCCCATAAAACCGGCGCTGCCCACCGGTTCAGGAGTCCTGCCACACCAGAGAACGGGTCAGTTGCTAACCACCCGGGAATGGATCTGGCTTCTGCCCCATCCTGCCTTCCACTCTCTGACCCATTTTTCCTTACGTCCCCAAAGAGGCATTATTGACTTATGCCCCACTTCTGGTACCAAAATGTCTTATCCAGGTGACTGGTTGACACCTGTTCGGTATAAGTCAAGAAGGACGCTCAATGAAGGACCACACTCCAATTATGAATACAATTTAGCTTTACTAGAATTTCAGGTGAATATATGTATTTAGCACATCAACAATAGTAGAATAAGAATAGCAATGAAAAACATCTATTTATATATGAGTACACTATAAAGAGCATCTATGCATATATATAAGCAAAGAGTTCATTGACAGATACAAGCTTTGATTAACTGTTTACCAAAATGCATCACACAACGATGTTCAGGAAGCAAAATATAAACGAGTTGAATACTTCAGATTAGCTTTGATTAACTGCATACCAAAATGCATGTTTCAGTTACTGCAACAAGCTCACACTACGAAGTTCAGAAAGCAAAATATAAACGAGCTGAATACTTCAGATTATAAACACAGTGCAAGCATAATAATCAATCATAATAATAGAGCAGAGAAACAAAGGCCTTTCATCCCTGTGTGGAACTTAACTTAGTCCACGAAATGCTGGGAAGCCCTCTACCGCCTGCTTGGACCTCTCTCCCCCTCAAGCATCACGGTGTCTGAACAGCAAAACAGGGAGGCAGCGCTGGACCATGGCAGCTTTCACAACCCCATCTGCGAGCTTCAAATCCCTCACCCGCTCTTCAGTGCTTAAATAACTCGAAGCTTGGATTCTATCTCTTTCTGGCATTTTTTAGCTATGTTATCAGCACTTGTCTCTTGGCTGCTCTGCCCTTCCCCAGCCTTTGTTTTCATTCCATCTTCTCCCTGTACTCTCGTTCTCAAGGTTGAGACGGAATCTCCTACACAAATAAGCTTGAAAATAATATCATGAACTTTTCCACGTTGTTCGGGGGTTTCAGCAGGCACCACGCTCATCTACACTGCTCAAGCTAATTAACCCTTCGCGTCACAATGTCTTCCGCACCTTTCCCTATACTGATCACCCTACCATACACTAGGGACTTATAGGTAGGTTGTCAGAGACATTTATAGTTAGGAGCACTGGCCCTGGGACTGGTGAGCAGAGCCAACGGCACAGTCAAATTTAAAAAAAAACAGCAGTATCAGCTAAACATGGGGGCAAAACGTGAGGGGGCTTCTGCAGTCAGCCCAGTTTTCCAACAGGTGTTAAAGATTTGAGATTGTATTTTGACTTGAGAGTGGCCTACCTGCCTCATTATGTTTGACATCTTTGCTGCATCTGACACATAGCTCACTTTGTCTTGGTGAAGCATATTGAAGAGCTGGAATTGCAGCAAAGCAATAGATAATAGTTTGCTTTCTTTCAGTAAAGTACACGCCAGTCAATAGCACTCCCTTCCTTTCAAACATAACCACTTCTAATGGATTGAGAAGTTTCCAAGGGTTAACTATCTACAGGAATGGCATTTTGCCAATATTCACAGTACTTTTGGTTTCAAAGTGATCTTCTATGCTGGAATCCAAAACATGACCAAAGGGTGTTTTTTAGTGATCTTACTTTAGATGAATAGTAAGTTCTTGAGATTTAATGTTTATAAAACGGAAGTTTAACTGTTGGGCCATAATTCTTCTCGGCCTTCCATTCTTTGAGTAGCCTGCATGGATGCTGCCCCAACACTGGTGGGAAAGTTTAAAAGATTAGGTTTCTAGATTGATAAAGACCTTAGTTTATCTTCTCAGATTTAATGGAGTACCACTTTGTGTCATTTTCAAAATGAAGACCTGAAATAAATTCTGATTTTAATTCCTAAACATCTAAGAATGATTTTAGTTAATGCCATTGTAAGGGTGGGCTATGTCAATGCTTGCTACCTTGGCCTTCCTATGACCTTTATTCAAATGTTAGCGTAGGTGTAAAGAACTGCTGTGAAGCATTGTTTTTAATTTTAGAACTTTTGACAGGATCTCAAGAGCAGCTGGAGTTTTTTGAGATAAGGCACCACCATGTTGCCCATTGAAATGCACTTAATGTCTGGTTTTGAGGGTCACAAAAAAGAACAAATGTAGATATTGATAATAGATATCAGTAGCAATATCATAGCAATATAAATCATCTTTTGGTGGTACTATACACATTTTAGAAATGATGGTGAGTTCTAATGTGATTTCACACTGAGGAAGATTTCGTTTCTCTTCATGGTGCTCTTATTGAGGGTATTTAAGTTGCTTCAGAAGCTAAAATGAGATCACATTTTCTATAAATTTACAAATATCATCTTCCTTCCACAAAAGACATGCTGAGTAAAACGTACTTTTAAATACAAACTTCTAAAGAAAATAGGGTGCAAACATTCTAAATTCATGATAAATGTGAACCTCTCCTGGAAACCTAAACTTAGAACTGTTGAACTAAAAGCATTTCCTATGCAGCGGACTAAAGTAAACATACACAATGAGGTGTTTCATGTTGCATTAGATTTCATAGTTCGTGCTCTAGAAAGCCAATAAATGAGGACTATTTTGTTTTAGTCATTTGAGGCATACAGGGGACTAAAGGGAGAGAATTCCCTACCCAGTCCAGCACCCCCTTTCTACATTTGTTTAATGTGGCTACCCTTATTCTTTGATGCTTAGTACTTCCCGGATTTTAAAACAGTTACATAAACAAATAAAATCCTTTCACTGTACGTGACCAGTTTTTTTTAAAGGTGCAGGTAGCATTTTATAGATAGGTACATTTTATAAAATTAATAGATCAGTGCTTTCGTAGACCGTGGAACCCAACAAAGGAGCTACTGTTTGAACAGTTTCATTTTTTCTTTTTTACTTTTTTCATTCGCTATCTCTTGTCCGTAGGTGCACTTGCTTCAACATATTATTTATTGTGAGTTTAATATAAGGAAATGATCGATCATATAAATATATATTTGTTTTTCTGTGTACCTTTAAAACTGCTGCTTTCAACGATATTTAAGGATTTTAAAATAATCAGTCAAAAGATAGGCTACTGTATCTGCATTAAACACAGTGAAGACTGTGCACAACTCGAATATATAATACAACACATTCTAAGGAATATTTTCGGGTACTCGTTTGTTTCAAAAACATCTACCATCTGAATTAAGAAATACTTAAGAAACATTTTCATGTACATATTGACCTTTCTGTACAGGAACATGACTGCTTTTGAAGCTGTCTACTACTGCAGCATGTCTCCCAGTGCAAGCACTTTCTGTGAACTATGTGAAGATCCTACATCTGTGATGTTCAAAGCTAGCTGTTAGTGGAAGAAGGCATAGCAATATGTGGATTGATTCTGTAAAGAGGCTTGTCTCATATACTGAATTGTCAGAATAAATATCGACCATTTAGGAGCCAGTCAGCATTCTGGAGTTCTTGCTCTCCTTTCTTTACCCCCATTGCACCCGCCCCCCTAAAGCTCATCGATTACTGTTCATCGCTGTGTACATTTCTTTGTTAATATTATTTTTTTAAGAGGGCCAGACAACTGCGAAATGCTGCTGGGCTGCTGACAATTCTCCTCTTTTTTAATTACTGATCTAACATGGGTATCTGCTGTGTTACAGTGGTACATTTTTGTGAATATCAATAAACTTTATTCGGTCATACAAATATGAACCATAAAAGTAAAATACACACATATACTACAAAACACAAGTTGTGATAAAACATACTAAGGCAGCTTGATTTCATAGGGACATCCTTAAAATGTAAGAATTATTATCCCCCCTCAATACATTGAAAGGTTCTTAACAGAGGCCTCAAAATGCGCAAACTACAATCACCTTTGACTTGGAAGCATACCTAAGCAATTTTCCAACGCTAAGAGCAAGCATCGAAGAAATATTCACAGTCACCACAGTTTCTTGTAGGGCCAGAGATTACAGAAGGTGCAGTACCTCCGTGCAGAGGTGCAAAAAGTGTTTATCCGATGGGGCTTGATAGTACAGGAACTACGATTAAAATGAAAAGCACAAAAAAAAAAACTACAATGACATTTTGAAAACCTACCCAAGCACTATCCTTGCTTTGATCACCAGCCTCAGGAAAGTATACACAGTCAAAACAATTTCCTCTGAGACCAGCAATTGCAAAAAGTACAGTGCTTCTGTGCAGTGACGCAGGGAATATTTTATCAAGAGATGCTTTATGGTACAGAATCTGCAATTAGAAAAAAGTGTAAAAAAGTTGAAATTAAAGTGTTCTGTGCTGATTTCAGATCACGGTGACAGAGTAGAAGATCATGTGTCCCGTCATTACACACAGATCAACAGTGGCTACCCTATGAAATAGGCTAAGCCAAAACCGGAGTAGGATAAAATGCTGATAGTGCTGTGTATCAAGTAACAAACATGGTTAAATGTTCCTAAGTGGATTAAGTTGCATATGTGAAGTAACAGAAGGAGACTCAATTGCCTTTGACCACTTCTTAACTTACCAGTAGGTGTAACACATGGCCCTCAGTGTTTTTTCACCCACGAAGGTTAAGGTTGTAGATCGATCTTCAAACAAATCCCGCCTGTTCAATACCACAGCCATATCCCTAATTCCTCTAAACCTGGGAAAATCTACTCCTAAAGTCAGTGACAAACAGTCCCCAATTATCATTCTATTCAGTGATAGAGCCTCAGTGGTCCAGACCCTGTGCCACAGCATCAGTGGTAGCTTACAAATGCCTGCTAGTGTCACAACACATTGGCACACACGCAGGATGACTGTGATGACCATTTTGGGATGGATTTTTTTAAATTAGAAAACTAAATCCAAAAATGCCATTTCATGTGTGCTTATACACTTTCACACATGCATGCTATTGCAAAAAAAGCACTGGCCAAGCCAGTAGCTTGGCACTTTATAGCTGAGAATTATTGTCTTTGTAGCTTGTATAAAGTCTGAATGAAGTCGGGAGCATGCTGCACAACTGAAAGAATATCCGTGTCGAATATGAAATTTTCTTATAAGACGTCGGCATATTCGTGTTATAGAATAAGAACTGCATCTCATGTTATTTTAATTTCAGTAAAAAAACATTCGTTTTTGGGTAGGGTAGGACATGCAAAACTGTATTTTAGAGAAAGCATTTTTTTTAAAAAGCAGTAATTGTTCCCAGTACTTGTGAAAAGCTATTTGCATGTTTTGACATTTGTATAGCACTGTTTGCAAATCAGTTTGTCTACAGGCACCGGGCCAAAGAGGGAATAAACGTGACCTCAGTGCTGCCCCTCGATGTCCGATTGCTTGCTGACTTACGGTAGCATCTTCACGCACACATACCCGGCTTTCTCTTTGGCAGTATACTGGCTGCAAAGTGTTAGAGAGACATGGGAGTATAGCGGTGTACTGGAGGCGCAAACAGCTGCAACTCTTGATCCGGGTAGTGGGGAGGCTTGCCTTCCCTTTCGATTTACAGAGCACCCCGGGCTACAAGCTAAACAAATTAACACAAACGTAACATTAACATTAAGCTGATTCTTATTCAGTAGACAAGTGTTTGCATTTCAGAGTTTAGATAATCTGTGCACTTCTTCCACTGACACACCTAGCTTCTGCCTCTGTGGAGCTCCACCTGTTGCTGCTGCCTCTGCCTTGGGCAAACTGAGAGCCTGCTTGACTCTCAGCTCGAGGTCCACCTCCACCCGCAGGCTCCCACCTGTGCCTCATCCCTGATGGCCTAGTGGCCATCTGCATGTAAGTATCTTCTCTCTCGCTTTACTCCTGCCTTTTTACTTCTGCCTTTACCTCTGTTTTATTTTTTCTGTCTTATTCTGTTTTTATCCCCTTGTCTCTTTTCTCTCCCTTCTCTGGCCTGCGTTTCCCCCGTGCTGCTGTGGCCCTCCCACCTGACCAGAACCACTGCCTCCTTCCCCTTCTTAATGGTGGCTGCTGGCGCTCTGAAGGCATGCCAAAAGCAAGGCCATTCACACCCGTCCAAGCTTGGACCGTGCCCAGCACCACAGACCCTGGTTCTCGCCCCATCCGCCAGTTCAACACCAGCACCCTACGTGCCTTCAACCCAGAAAGATCCTCAGCCTGCCACTGAGTCGACCCCAGGAACGTTCATGGACCTTTTTCTTGCTGCGCCTGCTCCAGCACCCACCAAGGACCACCTAATGATCCCGCACCAAGCACGGCCGGCCACCTGAAGTGCCTACTCCTCAACAAACCCTCACTCATCAGAAATGCTGTAGACGTCTGGAACCTCTTTGACTCCAAACCCCCGGACGTCGCCGTCTTCACGGAGACATGGATCACTCCCACTGCTACCCCAGACATCGCCATGGCCATCCCGGTCAACTACAAAATAATCCACAAGGATAGAGCCAACTGGCCTAGAGGAAGCATTGCCATAGTCTACAAGAACAACCTTTGCTTGACAACCCCAACAAGTCACAGTCTCAGTCAACCATGAGCCCCTACACTTCCAGATTCAGACCAAACCAAACACTTCCCTCCATGACACCCTCATCAACAGGCCGCTGGGATCCAGACCCCAAATCTGTGAAGACATTGTTGACCTCGTCGCCCCCCCCCCAAGCACTCACCTCCTCCGACTACATCCTAATCGGCGACCTCAACTTCCACCTTGATACCCACGATGACCCCAACATCTCAAACCTCTTGGTCAACCTCACAACTCTCGGCCTCAAACAACTTGGCAACGTCCCCACCCACAGAGCTGGACACATTCTTAACCTTGTTTTCTCAGCAGGGGACATCATCACCATCTCCCACACCTCCGAACACCATTGGACTGACCACAAGTGCGTCCACTTTACCTACACAAAGAACACCGCGCTCCACTATGCCCCACGTCCCCCCGGCAGATGCTGGGGCAAAGTCACAGAAGCACAACTCGCCAACGCTCTCAATCACTACCCTCCTACCGAACGCAGCAGACGCAAATGAAGCCACAAGCAACCTATACCGCTGGCTATCGAACTGCGCCAACAACATGGCCCCCTTAAGGAAAACAACAAGAGATCGACAAAGCAAAACACCTAAATGGTTTACAGTAGACCTACAGGAATCCAAACGCTCCTGCAGACGGCTGGAACGGAAATAGAGGATCGGCAAATCAACCAAAGACCGCACAGCCTAAAAGAATGCAGTCACCACGCACCACCAGAACATCAGTTGCCAAAAAAGCTGCTTTTCAAGCACACCTTAACACCAGCACTCACAACAACTAAGAGCTCTTCGCCATCCTCAAAGAGTTCATGAACCCCAAGACAGACACCTCTTCCATCCCTCCCAAGACCTCTGCAACGACCTTGCCACCTTCTTTCACTGAAAAATCTAGGACATCTACAAAGGCTCCAGGAACCAAAACCTGCAGCACCTCTCACCACCATGGACCTGGCACCTCACCAGATATTGAACTCCTGGACACCCATCGCCAAAGAGGACACCCAAAGTCTCATGAACTCCATCCACTCTGGAGCACCCTCGGATCCGTGTCCTCATCATATCTTCAACCTGGCCAGCGCCACCATAGCCCTGGAGCTCTGCCGAACTATCATCCAATCCTTCGAGACTGCCACCTTCTCCTCTGACTGGAAACATGCCGAAATCAACCCGCTACTAAAGAAACCCACCGCCAATCCCAGGGACCTGAAGAACTACAGACCTATCTCTCTGCTCCCTTTCCCAGCCAAGGTGGCACAGAAGGCTGTCAACCAGCAACTCACCGAATTCCTCAAGGCACACCGTATCCTAGACCCATCCCAATCCGGATTCAGAAGCAACCACATCACTGAAAACGCACTCTTAGCAGCCACTGACTGTAGGAAAGTAGTCTCTTTCTAGCTTGGTTACCCCCACTTTTGGCCTGTTTGTCAGTGTGTTTGATTGTGTTTGCTGGAAACCTGCTAATCAGGACCTCAGTAGTTATGCTCTCTCCCTTAAATTATGGTCATTGCATACTGGTAACCCAGTTTTTCCCCCACAGTTAGCATACTGGTGTCCCCTTATAAGTCCCTAGTATGTGGTACTGAGGGTACCTAGTGTATGTGGGGTTCCAGGGGATCCCTATGGGCTACTGCATATTTGTTGCCACCCATAGGGCGCCCATGCAAAGGTTTCTACAGTACTGCCATTTTAGCCTGTGTGAAAAGGTGCATGCACCCTTTCATTGACATTTACACTGCACCAGGTCACTTATAAGTCACCCCAATAGCAGGCCCTCCAACCCTGAGGGCAAGGTGCAGAGTACCTGTGTATGAGGGCACCCCTGTGCTAGCAGAGGTGCCCCAAGACCTCCAGAGCCATTATACCCAGACTTCATGAGTGTGGGGATGCCATTTTACACGTGTACTGGACATAGGTCACTACCTACGCCCAGCTACATAACTCAGAACATAGGCATGTTTGGTATCAAACAAGTAGGAATCATACCCCAATGCTTTTGTAAGCATTGGTTGTGTGATTCCATGCACTCTGGGGGGCTCCTTAGAGGACACCCAGTATTGTCATTCCAGCCTTCTGAGTTTTTCCAGGTAGCTCCATTTGCTGCCACCTCTCAGACAGGTCTCTGCCCTCCTGTTGCTTGAGCATCTCAAGCCCAGGAAGGCAGAACAAAGGATTTCCTTTGGGAGAGGGTTTTTAAACCCTCTCCCTTAGAAAATAGGTGTTAAAGGTTTGGGAGGGGCAGTTTCCCCAAACCCCTGGAAATGCTTTGGTGCCCTCCTTGCATAATCCAGTCTACACCAGTTCAGGCACCCCCAGTCCCTGCTCTGGTGCAAAACTGGACAAAGGAAAGGGGAGTGACCACTCCCCTGTCCATCACCATCCCAGGGGTGGTGCTCAGAGCTCCTCCAGAGGGTTCCTTGGTTTTGCCATCTTGGATTCCAAGTTGACAGGGAACTCTGGGAGCATCGTCCGAGCCCTCCCCTGATAGGTGCTTACCTGTGTAGCTGACCAATCCCCCTTTCAGGACTATGTAGGGTCTCTCTCTTGGGTGGTTCTTCGGATTCGGAGTGCAAGACTCCAGCAGGAATCCTCTGCATCCTTTACTTCACCTTCTCACCGAAGAAACTGCATCTGGACTCTCCAGGAACTCTACAAACTGCGACAAAGAAGCAAAGACGACGTCTGCAACACTGTATCTTCAGCTCCTGCCAGGAACTGCAACTGTTTCCCGGTCGTGCATCCTCAGAGGACAGCCTGTCTTCAGCCTGCACCAGAAGAACGAAGGAATCTCCCTTGGAGTGAAGGAGTCACTCCCCTGCTTCAGCAGGCACCTCTGTGCAACAACAACCAATTGTGTGGGACCCCTCTCCTGACAAACTGCGTGGATCCTGCATCACGGGTGATTGAAGTGGTCCTGACATCCAACTGTCCAACTTTGGTGGATGTAAGAGCTTGCCTCCCCACACAAGACAGTACCCCTGTGCACCACATGTTATGCAGTTGCTAAGGCTTGCTGGCATCCTTCCACAAAGATCTTCGTGCACCGTGCAGCTCCGGCCTCCAGCACTCCTTCCTGCGACGCACAGTTTCCTGCGTGGGACCCTTTGTTGTAGTGCTGTGTGGACATCCTCTTGCACCTTCTTTGTCCCTGTGATGTGGTATTCCTGTGCGCATGCTGCCTGGTCTTCTGAGGGCTCTCTAAGTTGCTGAGAGCCCCCTCTGACTCTCCCTCCTGGGTAGAGTCCACCAGGTCCCTCCTGGTCCTGGGCAGCGCCATTTTCTGCTAACTGCAAGCTTTGTGTGTGCCAAGGCTTGTTGGCAGAATCCAGCGACACCAACCAGACTGCAATTATCCCTCTGGTGTGGGCCATCATCTGCACCAACCAGGAACCTGCATCCGTCTTCTTGGGTTCAGTGCTGACTGTTATTCTTCACCAGTGCTTCTTCTTTTGCACCTTCATCCGGGTTAGCAGGGGCTCCTGTTCTCCCTGGACTCTTCTGTGCTTCTTGGACTTGGTCCCCTTCTTCCACAGATCTTCAGGTCCAGGAATTCATCGTTGGTGTCCTGCAGTCTCTTCTGGTTCTTGTATATCTTCTTTCTTGTGTTCTTGTGTGTTCTAAGAAAGTTACTGTGATTTACTCCTGTTTTCCTGGAATCTGGGGTGGATTCTATTATCTTCCTTTGGTGTTTCTAATACTCCCAACGCCCCTCTACACACTACACTTGCCTAGGTGAGAAACCAACATTTGCATTCCACTTTCTTAATATGTTTTGTGTTCCCCTAGGCCCATTTCTAACTGTTGTGATTTTCACTATTTACACTGGTTTCTAACTTTTTTTACAACTATTTCTGCATACTAGTGTATATAATTTGTGTATTACTTACCTCCTAAGGGAGTATAGTCTCTATGGTATTTTTGGCATTTGTGTCACCAAAATAAAGTATCTTTATTTTTGTACACTGAGTATTTTCTTTCTTGTGTGTGAGTACAGAGGTGTGACTACAGAGGTACTGCTTGAGCTTTGCATGTCTCCTAGATAAGCCTTCGCTGCTCAGCTACATCTACCCCTAGAGAGCCTGGCTGTTAGACACTGCGTACATTTCACTAATAAGGGATAACTGGACCTGGTATAAGGTGTAAGTACCTCAGGTACCCACTACAAACCAGGCCAGCCTCCTACACTGAGGGATATACGCATCATACTGGACCGCGGAGGCATAGCCGCACTCATCCTTTTCAACCTCTCCGCTGCATTTGACACCGCTTCCCACTCCACCCTCTGCGCCAGACTAACGCCAACGTCCGAGATAAAGCTCTGGATTGGATCAGGTCCTTCCTCACCGGAAGAACACAGTGTGTCAGACTACAGCCATTCACGTCAGAACCCAAAGACACGTGCTGCGGAGTGCCCCAAGGATCTTGACTCAGTTCAACGCTTTTCAGCCTCTACATGGCCAGCTTGCCAAGATCATCAGACAACACGGGCTAAACATAGTCTCCTATGCCGACGACAGACAACTGATACTCTCCGTGTAGAAGGACTCTGCTATTGCCAAGAGGAATTCCCACAACGGGATGAGAGCAGTCGCTGCCCGGATGGAGGCCAGCTGCCGCACACTCAAATCAGACAAGACAGATCCTCATAATCGGCTCCACTCCCCCTGCCTGAAACAATTCATAGTGGCCCACCTCTCTGGGAAACTACCCCAAGGACCACGCAGGCAACCTGGATATTATCCTGAACTTCTCTGTCGATGACCTGCCATGTCAACACCGTCTCTTCATCATGCTTTCACACCCTCTGACTCCTGTGGATGATTTTCAAGTGGATTCCCTCAGACACAAGGAAGACAGTCACCCACACACTCGTCTCTAGCAAACTGGACTACAACAACACACACTATGCTGGCATCACCAAGAAGCTTCAGTCAAGACTACAAAGAGTCCAGAATGCAGCAGCCAGACTTATCTTGGACATCTCCCGACACAGCTGCATCTCCTCCCACCCCAGCATTTGGGCCTATTATTGTAGCCTAAGTGCTGCACCCTTTTGTAACAGTTTTAAAAAATTCCCCTTTTATTTATCAGTACGTCACCCCTATGTACGTCTTGTAGCCCACAGGGTAGGGTGCATGGTATTTAAAAGTGGGGCATGTAGAAAATTGTTAACGTTTTTTATAGGGACATGGTCCCAAAAAGCTATTTCACTGTGGCAGGCATAGCTGTCCAATTTTGAAAGGTGCAGATAAAAATACTAGTAGTTCCAGTGCAGGAAAGGAACCAGCTTAAAAAGTAATGAAATCACTATTTTTTAATAGATATACAAAAATCCTTTTCAATGGTGAAGTTAGACGTTTAATAAATATTATGGAAAATGAACTTTCAGAAAGTTACCGTTTACCTGCATTAATTTTTAAGGGGCTAATTTGCATTAGGTCTCAAGCAACTTCCAGCCAGTGCTCAGCTTTGACAAAGGTGTGAATGAGGTGTCCGATTCCTCCCAGGAGTATACAATAGGCTGTTCAGAATGTGCAGAGAGAACTTCTCTGAGGTCATTATAATATGCAGAATGGGAGACTTGCCCCTGCACCAACAACATCCAATCCCTTACGGCAAATGGAACAAGATCTCCAAGGAACAACTGATCTCCAACCTCTCCCAAGCTCCACCACCCATTACCAACGACCCCAACGCCGCCGTCCTCATCCTCACATGATGGATCGACGTATGCGCTAACTCCCTCGCCCCTCTCAAAATAACCAACAACACCCGCACCAACAAGACAGCTCCCTGGTTCACCACAGAACTTCAGACTTCCAAACGAGAATGCCAGAAAATTTAGAAAGCCTGGCGACCAGAACCATCAGCGAGCAACTTCTCCACCCTCAAATCAGCCATGCGCAAACACCACTAGCTCATCCGGACCACCAAACGTTCCTTCTACAAAGAACGCATAGACTACAATGCATACAACAGCAAGGAACTTTTCACCATCATTAAAGAACTCCCCAAATCCTGCACCATCGACCCTCCGCACACTCAAGACCTCTGCGACTCCCTCTCCAGCTACTTCCACCGCAAGATCGCAGACATACACGAAAGCTTCATATCATTGCCACCCACCACCGACGCAGCACCCTGCCACACCATTTTGCCGAACACCTGGACCCCCACCAATGATGAAGAAACCAGCAAAGCCATGAGCTCCATCCACTCAGGTTCCCCAACAAACCCCTGCCACCACCACGTCTTCAACAAGGCTAGGCAAATCATCGCTCCCCAGCTCCGGGTCGTCATCAACAGTTCCTTCGAGACCGCAACCTTCCCAGATATTTGGAAACATGCCGAAGTCAACGCCCTGCTCAAAAAACCCAAAGCAGACCCCGAAGACCTCACAAACTACGACCTATCTCTCTACTCCCCTTCCCTGTGAAGGTCATAGAGAAGATAGTAAATAAACAACTGTCCCGCTTCCTGGAGGACAACATACTTGACGTCTCCCAGTCTGGATTCCGCAAAAACAACAGCACTGAGACCGCCCTCATCACCTGCACAGACAACATCAGGACCAGACTGGACAAGGGTGAAACCGTCGCCCTCATCCTTCTAGACCTCTCGGCAGCATTGTACACCGTATGCCACCAAACCCTTCGTACATGCCTTTTCGATGCCGGAATTCACCACAGAGCCCTGGACTGGCTCACCTCCTTCCTTTCCAAAAGAACCCAAAGAGTTTGCCTCCACCCATTCCGGTCCAAAGCCACCAAGACCATTTGTGGGGTCCCCCCAAGGACCCTCACTCAACCCCACCCTCTTCAATATCTACATGGCTCCGCACACCAGCATCGTCCGCGCCCACGGCCTCAACATCATTTCATACGCGACGACACCCAGCTCATCCTCTCCCTCACGAGAAACCCATCTACCGCCAAGAACAACCTACACGCTGGACTCCTCGCCATCGCTAGCTGGATGACAGCAAGCCACCTCAAATTGAACTCAGGAAATACACAGAGATTGGGAAAAACCGAGACCCAACAAGACAGCATCGAGCGACTCCTGGTGGCCTACCACCCTAGTGTAGTGTGGTCAGTTTTACGTATATTTTGCCCATTAGCTTCAGGCTTTAGGCCTCTGTGCACTTTGCCCTAAATATATTTTATTCATTTGCTAACAGCTTAGAGCCTCTGTGCACTTTGTTCTAAATGCTTTCTATTAGGCTTTGTACTGTTATTTTACAGAATAGCCAGTTCTACGGTGTTGTTTTTTATTCATATCACACTGTTTTGCCTACTTCAGCACTGGAGTTCTTCATAACATATTCACTCTGTGCTTTAGTCAAGGATACAGTCTGGTACATTGCCGATAGACGTGGTAGGAGTCTAGACTTGCCATTCTTGCGTAGGAACATTTTGTGATCACAATGACATGTTAGTTATAAAATCACTTCCTTGTCCCAATACATGCGAGAGGGAGATTCCGACCAGGGAACCACTACTAGACGCTGACTGCCTCGTTGCAGATGCTGAACCAGATCACAGGCCTTTGCTCAGGTATGAGTGTGTCCGTCTCCCTAGTGATACAGAAAGGCAAGCTAGAAGCTTAACATGCTGTGCTCTAAATAGAACAAGCAGAGGGAGAGTAGAAACGGTTAGGAATTATGATAGCGTTATTCTTATGTTTTACTCTCCTGGTTACTATATCAATCCTACTATGTTGTATTGTTCTGGTTATTGCGGCTCACGCCTTAATATCTAAAATACAGTCGTTTTATTAAAACATTCTATAAAACTTATACTGTCTTTGTCATTTGTATATGAGACCATATTGTGAATGAGAGAGTTGGTTTGGATCTGAGTGACCACGACTTCCCTGAGAAATTCCAAAGATGTCATGCGCTCGGCTGCCCAATCATTTCTTCCCCGTGGGAGAAATGAGGCACTGCTAGTTAGCCGGAGCAACAACCGGATTTAGGGTGACAGAGTTCCTTACACGTGGGTCAGACTCAGTCCCCCACACCGTTAACGATCCTGCTGCCTAGAAATCCAGTAGTCTAATTTAGGATAATGAGAGCCCACGCGACATGGCGCCCAACGTTTGGTCTGGCTCTAATGTTTGGGTCCGACTGACTCTCTCGGTCTCGTATATATTTTGACTCCTCGGTTCCGTATACGGAGACGTCCGTGGGGCTGAGGGTTTCCGCCACCACAGGTTGGGTACATCCTATTACTTAGTGGTTGGTTGTTCAAGCTTGAACTTTGAAAGGAAAAACCCCGATATTGGTGTGCCTTCTCTGTCCTAGAGCTATTTTTGTTATACTAATGGCGAATCCAGTTGTAGTAAATATACCGCTTAATATGCGATTTCCGCTCACGGGTCACTTTTGTGGTGGACGCCCATGCAGCCTATAGAACTGAACTTTTTTATTCTTGGGTCGTATTTCCAGCAGCTGATGGGGGTACAAATACTTTTCACAAATATACTGTTGCAAATGTCCCTGGACAATACAGGGCTTATGCATACTTAGAAATACCTTTATCTTATCAAGAACACCATAATTGGCTTGATGGCGCCCTCCCACACTCAGTAACACCAGTAAGGTTAGGTCCGTTAAGTAATGATGGTCCGACCTGGCCTTTATTGGCTACATATACACCATACCCTGGAGTGGCAAATGTGGCAGTGGCTGAAGTGCGTCGATTATATATGGAATTAACTACAACATACAGACGATTAGTTCAGTTTGTGATGCAGACATTAAATACGAATGCAGCGCGTGCTGCTCCAGCACACCCACATGCGGTGGTACCGGGGATCAATCCGGCCACTGTACACTCAGTGATGGGCAAAGTACCGGCTAAACGTGAGGAGACTCCGTTTTGGCTGGCGCAAAAAATTAATACGCTGGAAGCAGTATTTCCCCATACGGGACCTCAGGATAAGCATAGAATTTTGACGATGTGTTTGCCGTATGGGATGGTTCCTACGGTGGATCTTTGTAATACTTGGGGCACGGTGTTTGCCGCACTCTATACTACAGCACACGGTACACCGACTTTGGCTAATTTGCCGGAGGTGCTTAAACAAATTCAGGATGAATATGGGGCTGCCCCTGCCTTAGATTTGGGCATGCAATTGATGGGTAATTTTGATGCAGTTTCTTCTATTATTTTGAGTAATCTCAAGGGGGAGGCTGTCGCACTAGCAGTGCGAATGCGTCTTCGGGACGTTCCGCAGATTAATCAGGAGCGGGAACTTCCGAGAATAATAGCTGAAACATATTCTAGTATTGGTCGTGATAGCCTAGGGGCTTGACCGCAGAAACCACAATTGCAGGGTAAAAATAATAAGGATAATTCTAAGCAACAGCAACCTGAGGGTGCGAAAAAGCGCTGGGACAAGAAACAGCAAACACCTAAGAAAGATGGTGGGCAGTCTCCGCAACCGGAGACCCCACAAAATAAGTATAATCTCAGGAATAGGGATACTTTGAAGACGCCTGATAGATATCAATATACTGATACGCGCCAATCTCGTTCCTTTCAGGACTCCTCGGAGAAAAGAAGTGAGAGAGGTGGGCGGTCAGAGCGGAGGACGGAGTACGTGAAACCGAGACAGGATTCACAACGCTCAGCGGAGGTTTCTATTAAACAAGAAGAGAAACCGCCGCAACAAAAACAGCAATTTAAAAAGAAGAAAGTGGCAGCAGTCTCAGTTAGACATGCCGCTCAAGAAGAGAGTTCTCTTGACGAACAAGACATGGGCGTTAGCACTGTTAGACAGTGCGGCAGAGGTCACAATAGTTCGCCGGAGTCTTCTAGAGCATCTGGAGGCCGCAATATCCTATTAAATTTGAAGCAAGGGCATCGGTTAGGAAAATTCTTACACAATTGGAGTACCAGGGTGTGATTGAGCCTTGTGTCTCGCCGATGAATAATCCCTTATTTCCGGTTGCTAAACCGGACCATTCCTATAGGATAGTGGTGGATTATAGACATTTGAATAGTCATACACGCACATATGCCATACAGAATTCACATAGCGCTGCGCTTATGAATAATATAGTGCGTAAAAAATACAAAACAACCTTGGATATCTCGAATGGATTTTTCTGCCAGAATATAGCACCCGAAAGTCGGGACTATACCAGTTTCAGTGCGTTTGGCTCTCAGAAAAGGTTTTGTCGTTTACCTCAGGGGTATAAGAATAGCCCAGGACTGTTTTTGGCTCGTGTGACTGAACTTCTACACAAGTTGGACCCTGAGGCGTTATCATATGTTGATGACATTTATTTGACGGACGATGAGATTCTCCAACATCTCAGACGCGTATCGCGCATTGTTGTGGGTTTTGATGATATTGGCTATAAGTTTAATTTTAAGAAATCCAAGATTGCCTTCCTCAGTGTTATTTTCCTGGGATATGAGTTATCGAGTAAGGGCAAGAGCCTGGCGCCACATTTTTTGGAGAAATGTGCTTTTTTGCAGCCTCCTAATACGGTTCGGAAGCTGCAGTCATTATTGGGGTTTCTGAATTTTGGCAGAACTTACATTCCTGATTATGCTACACGTATAAAACCTTTATATGAACTGATTCGCCCGAATTTTTCAAGTAGATTTTGGACGATTGAGCATACACACATACTGCGAGAGTTGCAGAATGATCTCTTAGCGGTTAAACATTTACACACACGGGACAATAAAACTCATTTGGTCATCAGGGTGATTCCTGGGGCTGTTGGATTTACGTATGTCACCTTTAATGAAGGGGAGACAGTCCCGATAGCATACAAGTCCCACTTGTATTCTGCTGCAGAACAACGTTTTGCACAGACTGAGAAAATTCTCACTGCAGTACAGATGGCTGTGATCAAAGAAAGACCGCTAGCCCAGGGCCAACGCATTATTGTCGTTTCCCCAATTCCGGCCTTAGAGGCTGTTACAAAAGCGAGTGTTCCTAATTCGAAAGCTTTACACCCGCGGTGGATACAATGGGCTACGTCTTTGACGGCCACTGATGTGGATTACATATTTGACCCTAAGCTGCAGACTCAAGAATTTCTTCAATATGAAATAGAGTACCCAGTTCCTGCTGGCAGATTGCCTATTGACCTATATGAAGTGGTCATGTATACCGATGGCTCTGCGCAACCGGCGGTTGGGACTAAACAGCAGTATTCTGCTGCATGTGCGGTGGTGAGCGGGACTATGGAGGGGGAAGTCTTCTGCCCCGACATACTTATACTAAAACCTTGGGAGATTGCACGGCGCAGCTGGCTGAGCTCAAAGCTCTTTTGTTAGCGTTGTAGCATGCGGAGCGGGCAATATTGACCTTGCTGGTCTGTGACTCCTACTACTGTGTGCAATCCTTCAATGAATATCTGCACTATTGGAAAATGAATGGGTTCAGAGATTCTAAAGGCAACACCATTAATCATAAATTGTTGTGGGGTAAGGTTGCGGGTCTGAAAGAAACGCTTCCTAAAGTCCATGTTGTACATACACTTGGACACCAGCGCGTTGGAATACACGTTGCTGGGAATACTTTGGCTGATGAGGCTGCAAAGTCGGCAGTGGCTATCGCCACTGTAGCCGCAGTGACTCGTTCGAGTTCAAAACCAGACATAGAGATTTCGGCTGCCATAAAAGCTACGGCTGATGGCACGCCATTTCCTAAAGGATTCCCTTCTAAATATAGTTACTGCTTGAGTGGTGCACTAAATGCTGTTGTTAATATTCCAGGCATTGGTGTACGTGAGTTACCGAATAAGATTGAGAGACCTCGATTAATTTCTGCAGCACATGAAGGGGTGGCATCTGCGCATGCTGGTGTGGCTGCCACAATTTCACTTTTACAGGCCCGTTATTGGTGGCCTGGTCTCTATAAGGAGACAAAGCAGTATGTCCTTTGTTGTGACGTCTGTCAGCAAATTAAAGCATCGTCGGCTAGACGCCCGCAGCAGACGCCTCTTCTGATTTCAAACAGACCATTACAGTGTGTGTACTTGGACCATTGTGGTCCGCTGACACCGGATAGTGCATACCAATACATATTGGTGGCTGTAGATTCGTGCTCCAGATTTGTGTGGGTCTGGCCACAGCGCTCGGCTGACGCTCGGACTGTTATTAAAGATTTGCGTATCTTTGTCGATACATTTGCAGTTGCGGCTTTTCATTCGGACCAGGGCCCTGCTTTTGCCTCTAAGGCATTCAGGGACACCATGGCTTCGTTGGGGGTCCAACTCCAATTCTCGTCTCCATTTCATCCCGAGGGAAATTCTGTCGTGGAGCGTTTAAATCGTGATTTAAAGCAATCCTTAACAGCCAGGTTTATAGGTACGGGTCGTAGTTGGCTAGCCCACCTGTATGGAGTACAGAGAGCACTTAATAACTTGCCTAGAAGGTCACTGGGGGGTCGTACTTCATATGAGTGCCTGTTCGGAACACGAATGTATGTTCCTGATCTAGATGGTCCTGGTGTGGAGGCGGCAGATACGCCCTTTGACATAAATGATCGTGTCGCTGTTTTGCAGGATTTACAACAATTTCGTGAAGATAACTCTTCTGCGAGTGCTGCCTCCTCTAGAATTAAGGATGAGCCAGTAACACCTACGGGTTGGATACCCAGGATTGGGGATCTAGTGCGTGAAAAGGTCGCAGTAAAGAAAGAATTTGGTCCTTCTTATCGAGCACCTGTCCCGGTGTTGGGGGTGAGCGGCACGAGAACTGTGATTTTGCCGCCGCTGCAAGGGGCCAAAGGAAATCGGTTTGTTTCCATTGATAATGTCAAGTTACAACATGTGGCCGATTCTGCAAAGCAGACCAAGAGGGACACCCAGTAGTTCCGGCATCCCTCTCACTACTGGGGAAGAAGTCCCGCTGCAGGTGATTTGCACCGACCCTGTTTCCTCTCCGAGCTTGGGGAGGGTGGAAGATGATCTTGCGATTGTTCCACAGTCAACGATTGATATAGATTCTTTTGCTCAAGTTGCTGTACGTTCTACTGATGTTTCTGAACATGTGATTTATAGTGTACCTAGGAGAGAACCTCCATCAGCTTCCTTGTTCACTGTTGCACCTTTTGCTAGAACTGCCTCTGGCTGCTTCAACGACGCGGATGCGGCTGTATCCAGCTCTTCGTCTTCACTGTCTTCAATCCGAGGTCCACGTAAGCTGCTCAGTTGGCTTAAACGTACATATTTTGTTGTTCCTTGGAACTATTTGTGGCTTTTTATGGCTGTAATGACTCTTTTTTTATGGTTGGGATTTGTGGTTACTTTTTTCCTAGTAATACATGGTCATTTTCTTCCTGATCGATCAGACATTGAGCACGTGGAGACTGTGTTGAGACCACATTTTTTGTCTCATATGGTTCGAAGAGACTTATCCAATGTGAACATTTCTGCAATACCAATTCCGGATGGGATTGTGTGGGATAAAGTAATGTTTGAAATATATGGTCCCACTGAATTGATTCAAATACCATATGTCCTTAAGTTATCAATGAATGATATTGTTATTCCAGGCATTGTTTCTGATGATTGGGATGTGAAGACAGTAGATTCTATGCTAAAAGATTTGCAATATTATACTGTCTATGACGATGAAGATGCTTACCAATTTAGAGATAATCATGGTGATATGTTTTGCTACACCCATAATGGACACCACTTTATTCACAAAGCGAGTAGCCCTAAGTCCATCTTTAATTATGTACAATGGGAACATTGCTCGACTCCTCCACAAGGGAGTTCGAAAACGTATAATGATAAATTTGCATATTTTTCTGGGCATGATCAGCGAAATGCTAAGTCTTACTATTTTAAAGTGACACCGTATTCTAATAAGCAAATTTTGTTGACCGATACTAAATTACTATATTCTAATTCGTTTGTATCTAAACTTTCGGTCGAAGGATATGAATACTGGTTGAAGACTGTTGACTTGAAAAGTGTTTGGGGTACGAAAAATTGGCAGATGCAGGGCAGAGATACATTATTTCGAGCATGCATTATCCCTGTGCAAATGATTTTCCTCAATGACACAGTACAACAGACTAGTTGTTTGGGCTTGGCGTCGATTAGAGAATTGACTTTGCCTAGTATACCTGTCCCTTCTAAATTAAATAACTGGCAGCACTATGTGAATGCTACTTTTAGTGAATTTACGCGTTGGGTCCAGAATGGTACGCTTAACGCTTCATCGTTATATCCGGGCAGGTGGTTATTGTGGCCTGTAGACACTAATCAGTGTCATCAACGTTTTGTTACCTCTTCTGGGGGGTTCAGGACTAGTAGGGCAGACCCTTTTTATATTTCACCAGAACATGCTGATATAATAACTACATACAGTGTGGGGAAACTTTGTCAACAATGGTTGAAGTACTCCACGCTGGGTGCAGTTAAGTCACACCTCCAGTTACTGTCTAATGGTACTGATTTACAAGATTTCTTATCAGGTCCCAAGGTGCCCCGGAGAAAAAGGTTTTTATACGAAGTGTATAATGAGTTTTGGAAACTTTCCCAGCAGGAGGCTGCAGCCCGGTTAAGACAGATTGATCAAGAAAATCTTCTGCAGACTTTGTCTGTTGTTGATAATGGCATGCATACCCTTTCTGACCGTGTTTACACGATTGACAGCATTGTCTCTTATGCTATTGACATTATAAAATCAGACATGTCTTCTTTATATCATGGGCAGAGTCAGACACGATCTATCATGCAGCTGGGTTGGACTCTTCAGACCTTGAAGGCGGGTCGCGTTCCATGGCAGCACATTCGTGCCAGAGAGCTCTTTATCTCCTTTAATTTAACTCGTCAACAACAATTGATGGCTAAGAAGGAAGCGACGTATGTTATGTTAAATATTGAAAAGTTGGAGAAACTGCCTTTTACGGTGGCTGAGATTCCGTCAGCTGAGTGGTTGATTCATGGGGTTATTAATTTGCCTATCTCCACTCTGCAATTTACTTCTTGTTTGAAGCACATTCCAGTGGGTAGATATGAACTATTGGGTGACAGTTACATACACGAGGTGTGGGAGCTTCCTTTTCAGTACAGATGTGTTAATGGTTTACGGGAGGTTTTTCTTAGCGGTAGCGAATGCGAAGCTTCTGTTAGCCATTCCATGGTTTGTAAACAGCTGTCCTTGCACGGAGCGTGTAACGCTTCGATTGCTAACTTAGCTTATCATCTGAAGGGAGTTCCAGTCCCAGTAATTAAAAACACTTTCCAGGTGCTTTCTAACGGCAGTTACATTGTTCTTAACAGCGAACGCTGCTGTGGCATGCGTGCCGGAATAGTTTACGTCGTTGTCGTCAACAAGGCTGTTACGTGCTGCAGGAATGTGTTGTTTCCCCCTACTGAATTTAGGGAGGTAGCGGACATCTGGCCTCATATTGCTACTTCCAAGGTTGATTTCGACAAGTTGAGTCGGCTGAAAGCTTTATTGTTTCAAAAGCATGTGGCCCTTACATCTGCTAGCAAGACCTAAGCACTTCAAGTGGCAAGGTCGTCGGCGGAGATACAGTCCCTTTTGAATACTAACTTTCCGAGTCACTTCGGTGAACTTGTGGGACGTATATTTAATGCATCCAGCACTGCTGGTGTTGCTCATTTTTTCAAAGCCGTTGGTGTTGGTTTCGTTCACACCTTCTCTTCCATATTCGGTTTGATACCCTCAGCTATACCCTCTATTTTCGGAAGCATTTTTGGGGGTTTCCCAATTACTTTGGCTTTATTGGCTGGAGTTTTGCTGTTGTTACTATTTTTTCGCAATGGCTGTCCCGCTGCGACGAGATCCTATACTGCTGCTCCCGTCAGCGCAGCTGTGTCGTGAACGCATGATGCAGCGTTTTGGAGCTACACTCCTGGCTCATTTGGAGTGTGACTGGTCTTTGTCATTCAGGCCGGTTTTGGATTGTGTGCAACCCGTGTTTCGATGTCTTTGGTGCTCGTTTGAACATGCACTGGCTTTCTGTCTCTCCCTGCAACGCTCTCCAGTGGTTGATCTTGATCTGTTGATGATCCCGATTAGGGCTCATTCCCAGACTTGTGCACTACGGTTGCGTTTGCTTCGTGGAGCGGATTATGAGATTCCCTTCCTGGAGGAAGATGGTTTTGTCTCTTTCCTTGGCACTACACGGGGTGCCGCCCTAAATGGTTTTGGGGCTTTGGAACACACCTGCTCCATGGTACTTTGTGGCGTGGATCTTCCGATATTGACATATCTCGAAGTGGAGGAGCTTCTACGTTCTATTGCTTCTGTCTGTCAATTGGATTATTTTTTTTTTCTCTCTCTCCCGACTAAATTGACACTATTTTGCAATTCGCTCTATCGTCACGTTTCCTAAATTTATGACTTTATTGTCTTCTCATCTTGTCGAAATTTTGTGCTTAAATTTAGATTATGTTTTTTATGTTATTAGAACCACTTGCTACCGACAAGGGGAGGGTGTAGTGTGGTCAGTTTTACGTATATTTTGCGCATTAGCTTCAAGCTTTAGGCCTCTGTGCACTTTGCCCTAAATATATTTTATTCATTTGCTAACAGCTTAGAGCCTCTGTGCACTTTATTCTAAATGCTTTCTATTAGGCTTTGTACTGTTATTTTACAGCATAGCCAGTTCTACGGTGTTGTTTTTTATTCATATCACACTGTTTTGCCTACTTCAGCACTGGAGTTCTTCATAACATATTCACTCTGTGCTTTAGTCAAGGATACAGTCTGGTACATTGCCGATAGACGTGGTAGGAGTCTAGACTTGCCATTCTTGCGTAGGAACATTTTGTGATCACGATGACATGTTAGTTATAAAATCACTTCCTTGTCCCAATACATGCGAGAGGGAGATTCCGACCAGGGAACCACTACTAGACGCTGACTGCCTCGTTGCAGATGCTGAACCAGATCACAGGCCTTTGCTCAGGTATGAGTGTGTCCGTCTCCCTAGTGATACAGAAAGGCAAGCTAGAAGCTTAACATGCTGTGCTCTAAATAGAACAAGCAGAGGGAGAGTAGAAACGGTTAGGAATTATGATAGCGTTATTCTTATGTTTTACTCTCCTGGTTACTATATCAATCCTACTATGTTGTATTGTTCTGGTTATTGCGGCTCACGCCTTAATATCTAAAATACAGTTGTTTTATTAAAACATTCTATAAAACTTATACTGTCTTTGTCATTTGTATATGAGACCATGTTGTGAATGAGAGTTGGTTTGGATCTGAGTGACCACGACTTCCCTGAGAAGTTCCAAAGATGTCATGCGCTCGGCTGCCCAATCATTTCTTCCCCGTGGGAGAAATGAGGCACTGCTAGTTAGCCGGAGCAACAACCGGATTTAGGGTGACAGTGTTCCTTACACTTGGGTCAGACTCAATCCCCCACACCGTTAACGATCCTGCTGCCTAGAAATCCAGTAGTCTCATTTAGGATAATGAGAGCCCACGCGACACTAGAACCACCCCTGACACCCACCACCCACGCACGCATGCAATCTCAGCATCATACTTGACTCGTCTCTCTCCATGACTCAGCAAATCAACGCCATATCGTCCTCATGCTTCAACAACTTCCGCATGCTACACAAGACCTTCAAATGGATTCCAATAGAAACCAGAAGAACGGTCACCCACGCCCTCATCAGCAACAGACTGGGCTACGGCAACACCCTCTACGCAGGTACCACAGCCAAGCTTCAGAGAAAACTCCAGCGCATCCAGAATGTCGCTGCATGTCTTATCCTCAACCTCCCTCGCCACAAGCACATCTCTGCCCACCTCAGATCCCTACACTGGCTGCCCATCAACAAAAGGATCATCTTCAAAATCCTAATCCACGTGCACAAAGCCCTCCACGACACCGGACCGGCCTACCTCAACGAACGAATCAACTTCCACATCCCAACCCGCCATCTCCGCTCCGCCGAACTCGCAACAGTCTCCCGCATCCAATGCCCCACCTCCGACTGCAGAGCCTTCTCCCACCTCCCCACCAAAACCTGGAACTCCATCCCCACCAACCTATGCTAGACCCAGGACCTCTTAACTTTCAGAAAGTGCCTGAGTGGGTGTTTCCTCTGGCTGTTTAGACCAAAAAAGAAGTTAAGGATCTTTTTAAAAAAAAAATCTTCAAAGCTTCAAGGGGACCAACAGAAAAAAGTATCTGTCAGTTCCACAGCACTTGCCTGCATTTTAGGTTTGTCCCGTTCAGAGAAGAGTTTTTCTTCAGACAAACAATAAAGTCCCTTTTTAGATTGGTACTTAAAAACTTTGTAGAACTTTCCTACATCCAGTCCACTTTGGGGGCCAGTCGTTGTAGTGTGATCTAACCTGAGCTCCATTGCGGTCTGGGTTTACTGCCACTATTGGCGTTTTGCACTTTTTGGCATTATTTTCACTTGGATCTTTAAAAATTTAAATCTTCAGTTCATCTTCTTGATTTTTTTGTTTGTTTTTTGTATTTCATTATAGTGTCACTTTGTTCATTACACTTTCCTCTGTATTTCTAAATTGGAGTGAGATATTTATGGTATTGTGGTTTCGACTTTTTAAGTGTTTTCATACTTCTAAATGCTCTACATATCTCAAACTAAAGCCTGTCTGCTTTATTCCAGAGATACCAGGGATTTAGCTCAAATGTAATCTACTGAAATTCTTTTACTGGACCAAGCACAATATTGACTTTAATACTTGTGGTTGACACCCTTTTTCCCCAGCTAATCCACCAATAAATCACTTTCTCACAGTGGGTAAGAAAACCTTGAGCGGTCCACGCAGGCACACCACTCAGACACAAAACGGTCTGTAGGCCATACTTTTCATCTTATTTTCATTGTTTTTATTTCATCAATTAGTTTCTTTGGACAAACGTTAAAGGCTCTACATAAAGACCTCTTTCTGAATTGGGAATGTTGTCTCCTTTTAAAAAATGAATAGCATTCCAGTGATGCTTTTCACACCTGTTTCCTGCACAAATTGCAAGTAGGGTTAAAAGTGCAAGAATTAGGAAAAATGTACTACCACTTGGAAAAATGCATAACCTCTATAAAAAAATATATATATTTTTTTTATATACTATTCGGACTGTTCATGAAAGCTGAAAAGATGGTGGTCCTAAAATAGGAATCGTTTTGGTAATGAAATTTGTAGGAGAAAAAAAACATGATTTCGTACATTACACTTTTTCCCATTTTCCCCCCCAAAAAACTAAATATAGATATGTTTTGGCTATTATTTCTGTGGCCTCCACGGGAATCTCAAAATTTGATTTTGTTTAGAATCCCCGGGATGTTGGGAAAAAAATGCGAATTTGGCACAGACAACCTACGTGAAGAAATGTTTTAAAAGTACCCCACATATCAAAAAGTAACTCAGCAATGGGAGTAGAAAAGCCTTGGTACCTAAGGGATTAATGCGGTGTAGCAAAGAATCAAAGCACAGTTGAATTTCACAGTTTAATGGAACAACAGTATGGAAGTTACTGAAGAGGAAAGGAGTAAAAACTACATAAAGCTTAGATTTTAACCTCTGGAACGGTGAGTCAATTAACCAAAAAGTGCACCATAGTCTGTCTCAGCTGGACACTTTATAATTTAACATTAACCTTTCTAATTTTGGTTTTGCGGTATCGGTTTTTCAGAGGATTATATTGTTACGTTCTTCCTTGTGTGCTAATTGTGTTTTTTTTTGTATGACTGATGTGGTTTTTATCAAGGAAAATTGTCACATCTTCAAGGATGGATAGAATATGGGTGTGAAGACAATGAACTATGAAAACTGAACTTGGTTTCAACTTACTTACCACTCTTAATGTTCATACACTGCAGGGAGACCTCTGTTTGACACCATCATCCTCTTTTACCAAATGTCTACCAAATATTACCACTTTCATGGTGTGATGGTCCAAAGCATTCTTCCAGACAAATCCAATTCAAATGAATGTTGAAAGTAGGGCAGCATTTCGCACTGGGGGTTTTCTTTCATCTTCTGTTGAGACCAGTAGAAGCCATGCATGCAGTTGGTGACCTAGCTAACCTAGACAGTTCTTTGTAGGATCCCATTGCACTTACATGTAGCATATTTATATACTTTTTGAGCGCTGTTTGCTGCACTGCGACCACTGCAAAAGAATGTTGTACTTATGGCAGAGAAACACCAGCAGGGGACCAGGGCACATACACAGTGATGCTTCATAGTGTCCATAGAAACATTGAATATGGCTCCAGTACCGGGAGAGGAAGCAGCAAACTTCCATTAGACTGGGTTCCAGAAAAGTTGGCATTAGCCTTTTTCCAGATTACTTGTCTCAGAATGCCAGCCAGATGATATGAAGGTGGAGGTGTGAATATTCTGTTGATTACATGTGATTAATAAATGGTCAAATATCTAAAACAGAGAACCAAGCAGTGTCCTTTATTTGGTGCTGTGCATCCCTTGGCTATGATGGTCTCCCTACTTTCTTCCTTTCTGTTCCATTTCTCATCTCCCCTCTTTCTCTCATCAGTGCATTTATCTGTGGACCCTTGTGGGCAGAGAGTTTGGGAGTTAGGGAGAGGAAGGCAACACTACCACTTACATAATCCTTCATTTTCCAGTGCTGCTGTTTTCCCCACCTCCATAGTGCTAATGGCAGTACCTGACACCCTCATAACCTAGAGTAATCCAATCGTGTATTCCAAACCTCCAAACATGTCCCTTAGATAACCAGATTTCTTCTTTAGTCTCCACAGTTGTCTTAGTCAGATATGTCCTTGATTATCATTCAATGAGGTGGAGAATCTACGTCGAATGAACTGTTTAACTCATTTAACTCCAGAATGTCTGAGGCACCAGCATGTTGAGTGCTATTGGCATAAATATTTTAAGGACCTGGTAATGGCATCACTGTCACCAATGCACAGTTACCGTCCTTTCACAGTGCACTGCTAGAGACCTACCGGTGCTGCTTTCTCATAAACATCTGCTTGTTGGGCACAAAGTAATCCATGTAGATAATGAGATTTTCACAGACCCCTTCAACTAGGTTTCTGTGCTCATCCATGGGCGTTTGGAGAAGCAGAGGCAGATCCCTTTCGTCCAATAAGAGAGTATCTGGGTAAGACATAGGGATTGATTTCCAATGGTCAAAGTAGAAAAGAGAATAAACTGTAGAAATATTTGTCATAGTGACCAAGAGAGACTGACAGTGAAAGGGGAGGACCGAGCTTAGATTTAAAAAAGATGGGTGAAGAAGTGAAACTGCCCACCATTTGGAGATGTCACAGACATGAACGCCTACTTCTCTTAATTGAGCTGTGTTAGTGATGCAAATTTTCAGACGCTATCCTGTTCACATGATAAATCACTTACACACTCAGGCTTTTTGGTGACTAGTCATTGTCTTTTAGCCACATCTGTCTATGCTTTCTCTTACTTTTACAGCCTCTTTATTCCTCACACTCAGTAGATATAAATATTCAGTTTTATTCAGCCTTGATCTGTTGATATTTTGTACATCAAAAACTGTAGTGCTGATACTTATTGTTGAAACAGTGTAATTACATCATATAACCCTCAAACTTTTAAGTTCTTATTTTTCTTTTCCGAATATATTTATTTTTCCCATCGTGGGTTATTTGACATGGTAATTTACTGTTTAAACCTTTAACTTCAAAGTCTTCCCATGAGCCAGCCCTGCCTTTATCCTTTACCTTACTCTAGTCAACAGTAATGGGTTTTCTGCCCACCTTATCAAATGTAAAAGGTTCTGAAACAGGGATACTCTCTTGATTACATTCTTGGACGATTTGGTCTTGACCAATTGCTCAGCCTCTACATTTAATGCCTTAAAACTCTGCTCGGTGTCATACTCTAATTTTCTTGCATCTCGTTTTGTATTCTATTTTACTCTTCCAGTAGCTAAATTATTCTCCAATGGTTTATTTGCAACGGTCAGTTTTGTTCTAGACTTTGTTCTTTCGAAAAGTTAAAATGGGCTATGCCCTGTAGAAGGATGTTCAATAGTCGTTACAAAGATTCTTCTGATGAATGGTTTTGTTGTCTATTTTACCTTCTTTATGTCTGATTCAGTGGCTTTCCTCCACATTCATGAATTTGTCAGTCTCATTTTTGAGGCCAAGCCTGCAACAGTGTATGCACTGCATGCACTCATGCTTGTGAGACACATTGTTTACAATAAAGGACTTGGAGCCCATTCATTGCTTGCCATTTGTTGGCGTCAGTGTCACTCCTCTGTGCCAGCTCATGCTAAGCGTCACTTCCTTTCCTTTATATGAAGCATGGACCAAGCACAGATTGATTCAACTTAATTAGTGTCCCTCAGCTGTGCCTAACCTGATTCTGGAGATACTTTATTTTATTTTAGACACAGCAATCCAAAAGATTGCTTGTGTTTAAAGGCCTTCGTTCTGTCACTCCCACCCAAGGTTGGCCCCACCTGTTTCCCCCGTCCCCTCATTGTTAACTTCAAGTCATCCCACAGAACCTGCGCTTCATCTACAAATGCACCCACCGCGAAATGTTCAAACCGTCTCAGAAAAAAACCATAAAGCTTTATGTCTGTTAGCACTTCTCACACTCTTCAGGCAAAACTCTTGCATCCATAGTGGCTAACCCTAGGAACAGGCCAGCACCTCTTCAGTGCAAGGACCCCGTCTACTGAATCGGTTCCATTCAGTGGCATAACAAAGGCCCCGTGTTGCGGGATGGCTGAGCTCCAGGGGGGCCCCTCAGCACCGCACCCTGGATGAGAGCTCCTGAGTGATTCTGAAGCCCCCCTCAATGTGCTTTGCCAGTGGGCCCCCTCAGGTTTCCTTAAGCAACTTGTTCCATTGTAGCACACTGAATTAAGCCAGCTGTCGCACTCCGCATGTATTTGTGTTCATTCACTCACTCATGTGAGGGAGCGCCCTGAGGTAAAGCAATCTATTGGGTCACCCCATATACATCCCCATCATTCACTCACTGCTACTGTCTCACTCCATTCACATCTCTCCTCATTCATCCACTCTTGCGAGGGAGTGCCTTTAGGCAAAGCAGTCCATTGTCGTCCTCGAGGCATGCACCACTCCTCTTTTATTTATTCCTACCAGGGAGCACGGATCTTTGTTATTTACCATTTTTCTCTGGGAACTGCATGTAATGAAATGATCTGAGTTTTAATTCTCCACATGCTTAATTTGCTCACATGTCTCCTCCCGGGACGCCCATCGTACATTTACCGCCCAAGTTTTACAGGGTGGTGGTATCATATAACAATCCTAATACAGGTAATATTGACACCTTATGTAACACGACCATAAAACTGAAATGTCGATGTCACTACAGACTGTTAATGTGGCTCAAGTCAAATTAACGCATTTAATCAACCTTAGAAGGCTGAGACCGGCAGGACGTATTATCCTGTAGAGCAATCGCACTGGGACCGGAGCCTATAATCCTCGGCCTAAACATAGATTTCCACAGCAGTTCAGTCCACCGTGCTGTGGTGCGTGCTATTCCCGAGCACAGGGTATGCCAGGACAGGTAATCAACAATCAAGGACTATTAACTGGGAGTGGGGTTTGCGGGGTATAGTATGAGGTGAAAGAAGGGTTTGTCTGTATATAGAGCTTTCCTACCCACTACGAGGGACCATGGAATTTGCCTGGGAGGTACCCTGGGCAACACCTGAGGTCGTGGCAGGTAGCGGGTGTCTTTGGCTCGTTCATGTTTGCTAGGAGCACAAGCTACTCACCTCGTTCCCCCTCTGTGTGCGAGAAAGCATTTGAATTATGTATTTAATTTAGCAGGGAGTGGCATGACATTTATACCAGAGAGACCTGACTAAATTTGACAGCCCACAAACAGGAAACGATAAGATCAAAAAAATAAATAAACGAATGAATTCATATTTTAATGTTATATCACTGGCGAGCGTAACACATACAGATTATATGATGTTAGTGACGTTTAAATAGAAACAAAATAATATGAGAATGGACCCCTATAATAAGCAAGGGAAACAAACTGACTGTACTGAATGAGGTACTTCTTCATAGGTGACGGTACCATCTGAAACCTTTGCGTAATATTAAGAGTGTCCTGACAACTATATACCTTTAGAGTAGCATTCATCAGCAGTATTATAGTAATGATTATATACCAAAGGAGTAGCCGCCAACGTGAATAGCACATACTCAACCCATTATGATTACCACAAATAGAAAGGAAGACACACAACTGAAACTTATTTCATAATCTAGCAAGCCTAACATAAGAGTGTATGTACTACAATTGATAGTTTATTGGGAAACACCAATACAAACTGAAATATTTGCATCTAGTAATTATCTGATAATGAGCAGGTAGTTATTATGTGTACATTGTCAGTTGATTTCTTCACAGCAGCAAGGGCATCGAGAGACACTTAAGTACACCATTGACTGTGTCAGATAGGAGGTTGGTAGAGTATAGAGTGCGTGAAATAATGCTACTAATTACATTGGGAGATCTTAATCGAGGAATACATGAGTAACCCAGAAAATATTATCGGATATAAGTACCTTTCGAGTTATGTGTATATTGTATAAAACACACCAGTATTTGAAATACCCAGTTGGAAATTTGATTTTTAGGTCGAGCCTAGCAGACAGCATAGCTGTCTAGTTGCTAAAAGATGTATTGTCTCTTACTGTGGGCTTAAAGCCCGCCCATTGCATACAATTGGTTACATTATTGTTCATTCTCATTTGCCTGCGTTTTATTTGATGGCTTTCCTTGTTCATCCTTTGTCTATCCCTCCCATGGAGCATAGCCTATATTCTTCTGTACTTTCATAGCTCACTTTTAGATAACTACTTTTTGCTTTTTGCATGTGTTTTCCAGCTCTCTCTCTCTCTCTCTCATATACATGTTTTCTCCCACCCATGCTCATGTTACTCTCTCTTCCTGGTGTGCTTCTCTCCCCTCATGTTGCTCTCTGTCGCCCTTGTGCTTCTCCCTGCCTTATATAGCTGCCTTGCCAGTGTGCTTCCTCCACCTTCCATGTTGTTTTCCCTACCCGCACTTCCATGTTGCTTCTCCCAACCGCTAAAAAAAAAAAAAAACCTTTGTGCTGCCCTTTTTGAATTTACCAAGCCATCTTGAATTTATTTAAAAAAAATAAAAATATACATTCTCATCATTTTGTAGGCACAGGCATGCATGGCGGCAACACATGTGTGCACTTACAGAATGACACTGTTTGATCATGGCATCCTTTCTTTTCTTTAGCCATGCTGCACAGCATCAAGATCTGGCATAGCATCACTCAAACTATTGGTGAAGCCAAAAAGTCCCAAAGGCATGACATATTGGCTTTGTCAATGCTTGTTCGTACTGCATTTATTTGCCTGATAGCTTATGTACCTCAATATTTAGCTAAAAAACACAATCGCGTATTTGTTAGTACAGATAAAATGCAGGTTTTGAAAGTGCCTACTCTGTTGATCAATCCCCAAATTATTTCAAAGCCCCTTGTATTGTCAAATGTAAGGAGTAGGTGAAGCCTGACTTTTCTAAGACTCCCTTTCCCAGTCTGTGCGATCGATGTTAATGGTACATACAATATTATTCTATTCCCAGTCCATTGCCCTTTCTGTTTTATACTTACCGTTGTAATGCTCCAAATGACTGATGACCAGATAAGCCTTTGGGAAGTTGTGAATACAACCGTGATTGTATAACTTCTTCTAGGTTCAGCATACTCATTTGATGACCAGGAGAAGTTCGGTAATGAAGTTTGAAGATACATAATCCCCAGCAGCTTAGAGCCAAAGTTTAAGACAAATACTTAAGACCATACAATCTGTATGATAGTCCCAGGAAAAGCTTCATATGGCTGATTCCAATTAATTAAAGCTTGAAGAATGTACAGCAGTGCACCTCAAATAGATGCAGGGACTGGGGAACTACTATAATATAAATTATGTTAAATTCACAATCCCAGAGTGCACAACCAACTCTATCGCCCCATCTCAGGAACTCTACAACAACCTATCCAGCTTCTTCTACAGCAAAATCCAAAATATCTACTGTGACTTCGAACAAGAACCCTATCCTAAGGAACCCGTTGGGATCTTGCCCACTGCCAATCTAAACCTTCACCTAACCAACTGGAATACTCTCACAGAGGAAGACCCCACATTAATCATAAAAACAGCCCCTTCAAGGGCCCCAGTGGACCATTGATCCATCACATCTACAACGTGGGAGAACCACACATCAGCAAAATCCTCACCCACATCATAAACTCTTCCATCAAATCAGCCACCTTTCCTGAAAATTGGAAACAGGCACTAAGTAGTCACTGCACTCCTCCAAAACACATTGTCCGACCCAAGCGAGATGAGCAACTACCTGCTCCTGTATCCAGTAAAAGGGATAGGGAAGACAATTAATAAACAACTCACTAACCACCTCAAACTCTTCAGCCTTCGCGACCACACCCAGTAAGTTGGGCAGTACATCTTTCTTTCTTCAAGCTAGAAAACTCTGCAACTCACTTCTGCCGAGGATAAGACCCACTGACCTACACCTGATTATAACACTGTATATCAGTAGTCGTAAGACTTATTCAACAAACAGTGCTCTACCCTTTCAACAAGATCAAGCTCACAGGACAAATAGAGCTATAGCAAATCATGAAAAACAGACTCCCTTAAAGAGCCTCTTTAGAAACAACCCTAGACATGGCTGAAACAGTCTGAATCTCCACATCTGGCAACAGCAAAAATAATTAACTATATATTTAAAATGGTGGCCCACATTTCTAGAACGGAAAAGTCCAGTGTATGATGATTGATGAGTGATGACGGGATACCTAAAGCTGATTTTTGTTGTGAACAAACGTGTGTGCGCCATGACGTAAGCCTGTCTCACATATTGCGGTCTTTTTGGACCATGAGGGGCTCCTAAAGATCTACCCTTTTAGCTGTGAAGGGCTACTGCCTTTACCAAGAGTTAAGCAGAACAAAAGCAGTGGTGGCAGAAAACCATGTAAAGATCAGTAGGAGTGAACAAATCCTTTTTACCTGTGACACTGGAAGGAGGCCTACAGACTGATTCAATGTTCAGCTGCTGTCCCTACATGAAGTTGGTGTATGAAGCTGCTCAGTGCATAAATGTATGTGTGCCTGTGAGTGGTACAATATAGGAAGAATGCAGTGCTGTGCAGTGCTGTGCAGTGCGTGTATCTTATATGCATGCATGTGTGCACCTGTAAATGGTGTAAAACATGAAGTGTGTAGTGCATGTGCTGAGGGTATGTGTGGCTGTAAGTGGTACAATACATGGAAGACTATGGGTTTCATTGTGGGAGACACAGGGCTGACGAGGAACATGAGAAGAGGAGGTGAAGGATCCACACTCAGAGAGTCCAATCACTTGGCCAGATGTCCGTGGGGAAACTTGCTTGCCAGATAGCACTTCAGTGTTGAAACACTTTTAACTTTAATAAAGAGGCAGAGTAGGATTCCTGAGAGTCGGTCTACTAGTGAGGCTTAACCTGAATGTTGCCTATAGTGAATGGCAAATAATCACTACTGCGAGAGGGAGAATCCATCTCAGGGACCCACTTACGAAATGCTAGAGCCCTGACCTCTGAGGACTGTGTGTATTATTTGTGGATGTCGTATTTCACTGTGTGTTTGTATATAAATACTCCTTTTTTAATTTAAGCAATTATTTGACTGGACAACCATTTATTGTTGCTGCTGAGTGAACTTTGAGCTGTGAGCCTGTTGTACCCCCTCTTGTACCTACGTCCCCCCATGAGAAGCCTTGGACTGCTAAACCTGTGGCACCACTGTGAGTCAAGTGGTAAAGGGTTCTTGGCCCAGTTGCCCACGATCCATAATAGGTCGGGTCCCACAGTATCAGGAGTTACAAATCTCCATCACCACGGGTGTCCCCAGTATCTCCTGCATGCCCGGGACCTCTGAACAGAGTTCTGACACACATGAATGGTTTTTTCTACATTTCACTACATGCTTCATCACAGTGTGGCGCAAATCTCCAAGACAACTTGCAATTTACATGACAGCTGTATCAACACACCATGATACTGCAAAGTATGCTTCAAAACCGTCAGCTTCTGTCACCCATGAGAGTAAAACCTTTGACAATTTCATAACATTCACTTATATCAAATTGCATGGCAACCAGCGTGAAAGAAAGTTTCCAAACCACATGACAACCTGGTGTTAAACAGCATGACACCTGTAGCTCCTTATGCAAGACAAAGTCTATAATGTTGTAACTATACCGCACCCATCTGCAAAGTGCTTCAGTGCCTTGTCAGGGGTATTAAGTTCTATATAAATGTCAATACCACAACCGTACCACTCCACACCATAATCGAACTCGAAATAGTTTTTATTCGGAGAAGTAAACACTAACCAGGCTTGAAAGTGCCAAGAGACCACTCTTCAAGTGAACTGGCTTAAGAGACTAAGGGGGTCATTCTGACCTCGGCGGTAAAAGCCGCTTACCGCCGGTCAGAAGCCCGCCACAATACCGCCGCGGCCGCGGTTAGCCACTACGGACATTCTGACCCACAACTGCCAAACCTCCAAAAATCCGACCTCCACTGCAGTCCGCCACATCAGCGGCCAGTGGTAAACTGGAGATGACCAAACCTCCACCGCCACGCCAACAGAAATACGCCCATGCCATTACGACCCACAAATCCACGCGGCGGTCTTTCAAACGCGGTAGTCCATTGGCGGTACACACCGCCGCGGTCAAAATACACACACCTTTACAAAACACTACCCCATTGGACAATGTGAAAGACACACACCTGAAACACATACACACACCACTCCCACACACCCATTACAATATAAAACACACACCCACATCACCCACAAACCCCTACAACCAAAGATCTGAGACGAAGGAGAGAGAGACACATCAGAGAATAGAGAGCTATACACACAGAGGCACACTACAACATCACACACACCTCATAGAAGCACAAAGAACCACACACCAACACACTCATCACCACATACACCACCCCACACCTCATCCACACCACCCCATGGCACCCCAAAGGCACCCACGGTTTTCGGACCAAGAACTCCGGGTCATGGTGGAGGAAATCATAAGAGTTGAACCCCAGCTCTTCGGCTCACAGGTGCAGCACACCACTATAGCCAGGAAGGCGGAGCTATGGCAGCGGATCGTGGACAGGGTCAACGCGGTGAGACAGCATCCCAGAAATTGAGACGACATCCGCAAACGCTGGAACGACCTATGGAGGAAGGTGCGCTCGATGGTGTCGCGACACAACATCGCGGTACAGAAGACTGGCGGCGGACCCCCACCCACCCCACCCGAATTCACATCATGGGAGCAAGAGGTCCTGAACATCCTGCATCCTGACGGGCTCGCTGGAGTAGGCGGAGGAATGGACTCTGGTAAGTCTAATCTCAACTACTCCATCCACCCTACCCCACCAGCATGCCAACCCACACCCCCACCCTCACCCCCAACCCCCCAGCACACATCCTCCCTGAGAATGTCTCCCCAGCACAACCCACCCAACCCAAACACCAACCCCTGCATGCCACCACAAACAATGGACACCCATCACCTAAGCATGACCACTGCACATATCCACCCCCCCCCCCCCCCCACAAACCACCCTCACAACACCTCCCCCAAGGGAATGCCTGCACTGGGGGATGAGGGCACCCCTAAATCGCACGCAATTGCACACACAGAAACAATAACCATTCTCTCTCACCCCATGCAGGACCCGAACGCCAACACACCGGTCAGGAGGGTCCAGAAATGTCCATCCCACCCCCGGAACAGGCCCCCAGTGATGACAGCAGCTCTGTCGACCTGGAACCTGATGACCAGCCCGGACCATCGGGGACCTCTGGGCAGTGGGTACCCCACACACAGGCCACAGCAGACCCAACCCCCTCTGGGAACAACAGCACAGCTCCCACCCAGCGGGCCCATGCCTCTGTCTCTAGGACAGGTCAATCAGCGGTGTGTCTGCCACTACAGGGCACCCAGGCTAACCCACCACCCCAACAACAACAGGGACCTGGGGGCAGTGGTAGTGGGCACACCGTCCAGGGGACAGAGGCCGGGGGAAACAGGGCAACTCGGAGGGCTGCCATGCGACAGGGGGGGGGGAGGAGCGGCCCAGGGAACCCACTCTCCAAGAGGCCCTCACCACCATCATGGGAGCATACCACCACTCCCAAGAGACGATGGCGACGGTACTGGCCAGGTTCACCGAGATCCAGGCACAGCAGGAGGAACGGTACATGGGGTTCAGCAATGAACTCAGGAACATCGCTACCGCCATGGGGACCATACTCCAGGCCCTCAACAGGATAGAAGACACGTTGCGGGACCATGTGGCACCACACAGGGCCCCTGTCACTAGCCAGGAACAGCCTACCACCTCCGCCGGCACTAGTGGACAGGAGGCCCCACCACAACGACAGGCTACCAGAACCCCACCTCCTGCTGAGGAACAACCACCCCGCAAGAGGAGCCTGAGATCCAAAAAAAAGACAGAGTAGGATGCCAAGACCCCCGCCAGCATGAGATACCCCCTGAAGTCATCCCACTGTCCCACATTGCCACCCTGTCCAACCTTAAACAGCCCCTGCTCCATCCTTCCACAGGCATATGGACAATGCACCTATCAGACTGAGTACTGGACTCTGCCATGGACAATACTCCACCCCCACCCATCACCGTTTCACTATCATGTACAAATATCTAAGCACAAAAAATAAAACAATTTTTGCACATAAAAAAGTTTGGAGTCATGCTGTATTCTCATCAACAGTATTACACATAACAGTTCAATATATGTGATGTCAATTAGTGATGACAACATACCAATGTCAATACGCTGTAGTTCATGGGCAAACCACGCAGAAGTCAGGCTCCGAGTCAGAAAGCACTGAGAAGGGAAGGGAAAATAAACAAGTTTGTTTAAAAGAGCTGGTGGGAAATACAGAAAGTAGAGATGCATGAGGCTCTAAGTAAATGGGAAATGGCGTGGGTGAATCTTACCTGTGTGCTACTGAAAATACTGTTGTATAACAGTTTCCCTGTTGTCTGTGTTCTCCCCGTCGTCTTCCTCCTCTTCACTCTCCACAGGCTCCACGGCTTCTACAACACCACCATCTGGACCATCCTCCTGCAGGAAAGGCACCTGACGTCGCAATGCCAGATTGTGAAGCATACAGCAGGCCACGATGATATGGCACACCTTCTTTGGTGAGTACATTAGGGATCCACCTGTCATATGCAGGCACCTAAACCTGGCCTTCAGGAGGCCGAATGTCCTTTCTATGACCCTCCTAGTTCGCCCATGGGCCTCATTGTACCGTTCCTCTGCCCTGGTCCGGGGATTCCTCACTCGGGTCAATAGCCACGGCAGGTTGGGGTAACCAGAGTCACCTATTAGCCACACACGGTGTCTCTGTAGCTGTTCCATCACATAGGGGATGCTGCTATTACGCATCACATACGCGTCATGCACTGACCCAGGGAACATGGCATTAACATGTGAGATGTACTGGTCTGCCAAACAGACCACCTGGACATTCATAGAATGGTAATTTTTCCTGTTTCTGTACACCTGCTCATCGTTATTTGGGGGTACTAAAGCCACATGGGTCCCATCAATGGCACCAATGATGTTGGGGATATGTCCAAGGGCATAGAAATCACCCTTCACTGTAGGCAAATCATCCTCCTCTGGGAAAATGATGTAGCTCCTCATGAGTTTCATCAGGGCAGACAACACTCTGGACAAAATCTTTGAAAACATAGGCTGAGACATTCCTGATGACATGGCCACTGTTGTCTGGAATGAGCCACTAGCCAAAAAATTGAGGACTGACAGAACCTGCACTAGAGGGGGAATTCCTGTGGGATGGCGGATGGGGGACATCAGGGCTGGCTCAAGCTGGGCACACAGTTCATGGATAGTGGTACGGTCAAGTCGGTATCGTAGTATAATATGGCGTTCTTCCATTGTCGACAGGTCCACCAGCGGTCGGTACACAGGAGGATTCCTCCTTCTCATCGCAAGTCCCAGCGGACGGTGCCTAGGAAGGAGAATATGGAGCACAGAGTCAATCAACTCACAGGTACGTTCACCACAGCTTGCACAGTACACGAAAAGGTATGGATGGCTATGTTTGGATGTGTGGCAATGCAAGGCCTAGGCCTGTGTGACGCAGTTGAAATTAAGCCATGTGGGCCCTTGAAATGGCGGCTGCCTGACCGGTGAAGTGGGACAATGGGATGTGAGGTCAATGCGCTGGCGTGGCACACCGTGGCGGTAGGCGGTCGAAGACCGCTATACGAAGCCGCATTGGTTAACATTGAACCCTATGGGATTCAGGAGCCAATGACGATGTGCGCCGGCGGTCGCGGTACGCACCGCCGCGGCCGTGACCGCCATTTTCTATCTGCTTAATCACTCAAGACCTGATCATCCACAGGAGAGGACCTATACTGCTAGTGCTGCTGTGACCTCGGTCTGGAACTGACAATGGCTGCTGCGACTGGGGAAAGGGCCCCTGCCTTCACGTCTGAAGAGTTGGAGAAACTAGTGGATGGGGTCCTCCCCCAGTATGCGCTACTCTACGGTCCTCCAGACCAACAGGTGAGTACACTGAGTGCACATTGAATGGGTTATGCCTGTGTGGAGTGGGGTGGATGTAAGTTTTTGGGGTGGGGAGAAAATGAGGAGTGCAACGCACGACAGATGAGAGAATGAGCCACATGGCAAGGTTGGGGAGGGGGGGGCATGTACTCCAAACATGCCGAAATTTCACGTTTTCTCTTTCCCACCCTGTACATGTCTAACAGGTGAGCGCCCATCAGAAAATCGACATTTGGCGTGCCATCGCCAAGGAAGTCCGGCCCTGGGGGTCTACACCAGACGGGGCACCCACTGCCGCAAGAGGTGGGAGGACATCCGCCGCGGAACCCGAAAGACCGCCGAGTCACTGCTGGGGATGGCCTCCCGACCTAGGAGGGGTGCCAGTCGTACCCTGACCCCCCCTGATGTCCCGGATCCTGGCGGTGGCCTACCCTGATTTGGATGGGCGCTTGAGGACATCACAGCAGACACAAGGGGGTGAGTACCTGCACATTCTGCTATCCTTAAGCGCAGTTGAGGCGTCTGGGTGGGGGAGGAGGGCCGTGGGTGACACTAGGCCAGGGCGCTTTCTGTAGTGTAGTCCCCTCCCTTAGACATGGCCCTGTGCCCCCGCCCCCCACCTCTGTAGGGTGCCAAGTACAGCTATCCATGGTCCTGCATCACCCATGTGCGCGTCTGTTGTCCCTAGACCTGTTGGCCTAGTCAGAAGTACTGAGTAGTGTACTCCAATTTCGCGGCTTAGTGCATGAGGCACCTGTGTCTGTCCTCTCCGCCAACGGTATTGACAAGGCATACACTCAACTTTGTTTTATTTCTCCCCCCACCCTTATTCTTTGTCTTCTTGTGCATTAGCATCATCAGGCGGAGGAGAATTGGCGTCGGAGCACGAGGGAGCTGCAAGTCACAAGGCCCCGGTGGGCACTGGAACAGACACCGAGGGCACCAGTGATCCGGAGGGCGAGGGGAGCACCACAACGGGGACCGGTGAAGACACCAGCGACACGGACACGTCCTCGTTTGGGAGCTCCCTAGCGGTGGCGGCAACATCCGGGCCCCCCGCCTCCACAGGTACAGCCGCCACCCAGCGCTCCAGCTCCGCCCTCCCAGCAGCCCCTCAGCCTTCGCTCCGTGCCCGCTCGCCCAGGAAGGCGGGCGTCTCCTTCGCCCCAGGCACCTCAGCCCCTGCCCCAGTTACCCCTGCTGCCCTCAGTGCGGAGCTCATTGACCTCGTGAGGACGCTCATTGTTGGGCAGACTACCCTTTTGAATGCCATCCAGGGGGTGGAAAGGGAGGTGCATCGGAGCAATGCCTACCTGGAGGGCATTCATTCGGGTCAGGCTGCCCATCAACGATCGTTCACTGCTCTGGCCTCAGCACTGACGGCAGCCGTTGTCCCTGTCTCCAGCCTCCCTCTTCTAACTGCCTCCACCCTTTCTCTGTCTCCTGTTCCTCAGCCTATCCCATCCACACCATCAGACCAGCCTGCACACACCTCAACACCCAAGGCCAGATCATCCAGACACAAGCACCACAGGACACACAAGCATTCACCCCAGCAACACCCAGATGCAGACATTCCAACAGTCACTACCACCTCTGTGTCCCCCTCCTCCTCGTCTCCCTCCTCCCTCCCTGTGACGTCTCCACTCACACCTGCATGCACACCACCATCAGCCAGTGCTTCCATCACCAGCACACCCTCCACTACAGTCCTCACACGTGCAGTCACCACCCCCACTGCCATTTACACGTCCCCTGTGTCCTCTCCCACTGTGTCTGTCACCCCCTCTTCCAAGACACATAAACGCAGGCAGACACCCAAACAACAGCCAACCACCTCACGACAGCCTACGCCTCAGTCACCTGCATCCAAAGACAGCACACCTGACTCTCCTACAACCACATCCTCTTCCTCCACTTCCATCACCACTACTCCTACCCTTTACCTTGGTCCTAAGAAATATTACCTCTCTAATCTTAACCTCTTTCCCTCCCCTGACCCACCCCCTCCATCGGTTAAGAGTCCCAAGAGCACCTCAGCCACCACCAGCCCAGCTTCGAGTGTCCAAGTGGTGCATGGCTTCTGGAGTCCACCCTTTGGCGGCAGTGACACTTCACTGAGCAGCAAGGGGACATCCAGCCCACCCCCAGGCAAGAGGACACGTAAACTGAAGGGCCGCCGTGAGAGGACTGAGACGGCTGCCCCCAAGGAGCCAACAACGGCCACTTCACCTGCCACAACAGCCAGGGGAGGCAAGGGCCCGAGAGCCCCATCTAAGGAGCGAAAGGGCAGCAGGGCGGAGAGGTCATCCATCAGGAGCGCGGAGCAGGAGGGCCCCACAAGCCCCATCCCGCCTGCAAGGGACGACAGCAAAGGGCCCAGGACTCCGTCCCCGAAGGGGCCTGCCACTGCACAGTCGGAGGGCGAGTGAGCAAGGTGTCCAGCCCAGGTCTGGCTCCCTAGACTTACTGGAAGAGCACCGCTGAAGAGGGCCCCGCCGTGCAGATAGGCACCGCTGAAGAGGGCCCCGCCGTGCAGAAGAGCACCGCTGAAGAGGGCCCCGCCGTGCAGAAGAGCACCGCTGAACAGGGCCCCGCCGTGCAGAAGAGCACCGCTGAAGAGGGCCCCGCCGTGCAGAAGAGCACCGCTGAAGAGGGCCCCGCCGTGCAGAAGAGCACCGCTGAAGAGGGCCCCGCCGTGAAGACAGGCACCGCTGAAGAGGGCCCCGCCGTGCAGAAGAGCACCGCTGAAGAGGGCCCGCCGTGCAGAAGAGCACCGCTGAAGAGGGCCCCGCCGTGCAGAAGAGCACCGCTGAAGAGGGCCCCGCCGTGCAGAAGAGCACCGCTGAAGAGGGCCCCGGCGTGCAGAAGAGCACCGCTGAAGAGGGCCCCGCCGTGCAGAAGAGCACCGCTGAAGAGGGCCCCGCCTTGCAGAAGAGCACCGCTGAAGAGGGCCCCGCCGTGAAGACAGGCACCGCTGAACAGGGCCCCGCCGTGCAGAAGAGCACCGCTGAAGAGGGCCCCGCCGTGAAGACAGGCACCGCTGAAGAGGGCCCCGCTGTGAAGACAGGCACCGCTGAAGAGGGCCCCGCCGTGAAGACAGGCACCGCTCCGCTGGGCCCCGCCGTCTCAAGCACCGCTCCGCTGGGCCCCGCCTTCTCAAGCACCGCTCCGCTGGGCCCCGCCTTCTCAAGCACCGCTCCGCTGGGCCCCGCCGTCTCAAGCACCGCTCCGCTGGGCCCCGCCGTCTCAAGCACCGCTCCGCTGGGCCCTTCCTGTCAAGCACCGCTCCGCTGGGCCCCGCCATCTCAAGCACCGCTCCGCTGGGCCCTTCCTGTCAAGCACCGCTCCGCTGGGCCCTTCCTGTCAAGCACCGCTCCGCTGGGCCCCGCCGTCTCAAGCACCGCTCCGCTGGGCCCCGCCGTCTCAAGCACCGTTCCGCTGGGCCCCGCCGTCTCAAGCACCGCTCCGCTGGGCCCTTCCTGTCAAGCACCGCTCCGCTGGGTCCTTCCTGTCAAGCACCGCTCCACTGGGCCCCGCCGTCTCAAGCACCGCTCCGCTGGGCCCTTCCTGTCAAGCACCGCTCCGCTGGGTCCTTCCTGTCAAGCACCGCTCCACTGGGCCCCGCCGTCTCAAGCACCGCTCCGCTGGGCCCTTCCTGTAAACACAGTTCACTGTGGCCATCATGCATCCTCCTTGACCAGTGGAGCAATTCCTCCACCTGATGGACTGTGGCTTTGCACTCCCCAGGATATGGCAGTGGGCAATCCAACCACTGTAGAGACATTGAGAGACTGTGGCTTTGCACTCCCCAGGATATGGCAGTGGGCAATCCAACCACTGTAGAGACATTGAGAGACTGTGGCTTTGCACTCCCCAGGATATGGCAGTGGGCAATCCAACCACTGTAGAGACATTGAGAGACTGTGGCTTTGCACTCCCCAGGATATGGCAGTGGGCATGGTGGCCCCTTCGTGGGTCTGGCGTCGTGGACTCATGTGGCTGAGGTGCCCCCCCTTCCCTTCCCCCTGAGGTGCCTGTAGTTTTGTCATCAGATGCCCCTGCAGTGTTCTCTCCAAAGGACTCAGGTCTCGTGTGTGGGCTTTGCCCTTGTGTTGCTACACTTTGGCCCACGGACAAATCGTTAATACGTAAAATGTGCAGGACTGATTTCTTCAGTTGTCCACTGCTGTGTATATAGACTTTTTAAATGTAAATATTTTGGCTAGTTGACCAATACTTATCGGAGGCTATTTTGGACATAAATATTTATTGTCAATTTTGAAATGTCATTGCATTTTTTACGGGGGTTTGGTTGGTGTCACTGTGACTTGTTGCTCTGCATTGGTGTGTACATATTGGGGGGGTGGGGGGGGGTGCATATGTGTGTGCCCGTAACCTTTCGTGCTCCCCCCTCCCGTGTGTCGTAGGTGCTGTACTCACCGTTGACGTCTGCGCCGGAGTTCGTACTCGTGGTAGATGAGCAGGTAGACGAGAGCAGGTATGATGTTCAATTCGGGTTCCATGCTGTCCTCCGTACTCGTGGAGTGCGTAGAGGTGAGCGTTTTAACATTCGTAGTCTGTTTCCGCCGTGTTTTTATCGGCGGGGCTCCCGCCCCGGAAAAGGTGGCGGATTGCTGGGTCGTGATGGTGTGGGCGGTACATTGTCTGCCGCCTGCCTGTTGGCGGTGACCGCCGCGCTGTTTGTTTGTCCCGCCGTGGCGGTCGGAGTGTTAATGTGGCGGGCTGTGTTGGCGGTTCCCGGCAGGGTCAGAATTCCATTTTTTGGACCGCCAGCCTGTTGGCGGGTTGGCCGCCGCTTTATCACCGACCGCCAGGGTTAGAATCACCCCCCAAGTACCCAGTAGATTAATGCATAATATGTTAGTATATTCAATTTGAGCACAAACCCTTCGGCGCATACACTGATTTTATATTTAGGTCTAGCAGAGGCAGTGGAAAAATTGAAAAACAGTACGTCTCTTTCATCACGTTTTGGAAAATAAAATTGTTACAGTTCAATTATAAGAAAAAGGCAGACCTACCCTATACAAGTCGGAGGAAAGCCCAATAAGAGCATTTATGTGGAATTTCTACAACAGTTACATATCAGCCTCCGGTTGGCAGAATATCGTCTAAAGAAATACTAGTAGTAGATAGGAGCAATATTCTGATGTTTGGCTTGCAAGGCTTGGCAAGTGTGACATGGGCCATATTTGCAATTAAGGATATTTGGGCCCTCTTGTTGCCTTCTTCCACGGTTGGGAAGTAAAAACTTGCCATTAGTGGAATACAATAGGCCCTCACACCACTGAGCTTCGGGGACATTGTACCTACTGCACCAATGAATATTATGGTCCTGTGAAATAGTTTGTGTGTAACCCTGGAAACCTATGGCTGCTTGAGTTTGCACGGTCTGTTGATTGTTGTGAAGAATGTACATGTCTTACTCTACACTGCAATCATTGGATAAACATTATTAGGTCCTCTTCAATGTTCCAAGCGATAATGACGCCAAAAGTGTGCCATGGTATAGGTTATCGAAACAAACTATAAACAGATTTTTCAACCCAGATATCGATTTTAATGGGGCATAAGCATTTCCGGTTTACTAACCAATATTAATCACAACAGCTCTTAACGAGCTTGTATTAAATGCACCATCCAGTGCGCAGAATATATACTCCAGTTGGGCTAGCAGAAGATGTACGCTTTAAATACCAGTTGTACCCATAAAATAGATGTGGTCAGCACTGAATCCATAACCCCATATACAAATATGAGAAAAATACCCTAGGAAAAAATCTTGCAGTGAGTAAGGCTGTGTTATATTAAAAAATATAAAGACTGACACGAACCTGGCAATCGCACCATCAAACATATTTCGCAGTACTCCTCTGAAATCATGGAACATGTGTTTATGTAAAAGCACCAGCCCTCAAACAATATCTAAATGGAGCTCGTTTTGATAAAGATAAGTCTAAAGGGTTTTAAAGGATATTTCTGATCTATATTTTCACAAAACCACATGGTTATCTGTTGAAACTAGTGCCACAGTCTGCAAAGATAAAGCAGAGCAGCACATTGTTCCCTTAGTTCCAACCTGTTGGGGATTTAGAATTCGTATTTGAGTAATTACTTAGTTTTGATGTAATGTACATAGTCAGACAATTAACAATATCAAAGTAATTAGAAACATAACTTTTTTTTTTCCGTCTGCTATAGCAAATAGCCTACATGCTGTATTATCAGTAATGTACTGAAATTATCTTTCGCTTTGTAAGCATTCGGAAATGTGTCCCATATTTCTTTAAAAAAACAGCATTCCACCCCTTTCTTCAAATCATAAACAAGTTAGAGGTATGACAATTCACACCAAAGGTACATGAATTTCTCACTCCTAGGGTAGGCAAGCCAGTCGCATTCAACCTAGATAAGTATGTCAAACAAATGAAATAGTCACCAATAACTACTTAGCTGAAAGATCTGGACTGAAGATTTAAAATGCACAGAAATAAACCAAACAACCGTTTACACACGAAAATCTACCCCATGTCATATTTCTGTAAATCAGGAATTATAATGCACATGTCAAACTACAAAAAATTAAGCAAACAGAGAAACAACATTGACAAGGGAAGACCAGCGTGTCTTTTTACACTCTCCAAACCTACATGGGTCTCAGCAAGTGGAGATAAAAGGTGTATGGAAAAATATGTGAAAAAGTTAGGATCCTTGCCTGTAACATTTTTCCCTCGTCACAGGTAAAATAGAAAACATGATGAAGGCATCTCTTTAACATCAAGTTTCTCATTATACTTGGCAGCATTGTGAAAGCATGGTTTAGGAAAGTCAGTCTGTAATCTAACTGCCCAAAATGAAAATATTTAGTGGCAGATTTCTTCACCTCCTAAAATTAAGTAGAGGCCTGAAGCCGCATGTCTTAGGTTTGACATTCAGTCTGACTCCTGGCAGGCCAAAAGCCGGCTTACTGTATGATCTACTTATGTCCCCAACCTCTGAATCCATACTGTTCATAAGCTTTACTGACAGGTGTTTGCTGGGCTTTAATTTCAATGGCTTTTCCAAATGATGTACTTAGTGTGTTGTTTGGGAAGTACAATCTTCATTTTACACAGTCATTTATAGCATTGCTGCCTTAAATAGTGTTTTACGTATTGTCGCTGCCCTTGATATACCTTCCCCTATCCAAGCACATTGGGGTGGCAATATATTGAGTAAGAGGAGAAGAAAAAGATGGAGAAAGAAGGAGAAGAATAGTAGGGATATTCCAGTAATTAGCAGATAGATAGCAGAGTCACTGGAATCATGTGAAGTTGTATTGAAAAGGAGGCTGATTACTTTTTTCAGAGACAATGACAACTTGCTGTCATATAAAGACAGATTGAGGATACTGGAGAATACAGAGCAGAAAGCTCCAGGAAGGTTTCTCAGAATCCATGCAGAAGCTGTATCACGTGGTCTGTTTTTGAGCCAGACTAGTGCAGTAACTACAGGGGTCCTTTTGAGGAAATTGATGCAAAGAATGATGCATGAGCTCTTCAGTTTGAAGTAGAGATTTCGACCTGATGAGCGTCAGAATGGGCAATAAGAGAATTTGGAGTCACCTCTCACTTAACTCCTTATAGACTGAGTTATCCCTGAAATATTTGAGCAATATTTTCACAATACTCTGCCAGTGGGGAAACAGCAGAAGCTAGAGAAAACACCATCAAGACAATGTTTTAGAAGAGGTCTAAGCTAACTGAATTTTGTCAATAGGCAGTGTTGACTACATTGATTGTCTTATTTATAGCAAATCACAAGTGTTTTATGAAGTTTGTATATCAATGGAATGGATTGTCCCTTTGGCAGCACAATCCTACATTGTTTTCAATACAGTTTATATAAGTACCAAGCAACAATGTGCAAAAAGTAGACTGCCATTTTCAGAAACCCAACAACTCGATTGCCCATCCTCAGATGATCATGTTGGCTTGAAATAATTTAGCTGTCAGCTGCTTAATTAATACGAGTAAACTAAAAAGGAATCTTAAAGTACATCAGGGTTTTCTTCATTGATAATATTTAATTCCCTGACTGCCAGGATGTTTTGCAGAGACCAGATATTTTCCACAATGTTTGGCCAGATCATGGCCTTCGCCATGTGTGGCTTGTGTCTTTGATGTTTAGGGATATGTCAACGTTCAGGCAAGGGCTTTATCAATATTCCTGATCTCCGTCTCAACAAATAAAATCCGAAAAATGAAAATCGTTATACACACTTGTTGTTGCTTCCTTCAAACGAGAATTGGGACGTAGCGATGTTGGATGTTGAAATATCCCAAATGTACTACCTTTTTCAGGCTTACCCGTTTTCAGTTCCTTCATTTTTGCTAATCCCCCTTCTAAGAGAGTCCACTGTATTACTGCTTTAGAATCTAGCATTTGCTGGTTGTAAAGGAATGTAACAGTTCCTTTAAAAGTAAAATCTATGACTCCAGTGATCCAAATGATGCATTGTGGAGTAAAGCATTGTAGATTGTGCTTTCTGTGGGTATATGCTGACTATGTTGGAAAACTATGATTAGAGTTTAATAAAGAAGTTGAGGAAAGTAGAATTTAAAACGTAATTAGAACTATGATAAATAAAAAAGGATAGGGACTTTTGCCCGGCGTGTCTTGAAACTAAACCTTTAACGAATCAAGGTCAGCAATGGGCTGGAACAAGCCATACAACAATACTTAACCTATCCAACTACCCTCTGTGTAAGGGATCAATTATTTAAATCATAACCGCAAAATCCTCACTCTTCCACAGGGAGGGTTACCTGTGGAACTGGATTGAACTGTTTCCCTTTGCATGATCTCTCCTGAACAAATGTTTCCGTCCAAGCTTTACACTTTTTACTATTCTGTTTTCTGCTTGGTTCTTCTCTTTCCATCCATTTTTTCCTCTACCCATTCTTCCCATCCTGTCTCTCCTGCTGCTCCATCCAGCACTGTGAAGAATCCTCAATCCCGAACTAAATACTAGATTATCGATTGTAAAAATGACATGAGAAACAGATTATTTTTTGTTTATCATGTGTACTGAGCTTTCACTCCAAATGTGCATTGATTTCAAATCGATCTACACGCATAAAGTTACTCACCTGGTGAATTAGATTCCTATAAATGAAATCTGTGGAAAGTCTATATCTGTGTTTACTGTGTGACGGGGCAAGCTCCAATTCCATTACCATTAAATAGGGGCGTTCTTCACTTTAGGACCTGTTACTTAAATCTAACAGATAACAGGTAATCTTGCATTTATGTTGGCTATATACAGATACCCTTAAGAAAAAAACCAACAAATACCTCTACCTCCAAACTGAAAGGTAGCACACGCTGGTGCATGACAAGATTAACTTGTAATTCATTCTGACCATATAAATGCCACTTGTTAGACCAAGACACAGATTTTGTGAACTACAAACAGAAAGAAGCAAAAATCCCCAAAAGCGGCATTAGTTGTTGTGCCATTGTCAACTTTCATACATCAGCCATTGATTCACTACACTGGTCATTCATGATAGAGGGCCTGATTTCGATCTCAGCGGAGGGGTTACTCCATTGCAACGATGATGGATAGCCCGTCCTCCGAAACATAAATACCACTGTTTCCCTTGAAATTTAGATTTCGGCGAACAAGATATCCGTCACGGTTGTGATGTAGTAACCTCTTCATCGAGACCTAAATCAGACCAAGAGTGGGTTTATTTGTTTTTTTTACATTAATCAGATGAACCAATACCAGAAATGCTTTCATTGCAAAGCTTAGATAATGAAGTAACTATGCATTGTAATGACGGGCACATTGTTATCCTTTATGCAAACAGAATTGCTGATGTCCTTAAGTCGCCCCAATGACATCAAGCTTGTGGACTGGCGCTCTTTACTGGCATGACTGGTACATGCTAATGTTCCATCCTTCTGTTATGTTCCTATATGCCATGTTTCTCCCACTTGTTGCTTACCCTCTTTCTTCCTTCATATCTTGGTTGAACTCGGTCTGTGTCCCTCAAGTAATGTTTTGTACTGGTGGCTATAAAGAAAAGGATAGACCAGGGTTACAGGCAGTGGGCTTGCTTGAAGTGCTGATGACTGGATAAAACTACTCGATCACCTGCCTAGCCGGTATGCTAGCTTCTTTTTCGCCCTCCTTTTCCAACTCAGCATTTACCATGCTCAGTGACCGGCCAGCAGACAGTATTTAGTACTGGCATAATGCAAGAGACAGTGAGCCGTGATGCGTAAAAGTGGTAACAGTAGTAAAATGTCAATGTCTTGGCCCTGGCACTTCTATATGGGAATTGATTATTGCTGCTTAATTAGGCATCCAATGAATTAATGTACAGATACACTCATCTAGCAGAGATCGATGCAATAAAATGTTGAGCATACTGTCACTTATAGAAATAAAAGTGGCCATTTAAGACAAAGACCAGCAATTTTCATAATACGTTTGATGTTTGCCAAACTCAAAAATACTCTATAATTTTTTAAAGGATAACAGTCTGAGTCTGTGCTGCTAAAATTTACCCCGCTGTACACAGATCTATGCAGTGGGTACTCAACCACTTTGGTGATTTACCAAGTCAGCAGTGAGGCACCTCTAAGGTGTTCTGTGCCTACCAGTGTTTTGAACTAGGAATTAAAGCTTTTTTCAATTTTATTTATTTAGGGCATTTTTGTGGAGAACTATTCCCCAAACCAATAAATAATTGTGACAGTTTGGCGTACCTACATTTTAAATTATGTTCTCCCATGCTCCAACTGAGATGCCTAAAGTAGTCAGCTGTTAGAAGTAGGTTCGGACTTGCAGTTTCCAAAGAAGCATTCAACAGGATGCATATGACTACCCATCAGGCCGACACACACCCTGGTGCTTATGGTTAGGTTAATGCCTTGTGCTTTCTGGACACTGTTTTTGGCTAGTGTGTTTCATGACCTCTGACTTGAAGGTGAGTTGAATGATGCACAGTCTGTGCCATTTTGTTCTAGCACCAAATCATTCATTTGTTTTAGTTCTCGATTCCCTTATCCTCTCTTAAGGCACCTAAACCCTCTTCCTCAGCCAATTCATTTTAAAGCATGATGTACTAGACCAGGAAGTCCCATTCCTTTTCCCACCCCACTGGTGAACCTTATTGGTAATCAGTCCATTCAAACCAAATCTCTTCTGGATGGCCCTATCCAGTGCAGTATTCTAGACTCTCCCTGCCTTGCATGTCTGCAGAACCTTTACGCCTCTATTAATGGACATATTAAGCGAGTTTAGGGAAAAATGCTTTGGGAGATTTAGGGATATCTTAAAGGCTGAGATAGTCCCTTAAGGGGCCCGCCTTGGCATGTTAGATTCTAAAGTAGAGTCATTACGGGCCTGCAATCCATAGGCACAGAAACTCTCTACCAAATCCCAGTAGAGGACCCCTGTATGCAGGTGCAGAAGGGTAATGAAGGGTTGCATCTGTTACCTCCTGTTCAATTGTCTAGCAGGAAAGCTTCTGGCAGGGCCCAGAGTTTAGTGGGCAACTCACGGGGACAATCTAGAAACATTAATGAGCTAGGCAAGCAGATGAGACGTGGTAGGTATCCCGCAACCGGTCGTCGTAGTAACCCACCTACCAACCATCCTCTGATACCCCCAGAGTGCACTCCCTATTTAATTTTGTTGAGGGATGTTCCTGTGCTTTAGCCCAACATCCATGAAAACCCAGAGTCTTTGCAGATTAAAGAGGTTCAATGGCTTCAATCTAACATGTGGTGGACCAAGGATTTATCCTGAAAAGTTCTATAGGTTAGAAGTGCAACCTAGCTCGGTATACACCCTAAAGACTGTGTTCTAGTGAATTTCAAATCACCACTCCTTGTCGAGTTGCTCCTGTGTCGCCTAAGCTTGATGGCAAACCCACCTGGGCAAATTAAGGCTCTTCCCTTAGGATCATTTTATAGTCCCCTTAGAACTTGCATTTTAGGGCTGGGTCGAGGTCTGATGTGGGTGCATGTGGCAATACACTATTTAAAATTCCCTTGTCATCTCTGGATAGTCAAGACTGACGGTGCCTGGAATGGCTCTCTGAAGTCCCTGGACAACCTGCAGGCTAAAAAAAAAAAGGCCCTCAGACCTCATGCCACTACTTCATTTCTTTATTTTCAGTTTTGTCCCTGGATCTAGCAGTCCCAGTCATAAGCTAATTTGGCTGCCCACAAGTCCTAAGATCCCATCGTCCTTGATCCCTCCAAAGTAGTGGGGATTCAGGAGAATGCTCCAGCAACCAAGACGTTAGCATTAAAGGATCTGATCCCAGCACAGCCTCAGTCTTCATCAATAGTTTTGCTTGCTTGAGGGGAATCACTGTCATCGTGTGATACATTAAATATATCGTCATTTGTCTGGAACATCTTATCTTGGAACTTTACTGGTCTAAACACTAAACTGGCAGTCCTGGACTAGAGGTCTTTCATTGATTTATTCGATATCTGCATGCTCCACAAAACTTGGTGTGCCGAGCCAGCACACAGATCTGGATTTACCACTTTTTTGTCTAGATATTTGTGGTGTGAGGAGCCGGCCGTCGGGTGGCCTATTTCTGTGGGTCAAAAACTCGCTCACTCTTACTGCTACAAGGTTGGTTATAAACTTGTGAGAAGTGATGGGGTTATTTACAACAGGCTGGGTGGGACAAAGAGTGCATTGAGTATCTTGCATTTTAGACTCCTTACCACATCATGACAGAGTAATTGTCACGGGTGATTTTAATGTCATCTTTGAACCTCTTGGCCAAGCACACTATCTAACAGAGGAGGAGGATTCTGCCTGGGGTATTCCCCAGTTAGATTTGCCCCCACCTAGTCGCCAACCTGTTGCTGAGTCTATTTCTTTACTTTGGCCTCCAGGCTTGCAACAGTAGATCTAATTTGGATCGTAGAGGTGCCTTCAAGCGTATAAGTCAGAAGAGCCATATTGATTCCATCTTTTTGACTCTGCTGCTATGGCCCTCTTTGATCGATAAGAAGGTCGTAGAGTGATTTGATAGCAACCACAATGCCCTCCATCTGACTCTTAGCGGGAACAGCCCTGGCATTTACCAGGGTGGTAATCCTAATATCGGGGTTCTATCACTTCTGAATAACAAGTGGGCTCTAAAATTGGAGGTGGTTTGTAGAGACGTTCTCAGGTTGGCCAGATTTATGCCCAGTTGGCGGATACTATTGAGTTTATGGGTGCCAGTGGTCCAGGTTTCCCTGGCCCAGTGTACATTACTAAGTGCCACGAAAATCTGTTCATGGCTTTCTATGGCTTGTTATACAAGGTTGGGGGCAGGGCTCTCAGGGCACGCACCCGCTGTGCTTGGTTTAATAGTCATTGCAGGGAATTAAGATCCATTCTTATTCTGAGCCTGAAAGCCACCAATAGAGATGTCATTCATAAAGCCCGAAAGGGCTATAAGATTTGCACTCTACCATGCTAAGTTACAATGGGAACGAGATCTATGGGAAGATCTAGTCACAGTGGGTAGGGCTAGAAACACTGTGTCGTTTTGGGGGATAGTGAGTGGCCTACGGTTCTCGTAAAACGGTCACTAGTGTTGATTACACTCTTCAACCCCAGACCTGGGTGGACCACTTTTTGAAACTTTATGCAGCTAAGCCCTTCAATGAAAACAGTGCACTGGAATATGTCACTGACCGCCTTTGGAGGAAGTATTACTCCCTTGACTTTTCAATTTAATGACATTGTGGAGGCCATCAGGACCCTTCTACTTCATTAAGCACCCAGCCCGATACCGTCCCTGGGGACTTATTCAAGGCTGAACCCCTGATATGGGCTGTATACTTTCAACTGCTCTTTTGTTCTCTGTTGGAAGGCAGCCCTATCCCTGCGTCTTGCCATTTAGCCGAGATTACACACATTATACCCATTTATAAAAAAAGGTAGTGAAGACAATCGTAGGAATCATAGGCCAGTCAGCCTTATTGACACCTCCTAGAAACTTTTTTCCAGCCTCATTCTAAGAGAGTTAATGGATTGGGCCAAGGAAAATTCTATCTTTTCCGAGTTTCAGGCAGGCTTCAGAAACAGGGCAAACACATTGGATCAAATTTTCAGTTTCTGTTGCCTTTACTGTTAATTCGTATTTCTCCACAAGAGCCACTTTTATGTGTTTTTTGTTGATTTAAAATCAGCCTTTGTCTTTATCCCGGGAGGCAGGCTGTGGGAGGTTTAGAAGGAGATTGGCATCCTTGATAACCCTGTTCTCTGTCAAAATAAGGCTTCAAGGGCACAACTGGCCAGGTATGGTAATAACTGAGCTTACCGACCCGTTTAACATAGATTCTGGTGTTTGCCACGGTTGCGTGCAGGCCCCCACCTTGTGCTCAGTTTTAATTAATGACCTTGTCCACAACACTTTACTTCCCGGGCAATGATGCACCCAGACTGGGCCCCTATAAAATTGCAACACTGTTGTTTGCAGATGACCCGCTGTTATCTAAAACTCCGTGTGGTCTGCAGGCAATAGTAGAACACTTCATAAGCTTCTGCAGTTCTCGGGGGCTTGAGGTTAACATTAACAAAACTAAATCTATGATGCTCAACCCCTACAAATCTGCTAGGGCTAAGATCATGGCGCAGGGTGCCTCACTTGAGCAAGTGCAGGAGTTTATTTGGGAGTGCGCTTAAATAACAAAATTAACTGGTCCATCCAAATTGCTAAATGTCCATTGATATTCCAATCTGTGGCAGAGGCGGTGTCTTCAATGCATAGGAGGGCCCATACTAGCTCTCTTGCTCCAGTGGTTGATATTTATAAACTAAAAGCGAAAAGCTCAGCCACTCATCGTGCAGAAATATGGGGTTATACTGGCTAGTTTGAGCTCTGCAAAGTAGAAAATAGGTTTGTGCGGAACTATCTTATTCTCCCGCAAAGTGCTCTCTGTCTTCCTCATTTCTTAGACTTGGGTCCTTACCCAATTAAATGCACCACCTTGTCAAGACCCATCCTGTACTGGCACAGACTTTGGTGAGTAGAGGAACTGGAAACCTATAGAGTTTCGGTAAAGGCACTTTTCATTTCTCCAGGGTGTGAGAAGATCCCCTGTCTTGCCTTTATCAAGCCTCGGCTTGATATGGGTTTGTCCTCTTTGTGGGCCTCTCCGGGTTCAGCTAAGTCAGTCCCCAGCCAATTGATAAAAGATGGTATAAAAGAGCATCTGTGGCTGAGGGAACTAAAATGCGTTAAGCAGGGAGTTTAACAGATCTATTCTTGGGCACAAAGATCAGTTCTGCTTATGAACAATTTTTTGACTCTCTGTCTGGTGTTACCCCATTATAACTCTATTTAAAATTAAGGTATGGAGTCCTCCCGGTAAACAGTTGCTGTACAAAATGGGGTGAGAAGTATTGCAGTTCGAGTGGGTGCCCACTCTGTGATGCTGCGGAAGAAACTTTCCACCATTTTGCCTCTTTTTGCGTCGCATATGCTAGACTACACAAGCATTGGCCAAAACCATTGTGCAATCTCTTGAATTTCAGGCAATATACTTCTTCCATACGTACTTTATGCTTTGATACAAGAGAGGTGATTGTGTTGGCAATGAGCACGTTTCTGCAAGTTGCCTGGCTCCTCTGCAAATCTGGAATGCAGCATTGAAGTCTTTGATGTGGCTGTTGCATTGTATTTTAAAAAGGCCCTTCCTGTTTAATTTGGAATTAGCTTTATGATCTGTGTCTTGTTCTTGTACGCATTGATTTATGCTTTTGTATAATATAGCATGAACCATGGCCAGCTGCTTGTTTCTTAGTTTTAGCTTAATGATTTTAAACTGCGCTTATTTTCATATCTGTATTTCAGTGCATGATGTTCTATGGATTCACAAACATTCATGATGATGTATCAAGCCATTCCACAAACCAAATTATTTTTCACACAGGTTGTAGGATACGTTATCAAAACCAGTCTCCCACCAATTAAAGGTCAGTAAAATGAGCACCATTACATTACCTCACAAGGCTACACATTGGTGTTAATAACAACCCGTCCTTAAAACCCATCCTTTTCCAAGTGGATTGACAAAGAGTTCTAACAGGACATCTAATCTTAAAAGCATTCTAGACAAATTGATATAGGAAATTATTTATGAAGCTTAACAAATGCCGAAGAGTGTCTTGGTGCTAATGTTCATGAGAACTGTGATGTGAAGTAACTACAGAATGGTGGAATAAATCCAGGTTTTAAGGTGTTTCCTGAAGATGTTCAAATTTGTCTGACCTCTAAGATGCCTAGGCAGCTGATTCCAAGGCAGGAGGAGTAGACAAAATTCCTCCCACCCCAAGAAAGTTTTTGGGTTTTGGGGACAATCATCTTTAGATGTTTAGAAATACATCCTCCTGCTTGGGGTATACCATAATTCTTTTTCCTTTAAGTACTTTGGGCCAGTATAATGGAAAGCTTTATGCACTGCACATAGTGCTTTAACTGTCACTCTCTTTTACTGGGAGAAAATGATGCTCCTCCAATGGGTTGGTGACTGAGTGGAATGTCTGAATTTTCTTGAGAAGCCTTGCCACTGCATTTTGCAGCCTCTGCAGTTATTTAAGGGGCCTTGTTGAATGCCCAAATAAAGGGCATTACAATAATTAAGTGTTGACAAGACTAAAGAGATTATGACTATCTTCTGTAGCTGAAATAGAATGTAAGTTAACATTTTCTTTAGGCCTCTTAGCAAGAAGGAGCAGAATGAGTTATGTTTGATAATCTGTTGATCTGTGAAAGAGAGTTGTGAAACGAAGATTACCCTAGATTCCTTACTTTGGGAACAGGCGTGTGGAGAGACCCCAGCGCAGGTGGCCACTAAGCCATGTTCCAGAAGGAGGTGTCCTTCCCAAAAAGGAGCACCTCAGTTGTCCCAGAATTCAGCTTCAGGCAGTGACAGTTCATCCAACTCACTAATGATCTCATGTAGGTGTTAAAATGGTGTGCTACCTCTTCCGCATTACTTGTGATTGACACTATGATCTGTATTGTCAGCATACGAGATGGTTGAGAATGGAAAAGACTGGATCAGCTTGGCTAGGGAAGCCACAAAAGTATTGTAAAGCTTAGGGCTCAGCGATGACACTTGTGGGACGCTGAGGGCAAGGAGAAGGAACAAGAAGTGAACTCCACAAATGTAACTGATTGTTCCCTGTCTGTGAAAAATGAATAGAGGAGATCGTAGGCAGAACAGCTGATCCCAGTCTCAACAAGGCATTCCTTCAGGACCATATGACTCATAGTGTCGAAGGCTATCCATAGGTCCAGAAGGACCAGCGCAGCCTTCCGTCCGATGTCCATGATGTGGCAAATTTTCTCAGTGGCCACTACCAGTGCAAACTCAGTGCTATGGCCCTTCCTAAAGCCAAATTGAGCTCAAACAAAATTCCCATTTTGATCTAAATACTCTGAGAGAGCAATATTAAAAAAAAGTTACTTACCTTTGGCAACAAAGTTTCTGGTGGATATTCTACAGCAGATTACTCACTTAATGAAATTTTGCAGGTACCAAACTGGATCTGGAAAAGTTGAATTAGCTCTCCTGCCCTTTGGCTCCATCTCCATAAAAGTACCTTTCTAGTTGTGATGTCACAGAATTGTATATGGTGCACCAGTGGTGCCCGACATCCATCCTCCTTTTCGCTCAAAGATTGGCTTTGGTAATTGGGATGCTTTTGTATCTGTAAAAAATCTTGATTTTGAAAGTAGCTCAGTTATTTATGTGTATGGTTGTAATATGACATTGTTTTATAGTATTGTCTAAATGAACACATATTTGATGGGATTTGGCACTCACAACATCCACTCTATTCCCTACAGACTACCACTCATTGATCCATCTAATTGCCCCCCCCCCCCCTTTCATCCCATTTGATGAATCGTCCACCTCACATGTTTTGCTCATTTGCTTGACATAAGCTATTGCGTGTTGAGCCCCACTGTACTCCATTGTCTGAAATGAAATTCACTTCACTTGTGAGCACGTACATCAAAAACTAATGGCAACTTTTGTCTGGGTTCTATCACAAATTATACCTCTTACCACTTCGACCTCTGATCAACTAGTACTATTGCATACCTTACTATTTAATGTAGCATGTGAGAAGGGACCAAGGAAATCCATGCCGGACCCATTCTCAGTACTACTGTTTAACACTGTAGCTCAAATTCTTATCCCCTAATGACAAGTCATACATCTCTCAACTTTCTTTTTTTCACATCACTATCTTGTCCAGCCTCTTGTCTGTCATCTCCAAATGCCCCTGATGGACTTTATCCAGCAGTTTAGTTCTTAACTCATATGGTGCAGTACCTTGATCTCTTATCCCTCAATGCACAGCTCTACATCCACTTTTTTGTATTTTTTGTATGATTGAAGGCCTGCTTGTAAACTACTAATTCTCTTGGCCAACCTCTTTCATTCAGTTAATTTCCTCCTGAAATTCCATATCATTAGTCAGTGCGCATCTCTTCTCTTTTAATATGCATTGACTAACCAGACAAATCAGACTCATCACTTGACACTCATACCCCTTACTACCTACAGTCTTAGATTCCTCCCCTGCTTGCAAGGAAGCCGTAATGATCATTCCGTTTTGTTCTGAACCTGAGACATGATCTACTTCAAATTGATACTGTAACAGTTTTGAGCACATACTATTTAACCTTGTGGTAGTTCTACTTGTCTTCACATTTGTACCAACCAAGGATGGTAACCCTGGCTCTTGGTGCAGCACAAAAATGTCACGTCATGAAAATGTAAATGTTAAGTGAAGCAAAAACTGTTGTGCACACCCCTCCAGGAGTTCTCTAAGACAACACTGACCCAAAACCATACTCACTTACATCTGTCAGAATTTCTTTTTGACACAACAGCAGATAACTTAAAATAGGTGCTTCCAGTAGTCTTTTCACACTCAAAGCATGTTGCTGCTCCTCCTCCTAAACGAACAGTACACCATTCTTATGCAATCTTGTTTAAGTTTGAGACTTGGCCCAAAGTTCTAGTTTTGAGTAATACTCATCCCAATAAAAGACATAAACTGCTCTCTGTTTTTTGATGTAGCGGAGTTCACTACAGCCTATTATACTCCAGGTCTCGTTGACACACCCGGATAATAAGTCCTGAATGCTCTTCTTCTTCAACTTCAAAAATGTATCAATTTCAGTTTCAGAAGTATTTCCAAGTGCCACTTTCCAATGCATAAGTCGTATCCCAGACGCAGCTATCTGAGAAGTCTACCTTCTGTTCAAACTGTATCAGCAATTCAATATTTTTGTGACCATAAATCCCACAGAGGTTGATATCGGGAGACAGCAAAACTATATCAGCCTGTGCTCTTAGATAGCCCTTATCAAAATTGGAGTTACTCTAGATTGCAAATTGTTGCATAAAGATGCAACTTAAGATGGAGTACGTCAATAGGATCTGCACACTCTGGTCTGTACTTCTCATTAATTGTGACTGATAAAACCATGCTTTTACAATATCTACTTATTTTGTAACATCATTTACAGTGAGCATCTTTGTAGTTCCGCTAAATACTCTTGCAAAATGACCACACACTTGTTTCACCTTTTTTAATAAAAAAATAGTTTTAGTTCAAGCCACAGTTTTACTGCTAGTGAGTTATTCGAGACGAAGAGCAAGATGGCACACAAGCATGTTGTCAGAACCCACAATATTTACTTCAGAAAGACTCATCGAGCAGCCTGTCTTGCTGCATTAAGTTGGGCATCAGCGTCTCATCAGAGAAACCTCAAGACGGCGGCTGCTAGTTGCTCATTGTTAGCACTCTAGCTGTCACCTAATTCATTGAAATGTTCACCGTACTGAGGGAAAAAGAATCTTAAACGTGCATAGAGTTCCAAAATGTGCACTTCACTGAAGTTCCTTGAACTGATAATACTCCTGACGTTCATGTTGTATTTTACCATGGGTATCAGGCAGGATGTTTTGTAGCCTTTGCGGTAGCTAGGGCATCTGAGCCGTTGACTAGTTCCAGGCAGTGTTTAAAAATCATGTAGGCTACTCAGTTCAGTGAGCGTTTCCGAATCTTGGTCTCAAAAAGACTAGTGTCTCGTCTCAGAGCTCCTTGCCCCAAGCTACTGTTCCTGTTGCTCTGCCTTCCAGGAGTAGTGTTTCCAGTGCCTGCATTGCAGTAGCAGGTTCAGTAATTTCTGAAATCTAAGTGACATTAAGGTTACAAGAAAATAGAGCAAAATTCTATGCAGTAGATAAGTTTAACACTCAATAGTAATTTATAGAAATAACCCTGTATTGACATTGGAGTTAATTTGAATTGTTCATTTTTTACAGTTCCTCCCTAGCGCAATAAAACACCACCAGAAGTAAATGAAGAGACACATAGAAGACCAGGACAAGGCAGCCTCTTCTCGTCTCGCCTGCCTCCTTTCCCCCGTTGGAGCACTTTGAGCCTCTAGTGGTATTTTGGAGGTTGGAAGGGTTATGAGTTTGGCTTTGGGATTTGTCATTCTTCTTCTGAGAAGTTCTAAGTATAGCAATACATTAGAGTACCTGACAGTATCGTGTAGGCTCTCATTATTCTACTGTATTTTTAACAGCAGAATCGCCCGCGGTGTGGGAGAATAAGTCTAACCCACTGCAGGTGACACCTGTCGCTTCAATCCGGGTTTTGCTCCGGCTAACAAGCAGTACCTCACCTCTACCCAAGGGCAGGGATGACTGGACAGTCGAGCGCATGACATAATTGGTTTCTCAGGGAAGCTGTGGTCACTTAGGTCTATTTCTCTCAATTACATTAGTCTCATATATACAATGACAAACAGAGGCAGTATATGTTTCAATAATTATTTTAATGAAGCAACTGCATCTTAGATAGCAAAGCGTGAGCTGCAATAACCAGGACGACACAGCATGACAGTATTAAAATTGTGACAAGGAGAGTGAAGCATAAGAATAACGCTACCATATTGTCACTACAGTCAATAGACTAATTTCTACCTAGGCTATAATAGAGCACAGCTTATTAAGCTCTAATTCTGCCCTTCAGGTTCCCCCTGGGAAGACATCATCCCCCATACCTGAGCAAAGGCCTGAAGTCTTCATTAGCATCTGTAGCGAAGCATTCAGCAATCAGCATACAGTTGTGGTTCTCTGGCTGGAATCTCCCTCTAACGTGTAAGGGACAAGGAAGTGTTTTTATAATAAAACAGCTGATGTTCTACGAAAATGTCCCTGCGTAAAGATGCGCGTTTTCTACGAATATTGAAGACTAAACTTTTTTTTTTTTTTTTTATATATTTTTATTAACACTTCGCTGTCTTACATTTGTATTTCCATTTGTGGTAACATCTTGTTATTATTATACACACCAATCAAATAATCCGCATTTATGTTATACATTACATGTGCTCTGTTACACATCTCCTTAGTACTGTTATCTGTCCTTTTGTGTTCATTGATCACTAAATCGAATATATTGATCTCTTTGCTTTAATAGGCTATGCTCCTTGCGGTTCTGTGTTACCATTTTGAATTTTGTGACCACATAACAGTCTTAAATCATCTCTAAACTATAACTTGAAAAAAAGGATCAACATAATGGCTTTGTGTGGGTGGGTCTTGTAGCTGATAAAGAGAGTCAATCCTAGGGCACGTCAATGTACAGGGGGACGGCCAGCCACTCACTCTCCCCCGCCCTACCAATAGTGATGTAGCAATTTACGTCTTGTCCGTCTCTGTTCTACGTCGCTTGGTGCGGTCTGTTGATGTATTCGTCCATTTCTCGGCTCCAGTTTGGGAACCCTCCCCCCTGGGTCAACCTCGTAGAGTGTGCTAATCGACTCCTACTTCTACCTCGGGGTCTTCCGGTCTCTTCAATAGGTCATCCCAACTCATCACTAGGTCTTCCCACTATGGGGCAATGGGGGCCTGACGGATGCCCCTGGCTTCCTTAGCCTTCAGGACCTGCAGCTCAGCCCTAGACCATCTCACAACGTTGCCTTTCCATTCAGTCAGTGAGGGGTGGCCAGAGGCCTTCCAGCCCTTCGTGATCAGTCTTTTGTAAAGGGCCAGGGTCAGGTCCAGGAAACGCCCCCTAACCTTCCCCCGCAGTGTACCCGTCTTGAGGCCCAGCAAGCACAAATCAGGGGTGGGCAGCAGTTCCGTCCCAAGTAGTCCCGATAGAATCGTCATCATCTTCCTCCAACCAGTCTGAAGCACCGGGCATCCCCACACCATGTGGTCAAAGTCCGCTTCCCCACCCCCACATCTAGGGCATGTCCTAGGGATCCCCCCGTATATGCGGAACAGTCGGTGAGGTGTAAGGTATGTCCTATGTAAATAGTTGTATTGGATGTATCTTAACCGCGTATTACGTGAAATCATCCGGGGGATAAGCCAGTGTTCTGCTCCACTCTGACTCAGACAAGTCTCGCCCGATCGTGTTCCCCCATCTTTCTCTCAGGGAATGTAGAGGGTCAAGCGTGGCCTCAATCTGGGCCCGATATATTTTAGCGATCAAATGAGTTTCTTCCCCTGATGTCAACAGGAGGTGTAGCACCCTGTGAATAGTGGGCTCCTTGTTAATCGTGTCCCAGTGGTCCTTCAGAATATGCACTATCTTCCTTAAGAGTAAAAACTGTCCCTGGGAAACACCCCCCCTTGTTAGGTCAGTGAAGCTCTTCAGCACACCCTCTTCAAAGAACCCCCCAATTGTTTCCACTCCTGCTCTTATCCAAGGACCCAGCCCTAGATCCCCCGGTCCCTTTCCCCCTGGCTCCAGAACAAGAACCGATAACGGCAAAGCCGGGGAGTATGGCGGGCCCACTCCAACCCTTCTCGCGCACCTTTTCCAGCATGTCATCGCGACACTATTCGTTATGTTGTCCCCTAATGGGGCAATCTTCCTGTCTGTCATACGCGCTGCAATCCAAGCTGTATCCATTACACCGTGGGCGGTACACAAGTCCAGGTGTCCCCTGCCCACCAGCCAACCAGACACCCACTGTAATTGGGATGCCAGGTAATATGCCTCGAAGTCAGGGGCACCCAACCCACCCAAGCGGGTAGGTCTGCAGATGGTCATCAGTGCTGTGCGTCTGCGTCCATCGTCCCATATTAGCTCCCTGAGCAAAGTGTTCAATTCGCGAAACCACACCGGGGGGATCAGTAGTGGTAAATTAGCGAAGTAATAGAGGAGGCGAGGAAGCATAATCATTTTGGACAGCGCCACTCTGGCTATTATTGTTAATTTCAATGAGCGCTAGAACCCAACCGAGACCGCAAGGAACGGAGCGCCTTGCCAAGATTACCATCCAGGAGGTCACTCAACTCGTGGAATATTTGAATGCCCAAATATTTGAAGGTCTGTGGGGCCCAGTTCACGCCCATCGGTCACGCTCTGGGGCGCATGCAGCCGGGTAGCATGGGAAACACAAATGTTTTGCCGCGGTTAAGGCGTAGCCCTGACACCACCCCAAAGTCCTCCAGGACCCTTGGAGCCCATGGGAGTCCACCAGCCCCGTCCCTGGGATAAATTAGTATATTGTCCGCGTACAAAGAGACAATATGTTCGGTTGGCCCCTATTCAATCACCATACCCACCCCCTCCCTCCGTACCTGGGCCGCCAGGGGCTCAATTGCCAGGGCAAACAATAGTGGGGACAGGGGGCACCCCTGTCTGGTTCCCCGAAACACTGGCTATGCACTGGAAATTGTTCTGCCCGTTTTCCCTCTAGCCAGTGGGGACGAATATAGCAGGTCCACCCATTTAACCCAACTCTCCCTGAGTCCCATTCTTAACATCACGCCCCTTAGATAGTCCCACCTAATCAAGTCGAAAGCCTTCTCGTAGTCCAACGCAAGCAAGACTCCTGTTGGTGTCTTCAACTCGTTGGGCATGTGCAGAATAGCGAAGATTCGCCTAAGGTTCAGGGAGGTGCTGCGACCAGGGACAAAACCGTTCTGGTCCACGTGTACCAGTGTGGTCATGAGGGGGAGCAGCCGGCCAGCCATGATCTTACTAAGGATCTTAAAGTACATCTCCGCCAGCTGGGGAACCAATAAAGGTTTATATTTTTTGTAAAAATCCATGGGAAGACCGTCCGTGCCAGGGGTCTTCCCAGGGGCCAGCTGCGCTATGGCCTCACTTATCTCCTCCGTAGTCACTGGTCCCCCTAGGCTGTCCCTCCCTTCTGAATTCAGTATTGGCACTGGGATTTGCACTAGGAAGTTATTAAAGGCCTCCGTCTCCAAGTTGCTAGGTCTCCCATACAGGTACGTATAATAATCCCTAAATGCGTCATTTATGGGGCCTGGTCTGAGTCTACGGTGTCCCCCTCTGTCCAGTACGCTTGTGATGGGCTCGCTATCTCCACTCGGCCACACCAGCCACGCCAGCAGTCTACCCGATCTGATCTCCTCTGACAGTAGGGATGCCAAATATTTGTGCGTGCTGTGACACCTGAGCCGCTCCTCAATTCGGGAATGTTCTCTGCGGGCGCGGTCATATTCCTCATCTCCCTGCGCCACTGGCCCTCTGTCTCAATTCCCCCTCATGCATGACCTTCTCCAGGGTAGTCAGTTCCCTCTCAAGTGTACGCCTCACCCCCATCGACTGCCCCAGACAGAAGCCCCTTGTCACCACTTTAAGTGTCTCCCATTCCGTGGCCCTAGAAGGGGTGGATCCCTTGTTGGTCTCAATGTGTTCTGCCAGATGGCAGCGCAGGGCCTCTCTGTACGCCTGATCCTCAAGCGCCGCGGGGGCCAGTCTCCACAACGGTATGGGGGGTCTGTCTTCCGATACCCTCAACGACAACAACAGGGGATTATGGTTCGATAGACTGCGGGCAAGGTATTCAGAGTGAGTCACACTACGAGCCAGACCCGCGGTGCAGACCACTCTATCAATTCTTGTGTGCACCCGATGGAGGCCCGAAACAAACGAGTAGTCTCTGACATCTGGATGTTGTACTCACCAGACATCCACCAACCCCCAAGTGCTCAGCCATTCACCTAGACTTTGAGCTATCTTAATTGACACTGCCCCCTGTAGCGGCGGGGTGGACCTGTCCGTGTTTATATCTAATACTGCATTGAAGTCCCCTCCTATTAGTAATTCCCCAGTGCGTTGGCGGGTAAGGTGTCTTGATAAGCCTGTCATGAAGGAGACCTGATCCTGATTAGGGGCATAAATGCAACTCAAAACCATTGGGGGGACCGTGTAGGTTCCCCTTCCAGTATCACAAATCTGCCCTCCCTGTCAATATTGGAAGAATCAATCGTTAGGGGGACTCCTGCCCTGACCCATATCAATACGCCTCTTGCATAAGCTGAGTACTCCGTGGCAAACACCTGCCCCCTCCACCTACGTCTCAGTTTCTCTCCCTCCCCTGGTGCCAGGTGGGTCTCCTGTAGCATTGCTACCTGCACTCTCCTTCTCTTTAAGTAGGAGAGAATTCTATGTCTTTTGGCCGGTGTGCCCATCCCCCTGACATTCCAGGTTAAGAAATTGTAGTCTGCCATCTTGTTCGTTCAGTGTGATAAAACTGGACCTGGCGCACCCAGGACTCTGATTGGCCCTTTCGCATGCTCGTACCTTTTCTATGGTCGGTCTTCCCCACCCACTTTGCCATTTTAACTCGTAACGGCATACCCCAACTCCCCTTCCCCAGGGCGCCTCCGGAACTGTAGGTTGCCCAGAAAACTGTGCAACAGTGCAACTTGTTCAAACGCATAACTGCAGTACTCGCCAGCCTGGTTGGACAGGCGAGATTCTAGTCAGGGGGGTGGCCAGGTCCAGAGGGGCCACTCGTTCACTCTGTGTGCCATGTCTCCTGGCGCTTCTGCAGTCCTGGATTATCCGAGTTCGTCGGCCGTTTGCGGGGTCACCCTTGGGGTGCGGGTCAAGCACCCCAAGTCCCTGGCAGAGGACACCAGTGTGTCGTCGGACTCCCCCTCTGATCCCTCCTGGGGGGACACCTCTCCGCCCACACGGGCCGCCGCCTCCAGGGCCGCCCTCCTGCCCGTCTCTCTCTGTGTTTGTGTTGGCGCCAGTCGCTGTCGATCTCTGGGCCTTCTCCCCCTCGGGGCCCAGCGAGCCTTGCTACCATCTGGGCCCTCTCGTGCGGGTCGCAACGTTTGGGACCCATGTTTCTGGAGCCACTCCCATGCCTCCTCTGGGGACTGGAGGAACGTGTTCTTCCCCTCCATCATCACTCTTAATCTGGCTGGATATAGCAGCAAGTACTGGATCCCTTCCTCACGTAAGGCCCTTTTAACTGCTAGGAATGAAGCCCGCCTGTTCTGGACGTCCATCGTGAAGTCCGGAAATAGAGTCACCTCCCCATTTGCTACTTTAAATGGGCCCATCTCTCTGGCATTCTGTAGGAGGATGTCTCTGTCCCTGTAGTGCAGGAGTTTGGCGATCACAGCGCGGGGAGGTCTACCAGGGGCAAGAGGTCTCGACGGCACCCGATGCGCACGCTCCAGCGTGTAGAAGGGGGTCAGGCACCCCAGCGCGACCACCGTGCTTAACCATTTCTCCAGAAATTCCACCATGTTCGCTCCCTCGGCCCTCTCGGGGAGGCCCACCACACGCACGTTGTTCCTCATGTTTCTTCCCTCCGCATCCTTGGCTCGCTGTTCAAGTCTTGCCACTCTGACAGCAAGGGAAGTTACCTCAGCTGCCACATCCTTCTGCTTTGGCACGATGTCCTCTAACGTGGATTCCGTTTCTTTGACTCTGTCTACCAGTTTGGTGACCTGCTCTCAGAAGACCCACCTCAATCGCAACTTGATTAATGTCGCGCTGCAGTGTTGTCTTTGTGTCTTCTATTGCCCCAAGTATCTTGTCTAGGGTGTCTTGGACTTTGACTTGTGACTGGTCCTGTGAATCCGCTTCTCTGTCCCTGGGCGGCGCCGCGGGGTCCATGCTTGAGTCGGCCCTTGGGGGGCATCGGTTGAGCAAGGGGATGTACCCCAGAGGCCCGGAAAGCAGCCCAAATGTTATCGTATGCTCTTCTCCTTCCGTGTCCCCACGCTCTGGTCTCCACGGATCTCACCACAGCCCGCGGGCGGCCCGAGCCGGGCCCCAGGCATCCCGCCAGCCATCCTCAGCTTCCAGTCACAAGATTAGGGGGCTCCACGTTGTCGTTCCGTGGCTGACTGCCACCCGCTCCAGTCCCGGTCTTTTCGGTCGTTCTTCTGCTCGTCGCGCGACCAGGGCCACGCCCCACCAACCGGGACCAGGAATGCGCTGCAACCGCAGCTTAGTCGCTTTCCCACACGGGGTAGTTACCACCTCTTCAGTGCTTCCTCTGTGTCATTATCACCACACCTGGTCGCGCTCCACCACCACACGGGCCCAGCGTACTCACTCCAGGGTCGTCGGCGCTCCAAGGCACCCGGGCGTTCAACGGTCCTCCCTTGCCAAGCAGCCAGTCACTGTTCCCCTGTGGGGTGAGCCTCCTCAGCCACCAGCTCCACTGGTCCTTTCATTTCTGCTCCAACTCAAGCTCTCCAGGGGGGCGGCTCCCCTGCTCCCAGATCGGCCCCTAGGTAACACTGCCCAGCGCGAACGCGGGCCAGCTCCTGCTCCCTGCTGGGTCGAGTCCCCGCCTCCTGCACTGGCCTTCTTCCGCTTCTCAGGGCCCCCCAACCAACAGGGCCTATCGCCGGTCGCTCAGCTCTCCCGGTCACCTGCCCCCCTCCAGTAGCGTGACAAGCGGCCCACTCAGAGCCCGCGGGCCGCGCCGTCATTCCGCCTTCTTGGTGCCCCGCCTGGGCCAAGCGCTACACCCGTGGGCCGGCCCCAGCACGATCCAGGGCAGCGTCCGCCTCACCGGCTTTGTTGTTTTGTCGCCCAACGGGTCAGAGACCCACCAGGTCCCCCGGGCCGCCCCGGCACCTTCGGCGCGGCATGGAGACCCGAACGAGGTCCCCCGCCGCACCCGGGCCGTCCGTTTCTCTCTCGCGGCGGCCAGCAGCTTCACCCGAGGCCGCGGCTTCATGCGAGGGGAGGGCCCGACTCGATCATCCGCACCCCCAAGGTCCACAGCGGGGGCCCGGCAGCGTCGGAGGGCCGGCCCCCAGCATAGCACCCGCACTCCGAAGAGGGGCGGCCCGGACTGGCTCAGTTTACAGGAGTTTTTCCATCTGCCCCTCCGGAGCGATGGAATCAGACGTGCGCCATGACCGGAACCTTGGCCACGCCCCCCTATTGGAGACTAAACTTATACCACGTTCATCGGCAACCTATCTTGCTGTAGCCTTGAAAGAGACACAGATTGAGCAAGAATGTCTTGTTTGAAAACAGAGTGCTGGCCTAGGCAAAAACAGTTAGATAAACGGAAAATAAAACAAGACCGTAAAAGTGTTTAAGTATTGTAACAATAATAAAATGAAGCCGAATAAAATATATCTAGTTTAGAGTGCACAGTGGCATGGCCTAGTGTGTTAAAATAACGTGGATGGAGCTATAGCTAAAATGGCTACACAACAACAGAACCTGACAAGTGGTCAAACATTAACACTTTACTAAACCTCAACATGGAGGTGTTGCATGGGCTCTCATTATCCTAAATGAGACTACTGGATTTCTAGGCAGCAGGATCGATAACGGTGTGGGGGACTGAGTCTGACCCACGTGTAAGGAACTCTGTCACCCTAAATCCGGTTGTTGCTCCGGCTAACTAGCAGTGCCTCATTTCTCCCACGGGGAAGAAATGATTGGGCAGCCGAGCGCATGACATCTTTGGAACTTCTCAGGGAAGTCGTGGTCACTCAGATCCAAACCAACTCTCTCATTCACAATATGGTCTCATATACAAATGACAAAGACAGTATAAGTTTTATATAATGTTTTAATAAAACGACTGTATTTTAGATATTAAGGCGTGAGCCGCAATAACCAGAACAATACAACATAGTAGGATTGATATAGTAACCAGGAGAGTAAAACATAGAAATAAAGCTATCATAATTCCTAACCGTTTCTACTCTTCCTCTGCTTGTTCTATTTGGAGCACAGCATCTTAAGCTTTCAGCTTGCCTTTCTGTATCACTAGGGAGACGGACACACTCATACCTGAGCAAAGGCCTGTGATCTGGTTCAGCATCTGCAACGAGGCAGTCAGCGTCTAGTTGTGGTTCCCTGGTCGGAATCTCCCTCTTGCATGTATTGGGACAAGGAAGTGATTTTATAACTAACATGTCATCGTGATCACAAAATGTTCCTACGCAGGAATGGCAAGTCTAGACTCCTACCACGTCTATCGGCAATGTACCAGACTGTATCCTTGACTAAAGCACAGTGTGAATATGTTATGAAGAACTCCAGTGCTGAAGCAGGCAAAACAGTGTGATATGAATAAAAAACAACACCGTAGAACTGGCTATTCTGTAAAATAACAGTACGAAGCCTAATAGAAAGCATTTAGAGTAAAGTGCACAGAGGCTCTAAGCTGTTAGCAAATGAATAAAAAATATTTAGGGCAAAGTGCACAGAGGCCTAAGGCCTGAAGCTAATGCGCAAAATATACGTAAAACTGACCACACTACACCCTCCCCTTGTCGGTAGCAAGTGGTTCCAACAACATAAAAAAAAAAAAAACATGACCTAAATTTAAACCCAACATTTCGACAAGATGAGAAGACAACAAAGTCATAAATTTAGGAAACGTGACGATAGAGCGAATTGCAATATAGTGTCAATTTAGTCGGGAGAGAGAGAAAAAAAATCCAATTGTCAGACAGAAGCAATAGAACGTAGAAGCTCCTCCACTTCGAGTTAGGTCAATATCGGAAGATCCACGCCACAAAGTACCATGGAGCAGGTGTGGTCCAAAGCCCCAAAACCATTCAGGGCGGCACCCCTTGTAGCGCCAAGGAAAGAGACAAAACCATCTTCCTCCAGGAAGGGAATCTCATAATCCGCTTCACGAAGCAAACGCAACCGTAGTGCACAAGTCTGGGAATGATCCCTAATCGGGAACATCAACAGATCAAGATCAACCACTGGAGAGCGCTGCAGTGAGAGACAGAAAGCCAGTGCATGTTCAAACGAGCACCAAAGGCATCGAAACACGGGTTGCACACAATCCAAAACCGGTCGGAACGACAAAGACCAGTCACACTCCAGATGAGCCAGGAGTGTTGCTCCAAAACGCTGCATCATGCGTTCACGACACAGCTGTGCTGACGGGAGCAGCAATACAGGATCTCGTTGCGGCGGGACAGCCATTGCGAAAAAATAGCAACAACAGCAAAACTCCAGCCAATAAAGCCAAAGTAATCGGGAAACCCCCCAAAATGCTTCCGAAAATAGAGTGTATAGCCGAAGGTATCAAACCGAATATGGAAGAGAAGGTGTGAACGAAACCAACACCAACGGCTTTGAAAAAATGAGCAATACCAGCAGTGCTGGATGCATTAAATATACGTCCCACAAGCTCACGGAAGTGACTCGGAAAGTTAGTATTCAAAAGGGACTGTATCTCCGCCGATGACCTTGCCACTTGAAGTGCGTAGGTCTCGCTAGCAGATGTAAGGGCCACATGCTTTTGAAACAATAAAGCTTTCAGCCGACTCAACTTGTCGAAATCAACCTTGGAAGTAGCAATATGAGGCCAGATGTCCGCTACCTCCCTAAATTCAGTAGGGGGAAACAACACATTCCCGCAGCAGGTAACGGCCTTGTTGACGACAACAACGTAAACTATTCCGGCACGCATGCCACAGCAGCGTTCGCTGTTAAGAACAATGTAACTGCCGTTAGAAAGCACCTGGAAAGTGTTTTTAATTACCGGGACTGGAACTCCCTTCAGATAACAAGCTAAGTTAGCAATCGAAGCATTACACGCTCCGTGCAAGGACAGCTGTTTACAAACCATGGAATGGCTAACAGAAGCTTCGCATTCGCTACCGCTAAGAAAAACTTCCCGCAAACCATTAACACATCTGTACTGAAAAGGAAGCTCCCACACCTCGTGTATGTAACTGTGACCCAATAGTTCATATCTACCCACCGGAATGTGCTTCAAACAAGAAGTAAATTGCAGAGTGGAGATAGGCAAATTAATAACCCCATGAATCAACCACTCAGCTGACGGAATCTCAGCCACCGTAAAAGGCAGTTTCTCCAACTTTTCAATATTTAACATAACATACGTCGCTTCCTTCTTAGCCATCAATTGTTGTTGACGAGTTAAATTAAAGGAGATAAAGATCTCTCTGGCACGAATGTGCTGCCATGGAACGCGACCCGCCTTCAAGGTCTGAAGAGTCCAACCCAGCTGCATGATAGATCGTGTCTGACTCTGCCCATGATATAAAGAAGACATGTCTGATTTTATAATGTCAATAGCAGAAGAGACAATGCTGTCAATCGTGTAAACACGGTCAGAAAGGGTATGCATGCCATTATCAACAACAGACAAAGTCTTCAGCAGATCTTCTTGATCAATCTGTCTTAACCGGGCTGCAGCCTCCTGCTGGGAAAGTTTCCAAAACTCATTATACACTTCGTATAAGAACCTTTTTCTCCGGGGCACCTTGGGACCTGATAAGAAATCTTGTAAATCAGTACCATTAGACAGTAACTTGAGGTGTGACTTAACTGCACCCAGCGTGGAGTACTTCAACCATTGTTGACAAAGTTTTCCCACACTGTATGTAGTTATTATATCAGCATGTTCTGGTGAAATGTAACGAGGGTCTGCCCTACTAGTCCTGAACCCCCCAGAAGAGGTAACAAAACGTTGATGACACTGATTAGTGTCTACAGGCCACAATAACCACCCGCCCGGATGTAACGATGAAGCGTTAAGCGTACCATTCTGGACCCAATGCGTAAATTCACTAAAAGTAGCATTCACATAGTGCTGCCAGTTATTTAATTTCGAAGGGACAGGTATACTAGGCAAAGTCAATTCTCTAATCGACGCCAAGCCCAAACAACTAGTCTGTTGTACTGTGTCATTGAGGAAAATCATTTGCACAGGGATAATGCATGCTCGAAATAATGTATCTCTGCCTTGCATCTGCCAATTTTTCGTACCCCAAACACTTTTCAAGTCAACAGTCTTCAACCAGTATTCATATCCTTCGACCGAAAGTTTAGATACAAACGAATTAGAATACAGTAATTTAGTATCGGTCAACAAAATTTGCTTATTAGAATACGGTGTCACTTTAAAATAGTAAGACTTAGCATTTCGCTGATCATGCCCAGAAAAATATGCAAATTTATCATTATACGTTTTCGAACTCCCTTGTGGAGGAGTCGAGCAATGTTCCCATTGTACATAATTAAAGATGGACTTAGGGCTACTCGCTTTGTGAATAAAGTGGTGTCCATAATAGGTGTAGCAAAACATATCACCATGATTATCTCTAAATTGGTAAGCATCTTCATCGTCATAGACAGTATAATATTGCAAATCTTTTAGCATAGCATCTACTGTCTTCACATCCCAATCATCAGAAACAATGCCTGGAATAACAATATCATTCATTGATAACTTAAGAACATACGGTATTTGAATCAATTCAGTGGGACCATATATATCAAACATTACTTTATCCCACACAATCCCATCCGGAATTGGTATTGCAGAAATGTTCACATTGGATAAGTCTCTTCGAACCATATGAGAAGAAAAATGTGGTCTCAACACAGTCTCCACGGGCTCAATGTCTGATCGATCAGGAAGAAAATGACCATGTATTACCAGAAAAAAGGTAACCACAAATCCCAACCATAAAAAAATAGTCAGTACAGCCATAAAAAGCCACAAATAGTTCCAAGGAACAACAAAATATGTACGTTTAAGCCAACTCAGTAGCTTACGTGGACCTCGGATTGAAGACAGCGAAGACGAAGAGCTGGATACAGCCGCATCCGCGTCGTTGAAGCAGCCAGAGGCAGTTCTTGCAAAAGGTGCAACAGTGAACAAGGAAGCTGATGGAGGTTCTCTCCTAGGTACGCTATAAATCACATGTTCAGAAACATCAGTAGAACGTACAGCAACTTGAGAAAAAGAATCGATATCAATCGTTGACTGTGGAACAATCGCAAGATCATCTTCCACCCTCCCCAAGCTCGGAGAGGAAACAGGGTCGGTGCTAATCACCTGCAGCGGGACTTCTTCCCCAGTAGTGAGAGGGATGCCGGAACTACTGGGTGTCCCTCTTGGTCTGCTGTGCAGAATCGGCCACATGTTGTAACTTGACATTATCAATGGAAACAAAACGATTTCCTTTGGCCCCTTGCAGCGGCGGCAAAATCACAGTTCTCGTGCCGCTCACCCCCAACACCGGGACAGGTGCTCGATAAGAAGGACCAAATTCTTTCTTTACTGCGACCTTTTCACGCACTAGATCCCCAATCCTGGGTATCCAACCAGTAGGTGTTACTGGCTCATCCTTAATTCCAGAGGAGGCAGCACTCGCAGAAGAGTTATCTTCACGAAATTGTTGTAAATCCTGCAAAACAGTGACACGATCATTTATGTCAAAGGGCGTATCTGCCGCCTCCACACCAGGACCATCTAGATCAGGAATATACATTCGTGTTCCGAACAGGCACTCATATGAAGTACGACCCCCCAGTGACCTTCTAGGCAAGTTATTATGTGCTCTCTGTACTCCATACAGGTGGGCTAGCCAACTACGACCCGTACCTATAACCCTGGCTGTTAAGGATTGCTTTAAATCACGATTTAAACGCTCCACGACAGAATTTCCCTCGGGATGAAATGGAGACGAGAATTGGAGTTGGACCCCCAACGAAGCCATGGTGTCCCTGAATGCCTTAGAGGCAAAAGCAGGGCCCTGGTCCGAATGAAAAGCCGCAACTGCAAATGTATCGACAAAGATACGCAAATCTTTAATAACAGTCCGAGCGTCAGCCGAGCGCTGTGGCCAGACCCACACAAATCTGCAGCACGAATCTACAGCAACCAATATGTATTTGTATGCACTATCTGGTGTCAGTGGACCACAATGGTCCAAGTACACACACTGTAATGGTCTATTTGATATCAGAAGAGGAGTCTGCTGCGGGCGTCTAGCCGACGATGCTTTAATTTGTTGACAGACGTCACAACAAAGGACATACTGCTTTGTCTCCTTATAGAGACCAGGCCACCAATAACGGGCCTGTAAAAGTGAAATCGTGGCAGCCACACCAGCATGCGCAGATGCCACCCCTTCATGTGCTGCAGAAATTAATCGAGGTCTCTCAATCTTATTCGGTAACTCACGTACACCAACGCCTGGAATATTAACAACAGCATTTAGTGCACCACTCAAGCAGTAACTATATTTAGAAGGAAATTCTTTAGGAAATGGCGTGCCATCAGCCGTAGCTTTTATGGCAGCCGAAATCTCTACGTCTGGTTTTGAACTCGAACGAGTTACCGCGGCTACAGTGGCGATAGCCACTGCCGACTTTGCAGCCTCATCAGCCAAAGTATTCCCAGCAACGTGTATTCCAACGCGCTGGTGTCCAAGTGTATGTACAACATGGACTTTAGGAAGCGTCTCTTTCAGACCCACAACCTTACCCCGCAACAATTTATGTTTATTGGTGTTGCCTTTAGAATCTCTGAAACCAATCATTTTCCAATAATGCAGATATTCATTGAAGGATTGCACACAGTAGTAGGAGTCACAGACCAGCAAGGTCAAAATCGCCGGCTCTGCATGCTCCAACGCTAACAAAAGAGCTTTGAGCTCAGCCAGCTGCGCCGTGCAATCTCCCAAGGTTTTAGTATAAGTATGTCGGGGGCAGAAGACTTCCCCCTCCATAGTCCCGCTCACCACCGCACATGCAGCAGAATACTGTTGTTTAGTCCCAACCGCCGGTTGCGCAGAGCCATCGGTATACATGACCACTTCATATTGGTCAATAGGCAATGTGCCAGCAGGAACTGGGTACTCTATTTCATATTGAAGAAATTCTTGAGTCTGCAGCTTAGGGTCAAATATGTAATCCACATCAGTGGCCGTCAAAGACGTAGCCCATTGTATCCACCGAGGGTGTAAAGCTTTCGAATTAGGAACACTCGCTTTTGTAACAGCCTCTAAGGCCGGAATTGGGGAAACGGCAATAATGCGTTGGCCCTGGGCTAGCGGTCTTTCTTTGATCACAGCCATCTGTACTGCAGTGAGAATTTTCTCAGTCTGTGCAAAACGTTGTTCTGCAGCAGAATACAAGTGGGACTTGTATGCTATCGGGACTGCCTCCCCTTCATTAAAGGTGACATACGTAAATCCAACAGCCCCAGGAATCACCCTGATGACCAAATGAGTTTTATTGTCCCGTGTGTGTAAATGTTTAACCGCTAAGAGATCATTCTGCAACTCTCGCAGTATGTGTGTATGCTCAATCGTCCAAAATCTACTTGAAAAATTCGGGCGAATCAGTTCATATAAAGGTTTTATACGTGTAGCATAATCAGGAATGTAAGTTCTGCCAAAATTCAGAAACCCCAATAATGACTGGAGCTTCCGAACCGTATTAGGAGGCTGCAGTAAAGCACATTTCTCCAAAAAATGTGGCGCCAGGCTCTTGCCCTCACTCGATAACTCATATCCCAGGAAAATAACACTGAGGAAGGCAATCTGCGATTTCTTAAAATTAAACTTATAACCAATATCAGCAAAACCCACAACAATGCGCGATACGCGTCTGAGATGTTGTAGAATCTCATTGTCCGTTAAATAAATGTCATCAACATATGATAACGCCTCAGGGTCCAACTCGTGCAGAAGTTCAGTCACACGAGCCGAAAACAGTCCTGGGCTATTCTTATACCCCTGAGGTAAACGACAAAACTTTTTCTGAGAGCCAAACGCACTGAAACTGGTATAGTCCCGACTTTCGGGTGCTATATTCTGGCAGAAAAATCCATTCGAGATATCCAAGGTTGTTTTGTATTTTTTACGCACTATATTATTCACAAGCGCAGCGCTATGGGAATTCTGTATTGCATATGTGCGTGTATGACTATTCAAATGTCTGTAATCCACCACTATCCTATAGGAATGGTCCGGTTTAGCAACCGGAAATAAGGGATTATTCATCGGCGAGACACAAGGCTCAATCACACCTTGGTACTCCAATTGTGTAAGAATTTCCCGAACCGATGCCCTTGCTTCAAATTTAATAGGATATTGCGGCTGTGGCTGAGGTTCTCCTTTAATGGGAATGACATGATAAGGTGAATGTTTATCCCACCCCACATTATTTCTATATAGGGCGGGGGCTTGTGCTAGAGCCCATGATTTACCATATGACTCCGCTAGTTCTCTCGGAACAAGTGGTGAAAAGGAAGGCGCAATAACCTCCTCCCCAACCGGACAGTCACGAACAAAGTCAGGTGGCCAATCTTGTTCGGCCAACAGGACATCATATGATTTCACCACATGGTCCCAAAAGATGGCGTGTACAACGCGGTCAATGTCCCCTTCTAATCGTAGAGTCACAAGATATACTTGATCAGGATCAGAGACTCGCATATCCGCTGTCTCGACTTGTATGAAGTCATCAGTTGCTTTCACCTCCAGATGCTCTAGAAGACTCCGGCGAACTATTGTGACCCCTGCCGCGCTGTCTAACAGCGCTAACGCCCACGTCTTGTTCGTCAAGAGAACTCTCTTCTTGAGCGGCATGTCTAACTGAGACTGCTGCCACTTTCTTCTTTTTAAATTGCTGTTTTTGTTGCAGCGGTTTCTCTTCTTGTTTAATAGAAACCTCCGCTGAGCGTTGTGAATCCTGTCTCGGTTTCACGTACTCCGTCCTCCGCTCTGACCGCCCACCTCTCTCACTTCTTTTCTCCGAGGAGTCCTGAAAGGAACGAGATTGGCGCGTATCAGTATATTGATATCTATCAGGCGTCTTCAAAGTATCCCTATTCCTGAGATTATACTTATTTTGCGGGGGCTCCGGTTGCGGAGACTGCCCACCATCTTTCTTAGGTGTTTGCTGTTTCTTATCCCAGCGCTTTTTCGCACCCTCAGGTTGCTGTTGCTTAGAATTATCCTTATTATTTTTACCCTGCAATTGTGGCTTCTGCGGTCGAGCCCCTAGGCTATCACGACCAATACTAGAATATGTTTCAGCTATTATTCTCGGAAGTTCCCGCTCCTGATTAATCTGCGGAACGTCCCGAAGACGCATTCGCACTGCTAGTGCTACAGCCTCCCCCTTGAGATTACTCAAAATAATAGAAGAAACCGCGTCAAAATTACCCATCAATTGCATGCCTAAATCTAAGGCAGGGGCAGCCCCATATTCATCCTGAATTTGTTTAAGCACCTCCGGCAAATTAGCCAAAGTCGGTGTACCGTGTGCTGTAGTATAGAGTGCGGCAAACACCATGCCCCAAGTATTACAAAGATCCACCGTAGGAACCATCCCATACGGCAAACACATCGTCAAAATTCTATGCTTATCCTGAGGTCCCGTATGGGGAAATACTGCTTCCAGCGTATTAATTTTTTGCGCCAGCCAAAATGGAGTCTCCTCACGTTTAGCCGGTACTGTGCCCATTACAGAGTGTACAGTGGCCGGATTGATTCCCGGTACCACCGCATGTGGGTGAGCTGGAGCAGCACGCGCTGCATTAGTATTTAATGTCTGCATCACAAACTGAACCAATCGTCTGTACGTTGCAGTTAATTCCACATATAAACGACGCACCTCAGCCACTGCCACATTTGCCACTCCAGGATATGGTGTATATGTAGCCAATAAAGGCCAGGTCGGACCATCATTACTCAACGGACCTAACCTTACTGGTGTTACTGAATGTGGGAGGGCGCCATCAAGCCAATTATGGTGTTCTTGATAAGATAAAGGTATTTCTAAGTATGCATAAGCCCTGTATTGTCCAGGGACATTCGCAACAGTATATTTGTGAAAAGTATTTGTACCCCCATCAGCTGCTGGAAATACGACCCAAGAATAAAAAAGTTCTGTTCTATAGGCTGCATGGGCGTCCACCACAAAAGTGACCGGACCCTCCTGGACCGTCAGTCCATGTGCTATCAGATGACCCGTGAGCGGCAATCGCATATTAAGCGGTATATTTATTACAACTGGATTCGCCATTAGTATAACAATAATAGCTCTAGGACAGAGAAGGCACACCAATATCGGGGTATTTCCTTTCAAAGTTCAAGCTTGAACAACCAACCACAAAGTATGAGGATGTACCCAACCTGTGGTGGCGGAAACCCTCAGCCCCACGGACGTCTCCGTATACGGAACGAGGAGTCAAAATATATACGAGACCGAGAGAGTCAGTCGGACCCAAACATTAGAGCCAGACCAAACGTTGGCGGCGCCATGTCGCGTGGGCTCTCATTATCCTAAATGAGACTACTGGATTTCTAGGCAGCAGGATCGATAACGGTGTGGGGGACTGAGTCTGACCCACGTGTAAGGAACTCTGTCACCCTAAATCCGGTTGTTGCTCCGGCTAACTAGCAGTGCCTCATTTCTCCCACGGGGAAGAAATGATTGGGCAGCCGAGCGCATGACATCTTTGGAACTTCTCAGGGAAGTCGTGGTCACTCAGATCCAAACCAACTCTCTCATTCACAATATGGTCTCATATACAAATGACAAAGACAGTATAAGTTTTATATAATGTTTTAATAGAACGACTGTATTTTAGATATTAAGGCGTGAGCCGCAATAACCAGAACAATACAACATAGTAGGATTGATATAGTAACCAGGAGAGTAAAACATAGAAATAAAGCTATCATAATTCCTAACCGTTTTTACTCTCCCTCTGCTTGTTCTATTTGGAGCACAGCATGTTAAGCTTCTAGCTTGCCTTTCTGTATCACTAGGGAGACGGACACACTCATACCTGAGCAAAGGCCTGTGATCTGGTTCAGCATCTGCAACGAGGCAGTCAGCGTCTAGTTGTGGTTCCCTGGTCGGAATCTCCCTCTTGCATGTATTGGGACAAGGAAGTGATTTTATAACTAACATGTCATTGTGATCACAAAATGTTCCTACGCAGGAATGGCAAGTCTAGACTCCTACCACGTCTATCGGCAATGTACCAGACTGTATCCTTGACTAAAGCACAGAGTGAATATGTTATGAAGAACTCCAGTGCTGAAGCAGGCAAAACAGTGTGATATGAATAAAAAACAACACCGTAGAACTGGCTATTCTGTAAAATAACAGTACGAAGCCTAATAGAAAGCATTTAGAGTAAAGTGCACAGAGGCTCTAAGCTGTTAGCAAATGAATAAAATATATTTAGGGCAAAGTGCACAGAGGCCTAATGCCTGAAGCTAATGCGCAAAATATACGTAAAACTGACCACACTACAGAGGGAGGAGGCCTTCTATTAAGCATTTAATTATTATCAGGACCAGTCCAGAATGGTCGAGGAAGATGGGTAGTTCAATGCATAGGAACATATTCATAATCTTTTGTAATGGAGGAGGCACCTGAAAATAATTCTCCAAATGCAGGTTTTTTTTTATTATAAAATCTCAGATTTATTTTTCATAAATATATGGATATATATCGTCTATCATCATGTTTTCGTCAGAACATAATTCATTCAATTTTTTCTGAGCATAATTCATTCACAACCTAATCCAATACACAAACATAGATTATTATTTTATAGATATACATTGCATCAGAATTAATCTACCACTGAATAGAAACAGCAGCAACTGGTTCCTTGTTAGGTTCAATTCAGAGGTGAAAATAACTATTAGTAAAGTCTTCAGCTCTGAGTCGCCACAGACATAACACAGAAATAATGCCAGCTTGCACATGTGGCACATGTTTTGCGAGCCCTGTTGCTTCATTGGGGCTCACTGCAGGTCGCAATTAAGTACAAAGTATCTATGTCCTCAGTTTCTTCAAAGTAATACAAAGTCAGTCTTCTTCTAAAGTGTAGTATAGACACTCCCACACTCTTGGTGATACTCTCACCATTCCACGATTTGCACTTCAGTGTTCTAACATCAGAGATCATCATCTTATTAGACACTCATGTTTGAAAGAGTGCACAAAGAGAAAACTCTGCAGGCATGTAACTCGGCAGTTTTCTTTTTTAAATTGTCATTTTTCTTAAATGCATAATGGTTAACCGTCTAGCTTTACATTATTTGCCGTTGATAGACCAAGCAAATGCATTTGTGATAAACTTAAAATGCTTGAATCTAAAAGGATACATCACCAGTCCATCCTGTCCCTCGAGAGCTTAACTTTGATTCTTTACTTTAGAATTTGTATACATCTTTCCTAACATCGTGATTGGTGCATTACCAGTTATGTTTTATCTGTACTGTTGCTAAATAATACCAATTGATGCTGGGCACAATAAATAAGCATTGGCAAAGCTTGTAAATTTCTGCTCCAAAATGCTACGGAGTTGGCTTTTCCAGAGCTTTTTTGATGGGTATTCTCGTGCTTGCAAATGCAAATGCATGAGACATAACACATTCAGCTGCACAGCCAGCTATTTTGTAATTGTTTCTTGTTAAGGAGGAGCCATTGCAGGATGGCCACTGAGGAATACACATGCATCCTAATACATGTGTGAAACTTGACACTTGCATTGCCACGTCCAGTGGCCATCTTTAAATTACTGGTCTAACAAAATAGACAGTGAGTTTGGGAAGCTAAATTAAAAGTAAGGAAAAGTGAAAAACAGAGTGCATCAGTGCACAAAAGTGAGCGAGCTACCATTTGCACTTTGCTGTGTTCTGATAAATTAAAAGACAATATTATTTTAACACAGGGAGCAACAGGGAGGGTAGTAAAAAAAACTGCCCATGAAAATGTGCCTTGTTGTCCCTTGGAGTGCTGACAGAAGACATAAAATCTCCTCAAATCAGCAGCGAAAGGATACAGTTCATCCAATTAGTACACTGAGACCGAAATGCTCCTGGGCAAAACAAAAACAGGAATAAGAATAGGGAAGAACGCCATCCAATTAAGAGTAGAAACCTGAGATAAACAACAAAGGCTTCCAATTATGAACAGGGGGCTGAACCAAAGCCTACCCTAAGTATACGTTTTGTATTGGAAATGACAGGCTTGCCACATACAGCAAAAACTGTTTGTAGCTAAAACCTAAAAATGATTTATGCTATCCAGATCTTAAATTATAACAACCTTTACTGTAGGTTTTTGTACTAATTCTGCATGCTCATGCATTTTGTAGATCATATTATTTTATGGAAATATGTAAACTATAGATTTTTGACAAGCTGTCAGGTTATGTTTATCACATGTTTGGGTTAAAATTTGGATTTTGTTTGATGGTTTATAATAATGAATATTCGAAGGAAGATGTTGGAGTAACATTGTCGAGCGGAAAATGGAGCAGGCCGAGATGTGTTTATAAGAGGGTAATTTTGAAAAACTTTTTTAAACTGCCTGTTTGGCTTCCAATGCATTCCTCTTTATACATGAATTTTAACACAGGTGAAACCGTAAGGAAGAACAAATCCCCGTCTCAAACATATTGTGGCGGGGTGCTGAACTTCATTTTGTATCATATTAGCTACCAAGATTAGCTATGTAAGAAAAGGAAAAATCGAGATTCATAATCCTAAAAAGAATAGCAAATAAGAAGTGAGTGAGTTGACTTTCTTTTTATGTGGTGTCTCATACAGAGAGTACCTAATATGTAGGTGATGATTGCTATTGGAACAATATCAAGAAGATGGGTTGTGTTTTTAGTTGCTAGTGCTTCATGTTTTCTTGACAACTTTTGAAACGATTGGGCACAGGATGCTTATTTCCATTTTATGCATATGTACAAGCAGGGTGGGGTTCGATTGCTTTTCATCTTTTCTGTCTGACCATACTCAGTAAAACGAGATGGGGGTACCTGAAGATTGTCTGGCATGCAGGGCTCGCCAGGCTACTGATGTAGCAGAAATATTATTGCCACCCCTGACGTCACTTTGATCATCTTTATGTGGCAGTCTATGCATATTGATAAAATAAGTACTAATCGATTTGGTGTAAAGTGGTGCACTGAAAGTCATATTTATGTGCATATTAATGTGCATTCACTGTAGGTTATGAGGTTAAACTGTTGTGGTGTAGCCTTTAAACTTAATGTTCCATCAATTCATTTGTTTCTGTGTTATTCTTCATCACGTTCATTAATAGTATGCACCAAAACAATAATGATTTTCAGAAGAGTAATGTTAAAAATGTTACCTACAAAAGTTGAAGATTGTAGTTCTGTACCATACTTAAGGAAATGTATTGACAGTTATTTCATTTTAAATCTACTATAACATGATTAGTGACAAAGCTTGTTAATGTTGAATTCATAAATCTGAATGTTCTTTGTACTTCTTTTGCATAAATGAATGTGCCATTTTAATTCACTTTGCTTTATCCTAAGTGAAGCCTGCAAGGCCCTGTTTCCTGACTGCAGAAAATGTTTAGTCATTCTTGCCAACGTGAACTTTCCTTATCATGAAATGTAAGCTTGTTAGTAGATGCTCTATTGTTTTACAAGTAGTTAGCCTGAGACACTAACTTTGAGCACAGTACATTCAGGATCTGTGGAACTGAAGTATGTGTACATTTGTTTCAACTCCCAAGGATGAGCTAAGATGGATGCCTTCTACATGTGGGTAATGGGAATCTTCACTGATGTTGCAGTCCTTGTCGTATGACTGACTTTCATTGGACAATTACACCTCCTGTGTCGTGAGGAGTGATGGATGAGCAAATCATCTTTCACTATGAACTTTAATATACCATTCCTCAGTTAGACTTTGGTCAATCTTCCCCACTCTTCTCTGATCACTGGACCCCTTGGACCAGAGAGGTACAGTCCTCTTTACCCTTACCATTCTTTGAAATACTTTGCTGAGACTTAAAAACTTTTCTCTTACCCAATGAAGACGACTTTTGACTGAGCTTTTGACACACTGATGCTTTCCCCTTTTACTTGCTCTCTCCCAACTTTGCTTAGTAATCTTTTGCGCCCAGATGTCAATTCTTTTTGTCCTTTTCTTTGTACCCTTTTGCCCACTTGTTCAGCCAAGCACAGCTTAACTTTTAATTTACTAATCTGCAAGGATTTCCGTTGCCCGCGCTTCCTAAGCTTAGACGACTTTCGAATTGCCTTTTTGATTAAAAGAACTAAGCACTTGTTTTCGGTGCATCAGATGTTTCTGCTGATGTTTTGTATGACGTTTATTGAATGCTTAGTCCTTTTGATGATAGTTTGTTTGAATCTTTTCCGTCACCTTGGTCAAACTTTGTTTTGAAAATTGTCTACATGACTTTGAGTCTGAGCTTGTACTAAGACCCCTTATTTCAGACTAGACTTCTCTTTGTGTGGCCAAATGGGTCATACTGTCATTCTAAAATTGATTTTTGTAAGAGAACGTTTGTTGCCTTATGTCTCCTCACACTTATGCTGGGTGAACAGATTTATTGACCTTGTTGAAAAGCATAATCCTGAATAGGAAAATGTTTGGCTCTACCATAGGTTTCCATCTTCACACAAGTTGTTTTTAACACATATGAAGCCACCGGAGGCTGCAGGATAAACTTCAGTTTGTTCATGATGTCCAGAGCTGCAGCTTTAAATCGATGTGCGGATGAAAGTAGCTTCATTAAAATTTTACTCTGTAAAAAAATTAAAAAAATAAAAATGATTTGATTTCTTTTGGATTCTAAACTTTAGCTTTTCTTGCATATTTTGAATAAACCCAGTATTTCTGTTCATTTCAAGTATTCTAATCATCACAATGTTTATTCTGGCTCCTTATTCAAGAAGAGTTTGCTCTTGGGGACTCAGTGTTTCACTTTCCAAGGATGTTCAGCAACTTAAATGTCCCAAGATACTAAGTGCTGTTGGCTAACACCCCAAGGCTGGCTGGAAATGTTTCACATTACCTAGGGATACTTGGCAGCTATTGGTTGCATACCTGTGAATATAGTAGATATTAAGGCAATCAGGTAGAGGTGGAGCTGCAGCTCTTAGAAACTTAATTGGAACATAATCATTGACAGCAGTGAAACTTTGAAGTTGAGATTAACGGATTCTTCGAAACCATATTGTAGTGTTATTTCTCGTTGTATTTGCTATGGTACACTATGGTGTTTGGCATTTTATTAAGTGTGGTACCGCAAATGAAATGTCATAAGTACACTGAAACACCCCAGTGAAATAAATTTGTCCTTGCTCGAAAGGGGGCTGCAAGGGGACCCATGAAGGTGGAAGTGACTGTTTCTTCTACTTCTATGTAAACCTCAACAATAAGTTTCAATCCTTCCAGTTCCACTCAGCCCTTCACGATTCTGTATTTGATACAACAAACACCATTGAGTTATGAAATATTATTCTTTGTATATTTAGCACCAGACGTTTCAGGCACCATTTACGTCATGAATGAGTGTAATAACTGAGTAACAGGTGTTGGCTAAGTCAATAACCCTGACTTGAACTTTGAGTTACAAGCCAGAGGCATTGGAGTCGCCAGAGGTTGCTAGCTAGTACACATAAGCAGGGTGATAAGGAAATGCCAGGTGATCTGAATGCAAGCAGTGGCCTGGCATTAAGATTAGAAAGTGCAGCTGGGCACACTGAGAGGTATCTATAGCACATTAGTAAGTTGACAAGGAGCCACTAAGGGCCCTGGAAGTTTGATGGCTAGCCAGTCTTGTGAGATAGAATCTTCAAGGCTGCCATCTTGGAGTGGGGCCATCAAGCCCAGCTGCAGGACGAAAGGAGTTGCTATGCACCCTGAAAACTGGATGCAGTAAATTGGCTGGATTACAAGGAGTCACAGGGTGTGCTGATATACACCCTTAGACTAACAAAAGGATGACAGGCAGCCTCTGGGTGTGCTGAAAGGTAGACTACCACCAGGGTATCTCAGTATAAAAACTGTGGGCTGACATTTTGAGGTCACATCACCAAGTAAAATATACTAGAGACTGCTTTAGGCCCACACTTGAGTGCTTACATCAACAATTTTACAAGATTAATGCAGCAGTAAAAAAGTTTAAAAAAAATTATTATGTACATCTTGAATTTTAAAATAAAAAAGTGAATGTGTTGTGATTGAGTGGCCTTTGTAGATGTATATAGTCCCTCATTCATTACAATGGAGGTGAGAGAAATGTGCCAAAGCACGTCCTAGGTATGTGTTTAAGTATTGGTGACACTAGGTCTTGTGACAGCTAAAAATATCCGTACCCAGACCTAAAACACCAACTACTCTCTAATATGTTGAGACATAAAATAAAACAGTATTCCTGTGCACAAATAAAAATCCAAAGTAGATCACCATAAGGTAGAGGTAGGTTTATAATTTTTCATGTGAGCATACCTAGCATGTTTTCGAATAGGGTAAATCAAGACTTCATATAACATTAGAAATAAGTTGCTGCCAAGTGTTCATATCATCAGTATATCACAAGCTCCAGTGGCATGTTGTGACATTAGAAGGTAATTTGACTTGCAGCCCTCACCTCTGGTTAGATAGCACCAGTGCGTCTCACAGTATTTGAATAAGTACAGCTAGGGTGTCTTTAAACTGGCAAATACATTTTTATCATGACTTCGTACAGGAAAATCTTTTTGCAAGAAATGCCACAAGGTAAAATTAAGTCAGTAAGTGACATGAATTACTTACTCTTGAAAGGTTCTTTTGAAGTTATTCACTGCTATTTTTAAATACTGGATGAAACAACAGCAGAGTAAGTTCTGTACTGTGCGTAAGCTAAATCTGTGTCGGGGGGGGGGACTATAAAGGTCTTGTCTAGTTGTCAGTGCCTTCATTATGTGCAGGCTCTTTGCACTGTGGCCTTTCCTCTTTACTCACCTTTGGCATGTTGCCCACATAATGATTTATTGCTGAAAGAACTCCACGTCTGGAGAAGAACTATTTATAACAGATGTGGATTTGCTCTTTGGCAAGGAGACAGGAGTCTAAAGGCAGCCTACAGTACAGTAAAATGCAAATGACAGTTACACACTTTGTCCCTTTACTTTATTAGGTGTACTTCTCAGTCAGGATGGGGGCACAGAGGGCTGTATTACCTTTGCACAAAACTAAACACCGTCACTTTTATCAAATGGAAGACCCTGCATGCATTCAAATTAATAAGTCAGGCATTCATTATTGTTTGTGTAATTGTGTAGCAACTCATGTTAAACCATCTGGTTGCGTTTCAGTGCTGGAGTCTCCAGCACAGAGTGGATCCCATGAGCTGAGACCATGTGCACATATCAGACCTTTGTGACCCTCTAGACCTTTATGCCCAGCCTCCTCATTTCACAGAATCTTGTACAAGTCCTCATCTCTCTTAGATGAGGTTGCCTCTTTCATTTACACTTTTGCTTTCTTCTTTCGTATGGAACCTTTTAACCTCTAGCTCAGGGGCGGCCCCTCCGCTATTATCATTTTATTTTTTCACTTAGGGAGGGTGGGGCTGGACCAGCAACCCCTTCATCACCAGGGAGGAGTAGTGGTGGTGCTTTCTAACTGTTTCGGCCAGCCAAACTAACATGCACACTTTGAACTCTCCACCCGGCTGTGTTTTTTACTGCCAGGTGGAGACCAGGCACAGGCTCCCACTCCCTCCCTGAGCGTCTTTTCAGCCCGCTCAGACCAATCCAGACGCTTCTGTCATGCTGCGTAACAGCATGAAAGAAGCATCTGTATTAGGGAGGGGAGAAGAGAAGCACCAAGGCGATGGGAAAACTGAGATGAGGTCCGGCAGCGCAGTTAAGTGTTTTTTAAAATTATTATTAGCCACCCACCGCTGCGCGTGCTGCCCCTCCGGCAATCCCTGGCAGTGGCTGCCAGTGCTCTAGCTTACATCTTTCCTAAGCCACCTTTTAATGTCTAAACCTATCCATGATTTCCCATTCTGCCTCGGATTCTTGCTCCACTAAAGACAACCATCAGCTTTTCTTTACCAACCTGATTATCCACCACATTAGTCCCACCCGCTCATCCTTTTTTCACTTCTCCCCACACCATGACATATCAGAAAACACCCATAGGAATATGTTAATTGCTCAGCTTTGGGATATTTGATATTCCTTTCACTGGGCCATATGAATGGAGTTAATTGTTGGTTTCAGTATGTATTTGTTTGCTAGTGCCTGTTCGATAAATTGTTAATGAAATGCCTCTGTGAATGTCTGAACTGAGATGCATAATCTTTATATAGTCTCAAAGCATTTCAATTGGCAAGGAATAAAATAATTGATAGCTGTAGGAAGTTTTTCCAGAAGTTCGGTGGTAGGGAGTGGTTACTGGGCTTGGTTCGGTTGAATCAGAGCCATTTAACACAGTTGTCCTGGGGCTTAACATTACACCAGACTCCGGAACTGAGCTCCAGTGACAGCTCTGCAGCACTTTAGTTTCAAGGTAGTAAAGTCTATCAGTCCATGCCTTACACAGGAATGTGATGTAGAGATAGAGACTACAAATTCAACAAACAATATTGACATGGGCAAAAATGGCAGCCAGGTAGTTTGGGCCTGAGCTACTCATCCACCCTCCGTTTCTTCCTCCTCCACCTGGTAGTTATGCTATCATGTTAACAGATACACAAATTACGTTTCCTCATTCCTGGGTGACGCTGCTCCACTGTGTCAGTAGAATTCTTTAATTTCAAGGTGCATGCTCTGGGTGGGTGCCCTCAAAGATATTTCTGGTGGACAGAGAGACTTGCTGTAGCAGGAGTGGCGATGCTGTTTGTCTGTGCCCCAGTGACACCCAAGGTTGCAAGAGCACCACAGAATGCTGGTGGAGCTTCAGTGTAGCTCAGAGAGCAAAGTGGGCCCCCTGAACAGAAGACATGGTTGGCAGAGGAACCTACCCTTAGACACTATTGCCAAGATTCTAGGTTCTAGGACCACTAGCAGGTACAAGAAATTTAGATGGGAGTAGAGCCTGATGGAGCCACACACCTTTTGTCCTCATCCTTCCAAAATGACCTCCCGTAGCTCCCTACTGAGAGAGAACACCTCTAGATGTCAGCATCTTCCATAGGTTTTCCAGCAGCTCCAGTAAGGACGAAAGATTTCTCTAACTTTTTACTAAATGTACTGCCTTCCAGAGTGGCTAACAAGGTAGTAAGGGGAGATGTTTAAGCATTGCAGTGCAAAGCTTTGGAGCCTCTTAGCAAATATTCGACTGTTCTACATGCAAAAGCAAAATTCCATTAGAGTGAACTGACTGTGAGGTGCAACCTTGGAGATGTAGTTCCTGTTGTACCCATTCCAGGACAACCGGTTGTCCATCAAGGATTTGGCAGTGAAAAGAAAGTAAAAAGAAACACACACAGCACTACTCAAAGCTTTGCAAGATACATATGGGGTAATAAGGCTTCTGTATTATATGAAATGCCTAAAGAGAATGATCTCCACCCATTCGCTGATTCATCTGAACAAAATGTTTTTGTTACTCCTTCAAGAATGAAAGGTGCTGCAAATGGTGGTGAAGACAGTATTAATTCTTGTGCCAACTCAGAGCACTATTAATACCAATAATTCAGTGATTAGAGAATGATATTGCTACACAATTAGTTTCCTTTTCAGCTCTAGCTACTAATCTTTCTGAAAAGAAAATACAATACTAATGACTCTGTCAGTACAGAGAGGTACTTAATGCCAGATGGTGATGGTGGTAATCCAGAGATAACAATTGCAGAACAGCACCTTTTTAAAATAATTTTTTCAAAAGTTTTTTATTCTTGTGAGAGAGTGCCTCTTTTTGCGTGGTCACTCCAATTTTTTGTGTATTAATACTGCTGTTTTTCTTCTGACTGTGCCCTGGGACACTGCTAGTCAGGCCACAGTGCATGGACTCTGTCGACCCCTAAGACATGGAAAAATGGCTTATTCCTAATTGGTATATTTAGCTTAAAGTTAAATGTCTCCAATGGATTAGAGTACTACTTTGCCATCCACAAGTGCGACCAGACAAACGCGACTCTATGCTTACCACTGTAGCTTGGCTGCTGCAGTTTTACAACTGCAGCCCTGCCTGTCAAAATAATGAATGAATGAATGACGGGTGCTTTTATAGTGCACGCCTACTAAGCAAGTGTGTCCTGGCGCATTTTTGAATTGGTATCTTCAGAGTGTGTCACAGTGAATTACCATCTCTCTATTACCACTAACGTCTGAAGAGGTTTGTTTTCAACCTTTTTAAAATTTTGGGTTCATCCTCAATGACTCTCAGGCAAACAGACAGCTTGTTCCACAACCTTGCTGCTTTAACAGTAAAGGCAGAACCCCTCTCTGTTGCTTCAGGAATCGGGGCATCACAATGACCCCTGGAATATAAGAACATAAAGACCTACCAGGTCTGTAGTTCTGAATGCGTTAATTGACGTACACAGGCCCCCTGTTATAAAAGGCTTGATGCGTTAATGTCACAGCCTTATACAGTATGCGCTAGCTGACTGGTAGCCAATTAAGTCTTTCTCAAAAGAATGATCCAGAAGCACCAACCCACCCTGGAAGTGGATCTCTCCCAAATAGTAATACTTCCATCTTATCAGGGTTGCACCTCAGCCTGTTGTGTTTCAACCAGTCAAGCACGGCCAACATACACCAGACAAATGCAGACTTTGCTAGATTCCCATCATGTATGAGTAGTTGAGTATCATCTGCATAACAGATGATCTTGATCTTAAAGGATTCCACCAATTAGGTTGAAGGATACATGTAGATGTTGAATAAACTGGGGCTTCGAGAAGAACCTTACAGTACTCCCCACCTCATCTTTTTCTCCTGAGGCCTATGGCTTTATCAAGACCACCTGCTCACATGCCTCAAGTAAGGAGCCCAGCCAACTCAGTGCAAAGCCTGCTATCATCACATGTTCTAGCCTGTGCAGCAGGATGTTATGATCCACAGTATCAAATGCTGCTGACCGGTCCAAAAGGGCCAGAGCCACACTAAGGCCAGCATTCAGGCTAAATGTGATGGACGTTGAGATCTTTTTTTAATGTGGTTTTGGCGCTGTGGCAGGCTCTGAACCCTGATTGAGAGTGGTTTATTAGGTTGTTCTCATTCAAGAAGGTGGTTAATGTTGATTTACCAGCTTCTCCAGCACCACTGATGCTCCTGGAAGCAGTGAAACTGGTCTAAAGTTCCCCAAGGATTCAGGATCCGCATTGTTGTTGTTTTTTTATAGTAACTGAATAACCTTTGCTCTTTTCCAGCTATCTGTGACAATCCCTGACTGGGGGTATAGACTGGAACAATTTTATCTGAAATTGACTTCAATATATGCAGAGGTATAGGATCAATGGGGGATCCAGACCTGCTCTTCCCAAAAAATATAGTCACTGCTTCCACAGAAGGAGCCAGAAAAGTCGACAGCTTTGAGTGAGAAGTTGGGATATCTAAACTTCCTAGTTCTAACCCTCCCAAATCTCCAATCACCCCTAGCAGATTGAACTGAATTCTAATTATTTTCTCCTCAAAGAACTTGCTAAGTCGGGAGCAGAGGCTGGTAAAGTACAAGTGGGGGAGATGAGGATTTAGGATCTATAAAGTTAGTGACGATCTTAAAGATCTCTTTCTTGTCGTTCTCCACCTCTTTATTGCAGTGTGTGTAAAAAGAACTTTGTGCCTTTTTAAGTTTTTTGTGATGCATTTTCAGGGCCCTTTCATAGTGAACTTTGTCCAAATACTGATAAAAGTGGCGCCAAACAGTTTCCAATTACTTACATGCAGCTCTTTCTTGAGCTAATTTCTGCGACCAGCATGCTGAGTGGGCCTTCATAACTTTTCTTGAGGCCGTAATGGGGGGGCTACAATGTCAGATGCCCTTCTACGCCAGAACCTAACCTAACTGGTTTGGAATTCGACAGGATACTCCATAGTTCAGGTATGGACGCCTTGTTCCAACATCTATTCTCATTCTGCTGCATTGGGGGTCAGATATCCCTTAAATAATCAAACTACCACTCAAAAGGCATTAAGAAGTGATCAATCAGGACACTGCTTGAGGTGATTCCCCTTTTAGCACTACATTAGAAAATATGTTATCAATAGCAAGGCCAGCCTCATGAGTGGGCCCAGTAGAAACTCCTGTTAAATTAAAGGAAGCTAAAATATCCACAACACACATCGTTAGAGCTCCTCTGCCCTATCGAGTTGGATATTGTAGTCACCGAGTAAGGTGAAATCAGCGTAGGAGATACAGTATGGGGCTAGAACTTGGTCAAGGGAGGCAATGAAGTCTCCTGCATAACCCGGGGTGGCGGTATACCAAAATCCCAGAAAAACAGTGCTGTCCATCAATGGCTAGTTTGAAGCCCAACGCTTGAGCTCCTAATAACCCATGAGGTTTAAAGATATTATAGCTATACATCCTTTTGTAAGCCAGTGCCACACCCCCACCTCATCTTCCCACCCTATCTAAACGCTCACAAACATAGGAATCAGGAATAGCCTGTCAAAATAATCCCTTTTAACAGTAGAAACCTCACTTTAAACATAAATATATCACTCCAAGGCAGGGTTCATGGTATTTAAAAGTAGGATATATAGAAATTTTAAATTAACATTTCTGTCCACTGACTAGCACCCAAAGCTATTTTCAATGTGGGAAGGGTTCTAGCCAACAGAGAAATACTGGTAAGCAATATTAAGTATCAATATTGCTTTCTCGGGCTAGGGGCCAGCTAGAAAAATAATCAAAACACTATTTTGATATTTATTAAAAAGCCTGATTTAATGATGAAGTCAGATTTTTGATAAATAATAAGGAAAAAAGATTTTTAGAAATCAGTAGTTTCCCTTCCTGAAGATCCTTGAGGCTAATTTGCATGAGTCCACCAATAGTCAGCCTTGTGGTAAATAGCCCTGAAGGGGTGTGAAAACTGGCCCCAGAGCAGACATGATGACCTGGGTGTAGTTGAGGTGTTTTTGTCTCTCTGGCTGAAAGACCAGTTGAGCTTGTATCCTCCTTCAGGGTTGTGCCTGCTTTTCGAGCCTTTTGAGTAGACTTGAAGGGCTGGACATGCTTGCACCTGTACCCAGGGCAAAGAAGTGGACTCCAAGGGTCAGTTGCCTGGCTTCCTGTGTGGCTACAGGGGCACAGCTTGTAATCTACACAGGAGGTCAGCTCTCATCTTTGTCCTGGGTACAGATGGGAGCAGGTCCAGTCCTTCGGCCTCCTACAGGTCTGAAACAACAGGTGCAGTCATTCTCATCTTGCACAGATCAAGACACTATTCAAAGGATGGTGTCTTGGGGTGCCACTTTTAAGTTTGGCACCAGCTAGTGGGTAGAGGTAACTCCTGGCTCTTCTCTAACCAGAAGGTAAATGTTTAAAGGAGCAGTAATATCCACCTTTGCAGCAGTTCCTGTTTTCCATTCTGCAAACAATCCCACAGTGCACTTTATTCCCAAAGTCTAAGATGATGACACCCTTTTCCCATTGTGCAGAATCTGTGTGCCCACCCAGAGGCGTAGCCAAGGAAATTAGCAGCCTCCTCCTTTGTGGTTGCTTAAAACAGTCTCTAATTGTTTCACTCCTCTCACTGGGTCTGGTGCCGGTCTCACTAAATGGACAAAGGCTGGTCCTTTCTAGCTGTCACCCGATATTTACTTGTGACAGGGCAGGCCCTTTGAAGTCATTTAAGTTCCTGGGCCTGCGCTAAATGGTCTTCCTGCCAATGGAAGAAAACACATCCTCACACCTAGGCCATTGTCTCTGCTGTGGGAGCAGTTTTCTCCACTCTATAGGGTCAAGCACTTGCTGGACAACTGCTGGAAAGGTAATATAAGTAAGGCTCAAAGAGCTTCAGGCAGGGAATAGGTAACTTTCTAAAAGTTACTTTTCCTAAGTATTCAATAAAAATTCAACTTCACATTTGGATTTGGGTTTTAATAAATAATGAAAAAAAAAGTGGTTTATTTATTATTTCTACCTGTTCCCAAACTCGAGGTAGCAGAGTTAGTATTTTAATCTATACTCTATTTTCTCCTAGTAGAAAAGGCCAGGGCCTTCCACGTTAAAAATAACTTGCTTGTCATTGCAGGGACACAGTGTCATTAAGTTTCCACTTGTCCCATTTTGAAATAGTCTGCACCCTACTTTGTGGGCTACAAAGCCTACATACTTAATTACTACTATGCTTTCCTCTGTCAAAATGGTTACCTTAACTCATCAGGCTGCATGTTTGAACTGCAATAGTAGACCCAAAGCCATGTTTTCCTTGTCACAATAGTGAAAGGATCAATAAGGGATGCAGTCCACATGTCATATTTAACTTGTCATGCCAAGGAGGTAGTTTCTGTTCCATATACTATTGCCCTATAGGATGCTATATGTTAGCATCTGATAGCATGGGTTTTATGCTCCCTCTGACTTCCACATCCATTCCATGCTTTTGTGCTATCCACAGAGCAATTAAAATCACCACATATAATCAGGAAGGCTCCCCATTATGTTTGCTCTGCTGCCAAAAAGTCGAATATCTCTGGGCTGTCTACAGTAGGGCCACATTCTATAAGAGGGTAAAACTAACATCTCTATACTCTGTGTACTATTGCATGTCAGCCTCTTAAATTCAAGTTGCTGGTGTGTGCTAAACCACGAAAAGCAAGAATATATATATTTTTCACTATCCTGCACTATTAATATTCCTTAGGATATATTTTTCTAATTTGCTATCAGACCATATTAAATCCCAAGATCAAAACTTACCCTAAGATCCTATCCAATCTGGAGTCCTTTGACTCACAAACTTAAAATAGACTGTATAAAAAGATGATCCTCTAAATGAATCTTTGAGAAATCCCTGCCACTAGACGTTCACGCAAGGTAACATTTGCTCTGCAGCCCTGCATATCAATGAGGTTTCTTTTTAAAGCAGAAACATGGGGATTGACTATAATTTATAATATCAGTAAGGAGAACATGACACAAACAAATTCTGAGATCATATACAAAGTTACCTAAGCTAGAGTGAAAATATGGATAGGCTCTACATGATCAAATCAATATTGCAAGAACAGATTGACAACCTAAAAGCAGAAGTATGAAAGAACTAGGACATGTCAGCTAGGGAATATATGGTAAATAGGGGAAAACCTGGAGTATACAGAATCTGTAGGAAAAGCTTTAACAATGAAAAAGAGATACAGCATCACAAGTAATAGAAGTTATTCTAGATGCTTCAGGAGCCCTGATTTATAAACCAGATGGTATTGTACATGTGTTTTTATGTATTTTCAAAAACTTGTTACCCTCATAACAATAGTATTCTTGCTTATTTACCCTCACGAATATGGTGTTCTTGAATATCTAAACACTTCCCCACGCCCAGGTTATTGTTCCTGCTCTGGGTGCAGATTTCACACCTCATTAAGTTTAAGCAATTGTTGGACAGCGGCCAGAGGCCTAATGTAAATTAGCCTCCAGAAGCTTCAGGCAGCTAAAAGATAACTTACTTTCTAAAACTTACTTTTCCTAAAGGTAATATCATATAGATATTCTATCTGAGAGAGACTTGTAGCTGCAGATTCCTTACCTTACAATTTCCTGGTGTCAGCTTGTAATCCGGAAGTTTTGCTGAGCAATTCCCTTGCACATGCCGTCAGGTTGCATCTTTTGGATCTGCGTAGTGTCGTCTTAGCCCTCTGTGACATCATAGTCCCCTAGAAAGGCACCACCCAGGAATGCGTACATCAGTTTTTTTCCTATCGTGCCAGTTAAAGCGCAGATCCAGAGTCAAGCTATCCTCTGTCTTTTTTGACCGGCCTTTTCCAACAGTTATGTCGAAGATTTTTTCAGTCTGTGTAAGAATGACATCTAGGAAGAGGGGGTTCAAGCCGTCCGGTGCCTGCCACCACGCCATGTCAGTGACGGACCCCCATAAGGTATGTCTCTGGTGTTTGAACCGAGACCACAACTCAAAGTTGTGTTCTGACTGCCGCGCCATGGCTCCAAAAGCTTTGAGGGAGCGCTACCTGAAGCTCATGGCGGCCCGGCAGTCGACGTCCGCTGGCACGGCTCCTAGGAGGTCAGTCAAGGAGCAGGTCGTGGGACTGCTCCAGGAGGCTCAAGTCCCCTTCATGCCACTCGAGGTCCTCCCGACATTCGGGTAAGAGGCATAAGAAGGAGAAGAGGAGGTCCAAGTGGACTTCAACTTTTGCTTGCCCGTCAGCCGATGAGGCAAGTCGGGAACGTCGACATCCCAAGCACAGTTCCGTAGAGCTGTTGCCAGGGCACTTCGAGCCTCCCCCCTCCTTTCCGGGAACCTGAGCGACCCCCGCTCATCTCAGAGTTTTACGAGGCCATGCGTCTAGTATTTGAGCAGGCTGTCCCCAGCGGTGTGCCTTTGCATCCTGCGGGGTCGGCAGGGTCCCCATCAGGTTACACGCCAGCGGCTTTGGCCTCGGCACCAATGGGTTCCCTTGGATCCGATATCGGTGAGGCTGAGTCCACACAGTCTGCCTCCTCCGGCATCGCACCCGACGTTGATGCTCCCTCCGTGCCACCGACGCCTACCTCTAACATGAGCCCCATTCTAATTCCTGATGATCCGGAGCCGGAACGGCATCGCATGATGCCAACAGCGCCAACGGGTGCCAGATCATTGCCTGAGCCTTTCTATGATCAGCCAGATGTTGGTGAGGAATGGGAGGGGTCTCAGGACCCTCTGGAGTCCCAGTTGGAGTAAATAGACTGGTATGGGGAGTTTGGAGAGGCCAGTGGACTGGACACCTCTCCAGATGCTGGCATGCTCTCACCTTCTACGGTGGCTATGGAGTAGGGAACGTCATATGCTGTGGTGGTGCATAGGGCAGCTGAGGTCCTGGACCTAGATCTGCCTGTGGTGCCAGTTAGAACTAACCTCCTGACTGAGGTGCTTCAGCCGGGGGTTTCCAAATCGGAACCGATGTTACCCTTTAATGAAGCCCTCACGGATGTACTGCTGGGGACGTGGTCCAAACCCAGCACAGGGACACCTGTAAATAGGGACAGTTGGATGTCGCCATCGTCCAGCTCCAAGTGATCCTAGCATCCTCACGCAAAACCCCACCCCGGAGAGCTTGGTGGTCTAAGCCTCACTTCTCATGGCGCCTTCCCTTCCGCTCCCCTAATAGGGAATCCAAGAGGCTGGACCAACTTGGGAAGAAGATGTTTTCTTCCTCCAGCCTAGCATTGAGGTCGGTCAACACCTCATGCCTATTGAGCCGTTTCTCCCATACTTTATGGAATGCGGTGGTGCAGGTGCTGCCTCAGGTCCCAGAGTGCGTGTGGGACACTCTCTCACAAGCAGTCAAAGATGAGAGAGATGCAGCCAAGTTTACTATTAGGTGTGGTTTGGACACGATTGACTCGCTGAGTAGAGCAATTTTGTCGATCGTGGCCCTTCTCACCACGCCTGGCTTTGTACATCTGGCTTTTGGGGAGGATGTCCAGGCAAATCTTACGGACATGCCCTTTGATGGGTCCCTCCTATTTGGTAAAAAGGCAGACTCGGCGCTGAAGCGCTTCAAGGATTCTCTGGCTACTACCAGGTCCTTGGGCCTCTTGAGGACCCCTCGTCAACAGTCTGTCTTAGGCCCCTTTAGAGGCTTTGGAAGGGGCTTGGTACCATGCCATCCACAGACCAGCCACCGTCCTCCGTCAGGTCAGCATTCTGTGCGGGGACAAGGTTGTGGTACCTTCAGACCCAGAGGATCTGGCCCGAAGTCGTCCACCACCCAGCCCCCCTCCTCCACAGCACCTAAGACCACCTAGTGTGGTTCTGCAAGACTGCAGGCATCAAGTTGGAGGATTCAATTTCATCTCCCTCACAGGTGGTCCATTACATTGGACAAACGGGCCTTGCAGATCATACAGAAAGGCTATTCCCTGTCCTTTCAGTCTTTCCCTCCCTCTGTGCCTCCATTAAAAGAACAGCTGATGGAGGATCACTTAGTCTTGCTCTGCTAGGAAGTTACAGCTCTTTTGGCCAAGGGAGCCACAGAAAGGGTCCCAATGTCAAAAGTAGGGAGTGGTTGTTATTCCCGCTACTTTCTGATACCCAGAAAGAACAATGGTCTTTGCCCTGTTCTAGATTTGCAGGTTGTCAATCTCTTACTCAAAAAGGAGAAATTCAAGATGCTCACTCTTGCTCAGGTCTTGTCTACCCTAGACCAAGGAGACTGGTATTGCTGGACTTGCAGGATGCATATTTTCACATCACCATCCGGCCTGCCCACAGACGTTACTTGCGATTCAAGGTGGGCCTCGAGCACTTTCAGTTTACTGTGCTCCCCTTCGGTCTCCCCAGTTCCCCTCGGTTGTTCACCAAAGTGATGGCGGTGGTAGAAGCTCATCATAGCAGGTTAGGGGTTTCAGTCTTCTCCTACCTTGATGACTGGCTGTTGAATACTCCTTCGTCCCAGACTGTCGTCACCCTCCTTTAGACTACAGTGGACCTTCTGCGATCACTGGGGTTCACTCTAAACCTGTCAAAGTCACACCTGACTCCCTCTCAGACGCTCCCTTTCATTGGAACTGTTCTGGACACAGTGTGGTTTCGGGCCTATCCTCCCGGGCAGCAAGTCTAGAATATTCAGGTTATGATTCAGATATTTCGGCCTCTATCCTGGATTTTGGTGAGTCAGAATCTGAGACTGTTGGGCCTCATGGCCTCCGGCATCCTGTTAGTAAAACATGGCAGATGGGATATGAGGGCTCTACAGTGGGACCTGAAGTTCCAATGGGCACAGCATCAGGGGAATCTCTTCGACACAGTTCAGATCTTGGAGGGAACTGCAAAAGATCTGCAGTGGTGGTTATTGAACAGCGATTGGGTCACAGGCAGACTCCTCTTCCTTCCCCAACCAGATCTCACAGTAGTGACAGATGCATCACTTCTGGGGCAGCCACCTGGGAAAGGTGGAGACCAGAAGCCTCTGGTCTCCGGTGGAATCCAGACTCCATATCAACTTACTGGAGATCTGGCTGATCCGACTGGCATTTAAAGCAGTGCTTCCTGTTGTAAAAGGGAAGATGGTGCAGGTGTTCACGGACAGCACCACTGCAATGTGGTTCTGCAACAAGCAGGGCAGTGTGGGGTTGTGGACCCTTTGTCAAGAGGCCCTGGTTCTCTGGGCATGGCCAGCAAAACAGGGTATAACCCTGATGGTTCAACACCTGTCTGGTTCTCTGAACGCCAGACCCGACGACCTCAGCCGTTGATGCCTAGCGGAATACAAGTGGTGTCTCCATCTGGGGTTGGCACAAGGACTCTTTCAGCAGAGGGGAGAGCCTTGGATAGATCTTTTGCCTCCGCAGAGAATGCGCAATGTCAGCAGTGTTGCACGTTGAAGTTTTCAAGGCAGATGTTGCTCGGTGACACTTTTCATCACAAGTGGAGTTCAGGCCTCCTGTACGCCTTTCCGCCCGTACCACTTCTGCCCAGAGTTCTCAAGAAGAACAACTGGACCCTAGTAATCCTGGTGGCTCCGGACTCTGCCCGGAGAGTCTGGTATCCCGAGCTTATGAAAATGAGCATCTCTCTTCCAGTCAGGCTGCCCCTTCTGGAAGATCATCTGTCGCAGCAGCAGAGGAGGAGGGGTAGCGTCACTGATTGCCTTGTACCTGGACTCTTCAGTTTTATGCCCTGAAATGCCCAGGGCTGAGTGTCAATCACTGACACCTCATCACAGAGTGGGGTCAGTCAGCAGTTTCACTGACCTCATCCCACTCTGTACCTTCCCTCATTGGCTGACTTAAGATCAGCCAGCGAGGGAAGGCAGCAGTCCCCACCCTCGTGGGACCTCCGAGGCTTGGGACTGCTGCCTTTCATCATTGACTGACCTTAGGCAGCAGTCCCAACCCTAAAGGGATCTCAGAGGCAGGACTGCCCAGGTAAGTATGATTTTATTGTTACTGTTTGGTGCTTGTGTGTGTGCATGAATATTTGGGAGTGAGTGTTGTGAATTGATGTGTGTGTATGCTTGCAAGTGTGAATGCATGAGTATGTTTATGAGTGTGTGCATTTATGCCCCAACTCCCCCCCCTCCCTGCTAAAAGTGCAGGGCTTCAATATTCTTGGAATCAACAGTTGTTATTAGCCCTGATAATTGTGCTGTGATGATTATTACATTATTTATTTAAAACAAAATCCAACATACCCTTGGTTGTATAGACCCATTTCACTAATAAATGGGGATGCTAACATCTATTCTAAATCTCTTGCTACCCAGTTGAGTGGGGTTATTGCTAGAGGGGTCTCGTCATAGCAAAATGGCTGTTTCAGGTCGAGGTACCAGAGGCCACATCAACCTAGCAATTAATCTATTTAACATTACTAATGAATTAAGAGACCCACCCAATGGTCCTGCTGACAATGAAAATGCTTGTGGTAGGGTCACATGGTGTTATCTTTACGTGACTGTGAAGGCTATGGGATTTGACTCTAACTTTTTCAGGTCTTTACAGATATTGTTTAAACAACCCAAAGCCAAGATCCAAGTTATGTAAAAAAAAAAAGCAGACGCGTAGCTTTGTCTGTAAGATTGTGGGGTGGGGGCGGAGATTCAGATTCTCCAACAATCATTCTGGCATATACGTTTAAATTAGATTATGCAACAAGCAGGAGACCTGAAAAGGACTTAATGGGCATTAGAAAGGGAGAGGAATGCTTATTGGTAGGAGTACTCAGTGAGAGAAACCCAACATTTTGTAAAATAACCAACATTTTGCAGACTCTCAAAACCGAGATGGGTGTGTGTGTTTTGTCAGTGTCTGCATGCAAAAATCCCAATTGAAATCCGACAAACCCCTCACCATACCCGACTGGCAGCATCTGTACCCAACTATTCTTCATAAATACAATTATTAGTGGATTGTAACACCCTATTTACCCCGCTTCCCAACTACGCATGTGGAAAAACGTTTTTCGCAATATTCATAAAACTCATGTTACACAATCAGACTCAGACTGTACTTGTTCTACAATCCCATAGGTGCTTTACTTAGAGCCTTTTTTAACTGAACCTGTTACATACATTAGCAATAAACTGGTTTCCTGCAGTGGAACTTCAGGTAAAAGTTTAGCGTATGTTGGCATCATCTCAGTATTGACACCTGATGTCAATAGATTTATTCATGCAATAGAAAGTGGAGTGTCATTATTTGGTCAACTATCAAGTTATCATCCAAATCGAAATAAAACCCAGATTATTGTTAATCACCAGTGTATTACTTATGATCTGTGTAAGGTGGAAACTGTTGCATAGTTAGGGATTGTACTGTCAGCTAATATCAGTAAACTGATTTCAGTAAGTTATGATCTGTTACTGAATAAGGTTAAGCACAATTTGAAAAGATGAGTTAGTGTTCATCTTCATATTATCAGGTGCTGCAATTTTACTAAAATGTAAGTACTATTAAAAGGTTAGTACTTACTCAGGCCTTTTCCACTCATGTTAACAAGCACCTGGCTTGATTCACTTGACACAGCTATTAGCAGCTTTATACGGGGATACAAACACACAAGAAGTGTATTGAAATGGCTCAGACTTTCACAGCAGAGAGGGATGGATTCCTAATTTTAAATTATTCTTACGATGATTTGATAAAACTTTTTTTATTTTTTCTATTTATTATAAAGGGATCTTTTACTGTGCTCTCACACAGGGCTGGGCTCCCCTCAATCTATAAGATCAGCTTGATTGACCAAGTAATGTTTTTACAGTGTGTTTTAAGGTCTCATCTACACCTCATATGCGCTCTGCTCTGAGACGTACTGTTTACAATTCACTGGACTTACAACCCACCCACAGAATGGCATTAGTCGGTTTCGTTGTCACTCTCATTTATAATCTTTTCTATACTCGGCTCTTGTAGACTTCCCTTCTTATCTTGTGTTAGCTTCTCCCTGGAGCATGGACCAAGTTCATGTGTTCTTCCTCGTCCTTTTTCAACACACTAGTTTTTTTTAAATGTTATAAGCATTTCGGTATTATTTGTGAACATGCATTATGCCTTCCTACTTTTAATACAGGCATACAATTTATTTTGCTTTCACCCTATCTGCCATCTCTTGTTTCACTTTAGTTACTTACACCCACTCCATGCCACTCCACTCTACGCTACTTTACCCCACTATAGGGCTTTCCACTTTAGTCTATGCTTCTTTACTCTAGGCCATTCTACTCTACACCACTCCATTCAGTGCAACTCCACTGCAGAGTGAATCCGCTAGGGATGTCTTCACTGCTGCACATGAGCAAAAGCCATGAACATCTGCAGGTAATAAATCTGAGCAGGTCGCATCAGCAGCCTCTGGCTGGCAATTTACACTGGGATTAGTTTGCTTTGGACCTGGAGGGGCGCTCATGCCACCAAGAGTGTTTATTCACACTTTTTGGCTTCTGAGACTTTAACATGTTTCTCGTTTTTTTTTTTTTTTTTTTTTTTTTTGGCTGCTCTTTTTTTATTGAAGAAGAGCTGTGAGGACTTGGCGTTCCTTTTATAGTTCATTGTGGTATGTTGCCCTGGGTCTTCCAGTAGCAGCCCATGACTTTCAAAGCAGACTACACTCTCTGCCTGCACTCTCCGGAGCCCATGGCCTCTTGGCCATTTGCAGGGCATGTGTGTCTTGTAGAAGTCAAAGGGGAGCCCTGTACTCCAGAATCCCCAGCAAGTCCATCCTTTACTGTCCCTCAGAGGGTGTGGAGAAGCCAATGACTGGCTCCGGGATAGACTACAAGAAGTACAAGTCTTCTAATCCAGGCAGCGGTTCGTCAGCAAGGTGGCTCTTTCTTCTACAATGATTCCATCTTCTCTTAGTCTCTGACCTTATGCAGTGCTTTTAATGTGGAGTGGAAGAGTTTTAGGACGTGAGCATCCCTAACTTATCCAGGCATGCCGCATCCCTCTCCACAAATAATTGCCATTTTCTATTAGCCGCTTACAGGCTCACCAACCCCATACACAGTATTCTGGAATAGTTCAAGATGACAGAATCCTATGAGGTTCTGCAAGTCCTTGCTGTGTTACTTGACTCAGCCCCTAACAGACACTGCAAAATTGTTGCTTTCCTTCTAGACTTCAGAGATCATCCCTGGTGTGATTTCAGAGTGTTGTCTTGAGTTCTACCTGTTACCCTTTGAGAGAAAGATATGCTACGACCGTTTAGTCAGCTAATAACCTGATGCGGACGCTACCCCCACCACTTTCTCTTCCAATCCTCTCAAACGGATCTGTTTTAGGAGAGGTTTGAAATACTAAAGTGTAAATACTGTTATGCACTTCAGACATGTAGGTTAGCCACAAATAAAGGGGACATTGCTTTTCTGCTTTTGTAAATAAATTATAATGCCTTCATTGGCCAAACTTAAGGTATTCTGGTTCAAATTTGCGACAGGGCCTCCTGTGCTCTCATTCAGCATGCACACGAGTACAGCTCAAAAACGTTTTGATAGAAGCTTACTGTAAGGGAGACTCCGTTATGGGGTCTCACTTACAGCATAGATACAACTACAAAAAATGTCCAAGTGAAAAAAATGGGTTTTGTTTTGCAGGTCAGAACCCACTATCTCTCCAAAACATTTGCTGTATTCCTGATAAATATTATAAAGAGCAGCAAACTTCCTCTTTTCCATCTGTAAACAGTATTTTGCAGCCCTTTTACACCTTTACTCTGTTGTGAAAACATATTTGATGGGAGTTAGGGGTCTGACAAATTCTGTATTGCAAATAACCTGCTTAACTGTTTCACTATTTAAAGAAAATATTGAGACATTGATGGAAGACTTAGGTCCCTATTATGACCCTAGTGGTCACCAGACCACCAGGGTCACGGTCGCAGTCGGACCGACACCAAAACGGTGGTCCGGCTGCGACATTACAACCGTGGCAAAAGCGCCACAGTCAGACTGGTGACAACGCCAGGCAACAACATGTCGATCTTTGTGATTGTAATCCTCCAGCAGTGCTGCCCTGGAGAGTTCGAATCCCCATTCTGCCAGCTTTTGCATGCGGTAGCCCGCCATGCAAAGGCTGGTGGAAAGGGGGCACAGGAGGCCCCACGGGAGCCCCTGCACTGCCGTGCACTTGGCTTGGGCAGCACAGGGGCCCCAATGGACAGCCCCGCAGCACTTTCCACCACAAGAATTACGGGCAGTGGAAAGCGCAACAGGTGCTGCTGCACTCGCCACACTGCCACATTGACGCCGGCTCCATTAGGAGCAGGAGTCAATGTTAAAGCCCTGTTCATTGCACAGCCGATGGGTGGAAATGCTGTTTCTGCCCGCTGGCCCTGCAGTGAACTCTTTATAGGGGTAGTGGTATTCAGGCCGCCTGCTGAACAAGTTTGGCTGGCGGCCTCCGCCAGCCCGCCAGACTCGTAATGGGGGCCTTAATCTGTATCAATACCTCAATTTATTTGGTGTCCACCTGATTGTGTTATACATCAGCTGTGCTAATATTGTTAGAGAAAGCCTTGCAAAATATTGACTTTTGAAGAAGCCACTGTTCAGTTGTAGGGGTACTTGGAGGCAAATATGTTACTCCTTGATTTTCTATCATGCTGCCTCTCCTAGAGAACCATGGATACTTGCATTACAAGTGTATATGTAATGTCTTTTTGTAGAGCGCAAATCTAACTGGAGATCAATGTAACATTGAACATGTGCAGGATCTCTTGGATGTGATTCAGGATCTTTTGCAATGAGGAAAATTATGTAAAGGTATGATTCATATAGTTTCAGGCGGTAGTATTCTATGACTAGGTAAGTCTTCAGATTCTTTCTGAATGGCAACCGAGTTTGTGGTGTTCTAATGTTGGTGAGATGTTTCAGCTGTTGTGAACGTAGATGGAGAAAGCCAGTCCTCCACCTTTTTGCTTGTTGTACAATTTGTAGCTTCCATCTGACAATGTGCAGACCTCTAGAAGAGGTTGTTAATTTCTTGAACAGCTGCACGAGTGTTATTTGTGGTAAACGTGTGCCTGATGCCTTTAATATTGTGGATGATGAGGATATGGAGGAGCAGCAAGTGTAATTCCTTCAGGGTAGAGTTGATGTTATTGAATTACTTGAGGCCCTTATGAGACGAGCAATAGCAAATGGCATAATTTTGGTGATGTAGAGCATGGTGTTGCCACTATCCTGATGCAACAGGAATAAGGGTTGGGCTGTCATTCTTAAGTCCACTTCCCGAAAGATGGGGATCGTTTTGTTCAGTAGGAAGAGGTGGTAACATTCTGTCTTAGTTTTCCTGACGATATATTCTCTGAAGGAGAGGTTGGCGAATGTATGAGAAAGGGTCTTAGAGATGAACCTACATCATTAAATTTAATCTACTTGTTACCACCTTGGACGTCATGGACCCCAGATTTTTACTTGATCGTGTGCACCAATGGTCCTTTTTGCAGGGTTACCCCATATTTTTACCTTCTTCTGCTGAACCCATTTTTGTTGACTTTTAGGAATCTGTGCACTTTTCCCTACAGATGAGAGGTAACGTGCTTGTGCTCTACGTTTAAAACATGGTAATATTGGCTTACACCTGATTGATGCTTTTAATGTACTTACAGGTCCTTAGTAAATTGTACTACATGTACCAAGGCCCTGAAAATTTAATTTAACTTTTAAACTGTCATTTTGACCAAGCAAAATAAACCTTTTGCTAGGCCTAAACAAATCCTTTTTAATACTTATAAGTTACTCCTATGCTATTCCCCTACTGTCGTATGGCACCAAATGGACATACCTTAAACCTGCTGCTGACCGCTGCTGGAGTGAGACCTGATTCCCAAGAGGTGCCCCTCCAGGTCCTGGACCCTTGAAGATCCAGATGTTTTTGGGCTCTTCACAACTACAAACGAACACTTCGTGTTTCCCAACTACCGTCCTCAACATGAGCTTATTTGTATCTCTGTCAACAACCTCCTCATTGGGTCAGCTTCAAGATTACCGCGCTGACCATCCATCGCCACCAGTGCAAGCTTCAGTGCCGACTGACTCTTTGCACCGAACATTGACCATTTGTGTTGACTGACCTGCTCCTTTCACTGACCGCGATCTCCTTACATTTCCCGCCAACACAAAGCTCTGCTGCAGTTTCTCGTTTGGACTTGGAGAAGGTAAAATGTGGGCAAGGCCAGTCCCTTTATCTGATGTGAGCTGCACTGCGGTCGGCCTGAACTTGTGACTTTATCCCGGTCCAGCATGACCAGATAATTTCAATTGGCCCTTTCTGCTTTTAGGGGGTATTTTTACTAGAAACTTTAGAAATTCATAACTTCGATTCTGTTGGTTGATTGGTTGTTGTTTGTGTCATTTTATTTATTAAAAATAAACTCTGCTTTTGTAAATGGGTTTGGGAATTTTCTTTTGTTCTATTTACACTTTATTGTTCTTTGAGTGCTGGATAAACTCTTCAAACATTGCCTCTCAGTTAAGCCTTACTGCTTTTGTGCCAAGCTACCAGATTGTTAAGCATAGGTTCTTCCAGTGTCTTTTCTGATTCACCCTGACAAAAGTGTCCTTATTATTTGAGTTGGGCTATTTTCTCTCTCAACTAATAACCCAATTTCTAACAGTGGGGGTTAGTGGTGCAATACTTACTCTCCTGATATTAAAAAAAAAAACAATTTCATACGGCAAATTAAAGAATATAAAGAGATGGTTAAGCAAGCTAAAGCCAGTTTTTTCACTAGAAACGTCTTGAATGCCACCAATAAATCCAAAGATTTTAAAAATTGTCTCTGAACTTTCAAACTCAGACAAAGCCACCCTACCTATCTCGCCCTCTCAAAATCTTTGCGATTCTCTCAGTCCCTTTTTTATCAATAAAATCGAGGCCATCAAAATGAGTGTTATGTCTAGCCCCCTGCAGAGTAGCCCTTCATTTGACGATATAAATACTAGCCACCTTTCGTCTGTCCCATTGATTAGTATAGAGGAACTAATGAATTTACTTTCAACAGTTAAAACAGGGTCACCTAATGATATCTGTCCTCCAAACGTTTTAATAACAATACTTACCCATGTCCCATATCTGGCACTCTTTCCTTAATCAGTCTCTTAAGCAAGGTATAGTCTCTGTCTCCTTCAAAAAGACAATTGTAGTCCCTTTACAAAAAAAACCTGGTGAGGACCCGCTCTGCCTCAAAAACTATCGACCATTCTCCCTCCTCCCTTATTTGGCAAAACGAATGGAAGCGCAAGTAGCTCGTCACCGCTGATCATTTATAGAAGCATTAGCCTACCTTGTCCCCTACCAAGCGGGGTTTCCGACCAGCACACTCGACTGAAGCAGTGATCCTCTCAGGAGTTGATAGCATGCACAAGGAGGTAAATAAAGGCAACACTCAAGTCTCAGTACTGCTTGATGTGTCAGCAGCCTTGACACGGTCGACCATGTCATTTTGGCCGACCATGTCAGGGTTGCAGGATGCAGCACTCAACTGGAGTGTCTCTTTTCTAAAGGATAGATACCTATCAGTTAGACTGTCTCCCTTCAGATCATCTGAAGTCCAATTGAACTGCGGGGTGCCACAAGGCTCCTCTCTGTCCCCTCATCTCTTTAATCTCTATATTCGGCCGCTAATTCCCTCACTCATAAACATGAAAGTTGAAGTTTTTAATCATGCTGATGACATGCAACTCCTGTTCTTGATTGATAACACCCCTAATTCCAAGGCACATTTCCAAGACGCTATTTGTCCAGAAGTGGAAGAATAACAATAATTTGAAACTAAACAGAGAGATAGTAATCACCAAAATTAGGTTTGACCAGTGGAGTTCCTCTTTTTGGCCTAATAAGATGACCCCCCCCCCCCCCCCCCCTCACCCCATCTCCAAATAAGGTGGTAAAAAGTCTTGGCTTTATTATTGAGGAACTTTCCCTTAAACAGCCGATCGTCTCAGTGACAGCTTTCTGCTTCTTCCAACTACGCAGAATTAAGAAGATAAACAAATTCCTTACCACTGATGCTTTGATTGAAGTAATCGCCTTAGTTGTTTCAAGAATCGACTATGCCAACTCTCTTTATCTGAGTCTTCAGCGCAGGCTTCTACTTGTTTAAAGTCAGGCTACTCGGTTGATTTATCAACTACCCAAATACTGCCATATGTCCCATGTGACAAAGCAGCTTTACTGACTACCCTTGCACAGAGACCCATGTACAAAGCTTGTTGCACTATTTTTAAGGTCTTGCACACTAATAGTCTAGCTATTATCAAATCTCAGATCCACGGGGGACCTCAAATCCACTCATCCTCATTATTTGGTGGTTCCTCAATTTAGGAGGAGTAGGACTGGTGGAGTCCGGTTCTCAGTTACTGCTCGCAGAGTCTGGAACCTCTTGCCTCTGGACATCTAGAATACCTCAAACTATGGAACGTTCGAACAGATGCTGAAAACTTGGCTCTTTAAGCAAGCTTATTAAAATTAGTTTTCTGAGCTGTGCTGAGACAGTTACCTAGCGCCAAGACCGTTTGGTGCGCTCTATAAGTCAGAGTAACATAACAACACAGGATGAACTATAAAACAAAATCATTCTCATCCCATGGAAATGTGCAATATGTGCAATTCATGAATTCTCTGACTGAGAGACTGCCAGTCTTCTGTGGTGTTTCCCAGAGCTCGGCTCTTTCACCTTTATTTTTAACATTTACATGCTCCTTGTGGTCTTGTAGATCACAGTCCATGGTCTTCGGTGTTATTTATACACTCCTATCCTTTTAGAACTTCATAGGAGATCAAATGGTATGACGTAGGTGACTGATTGCTTGGACGGGATGAAGTGATTTATGCAGGACTAAAGGATTTGACTTTAGGTAAAACGGTGGCCCTACTTTTTGGCTGTGCCAAATCGGTTGTCCTTACCCTTCACTGGTCTGCAAATCAGTTCATTAGAGTTACCTCTGTGTCGTTTCATAGGAATCTGGGTTGGCTACTGCGATCTCTCCTTTCAATCTTGGTTCTGTGTTGTGACTAAGAGTTAGCACCACCATTTGTACTGACTCCCTAAGCCAGTGGTTCCCAACCTGTAGTCCGGGGACCCATGGGGATCCGCGAAACATTCTCATGGGGTCTGTGACTGCGTAGAAAATGAAATAATATTAACAGCTTAATAAAAACCTTAATGTACAGCTGAAAATTGTAAAACATACTTTTAATGTCAAGGAATGTAAAATTTCCTAGCTATCGTGAAGGAAAGTTTCAATTCTATTAAGGACACGGAGGCGAGGATTATGCAAAGTCTTTCTTCACTTTATTAACTAGCAGATTCGAAGTAAACAAAAAAACGTTCAAAAGACTACAACTCCCATGAGTCTGTAGTCATGGAAACCATGCACCAATGATCAACAATATTATTAACAGTATATAAGGCATCGCTTAACGTCATCCGCCCTCGACTTCACTGCGAAGGAACAGCAGAACTTCAAGTAGACGTTGACTCAGTACCTACAAGCAGAAGTAAAACGACATCAGCCACTAGATAGCTCACCGAACACATAATCGCTGAAATCTAGGAACATTAGGCATAACATATAGTTATAATAAAGAAAAACATTTATAAGGTATTCATACCTAAATGTCACAACACTGTACACAGAAAAAAACACACAATAGAAGCACCATACAATGGAGTCTGTATTCCAGTACTTAGAATATACCACCTTGAACTTGGTCCATGTCCAAACCGGGTGGGATGGAACTTCACAAGTGACGGGAGGGATAATCCTCGCCTCCGTGTCCTTAATAGAATTGAAACTTTCCTTCACGATAGCTAGGAAATTTTACATTCTATATCAGGACCCGGAGGCGAGGATTATGCAAGTTCAAAGCTTACTCACCACCAGAGAGGCCGCCTCATGGATCGGTTTAAAATAAAATTTCTTGAACACTGACTCCGAGGACCAATCTGCCGCGTTCATGATGTCCTCTAATCTCCCACCGACCTGAACAGCTTTAGAAGCCATGGCCCCTCGAGTTGAATGGGCGCCGAAGACCCGAACGTCCACCCCCGCCTCAGAGAGGATCCATCTTACCCACCTAGCAATAGTAGGTGAGGAGATTGCCTTGAACGGCCTCTGTAAGGAAATCAATAACTGGTTCTCTCCAGGGGGGCGAAGAGTAGCCGTGGCCTCCTCATATGACTTCAAACAGCGTACCACGCACAATTTCGGGGCAAAAGGAAACACCGGATAAGAGACTGATCTAGTGCCACACTTTGTGCGTCGAGAGATCATGAAGGTAACACCTTCAGGAGAAAAAACCCTGGCTGTCACATCGAGTGCTCTAACGTCAGAGACCCTCTTGCAGGAAATGAGACACAATAACATTGCCAGTTTCGCTGACAACTGATTTCTGGAAAGGAGAGCATTATCCTGCCAGGATGCAGAAGCCTCAGAACCAAGTTGACATCCCATAATTCCGAATAACGGGGAAGGGGAGGGCGGGACAGTCGCACTCCCTTGAGAAGTCTACAAACCCATGGGTGGGACCCCACTGGGTATCCTTCTAGAGGCGGATGTCCAGCCGAGATAGCAGACCGGAAAGAGTTCACTGTGCAGTAGGACAGCCCCGAAGCGGCAAGGCCTGCTAAAAAGTTTAGCACATCTGTAAGGTGGGCCCCCACGGGATCGGTATGTCTGTCCAGACACCAGCTAACCCATCTAGACCAGGCTGACCTGTACCTCTTTCCAGTTCCAGGGAAAGTCTGCAATCGTGCCAGCGACTCCGGAAATCTTCCAGGCCGCCAACTTCAGGTGACCCTGGCGGACCAACGGATGGCACTGGCCCGATGCATCCCGAAGAACTGAGGGAAGGCGAGGGAGGCGAAGAGGAAAGTCGCACGACAGCTCCAACAGGGTTGGGAACCACGCCTGGGAGCGTCACAACGGGGTCACCAGAATAATCGTGGCTCTTTGGCGACGTATCAGAGAAAGAACCCTCGGGATCAGCAAGAAGGGGGGAAATGCGTACCCCAGAAACGAGGTCCAGTCCTGTTGCAGCGCATCCACCGCCGCCGTCCCCGGATCGGGGCGCCAACTGAAGTAACGGGCAGTTGCGCGTTCCACCTTGAAGCAAACAGATCCACCGCACAAGGGCCCCAGTGAACCATGAGTGCCCGGAAAATCGCTGGGTCCAGCTGCCAATCGCTGGAATCCGTCAGATATCTGGAGTTCCAGTCCGCCGTGGCATTGTGGATGCCCGGTAGGTACTCCGCTGTGACCGAAATCTGGTGTGCAAGGCAAAAATGCCAAAAATCCTTCGCCAGCTCGGCAAGAGCCCTGGATCGAGTTCCTCCCAGGCGGTTGATATACTGAACCGCCGACACATTGTCCATCCGAAGAAGGACCACACAAGAAACCCTGTCCCGGGTCATGGATCTGATCGCGAACGAACCCGCCAGAAGCTCCAGGCAATTGATGTGAAGGTCGAGTTCCTGAGGCGTCCAACGACCCCCGAAGGACAACTCCCCGCAACGGGCTCCCCAGCCGTGTCGACTGGCATCTGACTCTATGATCAAATCGGGAGCAGAGCCGAAGATGGCCCTCCCGTTCCACGCTTCCATGTGATCCAACCACCACATCAATTCCATTAGGGCTTCCGCAGAGAGAGCAATCCGTTCGGAATAGGTCAGCCCCCTCCGTAAATGATAAGCCTTGAGGCGTTGGAGAGCCCTGTAATGAAGAGGGCCTGGAAAAATAGCCTGAATCGATGAGGATAGTAACCCCACCACCCTGGCTAACTGGCGAAGAGAAATCTTTTCCCGTCTCAGCATGATCCTCAGCTCCTTCTTGATCTTTGCGATTTTTTGGAGCGGGAGACTTAGGGTAGCCGCCTGGGAATCTATCAGAAATCCCAAAAACGTCATCGACTGTGATGGGGTCAGATCGGATTTCTGGGAATTGATCACGAACCCCAGATCCTGGAGTAGCGCAATAGTCATGTTCAGATGGGAAATAAGATGGCTTCTGGACTGATCCATCAGGAGGATATCGTCCAGGTAAATAATGAGACGGATCCCCCTTGACCGCAGGAACTCCACCACCGGCTTGAGGAGTTTGGTGAAGCACCACGGGGCAGAGGACAGGCCAAAGGGAAGAGAGGTGAACTCGAAAACCTGCTGTCGCCACCGAAACTGCAGAAACCTGCGATGAGGGAGAAAAATGGGGACCGTGAGGTACGCATCCCTGAGGTCCAACCGGACCATCCAGTCCCGCGGAGTAACAAATCCCGTAGGAGGTGAATCCCCTCCATTTTGAAGTGGCTATACACCACCCACTCGTTGAAAGCCCGTAGATTTATGACCGGGCGAAACCCTTTGTCCTTCTTCTCCACCAGGAAGAGGTTGCTGATGAACCCCCTCGGATGAAGCGATGTGGGACAGATAGCGCCTTTGCGCAGAAGTTCCTGCACCTCCGAGTCCACGAGGCACGAGTCCTCGTCCGTAAAGACCATGGGATGGGGAACGGAGTCCTGAATTGGGGTGCCCCAAAACTCTATGTGGAAACCCAACACCGTTTGAAGCACATAAGCATCCGACGTGATGCGCTCCCAGTTGTGTATGAACTCGCGGAGCCGACCCCCCATATTTTGAGGGGAAGAAGGGGTAATTCTTACCAGAGGTTCCTCCCGGAGCATTGGCTGCACCACGGGCTCCTCTACGTGCTCGTCCCCGACCTTTCCCCCTGTTGGGGAAGAAGTTTCCTTGTCGACCGTCTTGCCAGTAGAATTGACGGGAACCAGGGCCTTGCTGGAACTGGCGGCCGGAAGAGCGACCCCTACCTCTTCCGGCCCCTCCAAAAACCTTTCCTGGGAAAATTTTCCTTATGGAGGACTAGGCCTTGTCCAGGGCCGAAAAAGTGGCCACAAACTTCCCCAGCTCTTTAACGAAGGGGTCGCCGAAAAGGTTCCCTTGCGCCACCGCACCTGCCTCTGAAGTTGATAACTCCCCCAGTTTAGGGTCAATTTTGAGCAGCAAAGAGCGGCGCCTCTCCGCCGAAATGGCGCAGTTGGCATTACCCAGAAGGCATAAAGCCCTCTGGGCCCAACCCGCCACGACCTCAGTCTGGAGCGGTGTACCCGACAGTTTGGCCTGCTCGGCCAATTGAATTATTTGTGTGAGGGGCCCCACAACGTCCAAAAGTTTATCTTGGCATGCCCGCCAAGATCTATCAATCCCCTTCTTAGGGTCTTTAACGTACTTTCCAAAGAAAGTACAAAGTTTCGGATCCAACTCCGGAGTGGCGGCCACTCTATCAGGAAGAGTGGGGCGAGGACACTCTGCCTGGAGCCGTGCCCGCATCTCTTTATCTAGTGGTTGACGGAGCTTACCCGCCACGTAATCCGCCACCTTAGGATCTGGGAGCCATTCGGAAGAGCGGGGATGATAAATGCCCTCCGGTTGAAACATGTCGGAATCCGACTCACCCGGGTCTTGAGTATCCGGGATAGAAGCAGCCGGACGCCATGGACGTCCCGTCTCCAGATCCTCCGCAGAGGACGAATCACCATCTGAGTCATCAGCCATGCCCAACGCAGATCCCCCGAGGAGATCGGATTTGGAGTGACCTTTGTCACCGATAACCCCGGGCAAAGAGCCCTCCCGGGAGGGTAGCCGCAGCTGTGAGGGTGCACCCGTATCAAAAACAGGAAGAGGAACCTCCGATTCCCCAAGGTGCCCTGCATTACGCTTGCGTGGTTTCCTGGGGGAAGCCCCGTGGGCAACCCCCGTCACCCCCATCACGCCAGGGCCCCTAGAAACCTGCGCAGCCAATTGCGTCATGCTCTCCTTGAAGGGAGCCAAAGCCTGCGCAATGGCCTGCGATAAGACCACCTCTACCCCAGAAGGGAGAGCGCGGAGAGAAGGGGCGTCAGAGGGCATGAGGGGAAAGGACTCCTGGTCCTGGGCAGGCTGCATATTGGAGATACAGGAGAGAAAAACAGCGTCCCAAAACTGTGGGAACAAAACCCCCACCTACTCCTGTCACAGCGTTTACAATCCTCCTAGGGAAAAAACCAACCGTCAACTGCACAAGCGGTGTCTTAGGAGGGGGTCTGGCACCAGGCTGGACAAAATTAGCCCAAAACGACGAAAAAACACAGTAGCCCGCGTTGAAAACGCGCGCGCTGCAGTCGCGGTGCCGAAAAACGGGATGTGCGCCCTCTAGAGGGCCCGACACGTCACCGTCGCAACCAACGCGCTCGGGCACTGAGCCTACCGCGCGATCGTAGCAACAGCGTTGCTACAACAATCCTGTGGGGAAAAAAACACAAGTAATCAATTGCGCTCGTGCGCACCAAAAGCCAAGTACACGCCTAGACTAAAGTGAATAGCGAGAGGCAGAAAAGGCACTTATCTGGTCACCGAGCAGTGAAGAAAGAGGGCGGATGAAGTTACGCGATGCCTTATATACTGTTAATAATATTGTTGATCATTGGTGCATGGTTTCCATGACTACAGACTCATGGGAGTTGTAGTCTTTTGAACGTTTTTTTGTTTACTTCGAATCTGCTAGTTAATAAAGTGAAGAAAGACTTTGCATAATCCTCGCCTCCGGGTCCTGATATAGAATTCGAAATTGGAGGCTAAAAATTAAATTAGCATCCTCAGATTTATTTGTAGGAGCAGGGCAGGTACATCAAACAGTATAGTATGGACGATGTGTGGATTCCATTGAATTGAGAAAAGCTCCAACCTTCCTATAAAAATGTATTTATTTTGTATTCATTTTTTTACATTTGTTTGCAAATTAAATAAAATGTGTTATCATTTGTGTATGTGTTTGATGAATTCTTGTTTCTAGATTTTTTGTTTATTGTTTTGTGGTTCAAATCATCAACAGTGTTTTGGCCAGTGTCCCCGTGTTCCAGTAATGACTCGGTGGGGTTCCCAGATTCCAATAATTATTCGGTGGGAGTCCCCGGTTTCCAATAGTGATAACTTGGGGGTCCACAAAAGTAAAAAAAGGTGAGAACCACTACTCTAAGGTGATCTATCTTTTGAAGAGGCACAAAACATTTTTGTTGGTGCAAATTGAGGTGCTTCCTATTGGATACCTATTCTCTAAACAAGACATTTTCCAGTTACCTAAAACCGACCCATTATGCTCATTTTGGCATGAGAAAACGATGATTATCTCTTGTCATATCTATGGTAGTTTGTAGTTAGCAGTTGACACCTAAAGGTTTGTGTTCCCTGCTTAGAGATGGATCTTTGAACTTTGGGTTTTAACTCCCGGGAAATGCTCTCCCGAAAAACCTGAGAGAAATTACATTGATGTTTTCAAGCAACATCTTAAAAGGTGTAATGATTTATCTTATGGGTCTGATTTTGGGCTCCGATAATTCACGCTTCTATTTTAGTGAATGTATTGGACAGGAAATGTATTTCTTTTGGCCACATATATTTTTCGTGATACCTGTTATTGTATCAGTTAGAAATTTCTTTTATAAGCACCTTGAAGCAGTTTTATTTTTTGGTATTTACATTACAATAAACATCGGTAGAAAAAAATAGACTGACTATAAAATAATTTTAATGCAGTCACTTCTTACACATTTGTTCAAAAAAAAATGTCTTTTGTAATTAGGTCTGATATTTTTTTGATTACTCATGATGTCCCTATTTAGCCTCACTATACATTTTTCATCTAGAGTTGTTCCGGTGCGGCATACTGATCGTCTCCCGTAGTTTGGCATCAAACATATTTATACACAATAATATAAAACATTTGAATTAACATTCTTGTGCCATTTGGCGAAAAAGGCTCCATAATTGAACTGTCGTCCTCGCTTGTCCTGGCATATCATCGTGTTATTCTTTAAAGTGGCACTGCATGGGTTCTGTGATCAAAGACTAAAGCCACATAGTAAATATCTGGGCAGAGCAGGTTCAGATTGGTGCCAATCTGTCTGCTTCATATCGGCCAATACCAAAATTGTTCACTGCATTCATGAGGGTAAACCACATGTATATTATCATAAATGATACATTAAGCCTTTTCCAGTGGAGGTTTTTCGCTGTGATTTTTTTTTTCATTCATGTTTTCTTTCAAGCCAATATGTTCTTGTCGTAAAGTGTTTCACGCGAAGAACCACAGATGGGCTTTAGTGTGTCCATCCAAAGGACCTACAAAGCCAACTTTCACTGAGTAACTGCCAACCTAATAGGAAATAAAGTTGGTAATAAGATACAATTATGTACAAGGAATGGGGAGTGATATTCACCGCTTTTACAAATTGGGCTTCTGGTTGGCAGAGGTATACACCCTGTCCAAGCAGGAACCCCCAGTCCTAGTCAGGGCAAGTCACAAACACATTCTTAATGAACCTGTGTCTACCCTCTGGTAGCTTTGCACAGAGCAGTCAGGCTTAACGTAAGAGGTATTGTGTTAAATATTTGTGCAACACTTCAAACAGTAAAACAGTGGAAACAGCACACAAAAGATACCACACATTGTTAGAAAAATGGAGCTTAATTTAATAAATAAAACTACCATAATGACAACAATCCAATAAGTAGAACTTCAGATAGGAATTTTTGAAGAATAAACTGTAAAATAGAGCTTAGAAGCAATAAGAGCCATGCTGAACCGGGACAAAGTCAAAAGTTCAGGCCGACCGCGATGGAGCGTGGGTCGAGTGCAGGGACCAACCTTGGCCCACTGAGCAAAAGTATCTTCATCTGAGTTGCGTCTCTGTCAAATAGATGCTTGGCACAGCTGAAGCAATGCATCAGTGTCAGGCCACACATTGGAGGTGATGTATCGATCTGCTCCATGCAACGGCAGTGATGGGTCGATTCTGATTGTGATGCGCTGGTTCTGAGTGCGATGCACTGGGCTGGATCTACGCAATGGAGTTGATGCACCGGTTCCGATTCCAGCAACGGTGTTGATGCTTGGATTTCTACTGGAACAGAACTTCATACCCACTTTCAAGGGCCCAGGACTGGATTGGCACCAGTTGTCAAGGCAAAACTCACCTTTGGCAGAGTCCAGGTGCTGTACCAGGTAAGTTGGAATTCTTTTGTGTCCGTTAGACTTCAGAAAGCCAGCAAGCCCTTGGAGTCACTTTAGTTCTGGGTTGGAGAGATGCAGGTCTAGTCCTCCTCACAACCAGGCAAGGAGGGTAGACTTCAGCACAGCAGAGCAGGAGTCCATCAGAGTCCAGCAAGGTGAGAGTCCTTTCAGCAGCGCAGCAGTCCTTCTTCCTGGTGGAGTATCCACAGGTTCAGAAGTGTACTGTGCTGGTTGTGCCTTTGACGTGGGGGAGACTTCAAAGAAAGGCCTTTGAAGTGCACAGAGTATCTGCCCTTTCTGCCTTGGTTCTAGACTCACTACAGTGGTGTGTGCAACCCTTTGTGTAGGGACAGGACACAGCCCATTCAGGTGTGTCAGCTCCTTCTATCCTGACCAGGACGGCCCATCAGGCTGTGGATGGCACACCAATCACACCTAAGCCCCCTTTGTGTGTTGCTGTCTGGAGGAAATGCGCAAGCCCAGCTGTCACCCACCCCATAAGTGTATTCAGAGACAGGCAGATGTACCAGGTGGCTAAAGTAAGAAAATGCCAACTTTCTAAAAGTGCCATTTTCAGAATTACAATTTCAAATCCTACTTCACCGTCAGTTGTGATTTTAAATTGTGATTCCAGAGACACCAATCTCTTCCCAAATGGAAATTACACTTTCAAAATGTAATAAGGCAATCCCAATGTTATCCTGTGGTAGAGATAAGCCTTGCAGTAGTGAAAAACAAATTCAGCTTTTCACTACTAGGACATGTAAAACTTAAAAGTACATGTCCTATGTTTTATGTACACGACAGTCTGCCCTTGGACTGTCTAGGGCCTATCTTAGTGTTTACTTGGATGTATTAAAAAGAGGTTTTGGGTCTGGGCAGAGGGTTATCTTGTCAGGGCGGAATGGCAGTTTAAAACTGCACATGGAGGCTCTGCAATGGCAGGCTTGAGACATGTTGAAGGGCTACGTAAGTGGGTAGCACAATAGGTGCTGCAGGCCCACTAGTAGCATTTAATTTAATGGCCCTGGGCACATGTAGTGCACCTCACTAGGTACCTATAAGTAAATTAAATATGCCAGTAGTGGATAAACCACTGTTACCATGTTTTAAACAGAGAGCACAAGCACTTTAGCACTGGTTAGCAGTGATAAAGTGCCCAGAGCCTAAAGCCAGCAAAACAAACAGGAGGTCTCATGACAAAAAAGTCAGGGGAAACAACACCAAGGATGCCAGGTCTAACAACCACAATCTGTAATTACTGGTTATTTTAAATATCTCATCCTTGTATAAATTTCCGCATATCAAACCTTCTGGAATTTAACCTGTGAAAAGTGTACGGTATTAACCTTGTGATGTTGATTTTGGTGCTCTAGGCACCAAAATATGCATGCTATTCCCCCAAAACTCGTAATAGGTGCTATTTATGACACCCAATAGATAACGTCCCCCAGGCTATCTAAAAAGCTGCTGGATTCTGAAAAACTCTGAATCGCCCTGTGTGCCTCTGCTCCAGTCATCCAAAGAAATTGTGGGTGATTAAGCATAATGCCTTTTTCCATTTCCCATGTGAATGTTCAACCTCATCTCACAAGGCAATTGTAAATTCTAGTTGATGGTATGTCTGGACAGTGTGCACAAGTTTGAGTGTGTTGACCCCATAGCAGCGTAAGAAATCAGTCATCATGATAAATCAGTGGCCTTGACTGAAACTCCAGATATAATTGTTTGACCCATGCAGTAAGTAGTGTTTTCCAACTGAAAGCATAAAACAGTGGCACCCAGGCGTGCACCAACCATACAGCTGAGAGGACGTGTTGTGTTCTCCTGGGCTGAGGCTGCTGGCTTGACCTTCAGCCACATCAGAAATATTTCTCAAGAGTTTAGCCCTGACAAGCCTCTGTTTTGTTTTTTTTATAAGCAAGATTGTATTGGTTTTGTTGAGCAACCAAAATAACCCTACAGGGTCATGCACAACAGTAATAACAAGTCCATAATGGGCCCACCACTGGCCACAATATTTTAGTGTGCTTGTGGGGACATCCTCTCTCAATATAAATTGGTTCTAGCGTATGCTCCTTTCCTGTCTCAGCGAATACATAAGTTAACGTTACATAACATGATCGTTTCGTTTCCATAATGACGAGCCCTGACTTGAGGTATTTAAAGTGGGCAGGTGGAAGTCGGTAAGGAGCAAAGTTTCTATTATCACATTCCACAACCATTTGTACATGCACAGCAGCAGGTACCCAGCACCACTATAGCAGAAGAGTCAGACTAAGCGCCCATCATGTGGTAGCTAAGATAGTGCAATGCTAGAAGAAGCTACCCTTCCAAAGAAAATATAAAACTACCTAGCGTACTACATTTTATGTTATGTTATCATATTTCTAAAGCGCATGGCTACCAACCGGCTTCCCAGCGCTAGAGGACTACGAACCGAAACAAATGGAAGAGAAGAACCCTGTACCTAGAATGGCCAAGTTTTTAAAGACTTCCGGAATCTGAGTTCATTGGTCGTCAGCCGCAGGCCAATGGGAAGAGAGTTCCAAAGTTTGGCCCCTTGATAAGCAAGGTTGCAGATTGGGGCCATAGAGGCACAAAGCAGGTTCATGTGGATCTGTTTTACCACTGTGCGATTCCTATCACAATCCGGTGAATGAACTGCAGGCACCTTATTATCATTCATCTTAATAGTGGTTTGTATTATTTTCTTAATGCTGCGAAGCCATTGATATTGTATAGCACTATTTAAATGTGTGCAAGAGAAATATATTCTTCCATAAAGTAAAACATACATTTCTATCGGTCATTCTACTTAATCCAGTTCATATATGCAACTGGATACAAGCAGTTATTCGTGTCATTATTGTGCCGCCTGCAGACATGTATACATACCCTTCAGAGAGACTGAATTCCTTAAGGGGTATTTCAGCGTTTCATCTTTCAGAGTTTATAAAAATGGATGTGGCTGAGGTGAGGGCAGAACATATCTTTTACAGTGATGCCAAAGTGGAGCAGGGCCAACACTGATTTGCATATCGCTGATTACCTCCCGTCCCTCCCTCGCCTTCCTTTTAAACCAATGAGGCCTCCCGCCTCCCCCCTAGACCCTCCCTTCCCCTTTTAAAACCGCCCCCCACCCTTATCTCCTCCTGTTTCTTTTGTCTAGCCCACGCTAGACGTTTTGTTTTCCCTTACCTGCACGGCGGGGCCTGGAGGTCTACGATGGAGGCACTCCTCGGGACGCGGAGCTCCACGAGGAGTGCTGCAGCTGGTCGCGTCCTGTGACGAGCAGCTGGGCTGCTCGGGGAGACGCGGACTGGGGGCCGGCTGACGGGGTCTGCCGGCCCTCTGTGGCTGGGGCGTCGATTTCCGGGTTTCCGCGCTGCAGAGCGGCGGGGAACTGCGGAACGGCGATTTTTGGACGAGGTTCAGGTAGGACGGGCGTTCTGCCCGCTGTTTTATGGCCAGGGCTCTTCAATGGTTATGTTTGACCTTTTAGAGGTTTGGTGGATTCCTAGGAAGATCTCTACAGGGGGAGTATGCATTTTATGGGTCTGGCAGAGAGACGGTGGATTGTCTCCTCTTCCTCCTAGGAGGAGGAGGGTGCTGCTGGAGTTTCCACTCCTGGGGGGTCACAATTACCGGATAGGGGTACTCCCCTCATGTCTGGAGTTGAAGTGCAGGAGATGATTGTGGTGGCGGTTACCAGGGCTCTTCACGCAGGGGTGGCCGGGACTGGTCAGTCTATAAATTCTCATACATCGGCTGCTGCACGGAAGTCCTCATCAGATAGTGTGGGTGATGAGACCCCTTCTACGTCATCTGGAGGTAAATATGTATCCAGTGAAGGTATGTGGGAGGTGATGGCACTTGTTCGGGACAATTTGGGTTTCCCAGGGTTTCAACCTTCAAACTCGGATTCTCATTTGTTTCCACAATATCAGACGCCTGCCATGTTTGCCATGCCTTTTCAGGGACCAGTGAAGGATATGGTATTTCAAGAATGGAAGGATGTGGATAAAGTTCAGGTTCCACACTTCCTGCAGAAACTATATTTGCTTGAGGGGGAGGAGGTGTTACCTCCTTCGGTCCACCTGGATTGAATTCTGGCTACCCTGATTGGCAAAACGGCAGTGAATCCGGAGGATTGTGTGCCGACGGATACCTCGGACCGTAAGGTGGATTCTGGTCTTTAAAGGGCGTTTGCCGCTGAGAATCTGGCGCGAAGGGCTGGTATATATTCGGCTTATGCGGCCCAGTCGTTGGTGCGAGACTTTGATAAGCTGGCGGTGGCTGTTCAGGAAGGGGCTGAATGTTCAGAGCTCCTGGATGATTTGGTGCAGCAGGCCAGCTTGTTGGCGGATGTGTCATCGGATGGGGTCCGTACTTCGGCTCTGGCCTCTGGTGCTTTGATTGGGGCTCGTAGGTCCCTCTGGTTGCGTTCATGGGAAGCTGACCCAGGGGAAAAGGCGGCCTTGCTGAGACTGCCGTTTGAAGGTCGTGGCCTGTTTGGGGAGCAGTTGGCATCCATGCTTTCCAAGACATTTAGAGCAAGGAAGCATGCTTTGCCTTATAAAGGGGTTTCTTCTTCCAGTAAGGGGTGGGAGAAACATTCCCGTTCTTCTCCGAATATGGGTTCCCACTCGTTTTCATTTAGATGACGGCGTTTTCAGCCATGTTTTTCCCCTAAGAAGTCGGCTCCTACGTTCCTGGGTGGATTCAGTAGGGGTCCTGTCATTCACTGTGGGCCTAGCATAGGGCCGGTTGGGGGAAGGCTGAGTCACTTTCTTTCTGCTTCGGTGGAGAGTGTCGACGTTCGTTGGGTGCTAGACATTGTGGACAATGGTTATGTCATCGATTTTGGGGTAGTACCTCCAGATTCAGGGGGACGTCCCACCCCTCTACCTTCAGGGGGGTCACGGAGAAGAGCATTGTTGGACGGAGTTCGGGACTTGCTGGTCTAAGGGGGCCATTTCCTGCGTTCCGCTGGAGGAACGGGGTCAGGGCACTTATTCGGTCTTGTTTCTTGTGCAGAAAGTTTCAGGGGGATTTCGTCCAGTGCTCAATCTGATAGATGTGAATGCTTGGATCAGGACGGTGCATTTCCGCATGCTGTCTATTCAGACTATATTTCCTTTGGTCAGGCATGGGGACTTTCTAGTGTCGCTGGATCTGCAGGATGCTTACCTGCACGTGCCTGTGGCGAGGTCTTCTCAGAGTTTCCTGAAGTTTGCTGTGGATCAGGAACACTACCTGTTTTGCGTTCTACCTTTCGGTCTAATATCTTCTCCTCAAATTTTTACACAGGTGCTGGCCCCCCTGGTGGCTTTGCTACATTCAGGGGGGTGTTTATTCATCCATATCTGGACGACGTCTTGATTCATGCCCGGTCACGGGTCCTGTTGCAGGGCAGGTGGCCCGGGTTCTGGGGGTCCTGCAAATCCAGGGGTTTTTAATCGACTGGGAGAAGTCAGGGTTAGTTCCGTCCCGGGATCTGGTTTTTCTGGGGACTCGATTTCGGACTCTTCTAGGCTTAGTGACGGTGTCAGAGAAGAGGTTGGGTGTACTATCGTCCTTGATAGAGTTGGTTGTATTCATGACCGCACCACGAGCTCTTCTATGGTTACGTCTGCAGGGTCCTTTGGCGTCGGTGATATTTCTGGTTCCTTGGGCGCGTTTCCATCTCCTGTGCTTGATGACGTGGTTCTGGAGAAGGTGGGCGCCGGGGTCCGGTTCTCTGAAGGACAGGGTTCTGGGGTCCGGAGTGTTTCACAGGGAATTGCAATGGCCGGATCTACTGTGCTGGGTGATTCCTTCCTCTCAACTTTTCTCCCTCCGGAAGTCTCTGTTTCTGCATCTGGGTCGGCTTTGGGGGCTTCCAGTGCTGGGTGTGTTTGCGTCAGCAGAGTATGCAAAGTTGGATCGCTTCTGCTCCCGTTTTCGGTGTCCCCGGGCCTGGGAGGTGGACGGGATGTCATGTCCTTGGCCGAAGGGTCTTTTGTATGCATTCCCTCCTTTTCAACTTCTCAGGGCGTTTCTGTTGAGGGTGAGGGATCTGGGTTCCAGGGTTATCCTGATTGCGCCTCTTTGGCTGCGGGCAAATTGGTTCCTGTTGTTAGGGCTGATGGCAGACGGGAGGTTGTGGCCTCTCCCTCTTTGTCCGTCTCCCCTGGAGTTTCCCTGCCTCCCAGTGGTGTCGTTGAGGAGGTTGCGCTTGACGGCCTGGAAGTTGTACGACGTGGCTTGACGGGTCTGGGGGTACCGGTAGCTTTGTGTTCTACATTGCTGGCTTCCAGGCGACGTTCTGCTTTACTTTCCTTTGGTAGACAGTGGCGAGTTTTTTCTTCTTGGTGTTTGAATCATGTGTTGGATCCTACCTGCGCGTCTATCTTGGAAGTGATGCAGTTCCTGCAGGACGGTGCACAATTGGGTTTGTCGGTAGCATCTCTGAGGGTACAGTGGGCGGCGATTCCGGCATTCAGAGGTCCATGGCGTATTCTTGAGGATGAAGGGCACTTGATGCCTAGATTTTTTCAAGGTCTGGTTAATTTGTTTCCTCTCCCGGTACGTTCTTTTCCTTCATGGGATCTCTCTTTGGTTTTGGATGTTTTGACGGTGGCCCCATTTGAGCCATTGGTGGACTGTGATTGGCGCCATCTGTCCTTGTAGACGTTCTTTTTGGTAGCCTTTACTTCGGATCGTCCGGTGCCTTCCTTTATTCCAAAGATCAATTCTTCGTTCCATTCTCGTCAGGAGGTTATTCTTCCTTCATTTGGTCCAGAGCCCTCCTCTGGGGAGGAGGTCCGTTTGCATTCGTTGGATGTACGCAGGGCTCTATTGGAGTACCTACGGGTGGTGGCTCCTTTTCGTATGGGGGTTTCCCTTTTTGTTACTTTCGGCCCGGCACGTGAAGGTGAGAAACCTTCCACGGCTTCCTTGAGTTGGTGGGTGAGATCTTTGGTTTTGTTGGCCTATTCCTTAAAAGGGGTGGTTCCTCCTCGAGGGATTCAGGGTCGGTCTACCAGAGGTATGGCGGCTACGGTGGCCGACCTTCAAGGGACTTCCGGGGTGGAAATTTGCAGGGCCGCCGCTTGGGCTTCTCCTTTGACGTTTGTGCGTCATTATAGGTTTTCGGACTTGGGTAATTTGGAGTCGGTTTTTAGGTCACCGTGTCTTATCCTCTATGAGATAATAGGGGTGGGTGTTTTGGTGTCCTTGGTGCATGATATGAATAATAGTTCTTGCAACTCAGTGTCCGTCTCCTGTGTTTTTCTTGCTATGTCTCATTGGTTTAAAAGGAAGGCGAGGGAGGGACGGGAGGTAATGCTTCCATTTTCTTACGATAATGGCATTACTCCTAGTCCTACTCCCTCGCCTTCCTTTTCCGTTCCCTCCCGCCCTCCTGGTACGGACTGTCCGAGTTGCTGCTTGGCATGGTTTTTGTACAGGAGGAGATAAGGGTGGGGGGCGGTTTTAAAAGGGGAAGGGAGGGTCTAGGGGGGAGGCGGGAGGCCTCATTGGTTTAAAAGGAAGGCGAGGGAGTAGGACTAGGAGTAATGCCATTATCGTAAGAAAATGGAAGCATTCCTGTCTGAGGTGGCATGGTGGCGAAAATAATATTGGACTGATAGTTGATCCCAAGCAGTGTCAGTGGCTGATATTAATTTAATAGTTCCATCCCGTCACTTTTTCTTATTCATTCAGTGCCTACTTGTACTCTAGACGTGGTCCTGTGCTCACTGTGCGATGGAACTGAAACTGCACCCTGCTGACGAGGCCCAAATAGGGCGAAACTAATGTGGGGTTGCTTTTGTTCCCATCTAGATGGGACATGGCCTGGCAGTTAAGAGCAGGCCCTAGGCTGATTTGCATGTGGCTAGATCCTGTCTTGGGTGGTGTGGTGGGCAAGAAAACAGTGAGCATTTCATCCGTCATACTTTGGCAAAAGCAGTGGATAGGAGTGCAACCAGAGTAATTACTAGTGGTTAACATTTATTTAAGCTTTCCATCCATCACTTTTTTGCATTCTGCTAAGTGTGCTGTAGTACGGAACATGTTAGAACACAATATTCTATATTTGTTAAATGGAAAACAATTGTTTCCTGGATTTCGTTGGAGTTTGTATCCTGGTCTGCTTGGTGCAAATGGGAGTTCTGTAAGATCCAGGCCTTTTACATGTTCTAGCATGTATTCCACTTATCACACAGTGAAAACCTTGTGCTGATTTTATGCTGATTGCCTGCTATTTCCTGGTTGCTTTAACCTTCTACCGCGTTGCTTTCTCGGAGTCCTGTAACCTTCAGGGCCTAACTGAAACCCTCTTGGTTGTGTACTTTCTAAAAGTCTCTCTTAATTTTCATTTATTGGGGTGCGCTACTCCTTCCACCTGTCATTTGGTGAGGAGAGATGGAGGCATGGCGCCTAGCGAACTGATTATTTGTCACTAATTATGTTGATAGTGAACTGGTTCATAATGTTCATTGTTTAAGTTTCTCTGTGGCGTTATGCACCATTTCTCCTACCTTTTAATTCCACTTTTCTTTATTTCTAGCTGTAATTCATCATTTTAGCACTAATTAGATAAAAGCACTTTATTAAGTTCACTAAAATAAAGAAAGAAAGATTGAAAGCGAAAGGACGGTGATGAAGAGACAGAAGAGGAAGAGAAATAGAATGAAAAGAGGCAATGGGGAAAGGAATAGACCAAGCGGGTGGGAATGTTATGAAAGAGTCTTTCAAGGGCTGGCTAAGAGTTTAAGAGCCAGCAGAGTGTTGAATGGGCTAACTGCATGTTGCGGGTGTTGCTGGAGAGGTGGAGGCTGAGTATATGTAGGTGTGACAGATTGAACTCTAGAAGGGTGAGTTTGAGCATTGACATTGTTGGTCTGAAGGTCTAATGAGGTTGACTGAGGGCCACTGAAGGTTGAATGACTGGTGAAGTTTTTGATTGTTCTTTAGTTGATTCAGGGGTTGGCTGACGGTATTTCAGGGCCAGCAGAGGGTCCATGAAGGTGGCTGTGTGGATCCCTGAGAGAGGCTGTGAACTAACTGATTTATTCTAGCATGGGATCTATTATCAGTGTCTGTGTGCCAGAGGGTGTAAGAGACTCTGAAAGGCGGCGAGCAATCTTTAGTAGACTTGGAGCTCTCGTCATACCTGGTTGACGGTCTCCTAGGAACCAGAAGAAAAACATCTAAGGGCCTGCAAAGTCTGAAAACCCGCACTGAGTGATCACAGAGGAGTTCTGGGAAGGACAGAGGTGTCAGCAGACCAGTGGCCCATTACTCTGAGCTATCGTCTACACCTACTCTCTCTTATCCTTACATGTGGGACCCCAGAGCCAGACGTCTTTACAGATACATCAGGTCAAAGATGCCCCCATAACAGACCCCTGCCCCTTACACTATCCTGCATACCCTGGTAGGGTCAGAAGGTCCCCATCCTTGGCTTTCTGATGCCAGTGCTATCCCCGTTCTGACTCTGAGGTATGTATTCCTATTGACAATAAAGCACCTGTTTTGTGGGTGAGGAAAAGCATGGACAAATGCTACCTGTGCTGTGCTGTTTTAGTGTGTGCGAGGGAAGGCCCTCCCTATTTGTGCTTGTGGAAACCTCTGCAGATTCATGTTCACTGGTCTTTGACGACTTGTTGAGAGCTAATGTGATGGTCTTGTTCTCTCCTTGAGGCTAAGCCAACCAACTCCTTGATTATATTGACCTTTTCACATGGTCTTTTCACCACCGTGAGCCATTGACTTTTGTCCATACTGGTTGTTCCTTCTGGGTCTTCAATTGCTTTACTGGGAAGATTGGATGCTTGTTATAGCAGCAGGTGTTCAACTCGCTGAGCTATCGTGACACTTTATAGGAACTGCATGTGGTGGATTCTCCAAGGTCAGCTTGTGTACTCATATTGCAAAAAAATATACATTGCTTTTAATTTTTTGTACATATTGTTATCGTGGACTGTTTTACAGTGATGTAATTTGAATGAGGTGGATGTGTATGCTCCGAGCACTATTACTTTAAGATAGTAACAATCTCATTGTGTCTTTGAGAAGTAGGTGATGAAATATAACAGCTAAAAAGCTTACAAAACACGTTCTATTGGTGTACTAAATAGTTACCCACTTAAACTGTGGGCATTGTGGTAAGTGTTGAAAAAGAAATTATTGATTTATTGCTCACAGTAATTACACAGAACTAAATATATTGATGGACGTATCATTACATGTTAATCTTTGAACCTACTTCAGCCAGTTACTATTGATTTTGAGAAAAGTGGTTATAGATTGACAACTACTGAACCAAGGGTAGGCTGCTGGTACAGTCAAGTGGCTGCAGCCTCTACTCTAGAAGTTGAAGCGCACAATTGACATTGATACATTATGTTTTTATTCGGGTGGTGTTAGTGCACACATTTTGGCGGGAGAGGTAGATAGGCAAGCTTTATTTTTGGGTATATATTTTAAGTCAGCGCCCACTCGATTTCAAGGGCCGTGGCTGTCTGATCTTGATTCTTTCCAGCTCTAATGGCAAGAGATGCTTGTCCTGTTGTCACTGAAAACTGCACACACTTATTTATCATTTTCCCGATGTCCAGCAGGACATGTCTGTGTATTTAGTATTTGATTAGCTTGAACCCAGCCAAAAGGCAGCAGAGTGTTGTACCTGGTCAAAGACAAGTATAAAGTCAGTGAGTAAAATGAGAGGAAGTTAGGTTGTGGACGGTTAATACATTGTGATGCAGTGTTTTTTAGAGAGGTGAGAGTTCAGCTCTTTCCTAAACTGGAGCATCATTGGTCCTAATGGATACAAGGATGTTGTTCCAGATACTTGGTGCACAGATGAAAAGGGCCTGCTATCTTGTTGTTTTTCTATTTTATGCTTCTAAGTCTGCAGTCTGAAGGCGTCCTGGCCGCTAATGTTCTCAGAGATGGTGAGCTTGTCTGCCAGAAAAGCAGGGATTCTGGTTGTGATGGGTTTGCTAATGATGCTGCTGGTTTTGGAAATGACGTGAAATGGCAAGGGGAGCCAATAGAGCTTCATCAGGATGGGGGTGTGATGTGATATTTTATAAGACCCTGAATGAGGCGTGGTGCTGCATTAAGGATGCACTTAAGGGGATCCAGTGTGGAGTCTAGGATGCCATGAAGTAGAGCATTACCACCACCCAGATACAAGAGTATAAAGGCTTGAACAGCAGTTCTTTAGTGTGCTTTCTAGCTGAGAGTTCAAGCAATATAAAGATGAAGGTGCCGTGTTCATCTGTGTTCAAGAGAACATTGACTACAATGTATAAGATACCATTCTCCGTACTGCAGTGAGATCTGAAGTCAGACTGCTAATCATTCAGGAGATGGTTAGCATTGGTGTGATCTTGGAGTTGAATATAGGTTGCTTTTTCATTGATCTTGCTAATGAACGGTAGGTGAGTGATGGGCCTGTGTTTGACGAGGTCATCAGGGTCAATTATTGGTTTCTTAAGGAGTTGGAGGATCTGGCATGTCTTGAGAGCTTCTGGAAAGATGCCTTAAGTGAGAGATGCATTGACAATGGCAAATGGGTTGAGAGCGCTGTAGCAGAAAAAGCTTTGAATAAGGACGATGGTCGGACATCATCTTCCTAAAAAGTGTCTGAGTGAGTTGAGTATGCCAATGAGATCTGTTAGAGATAGGGCTTTGAAGACAGAATATTTTGGGATTCTGCAGGAGAGGGTGGGTGTAACAGATGAGGAGGCCTGGAGTTGTCAGTGTCATCAATGTGCTGTCGGGCATTACATTTTTCTGTGGTGTGCGGAATAGATGGGTCTGGCAGGGGTTTGATGCAGTCCTTGATCATCTTGAACAGCATTCTGCTTCTGTTGGTAGCTTCATTAATGATCTTAGTATAGCCATTTGCTGTAGCTGATTTGATAAGCTGTCTGTATTGTGCAGAGAGACTTGAGTATCTTGCAGGTTTTAATTGGCGTGTGGATGTTGACAATGGCTTTCCAAAAACTTATTGAAGTTGTTTTGAAGGACGCTGGCGTCAGACATAGAGTCAATAGAGTGAAAGATGGGTTCAAACACTAGGTTGTCTATGGTCTAGTTTTTTAAGGATCTGAAGGTTTGGTCTTCTCTTTTGTGTTGACCTTGGTTTGTTGGTAGGACGCTAAGCAAGGGGATAAGGATGGCGAAGTGGTTGGTCCAATCCAGGGCTATGGGAGGTTTGAATCGGAATGTTAGCAATGTTGAGAAGACTAGGTTGAGGATGTGACCTATCGACTGTGCTGTTTGTGTGACATGATGTATCACTTTGAATACATCAATGAGGTTGAAGAGGATGTCTCTTGGTCTTTTCAAAGCTTCATTCTCTGGGAGGTGGAACTAATCCAAGAGGGTAGAGTAGGCATGTCACGTGGACGAGATGGTGACTAGATGTAAAGACATCATTTTTGGTGCAGCAGCACCTCATTTTACACTATCTTACATGTCATTTCATTTTTAGACTAGCCTGAATTCATTGTCCATTACCTTAAGGATAGTATGGCCTCATTTCTATCGAGCAGTGACCTAATTTTCCAGTACCCTTCCTCCATTCATAACATGTCATCCTTTAGTGCTTGTTCTGGTAAACGTAGAATACTTATTGTATAATTCATATATTTGTTGGGCTACTTAAACTCTGAAGTATTGTGTTATGTTGTACAGTAGTGTATTCAAAACAGTAGCAATAAAATAGTAATGTTTTAGTTATGCTTGCATGTTACTCCTCATAGGGAATTCATTTAGTGTATTCTTATATGATGTTGCAGTTAAGCTTTCATGGTTTCCATACATGTTTTACAATGTTATTGCTTAGAGGCATAACACAGATGGTAGGGTACAAATTGCTAATGTCATGTTATGAATGTGTCACTGGTCAAACCTTGTTGTATGACATAAGCAACATAAGCCACAGACCCCATGACCCTTAGCACAAGTGCCAGTGAGCGATCCTTTGATATGTATTTAACTCCATGTGGCTTAGTATGAAGACCTCTTTGAGATATCCAAAGACGGTAGTGCATATTGTTTTTTGTTTTTTAAAGCCAAATCCCATGAGCTGTACGTGTTGATGAGCCAGTCACTAAGAGTTACAGGTTCTGCATGTTCTTTATAACTAAGATTGTCAGATCTAGATGTCCTAACAGATCAGGTCAGGTATTACTGTATGTAGTCCCTTTGACTTAATAGCACCAATATTGGAAAAAGGCTTCTCAGGATAATTTGATTGAATTTCCAGCTCTGCACGGTAAAATGTAGCAAAACCTGGCACTTCCTCCTCTTCATGATCACTGACCTTGACCTTGTCTGTTGGCTTTTCTGCAAATGGCTTTAAAGCCGAACCTTTCCAGTATTACATCATGCCACACTCACATAACTGGTGTTTTCTTCAACCTCAGCGTTGGAAAATGCATATCAGTAGGAGGTTTTTAGCAGATTTCTTTATTTTGGTATGTGTTCGAGAAATGTTTTTACTTGTAATGCTGCCTGCCATGCTTGTAGAAAACAGCCTTACCATTACGTTTATGTGCAGATTCAATTCAGAAAATACTTTCAATAATGTTTTATTAAGTTCTTTACATATAGGCTGACTTTGACTCTGCCAAATGTGTTCCACAGTGTGCTTTTGAAAACTGCTTCTCCTATTTCCCACAATATGGTTGCCCTTGTACACTTCCTGTAAAGTCACGCTATCTATAACCTTCACCCCTCCATTAGGGAATTGGTCACAGTTTGGAAGAGCTGTCAGTGATAGCTTGCCGGTTTCCAGATGTAACATTTCCAATGAGCAATGGTGTGTTATGAACACAACCCTTATTTTGCAAATAAATGTTATTTGTGATACTGTTGTATTGATGTTTGATTTTCTGACTCAAGTTTCGGCATTGTAGGATTTGTGTTAACACACTGTTCAAATGAGATTTCAATGTGTGTACAGTTCTATTATTTTATAACGTGTGTTTTATGGAGCTTTCTTGGGTGCCGGCAAAGCAGGAATCCAGTGTTCGACCAATACAAATTATTGATATTAGATACATAATGAAGAGTATCATTAAAGGCACAATAGGTGATGTGAGAAAAACTTGCAAATAGTCTAACCACTGGCAATCTTTCAGGGTTGCACTCCAACCCATTGTTTCTTTTGTTGCCCTCGATGCCATCTGCAATTAGACACATCCATATGCAACTCATTCTTTGTCCTGATTCAATAGGAACAGTCAAGCCATAACTGCCAAGCCAGGTCCTCTCTGAACTGGAATACAAGCAAACCAAGACCAGCTTAGTTGTAGTTGGAGCTCTTCAAGCAGGTGCAGATTGGTCCTTTTAGCACAGTGAGCAAGGGACCCATGTCTGGGCATACCTTTTGCCTCCTAGGATGTTACATCAAATGGGATGGGAGTGGGTGTGATGGTGGCAAATAATCTAACCACTGGTAATTGTTCGGAGTAGCATTCCAGCCCATCATTTTTTGGCCAATCATGCCACCTCAGATTAGACCCAGTGGATGTGCAAGCTATATCCTTGGTCCTACTCCCTGGCAACAGCCCAGCCCGAACTACCAAGTCAGGTCCTCTTCAAACTCGACAAAAAGCAACTCAAGGCCAGTTTTGACCTTATTGGAACTGCGCCTCTCCATTATCAGTGTTTTGTTCACTCAGTGTTTATCTAGGGCCCTCTGTTTTGTAAGAGGCAGAAAGGTTAGCCTTTGCAGAGAAATAATGTGTGTGTGCGGACCTTCAGGGCCTCGTGTAAACCATTTGTCCTTTTAGACAAATGTTTTGGAAACTTGTGTTGGGAACTGTACTACTTGGTCCTATTATTTACAAAATGTTCTGAGTGGGGATAGATTTAGCCTTGCTCATTGTAAAGAAAGGATAAAACTGATGCCCACCTCTCTCAAAGTTAAACAGTTCTACTGTTAATTTTACTTTTATCTTAAATATCTTAAGGTTGCACCTGTCAAGTCACTGTTCGCAGGGAGCCTGTTCTGTAAATGGATAGCTGATACTTGTTGAACTAAATATACAATGTTCATAGATTTCCAACTTTCCCAGCATTCACATAAATGCACAGTACTAAACGCGGTTATCTACCAAAATATTGAATTTCCATGCGTGATCTTCCAATGGACTTTTAATGAACGCTTGGAAGAAGGTTAATCAGCAAAATAAAGGGCAGCATCTGTGTTAAACCTGTTTACAGATAAAATGTTTTTTCCCAACCTGGAGTTTGGGACATCCTCTTCCTTTCTCCACTCTGGACTCACTTTCCAGGGAGGAAAACAGTGTACAGTTTTGAAAATACCCACAAAAATATAAGTTGGTGGATGTTACAAATATTTTGTGTCTGTCATGCCTGGTCACAACATATTTCCAGCTCATAACCCTAATTCTAATAGTGTAGAGAACCTACTGTGGTACTGGAGTTATTGAAGTACTTTGTTCCTGGTGTAACAAGCCCAGATTGCAAACCAACAGGTACAAATTGCACTCTGACTGGTTTGCAACCTGGGCTGCTTCTTGTGATGCAACTGATCTAGTAATCAGTTGCATTTCAAAATGTGTATTTGGTTGAATTCACAAAACCACCTCTCTGATGATTATTTAGGTAGCAGGCATTTCTTGACCGTATGCAAATGGCATTGAGAACTGCGAAGGACAGTAGACCTCTATCCCAGTGTTCGTTGGACATTGGTCGGCTTCAGTGCTGATGGTGCCCTGTACAAGGATTTTTTGGTGCCCCCTAACCCCATGACCACCTCCTCAGATTCCCTCACTACCACCCAGCAACTGTGCCCCTCATCTCTCTCTTTCACATACATTCATTTGTTTTGAAGCGCTTGTAAAGGCTGGCTTTAATAATCCACTCAGCTATCCACATATAATATAGTTCTTTTCTTTGCAACAGGCATATTAACCCTCTACGCTTCTTTATGGCGAGTCAAAGGTGCCGCAAGACAAAACTCCCATCTCTCTCCCTAGCAGGAACATTAATCACAAAAGGTATCTTGGCATTTTAATTGCTTCCTGAAGGCTGGACGCACACAGAACTTTTCAGCAGGGGCTTTTAAATCTCAAGTTTCATAAATTATTGCTAAACACAGTCAGCGCCCCCCCCCCCCCACCCCCCTCCAATCCAGGTCAGCACTCAGTGCGGCCGCACCACCCAAAAGCCAGCCCTGAGGTAAGTCCCTTTGGCCACTATCTTCTCCCATCAAAACTGGGCAACACAATTTTAAAAGGGAAACCCTTCTCTGGGGACAACTTACCCTTTGTAAGTCAGTTATCACTCCAACCTAACTGGTCAGTGGTTTGCGACCGCAGTTGCAGTAACAAACCATTGATACATAGCATTCTAAAACGCAAATGGGAGGGGCGCCTCCTTCCCGTCCCTGAAAAAGTTAAAAGCAAGCGAGAAATGTTTTTGTGATTCGCGGAGTACATTTTCTACATTTTAAAACACTCTTTTGTGGGTGCAAAGCCTATGAACTCGGGAATCACAGGATTTGCGGCTGTAGAATAATTTTGTAACATTGGGCTCTAAATTCTGTTAATGGGATTAGGTCTTCACAGATCTGGGATCTCCGACAGGCTCTTTTTGTTTCCCATATCAGTTATAATTAAATACGTTAAAACATCTCTGAATCGGGCTCAGGGTGTTATGCTTAACATAATTATATGAGAAGAAGTGGTGTTGAAATAATCCCTTTCTATTAAAAAGATCCACTATTGGCAATGCGTGCTCCCAGTCTGAGAGAAAAAGGACAGTGCATAATTGTGATGCTTTTGCAATGGCAGTGACAATAGCTGTGTTTAAGAAAGTACAATATCGTTTGGATTTTCAATACAGTGGTACTGAACTTAAGTAACACACTTGGCTAAATTATTGAAAAAAGCTGTCTGGCAGTAACGTTTTACCATTCCGAAGAAAAACCTTTTCTTCTGTTTTTTTAGAAAGAGCCTGTTAGTGAGCAGACGGTTCTTGCCCTTACCATAAGCTATAAATACAGTATGCTCTTTGCAATCACAGCAGAATGTGAGACAGTTTCCATTTGTAGATGTTTAAAAACGTAATGTGAAAGGAGTGTAGTAATTATGTGCACCACATTACTTTTCTAATTTGGGGCACGTTTTTTCTTACATCTTGGTTTTCTATTTTGCAGGAAGAATGCTTCTTGAACCTGGAAGCGCCAATTGCACGAGTTTGTGGATATGATACACCTTTTCCTCACATCTTTGAACCTTTCTATATTCCAGACAAATGGAAATGCTTTGATGCTCTTCGAAAAATGATAAACTACTGATCTGAGAGGTACAAATCATCTTGTTTAAACTGTTACAAATGTGAAATTTTTCAGTTGTGTGATTGTTGCGCAGTACTGTAATACCTATATACAATTGCAGTAAATTAAGCATGAGTCTCAAACTCACTAAGGTGCCTCCTTGCCTTTCCATGCCAGAGTGGGAGCAAGAGATCTGTGGACCTTCAGTGATAAATTGTGAAGAGAAAGAGGTGTTCTTGAGCAGGTCAATCAGGATTTTTTTCTACAGACATTTCTATCATCTAGTTTCTTGGGACGACCACTTACCACACCTTGAAAAGTTTGTTTCTTCTCATGGAACATATTGTACTTAGCCCCGTATGGCATGGCATATAAGTAGCACCTGCCTCATAGATATTCCTTTGCTTCTATCAGCCCTCTTCCTAGTGCGTGCTCGAGAAATGCTCAAGCACCACTGGAGGGTATCACAACATCCTTCCATAAGCTAAAAGAGATACAGCTCTGTGTTCCTTTTCCAGCACTGGACCCTTTCTTTGACTCTACTCTGGCCATTTGGCAGCTGAGTAAAAGGAGTGAAATGTGACGTGTGCCACATTGGGCAAATCACTGTGTTCTCTTGTTTAAAGATATAAGCAAAACAATGACTACTAAAGAATAAATTTAGAGGTTAGCTTTAGGAAAAAAACATTCTTGAATGATGGGGTTATTAGACCATGAACTCCTGTTGCGGCATATACTCCTGCACCCTTGTCATGTAGCCCAGTATGTTTGTCATTGCAGTTTAACATATGGGTAATGATGTTTTGGGGTGCTCTCTGACGCAGAGTTGGGGGACAGAGACAACTCTTCCATCTTCTCAGCATCTTCTTCCTTTTCAACACTTAGCTTAAGAGATATGGTGTTTAGGTATGGAACTGAATCCCTACACTCAATTTATCTTTGTAACATGTCAGAGTTGAATGAATGGAGAGAAAGGGTTGTGGTTGAGAGCAAAATAAATTTAGAGAGGCCAAGTGTGCTGCCCGTCCAGCCAGTTTAGGACTGATGCAAAGAACAGTTCGGGTAGACAAACATGGACAAAGAGAAACCCTCAATATCTCATTTGAAAAAGTAGTTGGGTGTCTATTTTGTTGTCCTGTGTGTGAAATCCTCAAGTTTGTTCTATTATTGACGTTCCTATGACTCCATACATATTTACACTTTAATTGTTTAGACCGTTGGTGTTAAATACAGATTTCAGTCATAATGATAGCTCCCAAACCACCCTGCAGGGTTTACAGATTGTGATGTCAGACAGGATTATACGGCATGGAGAACCAAATTATGCATCAAGGTTATCTAAATTATGTGTAAAAAAATGCAAATTACGTAGCACATTTCCTGACAGTAGCTTGAGCTAGAATTGTTTTTTTTAAATCTGAGAATTTTTCAAATGTGGCAAATATGATAAATGCGTAATTGTGCAGTAAACACTGCATGCTCAGAATCATAAATCCCTTGCCTCTCATCATTGCCCAACGATTTTAGAAACAATTTATTTCTGAAAAGTGAAACAAAAACTAAATTTTCTTATTGCATTGACTGGCCATTGTTAACAGCCATTGTTAGCCGTACTTTGCAAGAAATTGCCTTTTCACGCTATCAACTCCAAAATGAAAATGTGAGAAAATATCTTGGAGCACAACTTAAATAAGTCTTTGAAGAGGAGGGCTCCCATGGCAAGTGTATCTAGCAGAGGCAATCGGTTGATTAAAAATTGAGGCCGCCAAATTAAACTGCCGTGATATATCATTTCGAGCCTGGAAATAAGCAGTGAATGTGCAGGTCGTGAAAACCTCATTTAAATAGAACACTAAAAGGCTCTGTCGCAGCTTCGCAGCTCCACATTCGAGGCATTGGGCGCCTCCTTTATGCCGGGAAGGGCTCAGCCCTACTTTCATCAATCGCTCACAGCCCACATACGCAGGAAAGTCCTTTCCATGATGCTCTTTGCCCTACTGATCACAGATTTTAACCCCTCCTGTGCAAGGCAGGATGAGGCACCATCCTGCAGACTTTGCAACTACTGCAGGGAATCCTGGCTCCACCTGTTGTACTGTTGCCCCAAACTTGCCAATGACTGCCATCAACTGCCAATTCTCTTTTTCCGATCTTGCAGAAGAGCCTCAGACGTGTTTCTCCACCAATACACCAAAACCTCTAGCAAGGTTGGGGAAGTTTACAGACTCTTATTAGATCTGCACTTCTTAACGTCTCAACAGAGTGGCAATGGACAAGATCCAGTGTGTCTCCCACACTTTTTCCTTCCCCTTCCTGGAGTCTAGAGCCTGCACACATTGAACATCTTAAAGGATACAAGCAAAGTTAGTCCTGCCCTTGAGGTCAAACAAGTTGCAGCACAAGCACTTTGTGCTTTCTTGCCTTTTGCAATAATTCCGTGGATTTTATATTCAGAGCAATCAGGATGTAAGATGAGAAGAGACAATGCCCACAGTAATCTTTCCTTTAAGACTTTTAATGTTAACATTTCAACAGGGTGACAGTAGACCAGTTTCAGTGCGTCTCATGCACTTTCTTCTTTCCCACCTTCCCTCCCTGGGGGTCCACAGCCTGCATATGTTGAACATCTTAGGGTATACAGGCAAAATTATTCTGGCCCTTGCGGCCACCAGTGTTGCAATACAAGCACTCCGCACTTTCTTGCCTTTTGCACTATCCCTGTGGACTTTTCAGTCAGAGCAACCAGGATGTAAGACTAGAAGAGACAATATTCGAGATGCTCTTTCTTTTAAGAATTTGAATGTCTTTTCACAAACTCTACTCTTGTTTTAAGAAGTATTGCTGATAGCTTTTTTTAAATGATTTTTAATATTTCCTATCATTGCACACAGGAAACTGATGCGCTTTGTTTACATATAATGATTGTAAGTAGTCGAACATGAATAAAAATAATTTATTTATTCGAAAATGTAAGAAAAAATGCATAACTTGTAACAAAGTCCTGTATTGCTGTAACGCAGCTCTTGTGACATTTACAAACCTTGATGCATTTTATTGTATTTTTACAAAATGAAATATATAAACTATACATAATGAGTGCTGTTCACCTTTTCAAAGATGATGTCAAGGAAACGTGTATCTGTATAGAAAGTGTTGAATAGATTTGGAGTAACAGAAAAAGCTGACATTCACATATTCAGCTTTTCAAAAAGACTATATTGTGAAATAAATGTATTGTTTGTATGGCATCTGCAAATCAGGCTGCTCAAAACGTATCTTATTGAACAGGCTCTTCAGCCATATATTATCATACTTACAATGATTTAGTTTTACAATGATACAAAGTGAAATTTAAATGAACAAAGTAAGATTTCTAATTGGTCCCCTCCAACAAAGGCAGAAAATGACTCTATTGATACATTTTCACTTGGGTAAGAAATTTTAGATTTGGCGTAAGCCAAGACATTTTCATTTTACTGAAATTATTATGACAATGTACTTACTTCAAGGGGCTTTCAGTGAGTTCTCTTCATACATTGGTCTGCTGCCCTGTCTTTTACATTTTGTTTCCACCCACTGCAGCATACAGCATTGGGCAATAGGTCTGGCTGCTTCAGCCACTGGCTAATTCACTTTGAGTGACTGCAGTGTGCTCTTTTACAAGGAGCACCTCCTCACAAAAGGTAGTTCCGTTCAGTGGCAGTGTTATTTAAACTTTCTTATAACTTTGTTGTCTTTGTGTGTAGACCCTGATCTGATAGCAGGTCGCTTTCTAGCAGATGTAATCAGAAAGTACATTCCAGCTTTATCAGATCCTGTCTCTTGCCAGTTCTATTGTAAATTCCTTTTGGAGTAGCGTCTGTTTATCTAACTGTTTATATTTTACATTTTACCAAATTGTGTCCATTTGAAACTAAACTGTTCTTTATAAAGTTACACTCTTTTTAGCAAGCAACGAAGTGCATTTATAATAACACTCCTGCATGTCATGTTAGTATGTATTTTAATTGAGGGCTACAGTTATACTAGTTTAGTCTATGTCTGCTTGTTGTCTGGCTGCCAAGTATGCTTTCGGTTCTTTTGTAGTCTTGCTTATATAGATATTTCACTACTTTACTACTAATTGAAGCTGTGCCGTTTATTCCAATTTCCTGTTCTATCTAGCCATCTGTCTGCCCATAAGTCTGTCTATGGAAATCTATCTGTCTATCTCTGTCTTTGCAACCCTATCTGAATATGCAACACTATTGTTCGATGCAATCTATTCTGTCTGTCTTTGTAACCATCTCTATTTACATATTAATAAACATTTTTAAAAAATTTACAAATGAAGCATTAGCAAAACAAGACGAAACAGTGAAAGCTTTGAGGGCCAATTTGATTACACACTGGTGTAGAAGCAGAAGTCTGCATTCACTGTTTAAAAGAACCAGATACCAATTATAAATGGTAAGTTTCACAATTTAGAAGTTAACGTATTAGGCATTTAAGAATGTTTGTTCAACTGTTAAATTCAAGTGGATTATCTTTACTTAAAATTGGTGTAGATCATCCACACACATGCCTAATAGAGGCAGAACATGTCAGATTATGGTAGTAGCCAAGCACAAAGTGGAATATACGATAAGAACAATATAGTCTTAACATCTGATAGATGAAAAAAAATTATGAAACTCCTACTAGGATAAACTCACAAATAAAATATTTGCAAGCGTATTGTTAGGGGTTACAACGTGGAAATAATAAAACACACTGCCTTAAAGAGGCATATGCAGTTGCCAGCTGAAATAAAAACAGGCTTGAAATATCAAATGGCGTTGTACAACCTTTTACACTGATGATCTTTTGTGTTTGTGGGCAATAGGAAAGAGGGGCAATCAAAAGTGGGTAGCAGTATGGCTACATTTTTTAAATATGTGGAGTTTGACCATCACCCTATATTATACACTTAAAATTAATAAAGTTAATACCTGCTATAATGAAAAGTTTTCACTCTGGCAAAACCAGAAAACACCTCTGGTTGTCAGTGTAGGAAGCTGGTCTGGCTTATAGTGAGTACCTTGTCGTACATACACCTTGTGCCAGGTCCAGTTATCCCTTATTAGTAGGTTAGAGGTGTTCTAGCAGCTTAGGCTGATAGAGGTAGATATAGCAGAGCAGCTTAGGCTGAACTAGGAGACATGCAAAGCTCCTACTATACCACTTAGTACTATATCATAAGAAAACACAATACTGAGAGTTACTAAAAATAAAGGTACTTTATTTTAGTGACAATATGCCAAATGTATTTCAGAGGATATACTCCCTTAGGAGGTAACTAATATACACAAAATATACATACACAAATCAAATCTGGTAAGTAAACAGTTAGAAAAGTAGTGCAAACACTGTAGAACACAATAAAATGCAATAGGGAGAAATAGGACTAGGGGCAACACAAACCATATACTCCAAAAGTGGAATGCGAACCACAAATGGACCCCAGGCCCAGTGTAGTGTGTAGAGGGATGCTGGGAGTCTAAGAAAACACTAAGGGTGTCCAAGATACCCCACCCCAAGACCCTGAAAAGTAGGACTTAAGTTACCCTACTATCCCAGAAAGACAGTAAAGTCGAGATAGGGGATTCTGCAAGGACAACAACCGACTGCAAAGCACTGAAGACGGATTCCTGGACCAAAGGACCTGTAAAGGAAGGGGACCAAGTCCAAGAGTCACAAAAGTGTCCAGGAGAGGCAGGAGCCTACTAAACCCCGGATTAAGGTGCAAAAGGGCTGCCTCCGGGTGGAAGAAGCCAAAGATTCAGCAGGTGCACAACAGAAGGTGCCAGGAACTTCTCCTTTGGTCAGAAGATGTCCCACTGCATGCTGGAGAATGCAGAGTTGTTTCCATGCAGAAAGACCGCAAACAGGCCTTGCTAGCTGCAAGGGTCGCAATTGAGGATTTGGGTGCTGCCAGGGCCCAGGAACGACCAGGAGGTCGCCCCTTGGAGGAGGAGACAGAGGGGGCACTTAGCAACACAGAGAGCCCACGCAGAAGCAGGCAGCACCTGCAGAAGTATCTGAACAGGCATTTAGAAGATCTGAGGATGACGGTCGACTCAGAACAACAAAAGAGGGTCTCACGAAGTCGGAGTCCAATTCAGTGAGTTGGGCAATGCAGGACGGAGTACTGGGGACCTGGGCTAGGCTGTACTCAAAGGAAGTCTTGTAAAAGTGCACAGAAGCCCGAGCAGCTGCAGTTCACGCAGTGCACAGGATCACTGTCTGGCGTGGGGAGGCAAGGACTTACCTCCACCAAATTTGGACAGAAGGGCCACTGGACTGTTGAAGACACTTGGACCCAGCTCCTGTGTTCCAGGGGCCACACTCGTCAGGATGGGAGGGGACCCAGAGGACCGGTGATGCAGAAGTTTGGTGCCTGCGTTGGCAGGGGGAATTTTCCGTTGACCCATGGGAGATTTCTTCTTGGCTTCCAGTGCAGGGTGAAGGCAGGCAGCCTTCAGAGCATGCACCACCAGGACACAGTTGAGAAAGCCAGCAGGATGAGGCGCTACAGTGTTGCTGGTAGTCTTCTTGCTACTTTGTTGCAGTTATGCAGGCGTCCTGGAGCAGTCAGCGGTCGGTCCTTGGCAGAAGTCAAAGAGGGAAGTGCAGAGGAACTCTGGTGAGCTCTTGCATTTGTTATCTGGTGAGATACCCACAGGAGATACCTTAAATAGCCCTCAGAGGAGGATTGGCTACAGAGAAAGGTAAGCACCTATCAGGAGGGGTCTCTGAGGTCACCTGCTGGCACTGGCCACTCAGAGTTGTCCATTGTGCCCTCACACCTCTGCATCCAAGATGGCAGAGGTCTGGGACACACTGCAGGAGCTCTGGGCACCTCCCCTGGGAGGTGCTAGTAAGGGGAGTGGTCACTCCCCTTTCCTTTGGCCAGTTTCGCGCCAGAGCAGGACTGGGGGGATCCCTGAACTGGTGTAGACTGGCTTATGCAAGGAGGATATACCATCTGTGCCCTTCAAAGCATTTCCAGAGGCCAGGAGAGGCTACTCCTCCCTGGCCCTTCACACCTATTTCCAAAGGGAGATGGTGTAACACCCTCTTCCAGAGGAAATCCTTTGTTCTGCCTTCCTGGGACCAGGCTGCCCAGGCCCCAGGGGGGCAGAAACCTGTCTGAGGGGTTGGCAGCAGCGGTAGCTGCAGAGGAGACCCCGGAAAGTTAGGTTGGCAGTACCCGGGCTCTATGCTGGAGACACGGGGATGCATGAATACCGGTATTGGTGTGACAATTCCATGATCCTATACATGTTACACGGCCATGTTCGGAGTTATCATTGTGACGCTACATATAGGTATTGACCAATATGTAGTGCACACGTGTAATGGTGTCCCCGCACTCACAAAGTCCGGGGAATTTGCCCTGAACAATGTGGGGGTACCTTGGCTAGTGCCAGGGTACCCACACACTAAGTAACTTTGCACCTAACCTTCACCAGGTGAGGGTTAGACATATAGGTGACTTATAAGTTACTTAAGTGCTGTGTAAAATGACTGTGAAATAACGTGGATATTATTTCACTCAGGCTGCAGTCGCAGTCCTGTGTAAGAATTGTCTGAGCTCCCTATGGGTGGTAAAAGAAATGCTGCAGCCCATAGGGATCTCCTGGAACCCCAATACCCTGGGTACCTAGTTACCATATACTAGGGAATTATAAGGGTGTTCCAGTGTGCCAATGAGAATTGGTAAAATTTGTCACTAGCCTGCAGTGATAATTTTAAAAGCAGAGAGAGCATAAACAATGAGGTTCTGATTAGCAGAGCCTCAGTGATACAGTTAGGCACCACACAGAGAACACATACAGGGCATACTTTATGAGCACTGGGGTCTGGCTAGCAGGATCCCAGTGACACAGGCAAAAACAAACATACATACAGTAAAAATGGGGGTAACATGCCAGGCAATATGGTACTTTCCTACAGTCAGTGAAATAAATGGAAATCTCTCCACTGTCCTACACAGAGGTTTTTCCCTGCTTGGTGTGAAACTGGTCGCCCACTGATTGATTTCCATTTGACTGCCAAAAGGCTGAGGCTGAACTTGCAGGAATAGGAGGTGGTCAGTGCACAGACCTGCACTGACATTTATTGTTAGTTTATTGCAGGTGCTGGGTCATAGGATTTTCCTGAACATCTTTGCTGATGTGAAAATCCCCCTTTTCTTCCCTGAATAGCTCTTGAGAGATACGCCCCACACAAACTGTTTATCAACCCATTTTCTACTTCCTTAATGGGTTGCACGGTTAGCTAGTATGGATGACATTTTTGTAAAGTGCTGTGGTGAGCTGTGTAGGCAACCAAATACCCCCCAACCTCCTCCTATGCCAGCCCCTGCAGGTCTTTGGACCTGAGGTCTAAGTAAAGGTGGCCCGGGTAGCCGAGCTTTGGATGGGGGCCCATAGTTGAGAATCTGTTGATGTAGAGGATAGACCCTGCCCACAATGGCATTAAAAAGGTGAAAGCTAAAATCCTACATGGAACACACAAATAATGTGAAGCAGGTGTATCTCATTAAACAAAAACAACCACAATAAGACGTGGTCCCTACAAGTTAAAGTACAAGCTCCACACATAGTTCATGGGCAAGGAAGTGTTAGAGTCCAGACAAGGTATAACTGGTGTTTTGGACATACCTACTGAGACTTGAAAAGTTCTTTTTTTGAGTTTGGGTAACTCACTGAGAGGTTTTTGCAGTGGTCACAAAGGGGTGCTGTAAAAAATTCTAATTTAATTTTTCCAAACGTTTTTTAATATTAATGTCTTTCTTGTATTGTCTGCTTCACAGGTAATCATCTTTTCTGCCAGTATAGATAATAGACCATAATGCATTTATTTTGTGTATGAGAATTAGTCCAGTTTAGTTGGGGATCTACCTAGCCTTGAGGAAGGCCAGATACCCGTTTGGGTACCAAACTCAGCCGAAACATGTAGGGAAAGTGGAAATGGATGTATCAAACATTCATTTACAGAAACTCTGCAAACAAGAGCATACTAGAATGCCAGACAACAAAAAACCCTGCAAACAAGAGCATACTAGAATGCCAGACAAGAAGTAGAGTTATGGACTAAATTGGTATAACTGTAGCCCTCAATTAAAATATGTACCAGCAGAACTCGCTTGGGTGTAGCCTGAAACATTTTTCTAAAATACCTGGATCCCTGCTTACAGCCAGGAATACAAAATTATCAGTTCTTTCTTTCTATCTATCTATCTATCTATCTATCTATCTATCTATCTATCTATCTATCTATCGATATAAATAGATAGATAGATATAGATATATAACAGTGCGCCACCCCGACCCACCACAGCAGGATTAGAACTGAAATTCTTACTGTTGTTGTACCAGAAAAAAAAATCTTCAAGGCCCCAAAGGCGTCCCCCCACAAGGCCTCATGCTCAGGGTGTCCTTACCCTACCCCTAATATGTTTTTTATTTGTTTCAGACACAGGGACTGAGTCCCCGAGACCTAGAATGGCTGCCATACATCTATGTTGATGAGACCTAGAATGGCTGCCATACATCTATGTTGATGTGAGGCAACCTATTAGATCGTATCTTTTGATCTTCCAGACCTGCAATTTTCCCTAGTCTCTAGATAGCTTCAAATTTTGAACCGTAATTTCTCAAACATTTTTTAACAGATTTACACCAAATTACAAAGTGCATGATCTTGGGGTAAAGATCTAGATTCGTGTTGAGCTGTTCTGACTGTAGCAATGTCTAAAGTCGCTATGGGAAATTGCATGTGGAAAGACTGTTTTTGGACTACCTGCCCCCTTTTCATCAGCCCCAGCGTGATGGATCATTCCGAAACCTTCCAGGAAGGAGCTGAGGTGAGAGAACCTTTTCTTTTTCGAAAGCTTTGTAAATATTAATCAGATGGCGCCAACGTTATTGGCTAAACTAGAAATCCATTTAATTTGGAAACCTTGTCCTAACATATATCTGAGTGTCATACCATTTGATAACAGTGGATAGTATTATTGGGCATGGCCATGACTCAAAACAGTTAAAGCCTCTAGTAGGGAATGATGCCCACCCCCTCACTCAGCCGTGATAGTAAATAAAATAACAATCTGCACATCTGCATATGCAGTGTATGCCACTGCATTATTTTACCCGTGTTATAAAAAAAATAACCAATGCTAGAATTCAATGGGTTTAATGTGTGCAGTTTGATAAAATAACTTTGAAGGTGGCCTTGTCACTTGTTAGACAAGTTATTTAATTGTCTAAATCATTGACATGCAGTCAGTGAGACACAAAGTTCTTTTCTCATTTTCAGTTCTGCTGAACTGTAGTAATATGGAATTTTACTTATGCAATAAAGTAATAATTGTGTGAATTTGCATTTATAAGTACAGTATCATGCGATATTGTTCTACATTCATTTCAAAGGAGGTGGAGTAGAAAGTACTTATATGTGTGCAGAGTGTAATCTACTTTTTGTCAGCACCCCTTCGACAGAATTGGGGGTATCATGGGCACATAGGGGATGCTGGTTCCCAGCCATAGGGCAGGGGCCGTTTGCCTTTGATGTCCCAAGGTCAGTCCAAAAATGGCTCTGCAGAGATACTCCAAGCAGACCAACCCCTTCAGCACTTGATTCTCTATGGTTGTGATGGCAGTCACAGGATTTTCACAGATTTAGTATGGTGTTGCACTAGCTCAAAACTCATTAACCATTTAGCAGTACAATAATCTAATGTCCAACTCGGTGTTTGACTTAAGTAAAGAAAATTCCTTTAATACACATGTAATACTTAATACTTCGCAGAACAGGGTATAGCTGCATATATTTTACAGCTGCTTGAGATACTGAGCCTAGAACAGGGTACAGCTGCATACATTTTATAGCTGCTTGAGATACTGAGCCTAGAACAGGGTACAGCTGCATATATTTTACAGCTGCTTGAGATACTGAGCCTTAGGTTGTGGTCCTCCTCTCCCAGGTTCCCCTCATTCGTCTAATTAGGCATGTCCCTTCTTCTGGGTTGGAGATTTCTAGGGCCACTATCAAGGCTCTGGTGCAGATCACCCCTTAGAATAGTTTGAGCACGTTATTGTAACAGCGTCTGTGTTACAGGTTTCACCACAGTGGAGTTGTTTCAGTCTTCTTGGGCAGCTGGTGAGGAACTACAGCATGTGTTCTTTTCACTCCGTCTTCTTGGAGGAGACGTGCTGACTGAAGGTTCTTCCCATGTTAGAGCAGTTGTGAGGGCACCTAGCAGCAGAGGTTGACACCTGGAGTCCTTACGTGCCTCCTACTGAACTTGCTTCAGGGCTCAAGTGTGAAACAAAGATTGGGCATGTGGTCTGAGGTCACAGCAGCATGCACCTCGGGTGAGGTCTCTGATGTGGTGCAATACATGTGTCAATGAAGCAATACTGTCCACTCGGGCAGCATTCTTCAATGCATTGAACCGGTCTACTCCAGCTAAGTTCTTATAGCAGTTACCACCTGGATCTCTTCATACAGGGAGACTGTGCACTTGCTGATCAGGGTATGTAAATTGCTCTCTCTTCAAATAGCATGTTTTTGGGCCACATTTATTTTCCCTGGCATATAAAAATACATATGCTTATATTGTTCATGCTGAAATGGGCTATAGCGGAAGAGGTGAGGATGAAGCATGTACAAAGAGATGATAAACTAACAGATGACATGGCTGCATGGGCGTAAATGTTGACTGATCTGAAAAACACACCAGAGGAGCTGGGGCCAGAGGGATGAATGAAGACGATATATTATGCTGGGCCGATTGCACCCTAATAGGGGGCGGGCATTGTGAGGTGGGAGTAGCTGGGTAGGTGGACAGGTTACATATACATGTGTACTGCCATGTACTGTGTCGTGTGAGAGTGAATGGCTCCTTTCTTCTAGGAATACGATGTGCGGCTAGACCTATCACACAGCTTTGACAGGCCTTGATCTGGGTATTGAGCACGACTGGGTCTCTACATTTAGGACACGAAAGATACAGTGGCAAGAGCAGCAGGGGGGAGTTTCTGGGGAAGGTTACAGTGACATTATCACTTCACTGTTGTATCTTTTTGTGATGTACTGATAACGCTGAACTGTGAATCTGTAAGCTATTGAATGTTTTTGAATAAACCTTTATAAAAAAAATGTTTATACTATTGTGACAATTGCTTTTCTTCTCACGCTTGTAAAGTGTAGTGCATATCACCAAGATGATCTCTGTGTTGAAGACAAGATGACCAATGAGTACATACAGATACTAAAGGAGTGATGCTTGAAGAATTAAGGCTTGATGGGTGGGGTAAATGATAAAGCAATATTTTATTTTATTCAAGACAAAGATTATAGCTTACTTCATCCGGACCATCTTGCAGTACCACAGTATGGGTCTGAGAAAGGATTGTTTGGCACTAATCAAATGCTTGTATGCATAGGTGTACGTTGTTCAGACTTGTATTTATGAGCCATAAGTGCAACGTCTTTACTCTTAGGGTGGGCATTAAAGAGGTGCAGTGTGGTGTGGAGTCAGCCTGCTTTACTGACAGTGGTTCTAGTATAAAAAGTGTACAAGTTTACAGAATTTAGCAATTTTATCCTCATTGTAACGTTCAAAGAATGACAAATGGTTATATGCAAATCTGAGCCTCCAAATAAAATGTACCCAAACTTTTGGGTTGAAATATTTTTTTTATTTAACTATTGTATAACATTAAGGGCCTGATTAAGTATTTGGCAGACGGGTTACCCCGTCACAACGGTGATGGATATCCCGTCCGTCGAAATCTAAATCCGGCCCTATATATAATTTGCCTGAGGCATCATTTAGTAAAATGTGTTTAATACATGCCAATGTTTAGAAAAAACAAGATTAGTTCTGGAGAAACAGCGTAAAGCCAATGCAGGCAACATGAACATAAATTGGAGGCTCATTTCTTGAAGAAGGTCATAAAAGTGTACTCCAGATATGCGCCCCTGCATTGGTGCAGATTTAAGACTTTCAAAAATTCACAAGAGTTTACAGAAGCAGGCCTGGATACAGTACTCCTAGCAAACTTTTGTGAAATCCATTTTGTACGAACAGCTAAACACATGTATATTTTCTCACACAAAAAAAGTGCTTAGCGTTTGCACATTCACTTTACCTTTAGCCGTTTTTCCCACCCTGAAAAACCTTTTTTCTCTTTCCCTTTTCAGGAGTAAATTTCCAACATTTTCCAGTGTGGGAAGAGATTGTAGAGGAGTTGGTGAATACACTTAATTAGGTTAGTTTGTGGGTATGCCCAGACTAACAAGACATATCAACCCTGGGGCTACCATTTCCTGTCTCCCTCTAGTCCCCAGTATATAGATTTGCAGAAAAGTGTCACCATCATAATCTTACTGGAATCCAAACTCTGCTATAGTATGAGGTATAACATAATTGGTGAGGCTTTTATCGGATATCTGATAGAATGAAAACGCTACTCCAATCTGTCGCCTTACTGCATGGTACCAAAAGGGACAGGAGGCTTTTTTGTACAGCACTAGTAGATTTCTGAAGCACCCCATCACCTGAACAGGTAGATGTTTTATAATCAGTTTTCACCTTAGGCATAACCCCTTAAACACTTAGCGTGTCCTATATTCTTTGTTTGTACTAAAAAAGTATGCTTCTTTTTACTTAAAGCAAATCTAGCTTCAAGATACCCGACACCTGATGCATGAACCTGCAATGCTCCAACATCTTTGTGTACACACGAAAATGTCACCTGGAAAGCACGCCACTTTTGTAACAAACTTAAACAATCAATGCATCACAAGTTGCCCAGATTGAAGCTAATCTAAATGCCATCCTCAAAAGTAGAAATCCTCCCTCAGATGTTACAAATGAAGTAAGATACATTGAATGGCAATGCAATATTACTGGTAGGTTTACAAGATCTAAGTTGCTAAACACCTTAGCTTCTCCCATATCATTTATGTAGTGGAAGGCATACTTTTCAACCATTTAGTAGTTGTCCAGGTCTCTAAGGGTCTCAAACCGTCTTGCATCACCCCCCCTCCCGCCCCAACACACACTCTAAGTCCACCCTTCTCTCAATTTCTCTCTACCTGTTTACTTCATTTTCATATGAGACCAAGAATTAATCGGAATGACATGCCCACTCCAATAGCATTTTACATTTTTTTGCTACCTACACACTTCTTCACATTTTCTACTCCTTGTGTGCCAGACTGGCCTCCAAATACCCTAACATAGGTAACTTCACTCTCCAGTACTTTCAGGACTATTATCCTGGTGGCGTTGTGCTTTCACCACACAACTAGTTAGGGTTTTTCCACTCCCACTGTTACCGGACACATTCACAATTAAAACCTCATCTTAATCGCTTTATCCGTCTTCCCCATTTTGCACATTGTCCACTCTTTTCCTTTCATTTCATACGCATTCCTGCATACTCGTGGGAAGTGCCCCATCTTCTAGCACTTGTAACACTTCACCTTGATGGCAAGACGTTTTCCAAGCAGCGTCAAAAGCTCTGCGTGAACACATTAGCAACCTAATTTGGTACTCTGAACTTTTTGGTTTACCATCTCATTGAATTATTTCTTCATCGTCTTTACACAATTTTTTATTTTCATGGAGAGAATTTAAGACTTTCAGTTATCTAGATATTTTCTTCATGCGCTTGGCAGCGTGAGCAGCTTTATCCAGTTTGAGTCCTTCTCATACAGCCACATTTTCCTGAATCTCAAGGTCATTCGTCTGTCTTGTTACTCAGCTGGTCCCTTATAATTTTTTTCATACTAGCCTTCAAAGTTAAATGTTGCAGTTAATGTTTGTGCTGTGCTGCCGTTTACCGCTTCAGTATTTCTCCTGGTGTGGGAGAGTGGCCTAGTTTGTAGTGGGTACCTTGGGTACTTACCCCAGGTCCAGTTATCCCTTGTTAGTAAATGTAGTAGTGTTCTAGCAGCCTAGGCTGATAGAGGTAGTTATAGCAGAGCAGCTTAGGCTGAACCAGGAGACATGCAAAGCTCATGCAATACCATTTATAGTTACACAGTACTTCTACACAAGTAAAGATAATACTTGGTGTTACCAAAAATAAAGGTATTTATTTGGGTGACACAGTACCAAAAATATCTTAGAGACAATACTCCTTCTGGAGGTAAATATTATGCACAATATATACACTAGACACCAAAATAGACAAGTAAATAGTCATAGAACAATGCAAACAGTAAGAAATCCTATAGAATGTAATGGGAGAAAATAGGTCTAGGGGCAACACAAACCATATACTAAGAAAGTGGAATGCAAATCATGAATTCCCCCCTAGACAAGTTTAGTGTATGCAGAATCGCTGGGAGAGTGAGAATACAGTAAAGGTAAGTAAATTACCTCACCCCAGTGCCCAGATACGCAGGAGTAAAGTACTGCAAGTTTCCTTAGGACACACTACACCTCGTTTTGGGGATTTTGCAGTAGCCAACCAAGTCTGCAAAGAACAGTTTCTGGATTATTGGACCCGAAGACCTGCAAAGGAAGGAGGCCAAGTCCAGAAGTCCAAAGAAGTTCCAGGAAGGACAGGAGCTGCTGCCAACCCAGAAGAGGGTGCAAAAGAAGAGTCCCCTGGTTAGTAGAAGACTGCAGAAATGCACCCTAGGAAGATGCCAGCGGGTTCCAGCGTGATGCAAAAGATGTCCCACGGCGTGAAGATCGTTGCAGACGAGATTTCATGTTGGAAGGCACCAACAAGCCTTGGCTACGACAAAAGTGTGTTTTGCGTCAAAATGGCGCTGCATGGGCCCAGGAGGGACCTGGGGGCCTCAACTCTGTGTGAGAAGGAAGAGGGGTCTCTCAGCACTTTAGAGAGCCCCCAGGATGCCAGCCAGTGCCCCCAGGAGCCGCAGGACCCAGGTTCAAAGGAGGTGCACAACACGGTTGATGCAGCACAACAAAAGAAGGTCCACTGGAGAACAACTCAGTGAGTTAAGCGTCGCAGGATGGAGTGCTGGGAACCTGAGCCAGGCTGTGCATGAAGGAATTTTGCAAAGAGTGCACAGAGGCCTCAAGAGGCAAGTAAGACGCAGTACACAGGGGTACTGTCGCTGTTGGGGGAAGGCAAGGTCTTACCTCCTCCAAATTGCGTCAGCAGGACCTCAGGACAGTCCATGTCGATGATGTCCACCCTCTGTGTCCTTAGGAGCATGCTCGTTGCTGTGAGTGGAGTCGCAGGGTACCAGTCGTCATCTTGGAAGGTGCCTGCTTGGAGCAGGGGAGGGACTCCATCACTCCATGGGAGATTTCTTCGGTCCTTCTGGTGCAGTTCTCTAAAAAAATAAAAAAAATAACTGGGATATAATATGGGAGATTGGAGAAATAACATAATAATCGCGGCAACACGATCATCTTCAGGAGTGCAACTCGGCCTGCAACAGAAAGTGGCAACGAATGCCAGAAGGTCCTTTGGGAGCAGATGGATGCCGTTGTCCTTCTGAGATTCCCATCGTACAAATCCTCCTTCTGATGGTATATGCGAATGCCTAAATAGCTGAACGTCCGTGTCTGCCAAGGGACTTTAATTCCAGAAAGGCATAACCTCGGATTCGGAAGTTCCGGGTCGAAGGGGAAAAGGCATGATTTTGCTCAATTGACGCGCAGGCCAGAGGGAGCTGCAAAGTGCTGCAGAGTAACCTCGATTAATATCGAGGGATATTAGTAATGTCTCTGAAGTATAATAAGAGGTCATCAGCATATAGTGATACAGTATGTAGGCCGTCACTCAGTGCGATACTCCACTGAAGGCCACGACCGCGCAGCTCCACAGCCAACGGCTCCATCGTGAGGGAGAACAGTAACGGGTAAAGGGGTAGCCCCGCCTCATGCCTCTATGCACCTCAACCTGGTCTGAGATATTCCCACCCATCTTGACCCGGACCGTAGGTCTGGTGTATAGAAGCTTAACCATTTGAAAGAAATGCGGGCCAAGGCCAAACCGCCGTAAAGTTACGAAAAGATACGGCCACTCCAGGGAATCAAAAGCCTTCTCCAAATCAAGAACCAGCCATCCCGCCAGCGGCCAGTCACGTGTCGAGTATCGCATGATCCGGAATAGACGCCTGATATTGTGAAAAGTGTCTCTTGTGGGTACAAAGCCGTTTTGATCAGTGTGAACCAGGTCCGAGACCATGGGTGCCAAACGTGTCGCCGGGGTCTTAGCCAATATTTTATAGTCAGTATTGAGCATCGCCATTGGTCTGTAGGAGCCAAATTCCGGGGGGTCTTTACCTGGATTAGGAAGCGACACCAACAGCGCCTCTCTTTGCGATATTGACAGACACCCCCTGTATAGATACCTCGTATAAATGGAAGAGGTGAGGTGCAAGGATTGCTGAGAAGGTCTTATAGAAGTCGGTCGGAAGGCCATCCGGACCAGGGGTTCTGCCTGCCGATAGATCATGAATGCTGCCCTGGATCTCGAGGAGCGTCAGCGGTTCTTCCAGTGTCTCCCGCTGGGCATCTTCCAAGCGGGGCAGGGTGATTGATGAGAAGAAATGCTCACAGGTCCGCCAGTCCGGCGGAGCAGCCGAACTGTAGCGTGTGCCATAGTATTGTGTAAACTCGGAGTGGATCTTCGAGGGCGTGTGGCGCACACTCCCATTCAGTGAACGAATTTCCACAACCGGGCCCTGGTCCTGCTCACGCCTGGTCAGCCAGGTTAAAAGTATGCCCGACTTGTCAGCAGAGGCATGAGTGAGCCGTGTAATTTAAGCAATGTAGTCGCTCTAAAGGGGATAAATGCTCAACTCAGGCTGATGATAGCTGCACCATCCCTGCAGGGTTTTGAGTGGCATCTTGCTCAAGGTGCAGCAAAGTCCGTACCACCCGAGTAAGAGCACTTTCAATAGAAAGTCGCAAATTCCACTGCGTTCCCATGCAGTGGCCTCTAACAAAGACTTTAAAAGCATCCCACTCGATCAAGCCGTGCCTGTGTTATGTTTGAAGTATGCTCTAAATGCTGCATCCTCTAGGAGCTCAGGCCGGAGCCTCCAGGTAGGAATACTTGAGGGGGAAGTATCTCACCCCACTTACATGAACTGTGGATTGTGATCCGAATTAGTGCAACCCAAACAATCAATGTCTAACACTGTAGGATAAAAAACAATGTTTGCATAGAAGCCTATCAAGACGTACATGTAAGTGGTGTGGGGCGGAGTAGTACGAATAGACCCTGGCGGTAGCATTGCGGTGGCACCAAATGTCCAGTAGGGACCAGTTCTGGATCCAGGCGTTCACCGCACGTGCAGCAACCACAGTAGGCGCCGTGGGCAATGGAGGGAAGGATCGGTCTAAGTCAGGATCCAATACACTATTAAAGTCCCCCCACCAATAACCAAGGATAATCACTCCATATCGACAGCTGACTGGACAGAGAGCGGAGGAAGGAGGCCTGATCCGTGTTCGATGCATATATGGAGCCCAGCACCAGGGCTCGGCCCGCGAGTCGCCCTCGCACCAAGGCATAGCGCCCCTGCTCGTCAACAATGTGATCCTCTGCTACAAAGGGGGTGCCTGGCCTGATCCATACCAAGGCACCTCTGGCATGAGAGGAGTAACCTGTCACATATAGCTGTCCCCTCCATCGCTGTTGCATGCGAGGCACCTCGGGCTGCGCTAGATGTGTTTCTTGCAAGAAAGCTATGCGTATTGAGTGTCTTTTGAGATAGGAGTATACGGAATATCTGCGCGCGGGGTGTGTATGCCGTGCACATTCCATGTAAGAGCAGAGTATGTGTTCATGGTGGGTCATAGTGACGATTACAACTAAACAGCTGAGCGTCTCGTACAGGAGAGGCTGTATAAAGAACAGAGGGGTTCCAGCAGATTGACAGGCTAAGAGAGTCCAGGTTCCATTCCAAAACTAGCAAAAAAAAATACCATTAGAGCAGAGGGACAACTGGTATCTGCCCAAACCGAATAACCCATGAGGTCAGCAAACCAGTTATGAACTACAAATCTCCACTATTAGGAGAATGGGCGTATTCCAGGCAAATTAGAGGTGATCGTAAAGTAGAGCAGGTTCCCTGGGAAATATGAATGGGGGGGCCAATGGAAGTGAGACTAGTAGATGCATGAGGGGTACAGGAGTGTGAAAAAATGCGAGGTGCTCCATAGGTGGTCCCCACCAGCGCCCAAGTAGGCCAGGAGTCGCTCCACAGTCTTCAGAATCCCCATCAGATCATGGAGCAGGCAGTACAAAAAGCACTCCCAACTATAGAGACTGCAGCAACGAAGGAGAGGACGTTCCCATGGGGATATACTCCTAGAGTGCCAACAGCAGTCAGAAATCAATATAAAAGCGTTAGAGCAGATCCTCCGCTGTCCGGGGTGTCACCTCCAGGTGCACCGGGGACCCCATCCGGAAGAGTGCTCAAGAGAAGAAGGTTCCTCGCTGTTAGACTGTGAGAGTTCAGTCTCTGCTTCTAAAACAACTGTGAGAACATTAATAGCTGCTGCCGACTGCAGTGATCAGCGACGCTCTTGAATAATCTGCTCCAGATCAGGGGTATGGTTCGCCTACCTTGGGGCGGCCAAGCGAGTTCTACGGTTTTGTCTCATATGGGAGCGGCGACCCTGCATTATCGGTGCGTCTGCTTCTAGGCCTCGTCCACTGACAAGGCCAGTAGACTCCAGCCACTCCCATGCCGACTCTGGTGTATTAATGAAGTGAGACTTATTCTCGACTGTAATGTGGATTTTGGCTGGGAACAAAAGAGAATAGGTGAGGTTAAGGGCTCGGAGATTACGTTTTAAAGGCAAGTAGGAGGCGCATTCTCTTTGTACAGCCAGCGTGTAATCAGGAAACAGCATAACCTGGGCATTGTCTACTCAGATCGGGGGTGATGACCTGACCACCCGGAGGATAATGTCCCTGTCTGCATAGTTGAAGGGATACGGCCAGCTCCCAGGCGGTCGCGATCTAACAGGGACCCTATGCGCGCGCTCCACCGAGAAGAAAGGTGTCAGGGATCCCTCCGGCACCAGTCCCTGTAGCCAACATTCAGAGAAGGTGACCGCATCCCAGCCCTCCTCGGCTTCTGGAATGCCAATAACCCGAATGTTGTTCCTCCGGGTGCGGCCCTCTGCGTCCTCGACACGGTATTCCAGTTCGCCTATGCGGGTCAGAGCATCCTGCAGCGAAGCCTCCAGCCGAGACGTCATGGGTGCCAGCTTGTCAAGTCGGCCCTAGAGTGTGCATATCCTATACGCTAGCTTGCGGTGGTCCGCATGCAGCAGGGTAAGATCGCTGGTCACCTTATATATCTTGCCTTCCAGGGAAGCACGGGCCTGCTCCAACGAATCACCTTTGCACCCCACCGCCGCCAGCACAGCGTGTAACTTTTGACTGTCCTGATGTAGTTTACGATGATGATTTGACGGCAGTTCCAGAACGGGGGCGGCCTGCGCCCGCCATATTTGTGACGAAGAAATTGTGTGCACTGCTGCAGGATGTCACCATATGCACAAGTGAAGCCCCAGCAGACCTGGTCCGGAGGGGCCCGCTTTCACGCGCCGTTTAGGGGGTGGGTGCGTCAGCACGAGCAGCCCTACTCCCGTCCCACGCGCGCAACCAGATAATCCAAGTAACTGCCAGACCCTTACTAGACAGGCAAGTTGATGAATTAATTGCAGTGTAGCTCCCAGTAAAAGCAAATCAGCCGCTCTCTGGCCCACAAAAACAGTACTAGTCAACCAGGAGGTTGGTAAGAAGACTCCTCTGTTCAGGGCGCAGCTGTCAACGGAATGGAGGGCCAGCTCGTAAATAACTAGTGCAGAAGCCAGACAGGCCCGCTTGCATGCGCATCAAATATAGTGGGGCGAGCAGCCTCTCCGCCCAGCATTGTGCCTCCACAGCAGGCGCCTAGTCCATGTATCCATGGCGCGGGTTCGCGCCAGCACTTGCAAGCAAGCTGTAGGGTGTCCAGGACATGAAGGGGGGGGGGGGGGCCACGCTGCACTTACCTCACTTAGAAGGTTGCAGCGGGCCCAGGTCCACTCCCAATCGCTAGGGGCAGCAAATATCAGTGGCGTGCCGGCACCCCCAGACCAGGCACACAGTTCAGCCCTGCAGATGATGTCCCTCCAAGCACTGTCACGTTGCGTGCCGTGTGTGGCTGCAGCGCGTTCCCCCAGCTAGGTCTGCTCCTCCTGTCTCCTCCAGGGAGGCTGCCCCCGTTAGCCCCACATGTGTCAACACAGCGTCAGCAGCGATCGCGGTGTCTCCCTCTGCCGCGATCAAAGCCACTGATGAACCGGAGGCTCCGCTCAGCTGAGTGTAGGGCGGGCGGTGCTCATTACCCCTTTGTACTGTTGCGTGGCCGGATAAACCGGGGATAAGTCGCTGAGTGCGATCAGATCGCGTCCGCCATCTTGGCCTGCTAGTCATGCCCTTGGGTTCTTCTGGTGCAGGATGAAGACAGGGAGTCCCCAGAGCATGCACATTTTGGAAACTGTTGCAGTTGCTGACTTGGAGCTGAGGTTGCTGAAGAAAAGTGTCTCTTGTAGACACTTTGTCGCAGTTACAGCGTTTCTTGGAGCAGGCTGCTGCTGTTACGAGGTCAGAAGAGTCTGAAGTTGTTGCAGAGGATTCCTGAAGGAAACTTCCAAGCAGAATCTGAAGAGAACCCACAGAAGAGACCCTAAATAGCTCTGACAGGGGGATTGGCTACCTTATCAGGTGTGGACCTATCAGGAGGGGTATCTGACGTCACCTGCTGGCACTGGCCACTCAGAGCCCTCCAGAGTGCCCCCATATCTTGCAAAGCAAGATGGCTGAAGTCTGGGACACACTGGAGGAGCTCTGGGCACCACCCCTGGGGTGGTGATGGACAGGGGAGTCGTCACTCCCCTTTCCTTTGTCCAGTTTCTTGCCAATTTCCCACGAGAGCAGAGGATAAGTGGTCCCTGAACGGGTGTAGACTGGTTTATGCAAGGAAGGCACCATCTGTGCCCTTCAAAGCATTTCCAGATGCTGGGGGAGGGCTCCCCTCCCCAGCCTATAACACCTATTTCCAAAGGGAGAGGGTATAACACCCTGCTCAGAGGAAATACTTTGTTCTGCCTTCCTGGGACTGGGCTGGCCAGACCCCAGGATGGCACAACCCTGCCAGTGAGGTGGCAGCAGCTGTAGCTGCAGTGCAAGCCTCAAAGAGCTGGTTTGGCAGTACAGGGGGTCCATGGTGGAGCCCCCAGGATGCATGGATTTGGCTCACCAATACCAGATATGGAATGGGAGGACAGTTCCTTGATCTTAGACATGTTACATGGCCATATTCAGAGTTACCATTGTGAAGCTACATATAGGTATTGACCAAAGTCTAGTGCACGGGTGCTCTCACACTTAGTGACTTTGCACCTAACCTTCAGCAAGTGAAGGCTAGACATATAGGTGACTTATAAGTTACTTAAGTGCAGTGAAAATGGCTGTGAAATAATGTGTGCGTTATTTCACGCAGGCTGCAGTGTCAGTCCTGTGTAAGGGTTTGTCTGAGCTCCTTATGGGTGGCAAAAGAAATGCTGCAGCCCATATGGATCTCCTGGAACCCCAATGCCCTGGGTACCTAGGTACCATATACTGGGGACTTATAAGGGGGGTCCAGTGTGCCAATTGAAATTGGTAAGTGAAGTCACTGGCGTACAGTGACAAATTTAAAAGCAGATAGAGCATAAGCACTGAGGTTTTTATTAGCAGAGCCTCAGTGACACTACAGAGGCACTACACAGGCATACACATAAGGCCATAAACTATGAGCACTGGGGTCCTGACCAGCAGGATCCCAGCGAGATAGGCAAAACACACTGACATCTAGGTTTGTATCTATGGGCCCTGGGGTCCTGGCAAGCAGGATCCCAGTGACACAGTAAAAACACACTGACACACACTCACAAACAGGCAAAAGGTGGGGCTAACCATGCTAGAAAGAGGCTGCTTTCTCACACCTGACACCTGTATTCTGGAGAACAATATTCCAGTTTCTACCTCGGTGTTTATATTAATACCATAATTTTCCTTTTATGCCCTTCCATACTTAACATCGTGCTTCTAATCCATCTCAATATCATCCTCCTATCTCACTTCCGTCCTGGGCACTGGCAAATGCATCAAAATTCTCGCTTGTTTGAACCTCAGACTTTGTTGTAGCATAGCCAGCTAATGTTTGGCTACAAATATATCTCCTCTTGAACGTTCTAGATTTACCTGGAATACATGCCTCCTATCCTCTAACTGCAGCAATGGTTGCCCAAAATTATGCAAAAATGTTATCTAGGCACTGCCATCGAAACTGAAGTTGGAACAGGAAAGTGCAGACGCAGAACGTGCCTATTGTCTCTCACAACAAAACAATACATTTACTCGAAAAGAGCATAGATAATCCTCTCAGAAAGATCAATAGACACATCTGTAAACTCTGCAAATTTATTATTCACATATAATTTTACTAACCTGCTGTAAGAATTAGAGTTATTGGTTTGGATGGGTGGAAGCCTCACTCAGGCAACAACCACAATCCTTTTCAGCGTTAACCTCCAAAGTCTGAAAATTAACATCAAAATTAACCTGTAATTAATCCTCTTGTAGCTTGGTTCAGAAGCAGTCAGGCTTAACTTAGAGGCAAAGTATAAATTATTTATGCAGCACACAAACAGTATTAAAATGAAAATACAACACTAGGAAAAGTCCAAAACCCATTTAGAGAAATAAAATAAATGTTAATAAATAAAATGATAGCAGAACAACGAAAGTCCAATCAGTCAAACCAGAGATAATTCAGTTTAGAAGCGTTAAGTAAATATAGTGCCTAAATCTACAAAGTACCACTCGAGGTCATCTGGTCGAGTTAGACCAGGGGAAAGTCACAAGTCCAGGCCAACCGCGATAGAGTGCAAGTTGGATACAGATATCAAGTTAGTCGTGCTAAAAGAATTATCTTCTCAAAGTCTGACCATAAGGAGCAATGAGAGCATCATGTGCGACGAGCAGGGGTGGGCAGCTCGGGCTGTCACTGTAGCGCGAAGAGACGGTCAGGCACACTGGCAGTTGTTGCTGGAGCTTCCAGTTGGTGCTCATCGGGCTGCCATTACTATAGTGTGAAGCCCAGATCTCTCATTACCTGTCATCACTGGTGGTCGTTGTAGCTCGAAGAGGAGGTCTTCACTAGAGTTTTGCATTGGTTGTCATCATGAGCGGCAGTCTTTGTGCAAAGGGGTCTGTTTGCAGTCACAAAGAGCTCAAACGTCAGGAATTCACCTTCTAATCTTGGGAAAAGCACTGACTGATACCAGCCAAGGCTCCTGAACCTGGGGTGCACCTCCTGGGGACCAGGAACGCACTCCAGGAGAGGCTAGCACAGCTCAGGCAGGTCCAATAGCAGCATGCCAGCTGGGCAGATGCAGGAAGGCCTCTGGAATGTATGTCATGTCCCTGTAGCTCAAAGAGGAAGTCAGCCAACTGACTCTTAAAATCTGTCAGTTTAGCGTGGGATGTCCAGTCTTCCTTCTCAGACAGTAAAGCAGTCCTCAAGTATCAGGGCAGGCCTCCGGTAGCAGGGAAGTCTTCCTTCTGTGATGTTAACACTTCAGACAGTGTTCTCTTGAGTGGCTCTCGAGGGCCCAAAATTGAAACCGGGTGCTGGGCATTGAAGTGGATGGGGGATTCTGTATACTACCCCCACATCTGGTTCTGGAAAGTTCTTGTTTCCCCTGTTATGGTTCCAAGAAGAGAAGCAGAGGGAGGGTGAGAAGGATAGAGAGGTTGAGAGAGACTGACATATCTCAGTTATCCTGCCTGGATGGCCCATCCTGTCCACAGTTAAGTCCCCTTTGTGTCACTGTCTGTAAGACCTAGGACACTGGTGGAAGGCACAAATGGTTAGGATAAGAAAATACCAACTTTCTAAAAGTGGGATTTTCAGAACTGTGACTTAAAATCGAACTTTACTATTAAAGAGGGTTTTAACACATATCCCCATCTGCTCCGAATACCATGTTATCACTTATTCACTGCCAGGACATGTAAAAACTAAGTACGTCCTACTTTTCAAATGCAATGCACCCTGCCCTGTTAGCCTTTAGGGCCTACCTTAGGGGAGTGACTTTTGTGCATAAAAATAATTATTTGAGTCTGGCCAGGTCAAAATGGCAGTTTAAAACTGCACTGCAAGCTGCAGTGGTAGGCCTGAGACATGTTTTGAAAAGACTACTTCAGTGGGTGGCACAATGAGTGTTGCGAGTCCATTTGAAGCATCTCATTTACATGCCATGGGTACATTTAGTACAATTTATTAAGGACTTACAAGTAAATTAAATGTGCCTGTGAGGTGTAGACCAACTGTACCATCTGTGAAAATGAGGCCACAAGCACTTAAGCACTAGCAGTGCTAAAGTGCACTATTGGCAAACAATGAATTTAAGAAAACAAATTTAAGTGAAAGCAAAATATTTGGGGGAATAACGCAACAAGGATAATGGTTTAACATTTAACACTTAGGTAAAGTGGTTCAAAATTGTACCTACCTTCTACATCAGATTTTCCAAAATGGCAGACACCTTTCCAACACACACAATGCTGTTTGTGATTGCTGGCTTTCCTTGCTACTTTCTAGCCCTGTTATCACCATATATTTGCAATGTTCACTTTCCATGAGTCATTATGCATCTTTGATCAAGCACGTTTGACCGCCTAGCCCGCTAGTTGATTGACCACTTGAAATTGGTCTTAAGAATCACGTTTCGCTCTGCTATTCCAGCTGCAAAATGACCATGATAGTGAGTTGCTTTGTTTTTTTTCCCTGAGGCATCCTTCTGCCTTGTGCTTGTGTGATGTAGTCTGTCTCTTCTGGCAACTCTCACGCTTGCGCTGCAGCTCACAAAATAGTGTGGTTTCCAGTTTGTGCCTAGATTTGATTATACAGAACAGGATCTGATTTGGCAGGAAGTGACTAAAGCAAAAATGTAACCCTGTATCTAATTTCTGGCTCATCAGCATTCTCTTCCCCCACTGAAACGATGCACCTTGATAGATAGTAAAGTATCATTTTCTTGAAGATAAGTATGATGCCAGGGCCGCCAAAGCTCCATCTATGCCCAGATTCCAACATAACACGAAATGGGTGCCCTGGACACCAATCTAGTCTTGACGTCACATCATAACAGGGTTTAATTTCAGGGGAAAGTTAGAAACATGAGATTTCAAAGCAGGGTTGGCAGGTGCTTGATGGACATGTAGAAAAACTTGGAGGGAAACTAGTAAGTTATTTGTTGATTGAAGGGATTACTCTGCCTTTGTGGTAGGCACAACACAAATTACTTGAATTGTATTTGGTATATCACAGGTTGCAAGTGAAAAGTAGACAAGGCAGGGTGATGAATGTGAATGTGAATTTGGAGTATCCCAGCACGAGGTGCACAGCAACGTTCTGGAGATTCAGGACTGTGAAATCTGTGGAGATACAATTATTCTGTTGTATGCTGGTGCCACAGTCAAGTGTGCTAGGTATAAAGGTGTTGCAAAAGTGACCTGATTCAGGAATTATTGCTACAGAAGAATTTGTGTGTGCGCAGAGACGTAACCAGCCTTTGCTTACAAAAAGATTTTCCAGGTGTCCCAAAGAGCGTTTGCTATCTAAGCAAAAACTAAGATTGGGGTGTGGACTAGTAAAGGTGATCAGGGAGTTGTTCCACAGAGTATAGTTTAGCTGCTGAAGACCTAGATGTCATTATTATTCCCATTTCCTTTTGAGAAAGAGATCGTGCTTCTAATTGTATGTGCCTTCGAATCAGGAGAAGGACTTGCTGTGGAATGTTATCAATGAGGTGAGCAACCCAGCAGACAGATCCCACATGATCAAACGCTGGTAGGCACGCTCCAGGACCTCCCCATCGCTACGTGCTGCATCTGCACAGAGCGCTTCCAGGTCAGATGGGGCTGCCAGGCGAGTTCACGAGGAAGGTGGCATACACGATTCTTCACCTCTTTTGTTGTTGTTTTCTAGAAGCAGGGATATACACAATTTGCACGATAACAGTGAGGCCTTTCTGCGGAAGATCCATTTGCACAAGGAAGCTGCTAGGTTTCTCACCGCAGTAAGTGAATGCCTCGCTGTGCTAGCCTATTGCGGTCTCTTGCCTGCAGTTGAGGGTCGCTGGGCCGGGCTTCCTTTCGTACTGTTGGGTGCCTCACGTGCAAGTTCTGGCAAGCTGCAGGAGAGCGTGACAGAGCCCTTTTGTTTGTGAATATTCTTCCTTGGCGAGAGATAATTGGCGTGGAATATGCGGCAGCCACATGGTAGAGGCTCCTACTCTGCAACTGCTGATTCACACCCGCGGCTACAGGAGGGCAAAAGGAAGTTTGTGCGCCCTCATATACAACGTAAGGAGAAAATAGCCAGCAACATCCAGTCAGTGATAATGTTAAAGCAGCGTCATCTGTGGATGTAGTGACCCAGATGGTATGTGATGGGGATAGCCAGGTTAATGCAACGCCGGGTACTAAGGACAATCAGCGTAATAAGGGCAGGCAGAAGCTACCTCTCCTCTGCCAACAGTGGTCACCAACATGACAGGTGCCATTGAGAAGGTGGGAGGAGGCTCTCAGCCCCAGCTACTGTCATTAAGTCGGACGCAAGATGGCCTCAATGTCGAGAATGCCTTAAACACTTATAGGAGAGGCTATCCCTTGTTAACAAAATAAAACAAAATCCAAACTTTTACAAAAGTACTAACGCTGCTGGATGCAGTTGTTGATGTGGCTAAGGAGACGGGACATAACGAGATCCCGGAGCTCCTAACAGAGCTGATAATAGAACAAGTACTAGAGGATTCAACCTGGGAATCCAGAAAGACACAGGGATGAGCAATTGTCAAGGTATCAACTCTGAGTCACAGCCTGAGCAAAACCATTGGGAAGGAGAACAGGGTGGAGATCATGCCCCTTCTCTGATTGGGCTCAGCTCCAGCCTAATGGGGAGATCTGTAATTCCGCAAGTGCAAGGCAAGGCTGAACAGGCCCAGACACAATCACAATTCTTGCTTGAAACTATCTTGCATGAATTGCAAGAGCTGGGGGGCACACAAATCAAGGAAACAGTTGCGATTAATCAGAGGCTGGACAAAATAGAGGAGGCGATGGGACAGATTCCGGCACAATTAAAAGAGATGAAGCAAAGAGTGTCAGATCTGGAAGATCGTTCCCTGGGTTGGGATAAAGGTTTGAATAATATGCAGAAGATGCTGCAGGAATCCCAGAATAAAATTGAAGACATGGAAAATTATGCTAGGAGGTTAAATCTCTGCTTTGTGGAAGTACCAGAAGGGGCAGAGAATAGGGGAACCACAATGTTGCAATTTATGGAATAATTGATCAAAACTTACATTTTGGAAATCCAGAAGGGTAATTTAATAATCATGAGAGCCCATTGTGTTCATTCTCAAAGGCCAACAAGTGCAAAGTATACACATACCATCATTGTAAACTTTGCTGTCGATAGAACAAAGGAACAGATTCCTACTACAGCAATTCAAAATAAATTATTCTGTCTAGCAGAGAAGGATCAGGTTCAAGTGTTCTCTGACATGTCAGTGACATTGGTACGTAGAAGAAGAGACTTGATTGGACTGATAAGCCAGTTTAGGGTGAGGGGGAGGACGGGCCACCAGAGCACACCAGTCTAAACTAAAACTACTATCTAAAGGTCAATTCTTTCCATGTTTATCGCTTGAAGAGGTGCAGAACCTGTTGAGGATTGTGCAGTCCAGTTGAGGGTTGGTGGCAATGATGAAATGTGCTTGGAAGTTTATGGCTTAACTCTCTGTGTGTTATATATTTGGTGACAATCACAATTGGATCTAGAGGGAGAGGAGCAGTGGGAGATAGTTTCTCCCTTCTGAGCGTGCCAGGGTGCCACTTCAGGGCACAAAAGCTAAGAAAGGATGCTTGGGAGTGGTGTTGCTATTCCACCCTCCAAGGAGGGTAGGGCACGGGGGCCTTCCGGATCTGAAGGGGTGCGCTTGGGTTGGATAAAAATAAAAAAGAGCTGATATGCCAGCAGAAATTTGTGTGTAGTTATAATGTGAGCAGGAGAGCATTTTCAGAAGTCAAGAAGGGGAGGAAAATGGTCCAGCCACAGCTGTCCTTATATTGGGGGGTAGTAAGACTAAGGCAGGGTAAAGTAGATGTGTAAGATTGGGGTTTTGTCATGCACTGTAAATGGCATCCTAAATAGGCAAAAATACGGGGCTGAAATGAACTGGCTATCTACGTTTCATCCTCAAGTTATGTATTTGCAGGAGACCCACCTCAAAGAGAATAACCCAAAAATTCATATCCCTAGGAACTTTTCACATGCCTTTTTTGTGTCAGCGGGGTTGGCTGTTAGGGGAGCGGCTGTCTACCTTTCCAGATCAGTGTATTGGGATGTATCGGAGGTGATAAGAGATAAACAGGGTAGATGGATTTGTTTAAAAGTTTGGGTCCAAGCAGTCTAGTTTAGTCTTCTTAATTACTATGGCCTTGTGCAAGATGAAGATGCCACCTTGAGGGAAATATTTGCCATTACAATGGGAGAAAAGGAGCCTTTAATTTGGAGAAGTAATTTCAACCATATGGGACACTTCTAATAGAACAAAAAAACAGTTAAATCCTAAAACTGCTCATGTTTTTAACTCAATGAAGTATAATTTAATTCTGGTTGATCCGTGGTGCTCTGATCATCTTGAACAGGCACAATTTACATTTTTTTCTAGTAGATATAACACAGCTTCGCAACTAGAGTTTTTTTTGTCTTACATTTTTTGAAGTGGAGCAGAACGGGGATTTGGGTAATGCATTCTTGGATCATTCAGTGGTAAGTGTCACAATAGAGATTGAAAATTTTAAAATCCAGAGGGCACGATAGCACTTTGACAGGACACTTTTGGTGGACCAGATCTGGTAAGATACCAAGTGTAATTTCATACAAGAGTTGTTGTTTTTTTTTTTTTTTTAGATCAATCAAGGCACTGCCTGCCCTTTGCAGTATGGGAATCATTTAAAGTTGCATTTAGAGATCAGGTGTTGGCGTATAAGTCAGCTCAGAATAGAGCTCGGAAAGCTTGAGTTAAGGAGCTACAAAGTGCTCTTGATCATGCACAAAATGCATTAGTCGGGGTGTAGAACTAAGAACGGAGTTAAAAGAAAAACTCGACCAGGCCAAACAAACTGTGAGGGATTTTACGCTTGAAGAGATAAATAGGGCAAAACCTTTTCAGTAGAAGCAGTTTTAAGAGAGCCTGCTGGGGGGCAGTTTGTTTGGCCTGGTTGGCATGTCTTAAGCAAGATGCCTTACATATTGGGGAAATTAACAATCCCAACTCAAATGTAGGGCAAAAAGATGGCCTTATATAAGGACAGTTATTTCTACAGCATTATAAAAACATCTGTGGGAATGCCAGCGATGTTTCTACATTGAGTCTTGAGGAATTCTATGGGAAGATTAGGCTCCAGTGCTTGACCGAAGCACATGTAGAGACATTGCTGCAGGCTATCTCACTTGAGGAAGCTGCTCCGGCATTACAAATGATGCCATATGCCCAGGTGATGGCACCAACGGAATCCCAACCGAGGTGTATAAAGTATTCCATAAAGAATTACTACCACATCTGGTGCAATTTTTTAATGAAATAGGAGGCGAGCTGGACATTCCTTCAACTTTCAGAGTCAGCTGTGGTAAGTTTCTTGAAAAGAGATAAAGATCCTGTGAGCACAAGCTCGTATCACCCAATAAGCCTTCTTAATGCTGATTACATGTCATTTACAAAGATTTGGGCATCCTGTATGGTTGCGGTTGGGCAGACTGGTCCACAAGGAGCAGAATAGGTTTTAACTAAAGCCAATGATGGCAGCAAATATGGAGTCCCTGGTTCAGGCTATGGATTGTCTTTCTAGGGGGCAGGGTAAAGCCGCAATTGTAATGGTCGATGCCGAAAAAGCATTCGACCTTGTCAACTGGGATGCCTTGTCTTTTGCACTAGAGAGGTTTGGATTTCCAGCTAGAATGATGAAAATGCTTAAACTACACCAAGTGGCTGAAGCACGGTAATAATTAATGCAAAGTTAGCAGGCACTGTGCAAATTAAACATGGTACCCGACAGGGGATGGGTGCCCAATGTCCCCTGTACTTTTCTTGTTATTTATTGAACCCCTAGCGTAAGGAATACATAGTATTGCCGCCCCGTGGAGGGGATGCCCAAACTAAAGTTGTATACAGCTGATATGGACTTATATACAGGGAGTGCAGAATTATTAGGCAAGTTGTATTTTTGAGGATTAATTTTATTATTGAACAACAACCATGTTCTCAATGAACCCAAAAAACTCATTAATATCAAAGCTGAATATTTTTGGAAGTAGTTTTTAGTTTGTTTTTAGTTTTAGCTATGTTAGGGGGATATCTGTGTGTGCTGGTGACTATTACTGTGCATAATTATTAGGCAACTTAACAAAAAACAAATATATACCCATTTCAATTATTTATTATTACCAGTGAAACCAATATAACATCTCAACATTCACAAATATACATTTCTGACATTCAAAAACAAAACAAAAACAAATCAGTGACCAATATAGCCACCTTTCTTTGCAAGGACACTCAAAAGCCTGCCATCCATGGATTCTGTCAGTGTTTTGATCTGTTCACCATCAACATTGCGTGCAGCAGCAACCACAGCCTCCCAGACACTGTTCAGAGAGGTGTACTGTTTTCCCTCCTTGTAAATCTCACATTTGATGATGGACCACAGGTTCTCAATGGGGTTCAGATCAGGTGAACAAGGAGGCCATGTCATTAGATTTCCTTCTTTTATACCCTTTCTTGCCAGCCACGCTGTGGAGTACTTGGACGCGTGTGATGGAGCATTGTCCTGCATGAAAATCATGTTTTTCTTGAAGGATGCAGACTTCTTCCTGTACCACTGCTTGAAGAAGGTGTCTTCCAGGAACTGGCAGTAGGACTGGGAGTTGAGCTTGACTCCATCCTCAACCCGAAAAGGCCCCACAAGCTCATCTTTGATGATACCAGCCCAAACCAGTACTCCACCTCCACCTTGCTGGCGTCTGAGTCGGACTGGAGCTCTCTGCCCTTTACCAATCCAGCCACGGGCCCATCCATCTGGCCCATCAAGACTCACTCTCATTTCATCAGTCCATAAAACCTTAGAAAAATCAGTCTTGAGATATTTCTTGGCCCAGTCTTGACGTTTCAGCTTGTGTGTCTTGTTCAGTGGTGGTCGTCTTTCAGCCTTTCTTACCTTGGCCATGTCTCTGAGTATTGCACACCTTGTGCTTTTGGGCACTCCAGTGATGTTGCAGCTCTGAAATATGGCCAAACTGGTGGCAAGTGGCATCGTTGCAGCTGCACGCTTGACTTTTCTCAGTTCATGGGCAGTTATTTTGCGCCTTGGTTTTTCCACACGCTTCTTGCGACCCTGTTGACTATTTTGAATGAAACACTTGATTGTTCGATGATCACGCTTCAGAAGCTTTGCAATTTTAAGAGTGCTGCATCCCTCTGCAACATATCTCACTATTTTTGACTTTTCTGAGCCTGTCAAGTCCTTCTTTTGACCCATTTTGCCAAAGGAAAGGAAGTTGCCTAATAATTATGCACACCTGATATAGGGTGTTGATGTCATTAGACCACACCCCTTCTCATTACAGAGATGCACATCACCTAATATGCTTAATTGGTAGTAGGCTTTCGATCCTATACAGCTTGGAGTAAGACAACATGCATAAAGAGGATGATGTGGTCAAAATACTAATTTGCCTAATAATTCTGCACTCCCTGTATAAGAGCCAACCAGGTTAATATCAAGGGTGCTCTGAATGTTATTCAAGAATATATAAATTTGGCGGGGATACAAGGCTACTCGAGATAAAAGCGAGACTTTGCTTTTTAGTGACCAGCCATCAGAACTGCCTGTGAACATAATTAAGAATGATAATAGTACTCGTCCTATTTGTTATCTTGGGATCTATGCTACAAATAAATATACCGACCTGTTCAATTTGAACTACGAGAAAAAGATGGAGGTGGTGAAGGGCCTTCTAAACAGATGCTACTTGTTGCCTCTCACAATAAGAGGGAGTGTCATTGATAATATTTACAAGTTTCCTGACAAAGGTTAATGGTATTTTTTAAAGAGCTAGATTCCCTCATAAATACATTTCTGTGGAAAGAAAAGAATTCAAGAGTGAGATGCTCTGGCACTTCCTGATTTCTTTTTATACTACCAGGCCACATGTTTGGATATTTTGGTTAGAATGGGTACAGTAGAAGGAGGTCTCGAACTCTTTCTTAAAAGGATGGTGCAGGAGAGTGGGGGCAATTTACAACTATTTTTAAAGAAGGCAAGATTGCCGAAAAGAACAAGTGATAAGGTGCTAGTCGAAATTATTTGGATAGTTAAATTTTTTTTTTTAAATTAGACAAGTCCCGGTGTGTCATCGTATGGCAATGCTGCAGGACTGTCAGGGGTTAGGTCCGGGGATATCAAAAGTGATTTGTGGGATATGGACCTCTCGAGGTTATTGGTCATTGGGCGATTTCTGTTTAGGAACTCAGATTGCAAACTGGGATGAAATGAACATGAGAAGCTGTGGCACAGATTTGTTCAGATTAAAGGTTTGATAAATAGCTGCAAGAAATGAGAATTTCCTCAGTCGATGAAATTATGGTATAAAACCCAATTGATGGGGATTGGAAATTGGTATAGGTCCCTTTGAAAGTACACAGGCTCCTCTTTGATTAAAGATCATCGGAGAAAGATAGAACAGGAGACAGGATGCCAGCTGGCAGTAGGAGAATGGGAAGCTATTTTGATGCTAGGGTATACATCCCGTAGGGCTGCTAATTTCAAGAGAATTAGTTTTTTTTATCACAATGGACGGCTTATTGTACTCCGAGAGCAATTCATAAAATGGATCCATCTATCCCTACCAAATGTTTTTGATGCACCCAGGAGGGAAAAGGGGATTGGTTGCATACCTTTTTTGAGTGCTCCAAGCTGTCACAATTATGGTAGGCGATCTTCCAAGAACTACGTCACGGTGCCCAAGCTGCATTACAGCCAAAGCAAAGTTGGTACTGTTTAGGGGGGTCTGGTCAAACTTTTTGGCTAAATAAGTATGCTCAGAATTTTATTGCAGCATTGCTTGCTGTGGCTAGATCGCTGATATTACAATGCTGGCGAACAGTCACAGTGCCAAATTAGTAAGATGTGGCTAGTGAAGCCACAAAGGACAGGGCTATTTTAAGAAACACATGCCAGGAGGATGGGCAGCTTGAAAAAAATATCTTACTGTATGGGCACCGCCAAAGAATATGACCCAGCATATATCAACATATTAGCAGGGGATGTTCCAGTGATGTCCTTTCTTGGTCGATTGCTAGTGAAGATTGCGGTCTTGCAGCTAGCTTAGAAGGATCTATCAGAATGATGACCTCAATTTAGCATCCAAGCACTTTCGAAAATATATAGCGTGCAAAATTTTTCGCTGCTTTAGCTGTTAATGCATTTCTGTAGTAAAGCACTAAGGCACTTTAATAATGAAGGAAGGGAAGAAGGGGTATTTGATGCCCTTCTGCATGCACTTTTGTTGGCTATCTGCCAATAAGTGAAAAGAAGGCTGCTATTGATATTTGTTTGTTTGCACATGTTCTCCTCTTGCACTTTGTATCAAGAATCTGCCCTTGCATTTTAACATGGTGGCATGATTGTTTGTGTCTATTCTTTTGTTAGCACCAGGGAGGGTAATGCGATCTAATGCAATGATTGTGATATGCTTTTTTGCTCATGTTTTTCTTTTACTCTTTGTATTGGGAATCTGCACCTGCACTTGCGCATGGTGAAATGTTTGGCTATGCCCATTTTCTGGTAGCACCACACATGTTAATAAGTCGCGTGTGCGCTGTACCACCCGTGCTCTCGGAGGCAGGTTTACATTCGCCTTCATAGTTTCTCTGTATTACTCCATTATAGAATTCCTACGTTATGCACTACTTGTTTTCTTAATTACTGTTGGTCATTAATTTATTCAGATAATCTTCAAATGACAATATTGCTTGAATCAATGAACTCTAGTATTTAAGATGAAAACTAGTGCATATAGCATAGATTGCGAATTGCAATAATACACAGATTTGTTTTCGGACCACCTCCCTCATTTTCGTTTTCCATTGTGTTCTAGGGCAGTGGTTCCCAACCTGTGGTCCGTGGACCCCCAGGGGTCCGTGACACATTTCCAGGGGGTCCGCAGGCCTGGGCTGGGAGGAAGGCACTTCTCCAGCTGGGGCCTCTGACAAATTCGTGCATGTGTGTTTTCATATTTATTACTTCCTTTGTTGAGCAGTTTTAAACGCTCTAGTCGAGTGATTAATGTATCTGCTGGAGAGAGATGGAAGTTGTGTGCAGTGGCAGTTTTGACTCGGAGGTAGTGCAGATGGTTAATATGCCAGTTGCAAAGAATGTGCATCATGCGAACAACAGTATTTTATGTGCATGGCACAGTGGGTTACTGCTTTTGTCACAGAGATTATTTTGTTACTGTGCAGTTCACAATCGTAATCTAGCACAGTGAGCTGTGAACTGCCATTAAAGAGCTGCATGCAAAAACCGCATGGCACAAATTAGAAAGTTGTTTTTTTCCTAGTCTTTCATTTTCCTTATGCTGCTAAAAAAGGTTTGCTGGTTTAGAAATACATTCTTATTGCTAACGCAGTGCTTAATTTGTGCTTGTTGTTTCTGGTGCTAAGCACCGGCACCTATTTTTGAGGGCTGGGGCTTATTCTTCTGCCTCAAGCATTTGCTGTGAGCAAAAAACACATATGGGAAAGATGGAGGAAGGGAAAAATGAAAAAGCGACACAAAGGGAAAAAGTAGAAAGCTGTTAGAGTGAGCTGAAGTGACGGGGAGTGGCTTTATATGGATTGAGGGTTATGCTGCCTCAGTATTTCATTCACACATTTAATTGCAGTAGGCACATGTTTAAGAGGAGGGCTTTGGGCACCGGCACGTTTTTATTTACATATTAAGCACTGTGCTAACATCATCGCTAATCACTGTGCTGTGTCCTGAATCCTACGTTTTTGCTTCTCTGGACCAAGCACTCTTAGAAAATGCCTACCAGTGTGGATGACGTGTGAATCCTATGCCTTGTAGTCCCCTGTCAAGTGCCCTGACACCCTACAGTGGTATGAGAGGTGCTATAAAACAAATGAAGTACATGTGACAGAGAGGTTAGGGAGAGATGAGACCCTTATGGTTTATTTCCTTTCCCCTTCACTTATTTATGTGAAAAAGCTTTCTCAGATCTTGAATACCTAAAAAAATAAAAACTGAAATCGCTCCGGAAATGTAGAATCTGACCTGAGGATTCACCTTTCCTAAATAAAACCAAACATTGAAAAGGTAATTGCCGAGATGCAGCGCCAACCTTCCCAATAAAATGTTTTGATTTTTGGATATTTTTTCAACATAAAATAATTTTATCTTAAGTAATTTGAGTATTTGTTTGGTGTGTACTTGTTATATTTTTTGTGAATTATGGATTTAATGTTTGAAAATTAAATCTTACAAATTGCTGGGGGTCCCCGGCTTCCAGTAATGATTAATTGGGGGTCCTCAGGAGTCAAAAGGTTGGGAACCACGGTTCTAGGGGTTTCTGATGACACACGAGATTACCTATGAATAATTGGTTAACCTAGGTGTTACCCTGCCGCCTGGTCAAACTCATGAGGGTTTTGCATGCCCCCTCTAATTCTTCTGTATTGCTTAGAATGTTCTTTGCTGCTGTTACAGCAGCTAGAGTAAGGCGTTCTTGAATACATATTAATAATGTTACGTACTTTGGGCAGACTGTAAGTTATCAGGTATGTATACCGGGGTGGAGTGAGGGCAAACACTGTTGGCTGGGACGATAGAAGTCCAGATTTGAGAATAAGTTTGCGTTCAGTCATACTATATGTTCTAGGTGCTTATTTACTTTACTGAGGTGACTTGAACAACAGCAAAGCACATGTTTCAGGATATTAATGCTTTTTCTTTCATATTTTTTCTTTTTCCTTCTACAGAGTTCTGGAAACGAGCACAGGAAACAACTTCTTTCAAGAAATGTCTACCAAGTCTTTAGTTTCCTGGATGTCTACAGATGTTCATCCTGTTTGAAGTGGGACGAATTGGATAGCATTCAATGACTTATACGTTATTTTTGCGCAGTTCATGATGGATATATGATTTCTGTGATGAAGAGGTTTCGGATTCATTTTTTAAATAGTCCAGATGTAGTTTGTATTAACTTTTTAAAGCTTTGTTGAATGTACATGGAGGGGCTGATCTACAGTGTGGACATTTCGTTTCTTTAAATAAATCTTAATGTACAGTGTCCTTCTCCTTCTGGTTCCGCTAGTTTTTCTGCCTTCAAATATTACGTGTGGCCCATCGTATTTAAAGAATGTCAAATTTAAGTCATGTTTTCCGAAACAACACTTACATATTAGCAATATTATCATGGCCCTGCCAGGAATTTGTGTCAAGATTATATTTGGATGACTGCATTGAAATACCTCTTTAATCAATATAAGCCAAAGCACTTTCCAGAACTTTTACACTACGTTATTCCCTTTTGATTAAGAATACAAAACACACACATTGTTTTCTAATTACAAGTGAGTTAATGCCACAATCAGTGTCACTAATCACTTGTAATTGTTCTTATAGGCCAGCAGTTATTTCTGTTCACATTCAAAATACTTATCCTGCTGGCCACAGGTCAAACAAACCAGAACCCACAGAGTCTTTGAGACCTAAGGAAGACTTCTGACTTCTGGCTCCAAAAGCATTCCAGGAGATAATCCTGTAGACACATGCAATTTCATCAGACTGACCAGACAATGAACTACTACAAAATCTCCATAGCCGCCTGACAGTGCACTCTAAATACAGAAAAATTAGAATCTCTTTCCTACCTTTTGTCAGATCCATAAGGTTTTAGGGACCTGCATCAAAAGCAAAACATCTGTTTTCACTGCTGACTAGAATGCTGGGTCTTGGGTTTGTGACAAAAAGCTATGCCCCCAAACCCCTTTGACTCTCATGATCAATCTACACCTGGATGAGCAATCATGGTTGAGTAGCTCATGAGAGGTGTTCTGATGGTTTAGATTAGATACAGTTTAACTTCATCATTATATTCAAAATAAAGATAGGATGTCCAGAGAGGCAAATTACTTTGAAAAATAAATGTGACAAATTAAAAATGTAAAGAAAAGCTGGAAAGTGGTTGTCAAATACAAACTTGTTGGGTTGTAAATTCAAATGTTAGTGTTATGACCACTCTACTCTTTTAATCACTGCTCTTTTTACAGTCACCATTCTCAACGATTGCTCTTCACACGCTTGCTTATGATCTAATGATACTCTTGCATATGATACTCTTGCTAAGAATATCTGTGAAGCTTCAGCACCAGTTTCCGCGCCAAAGCCAGTACTAATTGCCACTCCAAAATGCTACATTTTTCAAGAATTAAGTCAAATGTCAAAACAGTCAGTAGAATTGTTGCTGCATTAAAAGACAAATGTAAAATAATACAAATATCCTTACTATACGTGTGGACATTCCCTCCAGGCTGTGAGAGTTCCCTTCCAGTTGTGGCCTGTGGTTGCATATCTAGTAGTGTCTCGGCAGTCTAAGCTAACTACCAGAAGACCACTAAGAATTCGACAAGCCTCCTATAAATTTAACGTGTAACAAATTAAATCTGTTTTAACAGAAACCATTTACAATTTACCTTTGTTCGAAAATGTACAATATAAATAGACTTTTGTGCTGGTATTGATATGGTGGACTTCGAAGTATGTAAGAGTGCAACCCTAGTAGATGAAAAACAATACAGTGTTGTACAGAAAGGAAGAGGGTGGGTTACACAACAAATAGCCATAACAGGAGAGGAGGTATGTAGGAGAAGGAGATTCTAGAGGTCTGGTAAATAATTGTGAGTGATCAGTGCTGAGGTATTATTGTGTGGCGAGATGCTGTGTGAGTGTTCATTTAATTGTCGAAATGGAGGAGGCTTCCTGAATCTGGACCCGGATCTTGTTCTGTATTCTTGGAGTCTTAACAAGGAAAACATGCTAGATTATTTTTTGCCTTCGTTCATCTCATGGTTTCTAATTTGGGACTCTTCTGGAAGCTGTGGATGTGGCCAGACATTATGACCCTTAAGGACATGTTAGAAGGGGTCGCTCTTTAAAGTGTTTTGTGAATGATGCTGTTCCTCTGACAGGTAATGCAAGCTGAGAGGAAGAGCCTGTGGAGTTCTGTCAGTGGGAGTATACTTTCTGCTAAGCTTCTGGAGACCCCGGACAGCAGTGCTGCGTGGTGGAAATATCTGAGGGGCGAGGGGGAAAAGTGAGAACACTTGTAGATGGGCAAGATGGGGTTATGAGACACTTGTCAGGAGGGCTCATAGTGAAAGATGTCTAGCACTTGAGTCAGCTCTCAAATTTGCTTCCAGAAGAAAGGACTTACAGCAAAATTTGATGCTCTGCAGTTTTCATCTGGGCAGTGTTAATCTTGATACTGGAGGAAGTGTCAATATCGAAATTTAGAAACTTCACAATATTGGTCAGTTGTGCTGCTGATCCACCTATGGGCAAATGTACTAAGATACTGATTGCAAATTGCAATGGTACATTTTGCTACTACTATCTTATTTTGCTGAATGACCTATGTTGTAATAAGTCAGTTTGGAACGTGCATAATCATGGTGAGTCACAGATCGATCAGCCTAATGAAAATCAGTAAGGCAGAAACAATTTTGTGACCCACTCTGATTGGCCACAGTAATAGGGATCGTGGTCAGCAAGCGTCAGAAGACCACCATCCTTCTGATTGCATTTATAAATTAAAAGCTGTTTTTTTATTCAAAGCAGTCCAATCAAGGAAATTGGAGCTCCTTCCACTTTGCTATTGAGTATCCATTTCTAAACCTATTTTAGAACTCAGTAAGACGTTGCAGGTTCTTAAAATGGGTTCAGTACATGCAAAGGACCCTTATAGAGGTCACAGTTCTTTTGATTTTGTAAATCTGATTGTTTGTGACTGCTAAAAAGTGTAGTACATCTAGACCCTATTGTTCATTAAAGAGAGTCAGGTTTGAATTTATTAGTTAAACTTTGGTGCAATGAGGGCAAATATAGTTTTCATTGGTTTGAGTTAGAGGTAACTTTTAGATAGCCAAAAACAGCTCTTTAGATGGTAACCGTTATGTAGAAACAATCCTTTGAGGTACAGTTGTGTGTCATCAACATATTGATGTATCTTGATGTCTTTGTTGGTTAGAATGGCTCTGGGGATCACTATGAAGAGGATGAGAACGGAGTTTTGAGGTATACTGGTGATCAAGGTGATGGGTTCTCATTTAGAGGTGCCCATCTGGATGAACTGGGCTCTGAGAGTTAAATGTGAATCAAGCAATCAATCAGCAGTTTGTATAGCGCTTCTTATCACCCATGGGGTCTCAAGGCGCTGCCAAGGTGGAGCCGGTCAGTCGAAAAGCCAGGTCTTGAGGTCCTTCAGCAAGGGGGCCTACCTGAGGTGGATTGGTAGCGTGTTCCAGGTCCGTGCTGCGAGGTAGGAGAAGGATCTCCCTCCCAGTGTGCGCTTCGTGATTCTAGGGGTGGCGGCGAGGGCAAGTTAGGAAGATCGAAGTTGTCTGGCGGGGGTGTAGAAAGATAGGCAGTGGTTGAGGTAGTCTTGTATGATGTTGTGCAGAGCCTTGTAGGCATGTTTCAGGAGCTTGAAGGTGATGCGTTTGTTGATGGGGAGCCAGTGCAGGTCTCTAAGGTGGACTGAGATGTGGCTGGTGGGGGTTGTCTAGCATGTGTCTGGCTGCTGCGTTCTGAATTCTCTGGAGTCTTGCTTGGAGCTTCTTTGTGATTCCGGCATAGAGAACGTTGCTGTAATCGAGCTTGCTACTGAGAAGTGCGTGGGTGACTGTCCTTCTTGCCACAGTGAGGATCAACTTGAAGATCTTCTGATGGAGGTGGGCGGCGTGGAAGCATGATGATGAGACGGCGTTGAATTGGTAGGTCATGGGCAGTGTGGAGTCCAGGATGATTCCCAGGTTGCATGTATGGTGGGTGGGTGAGGGGGGCGCTTCTAAGGGCAGCTAGCCGCCAAGTGTCGTCCCAGGCAGAGGGAGTGGGACCCAGGATGAGGATCTCAGCCTTGTTCGAGTTGAGCTTGAGGCAGCTGTTTTATATCCAGTCAGTGGCTGCTCTCATTCCATTGTGGAAGTTGTTTTTGGCTATTGATGGTTCGTTGGGGAGGAAGAAAATTAGTTGTGTTTTGTCGGTATAGGAGACTATGTTGAGGCTGTGCTGTATGACGATTTTAGTGAGCGGAGCCATGTAAATATTGAAGAGGGTTGGACTCCGAGAGGAGCCTTGTGGTACCCCACAGTGGGTTTCTGTTGGTTCCAAGATGAACGGTGGGATGCTGACTCTGGGTTTTTCTGGTGAGGAAGGAGCAGATTCATTGCAGGGCCTTGTCGCGGATGCCGGCGGCGTTAAGTCTGGTGTATAGGGTGGTTTGGGATGCGGTGTGAAAGGGAGAGGGGAGATTGAGGAGAATGAGGGCAGCTGTGTCTCTGTTGTCCAGTATGGTGCGAATGTCATCCGTGGCTGCGAGAAGGGTGGTTTTGGTGCTGTGTTTGCTCCTGAATCTGGATTGGGAGGGGTCCAGGATGTGGTTCATCATACAATTTGTATAATTTCAGAAAGTTGGTATTGAGTGTGTTGACATATGTTGAGAAATGTTGAAAACCAAATCTGGTATTGTCGATGTCCTTGAAACTTATTTGTTCTCTAACCCCTAGGATCGTTGTATTTACTTTTATTACATTTCTGGTATTCATTCATTAAATGTTGAATATTGTGCGAAATATAATCAGTTTGAACAATAAGACCTGCAGACCTGATCTGTTCTGTTTGATTAGTAATTCTAGATGTCATTGTGGATTTCATTTTAGATACTAGTAAATTGCATCATCAGTTATTTGTTATTCAATGTAATTTCATTATAATTAAATCCTTTGTAGGATTTCTTACCTGTTTATTTTAGACACCCAAGCCCACGAGTACTGCTGAATCTAAATCTGGTATTTTGAATACAGGCCAGATTTTGTCCTGATTTTTTTGATCTTATCTCTAAATATCTTGTTTATGGCAGTGTATTTCTTTGGCATATATTGAGAGAAATTAGCTGTCTGACTGGAGCCATAGTTTTTTTTTTTTTTTTTAAATATGTGCAATATCTTCTCCTATAGTCGTTTGAGTTTATTGCGATCAGTGGTATTAGGGAATAAGGGGTAGTTGACGAAGAAAGAGTCTTGATAGTAGAGTTGTGCTTTCAGGCGGTGTCATTGAGAGGTTTTATTTAGTTAATTAGTAGGGAAGCTCTTGAATGATATTTCCAGGAGGTTAGACGCAGCCTCTGTTCTCTATTGTGTGTGAGATGTGATGGAGGTTAAACACGATTGTTGAATGTTTGAACTAATCATTGTGGCAGCAGGATGGTAGATCTTCTTCTGGACAATCTCTCTTCTGTTGGTTTATTTTGGCCTCAGTACTTCTCATGTGACATGTCTTCTAGTGAATTCAACATTAATAGTGCAATTTTTCTGTGGATTTCACTGCCAGCAATTCCTGATAATTCACAAATTTTGTTTCTTTCTTCTGTAGTGCTTTTAAGTTTCAATTCAACTAAGCCAAATAGTCTGCTGTTTCTGAAACACATACTCCCTTTGCCCAAAACGTTGAGTTTGAAAGCCTAGGGAACTTGTGTCAATGTCAACTGAGGTCCAGGTGTCTTAGCAAAGAGAACACACAATTATGTTCCTTACTTCAGATGAACAATCAATGCGCTTAGGTCTTCAGATGTTGCCTAGAACAGGACCTTTCACTGCCAGAGCCTCCAATTGTTTCTAAACAAAGGTAGATCAGGAGGTTGGTTCCTATCCCAGCTTGGTCCACAACTGTAGAATGATCTTCCCATGGGGATGAAATCTATCACATGTCATGTATGTTTTTTAGGAAGGCATTGAAGGCGTAATGCATTTATTCAATTCCATTCCATTGCAAGACTGCGTTTCTCATTTTTCTTACGTATACTTGTCCTGTCTTTTCTATTGCCCCTATGATTTATTTACCCTATCAATCTTTTTTTTAATCTTATGATATCTTCCATCCCTTGCATTCTTATCTGCTCACATCTATGTTCTTGCTTGCTTTGGTACATGTCCGTATGTGATTCTGCAACACATCCTTCAGTTTTTCCTATTGACCTATTCATGTTCAAACTTTCACACCTCAATTACTGCACCTCTGTCTTTCCAAATCTTCCTTCCTATTCTATTAGTCATCTTCAAAATTGCATAGTTCAGGTCAGCTATAACCTTTATTGCTTTGCTCACTTCCCCTCTCTTTTAGTGGCTACTTTTACCTGCAGATCTTGAATCTCTTCCAGGCCTTAGACTAGATCCAAGAAAGTTTAGAAAGCTCTCCTGCACCGGTATTTGGCACTGCAGTGCCAACTCTACTCTAGTGCCTCCCTGATGTGATATCACAGAGCTGTGGTTGGTGCTGTGATGTCATTTCCAATGCTTTTCTGCTCCATTTCCTTCTTCCTGCTCATGAGATGTCCACGCTTCACTCTTGGACATGTCCTTTGGTGGCTCTCGCCTTTATGGTGAGAAGACAGACTCAGAGCTGGAGCACTTTAAGAATAGAAGAGCTACGGCCAGGTCCTTGGGGCTAACCATGGCCCCTCGCCAACCTCTCTCTGCCTTTCGCCCCTTCCACTGCTAGGGAAGCGGCTATCAACTGCATCCTTCCCCCTCCGGCCACCAAGGCCAACAGAGTTCCTAGCCCTTTTGTTGGCTTGTATGCGGTTCCCGCAGATCATGAAGAACCACCAGCCAGAGGATGGATCAGTCCACCAACCCCCTGCAGCTGTAGCCTCCAAACCCCTTAAGATTGTCCTATGATTCACCATCACCTGTTTCACTGGAAGTCAATAACATATGGCAAGTGGGTTTTGCAAATAGGACAACAACAGCTACTCCATCCCATTTCCGGAACCCCCTCCAACCATGCCACCCACTTGGATGGTGGCGTTGGGTGTGCAGGATGCATATTTCCACATCCCTGTCCTGCCGGTCCATAGACGCCACCTGCGGTCCACAGTGGACCAAGACCACTTTCAGTTTGCTGTGCTCACCTTTGGCTTCCCAGCACCCCTCAGGGTTCACAAAAGTGACAGGGGTTGTTGCAGCGTATCCGCGGAGGTCAGAGTTTCCAGTCTTTCCCTTCCTCAGCAACTGGCTGTTGAAGGCGGGCTCGCCCCAGGCAGTCGTCTCCTATCTCCATATTAAGGCAGAGCTCCTGCATTTGCTGGGGTTCACTATCAACATGCCAAAGTCACACCTGACTCACTCTCAGATGTTCCCTTTGCTCTGGACTGTTCTGGACACAGGGCAGTTTTGGGCCTGTCCTCCTGAATGAGTCCAGGATATTCAAGCTATGATTCTGATGTTTCAGCCTCTATCCTGGATTTTAGTGAGACTGTTAGAGGTTGTTGGGCCTCATGGACTCCTACATGCTTCTTTTTACACATGCCCGTTGGTATATGATGGCTCTGCATTTAGACCTGGAGTTCCTGTTATCACAGCATAAAGGTATTCCCTCCAACATGGTCCAGGTCTCGGAGAGAACTGCAGAAGACCTACAATGGTGGCTAACGAATCGCAGTTAGGTCAGTGGCAGACCTTTCCAGAGCTGACTAGTGACAGATGCTTCACGTCTGGGCGGGACAGCCATGTGAGAGAGGTGGAGATCAGAAGACTCTGGCGGAGTCCGGGCTTCACTTCAAACTGCTGGAGCTCTGGGTGATCCATTTGGTATTGAAAGTCTATCTTCCTTCTATCAAAGGAAGGCTAATTCAGATCTTCATTGGGAACATCCCTGCCATGTGGTATTGCAGCAAGCATGGGGAGGGTGAGGTTGTGGACCCTTTTGCCAGGATGCCCTACCTCTAGGGACATGACTGGAATCTCATGCGGGCTCAGTGAATGTCAGGGCAATCGAACTAAGCTGTTGATGCCTAGCGGATCACGAATGGTGTCTCCACCCGGAAGTGGTGCAAGGTCTCTTTCTAAAGTGGAGAGAGCATTGGTTAGATATGTTCACCACCACCGAGAATGCGCAATGTCAGCAGTTTTGTGCCCTGGAATTTCCAAAGCATCTTTTGTTAGGAAGTGCTTTTCATCTCAAGTGGAACTTCAGCCTCCTGTACACCTTTCCACTGATACCACTCCTGTCCAGAATTAAAAAAAGATCAAGAACAACTAGTCCCAATTCATTCTTATGGCTCCGGATTGGGCTCTTGAGAGTTTGGTATTCTGAGGTACTGAGCATGAGCATCGGTCCTCCGATCAGGCTGGTCCTTCGTGATGATCTTATTTTGCAGCAACAAATGAGGGTTCTGCAACCGACCCTGTACACCCTCCGCCTTCATGTGTGGAGATTGAGTGGTAACAGTTGGCATCTTTTGCTACCCCGAGTGATTGCCAGTGGTTAGCCAAATTGCAAGCTTTCCTTCCATTACCTTTTGTGTATTTGTAATTGCGTTGCTGATTTGTAGTGGGGGCACATGCTGGGATGCTTCCCTCCTCCTCCTCCTCCTCCTTCTTCTCCTCCTTCTTCCTCTCCTCCTTCTTCCTCTCCTCCTTCTTCTTCTCCTCCTTCTCCTCCTCCTCCTTCTTCTTCTTCTCCTTCTTCTCCTCCTCCTTCTTCTCCTTCTTCTTCTCCTCTTTCTTCTTCTCCTCCTCCTCCTCCTCCTCCGCCTCCTTCTTCTTCTTCTTCTTCTCCTTCTTCTTCTCCTTCTTCTCCTTCTCCCAAGTTCCATCTTTCAGCAGCACTGACTCTGTGATATTGTAACATCAGAGTATCACTGTGGCTTAATGATGGGAATGGTTTGTGGGGTTAAATGTGTTTCCCATGAAGGCTTGAACAAGGTCCACCATCCTGACCATCCTCCATTGTATCTGACTTTTCATAGTCCAGTTAGTTTGTATCAGCTTCCTTGGGGATCAAATACCTAGGTGGCAGAATGAACTTTGTTGAATATTTCAGACTCAGAATAACTTTCTGTGATTTGGGCAAATGACAATTCAGCAAACATCATTTTAACCTTCTTGGAAAATTTCCAATGTTAAAGATAGTCTTACCTACATCTTCAGTATTGCTGTACTACAGGGCCAACCTCCAACCAATGCTTCAGAAAAATGGCATTCTTTCTTGGAGAATCCCAAGTCAGCCACTTGCAGGAACAATCCTCAATCTACGCAATAAAGGTGTGGTCCCCTGTTATAGTGAGGATCTTTAAAATGGCTGCTGAGATGTTTTCTGTGAGCTCACGAGTTGCTTGTTCATGAGATCTTTTGCCAACCTTTGACCTAAAAATCTTAACTTACAGTTTTCTGACTCTTGCCATTGTTTTGCGCACCACCATTAAACATGTCCATACAAACTCACATTTCTTTGTACTTTTATGGAGTGTGGTTCCAAAGACATTTTGGCTGCAGCAATTATTCAATTTTTTTCAGAAGAGAGATGTGGGGGGACCCCATCCCCTTACGTACCTGCTGGTAGCACCATAGATTCCTCCTTGCTGCTCCCGAAGGCCGTCGGAACCTGGAAGGTGAACAAAAGAAGGTCAACAGTTTAGAGAAGGGGCTGGATCAGGCCAAAGCACTGCATTCACTGGGAAGAAGGACTTTTCCTTTCAGGTACTAAGGGGCGGGGCGATCATATCAAAAGGGTCGACAGAACAGGAGATCAGCACACAATAGTATCGAGAGACCGTCATCTTTAAGGAGCAGGACGCAGAAGGAAGTCGGCAGATGAACACCAAAGGAAGAGAAGACTGCAGGAGAGCCGAGAGCCAATACAAGGGAGCCCGACACCACCGAAGATTCCCCAGAAACTTTGATGGAGAACTGGTGGACGCTACCAGAGGATGCCAGCTACAACTCAGGAGAGTTGCGACAGTGCAGTGAGTGACCGATGTGTGGAAGCAAGGCCTGTGACTGTTGAGGGGTTTTATTTTCTGTGATTTGTAAAGTGGGTTCACAACGGGTGTTGCACTTAGGAGCGCTGGCTTAGGATATGCACTATTTTTAAACACCCCTCCAGAGCAACATGTTTTGCGTATTGCTTGGGAATGCCTCAGCTTTAGGGCATGAAACGAATGGTTGTTTCACCCTGGTGGCAGAAGGGTATTAACCACTTAAAAACCCGTTGGGGGTGCACTATGCCATGGTATTCACTGAAGTAGGTGACATATTGGTTGATTCATAACACATGGGGCCAGAGCCTTGTCTCACAGTTGTTACGGTCAAGGGAATGACCAACACCCAGTGAGGACATATTACTACCACATTCCTTTCCACTTTCCTGAGGGTGCTGGCGGCGGCCACCCTGAGAGAAGACCTGTTGTGGAAAAGAAGAAAACCGGTTATCCCATGCTAGCAGGAAGAAAATAGTTCATCAGTTCATCTGTCTGAGTGTTAGAAATCTATCAATAAATCGTCACAATTAGTAAATCAAACCTGCCTTCGAAGCCATATATCTGCCCATCCCTCCTACAACTGGTGTCAGAAGTAGAATCGGGAATATGGAGGCTTTTGTGAATCGCATGGCCAAGAGCCAACAATTGCCACAGAAAGTCATGGAGTAGTTCATAATCACAGCCGCTGAAGAGAGGAAACCTTCCAGAAAGCTATCACCAACCAGACGGAAAATATTGATTAGGTGATGCAGCCACAGGATGCGGCCATTGGAAGACTGGCCAACATGTTGGGTCAACAAAAGGGGCTTACTGCTCTTCCTTCAGAGGTCTTAGAAAAATATGTGGTGGGAGAAGATCCAGACTAATTCTTCAATAATTTTGAGCAGCTTGCACAGGCATACTGGCCAGCAGACCGTTGGGGACCATATTTAGGGCCCCTGCTTACAGGGGGGTTACAAACTGCGTACCAAGATGCAAATCCACAGAGTATGACCCCCTATGAAGATGTTAAAAAGAGCATATTGGAGAGACATGAGGTGGATGAAGAAACTTACTGAGTCTTGTTGTGATAAATTAAGGAAGGGGTGCAAGGAGGCTGCTATGGCCCTATATTACAGGATGAAAGACATAACTGATCAATGGTTCAAACTTGTAACTGCTAGTAAGGATGAAATCCTTGAGAAAATCTACTTTGAGCAGTTTCTGGCATAGCTACATGTGCCCTTGCAAAAAATAGGTGAGGCAGCACAGGCAAGTAACGCTGAAGAATGTGGTAGAAATCCACAGCCCCTACAAGGGTGCACAGGAGCACCAACAAGGTTGAGATGACAGTGAGTGGTGAAACGTAGACCCTAGTCCTGTGAGAACTCACAAATCCTCCCCTGCAATACGGAAACCTGAGGTGGTCACCCTCTTGCCCGGACCTGGACCCTGACCTGTGCTAACAGGTCCTCATTGCTTCCACTGTGGAGGTATGGGACACATATAGAGGTATTGTCCCCAAAAGGTAGAGCCGATGGATGTAAGCATGGTTTGACCCTCATACTATGCAGCATCAGGAGCCCCGCCCACCTATCAGTGCCTGATGGGAGTGAACGGGGAACCTATCACTGTGTTTTTGGGAACAGGATGTCACCAGAGTGTCATACGACCACAGCTCATTCCAGGAGAACCCCCTCAGCCAATCTGAATGGTGAGCATACATGGTGTTCACAGGGACAAGAAACAGTATCCTTTGGCATAAATCAATCTGCAACATGATAATTATCCCGTTGTACCAATCCAAGTTGGAGTAATTCCCCACCTGCCAGAACCCTTTATCGTAGGAACAGGTCATCCAGATTTGGATACCTTAGTTAAGGAGATGTGGAAGGAGGGGAATTCCTGGTGGGAGACCGCCCCTTTCTTATGACTTGAGGACTGTGAATGGCCACTTCCAAAATTCAGGAAAAGCAAAGGACAGAAGAGAAGTGAAAAACAGGAAATGTATAAGGTCTTGCCATCCTACACCAAAGACGATGTTTGGAGTTCAGACAGAAACGTCAGGGCAGCCCAGAAAAATGAAAGCTTATTCAGGGAAGCCTAGAAGGAGGCTACAGAAGAAAAAGACCCCTAAGCAGTAGGCCCCCAGTTATTTATCCAGAGAGGGATGTTTTATATATATATATATATATATATATATATATATATATATGTTAAAAGGGGGAAAAACACAGCCCAAGCAATTGCTTATACCCTCTCCGGTCAGGGATAAGGTCTTGTTTTTGGCCCATAGTTACTTGTTAGGGGGACACCTCGGACTCAAAAAAAAAACAAAAAAAAAAGAAAAGCCAATACTTGATAGATTCTACTGGTGGGGCATCAATAGTAAGGTGAGGAGATGGTGTTGTGAATGCCCGGTCTGTCAAAAACACAGCTGCTATTGGCCTATGAGAGCCCGATTACTCCCTCCCCGTAGCGAATGCAGCAATATCTTAGTAATGATAGACTATGCTACCCGGTACCCTGAGGTGATTTCCCTTTTTCAACCCAATACAACCCATATTGCTAAACCAATGATTGATCTATTCACTAGGGTAGGCTTTCAAAAAGAAATATTGACTGACCAGGTCACCCCCTTTACTTTCCGGCTCATGAACCTGGTGTTTCATCAACTGGGTATTAAACAGATACACACAGCAGCATATCATCCACGGACGGATGGCCTAGTGGAAAGATATAATGCCACTCTGACGATCACCCTAAAAAAACTGTTAGACCTGGAAGCCCATAAATGTGAGCAAATATTGCCTTTGGCTCTGTTTGCTGTACGGTGCAAGGTATAGAGCAGTACCAAGTTTTCGCCTTTTGAATTATTATTTGGCAGAAAACCCCACACTCTATTAGACATGGTCAGGAAGAGTGGGGACAGGAAACAGATGGTATAAAACCTCTCCTGGAATATGTCACTAACCTAAAGACCCACCTAAATTAAATCCGAGAGATGGTGAAAACTAATTTGGAACAGACCCAACAGAACATGACAAGAAGGTGAAACGATGGGTATTTGCTCTAGGGGATCTGGTACTCCTGTTGCTGCCTTCCTCTTAACACAACCTATGTGTCAGTGTCAGGGCCCATAACCAAATCTAGATCAGGTAACTCTGGTTACCTATAGAGTTGAAACTAACAAAGAATGGAAAGAGACCCAAGCCTACCATGTGAATCTGGTAAAGAAATAGAAAGGTCCTCTCCCAGTCCTCCTTAGGGGTAGGATTGAAGAGGTGGATCAAATTCTACAGTGCATCGATCCTGAGCTGAAGGAGACATTAAGGGAGGAATTGAGGGGGTCACTTGAGGCCTATCCAGGGAATGTTTTTCACCATCCCAGGGAGAACCAATATGATCTATTACTTTCTACTAAACCAGGAGAGAAAATACATCTTGGACTATATTGGATCCCTGAAGCATGTATAGCGGCTATTGAGGTAGAGGTAAGGAACATGCTTCAGTTGGGTGTAATAGAACCCTCTGTGAGTGAGTGGAACTCCCCTATCATCCTAGGATCTAAACCAGATGGTTCATTCCATTTCTCTATAAATTTTCACAAAGTGAACAAAATATCCAAATTTGTTATTTATCCCCTTCCGCGTATCAATGAAATGATTGATAAGCTGGGAGATGCCATACATAGGCACCCTAGACCTCTGCAAAGGGTATTGGCAGGTCTCTCTCAACCCTAGTGACCAATAAAAGACAGCCTTTTCAACACCAGGAGGTCTATACTAGTTTACTGTATTACTTTGTGGATTATTCTGAGCCCCTGTCACTTTCCAGAGAATGATGAACACAATCTTAAAGCCCAACAGTTCTTACACAACCGCATACATAGACGACATAGTCATCTATAGCCCCAACTGGGAAGCACACTTAAGATATTTACAGAACATCCTGCAAACCTTAGGAGCTTTAGGATTGAAGGTGAACCCAGTGAAAAGTCATCTGGCAGCCAAAAAAGTGAGCACTTGCAATATTTAGTAGGGGAGGGCCACATACAACACAAATCTGAAAATATTTAGGCTGTTCAACAGGTTCCTTTCCTGAAAACCAAAAAATTTCTTTGAGCCTTCCTTGGTCTGATCGACTGTTACCAGAGGTTAATCCCCAGGTTCATCCAACTAGCAACCCCTTTGACTGATTTACTGAAGAATTCCAGGTAAGCAGACTAAGGTCTAAAACAGCCCTTGCACCAAATAATAAAAGCTTTCAGGGTATTGCAAACCATTCTCACATCAGAATCAGTTCTACAAAGACCTGACTTCTCCCAGCAGTTTATCCTACAGACAGACGCTTCAGGCATAGGGTTAGGAGCACACCCATTGCAAAAAGATGAACCAGGAATTGTCTATATTAGCAGAAAACTCTTTCCAAGCGGAAAAAAAAACTATGCTGTTGTTGAGGAAGAAGCCCTGGCCATCAAGTGAGCTATAGAATCTCTCGGATACAATCTGGGCAGGCAGGGGTTTCTCCTTATACTGACCACACACCTCTAACAAAGCCAATAACCATTGCATACTGCAATGGTTTTTGGCATTACAGCCCTTTCGGTGCCAGATGTATCATAAGGAGACTGAACAAAACAAAGCACACTTCCTGTCACGGCATCCTCAGGCCTCATTTCTTCCAGGGAAGAAAGTAAGGGAGGAGAGATGTGGGGAACCCACTCCCCGATCCCAGCATTTACTAGCTGGTAATGTAATGTATGCCTCCTTGCTGCCCCTGGAAATGCCATCAGAGCCTGGAAGGGAAGCAAAAGGACATCAGTGTAGAGAAGGGACTGGATCGGGCCAAAGTGCCTCAAACACTGAGGGAGGACTTTTTCTTTCATGTACAAAGAGGCGGGTGGTCATGCCCAAAGAAATGACACACTGGGACATCAGCTTGCAACAGTATCCTGAGAAGGAGATCGGGAAGGAGCAGGACCCCAAAGGAAGTGGACAGGAGGACCCTGAAGGAAAAGAGGACTGCACTGCAGGAGAGCCGGTAGAAGGAAGCCCAACACCACTGAAGATCCCCCAGGGACTTGGATGGAGGATTAGTGGATGCCTCCAGAGTATGCCTGCATGCTGGCCACAACTCAGGAGAGTTGTGGCAGTGCGGTGGGTGACGGCTGTGCGGAGGGGAGACCGTGACTGTTGAGTGGGTTTATTTTCTATGTTTTGTAAAGAGGGTTCACTACTGGTGTTGCACTTAAGAGTGCTGGCTTAGGATGTGCTCTATTTATAAGCACCTCTCGGAAGCGATGTGTTCTTCATATTGTTTGGAGTTGCCTCACGTTTACTTGTAGGGTTTCAAAAGAGTGGTTGTTTCATCCGGGTGGCAGAAAGGTATTAACCACCTAATAACCCCTCGGGGGGGGGGGTGCACTATGCCATGGTATTCCTGACGTAGGTGACATGTTGGTTGATTCATAACACTTGGGGGCAAATCCTTTTCTCACAGATGTTACGGTGAAGGGAACAACCAAGACCTTGTGAGGACGTTACGTATTGTATTCCTTTCTGTTTTCCTGAGGGTGTTGACAGCCGCCATTCTGAGGGAAGACCAGTGATGGAGAAAACGAAAAAAAACCTGGATACCCCATGCTACCTAGAAGAAAGGAGTTCACCAGTTCATCTGTCTGTATTAGAAATCTGTCAAAAGCAAACCTTTCTCCTAAGCCATATGTACGCCTAGCCCACCTACAAGAATCAGTCAGTTATCCTGTGATTAATTAATACTGGATTTTCTACTAAGATAGTCCTCCTTTCGGTCTATGCAATTTTTGTCCTTTCTAATGGATACGTGTAATTGCAGATTCTTCACCTTTTGAATATTCTCAGGTGGCAGGTGGTGCCATTGAATTCCGCATATATGGTGCATCCTGTGTGCACTGATGCCAGTTCCTTCCTTACCATGCTTTTCAACATGGATCCAGAGAGCTCCTCAATTTTTTTTGTTTTTTTTTTTTTGTTTACTGACATCAAAATCTCCATTTTACAGACAGTGCACCAGAAAAATGCCCTTATGCCTGGAAAATACATCACGCTTTAAACCATCCTGACTGCAAGAAACATATGTTGTATTGGGCTCTCATGATGGTGTTTAGGGTCTAGGCATGATTCAGTTGTGTGACGGATGCTTCCTAATGTATCCAAAGGCCACCAGGAAGCAGGAGGTAAAACTATACGCTGCAGAGCACAGAATGTGTAGTAGATTATACGGTTTGTTTCACAAGTTTCTGCAGCAGGTTGTGGGCCTGTTCCTGCACCAGATCTTGGCCCAATTCCAATTCTCCATCTTTGGGCAAGTTGAAGATGAAGTCCTAGCGCAAGTCTCACCACAAACACAAGAAGTTCCAGTGTGACTCATCTCCGTTTTGTACCTCCCATGCTGTGAACAAGAGACTCCAAGGATCAGACACTAGGCTGGTTCCCTGGTCTCAGCATGCCCTACACTCCCTGGGTCATCGTCGACCTTGCAGCAGATAGAGCCCTTTGGGGAGACCATACTGCAACACTCAGGACAATTCTGACTCCCTTATGAGCACACTTCGAGTTCCATGGAGTCACAGGTCCCTCAGCCGGACTTGTACTAGTGGGGTTGACTCCATGGTGCCTTTGCTCAACTCTTTGCTTGCCCCAGCCCATGCCTCCAATCCAACACCAGGTACCTGGTCTGTTCTAGCTACTGTGGCAACAATCCCTTTTCCTGTGTGCCAGCACAGCATAAAGCCCCAAACTCCAACGTGGATCAGAACCAAATTTGGCTTGCGCTAGGCCCATATCTCTCTGTGAGATCGGCAAGGCATATCTCCCAGCCTGTTTTTTGACTCCAGTACCACAGAAGGCTGGATACATTGTTCGGCTCTGATTCTGTTGCCCTTGAAGTGCTCCAAAGTGTCCCCTTGCAATGAAGACATGATGATGAGGAGGTGGATAACACACTACCCCATCACTATTCGGAGGCTGGCCATGATCTGGATCTACTGAATGCCAGTGGACTTGATACTTCTCCTGAGACAAGCCTGGACTCCCCTACCGGTATCCTGCATTGAGGAGAATGCCTGCTCCGCTGTAGTAGTCTATAGAGCTCAGAGCCCTTGCTACCCTTCAACAAGGCCTTCACTGAAACCTTGATGGTGACTTGTTCGCCGCCTTGTTCAGTTCTGTGTAAGCTCCTTGTAGCTAGGGACCTTACATCAACCCATGGTGATCCAGTTTTTATGAGTTTGTACCAGACACCAGAGAGCTTGGTAAATAAAGTATGTAGTAGATGTGAATTCACACACTTTCCCTACTGCGCCCCAACACAGGTGATCAAAGCGAATCAACAGTTCTGGAAAAGGAGACATTTCTTCTGTGAGCCTGACATTGTTTTCCTTAAATGCAGTTTGCCTCCTGGGACAGTACACGTATGCCCTTTAAGATGACCAACGAGGTCTTGCCTTCCATCCCTGATGAACGTATACACACTTTTGTTCTAACAATATAAAATGAAGTCCTATCAATTTGTGTGACTGGCCTGGACACATTGGATTGTATCAGTCACCAGTTTGGTGATCTGGCACCATACATAGATATACATGACAGGATTTTCTGGGGACATGCAGGCATCCCTGATGAGCCATTCAATGGCTTTAGGCTTTTCAGCACAAAGGCTTATTCCACATTGGGATGCACCTCTGTAGCTTGGCAGTTCCAGCAGCAGTACAAGAAGGTCAGAGAATGCTGTTGGGGTTTCGGCTTCTGCCAGGGACATCCGTCACCTCCTGTGCAACAGCTTTTTCACGGCTCAAGGGGGTAGCACTTTGGGATAAGAGGGTCTTTGTTCCCAATGGAGCAGAGGTTTCACATCAGTCTTCTGGGGTTCCATGTTCTTTGGTTTGATCTGAAGGCCTTTCTGCCATCCAATATAGGGAAACAATTTCAGGTCTTGACAGACAGTAGAACTACCTTATGGTGCTGCAACAAGCAGGGTGGGTTGGGATCGTAGCCCCTTTGTTGAAAGGCACTGTATCTTCAGAAGTGGCTGGACCTACTGGGGATATCCCTAGTAAGCAAACATTTGTCGGACTGACTGAATGCCAGGGCAAACAAGCTCAGCAGACATCAGCTGGAAGTACATGAATGGTCTGTTCACCCAGAGGTAGTTCAAGGCACCTTCACCTCACTGAGGCCTGCTTTGGTTGGTTCTTTGCACCACCGCTGGGAGCTTGCAAAACCACAATTACTGCACTCTGGAGTTCCCACTAAGAGACTCCGTCTGCAGTAGGGCATAGTTCTTCTGCACACCTTCCAGCCACTATCCCTACTCCCCCAAGCTCTGATGGTCAGGAAGAACCAGGTTCAGCCCATCTTGATAGCACTGAGTTGGGCCAAGACTTTATGGTACCTTGATCTGTTAAGCCTGAACATCTGGCCTCAGACCTGTCATATGTCTTCAGGGTGACCTATATCAGCAACAGAGGGGAGTCCTACACCCGAATCTCCACAGCCTACAGCTTCATGCATAAAGATTGAGTTTGCATTTATCTGCTCAAATAGATGTGATTCTTGCAGCTAGGTCTAATAAATGTCTTTATTTTGGTCATCAGGCAGAGTTTGCGGCCTGGTGCTGAGAATGTCAACTTGACTGTCTGCAGGCCAAGTTGTCTGAGGTTTTCTTGTTTACGCTTTCTCTCGCCCAACAAAGCTTTACAGCATTAGTTGTTAAAGGTAATTTGTCAGCCCATTCAGCCTTTTTGTGTGCCTGGCCAGCCTTCATTATTCAAGTCACCAGATCTGATGCGTTTTCTAAAAGGACTTGAATACGTGGTTCTGCTGGCACATTTCATTGCACTGTAACTGGGTCCTCATACTCCTAAAATGCATTCTATTAAAACCCATATGGAGCTGTTCTCTGTGACTGCTAACTATCAAAATGATGTAACCCTTTGCTGTTAGTTCTGTGCACTGCATCACTGAGTTGCAGGCACTGTCATTGCAACCACCCTACACCACCTTTGTTCCTAAATTCATGTTACGGACCCATGCTTCTTTTCTGTCAAACGTCACTCTTCTACGTGGTTCAATCAATTTTTCCCCCATGCCCTTTTATCTCTGTCACATTTCTCTAAGTAGAAGAGCCTTCATCAGCCGGACCCAAAAATCGAACTCAGCTTTTACATCAAGGCAGTGAGGGAATACCAAGGTCACAACTGGCTTTTCATGGGATTTGCTGGTGCTAAAGGGAAGTGTTGCAGGAATCAACCGAGTCCTGGTGGATCATCCTGTGCATAAAAAACATCCTATGCCCTGGCCAAGAAGAAGCCCCCTAAGGTTCTATGGGTTCATTCCACCAGAGTGAAGGATGCCATGCTGCCATTAATGAGGGCTGTCCCAGTACTGGACATCTGCAAGGCTGCTACTTGGGTATCCATTCATATGTTCACCAGTCACAAATGCCTCAACAATCTAATAGAGCCTTCTAGTTGTTGATTCCTTACCTTACAATTTCCCCGAAGCGTCAGTCTGGATCCAGAGATTTTTCTCAAGCAGTACCCCTGCGTGCCATCAGGTGGCATTGGTCTACTCTGCTTTCGTCGTAGGCGTTGTGGTCGCCAGATGTGATGGCATGGGTCAGTATGCTGATATCAGTTCTTTCCTTTTGGCACCAGCCTATGCGCAGATCTGAAGAAGAGCTATCCCCACAGTCACTTTTTGACTGGTCTTTCGACTTTTGTGGAAGCTTTTTGACTTCTTGGTGTGTCAATTATATCGTTACAGAAGGCCTGCTTCAATCCCTGAGACTCCTGTCACCCGGAGGATGTTTGTGATGGATACACACCTTGTGCGTCTGTGGTGTTTGGAGCACAACCACAACCAAAGTCGTGCTCTGAGTGCCTGGCCATGAAACTGATGGCTTTGAGGAAGCAGTACCTAAAGCTACTCTCATCCCAGTGCCTAGCTTCATGTCGCTTCCGGTGTCTGTCGAGAGGAAGGTCCAGAGACTGCTCGTGGAGCCCCCCACCACTCGTCGCCATCCCATTCAGATTTGTTGGGACACTCTGATAAGCATAAGTATCCGAAGAAGCACAAGCGTTCTTTGACATCACCCCGTCAGTCAGCTGACGGAACACAGGATACGGAGCATCGACACTCTAGGCCTTGGTCCTCAAAGCCTATTACTAGGTTGACTCCGCGCTTCCCCGAGTTTCCGAGAGCCGGAGCCACCCCTGCCTAATTGAAGGAATTTTACGAGGCCATGCCCCTCATCTTTGGGCAGGGTGACCCTGCCAGAGCACCTTAGGGCCCCATTAGGTCGGCAGGCCCCTTGCGTTCCGCGCCGGCAGTTTCAGCCCCAGTTCCGGAGGGTACTCAGGAATCTGCTTCCAGATCAGAACCGGTGTTGGTTGTACCCATGCCACCTTGCCCGACGAATCCAACATCAACGCTCCCGCCGCACCCAGGCTCATTGATGGTGTCGATCCCATACTTATCACCGACACGGAGCTGGACCAGTATCACTCGACACCGATTCCAACTTCGGTAGGGACTTTGCTTCCTAGGTTGGATCCTGACCCTTCCCTTATTTGTATGGGTATGGGTACAGTGAATGTCAGGAAAACTATTCCCAGCATTGTTTAGTTCTTTCCTCAGCAAAAACGATTCCCCTTTTCCTTGTACCCACGTTGGTTGCAGCGGCGTCCTCACTCCCGGTGGCTCTTGTGGAGGCTGTTCTTATAACTACCTTCTTCAGGTTTAACTGCCACTCAAGATGGTGGCCGCAAATCCTTGTGAGGTCAGCGCTCCAGTGTTTCTATCTTAGTCTTGTGCTGAAGCTTCCCTCCAGCTGTTTCTCTCTGGGAGCCCTGCACTTCAACTGTCATCCTGAGGAGAATGAGCAGTGTTCTTGAGGCACTTCGTTTCATAGAGAATTCTTCCAGTTTTGAGTAATTATTTTTCTTGTTATGGTGTGCACACCAGCTGCTTTTTCCCTTTTGAAGAAGCTTAATTTTTTCCTTCTTCCAACAACTGGATTTCAGAGCAGAATTAATTTTGGCTTAACAGAACTTCAAGCAACTGCACTAAGGAATCCTTGTGTATGATTTCCAGACTTGCCAATATATATATATATATATATATATATATATATATATATATATATATATATATATATATATATATATATATATATATATTCAAGAACTCTTTGCTTTGCAGACTTGTCAGTCTTATAGACAAACCTCAGTGCTCAGACTAATTCCTAGAGACTGTGATTGAGAAAACTGAACCTTGAGAAGGAGTTTTAGTTTCCTGTAAAAGACATTAGCAGTTTGTATATTTGTGAATCTTTTAACTGTTCTCCAGAGAACCTTGGAAACCTCTGACTCCTGGAGAAAAGAAGATATTAAGTTAACATTGTTTTCTTAGAGAGAGGCTAGACTCTCAAAAGATCCAGGTTAGGAGAACTATAGAATTGGGTGAATGTGAATGGCTGAACAGTTGAATGCACAGTAGCAATGTACTTATCTATGCTCTTATCACCCGACTGTAGGTCCTTCCTTTAAAGAAATCCCATTAAGAAGAAAGGTGCAAGTTTTCAGAGACACACACCGAATATCCTATCTTCAAGTGGGAAACGCAGGCTGGAACTGGTCCTGGAGGCAGTCTCTGTTTTTCTATTCCCATTCCCCTTGTCCCTTAGCGAATGCATGGTTCAGATAATCAGTTACAGTTTTAGCATGCATCTGTTGGAAGGAGTTAGGTAAAAGGCATCTGCTCCTGTGGAAGTTTGATTTAATTGGTAATCTTCTGAGACTGAGAGTATGGAGGGGTCGCTGGAACCTTTAGACTACCAGCTTGAAGACCCAGTAGACTGGGTTTAGGAACTGGGTGAAACCAACAGTGTAGACACCTCACCAGATGCTGACATGCTTTCTCCCCCTACCGTGGCTAAAGAGGAGGGAGCATGTTATTCCATGGTGGTGCAGAGAGCGGCTGAGGTCCTTGGCCTCGCGGTGACAGAGGTCCTGGGCCTCGAGCTGCCTTCGGTGGCTGTCAGGACTAACCTCCTGACTGAGGTACTTCAGCCTGGGGCTTCCACAGCTGAACCCCTTTTGCCCTTCAATGAAACCCTCACTGATGTCTTGCTGGGGACCTGGTCCAAACTCAACACAGGGGCTCCTTTAAACAGACAATAGCCTGCCGCCATAGGCCTGCGCCTAATGACCCAGCTTTCCTGACCCAACACCCTGTCCCTGAGAGCTTGGTTATCTAAGCCTCAACATCCCATGGTGTGTTCGCTTCCGCGCCCCTGGATAGGGAATCTAAGAGGCTTGATTATCTTGGGAAAAAAGATGTTTTCTTCCTCCAGCCTGGCACTGCGGTCTGTGAACACTGCATGCCTTTTGGGCCACTATACCCATACTTTATGGGATCCGGTTGTGCAGGTGCTGCCACAGGAGCAGGCCAGTCTCTCCCAAGCTGTTGCTGACAGGAGAGACTCAGCGAAGTCCACAATCTCTTGTGGGCTGGATACGACTCACTCTCTGGGTGGATTGGTTTCTTAAACGGTGGCCTTGAGGTGCCATGCCTGATTGAGGACGTCTGGCTTTTCAGGGAATATCCAATCCACCCTTAAGGACATAACCTTTGATGGTATCCGTCTCTTCGGAGACAAAGCAGACTTAGTGCTCAAGCGATTTAAGGAGTCTTTGGGCTACAGCAGGGTCCCTAGGCCTTGCAGCATCCCCTTGTTCACCTCAGTCTGCTTTTCGCCCCTTTCGTGGCTACTGAAGGGGCGCCCAGCCATGTCTGTTCCCCTCCAGCCACTGCTACGCATGCTGCTCAGCCTGTGTGTGGCTGCGTGGGATCTAGTAACTGTGTGGCTCAGGGAGCCAGTGGTCTAGCCAGTCCACTGCCACCCGCTGCAGCCTCCAAACTTTCCTTGTCTGATGCATTTAGGGACCAGTCAGAGGCAGGATTCCCCATCACCTGCCCCGCTGGCAGACCATGTCAGACAGGTGGATTTTGCAAATAGTCCAAAGGGGCTACTCACTCCCCTTCGGGACTTCCCCTCCACCCATGCCACCATCCTATGATCGCATGACAGAGGATTACCTGGCACTTCTCCGCAAGGAAGTTTCGGCTTTCTTGGCCAAGGGAGCCATAGAGAAGGTCCCTGTGCCGGAAGTAGGTCGTGGTTGGTGGTTGGTATTCCCACTACTTTCTGGTACTCCAAAAGGAAAAGGGACTTTGCCCTATCCTAGACCTCCGGTCCCTCAATTGCTTCCTCAGAAAAGAGAAGTTCAAAATGCTCACCTTGGCTCAGGTTTTATCTGCCCTGGACCCAGGAGACTGGATGGTAGCGTTGGACTTGCAGGACTCTTATTTTCACATTCCAGTCCTGCCGGCCCACAGACGTTACTTGCAGTTCATGGTGTGCCACAGGCACTTTCAGTTCACCTTGCTCCTCTTTAGTCTCACTAGTTCCCCTCAGGTGGTCACCAAGGTGATGGCGGTGGTCGCAGCTCATCTGCACAGATTAGGGGTTTCAGTCTACCTCTACCTTGACGACTGGCTTTTGAAGGTGGGTTTGCCACAAGCTGTCGTCTCGCACTTCCAGACTACGGCGGACCTCCTGCATTTGCTGGGGTTCACTATTAACATACCAAAGTCACACCTGACTCCCTCTGAGATGCTCCATTTCATCAGAATTGTTCTGGACACAGAACAGTTTTGGGCCTGTACTCGTGAGCAGCGAGTCCAGGATATTTGGGCTATCATACCAATGTTTCAGCCTCTATAATGGATTTCAGCGAGAATGACACTGAGGTTGCTGGGCCTCATAGCCTCCTGCATCCTTCTAGTGTCTCATGCCAAATGGCATTTGCGGGCTCTGCAGTGGGACCTGAAGTTCCAGTGGGTGCAGCATCAGGGGAATCTCTCCAACATGGTCCATAACTCAGAGAGAACTGTGCAGATCTGCAGTGGTGGTTAACGAACCGCAATTGGGTCAGAGGCAGATGCCTCTCCCTTCACCAACCAGATCTGACAGTAGTGACAGATTCGTCACTCCCGGGATGAGATGTGGTGGCCATATGGGAGAGGTGGAGATCAGAGTCATCTGGTGTCAGGTGGTGTCCGAGCTCCACACCAACCTTTTGGAGCTTCGGTTTATCAGACTGGCATTGAAAGCATTCCTTCCCTCTCTCAGAGGGAAAGATTTGCTGGTGTTCAAGGACAACACCGCCACCATGTGGTACTGCAACAAGCAGTGTGGGGTGGGGTTGTGGACCCTTTGGCAGGAGCCTCTGCAACTCTATATATGGCTGGAACAGCAGGGGATGTCCCTGGTGGTTCTACAACTGACATGTTCTCTGAACGCCATAGCGGATGATCTCAGCCCTCAAGGCCTAGTTGATCACGAATGACTCAAGGTCTCTTTCAGCAGTGGGGAGAGCCTTGGGTAGATCTGTTCACCTCTCTAGAGAACACGCAATGTCAGCAGTTTTGCGCATTGGAGTTTCCAAGACAGTACTCGCTCTGCAACACTTTTCGTCTTGAGTGGAGCTCGGGCCTCCTGTACACCTTTCCGCCCATACCACTTCTGCCCAGAGTTCTCAAGAAGATCAAGAATGACCGAGGCCAAGTTATCCTTGTAGCTCCAGACTGGGCACGAAGAGTCTGCTATCCCGAGCTATTCAGCATGGCCATTGATCCTCTGATCAGACTGCCCCTTCGGGAGGATCTTCTGTTGCAGCAGCAGGGAAGGGTTATTCCCCCCCCCCCCCCCCCCCCCCCCCCGAACCGGTCCAGTCTCCACCATCTTGCATGGAGTTTGAGCAGCGGCAGCTGACAGCTTTCGACCTTCCGCCCAAAGTCTGTAATGTTATCTTGGCAGCCAGGCATCCCTTCACCAAAACGGTATATACCTGTAGATGGAAGAAATGTGTGGTATGGTGCACAGACAAGTCTGTTGACCCCCTTGAAGCCCCTCATTCAGAGGTCGTCTTGTTTATACTTTCTTTGGCTTAGCAGGGCTCTGCTTTGTGCACCCTTAAAGGTTATTTGTCTGCTATCTCTGCTTTTAAGACATTACCTGACCAACCCACTTTAAGTCTCCTGTTGTGAGTAGGTTCCTTAAAGTTATTACCCACATGTTTTCTCCTTCACCATTCATCATGCCCCAATGGGACTTGATTCTGGTTCTGATATTTCTTATGCGTGCTTCCTTTGAGCCACTTCACAATTGTCCTCTGAGGCTTATGACATAAAAATCGGCCTTCCTGGTGGCTATTACACAGGGTCAGTGAGCTGCAGACATTATCATCTAAGCCGCCCTTCCTTTCCATCTATTCTGAGAAACTGGTGCTTCGCACAAGGGCCTCCTTTTTACCAAAAGTGGTTACGCCTTTCCACGTAGGCCAATCCATCACTTTGCCTACTTTATATTCATCCCTGCATCCTCCCTGGACCCAAAAAGAGCACTAGCATTCTATTTTGATTGTACCAAAGAATTCTGGGTGGATGATCAACTTTGTTGGGTATGTGGGTGCATAGAAAGATCGTGCAGTGTAGAAGAACCATCTCTAAATGGGTCATTCTCTGCATTAAAATGTGCTGCGCATTGGCTAAAAAGCAACCCCCTGAGGGCTTGGGTGCTCATTCTACCAGAATGCGTGCTCATTCTAACATCTGCAACCACTGCGTTAGCACGTGGAGTTCCAGTCCTGGATATCTGTCAGGCATCTTCGTGGGCATCCTTGAACACGTTTATAAAGCATTACTGCCTGAATACTCAAGCCCAAACGGATGGGTACTTTTCCCATTCAGTCCTGCAGGACTTCCTAGTATGATCTTGGTTTGCAGACCCACCTCCGGGGATGGTATTGCTTGGGTATCTATTCTAAGGTAAGGAATCTGCAACTAGAAGTCTCATTCAGATAAACTATTTACTTTTCTATGATGAATTATATGTTAGAGACACATTCTAATTGCAGATTCTTTACAGACCCACCCATCCTCCCTGCTCCGCAAACTGATTTCTAGGGACAGGGACCCTTTTTTCAGGGCCCGAGTTATTCCGCACCCAGGTCAGTGTTCTTCATGGCTCTGCGTTTCTGGCATGGCAAGTCCTGAATAAAAACTGACTTCAGGATGACGGGGTGGCACTTATATATGACCCTGACGTTACGTACAGCGACCACGATGCCTACGGCGAACGCGGAGTCGACCGACGCCACCTGGCAGCATGCAAGGGTACTTTTCGAGAAAAATCTTCGGATCCAGACTGTCTGGGGGAAATACTAAGGCAAGGAATCTGCAACTAGAATATGTCTCTACCAGATAATTTGTTACCGAAGGTAAGTAACTTGTTTGTTACGTCCACAAAGAGGTCCTTTTCGCTTGCTCAGTCATGCAGGATATATTTGGTATCAGTTCACTCCTCAGACTGTCCACTTCTGAGGGTAATGCTTTGGTATGTATTCAAAACTTGAGAAATCTTCGGATAGAAGTATTCACCATAAGTACAAGTTACTTACCTTTGCTAACACTCTTTCCAGTGAATACTTTAACCGCACATTACTCAACGTCCTCCCTTCTCCCATTTCTGTAGAATGGACTGTTGTGATTTAATAAGGTTCTAAAGTTTGATTTGGCACCTTGCCGTCTCAAATCTTTCATATTTGGTCTGCATCTGTGAGGGCAGAAGAATTCAGGATAAACTGACAACACATAGGAGCTGCATCTGTATGTGGCTCTGAGTCATCACTTCAGGAGGCAGTGCAATGCCGCCTCAAAGTCATATAGGGGTCATTACGACCCTGGCGGATAGCGGAGAACCGGCGGTAAGACCGCCAACAGGCTGGCGGTCTTACCTTGGGGTATTATGACCATGACGGTTACCGCCATGGTCATCCGCCGGTTCTCCGTTCTGCCCGCCGGGCTGGAGACCTGGGTCTCCAGCCCGGCGGCCATCACTATACCGCCGGCGGTATTTGGACACGGCTTACTGCCGTGGATATCCAGCGGTTTCAACCACCATGAAATCCATGGCAGTAAGCACCATCAGTGCCAGGGAATTCCTTCCCTGGCACTGATAGGGGTCTCCCCCACCCCCATCCCCACCCGACTCCCTCCCCTATACCCCCCACCACCTCTGCCACCCCCCTAAGGTGGCAGGGCCCCCCTCCCCACCCCGACCCCCAACATAACATTACTCACACACACCCGACACGCATGCAGGCACCACCAACACACACACGCACACACCCCGACATACATGCCTACATCCACACACACCGTCATACACGCACACCCACATTCAAACATACACATCCATACAGACATATCCAAAGCCATACACGCACTCACACACACCCCCTACATACACACACGCACACCCCCATGCACGCACACAACACCCCCCTCCCCTAACAGTCCTTCGATCCTCCGGGAGGGGACAGGAGCCATGGGGCAGCTCCGCCGACACCACACCGCCAACAGAACACCGCCACAGGACGTGATTCGCTGTTCAGTGTTCTGTTGGCGTGGCAGTGCAACATCCACTTCCCCGCCGCCCGCAAGTATGGCTGTTGGCGGTTCTCCGTCGGAATAACAGCAGCCAACAGTCTGCACAGGCGGTCTTCCGCACGGCGGTCCCTCAGCGGTCTTGCAAAAAGACCGCCGAGGTCGTAATGACCCCCATAGTGCCAACTGCCGGTGTTCAGGAGCAATTTTTAAGACAAAAATTCTGAATCCAATCTAACAACTGAGGATATTTAAAAGGTTAGAAATCTGCAGTTAGAGTACCCTCGACAAACAGAATTACTAAAAATAATTAATTAGTTAATTCATGCATGAATTAAAGGTGTTGCTTGAGCTGGATGTGTACTAGCATTTACCATTTGAGGTGTTACCTATTTTTCTACCTTTCTACTCGGATTCATCTGCCACCTAGCAGTAACTTTTCATTGGAGGTCTGCCCATTCTCCACTGGTTCTGTTGTCTTGTTCTGCAGCCAGGTAGGTGTGGTTGTGTCATAGGATGCTTGGTCCTTTAAGTTTAACAGGTCCACCTATGCTGACTGTTCTGAACAAGCATATGTTTTGTGGTTCTCTACTGTAAGTCTCCCAGGTAGGGATATCTACAGTAGGATGAAATCTGGATCGACCGGCGATGTACTTGGGCAGATAAACAAGCAGGTTGGTCCTTGCCTTGGTTCTCAGAGCAGTTTTTACAGAAAACATTTCTAAGTTCCAAGATTTGTTTTTTGGCTATCTGGTCACCTTTAGCACCACCACCAAGGGTCCAGGACTGGTGGGCGGGATCACCACTTGGAGCTTTGGACTCACTCAGGCTGGGTGCATGTGCTGGTTCAAGATGGTTAGAGCCTTTTCTGTCCTTGGGTCTGAGAGTCCTGTTTTTATTATAAATCAAGGAAGTGGGACAGGGAGTTAATTAAGATCCAGCACCTATAATCAGAATCAGTAGTCAAAAAGAGGTGCTGTTCCTATAGGAAAGTTAGGAGGTTGGAACCAGAGAAAATAAGAGGGAATCCCTGTAATTGAGAATTGATGCCCTCACACACACAAATGGGTGTCATGCTTCATCACCGGGCTAGCTCCTCATCGTGCCAGCGCTGCAATGCACAGTGGCCCCCAACAGTTTCTCAGAGATCTTTCAAATGTTTGCGGTAATGATTGATTAGTTTGTGAGGGTTGTGTTCTGTGTAGGGTGGTGTGAGTGCAAAAGGTGTTGAGTGCATTAAAACTGTCTAAGAAGTACCTTACAAAATGTATTATAGTGCTCCCCTTTGCAGGAGAAAAGCAAAAGAAAGGTGTGCTGCCCTATGGGCTTAATGTACCCTGGTAGCTTTTAATGTGAGGGTCAACATGTTTCACTCCTCTTGGTCCAGCCGGGTGCTTGGCCCTTTGTCAGGACCAGAAAAGTCCCTACCCTACACCTAGATGCGATATGTAAGGCTATGTGTTCCCTAACAGATACAAATATCTCACTGTGCTATAATTCAACCTAGAAAAGATAAATAGAACGAATATCATTTCAGGTGTCACCTTAGAAACTATTTAGGTTGATAGTCCTTATTATGCAGGTGAGTTTCACACTACATGCTGTAAGCGCAGAAGGTTGTTATCAAATGATCAGTGCTCATACAGCAGGCAGGTGACCGCATGTGTATAATCAGTAAAACCACAGTACAAAACAGACAAACAACATATAACATATAAGACCAAAGAGCAGCAATATCCCAATAGGGTGAAGGTGGGGTCTTTTCATGTTGGATATGTGTGTCAAGCTCCTTAGGTCATTAGCAGTCATGCGCACTGCTGCAATTATATTGAAAAAAATAATAGGATAAAAATCAAAGCGGAACCTTTTAACAGTAGGGGACCCTGTTTTAGCATCAGGTAAAGTACTCGCATGCTCCTGCGCGGATAGCACCAGTGGCCTACCCCAACTCTCCTTGCCTGGAAATAAAAGCTGAAGGCAAGTTGCATGATATAAATTGAGAGTATTGCCCCCATGATCCAACATAGGTGTGAGCTCAGATGTCAGTATGATGCAAGCAACCAAGTTGGACGATCCCATCATCAGGAGTGTCACTGGGTCCAGGCTTGTGTGTGGCTGCAACCGCACAGGTGCAAGGACGCATGCATAGGTTCCAGAAAGGTACATACAAAAAAGAAAAAAAAAAAGTAAACAGAGTGGAAGGCACCCGGTTGTCATCTTGGAATTCTATTTACATGAGTCTGTATTGTGTATCCTCAATGCAAGAGTTTATTGTGAGAAGAAGTATGCAAGACAGATGTGCAAAAAAGGAAACAGACAATATTGTCTTGGAATTCAGTCTGTGTGCCCCAGAATATTATTTCGGAGGCTTCTTGTACAAAAAGGAAAAATATAAACAACATTGCCTATTGTCAATGTGGGAAAAAAAGAGGTGGAAGTTTGCAAAGGGTTGTGTTCAGAGGAAGCTACTCCCCCCCATAATGGATCTGTATGACTGCATGGAGTAGAAATATTAGTATGTGGAGCAGTGGAAAGAGATGGATATAAGCTCCATATGTTTTGTTGGTGTTGATAATAGGTAACTAGAAATAATGTAGTAACAGATATCTTTTTACACAGTAACATTTACCTAGATCCAAACAAATAATATATGGCCCAACGAGAGCAGTCCAGGACAAATTTGTTGAAAATAGGCTACAGCTGACAAAAGTGTTTTCATATTTCCCACCATGGAATAGCATCATTGAGACCATGGGTTTGGGTAGAAAGCTGGAAACCCATTGTTAAGCAATGCTAACCATCCCATCAATAATTTGCTTCCAAAATACTCCATTTGACATTTTTTTTAGAAGTGTGACTCAAAGTGGAAAAGTGCGTGTACATTTTTTTGGGTGGTACACTTGCAGCATATGTTGCTGCTGTGCTCCATTCTTGTTTTCACAGGCCTCGTAGTCAAATCCACATATTTAAAATCACATGGGCATGTGATGAGAGAAACACAATTCTTTGTTTTGCAATTTGCATGGTTTCTCTAGGACCATATAAATTCATTGCCCAAATGAATTTCCTTTGTGGCCTTAGTTAAATGGCATACACCACAAGATCCACAGGGAAAATGACCCATTACTGGAGGCAAGTTCCAGAGGGTGAATTTTTCTATGTAGGTCTTGACCTGAGTCTGGTGTATGTTAGAAAATCTTTCAAGATTCAAGTGTGACGGCAAAACAACAGGCTTTGTTCCTGGTTCAAGTAGTGCCTCTCAATGGTTATTTTGTGCCCTCTTGCGAGCCTGATTTATGATTTATGATCTAGGTGGGATAGATACGTAAGGAAAGGTTAGTACTTTGGAGGTTATTAGCCTTGAGATCATAATACTTCAATGTGCTGCAGATCGGACAAAAGCAGAGGAATTGTCCGTAAAGTAAATTGTCTCTTAGAGCCTTAGGGTGGTGACTGTTGTAAAACAACAAACTGTTGCAATCCGTGGTGTTAGATAATGTACCCCCATTAATAGAGATAAGAGGATCCAGGAAGGGTAGCTCTTTGGCTGAGATAGATTTAGTAAACCGCAGAAAAGGATTGAGGAAGTTAATCCATATACAGAATTCAAGGCAATTAGCGATATTCCCATGGCAGAAAATGCCACCATCAACGTAATGTTGCCAAATCAAGATGTTATCTCTGTAAGGTTTTGTGCCTGTGAAAATGTGGTCATCTCCTAACCTGCCCATATATAAACAGGCCAGATGAGGGGCAAAGGTTCTCTCCTTTGAAGACCCCTGTATTTGATGGTAAAGCTGGTCTTGGCTTCAAAGAAATTGTTCTTTAGTGTGATGGTGGCACACTCAATAATAAAAATCAATTGGGGTCACTAAAGTCCAAAGCTCTGATCACAGGCACATTTCAATTGTTTCTAGGGTCGCATCCTGTGGAATTTTCATATATAGGGCTTCCACGTCAAGAGTGACTAGTATTGTAATAGTATTTATATGGCGCTTACTACCCCTGATGAGGAGTCAAAGCGCTTTTCGGCAAGTAGCACGCTACCCCAGAACCCAACAACAATTAGTGATGGATTAGTATCGGGAAATATGAGTACAGTTTTAGTATTATTATGAGTTAATTTGAGCCGCGGATATGAGAGTTTGTTAGTTAGATTGACTGGAGTAACGGAGGGGTGGAGGAGGAAAGAAATCCAGAAGTGTTAATTGGGATTATATCCCACATTTACTCATCCCAAAGGCTTGGGATGATTAAAGGGGGATGGATGAGGGAAGAGTCTGTGGAAGTGTTAGGGAGATCATAATAGCAGGGTGAGATAAATGAGGGCGAATTTAGTAGGGTTGTTTGGGATGTCATGGTAGTAGAGTGAGGTTTGGTGAGTTAGATGTGGAAGCGGAAGGAAGAGCTTAGGCAGAGTTATTTAGGAGATGAAAGTTGTAGATTGGATTTGGGATGAGTCAGAGTGGGAATGGAGGATAGATTGATAGAGACATGACATATGATGATGGGTAGATAAGTGTGATAAGATGAGAGCAGGGATTCATAGATATCTAGTATAACAACCCACCAAGGAGCCATGCAATGACCCACGAACATGCCAAGCACAGAACATACACACATACATACATATATACACACACATGCACACACATGAATATGCACACATATATGTACATACAATACATAAATAGAACCATGGGTAAATATACTTAGTCAAACAGGTTTAAAGAGTGTGTGTGTATTTTATTGTTATGACATAGTAGCGATACATATTTTCTAAAGAACTATACAGAACTAGAAATATACACATAATCAGAAAAAATATTTATCAACATAGGTATATGCAGTCCATAGTTGTTTGAATATGGTGGTTATGAACGAAAGAGCAAACTCTTGAGTAGTTTTCTGAAAACAAAAAAGTTATCTGTGGCTCTTATAGTTGGGGGTAATGAATTCCATAGCTTGGCTGCTTGAACGGAGAAGGATGTACCACCTATAGTCTTTTTCTTGTATGGTGGTGTTCTAAGGTGGGGTGCCAATCTTGAGCGGAGGGTTCTTTGTTGGATGTATTTGGTTATTTTGTTTCTGATAAAAAGCGGTCCTGTTCCATGTATAGCTTTGTGGGTGATAGAAAGCAGCTTGAAAGTGCATCTTCTGGCAATGGGTAACCAGTGTAGTTCTCTCAAGGCAGGGAAGATGTGGGCTTGCAGCTTTACATATAATAGTAGCCTGGCTGCGGAGTTGTGAATATGTTGTAGTTTTTTCATAATAGATAGAGATGATCCATGGTAGAGGCCATTGGCATAATCCAGTTTGGATAGTACAGCGAGATAGTAGTTTACACCTTGTGTGGAAATCCGAGGTGGGGGAAGATGCGTCGTAGAGTCTTCAAGGTGATGAAGCTTGTTTGTGCTAATTTGTCCACTTGGGCATTCATAGTTAACTTGGAATCCATGGTGATTCCAAGGTTTTTAACTTCCTTGGATAATTGAGGAGGTGGTCCGAGATCGTCAGGCCAGGCGCACAGAGGGTCAGAACTTTTCCAGTCACCACATGAGTATTTCTGTTTTGGAGGTATTTAGTTTGAGATGGCTCCAGGTCATCCAATGATCAACGGCTCTGAGGCAACTAAAGATTTCTGAGTTTCCAATGTTTTTGGGGCATTCTAATTTAAATAGTATTTGTTTGTCGTCTGCATAGTTGTAGCACGTGAGATAAAAATCATTGATCAGTTCTAGTAATGATATAATGTAGATGTTGAAAAGCAAAGGTGAGATGATTGATCCTTGAGGGACCCCTGTTTTTGTGAGGTAGCGTTCAGACGAGAAGGACGGCGAGTAGATAATATTAGATATTTTTTTAAGATAGGAAGTAATCCAGTCGAGAGCAGTCCCTTGTGTGCAGGCTTCGTGGAGTCTTTGAATTAGGGTGTCATGGTCAACCATATGAAAGGAAGCTGAGAGGTCCAAGAGAAGTAGTGCAGCAACTCCATTGCAGTCGACTGTGTTTTTAAGATCATTCCAGATTGCTGAGTGCCGTTTCAGTGCCTCTTCCTGGGCGGAATCCAGTTTGGAAGTCTGAAAGTATAGAATTGTCTTCAATGAATTGTGACATCTGAGCGCTAGCTGCTCTTTCTATCAATTTGCCCAGGAAAGGTCCATTTGTGATTGGTCTGTAGTTGTTGGGGTCCTGCGGGTCTAGGTTTGTTTTCTTTAAAAACGATTGTATGTATTCCTTTTTCAAGTACACAGGAAAAGTTCCTGTAGTTAAAGAGTTGTTGATGATTCTTCTTACAGGTGTGGCAGCAGAAGTAGATAAAATAATGTTCTTGAAGATTTGTGGAGGACAAGGGTCAGAAGGGCAACCGGAAGGCCTGCTTGCTTTCACCAAATCCATAAATTCACCTAGGGATATTTGTTGGAAGGACTGTAGAGGCTGGGTTGGTTTATTCTTAGAGGGTATTTTATGAAAGAGGTTGGTGCTGATGCTTTTCTTCTGTTTTAAATAGGAGTCCAATGTGTCTGCCTTGGTTGTGTAGTGAGTTGCCAATTTGTTTGTGAAATCTTGAGTAGTGGGATGACTTCCTTCCATGCACGTTGGTTTTCGAAATTCATTGAGAATTAAAACAAAATCCTTGGTTGTAGATTTAGCACTTTGAATTCTGTCTGAGTAGTTCCTTTTTTTAGCTTTTTTGATTGATGATTTGTACATTCTGTTAAGTTTGTGTAGCTGCAGTTTGTCTTGACTGTTGTTTGTTTTGAGCCAGGTCCGCTGCAACTTTCTGATTTGTTGCTTTAGTTTTTTAAGTTCTGTGTTTCTCCAAGGTGTTGGTTTTCTTTTGTCGTGTTTAGTTTTTCTGAGTGGTATTAGGATATCAAAAGCTTCCTGTAACCACTCATAAAGTTTTGGAACAGAATTAATTGTATCTAGATCTGTGTTGGCTGTTAGTTGTGTTTCTAAATCATCAAAATTGAGTTTGCTCCATGGTCGATAGGTGCATGTATGTAAGTAGTTGTGGGGTGTTTTGATTTGTGTAGTTTTATGTTGGAAAGTTATCAAATGGTGGTCTGACCAAGTGATTGGCGTGATGCTATGAACAGTAACTAGTTTAGGCTTAGCAAAAATGGCATTTAGGATGTGTCCAGCGATGTGTGTGGGATTGTGTGCAATCTGATGTAGGTTCAATGCGACTAGGCCAGTGGTGATAGCTTTTGGATGGGGCATATTGGGTTTGTCAAACCAAATGTTTAGATCCCCAAGAATGCATAGGTTGGAGTATAGTGTAATAAGGTTTGAGCATGTATCTAGAAAAGCATCTGGGAATGTGGAGTTGTTAGGTGGAGGTCTGTAAAGGAGGAGAAAGTTACAGGAGGAAGTTGGAGTAGGGTGGCATCTGGCAGGGAGGGCTTCACAACCTTGTATGGAGATGTTGTCTGTTTTACTGAGGTTTATTGCCTGTTGAATATATTAGCTAGTCCACCTCCTCTCTTGCCTATACGGTTTTGTGTGATGCTTAGATAGCCCGGAGGAAGTGCTTCGTGCAACACAGGGGCCATGTCATCTCCCAACCAGGATTCAGTTATGAATAGTAAGTCCGGTTGTGTGTCTGTGAGCAGGTCGTAGATGTGGTGCTTGTTTTTTTAGAGTGATCAGGCATTTATGAGCCGACAGTTTAGAAAAGGTGTGTTAGTGGTAGTGTTGTTTTGTTTAGGAGAAGGGTAAGTAGTATAATATGAGCTTGGAGCAGGAGTGTTGTTAGTTGTGATAACTGTTTGAGGCTCACAATAGTCTTGCTTTTCAATATAGTGTTCCTCTTCCAGCAGGTTAAGAAGGCATTTGTGGGTCTGTGTGTGTGGGTGGTGGACTTGGTGACTGAGAGAGACATGAAAAGTGTACTATTTTTTTGTAGGGTAGTCTTATTAAGTAATAGACAAGGTGATGTGAGTTTATTAAGAGTGACATGTTTATTTTGTTTGCGTCTGTTTAGTGTGGATGGAGTATGGGTTAGGGGTGGTGGAGGAGCATGTGGATCATGATGTAAGGCTCTAAATTGTGCAATGGAGGAGAGGCGAGTGAATGAAAGTTGCTGGGTTGGGGTGCCTGTGGTATGTGTTTGTAGATCAATTCCTTGCTGGAGGTTGATATCTGTGATGAGATTCAGGATGCCCTAGTGTCCTTCGAGAAGGAGGGTTTTTTTTTTCAACCAGTGGTTGCAAGACGCAATGGCAGAATTTGCTCTATTGGTCCTTGTCAATTGGTCCTATTTTTATACCTGGTGTCTTCTTTGAAGTAAGGGAAGTTTCTAGAAAATTCCTTTTGAAGTGCTTAAACTAGGGCAACCCAATGTTATAATATAGGAGATGTAAGCCTCACAGTAGTAAAAAAAACTAATTTGAGTCTTTCACTTCTCGGAAATGTAATCTTAAATATATATGCGTTTAATTACACAGCACCCTGCCTTTGGGCTACCTATGGCCTATCCTAGGGGTACCTTATAGGCAAAAAAGGGGATTTGAGGCTTGGCATGGGAGTTATATTGCCAAGTCGAATTGGCAGTTTATACCTTCTTTTCAGCTGTAGTGGCAATACTGGGTCATGTTTTAAGGGGCTACTTAAGTTGAGGCACCATAAATGCTGCAGACCCACCAGTAGCATTTAATTTACAAGCCCTACGTACATGGCATGCCGATCTACAAAAGACTTCTAATCAAATATGCCAATTGGATGAAAGCCAATTTTACTATATTTAAGGGAGAGCACTTTAGGACTGATTACAAGTGGTAACGTGTACAGAGTCCTAGAGCCAACAAGAATGAATTACAGCAAAAAGTGGAGGGTAAAGACAAAGAGTTAAAGGAAAACCACCTTAAGTCTTACAGGTCTAACATTTACATTGAGTCCTCATGGGTTGATGGCCCTGCTCTAGTCCATTTCTTTCCTTATACATTGGTAAAAAAACACCTGCAAATTAATGAAAGTTAGGCATAAGGAGTCTGGTTTATTTGACTTTGCAGGAGATGGATATATTTGGCTGTCTTTGTTGGACATTTTGGGGTCATCCAGGTCACTTAGCATTAAATAGCAATTCTTTCCTACCTTTCTATGCTTTATCAGCTTGAGTGCATGGGATGTCTGAGTGAGATTATTCTGTTCCTTGGTGCACGTCATTGTATCCATCTTGGATTTATGGGATGATCGCTTTTGTGGGTTTGTATAGCAGTATTCTTTTGTCTCTCTTCAGGCCCCCTTCATAGTTTGATTGCTCTGGTATTGATTCTAGAGGTGAAGTAACCATTAGAAAATAATTTACTTAATATTGGTAATAGCGTCCCCGGGTGGGGGGCTTTATCTACCTTTGGATTCCTCATTGACCCTCTCACCTCCTTGCTCTGAGAAGTATTACAAATACTCTTTGTCAATCACGTCTGCAAGGGCATAAAAAAAGGGTGAGAACTAACATGCAATGAACTGACACCATATATGGCTCTATGAGGTCACATATTAGGATGTATTTTTAGCACAAGGACCAACCCAATATGCCCACTAGCATCTGAATATACATATTATTATAGATAACAAAATCCTGTAGGACTCTTTTAGAAATGTAACCGTTACTTATGGATCAATGGTAACTTACTTCAATTTAGGCTTACACATATCACATAAAGATAATGTCAACATTTCATTATAATCAATACAACTGAGCATTCTTGCGAATTTGATTGTGTGTATTCTCTTGTGTACAGCTTTGTATGTATAATTATAATTCTTACCAGTTGTGTCTGGTTGACAGCCGTATGCATCCTAATTAGGCAGGAACCACGGTCCTAGTCAGGATATGTCACAAACGCACCCAAAAATGTGATAATCAATACAACTGGGCATCCTTGATAATTTGATTGTATGTATTCTCTTGCGTACCGCTTTTTATGTATGATTATAATTCTTACCAATTGGGTGTCTGGTTGACAGTGGTATGCATCCTGATCAAACAGGAACCATAATCCTAGTCAGAAAAAGTAAAAAACACACTGTGTTCACCCTCTGCTGGCTTGGCACAGAGCAGTCGGGCTTAACTTAAGAGGCAACGTGAAAAGTATTTGTGCAACACTTATGACAGTAAAAAAATTAAAACACCACACGTAAACAATTCTCACCAGGTTGGAAAGCTAGAACTTAATTTAATATATAAAACAAAAACAAAATGACAAAAAACAATAAGTAGATCCTGAGTTATTAATTTAAAAAAAATGTATTTCTTAAATTGTGTGTATTGAGTTTATTGTTGCAACACAGCAGGCAACAGAGCACAACTGGGATTCTCCCTAAGTGCAGCAGTCATACATTGCTTGGTATCCTGTGTCTTACAGCAAATAGAAACATATAATCAATAAAGCAAAGAATCACATATTCGAAGCAAATCAACGGTTCACATTAAGCAATCCACAGACAACTTATAAATAGAGATTGCATTTCAGAAGTAGAATCAAAAAAAGAGGGGGGGGTGCTCTTTTGCAGCAATGCTATCCGTAAAATGTAATAGCAGCAATTAGGTTCCTCTTAAACACACAGCACAACCTCCTCTATGCAGGGGTGAATAATAGTTAGGCACCCTACGTCCCTAATTCAGCCTTCGATGATTTTAGCAGTTCCTGAAGTGGGGTCGCGATATCGCACGCATAAGTTCCCAGAATAGAGTGAGTTGTTCCTGACAGTATGCGGGATCCCTCAGCCAGTCTGATCTGAGTGGACTACAACTGCACGTAGCCACCCTACGCTTTGCCAACAAAGGTAACAATCCCACTAGTTTCCTTTGTTCAGTTTGCACATCTTTAACATAACCCAGAGCGCAACGGCAGGGGATCACAGCAACGCCAAGCCCCAGATAGCATCAACCATGTCGAAAGCCGCCTGCCAGAATTGTATCGTATTACAAGCTCAGTGAAGGAAGTCTGCCCCATCAGCCGAGCATCTCAGGCATCTAGAATATGAGCGCACTCCCATACAATAACAGTGCATAGGTGTGTAATGAATGCAATGTAAAAACTTGAAATGAATGAAGCACAACCGATAATTCAGAGAGAGGGTGCGTATATGCGCACAACAGTATCTCCAAGCCTCGTTGGAAAGCGGTGTTCCCAAGTCCAGTTCCCACTGCTCCCTAGCCCTCAGATGAGCCGCTGGTGCTGTAGTCTGCATGGCGGTGTATAAGTGAGTTACCAGTTGCCTGGGAGTCGGCATGGAGTACTGCAGTTCTAAAGCCTGAAACACCAGGGGCAGGGAAGGAAAGTCACTGTTCAATTACGGCTCAAATGTGGAAATATGTGAATCTGCGGAGCAGGTTATGAACGGAGCTTGCTGAGTGCAAGATCAGGAGAAATGAACTTCCATTCTGGGTAGAGGTAAGCTGCATGTCACCTATGTGTACCCATACTTCTTTTTCACAGGTAACGGGAAGCAGGGGTTGGTCTAACAGCGGCAGAGCAGGAGCATTCAGCAAACGGTAATGAGTCTTCCGGTGCAGTGCGCGCCGTGCCAAAACTGTACAGGTTACCGTGTCTAATTCAGATCGCGGCCGCCACCGAGGCTGGTAGAGTGCACAAGACAATTTGCAGGGCCATATCGAGTCTTGCTCCGGTGCAGCATGGGTTAGGTACTGTATGGGATGGACCCAAAAATGTGCAAACTGCACCTTTGCACAGTAATACTTAATGTCCATATCTGATGCCGCTAGCCCCCCCAATTCAAAGGGTAGTGTGAGTAGTTCCCATGATATTCTAGGCTGCTTGCCTACCCACACCAGGGATATCAACAACGAGCGGAATCTCGCCCTAAATTGGCAAGTTATGGGAATTCGGAGATTGATAAAGAGGTACAGAAATTTGGGAAGGACAACCTTTTTTGGCAATTCCAATTCACCTAGAGAGTGAAAGAGACACATTTTACCACAAGTCAACCTTCTTCTCAAACCAGGAGATGACTTGTCCATAATTTGCAGACCAAAACTTGTTCACATACCTACTCCGCCAGATTCCCAAATATTGGACTGGCTCCGAATTCCATTGTACGGGGTAGAGACATGCTGCAACGTGTTGGGTGTGTTGGTAAAATGACGGACTTTGTCCAATAAATCTTAATGCCTGACAGATCTCCAAAATGGAGGAATTTCGTTATAATGGGATCTAAATTTATGTGTTGGATTTTATATACAGGGTCACGTCGTACATGGAGACCAAGATTGGGCGCTGTTGGAATGACAGCCTCCAGTGGGTATGATGTTGCTGGCGGGCCATTAAAGGGCTCCATTGCCACCGCGAACAGCAGTGGTGATAGAGGAACGGTCCTGTTGGGTGCCTGTAGAGATTGAGAAGGCTTCTGTAACATAACCATTTATGTGCAGCCTCGCCGTTGGCTGTGAGTAAAGCAGCCGAACGAGACGAAATAAGTTGTGACTGATGCCAGGCTAGCAGCGCAAACAGGAATGACCATTCTAATAAATCAAATGCTTTGGTAGCATCCAAGAAAACCCCTGTGGCGCGGCAAGCAGGGTCTACCGCCTGAGTCACTGCAAAGTAGGTACGCAGATTATAGGATGCGGATCGCCCAGGGACAAACCCCGGAATGGTCCGGTAAGACAATGGTGGGTAACAGAGGTAGGAGCCTGAAAGCGAGCAATTTCGCAAAGATTTTATTATCTATATTTATCAGGGGTATCAGCCTGTAGGAGTCACAGATGCTAGGATCTTTGCTAGGCTTGAGTACAGTCACTATAAGCACTTCTCGCTGTGACGGTGGCAGCACCCCTCTCTCAATGGATTCCGCAAACATCTCGAGGAGGTGCAGTGCTAGGAGCTCCACAAATTCTTTATAAAATGTTGCTTTAAGGCCATCTAGGCCTGCGCTTTGTCCCCGTGAAGATCGTGTATAATCTGAATTATATCCTCTTCTGAGAAGGGGGAGTCCAGATATTGTCTGTGACCGTATTCCAGCCACGGGAGGCACAGTGTCATGAGTGCCTAAGGAGGAATATAACGAGGAGTAAAAGTTTCTCAGTGTACAGAGCATCTCTGCTATTCCCGCCCATGGGGCCCCCTTGTTGTCCCGAAGCTCCATGATGTAATCGTTGGCCCAGGGCCTGTGCAGCAGGGAAGCAAGTGTTTTGCCTGCTCTATCTCCCTCCCTATAGCGTCTATCTCACGCCTTCTTCCTCAAGAAGCACACCTCTCGGAGCGCTGCCTCATTTAACTGCAACACCTGGTCTCAAGATTCTGCCAGAAGCTTCAGGTCCTGCAACTCACAGAATTGTTCTTCTAGGCTCGGAAGCTGTTTCTCCAAATCACTCCGTTTGTGCGCAGCACTCGGAGAATACCATGCTGCTTAGCTCGACATACCCTCCCCAGGTGACTACCTTAAAGACCTCCTAGAGTGTACCCGGGGACTGCACGGAACCCTTGTTCAGATTAAAAAAATTAAAAAATGCCTCACACACCTCTGAGCTGAGCACCTGATCATGCAGTGCCCCAGCGGCGAGGCACCAGGTAAACGCTTGCTGTGCGTGACCAGGCACACGCAACTCTAGGAATACCGGGAGGTGGTCTGAAAGTGTATGCGGGAAATGTCCAATCTCAGCTGTACAGAGCTTTGCGTCCCTGGTGCCTATCCACATATCGATGCGGAACCTGCTGTTATGTGCGGTGTTGATGCAGGTACTGGTTGCCGTGCCTCACGAGCCATAGGTCCACCAGTCCTTGCTCAGATATATTAGCGTTTAGTACTTTCGCAGTGCCTGGGTGTGGGGGTCTGGTGCTACTGCTACGATCCAAGTCTGGGTTCAAAACAACATTGAAGTCACCGCCCCATAACAATGTGCGGGGCCCCAATTAATCAGTTAATTGCCACACTTCCTTGAAAAAAATCCGGCCTGTCACTATTGGGGCCATACACTGACAGCAACTGAAAAGGTCGGTGTAATAGAACTCATGAGAGCAGAAATATCTTCCTGACGATCACACATTACTTTTTTTGTGCGCCAAGGCAATCACCTCTGAATAATGATAGCGACTCCGCAGACATAGTAGGAATATGGAGCAATATGGCACTCTCCTATCCACCCCACAAACACGTGCATTGCAGAATCAGCTGTGAGGTTAACCTCCTGAAGCATACAGATGTCAACAGCATGGTGGCATCTTTCGCTTATGATCTAGCCCCCTGACATTCCATGACAGGCATCCAATGTATAGGTGTTAGTGTGTGGCAGAGTAGACTGCTAGACAAGTTCCCCTCTAAATAGGAGTGCAATAAACTCATTAGGTCAATAGATGTTTGTGATCCGTCGCTCTTCCAACTCAAGACAGTCTGTACCATATTAGTATGCCTTGAATGGACAGAATTGTAATTTATGTAACAATGTGCTCTGTAATAGCGGAATAGAACGTGTGTTGCTGTAACATTTCATTGGCCATAACTTGAAAGATTAAAATATTGTCATTGCATACATATACAGTGCTTAAAATATTGGTATTGTATACATACACACTGCCGATATTGTAAGCCCTTGTGCTATGGCATTAAAGATACATGCTGTGGCTGTATTTATAGGCCATTCCAGGAATAGTATTTCCTGTCCTACAAATTGTAATGCACCATGCTTTGACCTCGAGCATCATTAAAATTTCCTTACAGAAATGCTGGTGTTTAACTTTTTTTTGGACGTCTTTTTTTGTCATTGCTGATGTCAAGACGATAACCTCTCTCTCTCCCAGGGTCTAACATTCCAATTCCTTAGTAGTTAAAACTGGACATTTGATGTTGCCTTCAAAGCACAGTACTGGGGGCTCTCTAGCAACTGGGAAAAGTGATCGGGAGTCTGAGTCAATCCTGAAGATTTAAGCAATTTTTTTGAAGGTACCAGCACTACCAGAACTTGTACACAAACTGAACTAAGGAAGAAGTTGCATCCTGGAGGATTGAACCAACTTACCAAGCCTGTCACAAAAAGTTTTGGCTTCTGAAGTTTTCATTTACTCTGTTTTCCTACTCTGCCTTTTTTTGCAGGAATTTAGAGGCTACAGTGGCCAAACAACACATGATTGCAAATCTGAAGATTTTCAACTTCTAGAAATGTTACTAAGTTTCAATGTAAAGGTTTTCAGTGGAACCAACCAGCAACTTCAGTCTCAACTGTGTGAATGTGCACGTGGTGCTTGGATCCCTGTAACCATCCCTGAGGGCACCTTATCATTTTATTGCATTGCCCATAAAGTAACAAATACCGTGTTTTTCAACTGCTTCTCTAAAGAGTAATGTTGCTTTTCTATAGAAATATTGATCTCTATATCCAAATGACTTCACTTTGTGGCATGTATCTCTTTTCATCTAACTTCCCTGCTACCGTTTGTATTTTTTATTTCTCAGTAATATTGTGTTCTTGTAGGAAGCTGGCTCTTTATATGATATATCAAAATGAGATATATTGTGCAAAGAGTCCAGGAGTTATCTTACTAGTGGACAGGGGCTTGCTCTAGCAATCCCAAGGTGCCTTTTTTTAGCAGGTTGTGTGGTCAACCCAACCCGCCAGAAGCGGTAGCTGCAAAATCTCTATAAGTAAACAATAATAAACAGTGTTTATTATTGTTTCCTTGTAAAGGGGTGGGGCCACGGGGGTGACGAGTGTGAGGGGGAGTGCTACCCCTCCGAGCGCATGTGTGTTAGGCCGGCAGTCTCGAGCCGGCAAACACACATGCGCACAGGGCTCTCCCCTAGTCTGGCTGGGAGCACCCTGGCTGGGCGCTCCCAGCAAATCCTGATGCTGCTTTTAGCAGTGGCGGGATTGGCTGCAGGACAGGCTAGGAGCCTGTGCCTGCCTGCAGCCAGCTGAGGAGCGGGACACTGTGCGGATTTCAGGTAAGATTAATTTAGTTTTTAAAATTTTAATAATATTCCCCCCTCCAGCCCCCACATGCTTCCAACCCCCCCCACGTGTGCGACGCCTCACCCTCTTTAACGCTGTGAGACGTGACTGTGAGACACACGACTCAATAAGGAGATCCACACCAATTTACAAAACTAAGTATTGTTATATATATTTAGGCACCAGAATCAATACGATCAAGTAAGTACCTTTTGCAAGAAAAATACTTTCAGATTTCAAAAGTCGACAGTACATTGTTCAGAAGAGGCAAAGTTATCCTATGGAGAGAAAAACAAGTACTGCAATCAGGTGTGGTAGAGCGACTTACGGGACCAATCTCCTGGACTTAAGGTAAGTATTGGTCAAGGGTCAGGGCCACACCAACAGGTCACACATGGTGAAACTGGGGCACCCAGGTGCAGAGGTGCAGGACGCCATTGGGTGCCCATTGTTAGTCAATGGGGGTTAGTCCGGTTGAAAGGAGGATGCAGGCTTGGACAGGGAGTCCAATCGAGGAGGACCAACAGGTGGGTTCAAGTCTTAAGATGCTCGGGGATGGGGGGGGAACCTTTGATCCTTTTGTACATGGGCCTGAGGCGATGGGTGCAGAGGTGTCCTGAGGCATTGGGTTTTCTCCTCCAGAAGCACTCGCGGTTGAAGGGGGCTGCAGGCAGAGACTTCAGGTGGCATTGGTGAGTCCACAGTCGGCAAGTCCAAGGTGGGCTTTGTCTCTGGAGGGCTGAGGCCCACTTCAGCTCAGGCTAGGTGGCACAGATGCAGTGGTGCTTTCCGGTGTTGGGTGTTTGCGGTCTGAGTCTCCCAGGGCTCTTGGGGTGCCTGCAAGATGCAGGGAAGCAGCTCTCCTGCTCCACAGGAGTTCCTGGGTCTTTGTTGAAGGCAAGCTGGCTTTTGGAGGCACAGCAGCTTGCACGATGAGTCAACTTTGGCACAAATCAGTCGGAACAGCAGACAGGCTGGAAGGGCTGGGACTAAGTCAGGTGCTTTTCCCTCAGGCTTTGCTTTTGCGGCTCTTGAGTGACCTCCTTCGTAGGTCAGCAGGAATATGATTTCCTTGTTCTACAAGCTCCCCTAAATACTGAATTATAGGGCATTTCGGGGAGTGTAGGGTAGTAGCCAATGGGCTACTTACCCCTGGGGTCACTAAACCCTCTATATGACCACTTCCTTTGGGAAGTGGGCATAACCGTGTGCCAGAGTTCCTAAATCTGCCAACACCAAGATGGAAGATTTCTAAATGTTGTGTCCACATCAAGCAGCGTATCTTAGGGGTGGAAGCGACCTGACAGGTGGAGACACCTCTAAATACTAAATTTCCTGCCTGTCCAGGTGCCAAATGGGCCCTGGGTTAGGAGGGTCGGCATCTCTCCTTTGAGTGATGCCAGATCTGCATACCAAGGGCTGTTGGCTTATTTGAAGCCCCCCTGCCTTGGAATGCAGATTTGCAGGACACCCTGTTAGGTGGGATGTGTAAACACCTCTCCCAGAGCAGGCTTTTTGTCTGACTGCACTAGAACAAAGGCTCTTACCCTAGGGGGCAGAATCATGTCTGGTGGTGACAGGCCGGCTAAAACAAGTCAGTCCGCACACTGGTAGTTTGTAGGTTTTCAGAGGGGTTCCTCTAAGGTGCCCTTCTGGAGCATGTATTAATAAATCTAGAACCCCAAACGACCGTAGGAAGTTTAAAATTACTGATTTTCTGAAACCTGCAAGGCCCTCAGATGCATTGGAGCATGGCAACGCGCCTGGCATGTGTCAGCCCTCTCTGGAGTGGATTAAGGTGGAGCTCGGCCAGCCGTCCATTTATAAGTAATTGCTGGTTGAAGTTCAGGTGCACGTAAGTGAGAATGAACCCGCTCCTACAGAGGTGGAATCCAGTCCCACTCGTCATAAAAGCACACCCTGCCTAACATCTGCATCTACGGAGCTTCCCTGCACTGCCTTCAGTTACAGTCAAGACAATTCCTTGCCAGAAAATTCCCCGAAGGCCTCAATACCATGGCAGGAGCTTTTACTGAGCCCCTTTGCAGATACCTATGATGGCACAAGGGAGCCCTGTAATAACACACCTAATTCAGGCCCAAAACATTATTACAATACTTTACTTTTTCCAGTTAAGCTTCAGCAGTCTAATAGTTCTATCCAAGCCAAAATCAGTCTGCATGTTTGTCCCAGTAGTATCTCACAGGTTACCTCGAGCATTGTGGGACAATCTAGGGATTCTACCAGCTCTCCCTTTGTTACAGCAATTAAAAAACCTTAGCCAACTCAAGTCGTCAGCAAACCTTTGGGCAATAATACATTAGTTCCAGCTCCTCTGTGGGCTCCTTTACTGAACACAATAGAGGTGATTTCATGTGCCCTCTTTCATTCAGAAAAACTTGAAAATCAAGTTGACCTATTGAATTATTTGTCTGTCCATGTTGTTTGCATTGATGACAAACTTCAGGATTTAAATTCCCTGAATTGCAGGTGCAAGCAGATCCTGATACCACATATCATTCATGTCAACGCTCCTCTTTCCTGGATCATCTAAAAATGATGCCTAACCTCCTTGTGGACATTTTGGCGGAGGTCAAAACATTGAGTCCCCGGCCAATAGCTGGAAGAGCTCCTACCACAACTACCCAGGAGTCCAACACCTTGTCACCTTAGGGAACAAATCAGGCCTGGGTAGGCAGACAGCCAGTGACTGGTCAGGTCACACTGTAGCAGTCAGTCCCACTCGTATATAGAAATGGAAGCAGAGTTGAGATCCAATAGACAGGAAGTCATTAAATTCCTTGAGGATCAGACAAATGGAGGTCTCATTCCAACTAGGGCCCAGTCCACGCAGATTCAGGGTGGATTGCTCCAAACTTCAAAATTCACTTTGACAAAAAAGAGAACGCAAACGCTTAAAGAATGCAAGGAATAATCAGCAGAAAGGCCAAGTAGACCCACCACAATGACCAGATCAGCATCCTCTGCTTCAGGGCTAGAAATGTCAACATCTTTAAAAATGCAAAACCTCAGCAGGAGTTACTTCCCGCTTATCCACTGTTTCAACAAAAAGTAAGTTTTTCTACATACCTCAAACCAACAGTTTCTGGGCATTCTAGCCACAATACAAGGGCACCCCCTCTAATGTCTGTAACAAACCTGTGCTTGATCCCCGTCACCTCCCATAATAGGGCTCCTCCCTGATAATCCACACAGGGAGGTCACATATAGGCCATCAAGGTCTCAAAGCCCCAAGGATCAATAGGATGAAATAATCCCTGGGATCTCTACTCAGGATTCGTCTAGTCAAGTTTCACCTCCCCCTTCCAGTTTGCATTCTTCTCTTTTCAAAACCTGGTCATCGGGCCCAAGAGAAGAGGAGCATGGCCTGCAAGAACAAATTATTTATGCTCTCTGTAACCTTCCATCCATGTCAAGATTAACAACTCCACCCTCAGCGACTTTATCAGGATCAGGAGCACCATTGAACCAACAAGTAGGCATATACTCACCTGAGCAAAACACGCAGCCAGTGCACAACAAAGGCCCAAAAGAATGTGCTGGAATAGGTCCCAGGTCCATCACCCCGTCCATGTATGAGTTTTCCACTCGTCCTGAAGTGACCTATAAAGACGCCCCTGTTTTGTTAGAACTTATGCCACATTACAGGTTTAGAGGACTGCATGATACACTAAATAGGGCTGTGATTTTGAAAGTGGCCCGGTCCTTGGAGAACCTTAATTTCTTGCACTCACAGCACATTGAATGTGTACAGTTGAAATCAAACCCGTCTGTGCCTGGAAATGAAATCACGGTAGTCATGTGGGCTAATGCAAGTATTGCCATAGATGTAAGGCAATCTAGGGAGAGCTTCCTAAAATGGGGCATTGAACTAAGAAGGCCCCCTGTCTAACCCTAACCCACCCCACTTCTTCCATCGCAGATCCAAATAACTAAGGGAGGTCCATCTACAACTGGGGTGCTACGAGGAGCAATTGGCCGGCTAGACCCGACGGGCAGCACGTTGCAGAATGTAAACATCCAACAAGTCATGGCTCTAGGGGCCCCAAATTACACAAGATAAGTCTCCCTAGATCCAGCATCACGCTTTGTAGTGGGGCGGCGAAAGGGGAGCAGGAAACTAGCAGCGGACGGAGCCCTTTAACCTTGACCTCCTGGAATGCGAATGGTCTAATAAGTAAATTGGGTGAGAAGTAATTTGGTCATTAGTGACAGCTGGCAAAATATCGCACCGCGGCTACCATCTGTCCGCCATATTATGAGCACTGTCTGACTTCCGCCACAATAAGGGCAGAAATCCGGCAGTGCTCATGGTGGTGGATGGTGGTAAGCTGGTGCTGCTACCACTAGCACCACCACACCAGTAGAATGCCGCCAGCCACATTATGACAAGTAATACGGCCTGGTGGTGTTCTGCTGGCGGGGTGCTGCTAGCGGTAGCAGTGCCCCTTACTGTTCCCTGCCGGAAGACCCCTCGCCCAGGGTAAGTCGGGCTTCCGACAGGGGAGGGGGGTGGGAGAGTGGTGTGTGTTGTGTTGTTTGCATGGTTGTATGCGTGTAAGAATGGTGAAGTGAGTGCGTGTCTGCAGGTCAGTGTGTTTGTTGTAAGAATGTGTGTGAACATGTCTGGGTGTATGCGTGTATGAATGCATGTATGACTGTGTGTGTATAAATGCATGAATGCCATTGTGCGTGATTGGGTGTATGCGTGGTGCGTGTCTGCGTCTAGGGGTGGTGGTGTGGGGGGTGTCTGAGGATTGGAGGGGGTGGGAAGGTGTTTCTGAGGATTGGGGGGTGGGGGGTGTTTGAATGGAGGGCGGTGTCGGGTGAGTGTTGAGGGGGTGGGGGAGCTGCCTATCGGTGACAGGGAGGGAATTCCCTGTCACCAGTAGGGCTTATCGCCTTGGTTTTCGAGACATTGCTAACGCTCCGAAAACCATGGTCGTAGGCCGGCTTATAGTGCCACCGCTGGTACTATGCCGGCTGCCGGGCTGGAGATGCACATCCCCGGCTCATACCGCCATGGTGGTATGAGTGGAGAAGTGGCGGGTTGGCTGCAGCCAAGCCGCCAATCTCATAATCTGGCAGTATGTACTGCCACATTGTTGGGGGTCATACCGCCACATTAACACAACCAGAGTCATAATGACCCCCTATTTCTCTTACTTATAAGAATTTGACATCCTATTCTTTCAGGAAACTTGGACAGAAAGGCCGACTCCAATCACAGACTTTAAGGGATATAATCTTGAGGCAAAAAACAACCACAAAGGCAGGTAGAGTCTTGGGTGGTTTGTCCACCTAGATGGGATCTCATCTCCAGTGGCAGCAAGAACAGTTCAACTTGGGCATAACATGAGAACAATCCTTCAGGCTTACAGATTCATCATCTCCCAGGGCAGTCAGTAATTTCAGTCTATTATTATGTAATGTATACATTCATCCAAAAAGAAGAGCAAAGTGGGGAAGTCAGATGCCTTGATAGCATTACTTAAATCATTACATTATACCTATCCCCAAGCTTACTTGCTGCTGTCAGGGGATTTTAACATGCATTTATTACAAATAGATTTCCCGACAAGCATGAACTCTCAAATGAGCTCCATTCGAAACATTCCATCAGCGCTTAAATCCTCTACTAGACTCGATCATCATGGAAAAGCATGCAACAATGCCCTGGCAAACGTAGGTCTTTACCCTCTTAACGGGCGCACTCATCAAGATCAACCGGCTGCCTTCACCAGGATCTCTTTGAAATCTAGTTCAATCTTAGATCACACATTTGTTGATGCAATGTTATTCTCGAAGGTGACATGCTACAGCATAACAGCTAGAGTGGAGAACGATAATTTCCCTCAGCACGTGGAGCTTTCACTTTGCCCGCCCAGAGCCCCCTTCGCAAATGATCTGTCCACAACAGCCAGTGCTTACAATCTGAGATGCCTTGTTTGGCAAGGAGATGGGGTGGCAGCTATTATGTCTTTTATCTCAGTTTTTATCTCTCAACAGAGCCACACTTACGGGTTATTGTTGCTTCTGTCATGGGGAACGCTGGACTACGTTTTCACACCGAATTTCTTAGCAAATATTGTTCAACAATGTCATAAAGAAAGAAAAGGAGCTGTTTGGTTCGCAAAGTCACTCTCCTGGCAAAAAAAAGAGTTAAACAGAGATTAGGAAGCTACGGAAAACAGAGCTGTTAAATAGATCATGCAGTAAGAAATAAAGTCACAAACTTAAGGCTAACTTATAGGAAAGCCGTCAGGTCTGCAAAAAAGTCATACTTGGTCAGCCTATGGTTGAAGCTCCTCCAGTCATCCAGATCAAACAGCAGCAAGTCCTTCTGGGCTGATATTAATACACTGGCAAACGGTATGTTCTCCCATCATAAAGCAGGCATCTGTGAACGGTAGGTTCTCCCATCATAAAGCAGGCATCTGTGAAGTGGATTGGTTAAATCATGTTGCTGCTATGTATTTGGGGTCCCCAGCAGCAAATACGACACCGCCAGTTGTTACAACCATCTGTGGTTCTACTATAGCAGTGCCCTCGTCAATTACTATAGAAGGTGCAGGGCTGACTGAATTTCATGTACAATTGACTCTAAAGAAATTGGGATTAGATGGAGCCCCTTGCCCAAACTGCATTCTGAATGCCCTTTTAAACACAATCAAACATGTTGAGCCAACCATCTTACGCCCCTCTTTAATCTGCCATTTTCCACCAACTCTATTCTGTCATCTTGGAGAGGCAGCATCTTGTACCTCATTTTTAAATTGTGCACCAGGTCCGATCCTGCGAATTATAGATTATTCGCTGTTATCGATGTAGAGGCCAAAAGTCTTCGTTTCCAATTTATTAAGAGATCTGGAAGCCTGGGAGGCAGCCGAAAATATCCCTAAAACCCAGACAGGGTTCAGGGCAGGATCGAACACACTGATCAATCTCCTAGCAGTAATCCTTCTTGCCGAAAAAGCCATGAACAATCGTGCCAATCTTTATGCCTGCTTTGTGGACCTGAAAAAGGCATTTGATAGGGTCCTGAGACATCTGCTGTGGGCTTAGATGGCCAGGCAAGGAGATCCATCCACGTTATTGGAGGTTGTGGTGAATCTGTACTTTAACACCTGGATGCAGGTCAAAATCAGCTTATTGCAGAAAAAGCTTAGAAGCTCATCTCAGGACTACCTGCTTCAGGTCATCCGGGCCAAATTTCTCCCGTCTCTCACCTACGGCTCAGAGGTATTGAAAGGGCTAGATGCATCCGCTCTACATCAGCTTCAATCCGCTATGTTCAAATGTATTTTCTGTCTCCCCTTCACACCTCACAAGTACAGGTAAGACTGGAGTTCGGCCTTTTTAATCAGGCTCCTGTCATGATAGGAGCAATATTAAAATTCTGAAGGCAGCTTGGATTGGCAACAGATTTATTGACCGCCAGATTCATTGGCCGTCCAGTGCTGGTTGGAAATAAAGTCCATGTCCAAACAAAAACATTCTTGCCCATCGGTAATTCAAGGAGCGCTAGCCAATCTAAAGTTGACCAGCATATAGGGCTCACATATTGATTTTACTTCATTCAAAAAAATTACTAATAAGGCTTCAAAATTGTGTTCTTGGACATCAGACAAAGTACTCCTGGCCAAAAAGAGGCACAGCTGGACTGTTCTCCAGACCTACACATTGTGGTGCCTACAACCCTATCTTGTCACCTAGATAGCTGCACCCATTCAACACTCCTTTTATTTTGTATGGATGCTTTCTCTTCGAAGAACCAGGTTCCGAGTTGGAAGCAAACTTGGCCAGTCCCTAACTGTCACCTCTGTGGTCTCCTAGAGGAAAGTGTACTTCACTTTCTGTGTATCTTCCCGGCGGTCTCTCGCCTGAGACAGCGGCTGATATGCCCCATACAGAGGGTGCTTCAGATTAATACGTCGGCCTGCTGTCCTGGTGCTTTTTATTGGTCACAATATTCGGCTTGCTTGCCGGACCACTAAGTTCTTAATGCAAGTGAGAAAGCTGCTCTTAACACCTTAATTTGGCCCGCGTGTGATACAGCTTAAACTGCAGGCCTTGCTCTTATACCTTTAAAATACTTCAGCCTGCGATGTATTGGGCATTTTAGCGAATGTGGGCTTATGTAGGTTGCCATAGGGTTAATAACAGCTAAATAGTGGCTTTACAAAGATAATTTGCAGGTTTTTAATTTGTACTTTAGAGCCTGATCACTGTGGTATTATTTTAATTTGACGTCTGATGTTTAAATAAGAGCTATATGTTCATAAAGTCTTTAACAACCACAGTGATACTATAGGTTTTATTTATTTATTTATTCGGTCTAAAAATGTAGACCATTAAAATACTGAATAACAATCATACATAACAATAGTAAAACCTTGTAGCCGGCATTCGAATAAATACCGTTTGTGCGTTCCTTCGAACTAAAACCGGAATCATAATTAATTTATAGATGCAATAAAAGAATCGTACAAGGCAATAAAAGAAGATGAAGAAAAACTTGTGTCCATCGTTTGAATAAATACAGTTAATTCATTCAATGAAACTATAACCAGTCTCATGACCGATTTATGGGCTAGTGTATTTCTTATCATGTCTAAGTATTTTATAAAATGCCATGGCAATTGGGCTGAAAATTCTTCTATATAAACTAATAGGGCCTCAACTTCTCATATGAGGGACCCGATGCGCCTAAAAATTCCTAAAAACCACAGAAAGATTAAATAAAATTCACATCAAAGTTGGGATACATAACACATCTAAGTATTTAAAAAGGGAATAAATATATCTTATTAAAATCCCCATCTGTAGACAAAAGAGTACCAAAACCAACTTAGAGCCCCATGGCTAAGATGAACCTACGACAAATGGACCAGGCTTCAGACAGATATTTGGTGACTGAGCTAACTACCAATGTGGATGTGTCATATTTGCATATTCTGATAGCATTAGCTTGGTCCTGAGTAGTAAAGTTTTACACAGAGGAATGATCCACCTCCCTCTGGGGCTCTTGTATAGGGGGCAAAAGAAAAGCATGTGCTCAGTTGTTTCCTTACATTGGTGACAAAGTATACATCTGTCGGACAAGGGGTGCTTGATGACCAACGGGCCATGAAGCTTTTAACGGGCAAAGTGCTGTATCTTAGTTGGAGAAATAGGGCGCGGGCACGTGCAGGTATAGGAAGGTCCATGAGGTTCTCGGGTCGGGGTTCATGTTTGACTTGACTTGGAGAAATTCTACTGTTAACCTTCCCACCCTATTACGGTGTAAAAGATCTTCGTTGGTTTTCTCCCAATATCTCCCTTTAACGAGTTGCCTAGCATTAGCAGGGATCAGCTCAGGAGGCTTCCAATAGTGGGGAAAACCTAGCTTATCCAAGGCAGATTTAATCTCCTTCAGCCAGAGGATTTTTTCCCATCCCAGTGAAGATGTTATAAGTTCTCTTATCGCCACCCTGAATGGTTCAAGTTCGTCAGTTTTCCATAGATGGATCCAGTAAGAGAGCGGTCTCAGACCCGCTGTGGCTTTGATGCTGTTTAGTCCTAGGTTGAGTCTAAGAGGGGTCATTGGTGTGCCCTTCCCTAACCTGGAGACATGTCTGAGGGAATTATTTTCTTTAGTTTGTAGAATGTCCAATTTTCTGTGGGAACCCCAAAGTTCCGCTCCATACAGGGCTGCCGCACGGACTTGGACTTTGTAGATCTCAGAGATTGGATTCGGGGGGGGGGGCTCGCTGCCGTTCTAGCCTTACGTACTAGAGCCCCACCTCTTTGGCTTATAATAAGTGCCCCTTTATCGATAGCAGCCTCCCAATTGCCTGTGTCCGTTAGCCTAATGCCTAAGTAATCAAACTCTGTCACTCTTTCCAACGGGATTGAATTCATTGCTATTCTTACACAAGATCTTTTTCTTGAAGCGCTATATATCATAAGTTTTGTTTTCTTAACATTGATATCCAGCCCGTGGTCTCTGCAGAAGACACAGAATTGATTGACCAGATTTTGAATTCCCATCAGTAACTTGGCTAGCATGATTGTGTTGTCCGCATATAGCAGACACAGTATTTTCTTTCCGGCCAGTTTGGGCGAGTCATTTGTGCAATTCTCTAAATATTGGATACAATTGTTTATGAATAGGAGAAAAAGGGTGGTGGCTAGGACACAACCTTGTCTGACTCCTCTTTTGATAGCTACAGGTTCTGTCAACTCGCCATCCTTACCACACCTAATTTGTGCATAGGTATTCTCATGCAGTCGAACAATGAGTTTCAGGAGGCCTATTGGGACGCCCATATTGGATAGTGTCAGCCATAACAAGTTCCTGGGGACCAAGTCAAATGCGGCTCTAAGGTCAATGAAAACCACGCCCAGATTTCCCCCCCCTAGGTCCACATTCTTCCATTTGATTGCCAGGAATCTCAGGGCTTGATCTATGGTACTGACTGCGGGTCTAAACCCTGCCTGTAGATCAGATATGGCTTCAGACTCTGAGATCCATTCATCAAGGTGAAACAAAAGTTGCTTTGCATAGATTTTTTGGGAGTTGTCAAGTAGACATATCGGGCGGTAATAGGCAGGATCATTGGGACTACCTTTTTTGAAGATGGGAACTATCTCGGCCCCCTTCCAGGAAGGTGGAGCAGAAGCTCCTGTTGCAACTGCATTACAGATTAGGTTTAGGTAAGGGGCCCATATGTCAGGTCTTATCTTATATAGGTCACCCGGGATCTTATCAGGGCCAGGGACCTTTCCCCAATTCAGTGAAATTATTGCAGCTCTAGTTTCAGCTAGAGTGAATTTGATTGGGGTGGACCCGTGGAGATCGCTGTCGTCAGGGGTCCTAAAGGCAGCTTCGGATGGCCCTTCATATAGTCGACCAAAGTGCTCAGCCCACACTGCAGAGAGGATTGAGGTACCGGGCGAGGAAGAGGAATCTCTGCTGTCATCTGCTATCAATTTCCAAAACCTAGAAGTATTGTTTGTTTTAGCAGTCTCCAGGATAGTTACCCATCTGGCCTCTTCCTAGCTCCTGTGCGCCCTAGAGCATTCCTGTCTAGGTTGCTATTCTTATGAGCTCTACATGGCCTTCATTCAGTGTTCTCAATAGGTTATGCTGGGCTTCCCTGCATGTCCTGCTAAACCACCTTGCACTGCACTTTTCCCTAGGTTTACTAATGATCTCTTTTGTAAGAAGGTGCTTTAAAGAGTTGAACAGTTCAGTATGAGCTACTAATAGCCTGTCACTGTCCTCTAAGTGTAAAAGCATACGCTCCCTTTGGTCTGCTAATAAGTTGTATATTGATGAAAGAGAATCAGAGGAGGTAATAACTGACTCCCATTTGACATTACGTCTGTTATTTGTCAGGGCGAGCTGTTGTGAATAGGCCTTAGAGTGGGGATCTTCAAGCGAAGGCAACAGACCTCTAATCGATAAAATCAGGGGTCATGGTCACTCTCATCGTGTTCTTGCACCCTCATGTCAGACATGTGGCCCCACAGTCGGATGTCAAGTAGAATATAATCAATCTGGCTCCTGTGAGCTCCACGCCTGAAAGTGGAGTGCAAGTTAGTGTCTGAACGGGAGCGACCGTTGCAAGCTCGGAGACCATGTGTTAGTGTAATATCAGCAACTTGGTGCGCTATTCTATTCAATCTGGGTCTTTTATTTGACACTAACTGGGGGATACCCCAATAGGCATCCTCTTCTTTGTATAGCTCTTGGGCCAGAGGGTAAGGCTCGAATGTAACATTAAGGTCCCCTGCTATAGGTTTATCTGTTAGCCAGAAAGTGAACTCTAATGCAAATAACTTATTGCATATGCCCATTTGGTTAGGGTATAACAGTTATTCATTATTCCTTAGACGAATTTGCACGCTTCTGGCTAGCAGACGATTTTGCACTTTAGCATGTAGGAATAGCATACAGTAAAGGCAAATGTAATTTTTTTACCAAGCACTTTGATACTGTCCACTGCTCATATTGATTCAATTGATTTTACCAATTGATTTTATTATATGTTTGCATTTTACGTGCATTTTACGTGACCATTGTATTAGTGACTTTGTGGATTTTTTTTGCATTGATTTTAACTAATCTGCAATAAAGAATTAGCCCATGTATGAATGCTTCACTGGTATCAGTGAGGGTTTATTAATATGAGATGTTTGGTACCAAACATCCCTATTTTCAGGGAAGCCATCATGTAGCGGGGGAGCTCGTAATGACCACTGTCCAAGCACATGTTCTTAAAATGGCTTCCCTGTCCACTTACTATGTTTGAGAATCGACTTGTGCAGATATGTCCTCACATATAATATAATACACCCTGTAGGGGTGACTTATATATATTGCATGCAGTGTTTAGGGGACATGGCACACAGGCCGTGTGCCATGTTGTGTTTTCACTTTTAACAGCACCAAGACATGCAACCGGCAATGGTAGTCTGCATATGCTAAGTGATGGGACCCCTGAAGATGGAACAATACATGCTGCAGCTGTTGGGGACCCTCTTTGGTACCCATGCCCTAGGAACCAGGGGTATCATTCACCACGGACTTAAAAGAGGGGCCAAAGGTATTGCCAATTGGGGAACAATTGCACTATCTTTAGGGAAGAAGATCTGGCACTGGGGACCTGGTAAGCAGGACCCCAGTGCACTTTCAGTCAAAATTCCATTGAATACCAGACAGAAAGTGGGGATGACTGTTTAAAAAAGGGGCACTTACCTACAGTTCTCACTCAGATGCAGAGTTTGTGCCAGCTTTTGCTGCTTGTTAGAACATGGGTTTTTGGTTGAGATGGGTGTGAGCCCTCAAGCAACAACCACAATCCCTGTCAAGGTGAGCCACAAAAAATCACTGAATTAACATGTGCCTAAATCTCTGGTAGCTTGGCACAAATGCAGGCAAGCTTAACTTAGAAGCAATGTGTAAAGTATATTTTCAGCACTCCAAAAGTAATAGCTTGAAAACACAACACAAAAAAGTGAAATGGAATAAATCGACAAAAATGGCAAAATCCAAAATGGCAAAAAATCCAATCAGTAGAATTGGAGTTTTTAAAAATATGTGCCTAAAAGGTTGAAGCGCCAACTGTGCACAACTGGTAGTGCGAGACTGTCACAAAGTTGTAGTCTTGGCTGACCAAAATGGAATATGGTCCAGATACACAAGGTGGATTAGGACTGGTCTCCACTTGCCTTCAGATTTAAAAAGTATTTTTTAAGAAAAATGTCTGAGAAGGTAAAGGTCAGCGGGGAAAAGCAGCCTGCAGTCTCCAGTGTCCAAGGGAGGCTTTATTGTTGGGGAGCCACTGGATGAAGTTGCACAAAAGATTTCTACTTTTGGACTAAGTCTCTTTTTTTATAAGTCGAAAATCTCCAGTGGGGCAAAGCTGAAGGATATAGCAGACGAGGCTCCAAAAGGCCAGATACTCCTTCTGCGAAGAGGTGCTGAACAGGTTTAGCTGCTGCGGAGAAGAACGGAGAGGGACCTACCACGAAGCCAGGCGACTGGTGATGCACCTTCGATTGATCGGCGAGCAGGTAGGTCCCATTCTCCTCTCGGTTCTCAGGGTATTTTCTAGCTAAAAAATTTCTAAAACCCAGTGTTAGACCTGGCAGCCTTAGGTTGGTCACCCATAACTTTTTGCCTGCCTCCCTCCACTTTTTAGATACTGTTTTTAAGACTGCGCACTTTACCACTGCTAACCAGTGCTAAAGTGCATAGGCTTTCTCCCTTTAAACATGGTAACATTGGATCATACCGAATTGGACTAATTAATTTATTTATAAGTCCCTAGTAGAGTGCACTCTATGTGCCCAGGGCCCATAGATTAAATGCTACTAGTGGGCCTAAAGCACTGATTGTGCCACCCACTTAAGCAGCCCCTTAACCTTGTCTCAGGCCTGCCATTGCAAGGCCTGTGTGTGCAGTTTCACTGCCAATTCGACTTGGCATTTAAAAGTACTTGCCAAGCCTAAAACTCCCCTTTTTCTACATATACGTCACCCCTAAGGCATGCCCTAGGTACCCAGAGGGCAGGGTGCTGTCAAGGCAAAGTGCTGGTAGTGTAAAACTCCTAAATTCGTTTTTACACTGCTGTGAGGCCTGCTCCCTTCATAGGCTAACATTGGGGCTGCCTTCAAGCACGGTTTGAGTGGTAGTTGCTGATCTGAGAGGAGTAGGAAGGTCATATTTAGTATGGCCAGAATGGTGATACAAAATCCTGCTGACAGGTGAAGTTGGGTTCAATATTACTATATAAGAAATGCACTTTTAGAAAGTGAGCATTTCTCTGCACTCAAATTCTTCTGTGCCTTACACTCCACGTCTGGCTGGGTAGTTGATAGCTCCCTTGTGCATTCACTCAGACACACCCCAAACACAGGATACGCAGCCTCACTTGCATACATCTGCATTTTGAATGGGTCTTCCTGGGCTGGGAGGGTGGAGGGCCTGAGACTTGCATCTCAAAGGACAGTAGCCTGCCCTCACACAAAGGACAGCCAGACCCTGTACTGGGACCCTGGCAGACAGGACTGAACTGAAAGGGGACCTTGTGCACTTCTAAGCCACTCTTTGAAGTCTCCCCCACTTCAAAGGCACATTTAGGTATTTAAACAGGGCCTCAGTCCCTACCACCTCAGACACTTCCTGGAGAAGAAACCTGAACCAGAACCAGCATCCTGCCAAGAAGAACTGCCTGGCTGCCCAAAGGACTCATCTATCTGCTTTCTGTGAAGGACTGCTGCCTTGCTGTTGCCCTGCTGCCTTGCTGCTCTCTGACTGTGGTGAAGAAGTGCTCTCCACGGGCTTGGATAGAGCTTGCCTCCTGTTCCCTGAAGGTCCAAAAAGACCTAATCTCTACAAGAAGGACTCCTTGTGCGGCGAAATTTGATGCACAGCCTGCCAGAAACGATGCACTGCCTGCACCGCATTGAAAAATTCACCGCACGCCGAACTGGATCAATGCAGCCTCACTTCGCATCGAGAAGATCAACGCAGCGCCAGCGTAGAGACCGGAAATTCGATGCAAGGCCCACTGGATCAATGCACAGCCGAGCCGGAACGGCGCAGCCTGACTTCTAGAGAGGAATCGACGCATCGCCTGCCGTGCGGTAGAAAATTCGACGCAACACCCACCGAATCGACGCAGCTCCTGTGACTTCGTTCTGCCAGCACAGGAAATCCACACATCATCCTCAGGGTGTCCGAAACTCCCACAACCCGAAAAGGATCCACGACCAAGCGCCGGAAACCAACATACAGCCATCCCTGCGTGAAAACTAAATGACGCATCGCTGTGTGCGGCCCAGGAAATCAATACACACCCCTTTGTTTCCACACATCTCCTCCTCTACGGTTCTTTGTGGAGATTTTTCACTCTAATCAGGTACTTTGTGCTTGAAAGAGACTTTGATTGCTTTTAAAAGACTTAAGACACTTTAAATCACTTTTACAGTGATATCCCAACATATACTTATTGCATTTTAATCGTTTTGACCTGCATCTTATAAGATAAATATTATATATTTTTCTAAACACTGTGTGGTGTATTTTGTGGTGCTATATGGTGTTATTGTATGATTTATTGCACAAATACTTTACACATTGCCTTCTAAATTAAACCTGACTGATCAGTGCCAAGCTACCAGAGGGTGGACACAGGATAATTTGGATTGTGTGTGACTTACCCTGACTAGAGTGAGGGCCCTTGCTTGGACAGGGGGTAACCTGACTGCCAGCCAAAGACCCCATTTCTAACACCCAGGTTTTAGTTTTAGGCAGCAGTTTGGGCACCTTAAGCACCACTTCTGACAGTCAAGGACTGGGTGGACAACAACGTGGAGGGTAGGACTCACTTTAGGCAGGGTCCAGGTGCAGGGTTCAAGTTGAGCTTTTTGTGTCCCAGTAGCTCAGAGTAGAGCGCCGGCCACCTAGCCTTTGGAGTCACTCTAGTAGTCCTGGGTTCAAGGAGCAAGGCAGTCCTCCAGCAGCAGAGCAGTCCTCTGATTGTTCAAGGCAGGCTTCTAGCAGCAGGGGAGCCCTCTTAAGTACAAAGCAGGCCTTGGGCACCAGGGCAGTCCTCTGAAGTGCAGTGTCTGAGTGTCTTCTGCAAGCCCAGGAGTGAACTGCAGAGTGGGTCTGAGGATCCTATTTTTAACCTGGTGCCAGCTTTGAATTGGAGGAAACTTCTGGAGTACCCTTTTCCCTCTCTATCTCGTCCATCTGCATACCTTACATCTAATCTCCTACCACCTTAGAGCCCTCTTTTCACTCTGGCCTGAATCCGCTTCATTTCATATCCTTCACCTCACTGCCCCCCCACAGATGGTTCTGGAATTTCCTTTCTCCCTGCCCATTCTACAAGGGGTCTGACTAATGGCAAAAGGGTAGTGTGAAGGACTTTGTGAGTGTGCTGAGGCAGTTCCTTTGAAATGTAAGTAAGGCAGGGAACAGCCCTGTCCCACACATGCTGGCAGGATGGTCCATTCTGCCAACATGCAGTGCCCCCTTGTTCTCACTCTCTGGGATGAATACCCTCAAGCCAACTATCGTTCTAATCAGGCATATGACCCAGGATACAGACTGCATGCACCAAATGGTTAGGACAAGAAAATGCCAACTTTCTAATACTGGCATTTTCAAAATTGTAACTTGAAAATTAAAGAGGATTTTAAATTACAATTCGTTAGAGACCAAACATAACATTTCAACCTCAATCAAAAGTTAGATTAAATGTGATAAAGTAACCAATTGTTATCCTATGGGAGAGGGAGGCCTCACAGTAGTGAAAAACAAATGTAGGCGTTTTTCTCTACAAGGACATGTAAAACTTATAGTTACCTGTCAGACTCTTCAAATGCTGTGCACGTGCCCCCTGGGCTGCCTAAGGCTACCCTAGGGGTGGCTTATATGTGTTAGAAATTGAGGTTTAGGCCAGGCAAATGGGTTATTTTGTCAGGTCTAGTTGGCAGTCTAAAACTGCACACAGGCTGCATGTGCAGTCCCCAGATATGCTTTAACCGGTTCCCGGGTGTCTTGTCCTGCACCCGGCCCACGGGGGAGCGCTACCGCTCCCCCCGCGGGCCCCCACCCACACCCCCCGGTCGTGGATGGAAGGGGAATCCCTTCCCCTTCCACCCCGACCCCCCCCCCCTCGGCAATCCGATTACATCAGCGCGCTCACAGCGCGCCGACGTCATCAAATATTGCCGAGGGACGAGCTGGAAGCCACTCGCAGGTGAGTTCTTCCCTCTTTGGGGGTTTGGGAGGGGGGGAAACAAACACGGGGGAAAGAAAAGGGTTTTCCTTTCCCCCTGTGCCTGTTTTCAGTGGATTCCTGCTCCACGAGTAGGAATCCCCATTAGGCACCAGGGATTTCTTTTGTTTGTTCGTTTTGGGAGCGACCCCTTGGTCAAGGGTCGCTCCCATTGGGGGCTATTATCTTCCGATTTCGGCTGCCCCTAGGGGGTCCGAAAACCACTAGACACCAGGGAAATTATTTTCGGCATGTTTTTTGGGAGCGACCCCTTGGGCAAGGGTCGCTCCCATTGGGGGGCTAATTTTTTTTCCTATTTCGGCCCCCCCTGGGGGCAGATCGGCTGATTTTTCGGCCGATCTGCCTCCGGGGGGGGGGGAACCACTAGACACCAGGGAAATTATGTTGGGCATGTTATTTTGGGAGCGACCCCTTGGGCAAGGGTCGCTCACATTCGGGGGCTAACTTTTTTTCCTATTTCGGCCCCCCCGGGGGCAAATCGGCTGATTTTTTGGCCGATCTGCCCCTAGGGGGGCCGAACACCACTAGACACCAGGGAAATTATTTTCCTTGTTTTTGGGCAGCGACCCCTTAGGCAAGGGTCGCTGCCCCGGGGGCAATGATTTTTTTATATGTTTCAGCCCCCCCCCGGGGCTAGATCGCCAATATTTTTCACTGATCTGGCCCCCCGGGGGGTGGGGGGGGTTGAAACCCACAAGGCGCCAGGGATTGTGTGGTGTGTGTTTTGTGTGTTTGGGGGCACCCCTTGGGCAAGGGTCGCCCCCCCCTAATGGGGGAAATTTCGTATTGGCCATCTCTGCCCCCCTTGGGGGCAGATGGGCCTATTTTTGTAGGCCCATCTGCCCCCAAGGAGAGCAGAAACCACCAATACGGCAGGGATTTTTTTTGTTCCCCTTTTTTTGTTTGGTGCTGGGGTGCCCCCCTTTGCCCCCTTTGGCAAGGGTCGCCCCCTAAAGGGGGCACAGAGCTGTTGGCCATTTCTGCCCCCCTTGGGGGCAGATCGGCCAATTTCTTTTTACGCCCATCTTCCCCCAAGGGGGGCAGAATCCACTTAGGTACCAGGGATCCTGTGTGTGTGTGTTTTGTGTGGGGGCGGCACCTTTGGCAAGGGTCACCCCCCCAAAGGGGGCACGTTAGTGATGGCCATTTCTGCCCACCTTGGAGGCAGATCAGCCTATTTTTTTTTTAGGCCCATCTGCCCCCAAGGGGGGCAGAAGGCACCAAGATGTCAGAGATTTTTTTTTTTGGTTCCCTTTGGGTTTTTTTTGTGCTGGGGGCACCCCCATTCGCCCCCTTTGGCAAGCTCCCCACCCCCAAACAGGGTACAGAGCTGTTGGCCATTTCTGTCCCACTTGGGGGCAGATCAGCCTATTTTTTTTTAGGCCCATCTGCCTCCTAGTGGGGCAGAAGCCACCTAGGCACCAGGGACAATTTCTAAGTTCTTGGTAGCGGGGTGTTTGTCAACTGGCGAAGTATTTGTATTTGTGATTATAACAGTTTATTTCTTCTTTTTGTTCTAGTTCAAAGCTTTTGCTACCTTTGCTGTGGATCCTTGCAGTTTTGGCAGTAGTTGTCCTGCGGTTTGCATAGTTGCATGTTTTAGGTAAGTGAAAGCAATTTACTCCAAAGGAGTATTGTTGACATGCATGAATGACATGTTTGTAGGTGCTGTACTAAATGCAGTATTGTGTGTGAAATTGTCCTTAAATTTGAGCACAATTATATTTGTGTTGTCATATGTCTAATTTGCTTTTTTATTTTTTATTTTTAGTGGGATATCATTGGTGATTGCTGTGTCTGTGCAGAGTAGATGCTGGTGAGTAGCTTTTTCAGGCCAGTGAGTGGTATAGTTTTTTAGTACATAACTCTTTGTGATAAAGCTACACTTTGTTTATTACTTATTTTAGTGCTAGTTGTTGTTGGCAATCCATTTGTTGTTAGTGAGGATCATGGCTAGCCGCAGAGTGACCGCTAAGCAAGTTGTTGGCATGCTCTTTGAGTCGTCTTCAGACCAGGATTACGAGACTGACTCTGCATCTGAGGCAGAGGAGGAAGTGAGGGATTCTGGCAGTGAGTTTTCTGTCCGAGAGTATTCTTCTGATGAGGAAGCTACTCTCAGTGAAGATGAAGGGCCTGTTTTAGAGGAGGACATTGATGTGCCAAGAGTGCAGCAGCCTGGGGCTGAAGGGTTTCCCATTAGAAGACCTGACACCTGGATTGCCCCAAACATAGAGCAGCCACAGTTACCTGCATTTACTGGTCTCCCAGGGTGTAGAGTCAATACGAAAAACTTTTTGCCTGTCCATTTCTGTCACTTGTTTATGGACGATGTATTTTTGGAAGAGATTGTGGAGCAGACTAATTTGTATGCAGAGCAATATTTGAGGGACAACGCTTCCAGACTTAGGCCTCAGTCTAGAGCTACTCATTGGGTTCCCACATATCTGGAAGAGATGAAAAAGTTTTTAGGTTTGACTTTTTTGATGGGGTTGATTAGGAAGCCGTCACTGGCTTCTTATTGGTATACTAGTCCCTTGATGGCAACGGCTATATTTCCTGCAACTATGACACGTAATCGCTATTTGCTTCTTCTTCGTATGCTGCATTTTGTGGACAATGTTTTAGCCTTGCCACGAGATCACCCTGATTGTGACCGTCTTTTTAAGATTAGGCCTGTCCTTGATCATTTTGTAGATCGTTTTTAAGAGGTCTATGCTCCAGGCAAAGAGATAAGTGTGGATGAGTCTTTGATCCTTTTCAAGGGGCATTTAGTTTTTAAGCAGTACATTCCTAGTAAAAGGGCACGGTATGGGATTAAATTGTATATGCTGTCAGAAAGCAGTACAGGATACGTGTATAATTTCCGGGTCTACACTGGTAGGGATTCCAGTATTGACCCTCCTAGTTGTCCGGCCACTTTTGGAGTTAGCAAAAAAATTGTGTGGGAACTTTGTAGACGACTGTTTAACAAAGGTCACCGTTTGTACGTAGATAATTTCTACACTGGAGTGCAGTTGTTCAAGGAGTTGTTTAGAGCGGACACTGTTGCTTGTGGCACAATCCGTTCTAACCGGAAAGGCTATCCAAGGGAGCTTGTCTGTAAAAGACTTGAGAGGGGACAGTGCAGTGCCTTGTGGAATAATGAGCTGCTAGGTCTGAAATTTTCAGACAGGAGGGATGTGTACATGCTATCTACCATCCATGATGAGAGTACTTCCCCTGTGACTGTTTGGGGTCAGGTTGCGGAAGTGCGCAAACCTGCGTGCATTTTGGACTACAATAGGCACATGGGTGGTGTTGATAGAGTAGATCAGAGGTTGGAACCTTACACTGCTCTTCGTAAGTCTTACGTGTGGTATAAAAAGTTAGCCCTACATTTATTTCATTTGGCTACTTTTAATGTTTTTATTGTGTTCAAGGATTGTTCACCTGAGTCAAGGATGACATTTGTTAAATTTCAGGAGTCAGTGGTAGAGAGCCTTATTGTGGCGGAACGGGCAAGAGTTCCTAGAGTAGAAGTGGTGGAGGAAGTGGCTAGATTGAAAGATGGCCACTTTCCAGATCACATTCCTCCCACTCCCAAAAAAGACTTCCCCACAATGAAATGTAGAGTATGTGCCCGGAGAGCAATCCGGAGGGAGAGCCGGATGTACTGCCCCGAATGCCCTTCAAAGCCTGGGCTGTGTGTGCCCGGCTGTTTTAGAAGTCACCACACTCACTAGGAAAAAAAATTGGGAAATACCGTGAGCGTAAACTGCCTGTTTTATATTTTCATATGTTCAGTTTCACGGTTGGCATTACTGTCATGTATTTAGTTAGAGCTTTTGTGTTTGTAGTTTTGTACTTGTTTTATAATTAGTTAGTGGTTTCTTTGTTGTTTATATACAACAACAAAAGTGATGGCGGTGTGCGTGGGGTGGCGCTTGGCTGGCGGTGTGCGTGGGGTGGCGCTTGGCTGGCGGTGTGCGTGTGGTGGCGCTTGGCTGGCGGTGTGCGTGGGGTGGCGCTTGGCTGGCGGTGTGCTTGGGGTGGCGCTTGGCTGGCGTGTGCGTGGGGTGGCGCTTGGCTGGCGGTGTGCGTGGGGTGGCGCTTGGCTGGCGGTATGGGTGGTGTGGCGCTTGTCTGGCGGTGTGCTTGGGGTGGCGCTTGGCTGGCGGTGTGCATGGGGTGGCGCTTGGCTGGCGGTATGGGTGGGGTGGCACTTGGCTAGCGATGCCAGCCAAACGCCAGTCCACACACTCATCAGCTGGAGTGATTGCTGTATCAGGCATGTGGGCGTATAAAAGTGATGGGCCCTTGACTGGCGCTGTCTGTCGATGCGAGTGTTGTAATGTGCTGGGCCCGTGGCTGGCGGCGTGAATGGTCTTGTGCATGTCATGTATGAAAGGTGTGTGAATGGACTGTAAAGCGGTTGGTACCTTGCCGTGGCTTTACAGCTCACGAGCTGTGAGTCATTGGTTCAGTTTTTTGGCCTTTCAGTTATTACCAGTGCATTTCACTTTTGTGAAATCCCTTGTTAATAAAATTTGATCTACTGAACCATCACTCACCCTTGTGCCAAATCCAACCAGTATGTGTGATAAAAATTTAAAAACCTGCTCCGCTGTAATCAGGCGTCACAGCACACTTGTGATACGCTAGGTGTCTCAGGTGGGACCACGATGATGAAGCATGCCACCAACTTGGTTGGTGGGTGAGGGGTCTTTTTCACATAACCTAAGTGTGTTTCTGTTCACAATTTTAGTGTTTGGCACATCACAGACGTATGTGGATACATCAAAATGATATATTACAAAACTACCTGTGTTTGGGGGGGAGGGGGCACCCGATGTTTTTGGTCCTGGGTGCGGCCTTCATCTAGGGAAACCTACCAAACCCAGACATTTTGTTAAACTAGATACCCTAAGGAGTCCAGGGAGGTGTGGCTTGCGAGGATCCCCCAACATTTTCTTACCCAGACTCCTCTGCAAACCTCAAAATTTGCTTAAAAAAGCATATTTTCCTGACTTTCGTTTGTACGATCACCGCTCCAGCACAAAATTCCTACTACCCAGCAGTCCCCTCAGTCTCCCAAGTAAAATGACACCTCACTTGTGTGGGTCCCCAAAGCAGAGTCAGCCTAAAGATGCATAAAAGAAGAATATGTGCTTATCAACTTGCTGTGCTATCCCCATAATCTCTACAAGTTTGTGGCCTTTTTCTGTTGCAGGCACCTGGCCCACCCACACAAGTGAGGTATCATATTTATAGGGAGACTTGGGGGAACACTGGGTGGAAGGAAATTTGTGGCTCCTCTCAGATTCCAGAACTTTCTGTCACCGAAATGTGAGGACAACATGTTTTTTAGCCAAATTGTGAGGTTTTCAAAGGATTCTGGGTAACAGAACCTGGTCAGAGCCCCACAAGTCACCCCATCCTGGATTCCCCTAGGTCTCTAGTTTTCAAAAATGCACAGGTTTGGTAAGTTTTCCTAGGTGCCGGCTGAGCAAGAGGCCAAAATCTACAGGTAGGCACTTTGCAAAAAAACACCTCTGTTTTCTGTCAAAAAATGGGATGTGTCCACGTTGTGTTTTGGGGCAGTTCCTGTTGCGGGCGCTAGGCCTACCCACACAAGTGAGGTATAATTTTTATCGGGAGACTTGGGGGAACATAGAATAGCAAAACAAGTGTTATTGCCCCTTGTCTTTCTCTACATTTTTATTTCCAAATCTAAGAGAGTGTGTAAAAAACACTTCTATTTGAGAAATGCCCTGTAATTCACATGATAGTATGGGCAACCCGGAATTCAGAGATGTGCAAATAACCACTGCTCCTCAACACCTTATCTTGTGCCCATTTTGGAAATACAAAGGTTTTATTGATAGCCATTTTTCACTCTTTATATTTCAGCAAATGAATTGCTGTATACCCGGTATAGAATGAAAACCCACTGCAGGGTGCAGCTCATTTATTGGCTCTGGGTACCTAGGGTTCTTGATGTACCTACAAGCCCTATATATCCCCGCAACCAGAAGAGTCTAGCAGACGTAACGGTATATTGCTTTCAAAAATCTGACATTGCAGGAAAAAGTTACGGAGTAAAACGTAGAGAAAAAAATCTGTTTTTTTCACCTCAATTTCAATATTTTGTTTTTCAGTTGTTATTTTCTGTAGGAAACCCTTGTAGGATCTACACAAATTACCCCTTGTTAAATTCAGAATTTTGTCTACTTTTCAGAAATGTTTAGGTTTCTGGGATCCAGCATTGGTTTCACGCCCATTTCTGTCACTGACTGGAAGGAGGCTGAAAGCACAAAAAATCGTAAAAATGGGGTATATCCCAGTAAAATTGGGTTTTCTGATTCAAGTCTGCCTGTTCCTGAAAGCTGGGAAGCTGGTGATTTTAGCACCGCAAACCCTTTGTTGATGCTATTTTCAGGGGAAAAAAACACAAGCCTTCTTCTGCAGCCCATTTTTCCCATTTTTTTTAAAAAAAAAACGAAATTTTCACTGTATTTTGGCTAATTTCTTGGCCTCCTTCAGGGGAACCCACAAAGTCTGGGTACCTCTCGAATCCCTAGGATGTTGGAAAAAAAGGACGCAAATTTGGCGTGGGTAGCTTATGTGGACAAAAAGTTAGGAGGGCCTAAGCGAGAACTATTCCAAATAGGCAAAAAAAGGCCTGGCACAGGAGGGGGAAAAGGCCTGGCAGCGAAGGGGTTAAAAGGCAAAGTCAGTGACACAATATGTGCTACAGGGTCTCTAGTAGCATTTAATTTACAGGCCCTGGGCACATGTTGTACCACTTTACTAGGGATGTATAAATAAATTAAAGGTGCCAATCAGGTGTAGGCTGGTTTTACCATTTCTTAAGGAGTGCGCACTAGCACTTTTTAGAACTGGTTGGCAGTGGTAAAGTTCACAGAGTCCTAAAACTCACAAATACAAATTTCAGCAAACAGGAAGTGAGTAGGCTAAACGTTTGGGGGAAAACTACCCGAAGACTGGCAGGTCTAACACTGATACTAATATGCACCAATTTCCCATTTAAAATACAGATATTACCATGTTTATTCATACAGTAATACCATTTTTCTCTAAACACAAACATCATCAGTAAGTTTAAGAAAATACATTTCCTGCACGTTTAGCGCGTGATATTTTTTAAACTTCAGACAACCTCTCAATGAGGGCCTTAGAATAAATAATTAGAAATGTTGGAAGGATTTCTCTAGGGTTTATGTACAATGAAACAAGTGGGGGCGGGCCTCTAAAAGGGGCTTGGCGTATGAAACTAAGGGAGTGTCTTAAACATGTAAGTTACATTTCAGTGATTCCCATATTGTGCCACCCAACCAGTATTTTGGTTCTTCCCTGAGTTTTTGGTTACTGCATCCACCTACATAACAAAACCCCTGACATTAAAACCAGTCAGGACTGTTGGCTTTTTCAATGGTTGTTAGATGTTTAAACTAAAAGAGTAACAACAAAGATTTTGTCGTAAACAATTTTGAAAATGTTTTAATTCTGAAATTGTGAGGCTGTGAATTAAACATCACTGAGACCCATTGAAGGGCTAGTGCTCTTCAGAGGGTCTCAGTCTCTCCTGTTATGCTCACTCTGTTACACGTGTATGCCCTTTTTCTCTTACATCTCATCTATCTTCATATTTTACACGTAATCTCATCCCTCCTCAGTGCCCTCTTTTCACTCTGTACTCAAGCCTCTTCATTTAATCTTCTTCACCTCACTGCCCCCAAACACACAATGCATCCACCCAACTGTAGGCGCTGCATTCTCTTTAACTTTCGCCTTCTCGATATTTTGACGGCTGTGTACCTCCTTCACACAAATGTCCACAGAATCACAATTGCAACTGGAATACGTGAGCATTGCTCTGTGCTCTCTGCAGAGTGGCCAAGAATAGGATGACCAGGCATTCTGAACACCTTTCTAACTCACTCACAAGCACTGTGAGGACATTTCCGTCTTTCGCCTCAAGTTCAGAACTCTCAATGGTGCCCTGTTCTAAACACCTGCAGGCAAATCAGCGTGAAGTATGCCTGAGTGTTATGCTACACGAAAAAACGCAGAAACACGACATCCTGCAAATAGCTAACACTCCTTTGGAATGCAACATTATGTAAAATGTGAAATACAAACAAACTACATTGCCGACATGGATTACCCTAGCGTTTTTTTAAATTCATAGTTCTGAACTCGATCAGTGGTTTGCCAGGAGAGTTAAGGACATGAATATAGGACCGACAGGGGTCCGTTTCAATGTTCTTTTCTAATTACTACTGAGTCTGAGACCCGAATGGACCTGGTCCACTTAGAGCCCTGAATTTCTTAGCGTTGTCACTTTAATTCGACTTTAACTTCAGAGCATTTTACATAGTGTAAGAACAAAACCTAACCAGCAGCTTTTCCTATTTTATTTTCACGTGGCAACCATCCATCTGTTCGGTTTTAGACATATTTTTGTAAATTTCCCGAGGCGGTGGTAGCCATTTGTGTATTAGCGAGATGAACGTTGTTCCTCCTACATTTAATGACAGTTTAAATGCAGGCTTAGCAGTACTTTATCACTTATTTATGAAACACTGTAATCTTTTTTATTAATCGCTGGTACCCCATAGAGCAGATTGCTAAACAAGCCTCTCAAAAATCCCCTGGAAAGAATGGAGCCGTGGATGTAACAGCGATTAGTTGCCAGGAAACCCTAGTTTCCCGCGTAGCGTTAAAGCTGGCCTCCGTTCTACAGGGCTGGCGCTCAGAACGTCAGCACTCCCTGGATAATTATTAGTCGCTGGGTGCAGGTTTTGATGAATCAGTGCGTCAGCAGCTGCCATGCCACGAGGCCTGCCACCGCCGTCAACTGTAGAGCAGCGCACTGTTTACTGTCAATGGTGCTGCATAAAAATAAAAAACGGAATAACTCTCCGCTCCTCGTTGACTGACCTGGGTCACCACATCAAGTGACTATTGAGATAGTGTTTTTAAAAGTTTTCATCAAATTATTTTGATTGTGTTTTTAAAGGAAAGTGTCAGCCACGTTATAAAGATGTTAGGAGTGGGAAGTGCGGAACATTATGACCTCGTATTAGGGCCTTTGAGAGTTTATTGCAAATCCGCTTACAGTCCATCTCCGCAAGACTCCGACTTGCGGAGTCGCCGTCCAATGTTGCTTCTTAACCCCTTAGCTGCTGGGCCTTTCCCCCCCCAGTGCTGAGCCCTTTTTTGGCTATTTGGGGTAGTTCGCGCTTAGGGCTTCATAACTTTTTGTCCACATAAGCTAACCACGCCAAATTTGCGTCCTTTTTTTCCAACATCCTAGGGATTCTAATGGTACCCAGAGTTGGTGGTTTCCCCTGGAGGAGACCAAGAAAATAGCCAAAATACAGTGAAAATTTAGTTTTTTCCAAAAAAATGGGAAAAAAGGGCTGCCGAAGAAGGCTTGTGGTTTTTTCCCTGAAAATGCCATCAACAAAGGGTTTCTGGTGCTGAAATCACTATCTTCCCACCTTTCAGGAACGGGCAGACTTGAATCAGAAAACCAAATTTTTCAACACAAATTTGGCATTTTACTGGGACATACCCCATTTCTACTATATTTGGTGCTTTCAGCCTCCTTCCAGTTAGTGACAGGAATGGGTGTGAAACCAATGCTGGATCCCGGAATGCTAAACATTTCTGAAAACTAGACAAAATTCTGAATTCAGCAAGGGGTCATTTGTGTAGATCCTACAAGGTTTTCCTACAGAAAATAACAGCTGAAATAAAAAAATATTAAAATTGAGCTGAAAACAACAGCCATTTTTCTTTATGTTTTACTCTGTAACTTTTTCCTGCGATGTCAGATTTCTGAAAGCAATATACCGTTTTGTCTGCTGGACTCTTCTGGTTGCGGGGATATAAAGGGCTTGTAGGTTCATCAAGAACCCTAGGTACCCAGAGCCAATAAATGAGCTGCACCCTGCAGTTGGTTTTCATTCTATACTGGGTATACAGCAATTCATTTGCTGAAATATGAAGAGTGAAAAAGAGGTATCAAGAAAACCTTTGCATTTCCAAAATGGGATCAAGATAAGGTTTTGAGGAGCAGTGGTTATTTGCACATCGCTGAATTCCGAGGTGCCCATAATAGCATGTGAATTGCAGGGCATTTCTCAAATAGACGTCTTTTTTACACACTCTCTTATATTTGGAAGGAAAAAATGTAGAGAAAGATAAGGGGCAATAACACTTGTTTTGCTATTCTGTGTTCCCCCAAGTCTCCCGATAAAAATGATACCTCACTTGTGTGGGTAGGCCTAGTGCCCGCGACAGGAAATGCCCCAAAACACAACATGGACACATCCTATTTTTTTTATAGAAAACACAGCTGTTTTTTCCAAAGTGCCTACCTGTAGATTTTGGCCTCTAGCTCAGCCGGCACCTAGGGAAACCTACCAAACCTGTGCATTTCTGAAAACTAGATACCTAGGGCAATCCAAGGAGGGGTGACTCGCGGGGCTCGGACCAGGTTCTGTTACCCAGAATCCTTTGCAAACCTCAAAAAGTGGCTAAAAAAACAAGTTTTCCTCACATTTCGGTGACAGAAAGTTCTGGAATCTGAGAGGAGCCACAAATTTCCTTCCACCCGGCGTTCCCCCAAGTCTCCCGATAAAAATGATACCTCACTTGTGTGGGTAGGCCTAGCGCCCGCGACAGGAAACGCCCCAAAGCGCAACGTGGACACATCAAAATTTTTGGAAGAAAACAGAGGTGTTTTTTGAGAAGTGCCTACCTGTAGATTTTGGCCTCTAGCTCAGCCGGCACCTAGGGAAACCTACCAAACCTGTGCATTTCTGAAAACTAGAGACCTAGGGCAATCCAAGGAGGGGTGACTCGCGGGGCTCGGACTAGGTTCTGTTACCCAGAATCCTTTGCAAACCTCAAAAAGTGGCTAAAAAAACAAGTTTTCCTCACATTTCGGTGACAGAAAGTTCTGGAATCTGAGAGGAGCCACAAATTTCCTTCCACCCGGCGTTCCCCCAAGTCTCCCGATAAAAATGATACCTCACTTGTGTGGGTAGGCCTAGCGCCCACGACAGGAAACGCCCCAAAGCGCAACGTGGACACATCAAAATTTTTGGAAGAAAACAGAGGTGTTTTTTGAGAAGTGCCTACCTGTAGATTTTGGCCTCTAGCTCAGCCGGCACCTAGGGAAACCTACCAAACCTGTGCATTTCTGAAAACTAGAGACCTAGGGCAATCCAAGGAGGGGTGACTCGCGGGGCTCGGACCAGGTTCTGTTACCCAGAATCCTTTGCAAACCTCAAAAAGTGGCTAAAAAAACAAGTTTTCCTCACATTTCGGTGACAGAAAGTTCTGGAATCTGAGAGGAGCCACAAATTTCCTTCCACCCGGCGTTCCCCCAAGTCTCCCGATAAAAATGATACCTCACTTGTGTGGGTAGGCCTAGCGCCCACGACAGGAAACGCCCCAAAGCGCAACGTGGACACATCAAAATTTTTGGAAGAAAACAGAGGTGTTTTTTGAGAAGTGCCTACCTGTAGATTTTGGCCTCTAGCTCAGCCGGCACCTAGGGAAACCTACCAAACCTGTGCATTTCTGAAAACTAGAGACCTAGGGCAATCCAAGGAGGGGTGACTCGCGGGGCTCGGACCAGGTTCTGATACCCAGAATCCTTTGCAAACCTCAAAAAGTGGCTAAAAAAACAAGTTTTCCTCACATTTCGGTGACAGAAAGTTCTGGAATCTGAGAGGAGCCACAAATTTCCTTCCACCCGGCGTTCCCCCAAGTCTCCCGATAAAAATGATACCTCACTTGTGTGGGTAGGCCTAGCGCCCGCGACAGGAAACGCCCCAAAGCGCAACGTGGACACATCAAAATTTTTGGAAGAAAACAGAGGTGTTTTTTGAGAAGTGCCTACCTGTAGATTTTGGCCTCTAGCTCAGCCGGCACCTAGGGAAACCTACCAAACCTGTGCATTTCTGAAAACTAGAGACCTAGGGCAATCCAAGGAGGGGTGACTCGCGGGGCTCGGACCAGGTTCTGTTACCCAGAATCCTTTGCAAACCTCAAAAAGTGGCTAAAAAAACAAGTTTTCCTCACATTTCGGTGACAGAAAGTTCTGGAATCTGAGAGGAGCCACAAATTTTCTTCCACCCGGCGTTCCCCCAAGTCTCCCGATAAAAATGATACCTCACTTGTGTGGGTAGGCCTAGCGCCCGCGACAGGAAACGCCCCAAAGCGCAACGTGGACACATCCAAATTTTTGGAAGAAAACAGAGGTGTTTTTTGAGAAGTGCCTACCTGTAGATTTTGGCCTCTAGCTCAGCCGGCACATAGGGAAACCTACCAAACCTGTGCATTTCTGAAAACTAGAGACCTAGGGGAATCCAAGGAGGGGTGACTTGCGGGGCTCGGACCAGGTTCTGTTACCCAGAATCCTTTGCAAACCTCAAAAAGTGGCCAAAAAAACAAGTTTTCCTCACATTTCGGTGACAGAAAGTTCTGGAATCTGAGAGGAGCCACAAATTTCCTTCCACCCGGCGTTCCCCTAAGTCTCCCGATAAAAATGATACCTCACTTGTGTGGGTAGGCCTAGTGCCCGCGACAGGAAATGCCCCAAAACAGAACGTGGACACATCACATTTTTTCATAGAAAACAGTGCCTACCTGTGGATTTTGGCCTCTAGCTCAGCCGGCACCTGGGGAAACCTAGCAAACCAGCACATTTTTGAAAACTAGAAACCCAGGGGAATCCAAGATGAGGTGACTTGTGGGGCTCGGACCAGGTTCTGTTACCCAGAATCCTTTGCAAACCTCAAAATGTGGCTAAAATACCACGTTTTCCACACATTTCGGTGACAGAAAGTTCTGGAATCTGAGGGGAGCCACAAATTTCCTTCCACCCAGCGTTCCCCCAAGTCTCCCGATAAATATGATACCTCACTTGTGTGGTTAGGCCTGGTGCCTGCGACAGGAATAGATCACACAACGGTCAATGTTGGTCCTTACGTGAGGCAGCTGTTGACCCTGGGGTGATCCATTCCTGACACAGGCACTAGGTGTAGGCACTCAAGTGGGGTAGTGTTTTTATCAGGACAGGTGAGGAGTCACTGGGTGGTAGGAATGTTGTGGATCCCAGCATATTCCTGTAGTTTGTGTGACAGAAATGCGAGAAAAATATAGTTTTTTTTCAACATTTCAGCTTTGCAGGGTATTCTGGGTAAGAAAACTTTGGGGAATCCACACAAGTCACACCTCTGTGGACTCCCCCGAATGTCTAGTTTCCAGAAATGTTTGGGTTTAGTGTGTTTCTCTATATGGCCGCCGAATCCAGGACCAAAAACACAGGTGCCTGCCTTACAAAACCAGTTTGTTTTGCCATAGACAATTTTGATGTCTCCACAATATGATTTGGGTGGTGGAATTTGGGGCTGAACTAAATTGGTGAGCTCCCAAGAGAGCACTCTCTCTCTGCTTGCCGCCGCATTCACCTGCTCTCTGGGTTGGCCTAACCCACTATTACCCAGTTGCACGAACAGCTTGCGAAGGGACAGCAGGACTGTCCTCATCACCTCCCTCATAATGTACTGGAAGAGGAGTTTTCGAATGGGACTTCTCTGACTGAAAAATCACTCCCAGAGTCTGCGCCATTGTCCTATCCCTCAGATGCTGTCTCAGTATCTGATGTCTCAGTCTCTGATCCTATGTCAGAGCGGTCCTCTATAACCCGAGTGCAGGCAGCAGTCATCCATCAAGATGCCATCTCTGCTATTGGCTAAACTGTTGCTCTAAAACACTAGCCTACGTAGACAGTCACAAAATCGATGGTGTGTGTGAGATACGTGCAACAGTAGAGGCCACCTTACCTGCGCTTCTTCCCTCAATCAGCACGTACTTTCAAGACACTCAAAAAACACCTTGTCACATACCATTCGTCACAGTCTTTAGCACCTCCTGCGCCCAGTCCAACAATCATTATTGGTGCTCCCACTCCCTCCTCCTCGGATTCCCTCATTACCACCCAGCAAAAGTGCCCTTCTTCTCTCCATAGACTTTACTAATGTACTCAGCTATTTACATAAAATACAGATGTGCTCTTTGCAGTAGGCATATAAACCTTCTGCGCTTCTTTATGGCACTAAAACTGCCACTAGACAAGTCGGACCCTTTTCCCCCCAGGGAAACCACACACATATTGACAAAAGTGATGTATATATGACAGCCAACCACCTGAAACTCAACTCAAGCAAAACCGAAATAATCCTCTTTGGCCCTCACCAAAAAAACCTGGGACCCCCCATGGTGGCCCACCACGCTAGGCCCTGCACCCACCCCCGCCAACTACGCACGCAACCTCAGCATCATCCTAGACTCCTCCCTCTCTATGACCCAACAAATCAACGCTCTTACCTCCTCATGCTTCAACAAACTCCGTATACTGAAAAACATTCAAATGGATCCCCACAGAGACCAGAAAAACTGTCACTCACGCACTCATCAGCAGCAGGCTTGATTACAGAAACACCCTCTACGCCGGCACCACTCTAAAACTCAAGTGCAAACTACACGCATCCAGAACTCAGCAACACGACTCATCCTCGACCTCCACCGACACGAACACATCTCTCCACACCTCAAATCCCTCCACTGGCTCCCCATTGACAAAAGGATCACCTTCAAGATCCTCATCCTCACACACAAATCACTCCACAACACAGGCCCTGCCTACCTCAACGAGAGTCACCTTCCACACCCCCACACGAAACGTCCGTTCAGCTGACCTCTCTCTCGCCTCTGACCCCGCATCAAACACACCACCACCGGGGGCAGATCCTTCTCCTACATTGCACCCAAAACATGGAACGCACTCACAACCCACATTCGCAAGACCCAAAACCTACTTCTTTTCAGGAAGGGCCTCAAAACCTGGCTTTTTGAACAGTGAACCTCCTAGCCCCTTTCCCTCCCCCCCGTCCCCCCCCCAGCGCCTTGAGACCCTCACAGGTGAGTAGCGCGCTTTATAAATCTCTTTGATACAGATCTACCTATATATATATATATAAATATATATCTACATAGATATATCTATAGATATATCCATGTACCTAGATATATCTATCTACATAGATATATATATATATATATAGATATATACATATATTTTTTTTTAGTTGTTGTATGGTTTCCTTGGGGGCCAAAATGGCCCCCAGGGAAACCCTACAACATCTAAAAAAAAAAATTGCCCCCACAGGGGGTCACCCTACCCACGGGCGACCCCCTGTCATTTCATTTTTTTATTTTTTATTTTTTATTTTGAAAAAAAAAAAAATCCCCTGGGGGCACCTACCTTTTTTTTTTTTTAAAGAAAATTATGCCGGGGGGGGGGCGGCCCGTTTTCCGGGGGGGGCCGCCCCCCAAAAGTGAAATCCCTGGTGTCTAGTGGGGTTTCCTGGCCCCCGATCGCAGCTGTGCTGCGATCGGGGGCCAGGAAACCGTTTCAGAAGGCCTCATAAGAAAGGGGAGACTCACCCCTTTCTTACGAGGCCTTCTGAAACTGTTTCTGGCCCCCGATCGCAGCACAGCTGAAACAGTTTCAGAAGGCCTCGTAAGAAAGGGGAGAGTCTCCCCTTTCTTACGAAGCCTTTTCAAAATGTTTCCTGACCCCCCGATCGCAGCTGTGCTGCGATCGGGGGAGCCAGGAAACCTGAAAGTGTTTCCTGGCCCCCGATCGCAGCACAGCTGCGATCGGGGGCCAGGAAACACTTTCAGGAAGGCCTTGTAAGAAAGGGGAGACTCTCCCCTTTCTTACGAGGCCTTCCCGAACGTGTAAAAGGCGGCTGCTTCCTGCTTTCATGGGGAAAACACCTTTGCAACGTCAGCGCGCCTCGCGGCGTGCTGACGTCACAAAGGGGCGGGTGGGGGGCTGGGGGAGACACGGTAGCTTCCGTGTCTCCCGGCGGGGGAAAAAAAATAAAAAATAATCCTCGGGTGCGACGCACCCGAGGATTTATTAATGCCCTTCCTGGTGTCGGCCACTGGTCGTGACCCGCACCAGGGAGGGTGTGTGGGCGTCGGCCAGTGGCCGACGCCCGCACTTAAGAGGTTAAAGCATTGGAAAAAATTAGGAAACCACACTTTCTGCCCTCGCGGAGCTTAGGCATCCTTTGCGTGGATTGTCACTGACTGTGCCCTTCCGCTCCAGAGAAAATAGCAGTACCTCTGAGCACAGCCGGTGGGTGAGCTATAGTAGTTCAACATTGGCACCTTAGCCCAGTAGTGTGAGGGACCCTTTGTATTATAGTTGTTTCTTTTCTACCCAGCCAGGGAGAAGGGGGTCCAAGAAAAGCTCGTCATTTTGGCCTTGGGCAGTGTTATTCATTTTTTTGCAAACATATGTGATGTATTGAGGATGGCACAGAATAAACACTCCTGGAGTACCTTGTAGAAAGGAATCCTTCTTTAATTTCTTTGTAGGGAAACAGCGAACCCACGGCCAGAGAACGGCCGGTTGGCTCTCAAGACAGCAGGGCAGATAACCCTTGAAGTTCTAAGAACCAAACGTTGCAAAAAACGGAGTGACATAAGCGATGCACGTGCATCCACATTATTATTGTGTATATATATATGTATATATATATATATATATATATATATATATATATCTCAAACAGGATAAGGTAATATATTGAAATACACATTTTATACAGTGGAAAGCATACTGCACATACCATGTCGCCTCCTCACATATGCAAAAATTAAGAAAACTAAACCTAAAGCAAAAACTCATAACAAGGAATTGAAAGAGATAACAACAACCAAAACATACAATCAAACTCAATATAACTCAATATCTCGAAATCTAACTGGCAGTCTCACAGGCCTTAAATTATCAGATCTCGCCTGGTGTTCATTTGCAAAACCATTGGTGGTTTGTTGGTGCTCAGTGATATGAGAAGATTGATCAGCAGAATTTTCTATATCACTGCAAGATACTGACAAAGGTAAGTTCTGAAAAATTCGCAGAATGACAAACATTGGCAGTCAACATGGAACCATCAAAGTTATTCGCATGGCAAGTCTCAGAGAAATTTCAGCCTGGGCATTGGACATGGGGACTATGCTGTCTGTGTTCCACCACCCTTTAGCTTGCAGCAAAACAGCAGCTTTGCTCATTTTGATCATTTTGAGAAGAGAGGTAAATTTAGATTCCCCTTTCACAACTCTATTAGGTCTCTTAATCAAAACCCAGTCATCAAAATCTACATCAACATTTTTCTTAATTTCACAATATTGTTTTTGTTTGTTATGTTTTGATAACACCTTATCCCTGAAAGAACAATAATTGGGTGCACCACAATATTTGTGGCACAGGAAACAGTGGTGTATTAGATGTGTTCCATTCTTAGCTGAAACAATGCATTGCCAACAGTTTTCAATTAAAATTCTAGACTCTCAAGTGTCTGTGTCTATGGTACGTTCTTGAAGCTCCTCAGAACTCTCTGCAACATTAACATTGTGAATTTTTATTTTGTTTGATGATTTCTTAACTCCTTTACAAACTGCCTGGAAATGACCAACTTTTCAGCAACAGTTGTACTTTTTTTCAGTAGCTGGTCATATTATGGGACTCCCATGTGGTTTCTAGACCCACATTTGTAGCAGGTATTGGCACTGCTCCCTTTATTAATTCTGTTACTCTTGCTGAAAGCACACATTTGAGACCTCTCCTCTGAGAGGTAATTGACTGGAGAGCAACTTCCTGAATTAGAACTGTGGTCAAGATCATGATTTGACATGACTTGTGTGGTTAAAATAGATCTCTCTATACTTTCTGCAATGTCCGTAGTTTCAGACAAAGAAGGGTTCCTGCAAGGCAAGAGCTTTCCTGTATTTTGTTAGAGTGACAGCTAAATACAAATTGGTCTCTGAAGTAAATGTCCACATCATTCTCAAATTCACATTTGGAGGCTAAAACCCTTAATGTGGCAATGAAAGCTTCTACTGTCTTCTCAACTGACTGCTTTCATTTAAATAAATTATACCTCTCAAGGAGGCCACTCTGTTCCTCAGAATACTGTTTATACATACACTCTTATGTGGACATTCCAAGGTGTATCTTCAACAATAGGCGCAGGCATCATAGGCAACACCCGCCACTCCCAAATGGTCGAACAAAAGTGCCATCTTTCTAACGGGTGAATAACTAACAGCATCACTCGCTGTGATGTACTTTTCAAATATACTGAGCCATTCCCTCCAATTAATTTCTGGTTTACCAGCTTTCTTTAAAAAGGTGGTGGCTGCACAATACATTGTAATGTTGCCATCTCACCTGTAATTCTCAGAGAAGATTAAAGATAATGTGGAAAAAAATATAACAGCAAACAAGGGAAATTATGAAGAACTGTTGTTGAATACCAGATATGTCAGTAGAAATTAACAGGAATGCGTAAAAATGAGTTCAAAATGATTCTCTCCTACTGTAACAGCAAAAACAAGCTAAATGAACCAATTCAACATGGCCGCCAGCGTGATGACCTAAGGCGCCGAGGTCCAGTTGAGGTTATGTAAAGTTTCCTGAGATCCAAAACATCAGACTGATGTGGTGCGCTGCTCTCATTGCATGAAACATTGAAGGAAGCACACGGAGAGAATGCACTTGAGGCGGCAGTTTGAAAGAAAACAGACAGGTGAGGAGATGCAACGCTATGGCTTGAGTCCAAAATGGTGATGAGGGATGAGTAAACAAATAACTCAAAGACTCAACCTCAGAAAGTGGACAAACATCAAGTCTTTTCAATGTGCCATTTCTGACAAGCATTTTTTTAAATCTCACAGTTTGATTACTTTCTTCCTCAAGCCACAGTGATGGTGTGTCGGTGGGTTCACTAACAGGTCTGCTACCCCTCTCCTGGTACCAAAATGAAGTCTTGAGGGTGGCACCTGATGACGCAGAAACGAAGGTTTTACATTTATTAGCGCATAAACGTAGTGCCGCAATAATCAAGTGTGACTTTAACCGAACTAATAAAGATTGTACGGGGACAAATGTGCCCTCAGAGTAGTTCGCCAACATTTATAAGCGTGCTTTATATAACGTGATGTATTAGAATTGTACTAATCTGACATAACCGTAAACGTGTGCCATGATTTGCTTGTTTGAAATGTTTTAACTTAGCATAACTTTAGTGGAGGCTTCGGCCTAGTTGCCTTGTCTCACGGTTTAGATGCTCGTGTTTTTCTAATGTGCTAATAAAACGTGTATTCCTGCTTGAAGCTGTACTTTTCCAGTGAGATCGGTTCACATGCTTATCTTTAAGGTTTCGTGCCAGCCTGGCATCTTCTTCTTTGCTCCAAGGTCAATCTGCAGGTGCAGACAATGGAAGCTCTGAAAGTGAGTTAATTGGTAAAATATGTTGCAACTTACGTTCCCGACTCCAAGGATAATGTATGCCTAGGTAGAAGCTTGTAAATTGTTGTTTTTGATTGGACAATTTGAAGCCAACCTATGAACCCTCCAATGGAAGACCCTACTGGATTTGAACTGTTGTTTATTTAAACCTGGTGCACAAGAAGAAAGCAGCCATTAGCCATTACCCACTGCACCCATGGAGGACATTATTGCCCATTGCAGCCATTATGGCCCATCTTGCCGACTTCGTCATTTTGCCATCTTCTACGATGCCAATTGATGTTCGATGCCATTTTGAATGAGACTTTGATGCTTTCTCTAATCGAGAGAAAGAGACTTTAAGTAATTCTCGCTCTAGAGACTTTAACTTTGATCTGCCCCTTTGCATAAAGTAGTAGTTTTGTCCTTTTATCTTGCAGCTGTGAGGCAATTGCCCCGTCCACCCTGCCCCCTTTGCCCCGTCCCATGCTGATCGAAAACGGTACCTGTGAGACGAAGACTTCCTTGAATGCTGATTGAATTTGGTAAATATGAAAGGAAAATGTACAATTGCATTGTGTTTCTTTTTAGGTAACCAACTGCTGATTTTTGATAAGAGCCCTAGTTAGGAGTTTTCCAAATCAATGTTGCTAAATTGTTTTTGCATGAAGTCCCACATGCAGATGCTAATTTGAGGTTAGTTGAGGATTCATTTTTTGCACAATGCAATTTGAGACCTTGTTATGCTGACTAATGTATGCAATTAGCCCATTACAGATTATAGTTTTAGTGGTTTGCGTTGCTATTATCGAATGCATTGTTATTCAAATGCTGCATAGATTGCATCTTTTTCGCCGTTATGGACAGCTATTAAGGTTCATTTACATATATCATTTGGTGTTGAGACACATTTATATCGTGCTAGCTTTGTTAATATAGGGAAATAAATTCATTAACTTTGAATGAACTGGTGTGGTTATTCATGGCCGAAAGGTCATGGTTCGCCGAAATGTTTTCTGGATTAATTGTGAAGTGTTATGTTGATCAGGGCATTGCTTATGTTCGTTATTGATTATTGATTTGATTAAATTGACTAATCTCGGGTGAAGAGAGCCCCACTTGGTCAAAAGATTCATCGACCCAAGAGCGTCCAAATACAGGTAATTTATTAGGACGGAACGCTCTATCAGTAGATGGTAGGAGAGGACGGTTTCGCCCTTTGGGACCCCACTCGAGAGGTAATGGTTTCGCCCTTTGGGACCCCACTCGAGAGGTAACAGTTTCGCCCTTTGGGACCCCACTCGAGGGGACGGTTTCGCCCTTTGGGACCCCACTCGAGAGGTAATGGTTTCGCCCTTTGGGACCCCCCTCGAGAGGTAACGGTTTCGCCCTTTGGGACCCCACTCGAGAGGTAATGGTTTCGCCCTTTGGGACCCCGCTCGAGAGGTAACGGTTGCGCTTTTTGAGACCCCACTCGAGAGGTATATGGTGTTGAATTAGATTTTTCTTGGGTAAAACAGATTGAGAGAATGATGATGCCCTAAGTCCCCCGCGACTTTCCCGGGATCTCGGAGCTTGCGAATGGAGAGAATGGAGGTGTGAAATTGGCATTGGCGGTACTAGTGACGGTATGAGTGAAGTCAGGGTTTTGCGCTTGCACAGCTTATTGCCGCAGATTGTTTGAAAAGGTTGCGAGGATTTTAGAGAATAGCGGAGGTGCGACTCCGAGTGTGAGAGTAGGGAAGTCGTCGAACTTCATGTGCATGTGGCGCTTTGTGCAGAAAAAGGTCCACGTGGTTGTTGTTGTTGAGACGGGCCCTGCGAGGTCAAGAGACTCCGGAGTATGTTGAAAAGTGTATGAGACACTTGTTTTATGTTGTGGTCTGGTCGGTTTAATAGGTTGACCGGGCGTGGTCAACGAGTCGGTACGTGTGTTAAGGGAGTGAAAGAAAACTTCGACTTCGGGCTTTGACAAATTCTAAGTGCACTAGAATAGATCATTGACAAGTTGAGAGCAGAGTCTGCGGGTCAGGATTTGCTTGCGAAAGTGGGGACCGAGAAAGATGGAATAACTGCCGAGGCTAGTGAAAAATCCCTAAGGTCCTGAAGCAATTGTGTTACCCTTCCTGTAGTAAACCGACAGATCTGTTTTATTATTATTTGGTTGCTCGCGATACATGCCAGAAGTTGTTACGAGAGGAGCGGAGTGAAGGAGGACAAGCCGCAAGGCTTTGTCAGCCGCAGTGTGTGTGAGTGTGACGTCACTAGGAGCCGCGCTGGGATAGGTTGGTTGCAAAGAAGGGCCGCGCACGGTTTGGACGCAGTCCGTGGGGCTCGATTGGAAGGGGAAAGGCAGGCGAAGAGTATTCCGGGAATTAAAGTCACTTATTGATTACAAACTTTGTGAAATAAAAGACGAGAAAATGACATTTTTTAAAGCATTAAAGAGTGCGATGAAGGGGGAGTCTTACATTAAAGCGAGCGTAGGAGAGGAGACGCCACCCGAAGGTACACCAGCTTACATTGTAATGGAGGAAAGGGGGGTAGCTCGGTGCCTTTGGCTAAAGCAATGGCACAAGCTGACAGAGAGACATGGGAGCGTAGCGTTCCCGATCCATGGGACATTCAATATAAGGATCCTAGAGAATTTGAGATTCGCGATGTACGACATGAAGGTACCTCCAAGGCCAGCACAGTTTGAGGCTCTAGCGATTTGGGAACTAATGGCTAGACAGCAACAGCAAAAGAAGTTCGAGACCAGGATAAGAAAGGTAGAAAAGACACTAGCGGACGCTAGGTGGGATAATGCACAGAAGGTGTGGAGGTCAGATATATTGCAGGGGATAAAATTGTTTCCCGCAATTGCTAAGGAAGAAGAGGTGACAGGCAAGAAAGCTACCTGTAAGACAAACAGGAGGTGTTCCAAAGATAGAGAGGACGAGGAAAAGTTAAGGAGAGAAGACGAGTCAGAGGATGAGGAGTTCATCATGCAATTGCTGAACGACCGTCCACCACCTTATGCAGAGAGTGAACAAGGTCCAAGTACCAGTTCTGCCCCTCCGGCACCGGTACAGAATAATGAAACTCCGAGTTCAGAAACGCCATCGGGATCTAAGGACCCGAGTTTACTGTTCACCCCGCAGATACCGCAGGTTAGGAGAATATATCCAGATGTGCCTATATTGAAAACAGCAGGAAATTATCAGCCGCAGGTCCCAAGGTACTACAGCAGTGACAACAGTACGGGAATGATTCTAGATCCAACCGTAATGGGAGTACAGAATGGTCGCAACCCAATATTGGCACAAGCTGAATCAACCCAGTTTTTGATGCCTCAAAAGCAGGTGCAGGGGGGAACCGCACATGCTCAGATGACGGGGAGTCAGACGGGCATGCCGGCAATGATGACCCATAGTGTGGGAATGAACCTGCCTCAGAACCTGGGGAATGGACAGAACCCAGATGCGATATCCCTACCCATTACTGTAGGTCCACCGGTACCTTTGTACATTCAGCCTAACTCAGGTATGAGCGGTCAAGGATCAATGGTGCAGAGTGGGACGGAAAGGAGGTACATAGAAAACACTCCAGAGACAACTCCGATAGCGGCTCTGCCAACTGGGTCTGGGTCCTTGATGGAGTTTGGTCCCATATGTGCTCAGTCAACAGTGGTGAGGTCGAGTCCCCCACTGATGATACCGCTATCATCGAACACTGAAAAGTTGCCGCAACCATCAATGGCAGTCGATGTGAATGCTACACTGATGGGGTTGAATGCGCAACAGCTGACACAGTGGTTCAACAGTCTGAATTCCACACAAAGCTCAGCCAGTGGGAAGGGAGAAGACTATCTGAATAAGGTCAGGTTGAACATGGAAGCAGAAGAATTGGTGGAAGGAACTATGGGTTTTAATAGGTTAGAGTCCTACTCGGAAGAAGAGCTGAGGTATCTATGTCCTAGGATTACGAGAGAAGTGAACAAGGTACATAGAAGGTTGCAAGAAATAGCTGACAAAAACGGGGTTGAGATAGACAAGACAAAACACTTGAGAAGGAGCTATAGATTGGATTTCGGGACCACAGACTTTGAACACATGAGGTCAGCAGGCATGAAAACGCACCTTAGAGAATTGCTGCAGAGTGCACAAGTGTGGAGGTGCTTAGACAAATGGGAAAGCAGATGGGCAAAGAAAAAGGAAAAGAGGAAAAATAGTGTCCCAGAGCATAAGGAGAAAAGACCGCAGAGTAGTGATGCAATAACCATGTTACCAATGAGGGAGACAGCAGGGGGAAAACTAATACATGTACCATGGCACAGAAGCGACATTCAGTCTTTTACGGATGATTTTCCCAAACTGAGAGAGAAACCGATTGAATGGTATCAACAGACTGATAGGTTTGTGAAGCTTGCAAAATGTCTTTGGGAAGACCTGAAAACCCTCTTTGAGATTGTGGTTCCGGCAGATTTGTGGGAAGACTGCAAAAGGGCTGTAGGTTGGCCGACAAGTGAACCAGAGAGAGACAGGGATACGGGTGCACCATCACCTATGGTAATGAGCTTGTACTATAAGCTGATTGAGCATTTGAAGACGAAGGTTGCCGCGAAAAATGTGGATTGGCAGAAGATTGATCGAACTGCCCAAGAGGCTAAAGAGTCGATTCATGGTTACTATGAGAGGTTGTTGAAGGGGTTCAAGAACTACAGTGGCACGGAAACAATAGAGGCGAAGGACATGCTTCATTTTGTGTTTAGATTTGTGGAAGGGCTGAGACCAGAGATAAGTCAGATGATAAAGACGCATTTGATTTGTTGGCAGTCGAAACCTGTTGATGAGGTGTTGAATTATGCGAAATACTGTAGCGACGAAATTGAAGTGAAACAGAAAAGGTTGAAAGAGAAAGTGATGGTGATGCAACTTAAAGCAGCTCAGACAGGTTTGCAAGGGTTGCAAGGGTTCCAACAGCAGATACCGCAGCCGCAGCCGCAGGGAAATATGGTGTTTCAGCCACAGGCGAGAGGCAGAGGAGGCTTTGGGAGTAATGGTCCGGATTTGAACACTGTTGCAATTCCGAATGGTGTGCAGGCAATGAAAAGGGTGATGCCGTGTCACGTGTGCGGAATCGTCGGGCATTGGAAACGCGAGTGCCCGATGGTGATGCAGGAAGGTGCAGGTGTTGGTCAGCAAAACAATGATGTCAATGCATTCCAGACAATGAGGGGACCGAAAATGAGAGGTCCAAACCCAAATTTTAAAACCATAAATCAGCTGCAGGGATTACAGCCCATGCAGCCGCAGCAGATGCCCCGTATGCAGATGACGCAAATGCAGCCAATGCAACAGCAGTTTCCCATGGTACCTAATCAGCAAATGCAAATACCTTTGGCACCAGTGAGTCAGCAGCAAGTGATGGTTCCTCCACAGGTCTCGGGTCAGGTGATGAATACAAATGGCACCGTACAACAGTTCCCATTACACAGTGAGAATGGAATAAACAATGTATGGGAGAGTGAAAGTTCAGATGAGGAGGGAAATTGTGTGCTTGCAGCATCCTTGGAAGTTGATCAAAAGGGTCCATATGTGGAGGGAAGAGTTATGGGTCATCGTGTTTCATTCTTGGTTGACACAGGAGCCACACGTTCAACTGTTAGGAGCATTGAAGTACCAAATTTGCCACTCTCAGGGAGAACAGTTCAAGTAGTGGGAGTAGCAAACAGGCACCTGACGAACCCAATCACAGATCCAGTACAAGTCAGAATTGGTAACTATCAAGGGTCACATAATTTTGTGGTATGTGACTCAAGCCCGATAGCACTGTTAGGGAGAGACCTATTGTGCAAATTGGGATGTTCGATTATGTGTTCGAACGATGGAATTAGAATTCAGACGAGCAGTGATGGGGAAGAAGAGGACAGTGTAGAAGGGGATGAGATGGAAACTGTCAATGAAGAATATCCTCTGATTAACCTTTTTCCGATGATAACTGAAAAAGATATTCCAGCTGAATTACGGGAAACAGTCGGAAAGGAAGTGTGGGATATGACAGGAAAAGAGGTGGGATTGGTGAAAGGAGTGGAACCAGTGAAAGTGACCGTAAAACCCAATGTAACCTTTCCCCAGACCCCACAATACCACATGGCACAAGACACCCTCATGAAAGTCGCCCAACTCATTGACGAGTTTGTAAAACAGGGAGTACTGAAAGAAGTGTTAAGCAGTCCATGTAATTCACCAATCATGGGACTAATAAAGCCGAGTGGAAAGGTCCGAATCGTGCAGGACTTGAGGAAAATAAATGACATCATAATTAAATGCTGCCCTGTAGTACCGAATCCAGCTGTGATAATGTTTCAAGTCTCTTGCGAGGCCGAGTGGTTCTCAGTCATTGACTTGTCACAAGCATTCTTTTCGGTGCCTCTTCATGAGGACAGCCAATTTCTCTTTTGTTTCAAATTCTTAGACAGAGTTTACAGTTGGTGTCGAATTCCTCAAGGGTTTTCGGAGTCACCGTCAATTTTCAATCAGATTCTAAAGAAAGACTTGGAAGCGTTAGAATTGCCATTCGAGTCAACCCTAGTACAGTACATCGATGACTTACTGATTGCATCTAAGACAGAAAGTGGCTGCACAGCCGACACCATTGCTCTACTGAACCATTTGGGAAGGAATGGACACAAGGTGTCTCCTTCAAAGTTGCAGTTCTGTCAGAAGAAAGTAAAATACTTGGGTCATCAAATAGAGAAAGGGTCACGGAGAATAATGAAGGAAAGAATAACAAGTGTACTTCAAATGAGTCCACCAAAGACGAGGAGGGAGGTGAGGAAGTTTTTGGGGATGGTGAGCTACTGTCGCCAGTGGATTCCCAACTTCTCAACTCTAGCAAAGCCTTTACTGAAACTGACCCAGAAGGATGCCTTGGATGAAATTGAGCTGAAAGGAGATGAGATGGATGCTTTTATTGAATTGAAAGAATGCATGTGCAGGGCTCCAGCTTTAGGTATGCCTGATTACACAAAGCCTTTCACATTGTTTTGTCATGAACGTGATGCATGTTCTTTGTCTGTCTTGACCCAAGCCCATGGTGGCATAAACAGACCAGTAGCGTATTTTTCAGCTACTTTGGATCCGGTCGCAGCAGCACTGCCAGGGTGTTTGCGCGCCGTAGCAGCAGTTGGTATCAGTCTCACTCAGAGTGAAGGAATAGTGATGGGACACCCAGTAACAGTCATGGTCCCTCACTCAGTTGAGATACTTTTGACCCGCTCCCGAACGCAACACATGACTGGAGCTAGACTCACAAGGTATGAAACAATAATTCTGGGCTCACCGAATGTGCAGCTGAAAAGGTGCACTACGTTGAATCCAGCAACCTTGCTTCCCGGTGAAAATGCTGAAATTGAGAACGCTGAAGACGTCGAGCACGACTGCCTTCAGGTGACTGAATTTTGCACAAAACCCCGACCTGATATTAGGGATACTAAGCTTGATGAAAATGACCATATTATTTTTGTTGATGGTTCATGTCTAAGAGATGGGTTGGGAATTTTGAAAGCAGGATATGCTGTATGTACTGTAACAGGTGTCTTGGAAGCATCCTGGCTTCAAGGAGTCTATTCCGCACAAGTAGCAGAGCTTGTAGCCCTTACAAGAGCATGCCAACTGTCTACATTGATGAAGGTTACCATTTACACTGACAGTCAGTACGGGTTTGGAATTGTGCACGACTTTGGGCAACTATGGTCACAGAGAGGTTTCCTGACCTCTTCAGGGTCCCCAGTGAAAAACGGGGAGAGAATAAGGGAATTGTTACACGCCATTCAGATGCCAGCCGAAATTGCAGTGGTAAAGTGTAGTGCTCATACAAAAGGACAGGACTATGTTTCCCCGGGAAATGCATATGCGGATCAAGTCGCAAGATTTTGTGCCTTGAACTGTATATTGCTCAGGGATGAATGGAATTTGATAAGTGAACCAGAACTCGAACCAGCTGAAGCATTTGCCTTGAAGGTCGTGGATACAATGGATGAACTAAAAGCATTACAGAATAGCGTCAGGGAGGATGAAAGAGTTTCCTGGATTAAGTCACAATGTACAAGGAGACCAGATGAGTTATGGGTTTAAAATGAAGGAAAATTTGTTTTACCAAATAGTCTCTTATCGCAGCTAGCGCGGTTCTATCATGGGCAGGCTCACCTAGGGAGAGATGCCATGATAAGATTGTTCAAAACTGATTGGTTTAACCCCAGATTCCGTCAAGTTGCAGAAGCAGTTTGCCATTCTTGTGTCATTTGTCAGCAGATGAACCCAGGAAAGGGAACGGTTGTGAACGTGAGCCACATTGGCAGGGCGGGTGGCCCGTTCAGCAGAATGCAGATGGACTTTATTGAGATGCCTGTGCATGGAGGTCTGAAGTATGTGTTGGTGATTGTGTGCATTTTTAGTCACTGAATTGAAGCATACCCCACACGTAGAAATGACAGCCTTACAGTTGCAAAACTATTGTTGAGGGAGTTGATACCACGTTTCGGATTCCCGATCTCTTTAGAATCAGATAGAGGAAGTCACTTCAATAACGAGGTGATAAAGTTACTTTGCGCAGCGCTGAACATTGAGCAAAAACTGCATTGTAGCTATCGCCCTGAAGCCTCAGGACTGGTGGAACAGATGAATGGTACACTGAAATCAAGAATGGCGAAAATATGTGCATCGACAAATTTGAAATGGCCTGACGCATTGCCTTTGGTGTTAATGTCAATGAGAAACACCCCTGACAGAAAGACTGGATTGTCCCCGCACGAAATTCTCATGGGCAGGGCCATGAGACTTCCTGCAGTTCCCGCAAACGTGCTTTTGAATATTACAGATGATATGGTGTTAGACTACTGCAAAGGTCTGGCTGACGTGGTTCGCTCTTTCTCTCACCAGGTGGAAGCAACCACCTTGTCACCGATCCAAGGTCCAGGACACAAACTGAAAGCAGGTGACTGGGTCGTGATAAAGAAGCACGTGAGGAAGTCGTGTCTGGAACCCCGTTGGAAAGGCCCTTTCCAAGTGATCCTGACGACCACTACCGCTGTGAAGTGTGCGGGAGTTCCCAACTGGATTCACGCCAGTCATACAAAGAAAGTGTTGTGTCCCACAGATGAGGAAGTTGAAGCGCTGAAACTGCCAGTACCAGATAACAAAGTGCCGAGCGCTGAGACAGAGCAAAACAGAACTAGAAGCGAACAGGCAGAAATAGAAGAGAGAGAAATATTCTCTGAGGACGAAACAACCGATTCACTTGGGGAAGACCAAGGAGAAACCTCAGACAGCGACGAAGCAGCTGAAGGTAACAAAGAGCCTGAAGCAGCTGAAGGTAACAAAGAGCCTGAAGAAAGTAACGGTGACAAAGGGCTCGAAAGAGGTGAAGAAGCAGGAGAGCCTGATCAGAGGAGGGCTTTCCCAGAAGCAGACGGTACAGAAAAAGAAAAGAAAAACCTGATTGACTCCCCAGAAGGAGGGGACAAGGCAGAACAGAACGAAACTGTTCAAACTTCCTCAGAAGAGATCGCAGGTCCATCAAGTGGACACAGTGCAAAGAGAAGACCAAGTATATCACCAGTAAAACTAAGAACTAGAGAAACGTTGAACGACAGTGAAGGGCCAAGAGTGAAAGAGAAAAGAAAGGAAGTGTCTGTCGTGGTACCAACATCAAGTGAAGAAAAAGACTTGGCCAAAGAGGAAAGTACCAGTGAGGCAGAATCGAAGAGAGATGCAAAATTGAAAAGGAAAAGGATACCAAACAGGAGATATTCCGGTCCAGAATGGGCATATGTAGTCAATGACGATTGGACCGACGAATTTGTATCTCTTAGCCTCGAGAACGAAGAAGAAGAGATACCAATAGAAAAGAAAAGTTTTATGGACACTATTGATTGAAAGGGTGATAAATGACATTGCTTGCTATAATCTAACGTGATACAACCAGCTGAGACATTGCTAAACCGGATGAGACATTTGCTAACTTGATAAGACTTTGATAACCTGATTGACTCTTAAACCCGATTTGAGACAACGTTGCTAACTGATAAAAGACTGAGTTATTGCCGAATTGAGACAAATGCTGCTAACCGATAAGTGACTGGGCTCCTGAAGAAAACTGTGTGAACATTGCGCTCGTTCAGCTTTGTAACTAATTGCTAAATCGTTTCTTTATAAGTGCTTCTAGCTCTCTGATTCTATACAGATCATGACTAAGTACGCTACACAAAACAGTAGAGTGAAATATTGTAAATATGCGTGTATAGGCTTGATAACTGCATGTGTACTAATAATAATGGCAATAGTGCTTGCAACGCGTGGTAAGGGTGAGAATGAGAAAATTGATGCTCATACTTCTGCTCCTGTTACTGTCACTGAACTAACCGCATTGAAAAGACTAGAATTAGATGAGAGACACTTGCATGATAAGAAGGAACTTTCGTATAATGTTTTCTATCGCCTACTAACAGAATATGTTGAGACTATGGATGCGAAAGATTGTTATGTGTGTACACAGATACCGACATCGGTAACGGAAGGGGTGACTTATCACCACATGCCTCTTACATATGGGATTACATGTAGTTTAGTAACTTCTAGATTTTATGGTCAAACTAACATACAGTATTTTTATTCAAATTATGATGTTACCTTTGCATATGTTCCTATAATAACGCAACTAAGCCAGATTGCTAAAGATTGGGATGCTAAAATAATGAGGGAATTTTTCGAGCCAATGCAACCTTTTGAAACAGCTCACGCTCATAGGGAAACCTTACCTGCTCGCTCTCTGCAGTAGAAATAAGCTTTTTAGATCGCACAGATGATAGAAGGGCACAAATGAATGCGAAATTAGAAAAAGAGCTAAGTAAGAGGACTTCAGTAGATAATTATGCTTTTGCCGCAATAAAAACACAAGGGAAAATAGCTTTAGACGCTTGGCATGTAGGGAAATTTTGTATATATCGTGGGGAATCTTATTATGATAACATTTTCGTGGGAGCGAGTGAATGTAAACATACGTTTATCTTTAAGGCCAAATGGACATTCATGCTGAACGGACTTGACCCTGTCATACCTGGTGTATATTACATTTGTGGGCATAATGCCTATTATCGTCTTCCAAAGGGATGGTGGGGGGGATGTTATTTGGGTATAGTGTTCCCAAAGGTTTATCAACTGGATGACCTATCGGTGATTCCAAGGACGTCTGGATCTCATCGTATCCAGAAAAGAGAGACTGCAGCTACTGTGGTAGGAGATATATTTGGAGCCATGATTCCTTCATTGGGAGTTGTGTTGAATTCCATCAAAATAAGAAAGTTGTCTACTATAGTGGATAACATGTTGACAAAGTTTTCAGGTGCTATAATCCTGATGGATGCTGAACTTGCAGCAGAAAGAGCTATGACTCTTCAAAACAGGCTTGCCCTAGACATTCTTTTAGCAAAGGATGGCGGCGTTTGCAAAATGCTTGGTGCGCGTCACTGTTGCACGTATATACCAGACAACAGTGTGAAAATTAAAACAATGCTTGCAAATCTAACAAAAGAGAGTGCAGACTTGAAGGAATTGAAAGAACCAGGAGTTTGGGAGAAGGTTGGAAAGGGAGTTGCTTCAGTGGGAAATTGGCTTGGTGGCATTTGGAATGGAATATTACTAAAAATAATACAGGGAATACTAATAGTACTAATTTGCATCTTTGGGATTTGGGGAATAAAGAGGGGAATACTAATGATCATGGCAAGAATTAAGAGAAGGAAGGAAGAGAAAATGATGAAAAGAATGGCAGAAGAATACAAGGCAAGAACAAGGGGAACTAAAAGGCAAAGAGAACTGAGAGAATTTTAATGGAATAAAATTTGTGGGAATAGTTTTGTGTGATGACAAATAGTCATCAGAGGAGGGATTGATGACGCAGAAACGAAGGTTTTACATTTATTAGCGCATAAACGTAGTGCCGCAATAATCAAGTGTGACTTTAACCGAACTAATAAAGATTGTACGGGGACAAATGTGCCCTCAGAGTAGTTCGCCAACATTTATAAGCGTGCTTTATATAACGTGATGTATTAGAATTGTACTAATCTGACATAACCGTAAACGTGTGTCATGATTTGCTTGTTTGAAATGTTTTAACTTAGCATAACTTTAGTGGAGGCTTCGGCCTAGTTGCCTTGTCTCACGGTTTAGATGCTCGTGTTTTTCTAATGTGCTAATAAAACGTGTATTCCTGCTTGAAGCTGTACTTTTCCAGTGAGATCGGTTCACATGCTTATCTTTAAGGTTTCGTGCCAGCCTGGCATCTTCTTCTTTGCTCCAAGGTCAATCTGCAGGTGCAGACAATGGAAGCTCTGAAAGTGAGTTAATTGGTAAAATATGTTGCAACTTACGTTCCCGACTCCAAGGATAATGTATGCCTAGGTAGAAGCTTGTAAATTGTTGTTTTTGATTGGACAATTTGAAGCCAACCTATGAACCCTCCAATGGAAGACCCTACTGGATTTGAGCTGTTGTTTATTTAAACCTGGTGCACAAGAAGAAAGCAGCCATTAGCCATTACCCACTGCACCCATGGAGGACATTATTGCCCATTGCAGCCATTATGGCCCATCTTGCCGACTTCGTCATTTTGCCATCTTCTACGATGCCAATTGATGTTCGACGCCATTTTGAATGAGACTTTGATGCTTTCTCTAATCGAGAGAAAGAGACTTTAAGTAATTCTCGCTCTAGAGACTTTAACTTTGATCTGCCCCTTTGCATAAAGTAGTAGTTTTGTCCTTTTATCTTGCCGCTGTGAGGCAATTGCCCCGTCCACCCTGCCCCCTTTGCCCCGTCCCATGCTGATCGAAAACGGTACCTGTGAGACGAAGACTTCCTTGAATGCTGATTGAATTTGGTAAATATGAAAGGAAAATGTACAATTGCATTGTGTTTCTTTTTAGGTAACCAACTGCTGATTTTTGATAAGAGCCCTAGTTAGGAGTTTTCCAAATCAATGTTGCTAAATTGTTTTTGCATGAAGTCCCACATGCAGATGCTAATTTGAGGTTAGATGAGGATTCATTTGTTGCACGATGCAATTTGAGACCTTGTTATGCTGACTAATGTATGCAATTAGCCCATTACAGATTATAGTTTTAGTGGTTTGCGTTGCTATTATCGAATGCATTGTTATTCAAATGCTGCATAGATTGCATCTTTTTCGCCGTTATGGACAGCTATTAAGGTTCATTTACATATATCATTTGGTGTTGAGACACATTTATATCGTGCTAGCTTTGTTAATATAGGGAAATAAATTCATTAACTTTGAATGAACTGGTGTGGTTATTCATGGCCGAAAGGTCATGGTTCGCCGAAATGTTTTCTGGATTAATTGTGAAGTGTTATGTTGATCAGGGCATTGCTTATGTTCGTTATTGATTATTGATTTGATTAAATTGACTAATCTCGGGTGAAGAGAGCCCCACTTGGTCAAAAGATTCATCGACCCAAGAGCGTCCAAATACAGGTAATTTATTAGGACGGAACGCTCTATCACACCCATTAAAACTCTCCTGGAAACGAACGCCTTGTAGAAAGGATTTTTTCATTAATTTCTTTGTAGCAAAACAGCCAACCCACGACCGGAGAATGGCTTGCTGGCTAGCTCTCAGGCCTTCAGGGCGGACGACCCTTGAAGTTTTAAGAACTAAACTAAAATTTCCAAAGAATGGAGCGACATAAGAGATGCACATGCATCCACATTTTTATATATATATATATATATATATATATATATATATATACACACACATACACATACACACACACTTGTCAAACAGGAAAAGGTAATATATTGAAACACAGATTTACATCGGGGCACAGTAACCTCGAGCAGTACATCTGAGTGCGGCAGGTGCGGAAGTGTTAGATATGAGGCCTCTAGTTGGCAGAGGCATACACCGTTGTCCAAAAAGAGACCAGAATCCTAGTCAGGGTAAGTCACAACACAATCCAATTATCTTGTGCCCACCCTCTCATAGCTTGGCACTAAGCAGTCAGGCTTAACTTAAAATGCAATGTGTAAAGTATTTGTGCAATAAATCATACAGTAACAGAGTGAAAAGACCACAAAAATACATCACACAGGTTTTGAAAAATAGATAATATTTATCTGAATAAAATAATGTTGAAACGATGAAAATCCAATGTACACAAGCAAATTATGAATTTCTAAAGATTTAATCCAACTAAAGTGCCTAGAAAACACAATATCTCTAACCGGGGCTATCACGGCATCGTTGACGGAGTTGTTCCCAACAATCCGACACCTCCGGTGCCGATCAAGGACTCACACTGACCGCCAGGTGCAGTACCTTTTAGAGATGAAGAACAAGCATGGAGTCGGAAAGAGGTGTTGCTGGAGTCGGTGCGGCGTCAGTCCCTTACAGCTTCTGAGGAGAGAGACGTTAGTTCCGTGCTGCGCAGCAGCTGGAGGTGAGGCGTAAGTCCTGTCCTGATGCAGGGGGACATGATGCAGCGTTGTCCGCCAAGCATCGATTCCTTGTGACCCGGTGGGGTCGCTGGTTCCGGTCCATCAGGACATGAGGTGTTTACTTCGCAGTGTTGTGATGATCCTGAGTGATGTCAGCAGAGTCGCAGCAACGTCGGACTTGCGTTGCAGGTCGTGGTCCTTGCGTGCAGTTAGGTCCATAAAGCGGGAGCAGGCTGCGGTGTCGCTGGCGTTGCTGCAATCGTTCCAGAGTCGCTGGAGTCGGGTACTAGCAAAAAGCTAGAAGTTGAAGTATTTGCTGTCCCTGAATGAATATGGGTGTGCGTATGTGTGCCTGTGTCTCCAACCCACCCTCTTCCCTCCTAAAATTGCCGGCTGCCACTGGCTGTGAGGGGGCCACCTGAAACTCTGGGCCTCCCCTGCATTGTGGGAGCTGAGGGTGGCCTTTGTTACGCCACTGGTACACTTAGCAAGAGCCTTATGGAGCAGTACCTTCTGCAGCACATGATGTGTGACGATGTAATCAAATATAAACATAGCAAATGTCCTTTCGAAAAAAAAATATCTCAATTTACGCAACAGGATTTAGAGGACTGTGGCAATGTTTAGGCGCATTTCTTTCTAGGGACTCCAGCATATACATTTTATTTGAATTTTAGAGGTACAAAATAAGTCCTCGATCTGCGTCATTCTCAGCGTCAGTGATAGGCAGGGCAGTGTTATCTTGAACTTCTGTGCGCACATTTTCATTTCAAATACTAGCATGTACATGATTAATGACACCTAACCCTTCGTCCGGAGCTCCGACGCAGAAAGCATTCTCCTTCCAGTCTTGGTCGTGGGGGAGATGACGTCAGCATGGAGCTCCATGCACAGCCAGGCCATAGCCTTCCTGTTTATTTATCACCATCTACTAATTTATTCATGTTCGTCATCTCCAGGGAATTGCCTCTCCTTGCCCAGGTTCTACTAAAGCTGTAATTGAACTGTCAAGTGCAAGCATTCTTGTCATGTTCTTAAGGTTCTGCAATCACAATGTGAAAACGTACATGTCCTCTCCATAAAAATAAACGACCTCGGTCCCTGACGAATATATACATTGGAGACAGAAATGGTAAGGCAGCAAAATAACAGGACAGTTGAAAATAACTACATTCAGTTATGTCGATTATATGGTATTTCCAGTGTTTCTCAGACGCTGTACTTAGGCATGCCATGTGTCTGCAGTCATTTCCGTTTCTGTATAAGGAAGCTCTGTGGCTAAATGTGGACAGACAAAATAAAGCTTTATTCATTTTGTCCCTTAAATCTTTTCAAGCTTGCCCACAGTGGATCATGTGTTTTGTCACTGTTTCCTTCGGCCTCGAGAGCTGTCCTGCTGATTCACCCGACCTTACCCTGTGTGCATAATTGGTTACACGCTTTGTGCCCCTGGGCGGATAATGGGTGTCATTCTGTCAAAGCAATCAATGGCAATTTTGTGAACTCGGTGGGGTAGGCGTCAAAGCTTTCCTCCGTGTAAGGAACAAGTAGTGAAAATAATATTCCCCGCAGTTAGAATACCAGCCTTCTTCCCTGGAACCCTGTAGGCGCACATGTTTTGTAGGGGAGTTATGAATGAATCGAGATCATGAAAACAGGGGCTCAATCACGGTTGCCAATCGACCACCATTTTATCATCGTGGCTGGTATTTTTGAGTCAGGGTGAGGCAAAAATTGGAAACATCAGCAGAAGACTATTTTTTTCCCTGTTTGAAATATAAATATACAACTGTGAATATAAGCAATCATTTCTAAAAGCTATTTCAGTGTTTCATATATTGTTCTCAAATTATTATGAATGTATACAACGGAAAAAGTGCTGTTAAGAATACAGAGAGTTTTACAGAAAATCTTCATGTACCAGCTCGTGACCATTCCAAAACTCCAAAACATGAAGAAATAAGCTGGTATTTTTCTATGAGAAAGGGGCACCAAACTTGACAAATATTTGTAGATAACCTATGAAACATCAGCAGACTCACTGAAATATACTAAAAAGTGAACATCCGCTTATCCATATCTTCTGCATGTGTATTATATATCGCTGGAGAATTTCTGTAATAAACGGCTATAGGGAAGTCCAGCATTAACTCGGTGGTGCGACGTTTTCGTTTCATTTGCAAGCATATGCTATAAAAAATTTAAAATAAGAAAACATGCCGCGCCCGAATGTGACAAACACATGGTTGCAGTAAAATGTTTACATTTAAAAAATATATATTTTTCTTTTGAAGTTGCGGATGGTAGAAGAAAAACATTGGCACTGAACTACGATTTATTTTAGGCGGATGTGCACATGCGGTCAGATAAAATACAGTGACTCAGTTTCAGACCTGGTCAGTGAACTGCTCTGTCATGGCTAGCTCCACCAGTAAGTGAAGCCTGTCTGTCTCTGAACTCTGACCCTGGTCAGTAGTTCGAGGCCCTCTTCCACCCATAGGCTCTGCCTGCGCCTCATCCCTGGTGTCTAGTGGGAGAGCTCTGCTCTACTGCTGGGCTGCCCTCTGCCCCTTTTCTCTGTTCTCCGTCCTTGCTCCTCGTTTTTCTCCGAGTGTGCTGTTTTTATTGTGCCTTTCGCTTTCTGCACTTTCCTCTATCTTTTCCCTCGTTTTTCTTGTTTTACTATCACTCCTCTCATTCTCGCTTCTCTCTCTCTCTCTCCGTCGCTGCTGCCCCCGCGGTCCCGCCTACCTTCTCTCTCTCATTCTCCCCGCCGCTGCTGCGCCCATGGCCCGCCCCCTTTTTTTGCACTGTTTCCCGCTCCCGCCTCCCAGCTGTCCTCTCCGTCCCCCTCCTACTTAATGGCTGCCGCGCCGCTGGCCTGCAGAAGGCAAGTCTGTCGGCACCCGTCCGCGACCAGGGCCAGCACCCCTGGACCTCTCGCCCACCACCACTACTCGTCCGCAGCACCCATCGCACTCAACCCAGGACACGGCAACAACTGTAAGCAGGCTATATAATAAGAACATAAAGGCCAGGGCACACCCAAAGTGAAATTTCGTATAGTAGATCCAAGTAGTGCTCCAAGAATTGAATCGAAGTCCGGCAAGTAGGTGACACTGGATATTTATTGCAGGTGAGAACAGATGGTCAGGGTTCCAATCAAATGACCACAATAATATAAGTCTATACAGCAAAAACAGCCGACACGTGTTTTGTCTTCAAGACTTTGTCAAGGCTTCAGTTATGCGGACAAATGAAAGTCACAGAAATATAGCGGAGTCCCGAGAATTCGTTTGGAAGATATAACTCAATCAGTGAGTCAGTCATGAGGAGTAAAGATAACCATGGGGGCTATGATAAGCCTGGTAATGCGTGGATTCCAACCGTGCCGGTTGCATTACCAGCATGAAGTCAGGATGCATAGAGAGTTTCTTACCTTGATATTGCAGGTCTTGCACCTCTCTCGAAATCCAGAATACTGTATCATAGTTGTGGTAATTGAGAAGCTGTGAGACGATTGGGCACGCCTGCGCCCCCAGAGATGGCCCACTCTGCGGACAACATGCTTGTCAGCCACTCGCCATATATGGACCCGAGCAAATCTTCAATATACAGTCTGACTTTGCCTGTGGCTCTATATTCAGGCAGGCCCAGGATCCTTATATTGTTACTCCATTAGTGAGTTTCCAAATCTTCATTCTTTGCTTTGTTTACCTCCAACATTTTCTCCATGTTCATCCACTGATCTTTCCAAATCATACTGTTGTACTCTGCCTCAGGCATTTGTCACTCTTGTTAGTCTAGGTGCCGATCGTGCTTGTCCAATTTATCACTCATATGATCCAATCTGGATATGAGGGAGTCTATTTTGGAATCAGTAGTACGGAGGTTTTATCTCGTGTTGAGGCCTGAGTCTGCCTTCCGGGAATGTCCCGAGGTGGATCAGCAGCCTCATCTCCACCAACCTGCATGGAGTGTGTCTTCCTCTCAAAAGTGAGTTTGGGCTGGCCGTGGTTGTGCCGCTCCTTGCCAGAAACCAATAATGTCCGCAGTACAGAGATGCATGTGAGGGATCAACACATTTTTCAATGATAATTTGGTCATCAGTAGTCTCCCTTTCAGGGCCCATAGCCGAAATCCAGTATGGGCACAAATGCTGGTGATCTCAGGCCCTCCCAGGTCCCGCGATGGGAGAGCAACCCCCTAGTCCCTCTGCGGCTCATCACTGAAGGTCCTGCCACACCCTGGTCAAGCTGGGGGCACGAGCAGGCCCGAGCCTGTGGAGCAGAGAAGACTGCGCACAGCCCTCCCCAAGGAGATAGATGGCAGTGTCGATATGCAGACCTGGAGACTGACTCCGGAGCAGCAGTTCCAAATAGGTTAGAGCCCAACAATGTGCAGGGGGGTTGACACTGAGGCCACAGCAGTCGAAGTGGTGTCATCTCATCAGCCGACCATGTCCACGCAGTGGGGGCCTCCCTGCAGGGAGAGAACTCTCCATAAAAGCTCACCACAAAGCCCCAATTGACAACCCACTGCCACTCTGTTTAGCAGTGCAGGGCAACCGGGCTGCATGCTCAAGGTGGGCAGGGTTGCAGTAGAGTCAGGAACAAGGTCATGTCTGGCCGCGATGCATGCCTCCACAGTCCAAGCAGCAGCAGGGTACCAGATCGCACCCTAAGAGGTGCAAAGGAGCAGATTTGTACACGCTCTGGGTGGGCAGCCAGTCCATCATCTGGTCCCGTCTTCAGCAGGTGGCCACTAGTGTGGAGTGAAGACTATCAGAGGCAGACCTGTAATTCCGCCCACCTAATTTAGACTTGCAGAATATGAGGTCAGTTTTCACTGCCCGGCATAGCCAGGAAAACCTTGGCCATAAGGGGAAGTGTAAACTGCTAAATGCTCCCATGGTGAAGGGAGCATTTTCTCTTCATCTCTTCATCTCGTTTCCGGATTTCCTTTTTGAAAAAAAAAAAGAAAAAAAAATAGTTTGGTGCAGAGCTCAGTCATGTTGATGGAGCCCTGAACCAAACTTCAAAAAAGCATGGATGGGTAACATCATAACTCTAGCTCGGTGGTCATTTATAAATTTGTCTGCCGGCATCTCATTTGGAGTGAAGGAGTAATTTACTCCATTGCCCTGGTGAAGAAACAAGCTGCTCACCGAAATCTAAATTGGACCCTCAATCTGAATGACAGTTTAGCAGCTGAATGGATGAAGTTGGCTGACCCAAAGCCCCTTCTATTGAATGCATGCCATGCATGTATTTTTTTATTTGAGTGTTTTTTAATCAATGAGGCCAGTAAGTCTCGAGGCCAGTAAGTCTCTAGGCCAGGCAGTAGATAAATACCTGTAGAAAAATAATGATACTGTCCCTACACAATAGACAAGCAGAACAGAAGTTTCTTGTCAAGAAGTATTGATTAATGTTTTTTGTGTGATTTCTTCGTTTAGTAAACAGTTGCTAGAGGGCATGTTAGGTTTATCCTTGCACCTTAATATTTTTTCCCTTAAATATGAGTGAAGCTGACCCCTTTGCCTGTTTATCTTCAAGAAAATAAATTGTGAAAAGTTGGTTGTGTGGGCTTCTCCCCAATTTATTTTGTAACGAAAAGTAGATAATAAATGAATGAGTTTAAACATGTCATGGTCATCTGCGTTAAAGTAGAACATACACAAGTGAAACAATAAGCATGGGCTAAGGTGGTACACTCATAAAGGTTGTTTTATTAAAAAACACAAACTAGTAACAGTAGACCTTTGTTCAGCACAAAAAGTCTTGATACTATGCTTTGGCACTGAGGTTTGCGCCACCTGGGTGACATGGATCAAATGCTGAACACTGGGAAAAAGCATCATGATATGTTGCCTTTTCTTAATATTAGATGAACAGCTGTTGATATACGTAGATATAGAAGGATGTCTCAGCAAGGTAATTACTCATTGCTAAGATATGCAGTAATCTGCAGGTCACAAGCTCAAATTTCTACATCATTTGACGGTCGGTACATTAAATACAAATAAGCTGTATGGTAATACTTATTATTTACAGCAGTAAGAAAGGACAGTAGTGTAGGGTGAAGCACTTTAAGTTAAGTTATTGTTACCCATAATGCCGAATTCTCTTGCAAACAAATTGTCATACACTAGATTCTATACTATTTACATGAATACAAATGTAATTTATTTAGCTATGTTTGTCTTTAAGGTGCATGTAGCATTTTCATCAATGTGTAACTAACAGGGTGTTTGTGATACTGACATTGCAATGTGTTCTTAACAGTAAAGTGTGAAAAACCTGTCCTGGAAGTGTATCTAGATGGACTATTGTGATATACTGTCTTGGTGTAAATAATCCACCAGTGACATCCACAGGTAAAAGGCAAGAAGGTTTAGCTGCAGATGAGCAGTGCACCATTGTGAAGAATGACACCTCCGGGAAGTAGGGTAAGAACGGCTAAGATTTATTAAGTAAAACAGGAGGAGCCCACTAGAATAGGACCCGCTGCATGAAAGTCCCCGAGCAACTCCGTAAGGAAACCTTTGTACAGAATCTTTCATGAGGCAGAATTCCAGAGTGCCCAACATTCTCAACATGACCAGCATTACATAACTAACATTCCACTTACACTCTACTAATGACATGAATATATATAGCAGACCTTTCCCTTTATAAGCTGAAAAAGTACATATCACTGTACTGAATGACATTTACATTTTCATTGGTATTTCATTGGTATTATGATTTAATTTCTTATGCATTACAAAATCTGAATCAACTGAACTGGTAGCAGAAGCTTCAACATATATTGGTAATCCTGTAAGAGACAAAGCATTTGGAGAAATTTGAAGCGCTGTTTTGGAAGTAGATTTGTTAGCAAAATAACTCTCATAATCGTACCACAAATTCTCACTTTCACATCCTTTCACCTTGAGTATCTTTTTTGCTTATAACTCTGTAAGTTTTATTAAACTTCTTTTACTCCACCACCCTATTTATGAAAGATAAGCTGATTTTTTTTTAGACTTTAACAACCTCAACCAGAGCCATGTAACTTGATTTACCTTTCTTGACTCGGAATGGTTTCTCAAGAACCCAATCACCTACACTAAGGCCCATATTTATACTTTTTTACTCAAACCTGCGTTAACGCAGGTTTGCGTCAAAAAGTATAGCGCCGGCTAGTGCCATTCCAAGATGCCAGATGGGTGCCATATTTAGCCGGTGCTAAGGCCCTGTTAGCGTCCTTGGAAAGGACGCTAACAGGGCTGGGGAAGCATAGGAGGAACTGGGGCTTTTGTTCCAAATTATGGCGCTACACTGTTTAGAGGCAAAAAGAAGTTGCCTCTAAGCAGTGTAGCGCCATTTTCTGACGCACAAACCCCATGGAAATGGCTCCTGTCTTAGTAAAGACAGGAGCCATGCCCACCACCCCAATGGCCATGCCCAGGGGACAAATGTCCCCTGGGCATGGCCATTGGGGCCAACACCGTGAAGAGGGCCCCAAGTCAGGGCCTCTGAGCGGTGTTCGGAAAAAATATAAAAATACCAAGACTTACCTTAGGTGACCTCTTGGTGTGGGTGTGGGTGGGGGTGGGTGGGGTAGTCCCTGGGGGCAGGGAAGGGTACCTGCGGGCAATTTCCATGGTCTCTGACCATGGAAATTTACCTTCAGGTTCCTTGCGCCTGCCCAGACCCAGGTGTCAGCACCATTATTTAAGGCCCCCACCCCCCTGTGCTGGATTTTAGCACAGGGGGATAAATATGGCATAAAGGCGTAAAGGCCATATCGTCCTTTTCTGGATGGGAACGACTACTTTGCATCATAATTGACGCAAGGTAGCTTTTCCCCTCCAGAAAACTACGTAAACTCCATAACTTTGGTGCTGGCCATATCTAGCACTAACGTATAAATATGGAGTTAGGTTTGTGCTGAATTAGCATTTAAAAAAATTACGCTAATTCAGTGCAAACCGAGTATAAATATGGGCCTAAGTTTTAATTCTTTTACCTTGTTTTTTGTTATCAAATCGTTCTTTTGTCCTAGCCTGCTTTTCAGACACTAGTTAACATTGAATCCAGATTGAGGCCATATTTAACCTCATGGCTTTGTATTTCCTTCACCCAATCTGGATTCAAACAAGACTTAGAAACTTTCCTTCTCACTGTTTCTACTAAACCACTCAATGTAGTGCGACCTGAAGATGTTTGATGTCCAAAGATTGGATAAAATGTGTCATGTGATTAGACATGAAATGTGTACCATTGCCTTTGACTAAAAAGTTTAGGGGACCCTCAATAGAATTTTTTATTCTTAAAAACGTGATCACACATTCAGTATTAGGAGGCAAAATCCATATATACCAACTTTGTATAAAAATCTACCAACACAATCAAATATCTCTTCTCTACAGATAAAAAGTCAAATGGATCAGCAATATCAAGGGCAACCTTATCCCAAGCATTTTCCGGCATGGGAACAGTGTTCAACTGAGTTTCTGAAGTTCTCCAATGTTTGTCAGAGAGAAGACAGATTGTGCAATTATTTACCCAATCTGGAACCTGTGAATCCAAACCAGGCCACCAATAGAACTGTTTCAGTAGGTTGGCTATTCACACCTAAATGACCCTTAAGTGACAACTCAATTAAACTATTCCTAAGTGTTGTGGGAGGGATACACTTGTCATCTTGTCATTACGCATGAGAACATCATTGTGAATTGACAACTCTTCAGAAATGTGAGCATATTTTTAAATCTCTGATCCTAAATTCCTTTTTCTAGACCAACCAATTTTAGAAAACTGTGTTACTTCCTGTAACACGTTATCATCTTTCAGAGTTTCCAACCACTCCTGGTATGAAATAATGCCTTTTCCTTTTACTAGATTTTCCACCATGGCCACAACACATTCTACTGCCCCCTGACTGTCATCTTCATCACTGAATACTAACGCTATTCTTGATAAGCAGTCTGCTCCAACATTAGTTCTTCCAGAAATATTCAAAATGACAAACACATATTCTTGAATTCATGATAACAATCTTACCAAATGAGCTGAAGCTTTGCCAGTTCCGGCACCTTTGAGAAGATATACCAGGGGTTTGTGACCTGTATATACGGTGAAACTATCACCCCAAAAAAAGGTTTTGAATGTCGCCACAGCCCACATGCAAGCCAGGGCTTCCCTCTCAATGACAGTATAGTATTTTTAGATGTCTTCAAGCATTTTGATGCAGAAGCAAGCAAAACCTCTCTGTCATCAATCCACTGTGAGAGTACTGCACCACGACCCATTTGGCTAGCATCTATAGTCAACATACAATTGTTACCAGCAGTAAATGGCTAAGAGCAGGAGCAGAAACAATTTGAGATTTCACTTTTTTAAATGCCTCCATCTCTTCATTGCTCCAAATAAATTTCACCCCCTTTTTTTTTTTTTAGAAGAGACCTAAGTGGTTGTACAGAAAAAGCACAAGGCACATCCCTTAACAAATCTAGAGTATTAGTCACTTAAGCCTAGGAAACACCTAAGTGAATCTTTGTCTTTAAGTGCTGGTACATCTTTGATTGCTTTTATGAGACAGTGTTTTGGTTTGATACCCCTTTGTGTTATCCTGTGGCCTAAATAATCCAATTCATTAACCAGAATTTTACACTTATCTGTTGTTAATGTAATACCATGATTCTTAAAAATAGTTTAAACATTTCTGAAAATACAATTATGTTCATGCACACTGTCTGCAAAAATGAATGTGTCATCTTGAAAGGCTTGTGCTCCTTTGAGAACTTTCAGAACAGTGTCCATGACTTTCTGAAAAACGCTGGCAGCCAAAGCCAAACCAAACGGCATTCTCAGAAACATATAGGCACAATACGGTGTGAAAAACATTGTTAATTCTCATGAAGCAACATCTAGGGGAATTTGATGATAAGCTGATCTTAAATCAAGAATACTGAAGTATTTTGCTTCACCCAGATTGGCCAGTAACTCATGGATTTGGAAGGGGGTGATGATCTAATTTTATATTCTTGTTAAGAGTGTGTAAATCCACACAGAACCTCATTTCTCATGATTTATTTCTGACAATGACAACGGGACTGACCCATTCAGATGAATTAGTTTCAGTAATTATTCCATCATCAATTAACTTTTGTAATGTTATTTTAAGGTCATCCCGTGCTCTTAGAGGAACAGATCTCAGCTTTTGTGTAATTGGAACAGCGTCAAATTTCAACCTGTTGTGGTGTTCAAACTTGGTGATGTGACCAACCTCTTCACTGAATACCTCTGGAAACTCCAATGTGAATTGTTTAGTACCAACATCGGATGATTTCCCAAGAAATTAAATGTGCGTCGGGCTACCATAACAGGTGTATCTGACCCAGGTACCAACATCAACCCAAGTTTGGCTAAATCCTGCCATCCTACAGATTGCGACCTTTTAATGCAACATAAATTTTAGTAGTGGCCTTTCTACCCATGCTTGTCACTACATCTACAAAAGAACCCAGCATGTTAATGGCCTGTTCCCCAAATGCTTTGAAAAATTTGTCATCAGATAAGATAGTGATGGGTGCTGTAGAATCAGCCATCATGGTGAGTGTTACATCACCCATGGAGACATCACATAGTGGGCCCTTGGCTTGTTTTGTTTGTACCTTTTTCGACTCTAAATTTAACACAACAGTGGACAATTCATGTGAAAGATCTCATACTGGTTCATCCATTTCCATCTACACACAATTAACTCTAAGTTGTTTCTGTCCCTCTCTGCAAACATGTCCTGTTTTTTTGCATTTAATACAATGCTTTCCCACTGCTGGACAATTTGCATTGCTACTCAAATGTCATTTGTGAACCGCAGGAGTAGCAAAAATAATTGACTTTTTATGTTGGATGTTTGACTTCTTATCTTTAACATGTACTAAACTGAAAGTATCAGAGTCTTTGACTTTAATTGCTGTTTGATCTTGAGCTTGCTAGAGAATAGCGAACGTTCAATACCTTTAGCAATATCAATAACCTCAATAAGAGTGGGATCCCTGCACCCCAATAGTCGTTCCTGATTTTTTTTCACAACAACCATACACCAGCTGATCTCTTATGTACACATCTAAAGATTCCCCAAAGTTGCAAGTAGAATCCTTTCGTCAGTCATCTGTTCCCTCCCGAAAAAATTGTAATTGTTCTAAAAGAACACTTTGCTCCTCTGAAAATTTCTTTGTTAGTCTTTTTATAGCTTCTGTGTACTCATCCCAGTGACCAAATTGATCGAAAGGTACATCCAGTTCTGGAATATTGTCAAAAATCTTTTGTCCTTCTTGACCTAAATGACTAAATAGTAAAAAACAATTTCTTCAAGGTTCAAATTTAGTTGCATCCACTTCAACTAAATAATTTTTAAATGTATGTAACCAATTTTTCCATTTCATTGTGGCCTTCATAAAAATGGTGTTAACTGAATTAAGTATTGATTAGAAGCCATGCTGAACACACCAAAAAATACCAAGTGCCAGCAGAAACAGTATAAATATAACAATGGAATAAGTTTTGTGCAATTATCAATCAAGAATAGTTTCTATATTACACCACAAAAAAAGTTCCTGAATTATAATTGAGGTGTGCCTGTCACCAGTTGCACAGGTGGAATTAAAAAAAAAGTGTTATTTTCCCACCATAATGCAAGCTTAATGACTGAAGTGTGCCTGTCACTGATAATACAGGCAAGTGTTAACTGCTGCTGCAAGGTGTGCCTGTCACCGATGAGACTGAAGCTTGAATACTTCTGTTATGTTTTTTGCTTCTTTAATATTAACAAGGTGTGCCTGTCACAGAAAACGGAGGCTGAGCATCACACAAGTGTGTGGAAAAACACTTAGGATGTCCCCTGAGGCATTGACAGAAGCGGTGATGTATCATTGCCTGGCCTGTAATCTGAGGCAGCGCCTGAAGTGCATGTCAAACTAAGATGGCCCCCCTTGCGTCGAGATGTGTGATGATGTTCTATTGCCTGGTCTGGGAACAGAGTCAATGCCTGAACCATGCTTCACCAGCCTCAATTAATTTTGCACAGGCACACAACAGGCCATGTTAGAGACGCTCATGGTAGGATTACATATAAGACCGCAGCACTGGATACCGAATCACATAGGGCTGTGTAATACAGAACGTTATCAGGGAACAACAGCCTTTAGATCCAACAACCGCTGCGATGGTCAGCTAAAACACCAACAGGACTCGGTAGAGTTGAGTGCGATGTGCCGTACTGGGTCGCAGCAGGGCTCCTCTGGAACAGCTCGTTGCCAACATGTAAAGAATGACACCTCAAGAAAACAGGGTAAGAACAGATAAGATTTATTAAGTAAAACAAGAGGAGCCCACTGGAATAAAACCCTCCTCATGAAATTCCCTGAGCAATTGCCAAAGGATGCCATTGTATAGAATATTTCATGTTTCAGGATTCCAGAGTGCCCAACAACCAACATTACATAACTAACATTCAACATAACCAACATTACATAACTAACATTCTACTTACACTCTACTAATGAGATCAATATATATCACAACCATCAAATAATCCTGACAACAGCTCGCCAAGTAGCCAGCTGACTTCACTAGCCTTTTTCACATACAACTGAGAATGCATAAGCATACATATTACAGAGGCGTGGCTGGGTAAGATGGCCACCTGATCGTGTTTCCCTGGATTTCCACTCCAGCCTCATCATAATCCGATCATCATCCTTGTTTATTTGCCCCCTAAGATAGGCATCCAATGAATATCACCCCCCAAACCAGCTCCCCACCTGTAATCCGGCATGAAGGCCTGCCTGCTGTGGTGCATGCTGGGCGGTGTGCCGCCATTGAAACTGGGCCTGCTGTGACGTGGTGAGCTCTGGTGCCTGTAGTGATGGTGGACCTGGAGCAGGCTCTGCCGAGGCCGTTGGGGCAGAGATTTGCAACAGCTGAGCTTTGCGGAGTGTGGCTGATGCTGAGGGCTTGGACTGCCGGCACGGCAGGCTTTGGCCAGTGAGTGTGACTTCTTTGACGGACCTCCCTGGAGGCCTTGCTGTGGTGTGGCAGCGGCCGCCTAGACTGCCGGGACCTGGCGCAACTGCAGCACATACTGGTTGACGGCTGCACCAGGATCTCTAGGATCCTTCCCCTTGCCCAGACCTTTTATGGGGCAAGGGTGCGGGCCTGCATGCAGCCCTCTATTGAGCGCCCTTGCATTGTGCCGTTGGCCCTTGCCCCCTTTGTGCACTTAGAGTGGCAGTAGGAGGAGCGACGAGTGCAGGCAGTGAGTACTCAGGCTGGGGATCGATTGGGGGCACTTTATAGCTGAACTCTGGGGCTCTGGTGTATGCCTGGGGCCCCCTGTTATTTAGATACAAAGACTGGGTTTCCTAGCTGGAGAGCACACCGGACTATAGGCCCTGATCCTGTTGGACATGGACTTGCGCCCCCATCGTGCACTTTGTGGATGCTGTTTTACACACTGCAGTGCCTCTCATCTACTGACACCCCCTGCCTGACAGTGTTCTCTGGGGGACAGGTCCACCTGGTGGTTTGCAGAGGCTGATACCCACAGAGGCAGCAGGTGTGTGCTCTGCTACAGCATCTGAGACCATGTCTGCATGAAGGCCAGTGCTGACACCTTCTCGACTTATTGTGCTTCAGGACTGCGGAGGTCTGTTCCTTTAACGGGTGCCTGACTGACATCTAGCTGTCTATAAGCAAGAGACGTGAGGGAAGCTGTGAGACACTGAGTAATTTGTATCCAGATGACTGCTTTATTACGTTTGCTGATTCCATATCTGCATTTGGCCTGGGCACAGGGAAGTTTCTTCGGTTCTCCAAAAAGGCAGCAACAGTCCACAGCATTTGGCACTCTTTACCTGAGGCTCCCTCGGAGTCTCATATACTGGTGGTCATACTAAATCTAGGGGGTGGCTGTAGATTGATTTCACATCTGTATAGAACCCTGAGGGAGGATCTGCCCTACACCAACCTCCCAGTGCACACCAGATGGCACAACATATTGGCCTGCAGGCTAAGGACTGGGTGGCCATACACGAGGGGGTCCAAGCAGCATCCTCAAATGTTCAATGTAAATTGACACAATTTAACTCTATTCATCAAGTATACCTGACCGGTCAACATTGCATACCATTTATCCGGACAGGTCCTCTCCATGCCCTAAATGCAACCATATCAAGGCGGATTTCATATACATGATTTGGGATTGCCCTAACCTGGATAAATATTGGGAGGGGGTGCTTTCCTCCTAAAGGGTGGCCATGGTTTGCGATAACCCCAGCCTATAGGACAATGCCTACTAGGATGGGTTTCCATCAAGAAGAAAAGTAAGTTAAGTAGGTGATTTCTACTTCTGTGGCTTACACTGGCTAAGCGTAGAATAGCTATTCACTGGCAGTCCCCAACTACCCCCAAACATACTGACTGGAAGAAGGGTGTGGCTGATTGGGTGAATGCGGAGGAATGGCAAATGTGAAAAACCTGTAGGGAATACAAGCTGATGGAGAATTTGCAAGCCTGGGCTGCAATGCTTACTGACTTATTGGACCCCCGATCCGCATCCACTGTGATTGGTGTTGGGTATGTGTTAGACTCCCCAGGAATGATGGGAGGTTTGAGTGGGATGTCACCCCACATTAATGTAGGTTGGGGGGAGGGCACTGTTCTTTACATGTTCACTGAATGACTAGTGCTAGGCTGTATATATGCTGGGAGTGAACCGGCATGGGAACTTGGAGATGGAGGACGGCATATTGACAATGATTTTAACACCATACAATGTCATTGGCTCTTTCTATGTTGATTTGTCATTACCGTATCTTGATGTTGTATAAATGCCACTAAAAACCTAAATGCAAAAAAAGCATACATATTACAACACAAAAAGGATGCAGGGGCTGCTAAGTAACTGCCAATTAAAAATGCATTTCAGCACAAGTCTATCTGTGTTTAACTATGGCTTAAGAGACTGGTTTCAGAATTTGCAATTGATTGGAGATACTGCAGCAGTTGTATTGTGTTTGGCTGTGATATGCCATCATATTTCAGCACATGCATGTTTGTAATGTGATGATGTTGATGACATGCCAAAGCATGGTTATGGGGGCATGGTGGAGAGAAAAGGTGTATGTTGCAGTCCGCGCTACTGGAGTCCTTATGCTGGATTTTAATAAATGTATTCATAAGCTATGGGTGTGCGAGCAATTCTTACAATTTGGCAACGAGGAGCTGACTCCAGCAGACCTATGTGGCACCACCTTGCTCCATTTCGCATTTCAGCGAAGATTGCCATTGGATCACTTTCTACATCCTGATTACTTTGAGACCAACTCTGAAATAGCAACTACATCAAGCATCTCTACTTTGTGTCTTCACTACTGTGTTAGTTGCTGTTAACCTTTCCACAGCACACCATTATGGCAATTGACCTTTGCTGTCCCATTCCGGGCCATGCTTCTGTCCTGTACTCTAAAAAGCACACTTCCGCTGCATGCGAGCGCAGTTCTCTTGGGGCCAGATGTACCAAAGGGTTTTACCCATTCTGTGTCTATGGGAAAATGTGTTTGTACATATGGCCCTTGGTGTTATGACTAGCACTCCAGGATCCTTTGTTGTGGGCGACACACATCACGTTCCAGCGCCATCAATTTATTGTTGACACACCTTGGATGCTCGCCCCACAATTCACAGTGGGATGTGATGCGAATGTCACACAATTTGAATCCTGCCATTTTCCCTGAATTAATAAAGGATTTTCTGTCCTAGGGCTCCATGCTGTCTTTCCGACATCATTATTGTGGTGATAAAATATTTACGGGACCATGTGACTGATGTTGTTCCTGGTGAGTGATGCCAATTTATATTATGTTCACTGCTTATTTATTTGTTTATTGAAACAGGCATTTTAATTGAACCAAGGGGGTACTTGTACTGTTGGAAACTGCCTTTCTGTGTGCATTGATTTTTTTTTTTAAACTCCAGTTACTGTATCTTCTTCTCTTGGAAAGTGTGTACTCCAACATTTTCACTGACCTCGCTCCTCAAACATTTTGCCTGTTCCTGAGGTGGCCTCAGTGAAAGATATACTTTTTGAATTACATTTTAACTATTTAGGAGGATATTAGAGAACAATAACTTGACAGTAGAAATAAAAATATTCTTTTACACATTCATGGTTCTGGGGTTCTAAGATAAAAGGACTAGACGAAAAAATAAGGATCTCCCCTGTATCTGATGTGTTTGCCAATGGCAAAGATGCCCTGGACAACTAAATTTCACATTCTATTTCCATTGACTTTTTTTAATTTAATTTATTTTAATTTATTTTATTTATTTTAATGCTGGGCGTCTGAAAGAGTTTATTGAAGATTGTGTAGCAGATCTAAAGATACTCGCTATGTATTGTAAGTTTGGATACCTTTACAATGATCTCATCGCATACCATATAGTCATGCACACCATTGAATCTTTTTTTTGGGAGGAGCAAAATATAACTTTATAAAACTGTCTCTTTTACTAGGTCTCAACTTTACAGGGTATTCTCCTCACAGCATTCTCCTGCTACAATGCACTAATAAAATGCAGGCTGCAGGTTGTAGCCTTCCGGCAACCTTTATTTTGCTTTGTGGACAGCATAGGAATGCATCAATAGACAATATATAGTCTGGACCCATCTGCCTTTTCTGATAGTTGTGTAGGGGACTATTCATTCTTTTTTAGAAAAAATCTTTCTTTATTGGCCTTTGTTTCAACAGTAACAAGTGACCATGCATCAAATTATTTGAAACATCAACACCTTGCATTAGTCAAACAATAAACCTCCACCTGTCTTGGACTTATTATTATTTCAACAACTAAGAACCAAGCTAATACCGCTGCATCATCCCCTCTCCTGGCCCCTCCCACCTGCTTCCATTTACAGTACCACATGGCATATCCAACCATGTCTCAAGAAGGGCAAACTCTCCTGGAGTGAGGCCCTCTGCTCTCATAGTCTTAACTTCTCCCTTCTGGCTCTGAATCTATGTCCTCCTGGCTCGGAGTTGTGTGTTCTAATAGTGCCTGTGTCATTGGAGCCCATGCCATTAGGATATCCTGCGCTTTCTCATCCTTCCTTGTTCTTCTCAAATGTGTCTCCACTGCCCCCGTCCATTCCAGCAGGTCCCTTTCCCGTGCTTCTGTTGTTGTGGAACATGGGATCATCCAGTGAATTGCAATACGTCTGTTGGCTACGGTGGGGCCCAATAGTGTGTAGCTCCCACTGAGTTTCTTTTCCGGGTTGTCCGGGAGGACCCCCAACAGGCATTTGTTGATTGTTTGTGTAACGTCTCAACCCATTGCCCTCTTGAGCTGTATCAAAATTGTCCTCCAAAAGTCCACCACTCCCAGACAGTGCCACACCATGTGTATGTAGTCTGCCACCTCTGCATGGCATTTAGGGCAGCATTTCTCCCAAAAGAGATAGATGTAGTGGCTGCGCCGTGGGGAAAATATGCATGTGTATGATATTGTATCTACTTAAACGTAGTGCATCCTGCCACCCTTCGGACCCCCTCATGTATCTTGGACTAGTCCCTGAAATGGGTTCCTCGTTGTGTTGCTGCCAGGTGTCCTCAATCCGCAGTGGTTTTAGCTGAGTGTAGTGCTTGGTACAAGTGTCTGATAAGCCATCCCCCGCCATCGCCAGCAATGTGACCATAGTATGTGTGGGTTAGGGCACCTTTGGGAATGTTGGCCACATTTGCGTATTGTAAAAACTGTCCTGTGCCTAGATTGAACGTTACCTGTGCCTCTTGTACGGTGACGAACCGTCCCTCCGGGTAGAGATCTAACAGCATTATTTAGCCATTTTCCTGCCATTTGTCGACCTCCATTATTTGGGCGATTTGTGCAATAGGGGATATCAACCACAAATCCTTATGAGGGGCATTAGGTGCCCTCTTCAGTACCTGCGTCACCGCTCTTTCTAAAATCTTACCCATTAATTGGATCATATGTGGGAGCTCCCAAGGAAGGTCAGTGCCCTGCATCAGCAGCTCCCCTAATTGGTGCCCATCATGTGAACCCTCCAAGAGGGACCTTTCTCACTTCGCCTTTCCAGCCAACCAATGCACCTCATGCTGTAGCTGGGCAGAGATATAATACAATTCTAAATCAGGGACCTCCATGCCCCCTTTTTCCCACTCTCACCTAAATGCAGCTAGTCCCACCCCACATCTCTTACCCTACCATAAGAGTTCCACTAAAAGCTTGTCCAACTCGTGAAACACCTCCTTTGGGATCTTGTAGAAGGCGCCCTGCATGACATTTAAAGAGTGGGGCAGCACCACCATCGTTATTAGTGCTATTTTCCCATCAATGATAGGTGCAGAGTGTTCCAAAACCGGGTGGAGGGCCTCAAATGCAGTACTACTCGTCCCATATTATATTCATAGAACTGTTTCTGGTGATGCGTGATGTAAATACCTAGGTATTTTACTTTATCAATTTTCCATGACAGACCCCACACTGGCAGACTCTGCAGAGGTCTGCCCATCAGGTCACCCAACAGGAACAGGACCAACTTTGTCAAACTGACATAACGTCTGGAAAACAAAAAAAAAACCTCCATCACATTCATCAGAATCGGAGCTGATATATCTGGCCGGCTCAGGTAGACCATGGCCTCGTCCGCATACAGGGAGACTATATGCCCTGCATTGCTCACTGGTATCCCCCAGCCCTGAAGGACCTGACGAAGCGAGTGGCTTCATTGCTTTAGCGACTATCAAAGGGGACAGCAGGCATCCGTGTCTTTGTACCTCGTTGCAACACTATCTCCACCGTGAGAACTCCACGTGCACTCTCTTGCCTTGGGATGTGTGGAGAGCAGTTTGACCAATTTTATGAACTAATGAACTAGTTCAATCCTGCCAAGCACCTGCCAAATATACTCCCAGTTCAGGGAATCGAAAGCCTGTTTGATGTTAAGGAAGGCTAGAGTGTACTGATCATTATGTATCCCAGGGGCGTGCAACACATATAAAGCCTGACTGAACCTTGTGGACATGGGAGATGTGTGAGGAGGCGAGTCACCCAGACGTGGCTAAGAAGCTTAGGCAGTCATTACAACATTGGCGGTAAAAGCCGCTTACCGCAGTGCAGAAGACTGCCAACACACCGCCGCGCCCGCGGAAATCCCCCACAGCCATTATGACACACAGCACGGAATCCGCCAATATTCAGACACCCACACAAGTCCGCCACACCAAAGGTCAGTGATAAACTGGTGAAAACAAAACCTCCACCGTCACGCCAACAGAAATACGCCCACACTATCACGACACACGAATCCATGCGGTGGTCTTTCAACCGCGGTATTCCATTGGCGGTACACACCGCCACGCTCAAAATACACACACACATACAAAACACAACCACATTAGACAATTCGAAATACACACACCTGATACACATACACACACCACTCCCACACACCCAATACAATATAAAACACACACCCACATCACCCACAAACCCCTACGACCACAATTGAGAAAGAAGCACAGAGAGAGACACCACCATCAACAATGCTAGCATCCACAGGCACATAACACCATCACCCACATAACTTCCACGCACCTCACACAACACCCCACTACATATCAGAACACTTATCCCCCCCCCCCACACATCACCCACACCACCCCATGGCATGGCAAAGACACCCCAGGTTCTCGGAGGATGAGCTCAGGGTCATGGTGGAGGAAATCATCCGGGTAGAGCCACAGCTATTCGGATCACAGGTGCAGCAGACCTCCATTGCAAGGAAGATGAAGCAATGGCAAAGAATAGTGGACAGGGTAAACGCAGTGGGACAGCACCCAAGAAATCGGGATGACATCAGGAAGAGATGGAACGACTACGGGGGAAGGTGCGTTCCGTGGTCTCAAAACACCACCTTGCGGTTCAGCGGACTGGCTGCGGACCCCCACCTCCTCCCCCACAACTAACAACATGGGGAGGAGCAGGTCTTGGCGATTCTGCATCCTGAGGGCCTCACAGGACTAAATGGAGGAATGGACTCTGGTAAGTCAAGTCTTAACTATTACATCCCCCACCCTACCTGCATGCCATCACATACCCCCACCCTAACCCCCATTACTCCAACTCCTCACAAATGTCTCAACATCACAAACCACACATCCCAACACCAAGCCCTGCATGCAACACCAAAGCATGGACACCAATCACCAAAGCATGCCCACTGCACAAACCCATACACCCCCATAAACCATCATCACACAAGGTCCCACACAGGAATGCAAGCACTGGGGTACACGGTCACTCACCCATTGCACACCATGGCACACACAGATGTAATAAACATCTTTTTATACCCCTGCAGGACCCCTACCCAACGTCACCGGACAGGAGGGTCCCCACATGTCCACACCACCAACAGAAGAGGCCCACAGTGATGACAGCACCTCTGTCAAACTGGATCTAGATGACCAGCCCGTCCCATCGGGGACCTCTGGACAGTCGGTTCCCATCACACAGTCACAGGCCACTACAGAGCTTCCCCCTCTGGAAACACCAGCACAGCACCCACCCAGCGGGCCCATACCTCTGTCCCCAGGACACGTCAATCAGCAGGGTGTCCACCACTACAGGGAACCCAGGCTAACCCACCACCCCAACAACAGGGACCTGGGGGCAGTGGCAGTGGGCACACGGTCCATGGGACGGAGGCCCAGAAACACAGGGGAACTGGGAGGGCTGCTGTGCGACAGGGGGAGGACAGGCCAAGGGAACCCCCTCTCCAACATCATGGGAGCCTACCACCACTCCCAGGAGACGATGGCAACGGTACTGGCCAAGTTTCAGGAGACCCAGCGCCTGCAGGAGGAACAGTATTTGGGCTTCAGGTAGGAACTCAGAGCCATCAATTCCACCCTGGGCACCATCGTAGGGGTGCTGAAAGAAGTACTCAACACCAGGAGGGACACTGTGGCACAACAAGGGGCCCCTGACACTAGCCTGGACGATGAACTGCCCACCACCTCCACCGGCGCTAGTGGACAGGAGGCACCGCCACAGGACCACCACACCAGCACCCCACCCCCTGCAGAGGGAGAACCACCCTGCAAACGGTCCCTGAGATCCAGGACAAAGACAGAGAACGATGCCAAGACCCCCGCCAAGAAATGAGACCACCCTGAATGTCATCTTTCTGTCCCATTTTGTCACCCTGTCCATCCTTAAACTGCCCCAGATCCACTTCCTATGCCCATTTGGGCAATACAACTGTGAGACTAATAGACTGGACTCTGCCATAGACATTCCTCCACCATCACCCCTCACCATTTTGCAACCCCCTCCAATATTGAGCACTAAAATAAACACCCTTGAAGCACAAAACAATCTGGAGTCAGTCTGTGATTTCGGAATAGTGTATTAGCAATTACTGTGGCAAAAAGCTCTTTCAATTGTAATGTCAACATACCTATGTCACACAGCTCTAGTCCATGAGGAATCAAAGCAGATGTCACACAGTGGGACCCACATCTGTGAAATCGTAAGGGAAAGTGACAACTCAGTGACCATACACTGGGTGAAAACGAATAGACAGTAGAGAGGTAGTAGTGTTAAAGTACATGTAGTAGGCAGGTTTTGTATTCTTACCTGTCTCTCACTGGAAATATTGCAGGATCACTGAGTCCCTGTTGTCCATGTCTTCTTCTTCTGCTTCCTCGTCTTCACTGTCCACAGGCTCCACAGCTGCAACAACACCGCCATCTGGACCATCCTCCTGCAGAAAAGGCACCTGTCATCGCAAAGCTAAGTTGTGAAGCATACAGCAGGCCACGATGATCTGGCACACCTTCTTTGGTGAGTAGAATAGGGATCCACCTGTCATATGGAGGCACCTGAACCTGGCCTTCAGGAGGCTGAAGGTCCGCTCGATTATCCGCTGTGTTCGCCCATGGGCCTCATTGTAGCGTTCCGCTGCCCTTGTCCTGGGATTCCTCACTGGGGTCAGTAGCCATGTCAGGTTGGGGTAACCAGAGTCGCCTGCAAATGGTGAGGGACAACAGTTAGACACACACTAACCTATAGGGATAACCCCAGACCCAGACAACCATTCCCACTGTCTTGCTTCCAGGTGTTCACCTAATAGCCACACACGGTGCCTCTGTAGTTGCCCCATCACACAAGGGATGCTGCTATTCCGCCGGATGTAGGTGTCATGCACTGAGCCAGGGAACTTGGCATTAACATGGGAGATGTACTGGTCTGCCAAACATACCATCTGTATATTCATCGAATGATAACTCTTCCGGTTTCTGTACACCTGTTTACTCCTGCGGGGGGGGACCAAAGCCACATGTGTCCCATCAATGGCACCTATGATGTTGGGGATATGTCCCAGGGCATAGAAATCACCTTTCACTGTAGGCAAATCCTCAACCTGAGGGAAAACGATGTAGCTCCGCATGTGTTTCAGCAGGGCAGACAACACTCTGGACAACACGTTGGAAAACATAGGCTGGGACATCTCTGATGCAATGGTCACAGTTGTTTGAAATGACCCACTTGCAAGGAAATGGAGCACTGACAGCACCTGCACTTGAGGGGGGATTCCTGTGGGATGGCGGATAGCTGACATCAGGTCTGGCTCCAGCTGGGTGCACAGTTCCTTGATTGTGGCACGGTCAAGCCTGTATGTGATGATTACATGTCTTTCCTCCATTGTCGACAGGTCCACCAGCGGTCGGTACACCTGAGGATGCCGCCATCTCCTCACATGTCCCAGCGGATGGTGCCTATGAAGGACAACAGCGAGCACAGAGTCAACCAACTCAGAGGTACGTACCCACAGCTTACACAGAACACGAATCATAATCCAAAAAGTGGCCTGTATGTGTGTTGAGTCTAGGCCTAGGTATGTGTGACGCAATTAAAAATGAAGCCATGTGGGCCCCTGAAATGGCGGCTGCCGGACCTCTAAAGTGGGACAATGGGATGTGAGGTAACTGCGCTGGCGTTGTACACCGTCGCGGTAGGCGGTCGAAGACCGCGGCGCAATCCTGCATTGGTTAACATTGGACCCTATGGGTCCCATGAGCCAATGACGATGTACGCCGGCGGTGATGGTACTCAACGTCGTGGATGTGACCGCCATTTTCTATCTATTCAATCACTCGATACCTGATCTTCGACAGGAGAGGACCTACACTGCAAGTGCTGCTGTGACCTCGGTCTGGAAGAGACAATGGCTCGTGCGTCTGGGGAAAGGGCCCCTGCCTTCACATCGGAGGAGTTGGAAAAACTTGTGGACGGGGTCCTACCCCAGTACACGCTACTCTACGGTCCTCCAGACAAACAGGTAAGTACACTGGGAGCATGCTGTATGGGCAATGCCTGTGTGGAGTGGGGTGGATGTAAGAAGGGGGGGGAGATTGTGGCGTGCATGAAACAACGGTGAGTGCATGTGCCACATGGCAAGGGTAGGGATGGGGGCCAATGACTGTGACGGTGCAGTTGGTAATAAGTTTCTCTTCCCCCTGTACAATTCATGTAGGTCAGCGCCCACCAGAAAAAAGATATGTGGCGTGCCATCGCCAAGGACGTCCGGACTCTGGGGGTCTACCACAGACGGAGCACCCACTGCCGGAAAAGATGGGAGGACATTCGCCGCTGGAGCAAGAAGACGGCGGAGGCTCTGCTGGGGATGGCCTCCCAACGTGGGAGTGGTTCCCGTTGCACCATGACCCCCCTGATGTTCAGGATCCTGGCGGTGGTGTACCCAGAGTTGGATGGGCGCTTGAGGGCATCACAGCAGCCACAAGGGGGTGCGTACACACTCATCCTGCTGATTTAGCGTGCAGTGGAGGGGTCTGGGTGGGGGAGGTGGGCTGTGGGTTTCCCTGGGCCAGGGCGAGTTTAGTAGGCAAGGTCCCTCTGTAAGGCAGGCCATGTGGCACCCCACCCCACAACTGTAGAGTGCCAAGTACACCTAGTCATGCCCCTGTGTCATCCATGTGTGCAGATGTCGTGCATAGCCTAGTAGGCCATTTCCCAGGGATTGAACAGTGGAGCCCAAGAGCGCGGCGTAGTGCAGGGGGCTTCTGTGTCTGTCGTGTCCGCCAACGGTAGCGGTAATGCATGCACTCAACATGTCTTTCTTCTGTCGTCTCACCCCCTTTTTGTGGTCTCCCTGTTCTTGTGTGCATTAGCATCATCAGGCGGAGGAGCAGTGGCACCAGAGCACGAGGGGGCTGCATCCCCCATGGACATGGAGGGCCACACTACGGACTCGGACTTCATCAGTGGGATGGAGGGTGAGGGGAGCTCCACGGAGGGGACAGGAGCTGACACCAGCGACACGGACTCATCCTCTGATGGGAGCTCCCTTGTGGTGGCGGCAACATCTGTGCCCCCCCATCTCCAGGTACAGCCGCCCCCCCCCCCTACCAGCACTGCCCTCCCAGCAGCCCCTCAGCCTTTGCCCCGTGCCCGCTCACCCGGGAGGGTGGGCTTCACCTTCGCCCCAGGCACCTCAGCCCCTGCCCCAGTCACTCCTGCTGCCCTCAGTGAGGAGGCCATTGACCTCCTCAGGTCCCTCACTGTTGGGCAGTCTACCATTATGAATGCCATCCAGGGTGTAGAAAGGTAGTTGCAAGAAACCAATGCATTCCTGGAGGGCATTCATTCTGGTCAGGCGGCCCTTCAGCAAGCTTTTCAGACTCTGGCCTCAGCACTGATGGCAGCCATTGTCCCTGTCTCTAGCCTCCCCCCTCCAACTTCCTCCACCCAGACTCAATCCCCTGTACCCCAGCCTATCACAAGCACACCTTCAGACCAGCATGCACACACGTCAACACACAAGGGAAGCTCTGGCAAACATAAGTACCACACATCCCACAGGCACTCACGCAAGCATCACACATATGCAGACACACCAACATCCACTGTCTCCACTCTGTCCCCCTCCTCCTCGTCTCCCTCCTCCCTCCCAGTATCATCTACACTCACACCTGCATGCACTACATCTACAGCCACTACTGCCATCACCAGCACACCCACCACCACACCCCGCTCACGTGCAGTCACCACCCCCACTACCATTCACACGTCCCCTGTGTCCTCTCCCAGTGTGTCTGTGACGCTACCTCCCAAGATACACAAACGCAGGCACACACCCACCCAACAGCCATCCACCTCACGACAGCCTCCAGCCTATGCACCTTCACCCAAAGTCAGCAAACGAACACCTCCTACAACCACAACCTCTTCCTCCACTCCCAAATCCCCTCCAGCTACCTTTCCCAGTGTCTCCCAAAAACTTTTCCTGTCCAACCTTGACCTCTTTCCCACACCTCCCCCACCCCGTTCGTCTCCTAGGTCCCGAACTAGCACCTCTGTCACAACATCTGCCTGTAGTCACCGGAAACTGGAGTGCACCGGCCACCAGGGCAGCCAGTGTGGCACGGAGCCACAGCACGGACAGTCCCCCACCTGTGAAGCATCAAAAGTTGGCCAGTACCCGGCGGGAGAGGGGGAAAACTCCAGCCACCAAAGCCGCTCCCAGGGGTCCCGGTCGGATTGTGGAGTCAGCTGCGACACCTTCCATGGTGGGGAAGGGCCACAAGAAACCAGAAAAGTCTGGGAAGAGCAGCACGGCGGAGGAGACCGCCATCATCCCCGCTGCCCAGGAGGCCACAACCATCATCCCCGCTGGCCAGGAGGCCACCGGCATCATCCCCGCTGGCCAGGAGTCCCCAGCCATCATCCCCGCTGGCCAGGAGGCTACCACCATCATCCCCGCTGGCCAGGAGGCCACCGCCATCATCCCCGCTGGCCAGGAGGCCCCAGCTATCATCCCCGCTGCCCAGGAGGCCACCGCCATCATCCCCGCTGCCCAGGAGGCCACCGCCATCATCCCCGCTGGGACAGAGAGGACCACCAGCACAAGCCCCGCTGGGACAGAGAGGACCACCAGCACAAGCCCCGCTGGGACAGAGAGGACCACCAGCACAAGTCCCGCTGGGACAGAGAACATACTACAATGGTTACACTAATTTCCTTTTGTCTTTGCATTCTTCCGGGGGGGTTGAGGGGTGTAACTAAAATGTATAAATATGTATTAGTGTGTGTGTTGTAGTGGGTGAGGGCGGGGGTGGGGGTGTTGCATGTGTGTGTCCCTGTTTTTTCCCTCCCTCCTCCCCTGTGTTGTAGGTGCAGTACTCACCGTGGTCTTTGCCGCCGGCGTTCGTGATCCTGGTAGAGGAGCAAGAAGATGAGGGCTGGCAGGATGTGCAACTATGGTTCCATGGCGTCCGGATTCCTTGTGGGGTGTGTAGAGGTGAGCGTTTTCCCTTTGAAGTCCTGTTTCCGCTGTGTTTTTATCCGCGGTGAATCCACCCCGGAAAAGGTGGCGGATTGGTAGGTTGTGATACTGTGGGCGGTACTTTGTCTTCCACCTGTCTGTTGGCAGTGACCGCCAAGCTGTTTGTCTGTACCGCCGTGGCGGTCGGAGTGTTAAAGTGGCTGTCTTTGTTGGCGGTTTCCGCCACGGTCGTAATTCCAATTTATGTGCAAAAGAATGGCACTGGAGACGCTATCCCAACTCCTTCAGCTCTCTTTAGACAAGTTGCTCACAGCCATCATGGATGTGAAGGCCACATTCCAGCTTTGGCAGCGGAACTGGGCCTGTTGCGCGCAGACCACTTCAAACTAGTGGTCAGAGTTAAGGACTCAGAGACAGCCCTATCAGAGCTGAGCTGGCACAGAAAGCCATGAGGGTCCAACTGAAGGGCTTGACAGAACAGGTGAACAAACTTGAACAGCAAGCAAAGGATGCTGAAGGATGTAACAAATGGAACACGCTCCGCATGGTGGGCCTTCTCGAGAGTACGGAGGGCTCGGACATAGTGGGGTATCTGGAGTCAAGGATACAGGACACAGTGACCTCGAACCAACTCACCTCCTTCTTTGCACTTGAGAGGGTGCATAGGGTTCCAGCCTGGCTGACAGCCCCAGGGAGGCTGCCCAGGCCGTTAGTTGCAAAACTGCTGCAATAAAAGTACAGAGACACGCTTCTTCAGCGGGCCTGAGAGGTAGGCCCCTTTGGATTGGGAAATAGCTAAGTCACTCTGTTCCCAGACTATACGGCGGCAGTGCAAGCCAAAAGAGCGTCTTTCTTAGAGGTCAAGAGGACGTTGAGAAAAGGACTGCTCTACTCCCTCATGTTCCAAGCAAAACAAAAAATCCTGGAAGATGGCACTTCTCACTTGTGTTCAGATCCGGAAGAAGCCTGGACCTAAATCGAGGTGTACAGGGCAGGCTCAAAAGTTCCCCGCAGGCTGGACCGTATGGAGGGCAGTGACGTCAGAACATACAGCATCCACAAGGGGCCACGCGATGAGAAACTCTGGTCAAGCCCACAACGATACAGAGAGACCCTGGGCAAGGTGGCAGATCTACATGCAACGAGTGAGCTCATGGAGACCAAGGGTACAGAGGATGAGGAGGAATTGGCTTTGGGGCCTGGCTGTGGGTGGCCAGAATCTGAGGAGTCGTAACAAACAGAGAACATCCCCCAGATGTCACTCTGCAGACAGTAGATGAGCCACCTCCTCGGGGCCCCTAGTGGACCCCTTCCCCAGTCCGATCTTGGCCCCAGAGACCCCATCCGCTGGGGCCCTCCTGATTTTTTATTTTTTTTAGGGGGGCGCGTGGCTGCCCTCACCAAGGCCAATCTCAGCCCTAGGGATCCCATCCCCTGGGGCCTGGCCATGTGCCCTGGGTCCCCCCCAGGCCACCCAGTCATAAAGTTGGGGACCAGAGGGGGGCATGAAGGCCCCCATGGTCCTAACCTGCTCCCCACGTCCTGTGGGAGCCGGCATTGCTGTCACAGAAAGGGAGCTGCTAAAGGAGCTCCGTCTCTGTGAGAGAAACGTTTCCTCTGTTTCCCTGCCTGCATCTCAGAGGCAAGGAAACAGAGGAAACCTCCACTCTCAGTAAGCGAGAGCTCTCTCCTATGAAGACCAGAGTGTGTGTTCTGACTTGGTGGGAGCTGTCAAAGCTCCCACCAAGTCAGAGCAAACAGCTATGTCCCAGGTGTGGGCAACCCAGCACAAAGCAGAAGCCAGCCCTGGGGGTGCCAGTCCCCTGTGCCATCATTGGCTCCTTGAGTGGGGCTTTGTGGCCCCCCTTCAACGTAATAGCCCCAGGGAGTTGGTGGTCCCTGGGGGTCGGCAACAGACCCCCTATTTGTTTTATAATTAGTCCTGGGGAGGTGGTGGTCACCAGGGCTGCGGGGGTGCCCCACACAGCACCCCCTCATGTCATTTTATTTTGTGCCCCAGGGAGGTGGTGGTCCCCAGGGATGCGGCAGGCCAGGGCCACCCCCACATTCTTTACACTTAGTGCCCCGGGAGGTGGTGGTCTTTGGAGCTGTGGGGGGTGTGGCCCAGGGAGGTAGCAGTCCCCGGGGCTGCGGGGAGGCCAGGTGGCCCCCACAGCATTTTATTTTGTGCCCTGGGGAGGTGGCAGTCCCATGGACTGTGGGGGGGGGGCTGGGTGGACCCCCACATTCTTTACAACTAGTGCTCCGTGGAGGTGGTGGACCCTGCGGCTGCGGGGGGCTGGGTGGCTCCCCTGCATAGAAAATGTAAATGCCCCCTCAGCCTGGCCCACCCATGGGGTTGTAAAAAAACAAGTGCGGGAGCCCGCACTTTTTAAGAAAAAAAATCCTGAATTCACGACATCACAAATTTACGGCAAAAAAAAAAATATATATATATTTGTTTCTTCTGGGGGTGTCCCACTGGGACCCCACAACAGAGCTAAGGGATCAGGATGGCACCTTGTCTTTTTTTTATTTTTTATTTTTTTACTTTTTTGTTGGTCTCTGCTGAAGCTGAGTCCCAAGATGGCTGCCCACACTTCCTGGTTGAAGTGTTGGCAGCCAATCAGAGCTGTGAATTATCCTGCACGAGCTCATTATGATTCGGGAAGTCTTCAAAACCTCATACATACAAATTTGGTTTTCCTTTAATTTCTCCTAAATTACTGAGAGAATTAACCCCAAACATTCCAAAGCACAATCTGTGTACAGACAACTAGCTTTCTGCCAAATTTGGTGTAATTTCGTCCAGTGGTTTGGGCTGTAGTGGTGTTCAAAGGCCCTATGGGAATTAACATGGGGAAAGCAACTTTTTTGATCCCCCTTTTTCTCGGTCACGCTTGACGGATCATCCCAATACATTCCATGTGCAACAAGAATCACTGGCACACTTGTTGTTGAAAATTTCGCGAAGATTAGTTGAACGGTGCTAAAGGTATAGGCAAGTCAAAAAATGCTTTTCCTCTGGAAACATGGTCCTAACTATAACTGCCTACGGGTGACCGCCAGTGGGTAATGCATGTATATATCCAGACAGCAGTCCTCTTAATCCAAACGTTCAGAAAGAGAGACAACGCACACTCCAGCAGTGTGCAGAATTTGTATTCCATAACCCCAAACACACAGTCCATCATAATGGCGATAAACACCCTACATGTTTCGGCATCCTTTTCGCCTTCCTCACAGGTGAAAAGCTGTTTTTGTTCCTTTGATTTACAATATACCACCAATATGAAACATTAGCATTGAAGAAGGACTTGAGTATCATAAGTGCGACATAGAGCCCAGATACAGCATCCATCTTGTAGTGGATACACAAAACAATAATACAAATGAACAAAAATAATTTGACCTGGTGAAATCATGTATGCAAATGTCACATAATCAGGATTATATAAAAGGGCAACATTATATTATGTATGACAGCAGCAGCCATCATGCATAATTTCTATCTAACACAAGAGGTCACCAAATCATATCTAAGTGTGCAGCATGTGCAAGTTAAAAATAAATACGTAAATTAAAAAAAGAGAACTTTCCATGCCCAGAAATTATGTGTCATGTCTACTTCAATAAACTAAAAAATATTGCAAATGCGTAACTGGCATGAAGACTATACTCCAATTACTCAGGTATATCCATAATTGTAAACGCAAATCCTAGATTAGAATTAATTAGCCAAGTACGAGCAAGTGTACAGTAAGTTTGCTTTACCATGTATGCCTAGTTTATAACTATTTCATGGCATCCTCAATGCCAGACTTTGGGCCTGATTATGACCCTGGCGGACGGCGGAGGCCGTCCGCCAAGGTACCGCCGCTGAATGACCGCACCGCGGTCAAAAGACCGCGGCGGCCATTTAGACATTTCCTCTGGGCCGGCGGGCGCTCTCCAAAAGAGCGCCCGCCGGGCCAGAGGAAATGCCCCTGCAACGAGGACGCCGGCTCAGAATTGAGCCGGCGGAGTTGCAGGGGTGCGACGGGTGCAGTTGCACCCGTCGCGTATTTCAGTGTCTGCTTAACAGACACTGAAATACTTTGCGGGGCCCTCTTACATGGGCCCCTGCCGTGCCCATGCCATTGGCATGGGCACGGCAGGGGCCCCCAGGGGCCCCGCGGCACCCCCTACCGCCATCCTGTTCCTGGCGGGCGAACTGCCAGGAACAGGATGGCGGTAGGGGGTGTCAGAATCCCCCATGGCGGCGCAGCAAGCTGCGCCGCCATGGGGGATTCTAAGGGCAGCGGTAAACCGGCGGGAGACCGCCGGTTTGCCTGTTCTGACCGCGGCCGAACCGCCGCGGTCAGAATGCCCTGCGGGGCACTGCCGGCCTGTCGGCGGTGCTCCCACTGACCCTGGCCCCGGCGGTCTTAGACCCCCTTTATCCTTAAGCCCCAGTTGCTGGATCCCTCATATGCCTGATCCATGGTACCATCACCCTTTCATGATAAGTACCCTATTAGGACATACATGCATAATGCACTCCAGTAGCATAGTCTTCCCTGGTCGTAAGACCGATAATGCAGTAACATTAACAATGAAAATAACAAATCCACATTATTCAATGCAGTTGTGCCTAAGTGGGAAAATCTACAACACCTCTGGTAGATAGGCCCAATTGTTTATGTCTTCTGTCCAAAATGCCCTTACATGATTGAAGCTCCCAAATGTTCAAGTAAACATCCGTTATTTCACCTAAATGACAATATAAACAATTCTCATACATAGTTGGATCGTCGTGACCAAAGTACATGTTCAACATTTCCATGATTCCCAACCCTGCAAGAGAGGAAAGAAGTCTATGAAAAGTGAAACAATTAGAGGTGAAAAGAACAAAGAAAAGGAACAGAAAGTGCATGTGCTTACAAGTAAAAACAGATTAAACTGTATACATTATTTTCATACAACTACCTAAGGAGAAGAGTAAATTACATTCTTGCAGACTACAATAATAAACATGCTTAACCCAAATGGGTATGTAGCTCCTCATCCATATTTAATCCATTTGGGGTCTTAGTATTCAATTCTATGATGTATTTGTAGTCCAGCTGTCTGAGAGTTCTTATTCTTTCACCACCTCTCTTGTTAGCAGGAACCCTGTTATTTATGAAAAATTTCAATTTAGAGGTGTTTCTGTTGTGAAAACTGTCAGTGGTGAGCTACAGGATATTGTTGGTTTACATGTTTTATTGCAGTTACACTTTCTAATATCCTTTTCTTGTTAGAATGTGTGGTACTACCTATATATTTGAGTCCACATGGACAAACAGGTACATAGATGGTAAATTCTGAAGTACATGTCAGGTGAAAATGTATTTACTGTCCCAGTCTGATAAGGGGAGATACAAATTCCATGACATTTGTGCTATTCTTGCACAGAAAAATCCTATAATTTTGTTGCCTGTGTTTATTTTGTTTCTTACATCACTTTTACTCAGTCTGTCTTTGAGTGTGATGCCCTTTCTGAAATTATCCTTGGGTTCTCATCTCTAAAATCACACAAACTATCCTCAGTAATTAAAATAGGCCAATGTTTGCGTAAAAGGTTTAACTGCCCTGCTCTGTTCGTATATGCAGTAATAAACCTACTTTTGGTCCTCAATTTATTTTCAGTTTTTTTTTCCTGGGATGAAAAGTTCCCCCCTTTTGACTTTCTGTACTCTTTGTAACACGCCCTCCGAAGATGCTGGTCTATACCCACTCTGTTTAAATAGTTATATAATAGTGCCACATTCCTCTTGGAAAGCAGGATCCGTGCTGCAATTTCTACAGGCTCTGAGGAGCTCTCCACATGGAATGCTCTCAATAAGGGCTTTTGGATGGCTACTAGATGCATGTAATAGGGTTTGTTGAAGAAAAAATGAGGGGGTGCACTAGGGCCCCCTCAGAGGGCTTTCAGGAGTCCAGGGGACCACCCCCCGGGCTGCATTTTGGAAGTATTTGGATGGACTGCGCCACCCTTCAGCACCCAAGAGACCACCACCTCCCGGAGCAATGTTCTATTTAAAAAATTGGGGAGTCCTGTGGACCACCCCACCCTCGGGGACCACCATCTCCCTTGAGCTGTGTTTATGAAATATGTGGAGTGGGCCGTGCAGCTCCCCAGGGGCCACCACCTCCTTGGGGCAACATATAAATTTAATAAGGAGGTCCTGGAGTCCACCCTGGTCCCCGGAACCACCACCTCCCTGGGACAACGTCTTAAAAATATGCAGGAGGGCCACATGGCCCCCCGCACCCAGGGGATCACCACCTCCCTGGGACAACATTTGCTAAAAAGAAAAAAAATAGCAGGGTCCTGCTGACCCCATGGGCCCCAGGAACTGCCACCTCCGTGGGGCCACAAATACATTTAAGGAGGGGATCCATCACAGACCCACGGTCCCAGGGACTACCACATCCCTGGAGCCAAATTGAAAAAAAGGAGAGGGGCCCCTCATGGAGCCATGTATGGTCCTAGGGATCACTACCCCCAGGACGGGCTCCTGCTACCTCCTGAGGTGCCCACCCTTGGGAGATCGCTGTTTGCTTTTGCTTGGCAGTGTGAGAGGAGGCCTATTTTTGCGTGGTTACCTTTTACCTCATGTTGATGTGTTCTAGAAGTTGGTAGTGCCCAGTCCCCTGCTAAACAGGTTTCCTGGGCCAGAGCTCTTTCCCTAAATCTGTTGTGATGCTTGGCACAAGTGGATACACTCTTAAATACCTCTGTAAGTCCCTGGTAAATAAGTACTCCAGCACCCAGGGCATGTGATATTAAGAGTAGACCCCTGAGGGCAGCAGCCCTGATTGTGCCACCCTCAAGGGCCCTACACCCAGATGCACCCAGCACTGCCGTAGCAGGCTGAGTGCCCTATTGCAAACCCAAAATACAAACTCGACATGGCACACCCTCTATGTGCCCTGTCCACCCCACACTGCATGTAGCATGGGTAAGACACCCCTCTGGCAGGCCTTCCAGCCATAAGGCAGGGTGCACCATATTATGTGTAGGGGCATAGCTGCATGAGCAATATGCCCCCACTGTGTCCTTGACAAACCAAAGACATAGTGAGTGAACAGAGCAGCCATTTTAAATACATGTACTGGACACTGGTCAAACACTAGTTTCCCAGTCACATGATGGATACTCTGCACCCTGGGTTGTTTGGTATCAAACAACTCAGAATATTGAATCCAAACTGGTACTGGTGTTGGATTTAACCCTAACTGTACCCAGGGGGTCACCTTAGAGGTACCCCTTGCAAAAGCTAACCCTAACTGGCATAGTTGCTGACTGGTTCTATCCAGCCTGCCACTCCAGACAGCCAATTTACAAACCTGGGGGAGAGCCATGGCTCTCTGGTTTGTAAGACAATGCCCTTCCTGGGTGGAGGAGCTAACACCCCCTCCCTCAGGAATGTGCAACACCCTGGCGGTGAGCTTCAAAGGGCTACAGCCCCTGAAACTCGAGCCCTTTGCAAACCCCCACTTTCGGTGGGAACAAAGGCGGGAAACCAGACAAAGGGTAGGAGGAGTGGCCTCACTGAGCTTGCACCACCCCTAAGGGCTTGCATGCGAAGTGGACCCTCTATTTCATTTTTCTCCATGTTGGAATGGAGGAAATCAGCCAATGAGGTTTAGCGAAGTAACCCCTCCCACAGGAATTAGTCACTGTAGTGGGTGTAGCCACCCAAGTGTAAGTTTCCCATTGAACACTACCCGGTTGCCCCTAAAACACCCACTAAATTCAGTATTCAGTGGAGTCCCCTAGACCAAAAATTTAGATTGAAGAGGAAGAAAGAAGACAGCACCAAAGAATCCACCAGGACGAGAACAGAGGACCTGCTGCACCAGAAGAGGCCTCAAGACCTCTGCGTGCTGCACCAGAGTCCCAACAATCGCCACTGAGGAGGAGCTGACCATTGGACTGACCTCAAAAGCCCCAGAGGACCTCCAGGCTTCACCAATAGCCTAAATCTCCCTCCTGAGTGGAGGCACCACTCAAGAAAATCATGAAACCTACAAAGGACCTATAAACCAGTGAGTGTCACTTCACTGATTGCCGATATCTCCGTGACCGGAAGTGACAGCCAGACCTGACGACACACCAACAATCGCCAGGACATGATCCACAACTGTGCCAAGTTTGGTGGCACTGCACCCTCTAGTGGCTGAATTACACCAATGCCCGGGATACTTGTCAGCTGACGTTAGACAAGAAGAAAACCAGCTCCTGCTAGGCTGAAAAAGGACCAAGAGGAAGCCCCAGTTGAGGGACTTCAGGAACACCCTGGACCTCTGACCTGAGTGCCCCATTTGTCCAGGAAGCCACCCTCAAAGAGACTCACCTCCAGGTCCAGTGGACTCCATTGCTCACAGCATCGAAGACCTCCAAAACGCCCTGCACCTGGCCGCCCTGGGCCTTGCATTGCGGGATCTGCTGAGTGCCCAAGGTCCCCAACCCCTTGTGACCTTGACAGCCCAAGGGGACCCCAAGGTACCATCTTTAACAGTTCAAACCAGCTTCTTTTCCAAATGGCCCCTCCTGTTCCAAGAACCTCTCCAATGCTGTTCCCGCTGGAACCGGGACCTGCCCGAGATTCTCCAGCAATAAACATACACAAATGTCAGGAAGGGATAAATCCTTGTTTTTTTAGATTCTCCAGCTGGCACAGTGTGCCCACTGACCTCTCCGGCCACCCTGCAAGAGAAGAGACTGGTAATTCAACTGTGTGATTTTTACTGCATTTTTAAAGGTGACTGCATTGATTCCAATGGTGCGTAATTACGCACAGAAAGACTAACTTTGCTAAAACTTCAAAAAGTCATAACTTGAAAAGAACTTAGGCCCATATTTATACTTTTTGACGCAAAACTGCGCCAACGCAGTTTTGTGTCAAAAAAATTAGCGCCGGCTAACGCCATTCTGAAGCGCCATGCGGGCGCCGTATTTATTGAATGACGTTAGCCGGCGTTAGCCGCCGGCGCCGTCTGGTGTGCGTTAAAAAAAACGACGTACACCAGGCAGCGCCAGCGTAGGGGGATATGGGGCTTGGGCGTCAAGAAATGGGGCAAGTCAGGTTGAGGCAATTTTTTCGCCTCAACCCGATTTGCGCAATTTTTTTTCACTCCCAACCCCCATAGAAATGACTCCTGTCTTAGCAAAGACAGGAGTCATACCCCCTTGCCCAATAGCCATGCCCAGGGGACTTCTGTCCCCTGGGCATGGTCATTGGGCATAGTGGCATGTAGGGGGGCACAAATCAGGCCCCCCTATGCCACAAAAAAATAAAAAAAAACACTTACCTGAACTTACCTTAATGTCCCTGGGATGGGTCCCTCCAGCCTTGGGTGTCCTCCTGGGGTGGGCATGGGTGACAGGGGGTGTCCCTGGGGTCATGGGGGGGCACCTCTGGGCTCCTTCAGAGCCCACAGGTCCCTTAACGCCTTCCTTTTGCAGGTGCTAAAAAACGGCGCAAAAGCAGCCGTACGTCATTTTTTTGGACCCGCCCACTCCCGGGAGTATAAATCCGACGCACATGCCTCGGAGTCGATTTTTTAGACGGGAACGCCTACCTTGCATATAATTAACGCAAAGTAGGTGTCCACGCTAAAAAATTACGCTAACTCCATGGACTTTGGCGCTAGACGCGTCTAACGCCAAAGTATAAATATGGAGTTAGTTTTGCGTCGAAATTGCGTAAAAAAAAACGACGCAATTCCGGTGCAAACGGAGTATAAATATGGCCCTTAATGTATTCTAAAGATCTTGGTCTTAAAATTTATATAAAAGTCTGACATATTTTTAAAAATTCTGGTCTCGAGTGTGTGTGGGTCATGATTGGATATGTGAGTACAGCAGATGCTTAGCACATCTCCTGGATTAGCCTAACTAATCGATCAGCTACCTTAAAAATTGGTGCATTAGGTGTTCTAATTTTTACCTCTGGAAACCACATTCCCTGAGCCCTCTGCATAGTGTTCTTGGTTTTGCACCCTACACAGAGGGCCAGCCTCCAACTGGCGGAAGCTGAGAGCTCCCTCCAAGCAAAGGCAAGCACTCCATTTCGGCAAGAGGGAGCTGTCAAAATGCTCCCACTTGCTAAAAGCAGAGATTTCATCTCAGACAAGCGGGCAGGAAAAGAGATGAAAACATTGCTCATGAATGTAGGGAGCTGCTATTTGCAGCAGCTCCCTGCATGCAGGAGCAGTGCTGGCTCCCGCAGGGAGCCGGATAGGACTGCTGTGGCCTTCAAACTTCCCCATGTGGTCCTGTCACTTTCTCTCTCTCTTTCATCCGGAAGAGAGAGATAGATTGTTATTGTAATGGTCTTTCCATAGAATGACTTCAAAGCGGCACAAGACCCAGATGTTTGGTTGGGATGTTATAGTTACCTTTTGCTGCACAGTGGAACAGAATCACATCTGGTCTACTGGTAAATCTCTTGGACTGTCACTCAGTAAGCTGAAGGTTCAAATCCTGGTATCTCATGGCAGTGTGTCTGTTTATTTGCTTGTGTTTTTCATGTTAAACATTGCTATACTTTGTTAAAGATTGCTAGTAATGAAACATTTAAGTCTTTTTGCCATCAAAATCTTTGTTTTTAAATGTGATAGATATGTCTGCACAATGTACAGTAAGGAGTCACCTGTGACCTGCTGGTTAAGATGTCGGACCCTCACACAGAAGGTTGAGGGTTCCAGTCTAGATGTGTCATTTGTCATTTCTCAACTTAAAATTCTTTTTAACTTCAAATATTTAAGGTACATACAGAAAGCTGATATCACTCTTTTAACTTGTCAAAGACATTTTTTTCAATTTGTCAGAACATTTCTGATTGTAAGTGGCGTGGGGTTGGGTGATTAGAGGGGGTTGGCCACAGGCCAGGAGGTGGTTCGATTAACATATAGTAATTAAAGTTAAGAAAAAAATACACATTTAATGAAAAAAACAAAGGTTACAGGGACGTTTTAGTCAGGTTCTGAATTTACTTGCACAAAACCATAGAAATTCAGCAGTAACAGTTATTTCAAGTAACTATAACTTGTGCACTCGCCATGCACTGCTAATTACACCAGATATTACATCACTCATGACAAATTTTATAACATCTTTAAATACATCAATGACACTTTAGAAGTCAAATTATTGAAGAAAAAACTGCATGGTGGGGGTGCGGATTTCTGAAAGATTGATTGTTCTCAGATAATATAAGATTTGTTATGGTGCCTTAAAATTAGAGGGGCCCATTTTCTCTGCTGGTATTTGATGAAGCATGCTTTTTATCTTGTTTCTTGGAACACTGGTATACCCTATATTTACTTTCAATTTGGTCCTCAGTCTTTGAAAACTGGTCATCACTGTATAGAATGTAATTTACAAATATGTTGCAGGTTCACAAACATGGCTGGAAAAATCGAGTCTCAATGAAAAAACAACATTATAGCCCAAATCATAATTCAAGAACTCTGAGCACAAAAACAGCATTCTGAAATACACCACAACAATGAACAGAAACCTACTTTTGAGGTGTGGCCTGGTAGGCTTACCCGGCTGAGAATCTACCTGCATCTTGGTTCGAGGCTCCTGATTCTTGATGAGGTGTGCCTGCGGAGGAGCGACCCTGAAAGAGATTTTGGGGGTCATTCCAAGTTTGGCGGGTGGCGGTTGCCGCCCGCCAAACGGGAACCGCCAATTGGCCGCTCCGCGGTCAGAAGACCGCTGGGGCCATTCAGACTTTCCCGCTGGGCCGGCGGGCGCCCGCCAAGGGAGCACCCGCAGGCCCAGCGGGAAAGGGCCTGCAACACTGAAGCCGGCTCCGAATGGAGCCGGCGGTGCTGCAGGAGTGCGACGGGTGCAGTTGCACCCGTCGCGTTTTTCACTGTCTGCTATGCAGACAGTGAAAAGCATGCTGGGGCCCTGTGAGGGGGCCCCTGCACTGCCCATGCCAGTGGCCCCAGGACACCCGTTCCGCCATCCTGTTCCTGGCGGTAAAAACCGCCAGAAACAGGGTGGCAGGAAGGGGGTCAGAATCCCCATGGCGGCGCTGCTTGCAGCGCCGGCTTGGAGGATTCGCCCAGCCGGGGGAAATCCGGCGGGAAACCGGCGGACCCGGTTTTCCGACCGCGGCTTTACAGCCGCGGTCGGAATGGGCAATGAAGCACCGCCAGCCTGTTGGCGGTGCTTCCAGAGCCCGCGGCCCTGGCGGTCTTTGACCGCCAGGGTCAGAATGAGGGCCTTAGTGCCGATGGGGAGTGGCTAATGCTGAGTGGCCTTTTTCGATTGAAGGTGAGCAGCTGCTTGCAAAATGGCAGTTGACTGGTGACAAGAGGCCAGAGGGACTGTGCCCAAGCAGAGAGAGACAGAGGTGTGACAGCTGCCACTGAGACATTCTGTGGCCTCTGCCCTTCACTACCAAGTCACAGGCTGGGGGATAGAGACAGCGCATTTGATGATGACTGGAGTTTGCAAGGTTCTGCAAGGTGGTGAAGGCCAGGCTTTTGTTGTGCATGGCCTTGCAGTAACAAGTGGAGCCTGCTGCAGGAGGTTGTGGCTGATATCCAGACCCATAACTGTGCAGACTGAGGTTATTGGCCAGGGGAGGGAAGATGAATACAGGGCAAGATCACTTTTTTCCCACCTCCCTGGGCCTGAGGGTCCTCCCTTTGGAGATGAGCACCTTCCCATACAGGGACTGGGCCTGATGCTCACTCGAGGGAGTGCTTATTGTGACTTCTCTTTACCCCCTCAAGAATGCAGGAGGAGCTGTGCTAGGGTGAGACTTCTGCATTGTACAAGGGCTTCTGAGGTCCCAGGAAACAAGAAGGAGCACACAACGCTCAGGTGGACACTGAAGACAGTCTCTCCTTTCACTAGATGACAGTGGTCTTTAGAGGCACAAAATCAGAGTGGCTGCCCCCCGTGGGGTTTCCCTTGGTGTGGCCAACCCAAGGTGGACTGACCATGTCACCAAGTTTGGCCTGACTGCTCATGCTTCCCGGGATTTGTGATAGTCCTAAGGCAAGCCTGTGCCATTGTGACTGGGAGAGACACATAGCCCTTGGACGGGTGCCTGTCTCTGGCCCCTGCGTGAGAAAGAGACAGCCCCCAACAACCCAGAATATTGGCTCCAATGCACGTTTGAGTAGAGACCAGCAGTGGAGTAGCCTGGGGGGCTTGTGTCTGGCAATAGGGTGCGGTGGGCCCCTTCTGCACCAGGTGCATACAAAGATCAATAAATTAACTGCTCCAACTCCATTAAATCTGCTGGTGATGAGGGAGCAGGTACATGGTGCACTGGACTCATGACGCTACTGAGATCCTGCAGGCCATTCAGGCCTCACATACAGTGCTGGAGACCAAGATTGGTGAGGTATAATCGAAAGTCACCCTCCTGCCACAGGACCTGTGCAATGCCATTAATCCGGTCACTGCAGCGGATAGAGGCCCATCTCTGAGATAAAGGACTCAGTCACTGCACTCAAGACTGCGGTAGTTTGCCTGACAAGCATATCCCTAATCTTGGAGAACCGTGCAGGTGATGCTGAAGACCAGGCACAGAGAAAAAACTTGCATTTTATAGGGTTTCCTGAAGGCGTAGAAGGGGCCTCCCCACAGAAATTCTTAGAACAGTAGATAACTTACTGGGTCCTGGGAGAAGCTCTCAACTTGTTTTAGTGTCAGATGCCCCCTGTCACCCTTTCACCCCATGAGAGACAAAATGTTAAATTACAGAGCTAGAGATGTGATCCTCATGGCGGCCAGAGAGAGAGGAATTACCGGTATCAGTTCTCCAAGATCCTAATATTCCCAGACTGTACCCTGCAAGTGCAACAATGTAAATCCTTTGATGCAGTGAAGCAAAAGTTGAAACTGCAATACATGCTCCTGTTCCTTGCCATGCTCAAGGTTGTTTACAACTCCAAATTGTTCTGCTGTGATACCTCTGAGGTTACTTGAGAATGGGCGACAAAGGAATGGCCTGGAACTCTCCTTCCAACTGGGGGCAATCAAATCAGAGAGATGGAGGGCGGGCTGCAACAAGTGCAGGGGCTCCCATAGGAAGTGGGAGAGCCCCAGAAGATCCTCTGGCTCCTCTGCATACACAACTGTCCGGAAGTGGGCAGAAGCCCATCCCCACTAATGTCACTAGTGACACCTGCTCCACACAAGACCAGTGGGCCCAACAGAGGGCACATGATGCAGGATCCATCTTTGGCCCCTGTGTGAGGTCTCTGTGATGTCCACCTGACTCAAGGCCTAGGACCTTGTCCTGCCATAACATAGTATTTGTATACACTGATCTCATTCTGAGGGAGTTGAAATGGACAACGTAGCCTCAGTTGTGTTAGCCTATTGTGTGTCATTTACTATTTGGGTGAAAGATGCTTCTAGGGTGGAGGTTTGGGTAGAAGAGTTAAGTGGGGGGGTTTCTGTCAGCTATAGTTCATACAGCGACACAAGCATGGGTCATGGTACAATTCAGTGACACTCCAGTATGTAGGTACTAGGGGACAGGTGCGAGAGGTCACCCAAGTGGAAGCCATTGGAGCTCCTGCACGACGCCCTACTATTCAAAATTTACCTTGAGCCTAGCCATGCATGGCCTTAAGATTATGAGACATTGTCAATGAATCGAACAACTGCATAAAAAGAGTAGTCCTGAGGTTTACGAAACAACATGCACCGGATGTCCTGCTACTGCAGGAGACTCATTTTATGGGCACCAAGTGTCTATTCCTGGCCAGATACAGATATGAAAGCATATTCCATGCAGACTATTCCAAGGGTCTTTGCGCAGTGGCTATCCTCCTACATAAACGAGTACTGAAGGTGAGGTCCCACACTGAGTCTGACACACAGAGTAGATATGTGATAGTTGAAGGGATAATTTGTGGGCAAGCCTACAACCTGATCAGTGTTTATGCCCCCCCCGCAGCTGACAAGGCCTACTCTGGACACATTGAAGTTTGTCGTGGTCCGGCTTTCAAATGGACTCATAGACATCAGGGGTGATTTTAATAATTGTAATATGTGATATACCCTTCTAGGGACTACTCAAGACTTGTGGTGACCTCCCGACAGCACAATCAAAGTTAGGAGCATGGGCCTCCAACCTCGGTGATGCGTGTTGTTTGTAGAATATGTTGATATCGGAATACATCCAAACCTCAGCTGCACAGAAAGCAAGGTCCCATGTCAATCTCCTCTTCTTATTTACCACAGATCTGCTCCTGATGACATGTGTACATATCTTGGCTAGGGGAATTCCATATGACAGGCGGGAAAGACATCGGCCAGTCTGGTGGCTCAACATATGGGGCTTGGCTGATAAGGAGGTCACACGCTTCCTGCTGCCTGAGCTGAGTAAATTCTGCAAATAAACAAAGGGTCAGTGCAAATTGCCCTCATATTCTGTGGGTGGTCGAGAAGGCATACATGTCCGGAAGTGCGCAGTGCCACCTTAGAATGTGGAACAGACACTCTACATTTAACAACAGATCTAGCAGCCTGTATTGCCAGACTGGACAAGGATACAGGAGAAGACAAAACTGATAGCCATGAGGTGGAGATTGATAGGGCATCTCCGAGGCTGCTTTACCTCAAGAAAGCACTCCAACGCTGGATTGCATGTTGTAGCCGACATAACGAGAAATTCTCTATCAGGATTGCAACCTATAGAATGGCTGAACTTGTGATCCCCGGCCAACTTGAGCCCATCCCTGGTGAAGGTCAAGGACATCCAAGAGATTGTGACAGTCTTTGCTGAGCACTATCCAGCTCTCTATGTAAGACAGGAGAGCTCCACGAAGGCCTGATTGTGGACTTACCTCTGCCAGCCTTATCACCATTGGAGTGAAGGGACCTGGACCAACATATCACATTGGAGGAGTTATAGGATGCCCTTGGAGACATTGACCCAAGCAAGACTCCATGGCTGGATGGGTTGCTTAGAGTATTATCATAAATTCAGGAAGTCCCTCCTTTCTCCCCTACTGGCTTTGTATAATGAGGCCATAACAAAGGGCTGCTTCTCAGAGAGGCTGGATTTAGCTGTATACCTAGAGAAGGTGGGATGGCCCCCTGAAGACTGTTATATATAGCAACTGATTTACCATATTAAGAGCTACCTTAAGGTGTATGCTAATATTTTGGCCATTAGGCTCCTTAAAGTCTTACCAGTGCTCGTCCACCCCCTTAATTGTGGCTTTATACCCCAGCATGGTACCAGACACTGTGGGCCTCATTCCAACCGAGGCGGGCGGCGGTCGCCGCCCGCCTGGCTGGAACCGCCAGACGGCCGGCCCGCGGTCAAAAGACTGCGGAGGCCATTCTGGCTTTCCCGCTGGGCCGGCGGGCGCCCGCCAAAGGAGCGCCCGCCGGCCCAGCGGGAAAGGCCCTGCAATGAGGAAGCCGGCTCCGAATGGAGCCGGCGGAGTTGCAGGGGTGCGACGGGTGCAGTGGCACCCATCGCGATTTTCGCTCTCTGCAAAGCAGACAGTGAAAATCTTTATGGGGCCCTGTTAGGGGGCCCCTGCACTGCCCATGCCAGTGGCATGGGCAGTGCAGGGGCCCCCAGGGGCCCCACGACACCCGTTCCCGCCATCCTGTTTCTGGCGGTGAAAACCGCCAGAAACAGGCTGGCGGGAAGGGGGTCGGAATCCCCATGGCGGCGCTGCAAGCAGCGCCGCCATGGAGGATTCCCTGGGCCAGGGGAAAACCGGCGGGAAACCGCCGGTTCCCCTTTTCTGACCGCGGCTTTACCGCTGCGGTCAGAATGGCCCTGGAAGCACCGCCAGCCTGTTGGCGGTGCTTTCGTGGTTCCCGGCCCTGGCGGTCATGGACCGCCAGGGTCGGAATGACCCCCTGTATCTGTAGGGTGCATGCCACTTTGGCATTACGACACAGCCTTGCCATCCCCTGCATATTATTACTTATTGATTTTGAAAAGGCATTTGACTACTTGTTTTTGACTTCCTTTGTGATGTGCTTGCCAACCTGGGATTTGGCCCCCATTTGTATTATACGTGCAGGTGGTTGTACAACAGCCCTAGGGCGTAAGTGCGTGTTAATGGGGTCTTGTCTTGTACTTCTCCTATCCAGTTAGGCACTAGACCGGGGTGCCCACTCTGTCCCTGCTGTTTGCTCTAGCGATGGTGTCCCTTCTGACCTGGGTCAGATGTGACAAGCAGGTGTGGGGATTTCGGTGGGGGAATGGTCTAAAATATCACATAGCCCTCTATGAGGACGATTCACTGCCTTTTGTGTCCTGCCTAGATATTATGGGAACACAATTGTTCCAGATATTGGACCTGTATGGATAGGCCTCTAGCTTGCTAGTTAACTAGACCAAGTCCCTCTTGATCCCCCTGATCGGGATAGCAGAAGCTACGGGTTCTGGGATGCCTTTCCATAAGTTAAGTTTCCAATATCTGGGCAACCATGTCTCCCTGCTTCTGACCTTTCCCTGGTCCCTCAGTCTTATGCCTCTGGTCTCTAGGATCCAGGAAGATCTCAGGAAGTGAGTGCAGCTGCTGCTTAGTATCCTAGGAATGTCGGGACTCTTTAGGATGATGGTTCTCCTAGGAGTTCTGTACATCCTCTGTGCGTCCTTCAAAACTTGCTACATATGATCCCCTAGCAGTGCTTTACTGAGGTCCAGATTGGAGTGTTTTCTTTATCTGGCCAACTAGGTCTCACACATTGTGTTTGGCAAATATGTCCAAGTTGGGCAGACCCTGCCTTTCGGACTGAAGTGGCCTTCATGGGCTGTAATGCCAATCATGGGGATGCTATATGGGAGACTTGTTCCTGGCTCTCTTATGGAATTCTCTAGAGTGGTGCTTATGGTTTTTGCCATTGGCACTGCACTGGATTGGGTGGGACAAAAAGATTACTTTTGAGACTCCCATCTGTAGAAGCTGTTGGCTCTGGCACATTGCTAGATTGGAGAGTTTGGGCAAATGGAATCTCATTGGTAAATCCAAGTTGGGTAATGTGTGGCAGGGAGTGCACATGCTGTCTTTTCAAGAGCTGCAGGCAGAATTTACTCTTCAGCTTTCCCAATTTGATAAATTCTAAAAACGTTGCTATGACTTGTTGTTTTAGGAGGACCAGCAGCAGTTTATTCACAACGGTAGTGTAACGTCTCCACCACCACCTGCTGAGAGCCACACAGTAAAAAATGAAATGGCAATGAAAGATTTCATTGGCATTTTATTTTAAACTGATGTGCGCTACAGCATCCTGCCTGCCCCGAGCCCAGAGACATGCAGGGTGTGTCCTCTTCTGCCAGTTGGCAGCATGGAGGACTGAAGCAGTGGCTGGCCAGACAATCCAAAGTATGCTTGTCACTTTGGCCAGCTGTCTTGCAATGGCCATACTGACATGCGCACTTTGAAGTTCTCCACTTAGCTGTTTTAGACAGCTGAGTGGAGAGCAATCAAAGGCCTCCAAGGCCTAAAGGAGGGCCCAGCCGGCCCACTCCATCCAATCCAGATGCTTCTCTCATGCTGGTTTATTGCATGAGAGCAGCATTTGGATTGGTTAGAGAAGCTCGACTTCCACTGGTAACACAGCAGACTGCAGATTCAGACTTTGAACACCGAGGAGGACGTGCAACCATGGGTAAGTACCATTTATTTAAAATGTTAGTGCAGTTGGTTTTTTTGGGCTTTTGGATTCGGGGTGTTTTATTTTGGGCTTTTGGAGGGAGGGTGTGTTTTACTGTGGGCTTTTGGAGGGAGGTGTGTTTTATTTTGTTTTTTGGAAGTGGTGGGGTAGTTCGCTTACCCCACCACTTTCAAAGGGTACCAGCCATCCCTGAAGGGGGCTTTCTCTGGAAGGTTTCTGAGTTCAGCCCACTGGAAGCCAAATTACCTATGGGGTTCTTGTTAACGGCAGGCATTTCCTGCATCTACAAATCTTGTCATTAACAAACCAGACCTGCTCAGCCCCTGAAAGCCAAATGGTAATCATTGGTGGGCCCCTAGAAGGGAGGCCCTTATGGCACTGAGGGAACTAGTAATCTCATCAAGGCTCCACTTAATTAAATTGAAATTCCTGCACACCACTTATTTGACACAGCTATGCTTGTGGAGGGCACCTCAGCGCTCATTACCTGCTTGTTTCTGATGTGATAAGGAGAGCGTAGTCTGGTCATGTCCAATGACTGTGTTAACGTGTCCGTCTATGTTAATTTATACACATTGGGACTCGTTTTAGGCCTATGAATCTTTGGACCCAGTGGTGAGACACCGTAAGACGAGATAACTGATCAATACATCAAACCATATGTCAATAATATTGTTAACATATATCACTACAATGTATTTCACTTTAGACATTAGTAAATTGTCGGCGCAACCATGACCTTTCAGTCATGAATAACCACACCTTATTGAAGTTTTGTGAATTTTATTCCCTATTGATTACAATCTATTAGCAAATGTATTAATCTCAAAACCAAGAAGCAAAAGAAACATAATCACAAGACGGCAACTATGGTAAGTTTTCAACAAAGCAAAGATCTCCAACATAGGATAATCATATGAAGATAAACAGATCAAAAGGCATAGCACCTCGTAGAAGTCTTAGTTCAGCATAGCACCATGTCAGTCACGTCAATTAAGTCAGTCAAGAAGGACGCCTCATCTAACCACTGATTAGCATTAGCATGTTGGGCTTCATGCAAAACAATTTAAACATCAATTTGGAAAACGTCTAACTAAGGTCTCTAATCAAAAACACACAGCAGTTGGTACCTAGAAAGAAAATGCAAAGTAAGTGAATTTCCATTAGCAACAATAATTACCCTCCTCGGTATAGGTCAGCATACAGGGTCAGTCTTCATCTTCAGGACATCAGTTAGATCGCCGTCAGTCTATTTAAGCTAAGGGCAAATGACACCTTCCTCATAAGGAAGAAAGTGTAATGGGACCGTCTATGGGTGAGGATGGTTTTGTCTAAGTCTCAAATCACCAAATAGAGTGACAGAGTTTCTGGATGCAATCGATATCATTCCCTACCTAATGCTCCTTGTCTCTTGTGTCATGGGTTTTTATCCCTTTTCCAAAATACATTCCCCCAAAATTCTATTGGACAGTCACTACACCCCACTATCTGTAACCTATCAAATTATACATTAAGTAATGCATTTGTCATTTCATGATATTTCTTGAGTTTCTAATTGGTCTTCATAATTGATGTTTTTCGTAGGTGGCATATCCGGGGTTACTTCATTTTCTGGCACACACATCGGGTCAAGAGTTCTCTTCTCCACGCTTTAATGTCCTTGAAAGTGTCCATGTTTGTTTCGAAGTCCATAATTTTTATACTAAAGCTGCTAGCATGCGGATGAGAAAATCTAGCATTGTTGCAAATAAGTGAAGAAAAGAACAATTGCTGGGTCATGGCTCTTTGCAAGTCAGCACACTGGAGAAACAGAAAAATACGCTTTAATATGAGAGTTACACAGCTAGTTTTGGACTCACGCTAACTTAAGATGTATGAATTCTAATGAATGCAGTTTTTATACGTATTAATGTTTTCAGTTAATCATAATACAAACAATCATTTCTTACAGTCGACATTAGTTTACACATATGAAAAATTCTCCACGTTTAAAATACGCTTCAATGAATAATATTATTAATGCAGCATTGTTAAACATAAGCATTTCACATCTATAATAGGTAACGTTTAAACTACGCTCTCTCAGTCCCTCCTCTGATGACGCTCGTCATCACACAATCCTTTGATCTTAATTTTTCACCTTGTGCATAATACACATTTCAACATCTTGCCCTTTATGTGAGCTTCCCCATATTTCATTGAACATTTTCTCTCTTTCACTTTATTCATTTCTTTTGGTTCTTTTAGTCCAATTTCTTTTTATTTTGTCATTGACTTTGCATACCCCCCATAATCCTAATAGACAAATTAAAACAATTAATAGACCCATCATAATTTTTGCAAGTACCCCATTCCAAATATTGGTAAACCAACTTCCCACTCGGGCAATTCCTTTTCCAAATTTCTCCCAAACACCAAGTTCTTTGAGATCCTTCAAATCTGTACTGTCTCTGGTAAGGTTAGTAAGCATGCTTCTAATTTTCTTACTGTTATCTGGAATAAATGAACAACAATGACGCTCATTAAGCATTTTGCAAACACCTCCACTCTTTGCTAAAAGAATGTCTAAAGCAAGCCGATTTTGAAGAGTCTTAGCTCTTTCTGCAGCAAGTTCAGTATCCATCAGGAGTATAGCTCCTGTAAAATTTGTCAGCATGTTATCCACAATAGTAGACAACTTTTGAATTTTCATAGAATTCAAGATAACCCCTACTGATGGGATTATAGCTCCAAATATATCACCAATGACAGCCGCCACTGATTCTCGTTTATGTCTAGGATGTTGTAATTCAGACGTTTTAGGTATTTGTTTTAAGTCATCAATCTGGTATATCTTTGGAAATACTATTCCCAAATAACATGTCCCATACCATCCCTTAGGGAGACGGTAATATGCATTCAATCCACAAATATAATAGATTCCAGGGATTGCTGGATCTTGTCCATTTAACATAAAGGTCCATTTACTCTGAAACAAAAACACATGCCTACATTCACTTGTGCCCACAAACAAATTGTCTTGATCAGATTTTGGTCTATATATACACAGAGTCTACCTACGTGTAATGCATCTATAGCTAATTTGCCTTGTGTTTTAATTGCAGTATAAGCATAATCATTTGCATAAGTACGTTTTTCTAGACCTTTTTCTAACCTTTCTTTCAGTGCTTTGCGTCTATCATCTGTGTGATCTAAAAAGCTTTTCTCTACAGGAGACAGCAAGCAAGTCAAATTGTTACGATGTGCATAGGCAGTTCCAAATGTAAGTGTTGGCTCAAAGAATCCTCTAACTATTTTAATATCATGCTCTTTAGCTAACTTATTTAAGAATTCAATCACAGGCACAAAAGAAAACACAACATCCAAATTTGAATAAAAGTATTGCACATGCTCTTGATCATAGAATCTTGTTAATAGCAAGCTGCAACTAATTCCATAAGTAAGAGGGAGGCTATGATAAGTGACTCCCTCCTGCACAGACAAAGGAATTTTAGTACACACATAACAGTCTTTCGCATCCATGGTTTCCACATACTCATTTAGTAAGCGATAGAAGACATTAGTAGAAAGCTCCCTTTTTGCATTAGTCCCCTCATGCATATGTCTTGCGTCTTGCTCAAATCTCTCCCACGGTGATAGTTTAGTAGTGGTAGTTTCAGGTTTCGAAGTTGCATTAATAGTTTCTTTCTCTCTCCATGGCATTCCCACAATCACTCCCACAATCATTATTGCACATACAACACCTATCATAAGACCTAACCAACCACACACCTTACTTCCTTTGCTACTATAAGCCATGTTTGTATAGAATCAGAATAGCAGATCAACAATCAACGTGAGAAGGAAAGAATCTCTTCTGCGTATTTTACAGCGTCTTCACTCACTCCAGGACCCTTTTTGTCAATTCAGGTTAGCAGCTTGTCGTAATCAGGTTTCTTAAAGTCAAATCCAGGTATAGTGTCACTTTCCGGTAATTTCTAAAGACTCTTTCTCTTTTCAGCTTTCACGAATTCAATTTTATCTGAGTTTTCTTGTTGAATATCTTCAGGTACCGTAGTATTGGCCTGGTATTTCTCGATCAAAGCAGAATGCTAAGAATTCTTGTTGCCATTCAGAGGTTGTAGCATATGCCCATTCAGGACCTGTATATCTTCTGTTTGCTATTCTCCTTCTTTTTAGCCTTCGTTCACCTTGTTGTTCTCCTTCACTCAGATCATCTGCTTGTGAAGTATCACTTTCTTCTATAATTGTCTCGTTTGGTACCTCTCTTATTCTAGGATGTGACTTGTCTGGCCAATTATCGCCTCTGTGCGTCTTGTTTCGGTGTTTCCCTTCAGGACGTTGGACAGCACCCTCCTCTTGTGATATGGTGTTTTCTCTTGATGGACCTGCAACCGGTTCAGGAGACTCTGACTCGTTTCGATTTGTGTTTACAATTTCTCCTTCTCTTTCGTCTTCTTGTTCTATGCTGAGTTCAGGCCCTAAATCGTATTTGTCTGCTTCTGGGAGAACTTCTCCTTGACTCAGTTCTCCTGCTGCCTCAACTGAGATAGGCACTCTGTCACCTCTCCCGAACTCATTGACAGTTTGAGGGACAAGGTTGTTTTCAGTGGGCTCTCTGGTGGTCTCAGTTCCTTCTTGACTGATCTCTGACTCTGAGAGTTCTCTTCCTGAAGTTGCTGTACCGGAATCTTCAAGTTCCTCTTCAACAGGACATGTTACCTTTTTTGTGTGACTGGCATGTATCCAGTTGGGAACCCCGGCACATTTGACAGCAGTGGTGGTCGTCAATATTACTTGATACGGCCCCTTCCAGCGCGGCTCAAGACACGATTTTCTCACGTGCTTCTTGACAACCACCCAATCTCCAGCTTGCAGAGAGTGTCCTGGTTCGCCGATTGGTGGCAACGTGTTAGCTTCCACCTGGTGAGAGAAAGAGCGAATCACGTCAGCCAAACCTTTGCAGTAATCCAACACCATATCATCTGTAATATTCACTAGTGCATTTGCAGGTACCGCTGGTAACCTCATTGCTCTGCCCATGAGGATTTTATGGGGGGACAGTCCCGTTTTCTTATCTGGGGTGTTTCTCATAGACATCAGTACTAGAGGTAAAGCATCTGGCCACTTCATGTTTGTTGCAGCACACATTTTTGCTATTCTTGATTTTAAGGTACCATTCATTTGTTCAACTAGTCCTGATGCTTCAGGGCGATAGCTACAATGCAACTTTTGTTCGATGTTGAGTGCGGCACACAGAAGTTTAATCACCTCATTGTCGAAGTGTCTCCCCCTATCTGATTCTATAGAAACCGGAAACCCGAACCTTGGTATTAATTCTCTGAGTAGTAGTTTTGCAACTGTAAGACTGTCATTCCTGCGTGTGGGATATGCCTCAATCCAATGACTGAAAACACACACGATCACCAACACGTACTTCAATCCTCCACAAACAGGCATTTCAATAAAATCCATTTGCATTTTGTTGAATGGACCTCCAGCTCTCCCAACGTGACTCAAAGTTACCACAGTTCCTTTTCCGGCATTCATCTGTTGACAGATGACGCACCTGTGGCAAGTGATTTCGGCGGCATGTCTGAATTTTGGATTGAACCAATCAATCTTAAAGGATCTGATCATGGCATCTCTTCCTAGATGTGCCTGCCCATGGTATAACCGTGCAAACTGTGACAAAAGACTATTTGGCAGAACCAGTTTTCCCTCTTCTGAAACCCACATATCATCTGCCCTTTGTACACACTGCATTTTCTGCCAGGAATGTTTTTCTTCTGTGCTAGCACAACTTTGTAATGTTTTTAGTTCATCTAAGGTATCAATTACTCGTAATGCTAAACTTAAACTTGTGTCGTTTTCAGGTTGTGGTAACAATTCCCACTGCTCCTTAAATGATATACAGTTTAATGCACAAAATCTTGCAACTTGATCTGCATAACCGTTCCCCATTGACACAAAATCTTGTGACCTGGTGTGGGCACTGCACTTTACCACGGCAATTTCAAGAGGTAACTGAATCGCATGTAACAAATCTCTTATTTGTTCACCATTTTTCACAGGAGAACCAGAGGAGGTCATGAAACCCCTCTGTGACCAGAGTTGGCCAAAATCATGCACAATTCCAAATCCATATCTGCTGTCAGTATAGATAGTGACTTTCAAATTTACAGCTGCGTGGCAGGCTTTTGTAAGAACTATTAATTCTGCCACCTGTGCAGAAAACACTTTCTCAAGCCAGGAGGCTTTGACAATGCCAGTTATGGTACATACTGCGTAACCGGCTATCAATGTTCCTGCTGAATCTCTTAGACAGGACCCATCAACAAACATAATGCAATAGTTTTCTTTTAACTGGGCATCCTGTATGTCTGGGCGAGGTTTGGTACAAAGTTCAGTCACCTCAAGACAATCATGCTCAAATTCTTCCCCATCTTTGATTTCTGTATTCTCATTGGGAAGTAGGGTTGCCGGGTTCAGTACAGTGCATCTCTTTAGTGTGACATTTGGTGATCCCAGTATAATCGTCTCATATTTAGTGAGTCGGGCATTTGTCATGTGTTGTGTCTTAGTTTGTGTCAACAGAATTTCAACTGAATGTGGAACCATTACTGTCAGGGGGTATCCTATGACTATGCCTTCACATTGTGAAAGGCTTTGACCAACTGCTGCGACTGCTCGCAAACAAGCCGGTAAGGCTGCTGCGACAGGGTCCAAAGTAGCTGAAAAATATGCTACAGGGCGATTTGCATCTCCGTGGACCTGTGTTAAAACAGACAAAGAACAAGCATCACGTTCATGACAGAACAACAGAAAAGGTTTCTCATAATCAGGCATTCCTAATGCTGGAGCCCTGCACATGCATTCCTTATATTCTAGAAATGATTCAAGCTCCTCTTTTGTCAAAGTGATTGTGTATGGTTCGTCCTTGACTTCTTTTCCTGTCAATTTTATTAAAGGCTTTGAGATGATCGCGAAGTTGGGTATCCACTGGCGACAGTAGCCCACCATTCCCAAGAAAATTCTGACATCTCTTTTTGTTGTTGGGGGATTCATTTGCAAAACAGCTGTTATTCTTTCCTTTGATATTCTTCGGGACCCTTTCTCAATCAGATGTCCTAAGTATTTCACTTCTTTTTGACAGTATTGCAACTTTTCTGGGAGACACCTTGTGTCCATTCTTTCCCAGATGGTTCAACAATGCAATGGTATCATATTTACAACTGTCTCTTGTTTTAGATGCAATCAGCAAATCGTCAATGTACTGCACAAGAGTCGAATTGAAAGGCAGCACAAGAGGTTCCAAATCCTTTTTCAGTATCTGATTGAAGATGGACGGTGACTCAGAAAACCCCTGAGGAATTCTGCACCAACTGTACACCTTATCCAGGAATTTGAAACTGAACAAAAATTGGCTGTCTTCATGAAGAGGTATCGAGAAAAATGCTTGTGATAGGTCTACTACAGTAAACCATTCAGCATCACATGGAACCTGGAACATTATTACTGCTGGGTTAGGTACCACAGGGCAGCATTTTATCACAATTTCGTTTATTTTTCTCAAGTCCTGCACAATTCGAACCTTTCCACAGGGCTTCTTCAAACCCATAATAGGAGAGTTGCACGGACTGCTCAAAACTTCTTTCAGGACTCCCTGTCTGAGAAAATCTGCAATTATTTGTGTCACTTCAATGAGGACATCCTGAGTCATGTGGTATTGTGGCACTTGTGGGAACGCTGCATTCGGCTTTATCTGTACCTTGACTGGTTCTACTCCCTTTATCAATCCCACTTCTTTCCCAGTCAAATCCCACACTTTCTCTGTTACAGTCTCTTGTAAATCGACAGGTAGATCGATCAAGGTAAGCACTGGGAATAAAGTAATTAAAGGGTAATCTTCATTAGTCTCTCCTCCTTCCTCCATGAATTGACTCTCATCTCCCTCATCGTCACTGTTTGTCTGTACTTCTATTCCATCATTGGAACAGGTAATCGAACATTTTGTCTTACATAATAAGTCTCTTCCTAGTAAGGACACTGGGCTTGAATCGCATACAACAAATCTATGCAGGCCTTGGAAATTACCAATATCAACCTGCACTGGATCAGTAATCGGATTAGTCAGGTACTGATTTGCCACACCAACCACTCGTATGGTATGCCCTGAGAGAGGTAATCTCGGGACTTCTGCACTTCGAACTGTAGAGCGTGTAGCTCCTGTGTCGACCTAAAATGAAACCTTATAGCCCATTACTTTTCCCTCTACATATGGGCCTCTCTGATCCACCTCTAAAGATGCTGCAAGCCTGCACTCTTCACTGTCTGAGCTGTCATCTGACCAATCCCCATTCATGTCACTTTCACCTCGTAATGGGAATTGTTGCACAGTGTTGTTTTGGTTTGTTACCTGGCCTGTGACCTGCTGAGGAAGCGTCACCTGTTGCTGTCCCATCGGAGCCATGGGTAATTGCATTTGCTGTCTAGGCACCATAGGAATCTGCTGCTGCATTTATTGCACTGACACTGACTGGAAAAGCGGCATTTGCATCTGCTGCATGGGTTGTACCCCTGGCATTTGCACCAAATTATTCTGAAAATTCGGGTTCTGATGTCTCATTTTTGGACCTCGTGGATTTTGTGATGTACCGACATTAATGCTTTTCTGAACTGCACCATCCTGCACCATATTCGGACAATCCCGTTTCCAATGCCCCATGCCCCCGCACGCATGACATGGTGACATCTTTTTCATTCCCTGACCGTCATTTTGAATAACAACATTATTCATGTCTGAACCACGATTCACAAATCCTCGACCTCTACCTCTCGGCTGTGCCTGAAACGCACCATTCATTTGCGGTTGTTGCGGTATCATTTGCTGAAAACCATTTCCCTGTATTCCAGCTTGTGCAGCCCTTATCTGCATCACCATCACCATCACTTTCTCCTTCAACTTTTTCTGCTTCAACTCAATCTCATCACTACAGTATTTCGCATACTGTAACACTTCATCAATTGGTTTAGCTTGCCAACAAATCAAATGATTCTTAATCATCTGGCTGACCTCCGGTCTCAGCCCTTCGACGAACCTAAACACAAGATGATTCATGTCCTTCGGTTCGATAGTCTCAGTACCACTGTAATGTTTGAACGCTTTTAATAATCTCTCGTAATACGCATGTATTGACTCCTTAACCTCTTGAGAGGTCCGGTCGATTTTCTGCCAATCGGTCACCTTTGGCGACACCTTTTGTTTCAAAAACTCAATTACTTTATGATAATATTTCATCACCTCTTCTGAAGGTGCTCCAGTCACCTTATCTCTTGCCGGCTCCTTCGTGGGCCAATCTACCCCTCTCTTGCACTCGAGCCACAAATCTGGCGGAACAATGATCTCAAACAAAGTATTCAAGTCTTCCCAGAGACACTTTGCAAGCTTCACGAACCTATCTGTCTGTTGATACCACTCGATCGGCTTTTCTCTTAGCCTAGGATAATCATTCGTAAAGGATAAAATGTTTCCCCTAGTCCATGGCACATGCACTAAAACACCACCAGCTGTCTCTCTCATAGGTAAGATTTTCACTGTATCTAGATTAGGTGCGGTCTCAACTTTATTAGACCCTGGGCTATCTCCCTTTCCCTCATCTCTTTTCTTTGCCCATCGGCCTTCCCATTTGTCTAATGCACCCCAAATCTGTGCACTTTGAAACAGTTCTTTCAGGTGTGCCTTCATGCCTGCAGATCTCATGTGTTCAAAATCTTTAGAGTCAAAATCTAATCTGTAGCTCCTTTTCAAATGTTTAGTGTTTCCGATATCGATATTGTATTTGTCTGCCAAATTCGTTAATTTCTGATGTACTTTGCCTACCTCTTTGGTAATCTTGGGGCACAAGTACCTCAACTCTGCCTCAGTGTATGATTCCAATCTATTTACTCCCATTGTTCCTTCCACTAACTCGGCAGCTTCTGCTCCGAGTCGTACAAAATTCAAGTATTCATCTAGTTTTTCTTTCTCAGGTTCAACTGTAGTCACTGTAGTCTTATGCGAGGTACAAGTTTTCTCTAACCACTCATTTAGCTGTTGTACTGTAAAACCCTGCAGTGAAATGTTCCCTGCATGTATCATTGGAGAGTGTGAGGTATTCGTACTCATGGTTTGGGGAGTGAAGACTCCCAACCGTGCTTGACGCATCGCTTCGAGAGGTGCCCTTACTGGACTAAGGTCCATCAAGGGTCTCGGTTGTTCATATACTTGTTCTCCCGGGGCCATTATCTGTGGAGTTGTAATAGGCCCTTCTCTTATCGCTTCCTGAGTCATAACTCCCTGATCACATGTCCCTGTTTTATCCTGTGCATACAACGGCACCGGGGGACCAACAGTAATAGGTAGCGAAATAGCGGCAGGTGTCTGACCTGGTCCCAAGCTTCTTGGAGCTGCAACACCATAAGTCTGCTCTAATGTACCCAGTACAGGTACTATCGGTGGTCCTGCTACGGGGTTATAGCCAGGTATCAGCTGTGGCGGTTGAGACACTAGCTTTGGAGTTGACTCAACCTGTATTAACCTTGGCTTTGTATATATCGGGTCTGGCGGCACCACCAAGTTCGTAGTAGTCTCAAGCACTGGAACATCAGGGTAAATTCCTTTTATCTGCAGTGGAGGCTGCAACTGTATCTGCAAGTCTGGTGCAGTGGGTACACTGACACCATTCTGTATCGAGGTTGTATCGCTAGTCTGTACCGTATCAGTAACTCCCTTCTCCTGCGTCTGGTTCCAAGGATCCAAGCTAGTACTTGGAGCACTGTCACTCACCGCATACGGTGGCGGACGATCATGTGATAATCTATCCATAAATTCCTCATCATCTGAATCATCTTCCTCTTCCCAGGACCTTTTATTTTCTTTAGTTTTGCCTGAATCTTTGTCGGTTTTACAGGAGGCTTTCTTTCCCTGTGTCTCTTCTCCCTGTGTTATTACCGGGAATAACTTTAACCCATCTACAATTCCCCGTCTCCACATTTTGTTCTCATTGTCCCATCTAGCCTCTGCATAGGATTTTTCTGCTCTTTTCAATCTTCTCTGAAACCTTTCTTGTCTATGTTTAATAGACATCAAATCCCAGATCGCCAAAGCCTCGTATTGTGCCGGTCTCGGAGGTGGTTTCTGCGTACTTAACATCCACCTCAAATTTTCTAACACCTTTGGATTAAATGTCCCATGTTCTGGAAACGCTAGACACCCCTCTTTCTCTGTTAATTTGCGCCATTGTTTCATCCATAAACAAGGTGCAACACCCTTTTCTTCAATAACTGTATAAGCTGGAGTACCCTCAGGTGGTGTAGGTTCCCCATCGGTCGCAACAATATACACATCTCCTTTCAGAGCGCTTTTGAATGCCTTGACAAAATTCATTTTTTGCAATTCTTTATTTCGTGTTTGATTAGAAATGGCTTGGTTCCCAGGACGCTCTTCACCTGCCCTTTCTCAACCTATCGCCTCTCACGGACTGCAGCCAATCCGTGCGTGACCCCTCTCGGCATCTGATCTATCTCAGCGCGGCACCACTGACGTCACACTCACACATACTGCAGCTGACAAAGTCTTGCGGCTCGTCCACTCTTCACTGACCCCTTACAACTCATATAAACTAATGCGAATTATTGCGAGCACCTTAAAATGACAACACAAATCTGTTGGTTTACTACAGGAAGGGTAACCCATTCGCTTCAGAACTTTACAGAGAATTCACTTGAAGCCTCGGCCGCTACTCTCTCCTTCTCAATTCCCACATACGCAAGCAGAATTCGACCTGCAAATCCTACTCTCGACTTGTAAATGACTCCTTCTAGTGCACTTTAGAATTTGTCAAATCTCCATCGAAGGTTTCACACATGCATCATAACTCAAAACTCGACTTGTCAACCACGCCCGATTGACCTATTAAACCGCACAGATTACAACATAATCCACATTATCATCATACTCCGGAGTCTTAGACCTCAATAGGTCCGTACACAACAACCAACCATGTGGATAATTTTGAGCAATAAGCGCTACATTCACATGAAGTACGCCGACTTCCCTACTCTCATACTGTGGAGCACGCCCACTCCTGCTAAACAACACTTAATTTGGCATAAATACACCCAAATTTTCACAATCACCTGCAAGATGCATTAGCTTATGTAAGCGCAAAGACCCTAACCACACATACTATGGCGCCGAGAACATTCCCAACTCATTTAGGCAGGCTCCGAGATCCCGGGAAAGCCATGGCGAACCTAGCAACCCATCATCTCTCCAAATTGCATTATCACAGAAAAACAAATTAAACAATGAAACTCCTTCCTAGGGCCCCCAAGGGCCAAACCGTCGCTCTGCTACCAGAACTGTTAACGCGTCCGTCTAAGTTAATTTATACACATCGGGACTCGTTTTAGGCCGATGAATCTTTGGACCCAGTGGTGAGACACCGTAAGACGAGATAACTGATCAATACATCAAACCACATGTCAATAATATTGTTAACATATATCACTACAATGTATTTCACTTTAGACATTAGTAAATTGTCGGCGCAACCTTTCAGTCATGAATAACCACACCTTATTGAAGTTTTGTGAATTTTATTCCCTATTGATTACAATCTATTAGCAAATGTATTAATCTCAAAACCAAGAAGCAAAAGAAACATAATCACAAGACGGCAACTATGGTAAGTTTTCAACAAAGCAAAGATCACCAACATAGGATAATCATATGAAGATAAACAGATCAAAAGGCATAGCACCTCGTAGAAGTCTTAGTTCAGCATAGCACCATGTCAGTCACGTCAATTAAGTCAGTCAAGAAGGACGCCTCATCTAACCACTGATTAGCATTAGCATGTTGGGCTTCATGCAAAACAATTTAAACATCAATTTGGAAAACGTCCAACTAAGGTCTCTAATCAAAAACACACAGCAGTTGGTACCTAGAAAGAAAATGCAAAGTAAGTGAATTTCCATTAGCAACAATAATTACCCTCCTCGGAATAGGTCAGCATACAGGGTCAGTCTTCGTCTTCAGGACATCAGTTAGATCGCCGTCAGTCTATTTAAGCTAAGGGCAAAGGACACCTTCCTCATAAGGAAGAAAGTGTAATGGGGCCGTCTATGGGTGAGGATGGTTTTGTCTAAGTCTCAAATCACCAAATAGAGTGACAGAGTTTCTGGATGCAATCGATATCATTCCCTACCTAATGCTCCTTGTCTCTTGTGTCATGGGTTTTTATCCCTTTTCCAAAATACATTCCCCCAAAATTCTATTGGACAGTCACTACACCACTATCTGTAACCTATCAAATTATACATTAAGTAATGCATTTGTCATTTCATGATATCTCTTGAGTTTCTAATTGGTCTTCATAATTGACGTTTTTCGTAGGTGGCATATCAGGGGTTACTTCATTTTCTGGCACACACATCGGGTCAAGAGTTCTCTTCTCCGCGCTTTAATGTCCTTGAAAGTGTCCACGTTTGTTTCGAAGTCCATAATTTTTATACTAAAGCTGCTAGCATGCAGATGAGAAAATCTAGCATTGTTGCAAATAAGTGAAGAAAAGAACAATTGCTGGGTCATGGCCTTTTGCAAGTCAGCATACTGGAGAAACAGAAAAATACGCTTTAATATGAGAGTTACACAGCTAGTTTTGGACTCACGCTAACTTAAGATGTATGAATTCTAATGAATGCAGTTTTTATACGTATTAATGTTTTCAGTTAATCATAATACAAACAATCATTTCTTACAGTCGACATTAGTTTACACATATGAAAAATTCTCCACGTTTAAAATACGCTTCAATTAATAATATTATTAATGCAGCATTGTTAAACATAAGCATTTCACCTCTATAATAGGTAACGTTTAAACTACGCTCTCTCAACTGTAAACTACTGGGCTGCCTTCTTTTGCTCCCTCTTCCCATATTCTGGAGAGACCTGTGGACCCTTCACCGTTTATTGTTATTCTTGGCCTACTGGAGGATCTGGATAGGGCCGTGGGTGTTGGGGGATGCGGTCCTTAGTTGGGTTAGGTACTTTGATAACCAAGAGGGTTATTGCCCAGGCTTGGAACTTAGATAACCTGCCCATGCTGAAGGCCCTAACCTGCCCACGATGAAGGCCTGGTGCAAGGTGATGGACTGGTGCGAGAAATCTGAGGAACCCAACTCTGCGGTGCGAGGATGTCTCCACAAACATGAGAATGTATGGGGTAAGTGGCTGAGCTATTATGGATTGGAATAATTTGTATGTAAACAGACCTTTCTGGTTGAAGCTGTACTTTACTGCTTGCGCATTAAGGTTTGTTGTTTCAATTCAGAAAGTCGATAAAAATTAGTTTATTAAGAGAAAGAAACATACTTCAAAAAACAAAAATAAACAAAATGTTCAATGAACGAAAATAATGTAATGCAAATATATAATAAAATAATATATAATAATGTAAATATTGTGAATGCAGCACGGAAGAGATGGCCTAAATAAAAAAACAGGGCTATGAATAGTTATTCTTCACCAGTACTTTAAAGAGTACATGCCAACGGCGTGCACTTCATTGTTGCCAACAACAATTGGTGTCTTTTCTTTTTTTACATCTGTAGTTTTCGGGAAACTAAACGGTAACTGAATGAGAGATGCTTCAAGCACTAATTCTGTCAATGATGAAACGGTCATAATTGAACCAATTCCATCTCAACCAAAGACTTTTTGCTATTGGACGTCTTGCAGCCAAAACAAGTAACAACATTCGTAAGGAATGTTGTCTTTAGCATTTGTAGACTTACCATTTATCTTGGTAAATGTAGTTATAAGTATCCAAAGGCAAAATCAAGCTTGGTGGGGACATTAAAACTCATGATCGTAAACCTCACAAGGAATAGCTGATGAGCAAACAGTGCAGAAGAAGGGAAATCGGGGGCTAAATCAGATGCAGAACCATCATCCTCTGTTGGCGAGAAGGTAGGTGCTAAAATCCTTATTTTTATTTAAAAAAAAAAAAATTAAGGCATCATCATTGTTTTGAATGGTTTTGACTGCACTTTCGGACAATATTACTTCAAGTGGTTATGAAGTGAATCATTGGTTCAAAGTCACAGAATAACATTAGAAAATGTGCCTCTCCTACTTTTATTTGTACTAAAATGGTTTTGTTTTCCAAGGGCCAGATATAGTAAGCCAGTGCTTCCCAATTTAGAAGTGTGACCCACTTTTTAGAACAACAACGTTTTGACATGAGGTCGGATTGATTTTTTTTTTTTGTAATATTGGACAGGTTTTCAAAATGTGAGTTACCAAAATAAAATACTCTTTACAATGTTTAAACCTCTGTAACAGACATTGTTAGTAGACATCACAACCTTGCCCACGCCCTTCGATATGTCTTTATAGGGCTGTGGCCGATATATTGATCAGCCCATAAAAGTGGCAGATAGTGAACTGCACTGGAGCTGGAACACTTTTCAGAGTGGGTGCTGGCTTGAGGCATCTGTTCACTAAACTGACAAGGCTTCTGCAAAATCTTGGTGTTGATAAAAAGTAATTTCAGCAGATTTGAAAGACCCCTTCTGCAGCAGAGTATAGGGTAGACCTCATATCCATTTTTGTTTCAAAACAAGGCCCAGTGGTGTATTTTGGAATATATATATATATATATATATATATATATATATCAAAAACGAAGTTGTCCTCATGTGAAAGCGCACTCCCAACAGGTTATATAAACGGGAAGAAAAAGCAAAGCCAGCAACTCACAGTGAATTCTTTAAGCAGTTTCATTATTCCAGGCCTTAAGTTATAAAATCATCTCTGGACACGTGTTTCAAGGTCAATCCTTTCTTCAGCAGAGAAAAATATAAAAGTGTTTCACCCTCGTAGGTGCAGCCAGTGCTGGAGGTGTTCCAGGCATCTCTTTCTTAATGCAAAGACCGGCATGGCTTCAGCTTGTCTAATTACAGGCAATCAGGTTGGGATATTCACAGCAAATCTGACAATTTTACTTTGGATTCGCCTACAACGGTTTTAAACTTTGGTTCATTATTTCGTCTGGCTCCAGCAACCCACTTGGGGCAAAATGAAAAAATTGCAGGACCACCATAACCAGCATGCACTGTACTCACTTGAGAGGCCCACTAGGGCGGACTGGTATTTAAAGAGACTAATCAGGTGCCTGCAACTAGACAAGCTGAAGCCATGCCGGTCTTTTCAACAAGAAAGAAATGCCTGGAACACTTCCAGCATTGGCTGCACCTACGAGGGTGAAACACTTCTACTACTACTGGGTAGTTCCCAAGTTTAGGTGGAGGGCAGCTCCAAAATAGAGCACCCTACAAAATCAGCAACACTCTAAATTTGCTCACCTCAAATGTCTGCTTTTCTAGCAAAGTTTTTAAGCATAGGATTAGCACAGTGTCATCCAAGCCCAGCTAGAAATGGACAAAGGGCCTCATTATGAGTGTGGTGGTCTGGACCACCGCCAATGTGGCAGTCCGACTGCCACATTACAACCCTGGCGTTTCGACCACCAGGGAACTGCCAGCTCTGCTAGGATCTTGGATCCCGCCGGTCTGGCAGTAGGGAAGATCCTAATCTACCAGGGCTGTGCTGCAAGCAGCGCAGCCCTGGGGATTGCAACCTCATTCTCTGCCAGTGGTTTTATGATGATAGCACTGCCATGAAAAGGCTGGCAGAGAACAGGTGCAGGGGGCCACAAGGGGGCCCCTGCATTCCCCATGCAATTGGCATGGGCAGTGCAAGGCCCCTTCGACCAGCACCATCGCAGTGTTCAGCCTCTGCATTGCTGCTGGCTCGATTACGAGCTGGAGACAATGCTGTAGCCTGTTCCTGCTAGGCCAGCGGGTAGAAACTTAGATTTCTGCCCGCCAACCTAGCAGGAAACTCATAATAGCTGCGGCGGGAAGGTTGCCGTGTAGGTGGCGGCCACCCTGTCGGGAGTGTGGCGGATGGAGATTCCCGTCCGCCAAACTCATAATTCGGCTCAAAGTGTTTTGGTATTTATACAGCAAAATGTTTAACCATAGGATTAGCACAGTTCTATCCTCACCCACCTGTAAATGACAAATCCCTATGCTTAAAGATTTACTGATAAAACTATAAAGCACACAAATGTGTTGAAAACTGGTTTCAGAGAACATTTATCATTTGCACAACGTCCAAGTTAAGTCTTGATTTGTTTTGATCCTACAAAAATGTGTGTTTCCAAAATTACAAAAAAGTGCTTCATTTTTACTTTCCTAACTGCTGATGTATTCTGAAACAGTTCATTTACAGATATTTACGTTTTATTGTGTTACACAAATTACATCCTACAGCCTTTCCTTTGACACTCCCTTTACCGTAGAAGGATTGTCACACAGTTCCCTTTAAAACTCCTCTTAGTTTGCACTCAGAGTAAGATAAATAAACACTAGTCCTCAAGTAAAAGAATATGCAGCAGTTTGTCAGAAGGCCTAGCCTGATATTTAACCTTTGTCTTTGAAGTACAGCAATTGTGAGAAGATTTAAGTTGTAAAGCAGCTTTATTTATTGCTCTTAAGGCAACCCACCAGAAATCGGCCTGGAACCCAACTGTTGGGAAACACTATTCTAAACCATTTATTGGTCTCAAACTCTGCAGTTTGTTGAATCACACCCACTAAATGGCTTTTTACTTTACTTAACCAATTTTATGATTTAGAAAATGGGCACCAAATTGGAAAATGAGTTTAGAAATGCATACCGAAACGCAATTTGAAGGAGTCGTGTTTAGGGCTCCCCTTCCAAACTGTGATTCACAATGGAATGTACAGTGGTTTGCATCTGAAAGTTTGGTTGGAAACTATAGAAAAATGACTGAATCATCAAAGGAGGTGACAACCCATTTGCAAAAGGGAACAGTCTCCCTGGTACCATTTGCTCTTTGTGAATGTTAAAAAACAGAAAACGTTTGTTGGGGAGTGGGTAGTCGTCCAGTAGATCACAACCAACTATAACAAACCCTTTTAAAAAAAAAAAAAACTTTCTTTTAAATGCACCCTCATTTCCTTAAAGGAAAATGGGATGCATTTAAAACAAAGTTTACTTTATTTAAATGTGATCACAGACACAGTTGTGTGCTGACATTTAAGGCCCTCATCAGACTAACAGCCCTGAGATAGCATCCAAATGGAATAAGCTGAATTTGGAACATACCTCATTTATGTTCATGAGGTAATTGGATTGAAACTCAATCCGACTGGTGATTTTGCAGATTGACCTAATAGTATTTAGATCTGATCAAAAAACTAAGTGGATTCGCACAAACGTGATGCAACATTTGCAGCCATTTTTTGCAAATCCAATGTTAGTACATCTGAATATTTATTGATTATGAAGAAAAACTACAGAAAGCGTTTACAAGATTGAAAAAAACAGCTTAAGGTTATTATCTGAACCAAATGTGCGGTTAAAACTGGCTTCTCACACTCAACTTAGTATGCACAGTTTGTGACCTGTGTGTATACATGAAAGGCACTGAGGGCCTCATTTACTGTGTTTTGGCACAGAGCAGCAACGCAAGTCTTTTCACATGTGCCACCTTGCATCAAAACAAAAGGGCAGGAATACGCTGTATCTGTCCCCTTAACTGGTGCACAAATTGCTGCCTAGCACAAATGCAAGCATCCCTGCACCATGGTGCAAGGGTGCCTGCCTTGCTGGAATGATTGCTTATGTGCAGGAAGGGACGCCTTCCTGCATACAATCATTAGTGGTCTTTTCCTCTTTCTATGTGTATTGCTAAATGCAGCACACCTTGAAAGAGGGAAAACGGGGAGAAATAATGTTATTTCTCCCTGTTGTGCCACTTTAACACCACCCTGGAGGTGGTGTAGGAATCGGACACATTCCCAGACTTGTAAATCTGGGAATGCATCAAATTCGGTCAGATTCCATGGGTGTTGCTGTGAGAACACTCCTAGCAACACCCATGGAACGCCCCTTTCACTTAGTGTTATGCGTGAAAGAGGTCCATATTTACAAAGCCATGCAAGGCCATGCAAGATGGCTTTGTGCGGCCTTGTAACTACGTGATGGTACACTGTGCCACTGGAAAAAAATGACGCTCCGGTGGTGCATTGTGCCGCAAGGGCCTTGAAAATGAGGCCCTGAGTCTATAAACAGTCTAAGTGGGCAGTGGATGCAATGCACTGCTTATTATCTCACATTCAATGTACAGCCACATCTTCAACCCACAAAATACTTCTTTGCAAAAGTGGCTGTAATTGCAATGCAATCAGTAAAAGACTTGTCTTTGAGCCAAGCCCTGATCCCAGAATAGGAAAAGTAAGCACAGAGAGTGGTAGAAAGCTGTGCTTAGTGGACTCTCACTGCTGCAGCTTCTACAGGGAGTCCACTGCAGAAGACAGTGTCCGCCAAGCTCAGAGTGCATTGGTGAGAGCTATGGGTGCATACATTACCAGCTGGCTATAGCCGAAGGTTTTGTCCAATGGGTTCTTGAGACCACAATGTGTACCCACAGCCAGAAAGACACAGATGGAAGGCACACTCTGTGGCAAGGGAAGATAGTCCATAGCATGGGCAAGTCGACATCCTGCTACCATTGCCCAGTGGGCACCGTCATGTCATAATCCATGCTGTAATAAAGTTATTGTTTGTTTTCTTACATCAAATAATGTGTGTTATAAAATGAAACATTCCTTTGAAGTGTAATTTCCAGAGCATTATGGTTAGACTCCAATATGTAGAAACCACAATAATTACTTGTTATGGTGTGCTATGCTGCCATCACTATGTAAACTATGCAGTTCCCAAAATGCCATGCATATAACCCTACTGTTAGAAATGGGGTCTATAGTTAGCAGAGGTATCCATCTTTGTCCAAAAAGGGACCACAATCTTAGTCGGGGTAAGTCACACACAATCCAAATTATCCTGTGCCCACCCTATGGTAGGTTGGCACTGAGCAGTCAGGCTTAACTTAGAAGGCAATGTGTAAAGTATTTGTGCAATAAATCATAAAGTAACACAGTGGAAACACCACAACAGCACACCACAGTGGTGCAGAACAATATATCTGGTTAAATTAAGGTCAAAACGATAAAGATTCAATAAGCACAAGTTGAGATAGCACTTTTGAAATATTAAAGAGTCTTAAATCTTAGAAATCAATAGTTGTCTCTTGTTACCTGGTTTGAGTAAAAACTAACATGCATGGTGACTGAAGATGAAGAGATGCGTGAAAAAATAGGGTGTGCTTTGGATTTTCCGGCGCGGCATACGATGCGTCGTTTCTTTCCATGCTGCAAGGGGCTTTGCATCAATTTCCAGTGTGAAGGCCTGGTTCCTAACTGCGACGCGGGGATCTTTTTGATGCCCACGGATGATGTGTTGAAATCCTGGGCATACGGGACTAAGTCACAGGTGTTTCATCGATGCGGTATGGTGATGTGTCGAATTTTCTGTTGCACGTCAGGCGCTGCGTCGATTCTTCACTTAGAAGTCGGGCTGCATTGTTCCGGTTCAGATGTGCGTCGACCCGGTAGGGCTGTGCATTTAATTTCCGGCCGTAATGCAGGCCCCGCATTTGGAAGATAACCTCTTTCTAGCATTGTTACCCCCAGTTTTGGCCTGTTTGTGAGTATATGTCAGGGTATTTTACTGTCTTACTGGAATCCTGCTAGCCAGGACTCCAGTGCTCATAGTGAAAACCCTATTTGTCAGCGTTTTTTATATGTCTCACTGGGACCCTGCTAGCCAGGACCCCAGTGCTAATAGTTTGTGGCCTGTATGTGCATCCCTGTGTAGTGCCTAACTGTGTCATTGAGGCTCTGCTAAACAGAACCTCAGTGCTTGTGATGCTATTAATTGTATTTGACCAATGACTTTGTGTTTCACCACTGCGCATATTAGTTGCTCAGTGCTCACTAGTAGCACATTATATGTTTTGTTCAGTTTATCCGCCTATTGGCTTTGACATGGCATTAGCCATTACTTTCTGTATTCAGTTTAGCCGCCTATTGGCTTTGACATTGCATTAGCCATTACATTCTGTATTCTGCCTATTGGCTTTGACATGCTGTATTCAGTTTAGCTGCCTATTGGCTTTGACATGGAGTTGGCCATTACATTCTGTATTCTGCCTATTGGCTTTGACATGCTGTATTCAGTTTAGCTGCCTATTGGCTTTGACATATTAGACCTTACATTTTGTATTCAGCTCAGCTGCCTATTGGCTTTGACATGACATTAGACATTACATTTGATATTTAGGTTAGCTGCCTATTGGCTTTAACGTGGAGTTAGACATTGCAGTTGAGAATCCAGGCTGTATTCTTCCAAGCTGTGTTTTTCCACAAGATGAACCAAGCTGTTTTCTTCACACCAGACTAGACCTGATAAGAGAGAGTACTTTTGGTGTTTTCCTTTCTGCTCAGGCTTGGGAAGAGGAGAAGTCTAGGAGATCTGGCCAGTCTCCAAAGGCTTGCGTGGTTTTCCCGAGTCTGAGAGGAGGGGGCACGCTTTTGTAAGGACGACTCGGGGCTACAGTGAGTTAGATTCGAATCTGCTTGACTTCAGGCTGGAACTAGGCGACAGTTGCCAGTCTCCCGTTTGGGTAGATAATCTCTTTCTCGTAGTTGACCGGAGTCATCAACTTGCAGACCCCAAAAAGATGAAGCTGAGTTAGGCCCTGCAGCGTTGCTCAAACGGTGATGAATTTAACTTTTATGCTTTGCTAATATAATCTGCTGTGTACATTGCAACTGAGAAGTACTGTGATATATTTTGTTTTCATTGCTGCGACTACTTTTACTCATTTGAACGTGTGCCTGAAGTCTATTAATTTGTCTCTCAAGAACTTGTGGGTGGGGAAGAATTAACAACAATAAAGGTCTTCTTTGAACTCAGAAGTGCATTCCAGAGAGGTTCTGTAAGCTCCGATAGGAGATAAGTAGGAACGCAGAACAGTGCTTATGCTCTATCTGCCTTTAAAATTGTCACTCTAGGCTAGTGACCATTTTTACCAATTCTAATTGGCACACTGAAACACCTTATAATTCCCTAGTATATAGTACCTAGGTACCCAGGGTATTGGGGTTCCAGGAGATCCCTATGGGCTACAGCACTTCTTTTGCCACCCATAGGGAACTCAGACAAATCTTACACAGAACTGCCACTGCAGCCTGAGTGAAATAACACACACGTTATTTCACAGCCATTTTACACTGCACTTAAGTAACTTATAAGTAACCTATATGTCTAACCTTTACCTAGTAAAGGTTAGGTGCAACGTTACTAAGTGTGAGGGCACCCTGGCCCTAGCCAGGGTGCCCCCTCATAGCTCAAAGCAATTTCCCCGGACTTTGTGAGTGCGTGGACACCATTACACATGTGCACTACATATAGGCCAATACCTATATGTAACTTCACAATGGTAACTCCGAAGTTGGCCATGTAACATGTCTAAGGTCGTGGAATTGTCCCCTCATGCCAAATCTGGTATTGGGGTGCCAATCCCATGCATTCCCGGGGCTCCACTATGGACCCCGGGTACTGCCAAACCAGCTCTCTGGGGTTTTCTCTGCAACTACCGCTGCTGCCAACCCACAGACAGGGTTCAGCCCTCCTGGGGTCTGGGCAGCCCAATCCCAGGAACTCAGAACAAAGAATTTCCTCTGAGAGAGGGTGTTACACCCTCTCCCTTTGGAAATAGGTGTTAAGGGCTGGGGAGGAGTAGCCTCCCCCAGCCTCTGGTAATGCTTTGAAGGGCACAGATGGTGCCCTCCTTGCATAAGCCAGTCTACACCAGTTCAGGGAACCCCCAGTCCCTGCTCTGGCATGAAACTGGACAAAGAAAAGGGGAACAACCACTCCCCTGTCCATCACCACCCCAGGGGTGGTGCCCAGAGCTCCTCCAATGTGTCCCAGACCTCTGCCATCTTGAATCCAGAGGTGTGAGGGCACAATGGACGCCTCTGAGTGGCCAGTGCCAGCAGGTGACGTCAAAGACCCCTCCTGATAGGTGCTTACCTCACCAGGTGGCCAATCCTCCTCTGAGGGCTATTTAGGGACTCTCCTGTGGGCTTTTCCTCCGATAATGACTTGCAAGAATTCAACAGAGTTCCTCTGCACCTCTCTCTTCGACTTCTGCCAAGGATCGACTGCTGACTGCTCCTGGACGCCTGCAAAACTGCAACAAAGTAGCAAGAAGCCTGCCAGTGACATTGTAGCGCCTAATCCTGCTGGCTTTCTCAACTGCTTCCTGGTGGTGCATGCTTTGAGGGCTGTCGAAGAAATCTCCTGTGGGTTGACAGAATCTTCCCCCTGCTCCAGCAGGCATCAAACTTCAGCATCACCAGTACTCTGGAACCCCTCTCATCCTGACGAACATGGCCCCTGGAACACAGGTGGGGGACCCAAGTGACCCAGACTGTCCAGTGGTCCAACTGTCCAAATTTGGAGGAGGTAAGTCCTTGCCTCCCCTTTCCAGACAGTAATCCAGCTGCTAGAGCCTCTGTGCACTTTTGCAAAGAATCCTTCATGCACAGCCTAGGCCAGGTCCCCAGCACTCCGGCCTGCATTGCTCAACTCGCTGAGTTGACCACCGGCTTCGTGAGACCCTCTTTTGTAGTGTTGAGATGGCCGCTGTGCTCAGTTTTCTTGAACTTGTGTTTGAGTACTTCTGCGGGTGCTGCCTTCTTGTGTGTGGGCTCTCTGTGTTGCTGAGGGCCCCCTCTGTCTCCTCTTCCAAGTGGCGACATCCTGGTCCTTCCTGGGCCCGGGCAGCACCCTTTTTCTTCAACTGCAACCTTTGCAGCTAGCAAGGCTTGTTTGCAGTCTTTCTCCAAACAAACAATGCTGTATCCTCCAGCACTCTGTGGGACATCTTCTGCACAAAGGAGAAGTTCCTAGCACCTTTCGTTGTTGCAGAATCTTCAGCTCCTTCCATCCGGAGGCAGCCATTTTGCACCTTCATCCGGGGTTAAGTGGGCTCCTGCCCCACCTGGACACTTTCGTGACTCTTGGACTTGTTCCCCTTCCTTTACAGGTCCTCAGGTCCAGGAATCCGTCTTCAGTGCTTTGTAGTCTGTTGTGGTCTTTGCAGAATCCTCTATCGTGAGTTTAGTGTGTTTCTGGGGAAGTATTATCACTTTACTCTTACTTTTCAGGGTCTTGGGGTGGGGTATCTTGGACACCCTTAGGCCCATATTTATACTTTTTTAGTGCCACATTTGCATCTTTTTTTGACGTAAAAGCGGCGCAAACGTACAAAATACAATTATATTTTGTAAGTGTGCGCTGCTTTTGCGTCAAAAAGCAGCGTAAATGGGGCGCTAAAAAAGTATAAATATGGGCCTTAGTGTTTTCTTACACTCCCAGCGACCCTCTACACACTACACTAGCCTAGGGGTCCATTTGTGGTTTGCATTCCACTTTCAGAGTCTATGGTTTGTGTTGCCCCTAGGCCCATTGCATCCTATTGTATTCTACAGTGTTTGCACTACTTTTCCAACTGTTTACTTACCTGATTTTGGTTTGTGTGTATATTTTGTGTATTTTATTTACCTCCCAAGAGAGTATATCCTCTGAGATACTTTTGGGATATTGTCACTAAAATAAAGTACCTTTATTTTTTGGTAACTCTGGGTATTGTGTTTCTTATGATATAGTACCTATATGATATAAGTGGTGTAGTAGGAGCTTTGCATGTCTCCTAGTTCAGCCTAAGCTGCTCTGCTATAGCTACCTCTATCAGCCTAAGCTGCTAGAACACTACTAATCTACTAAAAAGGGATAACTGGACCTGGCACAAGGTGTAAGTACCATCAGGTACCCACTATAAGCCAGGCCAGCCTCCTACACTGCATCGATTCTTCACTCGGGAGTCGGGCTGCGTCATTCCAGTTTGCCTGTGTGGCAATTTTCTCGTCGCAAGACTAGGTGTGCGTTGTTTCCGGCAGACTGTGCTGCGATTTTCAGTGCACAAGGAGTTCCTTGAAGAGATGAAGTCCTTTTGGCCCTGAGATTTCAGAAAACAGGAGGCAAGCTCAATCCAAGCCCTTGGAGAGCACTTCTCAGCAAAGTCAGAGGGCAGCAGGGCAACAGCAGGGCAGCAGTCCTTCACAGCAAAGCAGTCCAGATGGGTCCTTTGGGCAGCCAGGCAGTTCCTCTTGACAGGTTGCAGGTTCAGGTCCAAAAGTGTCTGAGATGGTGGGGTCAGAGGCCCAGTTTATATACCCAAAGATGCCTTTGAAGTGGGGGAGACTTCAAATAGTGGTTTTGAAGTGCATAAGGTCCCCTTTTAGTATAGGTCTGTCTGTCAGGGTCCCAGTAGGGGGTTAGGAAGTGGATTGAGTAAGGGTGGGCCACTAGCCTTTAAAATATGTAAGTATCAGGCCCTCCACCATCCCAGCCCAGGAAGACCCATTCAGTATGCAAATGAGTGCAGGTGGGACTGAGTATCCTGTGTTTGTGGTTGTCTGAGTGAAATGCACAAGGGAGCTGGCAACCAGCTCAGCCAGACATGGTTTGGAGACAGGCTATAAGGCACAGATGGACTTTAAGTGCAGGGAAATGCTCACTGTTAGAAATGGGATCTTTGGTTGACAGTCAGGTTATCCCTGTCCAAGCAAGGACCCTCACTCTAGTCAGGGTAAAAGAGAATCACCGTCAGCTAACCTCCGCTCACCCCCTTGGTAGCTTGGCCCAAGCAGGCAGGCTTAACTTCAGAGTGCTAGGTGTAAATTATTTGTACCAACACACACAGTGATTCAATTAAAACACTAAAACATGACACAACACAGGTTTAGAAAAATAGAAAATATTTATCTAAACAAAACAAGAACAAAATGACAAAAATCCAACATACACAAGTGGTTATTAATTAAAATGCAAAAAGATTCTTCATGTTCATTTAGACACAATGCTAAAGCTGTTAGCGTAAAAATATACCTGGGCCGTGTCAAAATAACCTGCACGGGTGAGTGTGCTTCGAAAAAGGTAAGCGGGCGTCGATTTCTCACCTGCAAGCAAGGTCATGTGTCGTTTCTCCTTCTCCTGTCTGATCGGCGTGTGTCATTTCTTTCCCCACAGGAGAGAGATGCATTGATTCGGACAAAACACCTCGGGTCCGGGCAGGCTTGCGTTGTTTTTCCATGTCCAGCGATGTTGCGTCGATGGAGGCTCCTTCAGCGATGCCGACTGTCGTTTCTCCAGCCGCGTGAGTCAATTTCACAGCCGCACTGCGTCACTTTCAGCCACGGAGAAGGGGGTGCGTCGTTTCTTTAGCCGCTCATGGAGGTTTGTGCTTGGATTTCCAACCTTGGTCGATCCGGATAAAACACCTCGGGTCCAGGCAGGCTTGCGTTATTTTTCCGTGCCCAGCGATGTTGTGTCGATGCAGCCTCAGTCAGCGATGCCCAGCGTCGTTTCTCAAGCAGCATGCATCAATTTCACAGCTGCGCTGCAAGAACTGCGTTGATTTCAGCCGCGGGGCCGGCGGGGCATTGTTTATTTAGCCGCTCTCGGAGGTTGCATCGGAAATATCCCCATGCGGCAATCTGTCCGTGGATTTCCAACTTTGGCCTACCAGCTTCACCTGTCAAGGCCCCAGGAACTGCATAGGGCACCACTTGGCAGGAGTCTCAGCAGAGGCTCTAGGTGCTGGCAGAAAGACGTTGTTGCTGTCCCTGAGACTTCAACAACAGGAGGCAAGCTCAGTTTCAAGCCCTTGGAGAGTTCTTCACAAGCAGGAAGGCACACAAAGTTCAGTCTTTGTCCTCTTACACAGGCAGAAACAGCAGCTGCAGGATAGCTCCACAAAGCACAGTCACATGCAGGGCAGCTCTTCTTCCTCAGCTCTTCAGTTCTTCTCCAGGCAGAGGTTCCTCTTGGTTTCCAGAAGGGATCTAAAGTTTGTGGTTTTGGGTGCCCTTCTTGTACCCATTTTGACTTTTGAAGTATGCTTACTTCAAAGAAAACTCTCTCTTGTTTGTGAAATCCTGCCTTGCCCAGGCCAGGCCTCAGACATACACCAGGGGGTTGGAGACTGCATTGTTTGAGGGCAGGCAGAGCCCTTTCAGGTATGAGTGGCCACTCTTCCCCTCCCTCCTAGCACAGATGGTTCATCAGGATATGCAGGCTACACCCCAGCTCCCTTTGTGTCACTGTCTAGAGAGAGGTACAAACAGCCCAACTGTCAAACTGACCCAGACAGGGAATCTACAAACAGGCAGAGTCACAGAATGGTTTAAGCAAGAAAATGCTCACTTTCTAAAAGTGGCATTTTCAAACACACATTCTTAAAATCAACTTTGCTAAAATATGTGTTTTTAAATAGTGAGCTCAGAGACCCCAAACTACACGTCTATCTGCTCCCAAAGGGAATCTACACTTTAATCATATTTAAAGGCAGCCCCCATATCAACCTATGAGAGGGATAGGCCTTGCAACAGTGAAAACCGAATTTAGCAGTATTTCATTGTTAGGACATATAAAACACATTAGTATATGTCCTACCTTGAACATACACTGTACCCTGCCTTTGGGGCTACCTAGGGCCTACCTTAGGGGTGCCTTACATGTAAGAAAAGGGAAGGTTTAGGCCTGGCAATTGGGTATACTTGCCAAGTCGAATTGGCAGTTTAAAACTGCACACAGAGACACTGCAGTGGTAGGTCTGAGCCATGTTTACAGAGCTACTATTGTGGGTGGCACAACCAATACTGCAGACCCACTAGTAGCATTTGATATAAGGCTGTGGGCACCTCTAGTGCACTGTACTAAGGACTTACCAGTAAATCAAATATGCCAATCGTGGATGAACCAATTACATACACATTTTGTATAGGAGCACTTGCACTTTAGCACTGGTTAGCAGTGGTAAAGTGCCCAGAGTGACAAAAACAGCACACATCAACTACCTTGGAAACAGAGGCAAAAACTTAAGAGAGACCATGCAAGGATGAAAAGACTAACACTCACTTTCTAAAAGTGGCATTTCTAAAATAGTAAGATGAAATCCAACTTCACCAAAAGCATGATTTTGTATTACCATTATGGACCATACTAAATATGACCTGGTTACCCTTTTCTGGTCAGAATCTACCACTCAAACAGCATATGAGGGTAGCCCTAATGCAATCCTATGAAAGGAGCAGGCCTCGCAGTAGTGGAAAATGAATTTAGGAGTTTTATATTACCAGGACATATAAAACACACATGTACATGTCCTGCCTTTTACATACATAGCATCCTTCCCTGGGGGTTACCTAGGGCCTACCTTAGGGGTGAGTGATATGTAGAAAAAGGGGAGTTTAAGGCTTGGCAAGTACTTTTAAATGCCAAGTTGAAGTGGCAGTGACACTGCACACACAGGCCTTGCAATGGCAGGCCTGAGACATGGTTAAGGGACTACCTATGTGTGTGGCACAACCAGTGATGCAGGTCCCCTAGTAGCATTCAGTCTATAAGCCCTGGGCACATGTAGTGCACATTACTACGGATGTACAAGTAAATCAAATATGCCAATTGGGTATGAACCAATGTAACCATGTTTAAGGGAGAGAGCATATGCACTTTAGCACTGGTAAAGTGCGCAGAGTCCTAAAGCCAGCAAGAATAGTGTCAGAAAAGGAGAGGGAGATAAACAAAAAGTTGGGGGATGACCACGCTAAGGATGGCAGGTCCAACATGTGTGTTCTCCCAGCGGAAAGTGGGGAGAGCTACCCAACCCCTTGGGAGCTCTCATCGCTAAGGCAGAAGTATCTGGAGAGACCATCAGCACTGGCGTGGCCAGTCCCCGGGCGATGCTCCACCGTAAAATCCATCCCCTCTAGGGAAATGGACCACCTCAAGAGTTTAAGTTTTTCACCCCTCATCTGAGGGGCCTGTGGTCTGTCTGAACCCGGAAGTGAGTCCCAAACAGGTAGGGTCTCAGCTTTTTCAGTGCCCAGACCACAACAGATACTTCTCTTTCTATGGCACTCCACCTCTGTTCCCGTGGTAATAGTCTTCTACTAATAAGCACTTAAGACTGGTTGGTCTAGGCCCTCCTCATTCAGCTGTGTTAGAATTGCCCCATGCCATGCTCTGAAGCACCTGTCTGCAAAGAACTCCTTGGATTAGTCAGGGGCCCTGAGCACGGGAAGCCTCTGTCCAATTCACCAACCTGGGTTGTTTCTTAGATGTGAGTTCTGTTAAGGGGGCCTCTACGGTGCCATAGCCCTTAACAAATCTGCAGTGGTACCTGGTGAGACCCAAGAAGACCCTCACCTCAGTTTGGATTCTAGGTTGTTGCCAGGCCTTGATTGTTTCAATCTTCACTTGGATGGGCTGCATCTTGCCACCACCTACTAGGTGTCCCATGTACACCCCGGAACCCTGCCCAATCCAGCAATTACTGGCCTTGATGGTCAGGCCTGCCTGTTGCAGAGCCTGAAACACCTCCTTTGAGGTGGAGCAGGTGTTCCTCCCAGCTGGAACTGTAGAGGGCGATGTCGTCTAGGTAGGCTGCGCAGAACGTATCCCTCCCAGCTAGGACAGCGTTAACTAACCGTTAGAAGATAGTGGGGGCATTCGTCAACCCAAAGGGCATCACTCTGAACTGGTAATGTCCTTCAGGGGTGGAAAACGCAGATATCTCTTTAGCCACCTCAGTCAAGACGATCTGCCAGTACCCTGAGTTGAGATCAAAGGTACTGAGGAATTAGGTAGTACCTAGCCTGTCTACGAGCTCATCAGCTCGGGGGATGAGGTGAACATCTGTCTTTGTGACAGAGTTGAGACCCCAGTAGTCCACACATAACCTAAGTTCTGGCTTGGCACCGGGAGTGGCAGCCTTGGGAACCAGCACCACAGGGCTTGACCAGGGGCTGCTGGACATCTCAATCACCCCAAGAGCCAGCATCTTGGCAACTTTCTCCTTAGTGCTAGTCCTCACCTTGTCTGACAACCTGTACATTTTATTCTTTACAGGGGAACTGTCTCCCATGTCAATATCATGGACACAAAAGTGTGTGAGTTGAGAGGTGAGGGAAAACAGGGAGGGGCACTGTTCCAGTAACTGGTAGCAGTCGCTTCTCTGATCCAGGGTCAGGTAGTCAGAGATTGACACCCTCCACTGACTCATCACCTTCTTTGGCAGAGAGGAGGTTGGGGAGAGGTTCACTCTCCTCTTCCATATCCTCATCTGTCACCAGAAGCAAGCTGACTTCAGACCTCTCAAAATGAGGCTTCAGTCGGTTCTGGTGGAGCACCCTTAGAGGGTTTCTAGGGACTTGAGATCCACTAAGTAAGTGGTCTCCTTCTTACGATCCTTGATTTCAAATGGGCCAGCCCAGCTGTCCTGAAGGGCCCTAGGCTCTACTGGGTCCATCACCCAAACTTTATCACCAGGTTGAAACACCACCAGGGTGGCCTTCTGGTCATACTATTGTTTTATAACCTCTTGACTGACCTTGAGGTTGCTCTTGGCCTGTTTTCAGAAGCACTGCATCTGGTTGCGGAGGGTCAGCATGAAAAATGACCACATTCTGGGGGGTTTCCTGGGAGCCTTCTCCCACCCCTCTTTTACTATGCTTAGGGGTCCCCTGATAGGGTACCTATAGAGAAACTCAAAGGGGCTGAATGCCACCCCTTTCTGGGGCACCTCTCTATAAAGAAAGCAAAGGCATGGCAAGAGGATGTCCCACTTATGCCTCATGGCCCCAGGGAGGCCTGTGATCATGACTTTCAAGGTCTTGTTGAATCTCTCCACAAGACCAGTGGATTGAGGATGGTAAGGGGTTGTGAACCGGTAGGTCACCCCACACGCATCCCACATAGACTTCATGTATGCAGACATTGAGTTTGTGTCCCTGTCAGACACAATCTCCTTCGGGAATCCCACCCAAGTAAATATCCCCATCAGACCTATGTCACTGCCGGTGCAGTCACTGTCCTCAGAGGGATTGGCTCTGGGTAGCGGGTGGCATGGCTCACCAAAAACAGAATAAATCTGTTGCTTAAGGCAGTCTTGGGGTCCAAGGGACCAATGACATCAATGCCCACCCTTCCAAAGGAGGTGCCAACGACTGGGAGTGGGATCGGGGGGCCTTGAGTCTTTTCCCTGTCTTCCCACTAGCCTGGCAGGTTAGGCAAGACCTACAGAATGCATGTGAGGCCATCCGCATTTGGGCTAATAAAAGTGGGTGACAAGCCTGGCAAAGATCTTGTTTTGTCCCAAATGTCCTGTGAGGGGGATGTCATGAGCCAGACCCAGTTAGATGGCCCAGTAGCACTGGTGGACCACCAGAACACGTGCTGCCCCAACCTCTGGCACCTTAGGCTCACTGTAGAGGAGCATTCTCACAATATATACGGTGGTCGCCAGAGGCTTCACCTGCTGCTTGGGTTGAGTCCTGTTGCCTCATACCCTCAAGAGTGGGGCATTCATTCTGCACCTGGCAGAATCCCCCCTGGTTGGCCCACCCTCAACTTGCCAGCCAGCAAGCTCAGGTAGGTTACCCAGGGCAGCAATGTCCTCCTCAGTTGGTTCAGGGTCTTCCTTCTCAGGGACCCCGTCAACCACTGTGGGAACTTCTGGGACCGGTTTCCCGTGCCACTTGCCCCACTCCTTGGCAGCTGTCTGGGCCATTGTTCCAGGCTCCAGACACCCTTGACTCCCTTCCCGGGCAGCCACGGACCTTGTGGTCATGCAGACCCACTCAGGCAAACCTAACATCTCCAGGTGAGACCTGAGCTCTACCTCCTTCCAGGTAGTATGGTCAAGGTTGTTGACTAACAGACAATCAAAAGGCATGGCAGGACTCACAGCTACTTTTAGAGTACCAGAGACCCCACCCCACTCAAAGGGAACCAGAGCTACTGATAGGTGGCTCTCAAAATTGTCAGCGATTATAACCTGGTGGAATGTATTGGGGATGACCTGCTCTGCTGACACCAGTTGACCACTGACAGTAACCATACTGGCTCCTGTGTCATGCAGAGGCACAACCTTTTGACCATTAATGGTGAACCACTGCCTATGCTTGAAGTATTAGCAGGCATGTGGGCTTTTGGCACCATTTCCGCATCTCCCAGTGACACTAGGGACACCTCTATCTGTTCCCCAAATTAAACTGGGACTACCTTCTCCCTGAGTGCTACACTAGCCAACCCTAGTGTCTGCTCTCCAATGGGGGTGGGGGGCTGTGACCTCTTGGGACACTTGGAGATGCCCTTAGAATGACCATACCTCGTGCACTCTGTACATTGGAGTACAAACCTCCCTTTCTTATATTCAAGGAATCCTGGTTTCTTTGCAGAATCAGGTTGGGACTGGGTACCACTATCCCCTTAGGAATTATTTTGGGGGCCTTTTGAGAACTTGTTATTTTTAAGTTTTTCTCCCCCCTCTTTCTTCTGGTAGGAATCCTGACCACCTTCATGGCTCTTCCACTATAACGTTCTCTTGTAACGGGCTTCTGCCCAGGCCCTCACTACCTTTTGGTACTCCTCCTTCTTGGAGGCTCACCAGGTAGGTACTCTCATCCCCTTGCAGAACCCTTTCAACTGGCTGGCAGTACCATCTTAGCTAGGTCAAACTCTACAGGTTCTCCTTGAGACCCAGCCAGAGACATGTTGTTTAGGATTACATTAAAATGTCAAGCAGGAAAAAGTGCAGCAAAAAGAGAACAAATTAAATTGACCTTTAACTGTGGGTAGGTAGTGTACACGTAGGTATTGCATGTCACTACACAAACACAAGTCCTATCCTGACCGCTGATCACCAATGTTAGAAATGGGGTCTCTAATTGGCAGAGGTGCTTTGTGCCAATAGGGACCACAATCCTAGTCAGGGTAAGTCACACACAGTCCAAATTATCCTGTGCCGACCCTCTGGTAGCTTTGCATTGATCAGTCAGGCTTAACTTAGAAGGCAATGTGTAAAGTATTGTGCAATAAATCATAGAGTAACACAGGGAAAGCACCACAAAAGTGCACCACACTAGTTTAGAACAATATGATATTTATCTGGTTAAATTAAGGTACAAATGATAAAGATTCAATAAGCGCAAGTTGAGATATCACTTTTGCAATTTTAAAAAGAGTCTTAAATCTTAGAAATCAACAGTTATCTCTTGTTAACACAAAGTACCTGGTTTGCGTAAAAAATAACACGCACGGAGACCGCAGAGGAGGCGATGCGTGGAAAAATATGGTGTGCGTCGGATTTTCCAGCGCAGCACAGACAATGCATTTTTTCTTTCCATGCTGCACATTACTAGGGACTTACAAGTAAATCAAATATGCGTTAAGGCTGTCAGGTCTACCACCTGCATAAGTGAAAATACAAAGGACATCAACAAAAACACAACATGCAACACAAACAATTATGTGAAGACCATGCCCCAGGACAGCATTTTAATGAGGCCTGTGATATAGAAAAATCTGCCTATATATATATATATATATATATATATATATATATATACAAACAGCATTTCTAAATTTGAAAGCTTTTAGAAACTAACTAAGTAACTGATGGCGTGTTATGCCAGGAAGATTTTCTCCCCGTTACTGGTTCAGAAACCACACATGCGCAAGTGAGACACCATCCTTATTCTCACGTATTGAGGTCAAGTCGATCTTTGGACCTGGTGAAGAGTAGTAGTCAGATTCATTCAATCACAAATCAATTACACCGTACAATAAACAATGCTAAACACCATAAACAGCAGGAGAAACAATGTAAATTGGCAAAATCCCTGCTAGATGATACTAGAGTATTTAGATTCAGGGGAAATTAGCACACCCTATTGAGGATGGGGCAAGTATTACTGATTTTACCTGCATGGTTCTGGCATGCATTGCATGGCAAACCCATGTAGGGAAAATTCAGACTGGATTCCATGCACGGGGAGAAAACTCCCTGCACATCAGGCCATTTATATTTTGTTTGGAGAAAACATACTCTACCCTAGGAGTTTGTTTTCTTTACAAACACAATTATTTTCAGAAATTACATTTTAACGTGGCACCCCCTTTGTGCTAGAAAGGGAACAGCTTTCTAAGTAGGCCAGGCCTTCCTCACCCAGGATGTCACCATCTTCCTAGTGATCCAGCAAACTGTTCCACTTAAATTCCAAAGCCTTAAATTCTTCAATTGGTTTCAGTCATTCAGTCACTCAATGAACTACACTCACACACACAGTTAATATACAATCATTCACTCACCCCCGTTATTTGAGATAACTCTAACTATATCAGGTGAATTTCTATGGGATTGTACTTTAAAAATGTGAGCCTAACTTTAATGCCCTGTAACCTTTGTTTTTTTAAGTCAATTTTTAGTTTTTTAAATTCTATTTCCTAACTATAGCGTCCCTGTAACCTTAGTTTTTTTCAGTTTATTTCTATGGTTTTGTAACATATAGTAATTTTCATTCCTATACGTTAATCTAACCACTGCCATTGGCAGGTCACCGCCCTGCATTTCAGATTGAGCCATGGGGAGGTGGCGGTCGCCGGGGTTGTGGGGATGACCATGCAGCCCCCCTGCATCATATTACTGTACAACCCCAGGGAGATGGTGGTCCCCAGGGCTGCCGGGGCCCACGCGGCAACCCCTTATTTCAGATTGAGCCCCAGGGCTGTGGGGGGCCACATGTCCCCCACATCATAATACTTTAAAGCCCTGGGAAGGTGGCAGTCCCTGCAGCTGAGGAGGCCGTACAGCCCACCTGCATCATGTTATTTTAAAGCCTGGGGAGGTTGCTGCATGGCCCCCCACATCCATTTTGGTAAAAGTCCTGGGAAGATGGCAGTCCCCGGGTCTACGGGGGGCAGGTAGCCCCCCCCATACAAAATGTAATTGCCCCCGTGACCTGGCCAACCGAGGGGCTGTTTACAAAACAAGAGCAGACCCATGCCTAAAAATTAAAAAAAAAAACTTTTTAAGCCCTGAGCTAAGGTCAGGGTGACTCTACCCTGGCCACTTTTCTTATTTTTTAACTTTTTTTTCTGGCACTCGACTGAAGCAGCCCCAACATGGCTGCAACACTTCCTTGTTGAAGTGTTGTCAGCCAATCAGATCTCAGCACGAGATCGGGAGGGTTTGTGGGGCCTTTGTTTCCCTATATATACAAATTTTGATTTTCTTTAACTTCTCAAAAACTACTGAATAGATTTACACCAAATAACAAAAAGGGCGCTTTCTGGACGAAGAGCAACTTTTCTTCCAAATTTGGTGTAGTTCTATCCAGTGGTTCGGGCTGTAGACCTGTTCAAAATCCCTAGGGGAATTAACATTGGAAACGCACCTTTTTTGATCCCCCTTTTTCTCGGTCCCTGCTTGATGGATCACCCTGAAACTTTTCAGATAGAAGCTGGCATGACTGTCGAATTTTTGGTGAAACTTTTGTGCAGATTTGTCACACAGCGCCAAAGATATAGGCAAGTCAGACAACACATTTTCTATAGAAACTAGGTCCTAACTATAACTACCTAGTGGCAACCACCACTAGGTAATTTATATTTTGTAAACCAAAGGTTACAGAGGCATTATCGTTAGGAGCACATTTTCAACCTCCAAAACCCTAGAAATTAAACTGTTATAGTTAACGTCATCTCAAATAACTATAACTTGTGCCCTTAGGTAGCTCGCGCCCTCGCCAGGCACTGCTAATTACCCCATAAATTACAGCAGTCATGACATCTTTAGTAACATCACTGATAATATCAATGTAATATTTGCAGTGAAATTTATGATGAAAAAACTGTGCATGGCTGGGGTGCGTCTATTTGTGTAGTGAGTCACAAATAGACCTTCCTTGTGAATATTAATGAGGTAGGACTCAATTAGCTACCCATTAAGAATCACAACCATCACAGGGATAGTGGCCTGCTGGGCTTAGCAAACCACCATGTCTGTGATTGCTTTAAAATAAAGCAATCTTTTTTTTTTTTCTAAACGCAGCACATTTTCCTTAAAGGAAAATGGAATGCGTTTAAAAATTGAAAAACAAAACGTTTACGTTTAATTTTTGAAGAATAGACAGTGGTCCGTGGAACTACTGCCAGCTCTTAAAAAATATTTATCCAACCACTCTCAAAGGGGAAGGGGTCCCTTAGGGATCCCTTAACATTTGTGAATGGTTTACCACCAACTTCTATTGGAGGTAAACTGCAAATGTTTTGTATATAAAACATACGCACATACCTTTTAGATTCGGTATTAGAAAGGGACACCCTCAACACTCCCCTTCCTGATACCGAATTGCAAAAACCAAATTGTGATTTGGTAACAAATTACTGAATCGCAATTTGGGCTTTGTACAGCCCAATAGGTATTTTTCTAGTTGGAAACGGGCCAATACTGTGAATTGGCCCTTATGCGATTAGAAAAATGCTTTCTACATGTGGCCCTCGTTCCTTGTTATTACCACAGTTCAGAGTAAGATACTTGAGAGAACAAATGTGTATTGTCTCTCAGATTCCATTATAGAATCAGAAGAGGGAAGGGAGCTATTAGGATCCTAGCATAATGCTTGAATGTTTGGTTCTATTTTAACACACAGATTTAACCCTGTCTGCTCTGAATAAGGATATGTGCTTATATAGCTACTGCATTTGGAAATGCATCATGACATAAACTATATACGCAGAGTACTTAAATAGAAAGTGATTGGAATCATAATATGTAATGGAATATTATATATGTGATATGCTGTTTATTAAGATTGTTGCATATGTTGTGTGTGTGTGTATGTATATATATATATATATATATATATATATATATATATTTGTCTGTGTATATTACCTACTAGTGGTCCCCAGTAGGCAGTTATAATTAGGACCTAGGGCCTGATTCTAACTTTGGAGGACGGTGTTAAACCGTTCCAAAAGTGGCGGATATACCACCTACCGTATTACGAGTTCCATAGGATATAATGGACTCGTAATACGGTAGGTGGTATATCCGCCACTTTTGGGACGGTTTAACACCGTCCTCCAAAGTTAGAATCAGGCCCCTAGTCTCTAAAGAAAGAGTGTTGTTTGTTTTGCCTATAACTTTGGTGCCGCTTGATTAATTTTCACAAAATTTTCAAAATTTATACTTTGTTAAGTTCAGCTTCTGTCTTGAAAGTTTTGGGGTGATCTGTCAAGCAGGAGGTTGAGAAAAAGGGGGGTCCCAAAACACGTTTTCCCTATTCATTTTTCTATGGGACCTTTAGACACGTCTGCAGCCCGAACCACTGAATGGAATTACACCAATTTTTGGCGTGATGCTAGATTTTATTCCACAGATCACGCTTTTTGGGATTTGGTGCCAATCCGTTCAATGGTTTTGGAGAAATGTAAGTCGCCAAAAAAAAAAATATATATATATATATATATATATATATATATATATATATTTGTGTGTGTGGACCCTCCACTGATCCACCGGGGGGCAATCCACGCACCACAGGAAGAATCTGATTGGCTGCCTGCAACCTGAGAGAAATGCTGTGGCTGCCATTTTCTTTTCTCAGTAATCTGGCCCGAGGCTGAAATGTGGGGGGCAATTGAGTTGATGGGTTTAGGGTACAGGTTCCCTGACCCCATTGGGGTGATATAGTCTGGTGATGGGACATATAGGGCCTGATTCTAACTTTGGAGGACGGTGTTAAACCGTCCCAAAAGTGGCGGATATACCACCTACCGTATTACGAGTTCCATAGGATATAATGGACTCGTAATACGGTAGGTGGTATATCCGCCACTTTTGGGACGGTTTAACACCGTCCTCCAAAGTTAGAATCAGGCCCATAATGCCTTTGAAATGCAGAAAATGATTTTTTTTTTTTAGGCTTCGCAAGATTTGGGGATCCATCTGCAATGCTCAGCGCGGCCCAGTGTGAATCCCCAGAGCTCGGAAAAACATAAAAAAAAAAAAAAAGAGTACATTCTAATAGAGACACTCTCACATTCAGTATTACACACAGAGAGACAATCTTACACCCAGTCTGTCATGCAGGCAGACCCTGCCAGACCCAATCTCACACCTACAGAGATGCTGTTACATCCACTGTCACATGCAGGCAGACACTCTTACAATTACTCCCATACTCAGAGAGACAATCTCACACCCACCCTTGCATCCAGGCAGACACTGTCACGCTCCCTTCCACACCCAGACACAGACTCTCACGCTCAGTTTCACACTAATATAGACACTCTCACATGTAATGTCAAACCCGGAGATGCACTCTGACACTCACCCTCAAACCCAGGCACCTACTCTCACACTCAGTCTGACATCCAGGCAGACACTGTTACAAGCACTCTCACACCACCACAGACAGTCTCACACTCACTCTTGCACTCAAAGACACTCTCAAACCCACCCTTGCATCTTATACAAGATCTGCGGAGCCATTCATGGATCCAAGCAAGATTTGATAAAACAAAGTACATAAATTGAAATATCTTCCAAAAAGGTGAGTTTTCACTCGTCATACGGCCGCACCATGAAAAGATTTCACATCTGCCATCACGTAAAAAGGACAATCCTCCATTCGTTGATGCTTGTTCATTTATTCCAAATAAAGTGCAAAAATAGTGTTACTTCCAAACAAAATTGAAATGTCAACGCGGTTCGGCTAATGCTTTCTACAAGACGTTCCCATCACAACCGCCTCAAATATCGTAATAGTCCCTCATCTATTTTTACTCCCATAAGGTGCAGAATAATGGAGCGCCCATCTTGTAACATATATATCATCTTATTGATAACCATCCTATCTCATAATATGTTCCTCTTTCCCAATGAGCACATTGTAATAAATATGTCAACCTTGTCATAATCATTGCTGTTGATAAAATATTACATAATATAAAATAGATAAACACCTGCATATATATATAAGTATTATATTATAACATGTATAAGTTATACTCGCAGTCACTTCAATCTGCAATATATTAATGCAGATGTATATATACAGATCAGATCTTCATTTTGTATGTTGAATACCAAGTTAATCAAAAATAAAGTGGCAAGTGCATGACATACTTCTAAAAATTCAAAATATATTCGCTAATCAATTGCACAACCTGTCACATTCTATACTCGTATGGGGTATCTATTTCAATATATATGATATGGGTTTAAAGTGACCTCGTCGCTCAATATGTGTAACCTGATTTTAAAGTGACATCATGTCTATCATACAGCAAAACTAATCTCATACTTCAATAGTAATATATATAATTATACTTTTCAATATATCTTGCTGATGCAGATGATATTAATTTGTATATATCTCAGACTTAATATTTATAATGTATAAATGCTCCTTCCCAAATTTAAAGTGACATTGTGCAACAGTTCCAATGAACATAGTCTGTGTATTATGCTCATAATATGACTCGTAGTGGCATTGTCTAACCCTCCCCATGATTTCAATAGGCCACATCAAATAGTCTGCACTGATAGATTTAACATAACCTAATAGCTGAGTTGTGTCTATATCAAAAAACCTAGACTGTACCCTAAAAAGTGCCAAATGAAAAAGGTGAATCAAAATGTTAAAAGTACAACAAAAACATTGTAACAAGTTTCAGCAATCCTAGTTTCTACTTTCAACATCTAATAAATTTGGATATCATAAATGTATAGTTATCAACCTTCATGTACCCCTAACAGCTGTAACCAACATGTCTGATCTCAACATAGGAGAAATATATATAAGCATTTCTAACAAATCCCCCTTTTCCTCAAAATTAATTGCATAAATGGACATATAATTCAGCATCCAAGTTATGTCCCCAAGGATTCTCTGAGCCAAGCAATAAAATAATCTTTGATTCCATTTGTCTTAGTTCAAGCATCCTTTCGCCCAACCTGGGACCTAATTTAATCGATCTGATCCCATAGAAGGTTAAAGTGCTACAGTCCCCTCCATCTATGTCCCAAAACTGTTTGGCCAGAGGATAGGATCTATGTTTATTGTAATGGCTGTAAGATGTTGCAAGAACCTAATTTTAAATTTGTGAATAGTGTTGCCTACATATTTCTTCTGGCAACCACGTTCAATTACATACATGACATATTCAGTTTCACAAGTAATTTGGTCTCTAATTGGCAATTTCTTCCTTCAAAGGTTTGTAAACTGCACATTTGCAGCATATTTACAGGCCTTGCAATGACCACATTTCCAAAAACCCATACTCTTTTTAGTCAGCCATGGTGTGCTATTTTTGATCTCATTTTTGACAAAAAGACTCTTAGTCAGATGATCCCCTAACGAACAGGTCTTCCGATATGTGACTTGTGGATATTGACCAATTTCCCCTTTTATATGTTGATCCTTTTGTAAGACATGCCAGTTAAGTTGCAAAATATTTTTAAGCGCTGAATGTTGATGATTGTTCTCCAAAATGAGTCTTGGAGGGGATCTGCATATTGGGTTATCATTGACCAATTGATTCTTGAAAAGCAATTCCTCTCTTGTTTTACATTTCACCCTGCTCTGTGCATCAATCAAAATTTTGTATTTATAACCCCTCTCCAGAAATCTTTGTGTCATAGCCATAATTTATTTTTCAAAGCTAACATCATCTGAGCATATCCTGCGAGCCCGCAGGAATTGACTATATAGTATACTCCATTTTAGTACTTTCGGGTACCAACTATTACCATGTAGTATAGAATTATATACAGCAGGTTTTCGATACACCGAAGTCTCTAATCTGTCATTCTTAACCTCAAGCAGGACATCCAGAAACTCAATTTTATTCCTACTCCATGTTGTCTCAAGTTGAGTATTACATGTGTTGTTGTTGAGTATATTGACATATTCCAGTAGGATATCTTCATGGCCGTCCCATATGAGGAAGAGATCATCACTGTATCATACCCACAGTACGTCTTTTTCCATGTGGGCACTGAGGGCATCAGATCATGCTACTTCTTTCTCCCACCATCCCATATAGAGATTTGCATAGATAGGAGCAAAAGATGCCCCCATTGCTGTACCTTGTTTTTGTAGATAATGTTCATTATCGAATAGAAAAGCATTGTGCGTGAGACAAAATGACATCATTGACATTAGCCTTTCAGTATGTTGAGAAAATTCTATATGCCGTGTCTTTAATACATACCTACATGCCTCCATGCCATAATGATGTTTAATCAATGTATATAGAGAGGATACATCCACTGTGACCGTGGGATAATTATTGTTCCAAGGAATAATATGTATTTTGGATAAAAAGTCTGTGGTGTCACGTAGGTAGGATGGCTACTCAGCTACGTATGGGCATAAAAAGAGATCCAAATACCTCGAAGTGTTCTCCAAGAGAGAATTGATCATGCTCACAATAGGTCTCCCCGGAGGGTGGCATTTATTTGATGGATTTAAGGTAAAAAGTAAATACACAGAGTTCTTGGAAAATCAGTTTTTAAATATTGGTATTCCTCATGTTCTATAAGTTGATTTGTCAACCATTCATCTAGCATCCCATGGTAGATCTTTTGGTAGTTTGCAGTTGGATTAATTCACAACCTTTCATAATGGTCGCTATTTGTACATTGGCGCTGGGCTTCCTTTATGTAATCTGCCACATCCATGATGACGATGTTGCCACCCTTGCCCAACGGTTTAATAATAATGGATTTGTTCTCTTTAAGTTGATTAAGATCTTTCTAATCTTTGGAATTGATGTATATATGTAGATGGGTAATAGATTAGCTCTGAAAAGAGCCTTTGTGTTTACGATGTGTAGGTGAATACTACACATGATAGAGGATACAGTCTCTCAAGTTATGCAAGAAAAGTTTGTTGCCTTTCTTTGTTAGGTGAAGTCCGTGATTTCTGTATATACAACCCATATCAAATCGTCAGTTGTACTATATAGAAATCATGTTATGGTCCCTGAGGAATGCAGAAACTGTTTTATTGACATGTTTCCTGTATTTCTCTATTTGTGGGCAGATCTGAGTTGACCAGTTCCACTTCTGCCTTTGGCAAATGATTGAAAAAACCAAGGCAGTGTGTGGGAAGAGTGTCATTAATTTTCCAAAGGTTTCTTTCATTGGGATTTCCAAACCAACTCCTGTGACAACACCTAGGTCATTGCCACCACAGTGTACAATTATAAAGTCTGTATGTTGACAGTACTCAATAGTTTCAAACACAGGAAGTAATTGATGCTGCTTTAACCCTCTCTGGCCAATCCAAGTAATATCCACATTAGACAAACCAAGGCCCCTGTCAATACCACTTCTTTTTCACTCTCTCTGACCCAAAACACAAAGCTTTGACCCACAATCTACATTCTGAGCATCTTGAGGGAATCTCGAGAAGCACACAGGAGATGTCTGCAGCTGAATGAGTCTGATATGAAATGAAAATCAGTTGAAATGGAGGGTAGTAGGTGCAGTCTGGAAGAAGTTATTCCATTGGCTGCTGTAGAATTTTTTTTGGGTGAAGGTGGGTAGTGAGGTAATGTGAATTGTAAGTATATGTAGGACTGGGTTTAGAAAAATTGGAAAACAGTAAAAATAGCTGTGATATATTTACTCCTAAAGATTCAACCACAACTGCTAAATATGGCTTGAAACTAAGCATGCTCTGGCCAAAAACTGTTATGGACTTGTGACCTGATGCAGCAGAACGTTGCAGACTCTGTAACCATGGTAACCGAGCTAGAGGAGCATGAGGGGGAAGGGAATAGAAAAGAAGGCTAGAATGTGACTTTGTTTTCCCATATATATGTAGAGGCAGTAATGATTCATAATGATTATTTAATGTTATGATTTGGTTTTGTGTTCTAAAACAAAGTGTTTATTTGGATTTTTTTTAATAAAGATAAAAAAATAATTTCCAAACTTCCCCGTGGATCCACCCACAAATTTACACCGGGGGGGGGGCGCGCTGAGCGCTGTGGTGGATCCGCGGATCTGGTGAATCTCACACCATATTGGCTAACTTTTCAGGACTACTGCAAAAGGTTAGCTATACAAACCAGTGAGAAGTTGTAGAACATTGTATTAACATGAAAGGGAGATTGTGAAGGGTTTGCTGACTCAGTAACATTAAGCGGAGAGTTGAAGAGGTTGCCATTACCGGTTGTCTGCTATGAGAGTGGACTTTCATTCTTGTAGTTGGTTTAATGAACTTTGTTTAGTGAGAAGAAATTCTAACTGATACTGAAAGAAAAACACAGAGCACAACAAGGAGAATCTTTATCTTTGTGTAGTGAAAAGTACTTTATTTTAGAAAGTGTTAGTATATAAATAAATTAATATTAGGTTGAAGAAAGTGAGCTGTGTGTTCATAAAATTCTATTAAAGATATACATTCTAGGTTTGTGATTTATATAAAGGAATTAAACAAGTAATTCATTATAATAGAAAGGTATTCAGCTGAACTTGTATAAGGGGTTTCATGGATGTTTCCAGTTTCTATCAGTATATTAAAGTGATCCTTCATGTATGCTGAAGCTATTATGGAGAATGCACAAATGAGTGATTTAATGGTTAATTTTTTAGAACTCAATGTAAAAAAATGTATGTGTTTCTCTATACAGAAATGGGTATGTAAAAAATCAATGTTGCATTCATGCAGAGTCACAGATCTACTGAGAGATGATAGACGTTAAACATTGATATTATGAAGTATATTACTTGAAAAGGTAAGGAAAAGGAATGGGTGAGCGCAGGTTGAATTGTTTTTGCCGTAGAAGGTGAAGTGGTCAGATTTACTGTATGTAGGCTGAAGAGGAGGTTGCTGTGTCTATAGAAGAGAAAAGGTGTTTTTAATTTTTATGGTGTTAAAAGTGCACTTGCTATATTAAGGTATATATATATTTTCAAATGTATACTGTCAAGGATATAGAAAATAATACAAATTTCAAGGAAGACTTCTACTATTTAGATACATTGACAACCACTTGTATATTGTTGTAGACATTGAGAATTTAAGTATATAGGCTGCAGTAAGAGATGTATTTAGGATGCAATGTACTGCGTTCAATATGTAGTTTTGTATATTGATAATATAGATTCTTATTTACATAAATTGTGGTTTAAATATGGTTTAGGGTACTAATTGAGAGCATAGGTACACAGTTTTATTTTAAGTACACTTGAAATTTGAAAATGTGTTCAAGTAGATTTATACTTTGCGCTGTAAGGAAAGTCACCCTTTAAGTGAGATGCTTGTAGACTACAGAAGAGTGTGTATTTTTATTAAAATATGAAACATGTTTTTCTGAGTTTAAGTGATTGAGATGAAAGGTTGTAGAGGCCTATGCCCAAGTACATATACACTCTACTAGAGCATATGGTACTTATATAACTAATAAGGAAAAGATACAGTAAGTCTTGTATCTAGTGAAATAGTCATGAAGTCACTTGTGTATTCACTAATGCATATACTAATATACCAAGCCACACACCAGGGATCACACCGATAGATTCAATAACACAATCAGGGATACTCTGATGCACACACTGACACACCTAGGCACATACTGATCTGTACACTGACACACCTATGCACACTGTGATGTGTAGACTAACATCCCCAGACACGTACTAATGAGTACAGTGACATACCCCGGCATGCACTGTTGCATGCACTGACACAACCAGTTAGACACTGATGCACTAGCTGAGACACCCAGGTGCACTGTCATGGATACACTATAATACCTAGGTGACAGTGATGCATACGCTGACACATCCAGGGATACACTCACATATACCATGAGACACTTAGGTATGCAGTACTGCATATAGTGGGACAAGGAGATACACGCTTTTCTGTAGAATGAGAGAGCCATGCACTATGCAGTGATACATTCAGACACACTCGCTTACATTTACTGATACACCCAGGGATACAATTATGCATCTACAGACAGATCCAGGCACATATTGGTGCATGCAGTGATGCAGCGAAGTGGACACTGATGTATTCAGAGAATCATTCAGATGTACAGTGATGTATACACTGAGACCCAGAGAGAGAGAGATGGATAGAGTGACACTCACACATCTAGGAGTACACTGATGTATAAACTATCACACACAAGCACACCCTGATACATACACTGACATAGCCAGCCAGAAACTCATGCATACACTAAAACAGACAGGTACAACCTTATGTAATCACTGATATAGCCAAACAGATACTACTGCATAGACTGACATGCCCAAATGGTAAATGATGCATGCACTGGCAAACTGAGGCCCACATGATTGCGTACACTGACACACTCAGACGCACACTGGTGTATAGATTAATACTTCAGAGACGCATTAATACACACACTAACACACAGAGCTGCACACTGGTGCATACACTGAGAGATCCAGGCAGACACTAATGTAGAAACTAACAAAGCCAGTTATATAGTAATGCTTCCATTTAAAAATACATGTAGACACTATCATATACATTGACATACCCAGGATCAGATTTACACAAAGAGTAACACACCTAGGGACACAATTTTGGATAGATTGACACACCTAGACTGAAACTGATAAATAAACTTATACGTGTAAATGAAAAGTTATATATGGACTCACATGTATGGAAATACTAAAGAGTAAAAAAGACTCATACACAGATCTTTGATTCAGTGGTGGTTCTAACAAGAACTGTTGATTTTGTAGTTTGTGATAGAACAAGATATATATATTTTTTTTTTTTCAAAACATGTATTGGAAACTTGGGAGAAACTTAAATGCAATACCTTTGCATTATGAAAGCACAACAGAGTGCAATAACAGCTAATTAGAAGAAAAACCTTGTGAATGTTTTTTAGCAACAGTGGTTTTTGACCTGCAAAAATACGTCATTGACATTTTTTACTTTTGCATCACAAGATTATGGCAGATGGACACTGCAGGATGTTACCATTTGACCTAATTCTGTGCGTGTGGCTGGCATACTGATATTCTGACCAGTACCTTGGCTAGATGATGATGTACCAAGTTCTGCATCGAAATGTGTCAGTTCATTCGTCGGTATGCCCATTCGTGGATTGTGGACAGATGTTTCCACATACTCGTTCCCTGCCTGTATTTCTTTGATGTACTACAAGATAGTTTTTTTCACAGAGGTTGTATTTCACAATTCTTGCACTGGCGTTTTTTCTCTACTATGGTAAAAAAAAATCCATACATCATTTTCTTTTCTACATGAAGAAGGCACCTGTTGAGAATCATCTTCTTCAGGAATATCTTGAGAGTGTGCATGTGGTGGAGGAGCACTCTCTTCAGCCATTCTGGAAAGTTCTGTAGCAGGATGATCACAGCTGAGATGCTTCTCCCTCAAGAGCTAGCAGCATAAAAACTGGTTTAGGGAGTGGCACTAACCAAAACAAAGGGTGGTTCAAAAGTGACAAATGAAATGCCAGATTGCTCTTGACACATTGAAGGGCTCTGACGTTCTGAACTGGAGTTGCGGTTTTCTTAAGTAGGTGGGCAACACACTGCTCAGAGAGTTCAAAGGTTGCCGCTGAAACATGCAATGGTTTATTGCTAACTGGTTGGAATCTCGACGAGGACAATTAAATGTTCCATCATTCGAGATCAGTGAATTAGTTGGCAGTAAATTGGGAAATAGCAATACCTGTTATTTACAGAGCTTTGGAGGATGAGAATGTGATATGAGGTGATATATAAACTATTTCTTTTTATTAGTTGTTTTATATTATTGAATAGATAAAGTCCCACTTGCAAAAGTAGCAGTAAAGACAATTTGAATGAACAACTGATATACTTTGATTTGTGTTAAGTGATTGGAGGCCAAGGAACTGTGTCCTAATGATGTTTGACTATATTCATTGATAACTTTTTCAGAAGATACTTTCAGAAGAGTGAAAGCAGTTTTTTCGTTTAGCTTAATGTATTAAAAACTGAACTTGTGCTAACGTGAGCCAAGAGTATGTTTTCCTCCATCTTGAATTGATGTTGCAGCATATCACGTGATGTCAGATCTAAATAAACAATTGTAAGCTTTTCACTAAAAGCATTCCCAGAGGCTCCTCACCATGCTGTACCTAATCAAGGACATCACAACTGTCTCAGTCTCTTGTTTATACAATATCTTTGGTTATAGTGCTTGAGTAAAGTGTGAGAGCAACTAAACTCAATGCAATACTATTATGGGAGAATCTTCAAATGTATTCTGTAGTAAAAAGTTCTTCTTGCGTGTTCCTCATTTGTGTAGTAATGTATGAAATCCTTTGTCTAAAGTCCTACAAAAGAACACACTTTTCCTCTGTGCCTAGAAACCCCATTTCCCACTTTTATAATGTAAATCTATGCTGGATTTTCCATTGAACTTTACGGAGTTCTTTGTATTTATGATCCGTACTCTTTGTGGCTAACCATACTGACTACATGTTACATGTATTTTGCTTAGTGATTCTTTATATAAACTCCTTAAAGTTTTGACCCATGTCTTTTATTTTTACAGAGAATGTCCTAGTTCTTATTATTTATTTGAGATCACAAGAAATAGAGATAAATCCAGTTGGGGAGCACCAAAGTCCAAAAGGGACTACATCACTGCCGGACCAAGCTGTTGGCGTGCTCTTGTAAAGGTTATGAGAAACTGGTTTGCGCACTGACAGATCATTTGCGGGTGGTATTGTAAAACAATTACATCATATTTCTTAGAAGCAATGTTGTCCATGCATGCCTTGTTCTCTTATGCTTCCATAATCATTATCTATGAGAAGGTCTGCATACACTGTCCCGATTTACTCACCTCCATGACAAAGTAGAGTTCAACTAGTTATACTTTTATATACTTTCTTTCCATGAATCATTGTATTCTTCTTGTCATTCATACAGAATGAAACCCAAAGTAATTTTCTTCTGCAACAAACATCTAAAGAAAGCACTTATCATTGGAAAGTGTTTCAGACTCTTTAAGGTTTAGAACTGGAGCTATAAATGAGGTGGGATCAGCAAGCTTTCCTTTCATGTGAATGAGCCAGTGAAGTCTAATTTTGTGCTACTCTAAGAAATTCAATGATTAAAAAATGAAGCGTGTTACCCTGCTGACAGGTCAGGGAGCCCCACTAAACAGAAATCGGATCAAAGGTTTATTTTTTTACGGCTTTACAGCACCAGTTCCATCTTCTGTATAATAGCTGTGGCGAGTGACTGCGAGGTTGGCTGTGCGGGTTGAAAAGATACTAATAACTGCGTTCAATCTCCATTAGGCCCTGTAACTCAAATCTACTGCTGCGAGAGCCTCTCGGCCTACCAATCCGAGAGATGCCATTTCAAGAGCGCGGGATTTACCTATTGAATTATGCACTATATGAGAGAGTACTGTGGATAGGACGCAGTTCAAGGAGAGTTTAGTTCTAAATTAGCCCTTCAAATAGAGCAATTATTTGAATAAACCAGTGCACCACAGTTCGGGCTTTGTAAAATATTTTTTATTTATATCATTTCATGAGCAATTATCTACATAGATAAACTCTATTTTTGTTTTGTTTATTTATCTTCTACTGCAACCAGATGTATCCTTCAAGGCCCTTGCAGGGCAGACGGTGGGGAGAGATGCAAGAACAGAAGACTGGCGCGTGCAGCAGGTAGGTATTGAAGAGTTTACTGTATTGAGGCAAAGCGGCTTGTATCAGTAGTACGAAAAAGGGTGAGCTATAACCAGGGGCACTGCAATTATGCAGCAGGGGAGGACCAAATTCTGCGGAAAGGTTGACTAAATTATGTGGCAAAAAGTCACATTTTGTGGCTAACTATAGCGCAGTTTATGGCAGTATTATTTCATTATTTTGTCCTTTTTATACACATTAATACTATAGCGGCAAAGGGTTCATCTCATTAGTACCAGAGTAATACCTAAATGGAGCAGTCAGCAATTGAAAGATAACCAGTTAAGCTTTGCAAAGGACCATCCATCCATTGAGCGGTAATGGTGAAGGGGTAGCGTTTTTAGTAACTTTTGGTCGATTTGAGCTAAAAACAGTTGTTTGTTTGTTAAAATCTGCAAATTGTGCAGCAGGTGATGGATTATGTGGCACATGTGACAAATCCATAATGATGCAGGAAATGCCACATAATTACATAATTTCAGTGGCCCTGGATCTACAAAATAGCTGTTTGTAGGCTTAATTAGGTGCAATAACATTTCACCTGTGTCAAACTATTTCTTTTAACATACGGTTTTCACATTAGAAAAGCCAGGCCTACTGCCATTATAGTAACTTTTCATAATAAACTGATCTGACCAATGGCATTTGACACAACATTTCCCAATGAACGAATCAAGCAGATAGCCTTCATCAATGGTTTGTCACCAGATGCAACTCAAGATTGCTGCATTTAACATATGCCTTCATAAAAGGCAAAATAAATCATTTTTTTTCAGTGGGAGCACACAGCTTCTGCCTTATCAAAAACTTTTAGAGAAGAAAAGCAACATCTGGGTGGAGGCTAAGCTTCTCTCTCAGTATGTTTTTTAAATCTCTTTTTCTGGAGATCACATAAAGTATGGCGAAACCTGTGCAGTCAAACCAGACCTAAAAAGAAAAATATGCCTAACAAAAGTTATTAGCATGACAAGAAAAAGGGACACCTGTTTCTGAACGGATATAAACGGATATATATACTTAAGTAGGATACCAAACTGAATTTACAGAATCACCAGTACAACAGCTTTGAAGTTAACAAAGTTCACAGTCACTTAAGTCTCAGCTACACAATCAGCAAGTATGTGGCCTAGGTGAGTTGTTGGCCTTTTCTCAAAATAGTGAGATTTACATTCAGGCTGGTTTAGTCATCAATCGTGTGGAAACTGCTGAAATTCAAAATCTCTTCACAGGTTTCTGAAGAACCCTATGGAAACGTACCAAAACTGCCTGCATTCCATTCTCCAGAAGTAGTCAAAGGCTTAGATTTCATGAGAATTATAATATAATGTACATAATCAAGGTGCATATTAGTCCGAGCAGCTTTGATACCTTCAATGACAGGGGTGATTGATTTGGTCAAGGAGTGAATATCTCCTTCCACTTGGCCCCATTTCAATTATCTTGTACTTGTTTTACTCCTGGCGGCGGGCTGTAGTCACTAGGAACATTTTCAGCAGTCCTCCTGGTTGCTAAAGGGGTGCACCTTCTGGGCAGCTGGTTTTACTGCTTTCCTGTGCCAGCTTCTTCCTCTGATGGCCCTCCCTAGGTTCTGTGGGTTACTGGCTGTCTTGCAAAGCACCCAGGGTAGTGATGGAGTCAAGGTCTTTCCTAACTGGTACTCGGGGGCTTAAAGGGGCCACCATCACTGGTCCTGGAGAGGGACTTCTAGTTCTTGGGGTCAACTGCAGACAGATTCCTTTGTCCGTTAGGGCATTAGGGAGCTTGTCCTGTCAGCTGTCCGTGGTGCTACCACCCTCTGTGTCCTGGTTCAGGTTCTTGCTCCTCCTCTTCAGGTTTTGGAAATGCCACTTTTAAATCCCCACTGCCTCCACATGAGTGGGGGACACCCCTTGTCTAACCCTAAAACCCAGTTCCTCTCTTTCCTCTGGGTTTGGTTCCAGCCTGGCTAGTGCTCTTTCCCAGCCACCCTGTCAGGAAGACCCATACCCCTCTACATCAAGGCTTCTTTGTCTCCTCTCTGGACCCAGTACACATTTCACAGTGGAAGAGCCATCACCAGCTCAGGCAGCTGACAATTCACAGAAAGGCCACACAGACATTAGGCAGTGACATGTCAGCTTTCTAAAAGTGGCATTTCCAATACGATAATTTAAAATCCGACTTGACCATTAAAGGGGATGTTAAATTACACTTAAAAATAATAGAGGAACTATTTCTTCAGTTACTTCCAATCCGAATTTAGCATTAAAAACATGTAACAATGTAGCCCAATGATTCACTATGGCAGCAGCCAGCCTTGCTACAGGGGGCTAATTCACTGTAAGGACATGTTCAACATTAATTAATGTCTTACTTTTAAATATCATGCTTCCTTCTTAATGGGCAGTAAGACTTGCATATGGGTGACCTATTAATATTTAGTTTTTAAAAAGGTTGAGGCCTGTGTTCAGCTACTAGGCTGCGCATGACTGTAGTCTCTCACATGTAGCCTACACACATGCGCACGCACTGATGTGTAACCAGCCTATTGTCCCTTACCCTAGGTGTGTCATATCAGCCTTATCTTACATGGTAAATACTGGTTGTAAACATGCACAATCCAATTACAGAGAGGAAGTGTGGCTACTTAAACTTTAAATATAATGACCTCAGCTAAAGTATTTTACATTTATCAGAGAATGTTTTTCATGAGTACAAAATTATGTTTTTACTTCAGAAGGGTAAGTGCTGCTTGGTTTTATGGCAGATCATAAAGAATTGCTATATTTCATCATTGATCTTCCCTTCTGAAACATCTCAGTAAATAATAGTTCCTAGTAAATATGTAGGGCAAAATATGCTTTAAAAGGGCAACTTTTTGCCACATCCTGTACGTAATGTTGGTCCAACTACTGCTACATGTTATGCTTGCTCAGTCTCACAGTGCCTCTGCCCATCACTGAAACTAATATAAGACTATTTCAACACATAGAAAAAAATTATTTAGATGAAATATTGCCTACTTCTGTACATGTGCCCATGGCTGCCACTTTGAGGCTGTGTACATTGAGCTCTTTGGTTCATGCAGGTGAAAGCTCTGTGACTCCACGAGGGAGTCTTGAAAGTATGCACCAAACAATGGTCTGCCTAGTTTACGAGCCCACCCTTTGCTCAAGTTCTATCATTCAACACGCTAAACACCCGCCTAGCACCCACCTATCTTTCTGCTGCTACCTTCCAGAGAGTGTTATAGTTGTTTGGATATAGCTCATGATGTCAGGAGTCTTGATGTGGAAGCTCACTTTTTTTCTCCTCATTACATCAATTTTGTCATGAGTTACAATCCATAAATCTGCAGCCATTTACCCTGCTGCATGGCGAAGCTTCAATTCTGATAAAAAAAAGGGGTGATGCCAACACAAGTCAACCATCTCACCGGGTGCCCGTAAATCAAAATGCGATTGGAACTACAGTGACTCAAGACTTTTCATATGTTGGCGGAGACCACTGCGACTGTGGCCGAGTTCTCCTAATGAGAAAGTATATAGAGATGTGTATAACTATAAAAATAAGTTATTAAAAATATTTTTATGTAGCATATGAATGTAATATAGTTTTAAACATTTATTTTAAAACTAGAAATAATAAAATATGATGTTACAGCACATTAGCTTAAACGGATATTAATTACATTAAAATTAATTGAAGTAATTTTTATATAACATTTCTTAACAATAAAAACAATCTTACATTTGTCGTCATTTTTAATAAAATGTAAACATTTAATTTAATTTTAAGAAGAAAACCAATGTATCAAAAAATGTATTTAAGAACTATTTATAACTGCTGTATATTCCTAACATTAAACTAATATATATATATATATATATATGTATATATATTATATCTATGTTAAAATAATTTTATTTATCATTATTTAACATTATTTACTATGTTTTTTTTAAGTCCCTGTCTCCACTCTATTTTATGGATGTGTGTGGCAGTACATGTGAGTGGTCATGTGTTGTGCTGGACTCACTCCAAGGGAAGGCTACAGCATATTTTCTATGATATGGGACCTTTTTGGCTGTAGTAACTTTGGAAATGTGATTTTCTTGTGATTAGCAATTGGCTTACTCTTTAGTGGGTCAATGATTGTATGCGCATCACCTCCTTATACCCCTGTCATTTAGTGGTAAGTGAACTCCCATTTCCCCCCCACTACCAGGTCCCTCTCTTATTTACTACTAAAACATAGACATATGTGGTTGAGATCTCCGCACATGTATTGGAGACATTCACCTAGAAAAGATAGGAGTGGCGGAGGTGGAAGTCACCACATGTAGGTTAGTAAATATTTGTAAATGTAGATTGTGAGTAGTACTTATTTAATACTGTTTAATATACTAGACATGGGGCCTGATTACGACACTGGCAGTCTTCAGACCGCCAGGGTCATGGTGGCAGTCTGACCGCCACCAAAGTGGTGGTCCGACCCCTTTGGCAGTTGCATGACCGCCACATTATGACCGTGGAGGTCGTGCCGTGGTTGGACCGTCAGCACTGACAGTTTTCCTCCACAGGAGGGACTGGTGGTCCTGGCGATCATGGCAGTCCTAATCCACAGGGCAGCGCTGCAAGCAGCGCCGCCCTTGGAATTACGATCCCCGCGCCATATATAGCACCGCCATGTAAAGGCTGACTGAGATGGGGTTCAGGGTGCTTTGCAGACAGTGAACATTGCGACAGATGCTGCTGCACCCTATGCACTACAGCAGTGGCACCGGCTCTGTTATGAGCCAGCGTCAGTGTTGTAGGCTGTTCCCCACTGGGCCAGTGGGTGGCTACACTGTTTCAGCCCGCTGACCCAGCGGGTAACTCTTAATGGGACCTGCGGGAAGGCGGCTGCACTGGCAGCAACCTGACCATCTGGACGTCTGAAGTCATTTGTCACCTGTTTGATTGGGCACAAAGGTTAGTGATGCACCCTTTGACATAGTTGGCACCGCCATAGCAGGTGTGGGATTGTGAGCTGTGCCCCACCACTCAAATCTTACCTTGAGGGGACAAACAGCATGGCAGGCATTGGCAATGGTCATTCATCTTGAGGCTAGTGGAATGCCTTCCACTGTGGCAATGTGGTTAACCTCAGAGGATTAATGGCCTTTTGGTCACTTCGCCAGGATGCCAGATGGCATGCTGTCTTTTGAGTGATTATTGATTTTTCATGCATTTCACCACATGAACCACATAGGAAGGCCAAGTGACCCCTCACAGATGGGCGAGTTCTGGTTTCACTTCTGGTAGCAAGTCAGCTCTTCCAGGTGCTCCATTTCCTGCGAACATGCTGGGCTTCTTTTCCCGGATAGTCTCTCCTCCTGCACACTACTCCCCTATCTGAGGGGTTAGGCAGACTTCAAGGCACTTGCTACACTTGTCGCTCTCCAGCTACATGTGAAAATCTCAGGTGATGTCCCTCCATCTCTGTGAGACTGGCTGTCAGACAGACACCAGTCTTGGATCACAGCAGCTCTTTAAATACTCTGCAGAGGACTTCCTTCCTTGAGCAGAAAGAACATGGAACTGAAACAAAGCAGGATGGTTTCCATCCCACATTTATGCTGACGACAAAGAATGTTGATCCCCTCTCAAGAATCCAGACACAGGTTTGGGATAGTTCCTTTTCAAATGTCATATTCTTGCTGCATTGCAGACACAGTTTTTATGCAAGGTGTGATGTCTCTCATAGCAGATAGTAGCGATGATGGCTCCAAACAGGAGTATCTAAACATGAGCACTATGAAGTGTTACAACACTGCACTTGGATATCATTAACCTTCTTGAAGTAGTACTCAGAGAAAGACAAAAGAACAGACTGTGCCTAGAACCTTCCATACTGCTAATAGTGGAGTCTGCTAACTCAGCCCCATTTCCCTTCCATCAACTAAATGGCAGTGCTCAGGAAGGACCATACAGCTAAACCCTGCTGAAAGATCCTCATGAATTTCTAAGGGTAGTCCTCTCTCCATCTTTCCACACTTCAGTATCTGGGGCCCTTTAGCTTCAGAAATGCTGGAAATCACTTAGGCCCTCATTATGAGGCTGGCGCCTCGCTGTGGCGGTCTTGCCACCGCGGACCCAGCGATAAAGACCACCACATCACAAGTTGTGGGGTTTGGCAGAAGCCAAACCTCCGGCCGGCGGTCAGCACCTCCAGCCCGGTGGCAGGCCTCAGCTTGCTAGATGGATTACAAGTCTGCAGACCACCAGGCTTTACATGGTGGTCATCCAGCCACGAAAACTCTTGCCATAACGCACCCGGTGACAGGAATCCACATTCCTGTCACCGACACATGCATCCCCACATGTCCACACATATACACACATTCACCAACACGCGTCCACACTGTTACAAACTTGCACTCCACTCACCCACGCACTCGCTACATACACACCCACTCAGTCAGAGACACACACTCAAACATGCACACTGAAACATGCATTCATGCACTTACATGCAGTCAGGCACAACCATGCAAATGCACACATGCACACGAATGCCCCTTCACGTGAACACACGTACACAAACATTCACATTCAATCGCATACATGCATGCATTTACAACCCCCCCTCCATATGCACACACTCATTCTACACCCCCGCATACTCACGCACTCATACACGCAGACAGCCCCACACCCCCTGTCTAACGATTGCTTACCTTGTCCGTCGAGGAGGTCAGGGAAGGGATGGGTCCTGGCAGTTTTGCACTGCCAGCACCACCACGCCAGCAAGACTCCGCCAAGCCATATTACGGCTCATAATAAGGAGGATGGAATCTTGCTGCCGTGGCGGTGCTAGCGATGCACCCGCCTCTTCAACTCCGTTGGCCAGGCCGATGGAGTCGGACTTCCGCCCATAAATGGGCGGAAGTCCTCACACGACTCCTAATATGGTGGTCAACAGACCACCAGCACTGGCGATCTGCTGGCTGCAGCGGCTTCAGCAGTCTTTGAAAAAGACCACCAAAGTCGTAATGAGGGCCTTAGTGTCTGGGGAACATGTACTACATCATTCATCTTGTGCCATGTCCAACCAGAGGCAATCCAGAGCTGAACCGGCTGGTCCCAACATCCATACTCACACCATAATTTGGAGTCTTGCCACCATCCAGACCTAACACTCTTGCTCGGTTTAACATATGAGAGCAACTTTACTCAAGTGTGGATGGTATGCACTGCACTCGCCTGGCTCATGAAAAAGGTATGTACTGTAGTGCACAAAAAAACTGTATGTGGCTATTACTGCTTTATTACCACAATCCAGGATAGGAACAGTTGACTGTTTTCATGGTAAAGGGATACTTAATGTGCCCCTTTCAGGTCAAAGGTGGGTTATGGACCTCATAGTCATCAAGGACAGGCATAGGCCTTAGTGCTCATCCCAGATTAGCATGTTAGCTGGGTCAAAGAAAAGTTGGGAAACACGTTTCACATGCAGTCAGTTCACTCAATGCAGTGGTACATACCTGTTTATCATTCAGGGGACAGTCGTGTCCCTGCAAATACAATTCAAGGAACTCCTAAATAGAGAACTCTTCAGACAGCCGCTCATCTTCATGTGTGCCTTGATGAGAGTAAAGATGCTGGACCCCACACCTGGTTGGACTATACCTCATTTCTCTATGCTTCCCTTCAGGACTCTATAGTGGAATCCAAATGATGTGTTTGGCGCTTTACAGAATGCCTCAAGAAATAAATACAGATTAACGGTTAATTACTGTGTACGTTTCTTTCTGTCATCACTTTTAAAATCTGAGTTTTTGTCCAGTCATTTTCCAGAATTTTTTAAAGATTGGTCATCTTAGCTGAGGGTGCTTTGAAGAAGACCAAATACAACAATAGCACAGTTGAAGATAAGGGGGTTCCAAAAACAGAGGATAGATATTGGAAGTACACTTCTGCAGATGTCAGGCTTTCCATTGACTGATGGAGTTTTCAGAGTTTGAGCGAGTAAAGTATTGAGTCAGAAACGATTTTCAAATATTTGGTACACTGTGTTAATCAAAATACATGCAATTCACTGCCAAAGTGTCATTGTAGTTTGTAGGTGGAGCATACAGACATGATGGTATCAGGGTAGGCATAGATCAGGAGGAGAAGATTTTTTGTGTTGAGGCAGGAAAGTAAATAATGTATATTTTGGCTAAAGTAAACATTAGGAAGCGCAGAGCAATCCTGTGTTGCGTAGCTTATAGGCAGTCATTGAAGAAGTTAGGGAAATGAAACTTGATTTGGGTGTCCTCACAATACACAGGATGGGGGAAGTCAAATAAATAGACTATGGATCTTATAATATATTCTAGGTGAATAGAGGAGGGGCCTGCCAATGCCTTGAATGACACTGAAGTGGGGAGAGTATTGTGTCACAAAACTTAGGAGGATCTGTTTGAGAGGTGTCAGGATATGTTTTACCCAGATATGCCCAAGTTACAACTGGCAGAAAGGCAGACAGCTTGGTGTTCAAGTCTGCTAAGAGTTCAAGTGAAATGATAATAGAGTAGTTTATATGATGAATGATGAAAATTCCCTGAGAACATGCTTGAGGGCATTTTTAGTGCGGCGCGTCTTTCAAAACTCTCACTGTAGGGTGTTAACTTGGCTGTAGGTGGTAATGTTCTCAGTAAGACAGTTGATTATGATTCCTTAAAGTTTTATGGTTCTGATTGACAGAGATGCAATCCTGTGTGAGGAGATTAGTTTGTTTTTATGAACTGGCAGGTGATGAAGTTAGACAATTCACAGAAATAGCTTTGATTTCAATAAGAGGTGGGAAGGTGCATACAATGAAGAATGGGTGTGTTTGAATAGTGATTGTAGAAATCTAGGGAAAAGTAATTTTCTTTGTATTAGTTGTAAAGAAGAAGGTTGCAAAGTTAATACTTTAGAGTGCTGATTGGGAGTGGACAGTATAACAAGAGCAGCTAAAGGGTTAACAAAGGTTTGTAGCACATGGGATATCTTTTAGTGAAATATATGGACACTTGAGATGAAGTTGTGAAACCAGAGGATGTTTTTATGGCTCAATTCTGTATATTGAGTTTCAGAAACATTAAATAAAAGAAACTAAACTCATCATACTTGATCTACAATCCAGTGGCCTGCATGCTCTATCTTTTGTGTGGCTAAAAGAAAAGAACCCGCAATGAACTAACACCCTAACCTCCTCTACTGCCCTCCCCCCACTCACTCATGAAATAGTTAATATGTTGCAGACTAGCCACTCTGCTGTGTAGGCCAAAGGCTCTTAGCAAGTCGTATCCAGTGCACCTCCCCCCCAGTCACCCATTGACACCTGCATTCCCTACACAGGGGTATCAGATGTAATAATTTGAGATAGCCAAGGCATGTCAACTGATTGAATTTAGACAAGAGGCGATTAATATATAGGACCCACAGCTCCGGATAGGTCTCTGTTTTATGCTCTGAAAACCATCTTAAGTAAGCTTTATACTGCCACAGATATCATTTTTCCAAAATCTTTTTGTCCTTTATTTCCTTTTTAGGGTCGAGCACGCAAGAGCTCTGGCCCCTGTTGTAATCTCTCTGTGGGCCTTTAACCATGCCCATCAGTTTCATTCGTTGGTGGGCTTGTCTTTTAAAATTTGCTTGGTTTCATTAGTGAAAGGCCTGCATACGTCATGCTGTTTTCAGTGTTTAGCCCTCCTCGAGCGCACCGGCCAACTACTGAAAACATACGAGACTCCATGTTTTCTGTATGGTTTCTGGACTACTTTGTATTTTTATTTCGTACGCAGCATGATCTCGCTGGGCAGTAATCGAGTGCTTTTCGTGACTACCAGTCTAATTTTATTGTTTATCATAGCGCTCCTTCACAAATTCAAGGTTTTACACAGTGTGATCGTGCTCATTTAAAAAATTATTTATTAGTAATTTTTTTGTTATTTTTCCCCATCCCTATTCCCACCCCCTGCCACCTCTCCCCTTGTTAAAAGGTACTAAAGTTCTGCAGGGAGAGGGCCTTGATAGTTTCCAATGCTAATAGCTCTAACTCAAGCGAATGTGAGACCCACTGCATTGCTTGTATTACTTGCTTTCCTTGTATTACTTGCTTTCCGTCTGTAAATAGAAAGGAACGTAGGAACATTTTGTTAGCAATGGAATACTTTCTCCATGAGCATTTCGCTGCACGTTACATTAAGTTATTCTTAACTCAAAAGTCGTTTTTGGTGATGTCTATTCTGTGTCCCTTGCCTGGTGTAGCATGTGCTGCATCCAGACTAGGGGAAGGGTAGACAGGAAGTTCCTCATGGTCCAAGTCGGCTTCCTCTAGTACAGGTGGAAGAATCATTCCTTTTGAGATGTTACTTAGCACTACTCATGTGGTAATGATTTTTCGACATATATCTATGTGTCTGTAGGCAGGAAAAGCTGTCATTTATTTTAAAAGTACATTCCACCACAAATTTAACAGGGAACTGCCCCATAGTCTCTTTGTGCACTGTATTACACCTCCCTTCCATCGGTGTTGGTGGATTCAAATAAGGTTTCATGATACATGGTAAATGCCACATAAACTATCAAATATATTGTGGTTAAAAGAAGTTACCGTGGTGCTGGGCATGGACTGGCCTCCGGTCTCTGAAATCTACTCTCGCAACCCAATCACAGATTGCACAGTGAAGTAACTTATATGAGTCACTCCTGCTCCCTCCATAAAGTGCAACAACTCCAAGACTCAATCCGCATTGCACACCACTTATGTGGTCAGGGAATGCTGGTGCTTTCTGTTCCCGAGTTATGCAAAGTGTCTGAGAGGAACAAACCACAATGACATAAAAATGTTTGGTATTCCTTCAATTTGCCTGGGGGTGCTGGAGAAGTGGGGTGTGTGTAGAGGGTATTCTAAACACAGAGAGGCTGAAGTGTCACAAGTTCTCTAAACAGGGAACTAATGGTGATGCTACCAGCAGCAAGTATTGTGCCTTGGTACCTTTCAAGTGCAAGCAGGTGTACTGCACATAGGAGCTTTTCATCTGTACCAATGGCCCGACTTAGCAGTAGTGTTTGCCTCCTCCGCTGGGCACTCAGAATCCAGAACGGCCTCCATTTATAAATTGAAAATGCATGCCAATTGCTTCAAGGTGATGCTCATTTTGATGATGCCATTGTAGCAATGGAGATAAAGGACCATATGTGTTTGGAAATGTGTCTATTGTAAAGGTGTGAGCTGAACCAGCTGGTAGCTGATTGTCTGCGGCAGTGATAGTAACTGGATGTTCTTCATAATTGATAGGTTTTTATGTCTTCAGTGCATCTCGATTTGAGTGTGTCAGGTGTGTTGTCATTGTAGAGTACATATTTAGGGCCATATTTATACTTTTTGACGCTAAACTGCGCTAACGCCGCAAAAATTAGCGCCGTCTAACGCCATTCTGAAGCGCCATGCGGGCGCCGTATTTATAGGATGGCGTTAGCCGACCGGCGCTGCCTGGTGTGCGTGAAAAAAAAACACGTACACCAGGCAGCGCCGGCGTAGGGGAAAATGGCGTATGGGCGTCTCAAAATGGGGCAAGTCAGGTTGAGTCCAAAAAATCGCCTTAACCTGATTTGCGCCATTTTTTTACGACGCCCATCCCCCATTAACATGACTCCTGTCTTAGCAAAGACAGGAGTCATGCCCCCTTGCCCAATCGCCATGCCCAGGGGACTTCTGTCCCCTGGGCATGGTCATTGGGCATAGTGGCATGTAGGGGGGCACAAATCAGGACCCCCTATACCAAAAAAAAAAAAATACTTACCTGAACTTACCTTAATGTCCCTGGGGTGGGTCCCTCCATCCTTGGGTGTCCTCCTGGGGTGGGCAAGGGTGGCAGGGGGTGTCCCTGGGGGCAGGGGAGGGCACCTCTGGGCTCATTCTGAGCCCACAGGTCCCTTAACGCCTGCCCTGACCCAGGCGTTAAATTCAGACGCAAATGCAGGGTTTTTTGCCCCGCCCACTCCCGGGCGTGATTTTTGCCCGGGAGTATAAATACCACGCACATGCCTGGGAGTCATTTTTTTAGACGGGAATGCCTACCTTGCATATCATTAACGCAAGGAAGGTGTTCACGACAAAAAAATGACGCTAACTCCATGAACTTTGGCGCTAGACGCGTCTAACACCAAAGTATAAATATGGAGTTAGTTTTGCGTCGAATTTGCGTAGAAAAAAAACGACGCAATTTCGGCGCAAACAGAGTATAAATATGCCCCTTAGTGAGCAAAGAGATATCACAGTTTTTGTCCTTGTGGGAGTACCTAATGGCCTGGCATTCTCAAACACATTTTTATTATCATTATCATTTTTCAGTACAATACAACACTGTGGTGCCAAACTAAAGAGTTTTGGCAGAGAAAAGGTTCACAGTGACTAAAGTTATCTTTGCTGAAGAGACCCCACCTACTGTGTGGCAGAGGTAAAACCATTTAACATTTGCCACTCATCGATATATATATTTCGAGTAGCAAATCTTAGCAACATGCTTTGACCAAACTACTAAATGATTTAAAGATTTATAAAAATAAATTCATGGATTGGTAATCAGCATTTACTTGTGTTTTTTGGTGAATACATTTGAAGCTGCAGAGCCTACTAAATACGTTTTCTCCTTCAAGAGACTGCTAGAATGTCGGATTATTTCGTTTTACTTAACCTACATTGAGCAATAGAATGCATTTTGCATTTCTGAATTTATTTCTAAATAATGACTTGCCATTTGTAGAACTACCTCAAGAAAATGTGGACTTTACTAATGGACATTGTTTAAGCACAGAACAAAAGAACTTTACAGATTACATTGAAGAATACATTTGTTACAATCGACCCAAGGTGCTAGCACAAAACAAGCATGCAAATATCAACTGTTTATGAAATAAAGGGGGCCTTTGGCCCATTATTAATGAAATAACTACTGCATCTCAAAATAGTATGGTTAACCATTGTGGGCCAGATTGACAAAGGCAAGTACTAAAAGTCAGACATATACTCTTGCAGGTTTAATGTTTGAAGGAGATGATATTTTACATGAATTCCCAAACAATTTTAGAAGCCTTTCTGGGAATATACATCAGGGGTGAAATTCCAGGAGTACTATGGTTTGCCAAATTTACTCAGGCAGACAGTCAAACTGACAGAAAATCCTGATGAGCACAATTTAGTGTGCTCAGTGTCGCTGACAAGGCCTACAAGCAATCAGGACCAACGTTTCTACTAGAAGAGCTGGTCAAATAACTATTTAAATGTCATCAACAATTGGCCCATCATTAGGTCGAGCATAGCAGGGTGGAAGAGCCGCTTTTCCTACGTGCTAGTATCTATGTGGGCTTTTAACCACACCCAGCTTACGCCCATCAGTATCATTCGTTCATGGGCTTGCCTTTCAAAAATCCTTTATCAATAATAAATGTTTTACGTTTGCCCCTCCTGGGGGCAGTTTTGTTACGCCTCGGTCATTGATCCTCTTATATGGATAATTGCATGTTTGCCGATATGTTTGACTGCAAGCAAACTTATTTTTTCTTTTGTCTCTCTTCTTCTCACTCATGCTGTGTGGCGCTTTGATTTTTTTCCCTCATGTCAACTGTTTTACTTTTCATTTTCAATTTATGTGGCAAGAAAAGTCCAGTTAGGAATTTACAGTGCTAATAGCTGTAACTCAAGCAAAGGCAAGACCCATTGCATTGCAAATGCTTGATATTGTTTGCACACATGTTTTGCAGCCCAGCACATGTCAGTTAGTGGTTTCTCTGCTTATTCAACAAAATTGGATTGCTTTAAATTTGTCTTCATGCTGAGAAGAACTGGCCAACATTTATTCTCAGAACATCAGCTTCTGGTGATTATGTTCTGTATTGCATTAATGGAATGCTTGATCTGTTGGAGGTCTAGGACACCCCTTGGTAATTTTGTATCTTTATAGTTTTGTTATGAGGATTGTCTATATTAACCTCAGTCACAGTTGTAATATAACCATTTAACTTTATTTTGAGTTGGGTTTTCCTTGTGTGGACAAATTGGTCATACTGTTAGAAATTGATGATGAATGATTTGTGTTATTGATTTTTCTCTTACCCCTTTTGCTAAGGTAAAAACATCTATTATCCTAATTTAGAGCATACCTGAAATGCTCCAGCAGCTTCTTCATCCCCAACAGATAACACAAGCTGAATCTTATCAGAGCCCCAGAAGGCGAGGATTGCCTGCAGTGCAGCCCACCGTTCTAAAGTGATTTGTCAGTCTTTCAGAGACCTTTAATGGACATGTTAATTGATTAGGCAGACCAAGTATTGCATAGTCTGGGAAGCATGGAACTCGTGTATCAAGAAATTAAGCAAGATCTTCTCCCAGTATTGGGTCAACTTCAGGCAATAGAGTAGCAAGTGTAGCACCGATCCAGTAGTCCGACAACCATGCCAGCACTCATACCGAGTACCTTTTTTGGACTCAAGCTAGGGTCAAATACCAATATGTACATTATTTTGGTGGCTGCTGTTTCTTAGCTTAAAGTGATGTGTGCTGTGTGACATGTGCAATAAAAAAATATCTTCCCATTCCTTGTATGTTAAGGTCAGAACTAATTCTGATTTCCCCTGTTTCTAACCTGCATTTTTCTCTTGTGGGTGGGGGTTCTGCTCAAAGAGTGTATGGCTTGTTTATCAAAGAACTGTCTTTGTCTTTCAGGAAGATCAATTTCTCGAAGAATACAAGTGCTCTTTGCATTGGGTCTGTTAGAGGGGAGAAACCCAGTGTTTGACCTAAGGATATTTGATGCAATCTGATTCTGGGAATCCATACTCAGTTTTCAGTCCGTCAAATGTGATCATCCCTTCCACATAAAACATATGCCCAATTCTTTTGCAGCCAGCTTGCTGGCAGCATATGAAGGATTTGGCTGAAAGCCTGGGTAAAGTCCAAGTTGCTGGAAATTGGTGTAATCAGGAATGGATGTGATGTTGACCTTTTGCCTACTGCTCCTCTTTCCCAGGCCGTCAGAGTGGCTTGGGTAATACAAAAGGAGTATAGACGCCAAGCCCTATGCTTCCGGGTAGCCTGGGAACCTAAGAGATATGGGTGCCTGCTATAGTCTGGTCCATAAAACACCAGTGCTTCTCGGATTCTATGAAGCCCCATTCCACTATTTAGCTCAGCTGTGCCGCTTGGTAATATTTGGCACTGCTAGTGAATCCCCTCTTTGCCCCAGGTCTAAATATGCATACAAGGCCTCTTTCCATCCCACTCAAATCGATTATTTTTTGTCTGCAGCATCCTCAAGGTGTTTTGGGGAGTGTCAGTAGAAGAGAGAGAAATAAAAATATTACATTAGGTTGAGAGGGGTTCCTTTTTGAGGTCGTAGTACCACTGAAACATGAGAGTTGATACTGGTGGCATAGGGATAGATAGGATTTCACTTGTCTGAGGAGGACACAGTAGGTAATTGTCACTCTTTTTATAGTTGTTGGGACAATTTGTAGGTCCAAGTATAATGTAGACTTCTCAGTCCAGGCAATTGGGTATTGGGCGTCAAGTTGGGATTGGGGGGCCAAGGAAATGGCGGAATTAAGGGCCTGTGATTTTTGTAGGTTGACCGTAAACCCTGATACATCCCCAAAACTTTGGGGTTCCTGTTTCAGTAGTGAGGATAGCAGACTCCCTCTTCTCAGCTCCCTCCATATGTGCCAGAGAAAACCCCATTCACCCATATCACAACTCTGGGAGAGCTGTATTCACTTAGGATCCATAGGATGTTTCTAGGAAGAATGCTAGTGACAGCGTGGGTTTTGTAGACATCAAGAAATATTGGTGTTTGCTCTTTCTGCCACTTGCCAATGGTTAATCTTGTGAGGGATCCATGTTTTGGCATGATGTTTTAATAGTTTGAGGATGAGGAGGAGATGTGAGGCATCAAAGTAGGAAAATGTAATATGATCCAATTTTTTTAATTAATGTGTCTTTTGAGAGAGAGAGGAGACTACAGAGTGTCTGGAATGTCTACACTGTGATGTAATGATCTGGATGTGTGAAGTGTAAGTATTAGCAGTCACTGATGAGTAGTTGTGGGATTGGATAGGAGAGGAAGGGAAGACTGCCAGAAAACATTATTGAGAAGGAAGTGATCAATATTGTTCCTTTGGTAGTTGCTTTAGTGTTTTGGGAGTAAGATGTGAGTGCAGGGATGAACGTGCAAAGTAGAAGGTACAGGCTACTATGAAAAAGGGCTCAAATTAAACCAAGTGGTGGTGAATGGGAATGATGGTAAGAGAGATATGATAAGAGAGAAGTGGTAGTTCACAGGTGCACATCTGCTTTAACAGTGAGCTTGAGAAGTCTGTAGTGCTGGGTATTAAGGGTTCACTTGAATAGCAGATCCATAGCCTTCTCTAATTTCGGTGTACAAAAGCTAACTCTAGTCAATTGGAATTGTGCAGCAATCAGATGTGTGACTTAATCTATATCTCTGTTGTGGCTAAGAAGGCATCCAGTGTCAAACCTGCCTTGGTTGGGAAAACCTTAGATAAAATAGTTGCTGATCAACCTAACATTGCTATTGTAAAAAACATCTGCTGACAATCTTTCACTTCAGTTTTTAAACTGGCTTTAGTATCAAAACAGCAACTATGAACATATTGGATAATGTCATCCCATGCTGGACAAAGGTGACACCTGCTGGCTTGTCATGTTAGACCTAGTGGCTGCCTTTGACGCACAACTTCAAAACAGGCTAATTTCAACATAGGTGCATTGTAGGAGATTTCGAGAGATCGTACTGAAATTTCTATCCTCCTTTCTCATTAGTAGGTACTCAATTAGAAGTAGTCGATGCATTAGGTTTCCAGGGGCAGAGCCTCAGCTGGTCATCTTTGACTGATGGTCTGTCCACCACAGGACTGCTGGCCAAGATATGTCCAACCTTCTACCCTATTTAGAACAGACCTTCTGACGTATATTTTTCCTCTTCAGAAACATCCAAAAATTCTGTTGATCCCAACCAGTAAACAATAAAAATGCCCCTCATTTTCTGGAAGAAAGCTGCTTGTGTTTTAGGTTCATTTGTGTTTTTTTTTTATTTCAGAAACAACCACCTTCTTCAGGGGTTTATTTCTAAAACAAACATAAAAGCTTGCTGAACTGGGCCAAAACAGCATGGTGCACAAGCATGCAAGTCCTGCACCAGGGCGAGGCTTGGAAGACAATGAACACCCCTCCTCCCACAGAGAGGCAGAGAGCTCATAATATGATTGGCAGCCAGGGGAGTGGCGGCCCTGGCCTCTGCTAATCTGGTGGTCTCCTGGGCTCAGCAACAGGGTTTAAATACCTGTCAGTCTTTTGGTCTAGTAGATTCAGGAATCTATGATGACCTTTTCCCATGCAAATTATGCCACTATTACATACATCATTAACAGAGGAAATATGCATTTTTTATCATTGCTTGTGCTAAATTGTGATTTGAGCAGAGTGCAAGCAATGATAACATGCCACAGTGAGAAAAGGCTGCCTCCATGCATTCCTCCCCCCCCTCTGGGCCCCTGGTGAGAGGCTGGCCTCTGGATGCGGAAGGGTGCCCCTGGGTCCCTCCGGGAGCCTTCCATACCCACCCTGGGGCAGGGCAGGTGGTCTGACAACCCCCTGCTTGTTTCTCACCCTCTATCCACCTTTGCATCATGGCCAGTTCCACCCGCTGACCATAACACCACAAGACACTATGAGTGTGTCCCCTAGCTGCAATACCTCACCTCCCTCCCCAGCTTACCCCAGTTACACTTCCATATGGCGTACAGTTCCCTATTCAACAGGCCTTACAACCACACACACAGGGCAGACACATGCTATTAAATGATGCAGGTTTATTCTTGACACCTTAATCACTCAACTGTTGTCCAAGACACTTGCTAGTTTTTTTATAATGATGCTAAATGTTGACTGTAAGGAACCAGGCGATATCATTGTATGCCAAATACCCTGTTTAATGTTGTATTAAAATAAAATAAAACTTTTTTAGTAAAAAAAAAAAAAAGGTGATAATTCAGAAGAAAATTGCTCAAAATTATACACAGGTTGATGTTGCAAGGATGTAAGTTTCTAGTATCCTAGGATCCTCAGGTCACAATTACAATGTTAATGCACCCCTTACCTCACAGACTATTGCAGGGCATCTTGTCTTCCACACTGTTGCCGGCTGGTCATCTAGTTACAGGGGCCACTTTTTGCTCAAGGCCAAGTTGTAGCCTCAAGCACAGGATCTTTCATATTTGCTGGGTTGAAACATCCCAGCCCTGTTGAAAAACTATCAACAGAACTAACACAATGTCACTCCTTCAAGTGAAGCTGCTGCATGAGTATTGTATTGTATTGTAATTGTATTGTATTAGTATATATTTAGCGCTTTTCAGCGTCGATTCGCTTTTCGGCGAGTAGAGCGCTACTCCGGAACTCAACAAGAATTAGTGATGGATTAGTATTGATAAATCGGGAGTTAATTTGAGCCACGGATATGAGAGTTTGTTAGTTAGATTGACTGGAGTAATGGAGGGGTAGAGGAGGAAAGAAATCCAGAAGTGTTAATTGGGAGTATATCCCTCATTTACCCATCCCAAAGGCTTGGGATGAGTAAAGGGGGCTGGAGGAGGGAAGGGTTAGGGAGATCATAGTAGCAGGGTGTGATAAATGGGGGAGAATTTAGTAGGGTTGTTTGGGAGGTCATGGTAGTAGAGTGAGGTTTGGTTAGTTAGATGTGGAAGGGGAGGGAAGAGGTTAGGCAGAGTTATTTAGGAGATGAAAGTAGTAGAATGGATTTGGGATGAGTCAGAGGGGGAATGGAGGATAGATTGATAGAGACATGACATATGATGATGGGTAGATAAGTGTGATAAGATGAGAGCAGGGATTCATAGATAACTAGTATAACAACCCACCCAGGAGCCATGCAGTGACCCCATGAACATGCCAAGCACAGAACAAAATACACATATATATATATATATATATATATATATATATATATATATACACACACACACATACACACACACACGCGCACATACAAACACACATGAATACACACACACATGCACACATATATGTACATACAATACATAACTAGAACCATGGGTAAATATACTTAGTCAAACAGGTTTAAAGAGTGTGTGTGTATTTTATTGTTATGACATAGTAGCGATACATATTTTCTAAAGATCTATACATAACTAGAAATAGACACATAGGGGGTCATTCCGACCGCCAGGGCCGCGAACGACGGAAGCACCGCCAACAGGCTGCTTCCCTGCCCATTCTGACCGCGGCGGTAAAGCCGCGGTCAGAAAACCGGGTCCGGCGGTTTCCAGCCGGATTTACCCCGGCTGGGCGAATCTGCCATGGCGGCGATGCAAGCAGCGCCGCCATGGGGATTCTGACCCCCTTACCGCCAGCCTGTTTCTGGCGGTTGTCACCGCCATAGAGAGGCTGGCTGTAACGGGCGTCTAGGGGCCACTGGGGGCCCCTGCACTGCCCATGCCACTGGCATAGGCCGTGCAGGGGCCCCCTAACAGGGCCCCAGCATGCTTTTCACTGTCTGCCTAGCAGACAGTGAAAAGCGCGACAGGTGCAACTGCACCCGTCGCACGCCTGCAACACCGCCGGCTCCATTCGGAGCCGGCTTCAGTGTTGCAGGCCTCTTTCCCGCTGGGCCCGCGGGCGCTACCTTGGGTAGCGCCTGCCGGCCCAGCGGGAAAGTTGGAATAGCACCAGCGGTCTTTTGACCCCCATAATCAGAAAACATATTTATCAACATAGGCATATGTAGTCCATAGTTGTTTGAATATGGTGGTTATGAAGGAAAGAGCCAACTCTTGAGTAGTTTTCTGAAGACAAGAAAGTTATCTATGGCTCTTATAGTTGGGGGTAATGAATTCCATAGTTTTGCTGCTTGAACGGATAAGGATATACAACCTATAGTCTTTTTCTTGTATGGTGGTGTTCTAAGGCGGGGTGCCAATCTTGAGCGGAGGTTTCTTTGTTGGATGTATTTGGTTATTTTGTTTCTGATAAAAAGCGGTCCTGTTCCATGTATAGCTTTGTGGGTGATACAAAGCAGCTTGAAGGTGCATCTTCTGGCAACGGGTAACCAGTGTAGTGCTTTAAAGGCAGGGGATATGTGGGCTTGCGGCTTTACATGTAATAGTAGCCTGGCTGTGGAGTTCTGAATACGTTGTAGTTTTTTCATAATATATAGAGATGATCCATGGTAGAGGCCATTGGCATAATCCAGTTTGGAAAGTACAAGCGAGATAGTAGCTTGCACCTTGTGTGGAAATCCGAGGTGAGGGAAGATGCATCGTAGAGTCTTCAAGGTGATGAAGCTTGTTTGTGCTAATTTGTCCACTTGGGCGTTCATAGTTAACTTGGAATCCATGGTGATTCAAAGGTTTTCAACTTCCTTGGATAATTGAGGAGGTGGTCCGAGATCGTCAGGCCAGACGCACAGAGGGTCATAACTTCTCCAGTTACCACATATGAGTATTTTTGTTTTGGAGGTATTTAGTTTGAGATGGCTCCAGGTCATTCACTGATCAACGGCTCTGAGGCAACTGAAGATTTCTGAGTTTTCAATGTTTTTGGGGCATTCTAATTTAAGTAGTATTTGTGTGTCATCTGCATAGTTGTAGCATGTGAGATGGAAATCATTGATCAGTTCTGGTAATGATATCATGTAGATGTTGAAAAGCAAAGGTGAGATGATTGATCCTTGTGGGACCCCTGCTTTTGTGAGGTAGGGTTTGGATGAGAAGGGGGGTGAGTGGATGATATTAGATCTTTTTTGAAGATAGGAAGTAATCCAGTCGAGAGCAGTCCCTTGTATGCCGGCTTCATAGAGTCTTTGAATTAGGGTGTCATGGTCAACCGTATCAAAGGCAGCCGAGAGGTCCAAGAGAAGTAGTGCAGCAACTCCATTGCGGTCGACTGTGTTTTTAAGATCATCCCAGATTGCAATGAGTGCTGATTCAGTGCCTCTTCCTGGGCGGAATCCAGTTTGGAAGTCTGAAAGTATAGAACTGTCTTCAATGAATTGTGACATCTGGGCGAATGCTGCTCACTCTATCAATTTGCCCAGGAAAGGTCCATTTGTGAGTGGTCTGTAGTTGTTGGGGTCTTGTAGATCTATGTTTGTTGTCTTTAATAACGGTCGTATGTATGCCTTTTTCAGGTCTATAGGAAAGGTTCCTGTAGTTAAAGAGTTGTTGATGATTCTTCTTACAGGTGTGGCAGGAGAAGTAGATAGAAGAATGTTCTTGAAGATTTGTGGTGGGCAAGGGTCAAAAGGGCAACCAGAAGGCCTGCTTGCTTTGACCAAATCCATAAATTCACCATGGGATATTGATTTGTTGGAAGGACTGTAGAGGCTGGGTTGGTTTATTCCTAGAGGGTATTTTAGGAAAAGGTTTGGTGCTGATGGTTTTCTTCTGTTTTAAATAGGAGTCCAATGTGTCTGCCTTGATTGTGTAGTGAGTTGCCAATTTGTTTGTGAAATCATGAGTAGTGGGATGACTTCCTTCCATGCATGTAGGTTTTCGAAATTCATTATGAATTTTATAAAATTCCTTGGTTGTAGATTGAGCATTTTGAATTCTGTCTGAGAAGTACCTTTTTTTTAGCTTTTTTGATTGATGATTTGTATATTCTGTTACATTTGTGTAGCTGCAGTTTGTCTTGACTGTTGTTTGTTTTGAGCCAGGTTCGCTGCAACTTTCTGATTTGTTGCTTTATCTTTTTAAGTTCTGCGTTTCTCCAAGGTGTTGGTTTTCTTTTGTCATGTTTAGTATTTCTGAGTGCTATTAGGATATCAAAAGCTTCCTGTAACCACTCATAAAGGTTTGGCACAGAATTCATTGTATCTAGATCTGTGTTGGCTGTTAGTTGTGTTCCTAAGTCATCGAAATTGAGTTTGCTCCATGGTCGATGGGTGCATGTATGTAAGCAGTTGTAGGGTGTGTTTATTTGTGGAGTTGTATGTCAGAAAGTTATCAAATGGTGGTCTGACCAAGTGATTGGCGTGATGCTATGAACGGTAACTAATTCAGGCTTAGCAAAAATGACATCTAGGATGTGTCCGGCGATGTGTGTGGGATTGTGTACAATCTGATGTAGGTTCAATGCGAATAGGCCAGTGGTGATAGCTTTTGGATGGGGCATATTGGGTTTGTCAAACCAAATGTTAAGATCCCCAAGAATGCATAGGTTGGAGTATAGTAAAATAAGGTTTGAGACTGTATCTAGAAAAGCATCTGGGAATGTGGAGTTGTTAGGTGGAGGTCTGTAAAGGAGGAGAAAGTTACAGGAGGAAGTTGGAGTAGGGTGGCATCTGGTGAGGAGGGCTTCACAACCGTGTATGGAGATGTTTTTGTCTGTTTTACTGAGGTTAATTGCCTGTTTGATTATAATAGCTAGTCCACCTCCTCTCTTGCCTATACAGTTTTGTGTGATGGTTTGATAGCCCGGAGGAACGGCTTCGTGCAACACTGGGGCCATGTCATCTTCCAACCAGGATTCAGTTATGAATAGGAAGTCAGGTTGTGTGTCTGTGAGCAGGTCGTAGATGTGGTGCTTGTTTATTTAGAGTGATCAAGCATTTATGAGCTGGCAGTTTAGAAAAGGTGTGTTAGTGATGGTGTTGTTTTGTTTAGGAGAAGGGTAAGTAGTATAATATGAGCTTGAAGCAGGAGTGTTGCTAGTTGTGATAACTGTTTGAGTCTCACAATAGTCTTGCTTTTCAATATAGTGTTCCTCTTTCAGCAGGTTAAGGGGGCATTTTGTTGGGTCTGTGTGTGTGGTTGGTAGACTTGGTGGCTGAGAGAGACATGAAGAGTGTACTGCTTTTTGTAGGGTAGTCTTATTATGTAATAGACAAGGGGATGCGAGGTTGCTAAGAGTGGCATGTTGTTTATTTTGTTTGCGTCTGTTTAGTGTGGATAGAGTATGGGTTAGGGGTGGTGGAGGAGCATGTGGATCATGATGTAAGGCTCTAAATTGTGCAATGGAGGAGAGGCGAGAGCATGAAAGTTGCTGGGTTGGGGTGCTTGTGGTAGGTGTTTGTGAAGAGTGAGAAAGTAGGGGTAAAGATAGGATGGGATTTGTATTCTTTGTGTAGTCCTGAGGGTGGGAGTGGGTGTGACGATAAGTGTAATGAAAGTTTGTGTTGCTTTGATGTGCTGATGTGTGTGGTCTGTATTGTTTTTGTGGAATAGTGAGAGGGGATATTGGTGTAGTTGTTTTTGGTGAGGAATTTGTATGTGAAATAGTGCGGGTGAGTGGAATTAGAGTGTTAGATGGGGTGTTGATGTGTTTTGGAGATGAATGTACGAGATGTGTAAGAGGTGATAGATGTGTGTCAGGGGAGTTAGTGTTAGTTGTGATGACTGGAAGAGGTAATATGTGTGGTGGAGTGAAATGTGGGGATTGTATGGTTGTGTGTAATTGGTGAAGAGAGGGGAAGGGCGTTTGTAGATGGTGTGCTGGAAGGCTGGGTTTTGGCATTGTTATGATGAAAGGTGGTCTGTGTGGAGCAAACAGTGGATAGTGTTGTTGGTTAGTATGAGCAGAGAGTGGGTATCTGGAAGGCTGAGACTGAGAGAAATGTATTCTGTAGTTTTGTGTCGTGTGGGTGATGGCAGGTTGTGTTAGTGGGAGTGGACAGAGTAGTGTTTGCTGTGAGAATGAAGGTGTTTGTTGTAGTTGTGGAGGATATGTGTATATGTGTTGTATAATGGGTATTGTGATGGGACATTGCAATCTGTCTGCGGTCAGTTTGTGATGCATGAGTTGGATGTCTTTGCAGATAATGTGTTTGCATGTTGATGGATGTGTAGGGACTGATATCAATCCTGGTCAATAATGAATTGGGCAGCATTTCTGGCCCTAGTCCCTACCTGTGCCGAACAGGCCCAAACAGGCAACTGCCCTTGTCCTCTCCGCCCTTTGCTTCAACGCCTAGGCTGAGACGCCCTGAGTCCTAGGCTTAAATAGCCCTACTGTCCAATAGGAACCTGGTCCTAACCCTAACCAATCCAATTTCTAACCCTAATTCAAACAGCTAATGGGAGACCCAGCCCTAATCACCAACCATACCCCTAATCCTGACCACCAATCACATCCCCAGCCCTAGACCCAGCAACCAATCAGAAACCCAGCCCTATCCACCAATCATAGCCCTAGAAACCACAGCCAATCAGAATCCCAGCCCTATCCACCAATCACAGCCCCAGCCCTTGAGCGAGCAACCAATGTAAGGACCAGCTCCCAACAACCTATCACAACAACATATGCAACAACCAATAGGAACTTATATAAGGAGCAAGTTAACTGAAGTCCAGTCCCTGTGGCCAGGGAGGAGTCAGCTGCTGCTCTATTCAGAATCTCCTTGGAAACAGACAGGCTGAATCCACACTTCCAAGCTAGAGATGGTTTAAAAACAAACACTGGAAACTAGCAAGGTAATACACACAGTCATGGCAAAAACGTGGTTTTTTTTTAAACACCACTTTACAAAGGCCAGACTGCCTGAAACACAGAGAGTCCACAGTAAAACAGGCACAGGTAGCTGAAATAAACACTTTTGAACAAATAATACTTTTTACCCAGAAAAGTCTGGGGGGCTCCTTACCTAGGTCTTTTTGCAATCCTTGAACACTGGGCTGTATTAGGACACAGGGAAGATGCTGAGGCTCTCAAAATGGAGGTGGCTGTCTTGGACTTCCCTCCACAAACTTAAAGGGCCAGAGCAGGTGTTGGGGGGATGGCTCAGGTTCATAGGGACTCAGAGAACCAATCAGCTAAGTCCAAGCCTTTGGCCAGGGAGGAGGCAGCTGCTGCTCTATTCAGAATCTCCTTGGATACAGACAGGCTGAATCCACACTTCCAAGCTACCAGAGTAGGTGTTTTAAGTTCTGAATCAGAAATGGCATGTTAATTTGATAATACAGAGTTGATGTTTAATTTAAGGCCTGCAAAAACTATGTAATGTCTTTAAAGAGTTACAAATAAGCCTTCATTCTATCATTCCCTATACACTAGCTGAGGTGTATGTTGAATAAGAGCCTTACTATAATTGGCAATATCCATGAGGATTCAGGTAGGAACAGCATACTTCTTTACAAACTTGATGTTGTATTACCAGTGGATTTGAAACACAACTATACCAGCACATCATGTCGTCTATGGTCCAAATTGGTATTCCCATATGGCGCGACACTAAGACGCGAATACGGCCAACGAGTGCCTTTTCTTCACTTGAGAACGACCACCGGTATTTGGACCATAGACGACATGATGTGCGTGGACTCACCATAGAGGGCGAAATACGTGTCGGCTGTTTCTTCGGCTTACAATTTTCAACTTGATTTTCCTGATAACATTGGAATTAATGAATAAAGACTGTACTTTGACTACGGAAGTGACTGCATTGAGAATTTTTCTCTCCAAAATATAACTCCTGTGGGTTCTCATTCTCAACTAGTTCAGGTCTCTCCGTGTGGTAGTGTTCTCCCCTGTAGGTTCCAGGGATGTCTCCTCAGGTTCTGCTTCCTCCTAGACCATGAGAGTTTCTGTGGCTGGTAGCCCCATGCCTCCTGCCCTTCTTCTTTTTGGCAGCAGCCTGTACCTTTTTTCCAGGCTCCAGGCCTCCTTGACTGCCGTCTTGGCAGCAATGGAACTGATGGTCATGCCCACCCACTCAGGCGACCCTATCATTGCCAAGTGTGACCTCAACTCTACCTCTTTCTAGTTGGTGTGCTCCAGGTCTTTGTCTAACAGACAATCCATGGGCATGGTAGGTCTCCCAGCTACTTTTATAGACCCTGAGCCCCCCACCACAAAGAAGTGACTCATGGTTGTCTGCAACTGCAACTAGTAAAATGTATTGGGTATTACCTTCTCTGAGGAGTCCAGATGACCCCATAGACTAGTCATACTGGCTCCTGTGTCCCTCAGAGCCTCCATGCTATGCTCACTGATATCACCTACCTGTAGTTGGAAGCATTTGAAGTTATGTAGGCTTTAGGCACCATCTCCTTGTCCCCGTGGGCCACTAAGATGAACTCTGCTCTCTCCTCTGTGTTAACTGGGGCCACCTCCTCTCCAAGTGCTACACTGACAAACCCTGGTATTTGCCGACCAGTGGGGGGCTGTGCCTCCTGAAGTATTTGGCATCTCCCTGTACATGTGCATACGTCACACTCAGTACACTGAGGGACAAACCTCCCTTTCTTTTTGTCAAAGTACCCCTTTTTGTTCTGATCGGTTTGGAACTGGTCACCTCTCCTTTGGGAACTATATTGGGGCCTGCAGAGAACTCCGTTTTAACGTTTTTCTCCCCTTCTTTCTTCTGTTAGAAACCCTGCCCACCCTTTGGATGATCCCCGTTGTTCTCCCCACAGATACCTTCCACAGAGCTGAGCTAAGGGTCCTCCTCAGCAGCAAGCTCCCTGGAATCACTGAGCTTACTATTCACTAGGTGTGGGCACAGCTCTGGAAAATAATTGCTTAACATGTGCTGTCTGGGGCTAACAAATTGTACAGACCCTTGTAATCATGCACATCTCTGCCCACCATCCAGTGCCTTGCAAAACAAACCCACGTAATCCACCAAGGACTGTCTCTAAACGTTTGCCTTTACCTTTCAGGTGTGAGATCATATTTCCTGGTAAAAGTGTCCTTCATGAGCGGATACTTCATCATGTCTTACTTCCCTAGGGCTAACAGTGAAGCCCCCTCCTCACTCGGAATGTGCCTTCAGATACCGTTGCCCCAATCCTTTTCCTGGGCCCTCTGTATCTCTAGGGCAACCTCATAGGCCACAAACTACTTATCTATATCATCTCACGCAACAAAGTTAGACACCAGATCCTTTGGAATGTGGACCCTCCTGTCTTCAGTGGGCATTGGAGTTTCACTTCCACCATCGCTGTTGGACTGGGAAGCCTGTTTGGTTTTGAGGCCAGCTCTTGTTTTCTCATGAGCCAGCAGAACTTTCTTTTCTTCAATGGCCAATTTCTTCTGTTACAGACCCCTTTGACTTTTTGCCTTCCCCTTTTCTAAGGCTCTCTCTGTCTCAGCCTTTCTTTCCTTCATTTGGAATGTGGTCACCTGCAGCCTGATTTGCCATTCTGCTTTCTTGTCTGCCACGTCATTTGGGACAGGTAGCGGGCAGAGATGCTGCTGCCTGCTCTGGATCTGTAGGGGACCTCACTTCCATGGGTCCTCCTCTCTCCTCGGGAGCCATGATCAGGGGATTATCACCCTCCTCCGCATTCCTTGCTTCCTGCTTCTCCGCAGCATCCACCTCCTCATCCTCTTCCTGTGTTGTAGACTGTAACTTGCTTCTTGGAGCCTTGGTTAGTGGAAGCCCCCTCAGCCTGCAGAATCGTCTGAGCTCAGCTGCAGTCTAGCTCTGCAGGTTGCTGAAGTCAAACTCCATGCTTGCAGGTAAAGGTGCAGGTGCACAAGGTCAGGTAGAAAATGTATTTGGAAAAAGCAAAGTAGGTCAAGCCAGGAGAATTTAAAACAAGCTTGATGTCAGATTATTGATATGGGATTTTAGTGTTGCACAAATTACTGAGTGGCACTGCACAAACATAAGTACTGGATCCCATCAGTGAGCACCAATGTGAGAAATTGTGTTTTTGGTTGAGGTGGTGTGAGCACTACTGAAGCACCAACCACCGTCCTTGACAGGGAAAACTACAAAAGTCACTAAATTAACCTGTGCCTAATGATCTAGTAGTTTGGCACAAAAGCAGTTATGCTTAACTTAGAGGCAATGTGTAAATCATTTATCCAGCACTCAAACAGTAATAAAGTGGAAACAGAATAGAAGAAAAATCCCACATCTATCTAGAAACATACAGTAAGTTTGAATAAATAAAATATCAGAACAACAAAAATCTAATCAGTAGAACTGGAGATATGCAATTTCAAAGTTTTAGATAAAAGAAGCACCAAAAAGCCCAAAGGGCCAACTATGGTTATCTAATTGCGCTGGACTGGGACAAAGTCTCAGATTCAAGCTAACCACGATGGAGCATGGGCTGGTACAGGACTGAGTTTGGTCTGCTGGATAGTGTACCTTGTTGTACTCGGACTGAGATGCGAGGTCCTGCACCGAAATGCATGATGTGTCAGTTCCAAGGAGGCCACCGATCAGGAATTGTGAAGGGCTGGGATGTAAGATCCTGCTTTGAGCTGTGTTGCACTGCATTGTTTTTGCTAAGGCCGCCAAACAGGAGCTACAGAGTGCTGAGATGTGCGGTCCTCCCTCAAGAAACATTGTGCTTTGTCGGTTTGGATGAGGCTGCTGCTCAGGACCTGCGAGGTGCTGTGATGCAAGTTCTTCTGTCGAGATGCATTGTGCTGCATTGGTTCTGATGAGGCTGTTGCCCAGGTGTTGCAAGTTGCTGATATGCGAGGTCCTGCATCATGCTGCATCAAGTTGTGTTGTGCTGCATCATTTCTGAGGGAACCTACAGTTGGGCCAGGAGTTGTACACTCTGATGCCATCCAAGGGTCCAGGACCGGTCAGGGAGGCAAATCTTGGGGATCAGAACTCAATCCATCAAGCACCAGCAGCAGGACAAAGGCAAATTCACTTGATTCTGGGCAGCTGGGAAGATGCTGAACATGTCTCTGGAGCTTGTTATATGTCCTAGGTGCTCAGAACAGGAGGCCAGTCAGCTAGCCTTGGGAGTCACTCTGGTGCTTCTGGGTTCAAGGAGCGGGTCCAGTCTTTATTCCCCAGGCAGCAGGACATTTCTTCTTGCAGCATGGCAACGGGACAGTCCTTCCGGAAGGAGGGTACCACAGCAGTCCTTCTTTCAAGTCTTCCACAGGCCCAGAAGTGATCTGAAGGGTTGTCTTAGGGTCCAATATTTATCCCTGATGCCAGCTTTGAAGTGGGAGATACCGCTAGACTTCCATCTATATCTGGTTCTAAAATTTCCATCCTTCCCGGCCCTGGTCCCAGGAAGTCTAGAGTCACAAACTCAAAGCTCCTTTGAAATGCAAGTGTGATAAGTGACAGGTTACCATGTCAGGATAGGCCATACTGCCACCACTCAAACCCCCTACCCCCCACTTTGTGATATTGTCTGGGAGGAATATGCAAAGGCCAACTACAGCAAGTTATATGACCCAGGAAACAAGCTGCAGGCATCACATGGTTAGGACAAGAAAACACCAACTATCTCAAATGGAATTTTTAGAATTATGACTTAAAATCCGACTTTGCCATTAAAGAGGTTTTTAAATTACCAATCATTAGTGACCAAACATGATATTTGTACCTATTCCCAAACAAACATTATATCACTTTTTAAATGTAATTAGATAACCTAATATTGTCCATTAGGAGAGGTAGACCTTGGAGTAGTAAAAACCCAGTAAGGCCTCTATGGGCATGTAAAACTTAAAAGTACATGTGCAACTTTTTACATACAATGCACCTTGCCCTATGGACTGTTTAGGGCCTAGCCTAGGGGTGACATATAGATTAAAAAGAAAGGTTTAGGCCTAGCAAAAGGTTTACTTTGCCAGGTCGAAATGGTAGTTTAAAACTGTACACAGGTTGCAGGGGCAGGGAGGCCTAAGATATGTTTTACATGGCTACTTAAATGATGAAAGCCCACTAGTAGCATTTACTTTCACACATAGTACCATTTTACTAGGGACGTATAAGTTAGGTAAACGTGCCAATCAGATGTAAGCCAATTTTACCATGTTTAATGCAGAGAGCAAAAGCGCTTAAGCACTGGTTAGTAGTTCTAAAAGTGCTAATGAAAACAATAACAAATTCAGTAAAACAGTATTAGTGAAGGCAAAATTACTGAAACCAAGGATGCCAGATTTAATATCATTAATAATTAATAGTTTTACCAAATATGTTCACTTTTTAAAACTTTGACGTGTAGCATGGAATTTACATGTATTTCTGTGCTCCATACATTTGGTATAGGAAGGAAGGGAAGAAAACATTTCCATGTGTACTTTTTGAACAAGAAGTATTCTATATCCTGCATAAGGATATAGAAGGTTAGCATTGGCAACTCTAAATGCTCCACTAAACACCCTGCTTAAAATGGCATGTAAGGTATGGTTGCAGGAGGGTGTGGTGAGTCTTGGAGCTCCATATTTGAGCCTCTAGGTGCCATAATGTACAAAGGGTGGCATTGCATAACTTGGCATATTATTAGTAAGATAAGGATGGCCGATGAAATATGATTAGCTCATATTTGACATTTGCCCTAATTTGCATAATTGTTTCTCAGCTGTTTATAATACCTAGTCATTTTAGTGCATGTGGTTTGTAGACAAATAGTACATAATAACTAACTAATAATCATTTAGTGAATTATCAACTATTATGTATGCATACAGGGGTATGGTGCTGGGATCTCTATATATATCTTCCTGATGAGAGATTCTTTGACAGTTTTATTTGATTCAACATGAGCCTAACTCTGTGGAGCTGGGATGAAACACACCTTCCAGTTCTCCTCTTTTCCGAAAGGCTTTATCTGTCTTGAGGGTGAATAGATCTACTGGGTGTGACCCCAATAGATTGAGGGTTATACAACAATTGCCTTTGCCTTTACAACATTTCATTTGTATGTCTATTGTGGGTAAGTTTTGTTCTTTCATATTCAACAGTGCCCCAAAGGTCTTAAGAGTTGTTTTAAATTTGCATCAGTATTGTCAGAGTGAAAATTTTGGTGATCCTTTAGTGGCACAGAAATCAGCTTTAGGTGACTTTATATTCACATTTACAGCCTAACCAAGATGAACTAATATGTATTTTAAAGTGTACACGTTTTGTCCTGTGGTGGACATTGTGCCTACTATAGGCAGATATCGTGCCCAACTGTGTTTAATAAAATAATTTTAATCTGATTTATAACCATGTTTGAGAATTATTAATCATTAGAGTGAATTATTATGAACAAAAATAATTATGATTTATATGGGTGATTAGTTTAAAGTTACATGTGTGCAGAAAAATAAATACATGTCTCTATCATATTAGTGTAATTCGTTAACAAAGATTGCAATTACTATTGAAATACTTTATATATTTTATGATATTAATCAGATAATTTTGTGAGTTTTCATATTTTGCGTGTTTTATTAATGGTTACATTAATTATTTGTTTTGTATTTGCATAACAAGGCCTGATGTTTCATATTTGCAGAAGTAATGAAATGGCTGAATCATTTCTTTCCCTTTAACATTATTTTTCCATTAGGTTGTTTCACATGTTTAGCAAAGAGTTCTATTGTATTGTGTGTATGTTCATTCTGCAGTAACCTTGGATGTTGCAACATTAGAACATGAGGACTGGAAAGTAAAGCAGTACCATTGTTTAAATGCTTGTTCCCCTGTGGTTTGCTGGAACTGTCATGAGCCATGAGAAGATTTTGGAATGTATCAACTAATGTACAGTTACTACTTACTGCTGATATCACACAGAAGGAAAGATTACTTCACTCCTACCCTGTGAAAATCTGGAGATGCTACAAACCTAATTGGCATTCTAATTTCCATTGGATATTGCTCATTTGTGAAACATGATCCTATTCATTTGACCACTCAAATTGAATTGGACATTTCTAGTTAGACAGCGACTTTTGTAACTTTTAGTCAGTCCCTCTTTGCTTCTAAAGTTATTCAGTCTTTACCATGTTAAGTCCCTTCTTGAGTTGCTAAAATGCCCCTATGAAATTAATTGTTAACTTATCACATGAATGTTGTTAGACCTGACAGCCTTAGAGTGGTCATCCTCCAAACTTTTGCCTGCCTTCCTCCACTTTTCTGATACTGTTTTTGCTGGTTTTAGGTCTCTGCCCACCTTACCACTGCTAACTAATGCTAAAGTGCATGTGCTTTCTACCTTAAACATTAGTTCATCTCCAATTGGCATATTTGATTTACTTATAAGTTCCTAGTTAAGTGCACTACATGTGCCCAGGGCCTATAAATTAAATGCTACTAGTGGTCCTGTAGCACTGATTGTGCCACCCACATAATTAGCCCAATAACCATGTCTCAGGCATGCCATTGCAAAGCCTGTGTGTGCAGTTTCACTGCCACTTCGGCTTGGCATTTAAAGGTACCTGCCAAACCTTAAAAAACCCTTTTCTACATATGTCACCCCTAAGGAAGCCCCTAGGTAACCCATAAGCAGGGTGCTATGTAGGTAAAGGCCAGGACATGTACATATGTGTTTTATATGTCCTGGTAGTGAAAAACTCCTAAATGTGTTTTCCACTATGGTGAGGCCTGCTTCTTTCATAGACTAGTATTAGGACTGCCCTCATATACTTTTGAGTAGTAGATTCTGCTCTGAAAGGGGTAACCATGTCATATTTAGTATTGCCAGAATGGTAATAGAAAATCCTGCTTATTGGTGAGGTTGAGTTTTATATTACTACTTTAGAAATGCCACTTTTAGAAAGTTAGCAATTCTCTGCACTTAAAACCATCTGTGCCTTACAGCCTGTCTCCAATCAACGTCTCGTCTGTGCTAGTTGACAGCACCCTTGTTCATTTCAGCCAGACTACCACAAACATAGGACACTCAGGTGGTCATTAGAACTTCGCCGGTCTTTTCGTAAGACTGCCGAAGCCACGGGTGCCAAAAGACCACCAGTGCTGGTGGTCTGAAGACCACCATATTACAACGTGCTGCTTTCCGTCTGATTTTAATAGAGGTGGTTTCCATCGCCAGCACCACCACGCCAACAGGACTCCATCTGCCGTATTATGATCTGTAATAAGGAGTGAGGGTGCGGTGGCAGCTTTGGAAAGCGCAGGGACCCATCACCTCCTGGACGGCCACCTCGCTGAAGCAGGTAAGTTGATCAGCTGAAAGGGCGGTAGTTTTGTGAATGTGAGTGGTGCCTGCATGTTTGTATGAATGCAGGGGTGAAGAGGATGTCTGTGTGTGTGTGTGTGTGTGTGTATGCCGGGGGGTGTTGTGTGTGTGTGAGACTGTGTGTATGTTTTGTGTGAATGCAGGGTGAGGGTGTGTGTGTGTGTAAGTGCGTATATGGTGAAAGGGCCAGGAGGGTGTTGTGTGTGTGTATGGTTGTGTGACTGTAGGGGTAAGGGGTGTCTGTTTGAGTGCATGCATGTGAGTGAATGTGTATGTCTAAGTGCGTGCATCCGAGTGACTATGTATGTCTGAGTGAGTGGGTGCAAGTGTGTGGGGGTGTATGTAAGTAAATGCATGGGTGAATGGGGTGCATGTATGTAGGTGTGTGGTCATTTGGGGGGGGTGTCTGCCGGTGAAAGGAATGAAGATTCCTGTCGCTGTGTGCATGACCACCAGCATTTTCATGGTGGTGTGACAGCCCCGAAAATGCTGGCGATCTTCAGAGTCATAATCCTGATGTGGTATTTCGGCTACCGCCTGGCAGGAGGTGCTCATCTCTGGCTTGGCGGTCTGACCGCCCTGGCGGTACAGGCAGCATTTCGGCAATTTGGCTTTGGCCAAACTTCCGAAGTCGTAATATGCCAGCCTTCTCCGCCGGTCTGGCGGCAGTAAGACTGACAGTCAGAGTCTGGTGGTTCAGTGATCACCAGACTTGTTATGACCACCTCAGTCACACCTGGATTCATCTGCATACTGAATGGGTCTTCTTGGGCTGCAAGGATGGAGGACTTGACACTTACATTTCAAAGGCCAGTGGCTTGCCCTCACACAAAGGACTGATAAGCCCCCACAGGGATCCTGGCAGACAGGACTGGGATGAAAGGGGAACTTGTGAACTTCAAAACCACTATTTGAAGTCTCCCCCACTTCAAAGGCATTTTTAGGTGTATAAACTGTGTCTCTGATCCCACCAACTCATACACTCCTGGACCTACACCTGCACCTAACAGAGGACCTGCCTCGCTACCCAAAGGACTCATCTGGACTGCTTTGCTGAGAAAGACTGCTGCCCTGCTGTTATCTTGCTGCCCTGCTGGCCTCTGACTTTGCTGGAAGGACTCTGCCATCCCCTGAAATGCTCTCCAAGGGCTTGGATTGAGCTTGCCTCCTGTTTCTGAAGTCTCGGGCCACCAAAGAATTCACCTCTTCAAGAAACTCCTTGTGTGTCGAAAATCAGCATAACACCTGCAGAAATCGCTACAAAGCCTGCAGCGCAGCTGAGAAATCACCGCACAGCCGACTGGAACGACGCAGCACCGACTTCCCAACTGGAAATTCGATGCAGCAACCTGCCTTGCGACAGAAAATTCAAAACATCGCCTACTGGATCGACGCAGCACCTGCTACTTCAATCAATCAATCAATCATAGATTTGTAGAGCGCAGCTAATCACCCACAGGGCCTTAAGGCACTGTTTGTGAGCGTGCTGCTCAGTCGAAGTGCCGGGTCTTGAGGTCCTTCCTGAACTGCTTCAGTGATGCCAGAGCTTGAGAGGTAGCATTTTCCATGTCCGGGCTGCTAAGTAGGAGAAGGATATTCCTCCTGCTGTGCTTTTTCAGATCTTGGGGATGGCTGTAAGGGCAAGCTGGGAGGTACGGAGATATCTGTTGGGTACATAGAAGGTGGAGTGGTGGTTGTTCTATGCCAGCCCCATGTTGTGCAGTGCCTTCTAGGTGTGGATCAGGAGTTCGTATGTGATGCGCTTGTTGCCTGGGAGCCAGTGTAGGTCTATGAGGTGGGAGGAGATGTGGCTGTGTTGGGGGATGTCCAGGATGAGTTTGGCTGTTGCATTCTGGACTCTTTGTAATCTTGATTGAAGTTTCTAGGTGATGGCGGCATCCAGTGCGTTGCCGTAGTCCAGTTTCTTTCAGCGCGTCAAGGATTTTCAACGCATCGTCTCTGGGTGTCAAAATATCCCCGCATCACAGTGAGGAACCAAGACTGCAGTCGGAAAAATGATTCAAACCCTTGCAGCGTGGAAAGAAATGACATATCGTCTCGTCGCGAAATCCTATGCAACACCTTTTTTTTCCATGCATCTCCTCCTCTGTAGTCTCCGTGCATCATTATTATTGATGCATCCCAGGTACTGAGTGTGACAAAGAAACAACTGTTTATTTCTAAGGATTGAGACTTTTTTAAACCTTTCAAAAGTGATATTTCAACTTGTGCTTATTGGATCTTTGTAATTTCTATCTCATTTTATTCAGTTAAATATTATCCATTTTTCTTAACCTATGTGGTGTCCTTCTATGGTGTTGTCACTATGATATTGTATGATTTAGTACACCAATACTTTACACATTGCCTTCTAAGTTGAGCCTGACTGCTCAGTGCCAAGCTACCAGAGGGTGGGTGCAGCATAATTTGGATTGTATTGTGACTTGCTCTGACTAGAATTGTGGTCCCTACTTGGACAAGGGTGTATCCCTCTCTCAACTAGAGAACCCATTTCTAACACGTTTATGATGTGCAGCTTGTGTTCAGCACTTTCCCCTGGCGATGTTCTTGACAAAATTGTGCTGAATTTGACGTGTTCTGCTGACAAACCTGCATTGTATGCTGTTCCCAGGAGAGGTATAACAATTGCAATGTGATTTGTCCCCTTGCCTTATTTTAATTAGTTTAGCTTGCTGAAACCTGTTTGATTTTTAGTCAATCTAATCTAGAAGATTTTTCCAAATTACTTTTGTCTTCTTTTCTTTTTGTTTTGTCTGCATGTGTTAGCCCGTTCCCACACATGCTTGTCCTAATTTGCCATAGTAAAAGGGATCACCCTCTTCATAAAATTTGATGCATTTATCTTTGAAGTTGGATATTGACTGATGTTATCCTCTAGTGATTTTAAATCTGTTTCACAAATTATATCACTGCTGGTGTGTATAATTCATCTGGAATGTTTAATGGTATTGATGTCGAGTAGATTAAACTTGTTTTGAGATTTGGCCAGCCTATGGTTTTCATTTACTTTTATAACTTAGCTTTATGCACTATTTACGTGCCTTTGTTTTGTGGTTATAATAAAGTTTGAAATTTTTAATTGACTGCCATTTAGTTTCCATCACCAAATTGTTTATGTTATTTAAATTTGTTGCATTTGTGATTGAGATTTGAGTGAATGTGTTTGGTTTTACCACACTCTTCACTGGGTCCAAAGATGCTATCGACCTCGGTGTAAGCTTTTTCGAATACAGATCTGGAGGAGAAAACGCTCTCTCAGTACACTATGCATTTCTATCGGTAAATGTTACGTTTGTGTCCCATTTAGAACTTGTAATTTCAGACCCAAGTTTCAGACCAGTCTCTTCTGTTCTTCAAGTGAGCTTTGACTCTCTTTAATGTGCTGGCTACACCTTCAACCCTTACTCCACCCTTCTAATGCTGCATATTTCAAATGTATACATCCTATGTACATTGATATTGTACTGTTGTTTGTTATATATGTTCAGTCACTGCCAACTGCAATTGTAACTTTTAAATCACTTAGAGCAGCATTTCCCAAACTGTGGGTTGTGACCCACTGGTGGGTTACCTGCCTGTCAATTTCTGGTGTGTTGCAAAAGAGAAATAAATAAAGATGCCTTTACATTTTATTTTTATGTTGTCTCATATTCTGTGCTTCAAAGACCAAGGTCAAATGTCAGCTTATGTCTTCTGGCAAAGTGCTGCTTATTCTTTCAATACAGGGGCTGGTATTTACTTTTTTTTATTTAACTGCAAAGTGTACGGCATTTTTAAAGTGAACTATGTAACAATCTTGCTGGGGTTTAGGGAGTTTGAAAGGAAAGGCTGGAGGATGCCATTTGTTTTATAACACAGTACCTGTAAATGAACTGCAATGATCCAAAGAGTGGATGTGTTTTCGAATCCTGACTTGGAGGAGAAAACGTGCTTTCAGTTCTTGGTAGCAGAGGATGTTTTTGTCCCATGATGGGAGGGGTAGTTGTGATTGTATTCCACATTGTGAGTTGTTTTATTGGAAGCTTGAGAGGTTGATGAAATTCCAGTGTGTATTGCAAGTGTACAGTATATGTAGGAGTAGGGTTTTGTGCTTGCGGTGCTTTTGCTAAAATTGTGGTCAAGTGTGATTGTTAGAAATGGGTTTTTGGTTGTCAGTCAGGTTACCCTCTGTCCAAGCAAGAACCCTCACTCTAGTCAGGGTAAGTAACACAGAGTCCAAATTATCCTGTGCCCACCCTCTGGTAGCTTGGCACGAGCAGTCAGGCTTAACTTAGAAGGCAATGTGTAAAGCGTTTGTGCAATAAATCATACAATAACACAATATAGCACCACAAAAATACACCACACAGTGTTTAGAAAAATATATAATATTTATCTGGATATTTGCAGGTCAAAACGATCAAAGATGCAATATGAATTTGTAAAAAGTGATATGAAGTGTCTTAAGTCTTTAAAAAGTAAACAAAGTCTCTTTCAAGCAGGAAGTACCTGGTTTGGAGTGGAAAATCTCCACAGAGGGCCGCAAAAGAGGAGATGCGTGGAAAAATGGTGGATGTGTCGGTTACGCCCCTTCACACACGGACTTGCATCGTTATTTTTCACGCTGGGAGACGTGCGTCGTTCTATGGGAAGAAAAATGGTGTGTGCGTCGGTTTCGCCCCTTCACACACAGACTTGCATTGTTATTTTTCACTCAGGAAGACGTGCGTTGTTTTCCGGCACGCGGACCGTCTCCTTCTGTGGATCGTGGGATTACCAGGTGTCCCAGGGTCTGTGCGTGGATTCCTCGGCTTGTTATCCGGCTGTGTGTCGTTCCGGGGAGCTGTGTGTGGAATTTTCTTTCTCACGGCAGGCGTTGCGTCGATTTCCTCTCTGGAAGTCGGGCAGCGTTGTCTATGCGAGGCCGTGCGTCGAAGTTCCGGTTGCACCGCAGGCGTTTCGTCGAGCGGCGTCTTTCTGGATCGGCGTGCGGTGAATTTTTCGGCGCACAAGGAGTCCAGTTGAAAAAGAGAAGTCTTTTTGGTCCTGAGACTCCAGGGAACAGGAGGCAAGCTCTATCCAAGCCCTTGGAGAGCACTTGTACAGCCAGACAAGAGTTCAGCAAGACAGCAGGCCAACAGCAAGGCAGCAGTCCTTGGTAGAAAGCAGTCAGGTGAGTCCTTTGAGCAGCCAGGCAGTTCTTCTTGGCAGGATGCAGGTTCTGGTTTCTTCTCCAGCAAGTGTCTGAGGTGGTAGGGCAGAGGCCCTGTTTTATACTAAAATGTGTCTTTGAAGTGGGGGTGACTTCAAAGAGTGGTTAAGAAGTGCACCAGGTCCCCCTTCAGTTCAATCCTGTCTGCCAGGATCCCAGTAGGGGGTGTGGCAGTCCTTTGTGTGATGTCAGGCCCTCCACCCACCCAGCCCAGGAAGACCCATTCAAAATGCAGATGATTGCAAGTGAGGCTGAGTACCCTGTGTTTGGGGTGTGTCTGAGTGAATGCACAAGGAGCTGTCAACTAAAACTAGCCAGATGTGGATTGTAAGGCACAGAAAGATTTAAGTGCAGAGAAATGCTCACTTTCTAAAAGTGGCATTTCTAAAATAGTAATATTAAATCCAACTTCACCAGTCAGCAGGAGTTTGTATTACTATTCTGGCCATACTAAGTATGACCTTCCTACTCCTTTTAGATCAGCAGCTACCACTTCAACAATGTATGAGGGCAGCCCCAATGATAGCCTATGAAGGGAGCAGGCCTCACAGTAGTGTAAAAATGAATTTAGGGGTTTTACACTACCAGGACATATAAACTACACAGGTACATGTCCTGCCTTTTACCCATACAGCACCCTGCTCTAGGGGTTACCTAGGGCACACATTAGGGGTGACTTATATGTAGAGAAAGGGGAGTTTTAGTCTTGGCAAGTACTTTTAAATGCCAAGTCGAAGTGGCAGTGAAACTGCACACACAGGCCTTGCATTGGCAGGCCTGAGACAAGGTTAAGGGGCTACTTAAGTGGGTGGCACAATCGGTGCTGCAGCCCCACTAGTAGCATTTAATCTACAGGCCCTAGGCACATATAGTGGACTCTACTAGGGTCTTACAAGTAAATCAAATAGCTAATCATGGATTAACCGATCAACAGTACAATTTACACAGATAGCATATGCACTTTAGCACTGGTTAGCAGTGGTAAAGTGCCCAGAGTTCAAAAGCCAACAACCACAGGTCAGATAAAATAGGAGGAAGGAGGCAAAAAGTTTGGGGATGACCCTGTCAAAAAGCCAGGTCCAACAGTAATGTTGTGAGGTTTTTGTGAAGTTGTCGTACTTGAAGTGATTGTGATGCTTTCTGCTAAAAAATGCACACCATGGTGGTTGTTGTTTACAGTTCCGTCACAGCCTAAGACTGCAGAGTAACGCACAAGTGTATGGAGACACTCGGTTAATTTATTGCCTGCAAATGAATATTGGTCCTGTGCAACCATTGATGATACCAGTAGTTTCCGTGAGTGAGAAAGAGTTGTTGGTTGGTATTAGGTGAATCCTGAGTGCACGTGGAGGATCCGTATCAACCAGGGTGAGATTTGCTGGTCGAGTTTCACCTGTGTAAATGCAAAAGTCACAGTATGAAGTGTAGCACGTACAGCTTCCAGAGCGTTTGAGTCCTACCTATAGTGAGCAGACAGGTTTTTGGTTTTAGTGCTCGCAATATTTTGCACTTAGAGTGTGTATGCATAGTAGTGTAAGAGACTGTTGTGAAGCCACTTGCAGCTGCTGAGTGAAGTGAGTGTGACGTCCTTTGGTCCGTGCTGCGATTGGTCAGTTAGTGAGAAAGCTGGGAACGTATTGGTGGCAGTACTACATTGTTATTGGTTGAGGACAACTTGCAAAAAGGATTTTGGGATTGAAAAATAAAATGCCTGTTTTTTTAGGAATTCGTATTTTTGAATTGAAATAGTGAAAAAATTAAGCTTTTCTAAGCTTTAAGAAGTGCGCTGAGAGGAGATGTGTTTTTTTCCCGTTAAGGAGTGTGAGCCAACACCGCCAGAGTGCCCTGATTAAAATTGGAATTAAATGAATTAATTGAAGGAACACTTGAATTGGAAAGATTAGATACTTACACTGAAGATTAATTGCGTTTCATGTGCAAAGATATCACACATCGAGCAGGACAGACTTATGAGAAATTGGGCAAGTTAAAACTTTTAGAGAGGAGTTACAGATTAAAATTCAACTCAATGGACATTGCAAACATGAGCTCATCAGGCATAAGAATGCACATTAAAGAACTAATTACAAATATTCAAACATGGGGAGCATTAGATAAATGGGAGGGCAGATGGGCAAAGAAAAGAGAGCAGAAGAAAGCGAAGCAGAAATTGCCTCTAGTTGCAGCAAATCAAGCTGAGAAGAGAGTAAAGATGCTACAATGAAAGAGATACCAGATGGAGCTTATGTCCATGTCCCTTGGAGCAGAAGTGACATACTGTTATTCACAAATGGTTACCCGAGATTGAGGGAGAAACCAGTGAAATCGTACAAGCAAACACAGAGGTTCGTGAAACTTTCAAAATGCTAGTGGGAAAATTTGAATACCTTGTTTGACATTGTGGTTCGAGTTGTGTTGTGGGTTCAGTGCCAGCGGAGTGTTGATTGGCCACCTCGTGAACCACTGAGAAATCCAGTAAGAGGTGCGTTGTCTGAAGAAGTTATGAAAGGGTATGACAACGTGATTGAATTCCTGAAGAATAGAGTTTCCCCAAAAGATGTTGACTGGCAAAGGATTGACAAGACAGTGCAGGAAACAAAGCTGTTGATTCATGCTTACTATGGGAGATTGTTGCAAGCATTTAAACAGCACAGTGGCTCAGAAGTTATTTAGCCGAAAGACATGAGTCATTTTGTGTTCAGATTTGTACAGGGATTGAAACCCGAAATTAGCAGTATGATCCAGAGGCTTTTGATTTGGTGGCAGTATAAATTAACCGATGATGTGCTGCAGTATGGTAGGTACTGTAGTAATGAAATTGAATTGAAGTAGAAAAAGTTAGAGGCGAAAGTGATGGTGTTGCAAATTAAATCTGCCTAAGCAGGAATGCAGAGTCTGCAAGGAATGGTGAACACTAATGGGATGCATGGTATGCAACAGCAGGGTACCAATATGTCTCAGTTCAGAGGTAAAGGACGCAGTGTTCAAATAGAGCAGAGTGGTAATGTGGTTGATATGCAGTCGATGAAGAAAATGCTTCCAGGTCATGTTTTCAGAAATCTCAGACATTGGAGAAGGGAGTGTCCGTACAGTAATGTGAATAACTTGGTGCAGAAAGTTGGTTTTGCACAAACTGTGGACAGTGGTCAAGTTCAAATTCAGAGAGTCCAAAGACCCTGAATTAAAAATGTGTCAGTTTCTATCAGATTGCTACAGATGCAGGTCCCCCAACCAATGCAAGCCCTCAGCAAATGCAGGTTCCACACGCTGCAATGCAACAGCAACAAGAGATGGTTCCTCAGCAAAATATAAATGAGAAGACAAATGCTAATGTGAATCAGTTAATCATGCAATATCGGTTGATTGATTTCAGTGATGATGAAGTTTCCGAAACATATATTAGTCATATCTCAGATGAGGAAGAATGTGTACTGGCTGCATCTTTGGGAAGTGGATCAGCGTGGTCCCTATGTGAATGACAATGTGATGAGGCATGATGTTTCATTCCTGGTTGACAATGGAGCAACACATTCCACTGTCAGAACCTCAGAAGTTCCAGACGTGCCTCTGTCAGAGAGAACAGTACAGGTGTAGGAGTAGCAAATCAGCATTTGACAAACCCAATTACAGAACATATTCCAGCTCCAATAGGGTCCTTTGAAGAATTTGTGGTTTGCAATTCAAGTCCTGTGAGTCTGTTAGGATGTGACCTATTGTGCAAATTAAACTGCTTTATCAGTTGTAGTCACAATGGAATAGCAATCCCAACAAATAGTGAAGATGAAATGCCCGGCAAAATTGTTGAGATGTATCATCTCATTTCATTATTTGGAGTGATGACAGTTAATGATTTGCCTGAAGAGTTGCAGGGAACGGTGATGGTCAAGGTTTGGGATTTTTCAGGAAAAGATATTGGACTCATCAAAGGTGTTAAGCCAGTTAAAATAACAGTAAGGCCAAATGCAGTGTTTCCCAAGATCCCTCAGTATGATATGGACCCAAAAGTTATTGCAGGGATTACACCTATAATTAACAATTTTGTTGAGCAGGGATTTTTAAAGTCATGGGAGGTCCATGTAATTCTCCTATTATGGAAAAGCGGAAGCCCAATGGAAAATACAGCATAGTCCAAGATTTGAGAAAAGTGAATGAGATTGTCGTTCCATGTTGTCCTGTGGTATCCAAAATCCTGCTGTGATTTTGTTTCAAATCCCTTGTGAAGCGGAATGGTTTACTGTCATTGACTTATATCAGGCATCCTTTTCTGTTCTGCTCCACAAACAGATTCCGTTTTTATTCTCATTTAAATTTGGAAGCTGTATATATTCCTGGTGTTGTGCTCCTGAGGGGTACACTGAGTCACCATCCATTTTTAATCAGATCTCCTAAAGGAAATAAGAGTCCCTGAACATGCTGTTTCATTCAGTCTTTGATCAATACATTGATGACTTGATGGCCCCATCAAACATGTGAAGCTTGTCGGAGAGATATCATTGCCTTATTGAGCCATTTGAGGGAAAATGGACATAAAAGTCCCCCCGCAAAATTACAGTATTGGTAGAAAGAAGTGAAATATTTGGGTTATCACATAGAGAAGTGAGCATTGAAGGTGTCCTAAGAGAATGTTGCAGTAATCATGCAAATGTTAGGATGTTCCTGGGAGTAGTCAACTGCCGCCGCCAATGGATTCAAAATTCTTTGATGATTTCCAAGCCCTTACAAAAATTGACGCACAAAGGAGTTACGGATCCGGTGCAATTCAATGACATGTTTGAAAGCCTTCACTGAGCTGAAAGAAAGCTTGTGCTGAGCCCCAGCTCTGGGAATGCCTGATCACAATAACTGTTTTTCATTGTCTTGCTATGAACGTGATGGTTGTGTACTTTCTGTTTTGACGCAGTTACATGGAGGGGTCAATGCACCAGTGACTTATTTTTCTGCTGCACTGGGTCCCATAGATGCTGCTTTGTCTGGCTGTTTAAAATCAGTCACCATTGTGGGTGTCAGCATAGGACAGTGCAAAGGCATTGTCATGGGTCATCCTCTGACTGTTTTTGTTCCCCATTCCGTAAAGGTTATTTTGACCAGATCCAAGGCCAGTGCACTCCTAACCTGTTATTAATCTCTAACATTAGGCTCTCCCAATGTAAGCATTAAAAGGTGCACAACTCTGAATACAGCAGCCCTTTTACCAGTGGTCAGTAATAATGTCAATGATGAAAATGAAATGGAACATGAATGTCTCGATGTGACTGAACTATGCACCAAAACTAGACCTGACATTCGAGATACCCCCTTGAATGGAATGACTATGTCATATTTGTTGAGGACTCCTGTTTGAGGGATAATCAAGGAACTCCGAAAGCTGGTTATGCAATTTGCACAGTCTCAGGACTGGTAGGAGCTTCATGGCTTCAAGGAGTTATTTCAGCCCAAGTAGCCGAATTGGTGGCTCTTACTAGAGCATGCTGTGTCTATGAACAGCTCAAAGTGACTATTATCACTGATAGTAATTATGGGTTTGGTGTGGTTCATGATTTCGGGGAGTTTTGGTCCCAGAGAGGTTTTATGACCTCATCAGGATCACTAATCCGAAATGATGAAAGAATTTATCAGTTGTTGAAAGCATTACAGTTACCAGTAAAGAATGCAGTTGTGAAATGTGCATCCATCAAAAGTCAAGTGATTATATCTTGTTGGGCAAGGCCTATGCTGATCAAGTAGCCAGGTATTGTGTGCTCCATTGCATGTCCTTTAATGAGGAATGGAGTGATGGAAGCAGTGCCAATTAGACACACCAAGGTTTTCTTATGACAGCAATTGACACCTAGGAAGAGATTAAGAGATTACAGGTGGAAGTTTCTGAAGAGGAAAGCAGAGGCTTGAGTAGAGCAGGTTGTGTTCAGAGAGATGAGGAGTGTTGCCAAATAACTTGCTGCCTTCAATGATGAGATTCTATCATGGACAGGTGCATCTTGACAGAGATGCAGTGATCAGGACATTTAAACAGACATGGTACAACCTGTGGTGCGGATTCCTGACGTCTTTGGAATCAGAATGAGGATCTCCTTTTGATAATGAGATTATCAAATTGCTTTGTGCGACATTACAAACTGAGGAAAGATTGCACTGCAGATACAGAACAGAGGTATCTGGGTTGGTCGAGCAGATGAATGGAACTTTAAAATCTCGATTGGTAAAGGTGTGTGCTTCTACGACATTGAAATGGCCTGATGCATTCCCACTTGTACTGATGAGCATGCACAGCACTTCTGCAGGAAGACAGGATTGTCACCACATGCAATTCTCTTGGGATGTGCCATGAGACTGCCAGCTGTGCCTTCAAATGCACTTGTGAACATTACAGATGACTTTGTTCTGCTTATTGCAAAGCTGATGTGGTTTTCTGTTTGTCTCATCAGGTTGAGGAAGCACAGTTCAACCGCCACAGGAACAGTGTCATGACCTGAGTCCAGGTGAGTTGATTCTTATAAAAAAGCATGCCACACAACAAAGTTCCATGTCCTCTTGAAGATACAGTGGCCATTCCTCTAGAGTCCAATACGGTGAGTGAAGAGGTCCAGGTTAGCCAAAATGTGGGAAATGAACATGTGACTGCTGCAGAGCCCGCACAAACTGGTGACAGTCTGAGTACATCAAAGACTGTTTGAGGTGCAGGAGACCCAAGTAAAGTCAATCTCTCCTGCTAGCTCAGCAAACGTTTCAGTGCCAGTAGTGCATGAAACGCAAACTGAGAGGAGACCAGTCACCCTCAAAGATTCGAGAATCAGTTGGTGATGTGCTTCTAACAATTGCTGAAGTAGATGAAGAATAGGATTAAAATGACGGTGAAAACAGTGCAGCAAGGAGATCAAAAAGAAAAAGGGTGCCAAGACGCAGGCACTCTGCACATGAATGGACTTACTGTGCTGCAAATTAATGGGAGAATGAGTTTATCTCCTTTTGTTTTGTCCGTGCATGTTCAGCTAAACATTCTGGAACTTGAGACACTTTGCCAATTGTTGAACAGAGCCACTATTTGCTGGAAGTGCAAATTTCCTTTTGAACTGTTTGAGAACTCATGTTAGTGAAAGCTTGATGAACTTTGAAGAAGCTCAAGAACTGTTGTAAATAAGTACAAACAAGACTTTGGATTATTTTTGATTTTGCTTTGAAACTGAAAAAAAAATTAAAAGCTGCTTTACATGTTGTTTTTGATTTTTGAATTTGGTATTTTTTACCTGACTGTAGACAAGCCATGAATCCAGATCAAGGTAAAAGTAGTAAATGCAAGTATTGGATTAGCACTAGTGTGTGTGATTATGAGTATATTAGTAATTGCTGGACTGACTGTGTTAGTGAACAACAATTTAGAGAGCACAGTCACACCAGTGGATGGGGAAACATTTACAAAGCAGGATCAATTGAATGAGGATGAACGGTTGCTTCATCTTGACAACTCAAAGGAAGATTTTTCTTTTAATGTGTATTACAGATTACTGTATGAATACATTGAAATCCTGGTATGCATGATTGTGTGTATGCATATTTTCCTACATCTGTATAGGAAGTAATTACATACCATAGTCTGCCTTTGATTTATGGTATTAGCTGTAGATAATTAACACGTTTGTATAATCAAGAGTATATTCGGTATTACTATTCTAATTATGATATTGTCTTTTCTTTTGTGCCTATTAATCAGCATTGAGTAGTGTAGTGTGGTCAGTTTTACGTATCCTTTGCGCATTAGCTTCCGGCTTTAGGCCTATGTGCATTTTGCCCTGGATGTAATTTATTCCTTTGCTCGCAGCTTAGAGCCTCTGTGCACTTTGCTCTAAATGCTTTTATGCGGCTTCGTACTGTTATTTTCTAGATCTGCTACTTGGCTTAACCCCAGATCTAGAAATAATGGAAGCAAGGGTGTGGGCGTGGACATGCAATTAAAGCCCTTGCAAAGTTGTTATCCCCCACACTGATCTTATTACAGTTAGCGTAACCCCATACCTCCGCTCCGTACAGGGCTGCACTTTGAGCCTTAGCTGTGTACATTTTTATTGCTGGGGAAACAACCTTTGTAAAGGTGCTTTGATAGAAACGCAATATGGATGAGGCTCTGTGTTGTAGGAGCCCTGCACTTTTTATAATCTGCTCTTCCCATAGTAGTTTAATGGTTAACCTAACTCCCAGGTAATCTATAGAGCTTACTTCCTTCAACGGTACTCCCTCAATATGAATGAAACATTTTTTCCTAGGTCCCTTGGATAACACCATCAGTTTGGTTTTGTTAATGTTAACCTCCAACCCATGATCGCTACAGAATTGGTTAAACCGGTCAACAAGGGTTTGCAACCCCATTGGTGTCTTAGAAATGAGGAGTCAATCATCGGCAAAGAGCAAGATGGGGATTTTTTGTGTATTCAGGGAAGGGGCATCATTCTGGCCTATGAACACAGCCTTTACTACTTCGTTGATAAATATGGTAAACAGTAGGGGGGCTAACACGCAACCTTGGCGAACTCCTCTTCTGATTGGGATCCGTTCTGTCAGTTCGCCTTGTTCACCCCACCTCACTTGGGCATAAGTGTTCTCATGTAGTCGTTTTAACAGGAGTAATAGACCCTCTGGGACTCCCAATCTACCCTGCACTTCCCACAGTTTGGCTCTTGGGACCAAATCAAAAGCCGATCGCAGGTCTATAAATACCACATACAGGCATTGTTTGGCCACAAGTACATATTTCCAATGCAATATGGCCAATCGAAAGACCTGGTCTATCGTGCTGGTTTTTGCACGAAACCCTGCCTGTAAATGGGAAAGGATTTGGTACTCCTCAACCCAATTAATTAGCCTCTGCAAAATTTGTTTAGCAAAGATCTTTTGTAGGTTGTCTATAAGGCTAATTAGCGTATAGTTAGCTGGGAGATTAGCATTCCGTTTTTTATAAATGGGTATGATCTCTGCCCCCTTCCATGTACCTGGAATTTGCCCCCCTGCAGCTATACTATTTGAGATGGCATTAATATACCAGGACCAGATATATGGTTCCGATCTATAAAGGTCTCCAGGAAGCTTATCTGGTCCAGGTGCTTTGCCAGGTTTTAGGCTATTTATAGCCTCAAGGGTCTCTTCTATTTTAAAGATGAGGCAACCCTCAGGGACACACTGAGACTCCACTTGGGGGGCCATGCTGGAATTTGATTCCAACAATTCTGTTGGAGAGTGGACCACATTGGTGTCCATTGGGCCCTCTGGTAGGGCATAGAGAGTAGTAAAATGCTCTACCCAGCTTTCTGGTTGAATATGGTTGCTGGGACAACTCCTACCTCCATTTTCTCTTTTAGACAGAAGTTCCCAGAAACGCTTGTTATTCTTCTCTCTGGAAGCATCTAATAATTCCTGCCACAGGGAATCCTCCCACTGCTTTTTTGCATTAGACAAAGTTACTTTGTATAGGGACCTAGCTTGTTTAATTTCCCCCTGGGAACCAGACATTACTGCTACTCTTAACCCAGACTTAGCCTTTGAGCACCTCTCATCAAACCATCCCTTGCGTGCCCCTTTCCCTTCATGTGGCTTTGACCGCCTTGTTTTATAAAAAAAAAAACGTAGCTGAGTATTCATGCTGTCATGTATTTTGAGAATCGGAATGTTCCCCACAGCCTGGTCTTCATACTCAGCCAAACTATTTAAAAAAATCTGATATATTGCTCTAATATGGTGAGGGTTGGACACCACTTTTGGCCATGTAATCTTGGTGAATTTATTATTCCAGCAAGGTGGCGGAATAATTGTGACATGGTTGTTAAGTGTTCTCCTGAACATTTCTCCAGAAAGGGTAAGGAGCAAGGGGAAATGGTCACTATCACATCTCACTTCTACTTTCATATCTTCCAATTGGGGCCACAACCTAACATCGACCAAGAAGTAATCAATAGTGCTTGTCGACATGCCCCTTTTAAAAGTAGGTGCGCTGTTCATATCGGATGGAGTTCTGCCATTACAGGCCCTAAGGCCATGATTTAAACATAATGTGGCTAATTGCATGGCCACCCGAGATTTTTTGCAAGGCTGGGTAATAGATAGTTGTGGGATCCCCCACTGCTCATCTTCTTCATCAGTTAAACCACTTATGAGAATAGAAGGCTCGAAGGTACAGTTAAAATCTCCAGCTATGATTAGAATAGTTGAGGGGTGGAGGCTTCCTACAAATTCGGACAGAATAGCCAGGGTATGGGACTCGGAGCCATTTGGGACCGATCGTATATAAGCATTAACAATAACAATTGATAATCTTCTGTTAAACGTAATACACATGGCTTTTAGATCTACAGAATCAATTTCCAAAAGCTTATAGTCACACTGCAAATTCTTGTTAACAAGTAATAAGAGCCCACCTTTTGCCCGGCCCCTCCCCTTCTCTGGAGGTATAGCAGGTGCACTAAATGAGAGAAATCCATCTATATTGGTGGCATCCTCCGCCCAAGTTTCCTGAAACAAACATATGTCTATTTTTTTAATAAAAGAGGCCCATTCACCGTCATCTAATTTCTTTGCCAGGCCGGCAACATTCCATGACATAAGTTCTAACGTACATTTATCTTGGTTTATCACCACGATTGTGCATCCAGCGTCTACCGCGCTCGGGTCATTACTACAAATGTTTGATGATGATGCTTTGTCATCCCCCGTCAAATGTAAGGCCTTGGAGCAGGCCGTCACATTAGTTACTAGTTCAGTAGTCAGTCATACAGGATTAGGCAACGGCCTGGGATTAACTTCCTTTCGTGCAGCACCTCCACGGGAATTAATTAAACCATCGAATCCCGCCGGTCCCATGGCTGGTCCAGTATTTTGTGGGTGTAACATGAGTCTAATTCCCCCCCTGGTTGTTGCATTATCCAAGTGGGTACGACAATCAAAGTCCATTAATTGTGTCACCATATACTTGTCTTCAAAATAAATAGTTATTATGTCAAGATTGGTCCCTGTGATGCTGCTTCTCTTGGCCGATATTATGTCAGAACGAATAACAGAGAGACAACTTCGTCGGGAACGTATCCAATGTATGACTTTGTTGATCAAGGAAGCTTGGTTCTCAGCTAACCCTGACAATAGTTTTGGAACATTAGTCAAATAGATTTTATTTGTTCCCTGACTTGTAAGCAGGTCCTGTTCTTTATTAACTATACTCTCAATATTGTATCGAGAGAGAGTGATGTTATTAGAGGGGGTCTTGTGTGACTTGTTAGGGGTTTGTGTAAAGCTGGAATCTTGGACAGTTTCCGGTGGGTCGGGTCTACTAGTCCTACCTCTAACCCTGTCACTGGTAAGATTACTTGACCAACTACCTTGACGGTCTCTGTGCCTAGGTACATTTGTAGACCTCCTTCTGGGCCTCATATTGTCAATATTGGGATCACAGCGGTAATCTTCCCTCCATTGAAGAGCTGTCCCCCCTCTAATGGGGAGACAAAAATTGTCCCTTAACTCCGTCCCCATTGATGGGGCAGATAATGGGAAGGCTTCTTCCCCCATGACCTCCCCACAGACTTTACAAGACCCGGCACAAGCACGATTGCTCTTCATAAGATGTATTAGTACTAAAACCAATCCCTTAACTTCATCGACTCTCTGAAGAACTGTAGCCAGGTTGTCTCTACTAGCTGCTGGTTCTTTGCCTTCCGACTCGAACTGGGGGATCGGTGAGATAACACTAGGGTTGGGTTTTCCAACTACTGGCTTGCACTTGGGCACACTCGTGGGCACGGGCGAATCCTCTATTGCTAATAGAGGTTCAAAGCGATTAGTACAGAATAAGCTAGGGACCACCTTGATCACCGGAGTCAGTGGTAGGAGAGTTGGTGTATGTGGTACATGTGGGAGACCCTGCTGGGATACTGGAGGACTCGCTATGTTATAAGTGGGTATTGGGAAGGGGCCCCTACAATTATGCGGGCCCCCATCTCCATCAACCCCTATTATAGTATCTATAGGATCCCTTGACCCCTTCTTTTTAAATAACTCTGGGATTTTCCTATCCTTAGGGGGGCCTCTCTTTAAATTATTTGCCCCTAAAGTTGTTTGTGTACCTAACATAGACTCAACTTCTTTAACTAGGAGATCTATTTCATCCAATGGGTTAGACCCATTGGGTATACCTGGATTTAAAGGTCTACTTGGGCGTTTTTTTGCGATTTTAGTACCCTTGGATTGCGCTGGTAAATCTATAGCCTTCCTTTTCCCCATATTGGGAAGATGCCCGCAATGGGATAGCTTAGAGGAGGAACTAATGAGGGAAGGGCTGAGAAAAGAATAGGCTTCTCAATTTAGGAATAGTAGGATGGTGCTATAATCTGTACGCTCTTAAACAACTATTAGATAACAAGTAGTTCTCTTACTGCAGGTGAAAGAGAGGGGGCCCAGGCCAGCCTCCTCCGGTCTCTGACGGGCTAAGGACGGGCCCGCCCTTGGCCCGGGCTTCGCCCGGGCGCCGCCCGCGCGCGTCCCGCGACGGCGGGAGCGCGACGATAGTTTTAAAGGGCTCCTTGCCCTGTTGTGTGGCCCCTCCTTCCTGCTCCTCCAATGCGCTACCCGCGACGGCGGGAGCGCGACGATAGTTTTAAAGGGCTCCTTGCCCTGTTGTGTGGCCCCTCCTTCCTGCTCCTCCAATGCGCTACCCGCGACGGCGGGAGCGCAACGATAGTTTTAAAGGGCTCCTTGCCCTGTTGTGTGGCCCCTCCTTCCTGCTCCTCCAATGCGCTACCCCGGCGATACTTACCTTGCTGGTCTGTGACTCCTACTACTGTGTTCAGTCTTTCAATGAATATTTGCACTACTGGAGGTTGAATGGATTCAGAGATTCCAAAGGCAACACCATTAAACACAAATTGCTGTGGGGAAAGGTTGCGAATCTGAAAGAAACGCTTCCTAAAGTCCATGTTGTACATACACTTGGACACCAGCGCGTTGGAATACACGTTGCTGGAAATTCTTTGGCTGATGAAGCCCCAAAATCGGCAGTGGCGGTTGCCACTGTGGCCGCAGTGACTCGTTCGAGTTCCAAACCAGACACAGAGATTTCGGCTGCCATAAAATCTACGCCTGATGGCACGCCATTTCCTAAAGGATTCCCTTCTAAATATAGTTACTGCATGGGTAGTATGCTAAACGCTGTAGTTAAAATCCCAGGCGTTGGTGTACGTGAAATGCCCAATAAAGTTGAGAGACCTCGATTAATATCTGCAGCACATGAGGGGGCGGCATCTGCACATGCTCGTGTGGCTGCCACGATTTCACTCTTACAGGCTCGTTACTGGTGGCCTGGTCTCTATAAAGAGACAAAGCAGTACGTCCTTTGTTGTGAGGTCTGTCAAGAAATTAAAGTTTCGATGGCTAGACGCCCGCAGCAGACGCCCCTTCTGATTTCGAATAAACCTTTACAGTGTGTGTACTCGGATCATTGTGGTCCACTGATGCCAGATAGTGCATACAAATATATATTGGTTGCTGTAGATTCGTGCTCCAGATTTGTGTGGGTCTGGCCACAGCGCTCGGCTGACGCTCGGACTGTTATTAAAGATTTGCGCATCTTTGTCGATACATTTGCAGTTGCGGCTTTTCATTCGGACCAGGGCCCTGCTTTTGCCTCTAAGGCATTCAGGGACACCATGGCTTCGTTGGGGGTCCAACTCCAGTTCTCGTCTCCATTTCATCCAGAGGGAAATTCCGTTGTGGAGCATTTAAATCGTGATTTAAAGCAATCCTTAACAGCCAGAGTTATAGGTACGGGTCGTAGTTGGCTAGCCCACCTGTATGGAGTACAGAGAGCACTTAATAACTTGCCTAGAAGGTCCCTGGGGGGTCGTACTTCATATGAATGCCTGTTTGGAACACAAATGTATGTTCCTGATCTAGATGGTCCTGGTGTGGAGACGGCAGATACGCCCTTTGACATAAATGATCGTGTCACTGTTTTGCAGGATTTGCAACAATTCCGTGAAGATAACTCTTCTGCAAGTGCTGCCTCCACAGGAATTAAGGATGAGCCAGTGACGCCAACTGGTTGGATTCCCAGGATTGGGGATCTTGTGCGTGAAAAGGTTGCAGTAAAGAAAGAATTTGGTCCTTCTTATCGGGTGCCTGTCCCTGTGTTAGGGATTAGCGGCTCGAGAACTGTAATTTTACCGCCGCTGCACGGGGCCAAAAGAAATCGCTTTGTTTCCATTGATAATGTCAAGTTACAACATGTGGCCGATTCTGCACAGCAGACCAAGAGGGACACCCAGTAGTTCCGGAATCCCTCTCACTACTGGGGAAGAAGTCACGCTGCAGGTGATTTGCACCGATGCTATTTCCTCTCCGAGCTTGGAGAGGGTGGAAGCTGATCTTGCGATTGTTCTACAGACGGCGAATAATTTGGAATGTTTTGATCAGATTGCTGTACGTTCTACTGACACTGCTGAGAATGTGGTTTATTACGTGCCAAGGCGGGAGCCACCATCTGCTTCTTTGTTTTCGGTTGCACCTTTTGCAAGAACTGCCTCTGGATGCTTCAACGACACTGATGATACCGTGTCAGACTCCACATCCTCTTTATCTTCAGCCCGGGGGCCACGTAAGCTGCTGTGTTGGCTTAAACACACATATTTTGTTTTTCCTTGGAACTATCTGTGGCTTTTTATGACTGTAATGACTCTTTTCTTGTGGTTGGGATTTGTGGTTACCTTTTTTTTTGGTAATACATGGTCATTTACTTCCTGAACGATCTGACATTGAGCACGTGGAGACGGTGTTGAAACCACATTTTTCGTCTCATATGGTTTGAAGAGACTTGTCCTATGTGAACATTTCTGCAGTACCGATTCCGGATGGGATTGTGTGGGATAAAGTGATGTTTGATATATATGGTCCCACTGAATTGATTCAAATACCGTATGTTCTCAAGTTATCAATGAATGATATCGTTATACCAGGCATTGTTTCTGATGATTGGGATGTGAAGACAGTAGATTCTATGCTGACAGAATTGCAATATTATACTGTCTATGACGATGAAGATGCTTACCTATTTAGAGATAATCATGGTGACATGTTTTGCTACAATTATTATGGACACCACTTTATTCATAAAGCTAGTAGCCCTAAGTCGATATTTGAATATATGCAATGGGAACATTGCCCGACTCCTCCACAGGGGAGTTCTAAAACCTATTATGATAAATGTGCATATTTTTCTGGGCATAATCAACAGAATGCTAAGTCTTACTATTTTAAAGTTACTCTGCATGCTAAAAAGCAAATGTTATTGACCAATACTAAATTACTGTATTCAAATTTGTTTGTATCTAAACATTCGGTTGAGGGGTATGAATATTGGTCCAAGACTGTTGACCTAAAGTGTCTGGGGAACGAAAAATTGGCAAATGCGAGGCAGGAACACTTTATTTAGGGCGTGTATTATTCCTGTCCAAATGATTTTCCTTGATGACACTGTGCAACAGACTAGCTGTTTGGGCTTAACAACGATTGGAAATTTGAATTTGCCTAGTATACCTGTCCCTTCCAAATTGAACAATTGGCAGCAATATGTTAATGCCACGTTTAGTGAGCTTACACACTGGGTCCAGAATGGTATGCTTAACACTTCATTGATACATCCGGGCAGGTGGTTATTATGGCCCATAGACACTAATGGGTGTCATCAGCGTTTTGTCACCTCTTCGGGGGGGTTCAGGACTAGTAGGGCAGACCCTCGCTACATATCACCAGAACATGCTGATATCATTACTACATACAGCGTGGGGAAGCTTTGTCAGCAATGGTTGAAGTCATCCACGCTGGATGCAGTTAAGTCACATCTCACGTTACTGTCTAATGATACTGACTTACAAGATTTTTTGTCAGGACCAAGAATGCCGCGGAAGAAATGTTTTCTATATGAAGTATATAATGAGATTTGGAAGCTTTCACAACAAGAGGCAGCGGCCCGGTTGAGACAAATTGATCAGGAAAATTTGATACAGGCTTTGTCTGTTGTGGATAATGGGATGCATACCCTTTCAGACCGTGTTTACACAATAGACAACATCGTTTCCTCTGCTATAGACATTATTAAATCGGATATGTCTTCTTTATATCATGGGCAGAGTCAAACGCGGTCCATCCTGCAGCTGGGTTGGACTCTACAGACATTGAAGGCAGGTCGCGTTCCGTGGCAGCACATTCGTGCCAGGGAGATATTTATTTCCTTTAATATGACTCGTCAACAACAGCTGATGGCTAAGAAGGAAGCGACATATGTTATGTTAAATATTGAAAAGTTGGAGAAATTGCCTTTTACTGTTGCTGAGATTCCGTCAGCAGAGTGGTTGATTCATGGGGTTATTAATTTGCCTATCTCCACTTTGCAATTTACTTCTTGTTTGAAGCACATTCCGGTGGGTAGATACGAACAGTTGGGTGACAGTTACACACACGAGGTGTGGGAGCTTCCCTTTCTATACAGATGTATTAATGGTTTGAGGGAGGTTTTTCTTAGCGGTAGCGGATGCGAAACTTATGTCAGCCATTCCATGGTTTGTAAACAGCTGTCCTTGCACGGGGCGTGTAATGCCTTGATTGCTTACTTAGCTTGTTATCTTAAGGGAGTTCCAGTCCCAGTAATTAAAAACACTTTCCAGGTACTTTCAAACGGCAGTTACGTCCTTCTTAACAGTGAACCCTGTTGTGGCATGCGTGCCGGAATAGTTTACGTAGTCGTTGTCACCAAGGCCGTTACGTGCTGCGGGAATGTGTTGTTTCCCCCCACTCAAATTAGGGAGGTAGCGGACATCTGGCCTCATATTGCTACTTCCAAGGTAAATTTCGACAAGTTGAGTTGACTAAAGGCTCTATTGTTTCAAAAGCATGTGGCCCTTATATCTGCTAGTGAGACCTACGCACTTCAAGTGGCAAGGTCATCAGTGGAAATACAGTCCATTTTGAATACTAACTTTCCGAGTCACTTTGGTGAACTCGTGGGACGTATATTTAATGCGTCCAGCACTGCTGGAATTGCACATTTAAAGCCGTTGGTGTTGGTTTTGCTCACACCTTCTCTTCCATATTCGGTTTAATACGTTTGGCTATTCATTCTATTTTCGGAAGCATTTTAGGGGGATTCCCGAGTACTTTGGCTTTATTGGCTGGGGTTTTGCTGTTGCGGCTGTTCTCCGCAATGGCTGTCCCGCCGCGACGAGATCCCATATTGGCGCTCCCGTCAGCGCAGCTGTGTCGTGAACGCATGATGCAGCATTTTGGAGCGACACTCCTGGGACAATTGGAGTGTGACTGGTCTCTGTCATTCCGGCCGGTTTTGGATTGTGTGCAACCCGTGTTTCGGTGCCTTTGGTGCTCGTTTTTAACATGCACTGGCTCTCTGGCTCTCACTGCTGCGCCCCCCAGTGGTCGATACTGATCTGTTGATGTTCCCGATTAGGGCTCATTCCCAGACTTGTGCACTACGGTTGCGTTTGCTTCGTGAGGCAGTTTATGAGATTCCCTTCCTGGAGGAAGATGGTATTGTCTCATTCATAGGCCCTGCACGGGGTGCCGCCCTGGATGGTTTTGGGGCTTTGGAACACACCTGCTCCATGATACTTTTTGGCGTGGATATTCCGATATTGACATATATCGAAGTGGAGGAACTCCTGCTTTCTATGGCTTCTGTCTGACAGTTTTTTTTTTTTTAATAAAACAAAAATTTACATTATATTGAATTTGGCTTTGTTGTCACATCCTTCCCAAATGTATGAATTTGTTGTCCTCTGACCTTGTCGAAATATATATTTTGATGTATTGTTTATATCTGGGGCATACTTTTATATTATTGGAACCACTTGCTACCGACAAGGGGAGGATGTAGTGTGGTCAGTTTTACGTATCCTTTGCGCATTAGCTTCAGGCTTCAGGCCTTTGTGCATTTTGCCCTGGATGTATTTTATTCCTTTGCTCGCAGCTTAGAGCCTCTGTGCACTTTGTTCTAAATGCTTTTATTCGTCTTCGTACTGTTATTTTTCAAATAGCCAGTTCTACGGTCTTGTTTTATTTTTTTATATCACACTGTTTAGCCTACTTCAGCACTGGAGTTCTCCATAACACATTCCTGTTCACCCTGTGCTTCAGTCAAGGATACAGTCTGGTACATTGCCGATAGACGTGGTAGGAGTTTAGTCTTTGGCATTCCTGCATAGGGACATTTTGTGATCACGCTGACATGTTAGTTATAAAAACACTTCCTTGTCCCAATACACGCAAGAGGGAGATTCCGACCAGGGAACCACAACTAGACGCTGACTGCCTTGTTGCAGATGCTGAACTAGATCACAGGCCTTTGGTCAGGTATGAGGGCTGATGTCTCCCCAGGGATTCAGAAAGGCAAGTTAGAAGCTTAACATGCTGTGCTCGAAATAGAACTAGCTGAGAGAGAGTAGAAATTGTTAAACACCATGATAGCGTTGTTCTTATGTTTCACTCTCCTCGTGACTATTTCAATCCTACTGTGTTGTATGGTTCTGGTTATTGTGGCTCACGCCTTAATATCTAAAATGCAGTTGTTTTATTAAAACATTATATAAAACTTACACTGCCTTTGTCATTTGTATATGAGATCATATTGTAAATGAGAGAGTTGGTTTGGATCTGAGTGACCACGACTTCCCTGAGAAGTTCCAAAGATGTCATGCGCTCGGCTGCCCAATCATCTCTTCCCTTTTGGAGAAATGAGGCACTGCTAGTTAGCCGGAGCAAAACCGGGTTTAGGGTGACAGAGGTCCTTCCAAGTGGGTCCGACTCAGTCCCCCACACCGTGAACGATCCTGCTGCCTAGAAATCCAGTAGTCTCATTTAGGATAATGAGAGCCCACGCGACAGTAGCATTGCTAAGACAACGACTATTGACATAGTGGGAGGTTTCTTTGAACACAAGTTAACCTTTGGCACTGCTTACACTCACCAGAATAATATGACATGAGGGTGTGGCTCAGCGGCTGCCAAGATGGCTGCACATTGAGTAGACTCCACTGCAGCGGTCGTTTCAAACTCCATAACCTGTAACAATCTCAGGTACCTGAGACAATCCAAGCAAAGTGAAACAACTAAAGATTGTAGAGGGTGTGGACGGTTAATCGAAGCCCCTGCTGAGGCACCACGGAGGTGACTGAACAGAGCCGGACGGGGGAGGCCTAGGCTACATGGTTATGAGAGCAGGCAAAATGAACCACTAACCAGAGGGCCTCTTCTCAGAACACAGGCTCCCACCCCGTTTCTCCCCCTCTTTTTGGGACTGTTAACCATGACTGGGCAGTGAAGTAAGTCGTGGTAACAAACCTACCAGATGGAGATCCAGTGACCGATCTGTCCTGATAGACACCTGGGGCCTGTGAGGAGGCAGAGAGAGTCTCAGGGCCCACGCTGCAGGACCTGCACTGCACCCCCCCACTGCAGCGGTTGGAGTGCTGTGAGAGCGGCCTAAAGCTCAGGGGGATGAGAGAACCTGACAGGAGGGGTGGAATATCACCTCAAGGACAGTGCCGCTCCACTCCTGTGCATTCCCCCCCAACAGCCCCTCTTCACAAGATCTGTAACTGGTGATGCAGTGTACTGCTATGTGGCCGCTGGTGACTGGGCGGCCGAAAACAGAGTGACTGGCATGGCCATTGGGCCTGGGGGTAAGCACTGCTGATCTGCTACATTGCGCCAAGGAGCTGTGTCGGGAGCCCACTGAATGCTCCCTGAAGTAGCCCCCCATGTGATGAGACCAGTCTTCTCCTTGCCCTCATATGCCCCGAGCAAACCTCGCCTGAAGGCTCACCACACTACGAGATACGGAGGCCCGCTTGGATTTCTATTGTAGCGCTCCCAACCTTAATTCTACACAGCGCTGACTGTCTGGACCTCCTGCCTGTCCCGGGGGCACGTTTATGGCCTGTGCTAGCCACCATTGTTTCATTGCCCAACATAGTGCAGCATAGGCCCATCCATGATAAACTGTAATGATCCGCTAAACTCTAGCTGAAACACTAGCAGAGGCTATCTGAAGTAACAGGGGTGTTCTATAAAACTTACCAAACTCCACTTCATGCTTGCCTCTAATCGTAGCAAGGATTCAAGGGACCAGTGCCGCTCCAGTCTAGCCATTCCACACTGAACAACACGTCCCATTCACACTGGCTGAGAACCCAGCAGAGAGAGACTAAGGAGAGCATTGGACCTCGTTCCCTCGATTTCATCAATAAATAAGCCAAGGGGGTACTGGACTGAGAGGATATAGTGGGACCTCTATGTTGTTGCATGGGGGGAGAGATAGGCTTTAGGCGTCTCCCACTGGTTGGAGTGCTTGCCAGGGGGGCCACCCCCTATGATAACACATCAGAATCACCCACATATCTGCCTCTGATGACACCAAAGGAGGGAATGGATCAAACCAGATAAAATTTAGCCGCTGAGGCTAACTGCTGGATACAGGCTGGCTGCTGCAGCCCATTAAAGTGCCCTAGGATTGACAGAGGGAGGCAGGAGGTGTGATCCTCCTAACTAATTATAGTAGAGTCACATATGCAGGAGGACCTCGCCATGGGGAAACCCAAGGGACACAGGGCCCACAAAGTCAACAAAATGGACAACTATGCGGGCCCAAGGGGGTGGCCGAGGGACGGGGAACAGAGAGTGGAACCGAGGAGCCATCATTGGGAGCCATAATGGCGGCTATTCAAGACCTCAAGGGCACATTAGAACCCAAGATGGATGCAGTTACCATTGATGTAGCCCTCCTTTGTGCTGATGACCAGAAAATAAGTGATAAAAATAAAACAGCAGAGATCCACATTGCTCAACTTCAGTCCACCACTAAGAGACTAGCATCCCAGGTACAGTCCCTCACCCAGCAAACTGCAACCATGGTGGGTAAACTTGAGGACCAGGAGGGCAGGGCGAAACGCAACAATATCCGGGTGGTGGGGGTCTGGAGGGAGCAGAGGGCCAAAGTGTTAACCTTTTCCTTGAAGACCTCATTGTCAACACCCTTAGCCCCAAGAGACTCTCCAAATTGTTCTTGGTGGAACAGGCGCCTAAGGCACTAATACCTCTGCCAAAACGGGCCCCCTAAGAACCATAACAGCTTAAATATTCAACTACTGTGATAGAGACGTGATGCTGCAGGCAGCACGTGCTCTCGGCGACCTAAAATATGAAAATGCTACCATCTACCTATTTGCGACTTCACTCTGCAGGTTCAGAGTCAAAGACATAGCTTTGAAAAATCAAGAAAGAACTCAGGGCACGGGACCTTAAATATATGATGATCTACCCTGCAGAACTATGAGTAATTGCAGAGGGTAAGACCTGGGATTTCCTTACTCCAGAGTCTGTCTGGGAGTAGATAGAGGGCTGACGGTCAATGGGGAGATGACACACCAATGTTACCAAGATTGACACCACCAGAGGAGGTTCTGCATGCGAGTTGGAGGATGCCACGGAGGTCATTAGTGGGAACCCACGATACAAAGACCACGTGAATTGAGCCTGAACTGACTGGCATGGCCCTGGGAGTGGGTGGGGCACTGAGATCATTCCCTGCTACTAAGTGCGTTTGGAGCCTTGAAGGTGGTGGGCTCCAGAAGCGATGCAATATTTCCAGGATGGATGGCTGAACGGTTTTGGTGTGACGCCTCAGGTAGTGCAAATAACTAGAAGGAGACAAAGGGGTATGTCAGTATAGATGGTGGTAAAATCTGATGGCTAGTGGAGGTGCCACAAACCGCCGCATAGTTTGGTTTTAGTTTGCTATATGCACTAATTTGGGTGAGAGACGCTTTTCAGGTTGGGGAGGTGGGTGGTTTTACGCCTGCATAGCAGGGTCGCAGGTAGCAGGGTAGGGGGGTTCACAAGTTGGGGGTTACTGCTATTGCTTGTTGACTTTGTGATGAAGTTGTTTACATGCTAAATTGCTATACAGCTACATGATCTTAACTTGGCAAGCCTAGAATGTGGGCAGAGGGGAGCACGGGGACTAGGCCTTACACGGCTGGTTAGTAAGTCACAATATCCCAACGCCTATGGTTACCCAAAAATGGAGTGCATTGAAAATATGGACATGGAACGTAAACGGCCTAGGGAGTAAGCTTAAGTGATGCTCCAGTTACTACGGACGAATGCTCCAAACTTGATCCTGCTCCAAGAAACACCTCTTAAAGGGAATCACATCAAGGCCCTCAATAGGTTTGGATACAAGCTGTTAGCCCACACCGGCTATACAACCAACTCCAGGGGGGGTGGGTATTCTCTGCAAGAAATCCATTCCTTTTATCCCTGCTCGGATATGGGCAGACCCCTTGGGCAGATATGTGATTCTAGTGGGAAATTGGGACGGGCTTGTCCTCAATATTTGTTCTCTCTACACATCTCCAAGACCACACGCTCACACCCATGCAGACTTTGGTGCTGTACTCCTTGAATCACCAACTGATTCTAGGGGGAGATGTTAATGATGTACTAAACCTGAATATGGACAGCAGCAGTATGGCGCAAACAATGGGAGCATTGGGCCCGGTGGGAGACTTTCTCAAAACCATGAACTGATTAACATTTGGCGGCACGCAACCCCACAACACGACAATATACACATATCAGCAGTACACGGAAGCCTGGCATAACTATATTATTTCTTCACGCAAACACCCGCAATGTGTGAATTTAGCATCGCTGTAATCAAGGCGCGGGGCTCTCAGATCACTCCCCAGTGAAGTCCCTGCTCACTTGCCCTGGCGGGACTTGGGGCTTACCAGCCCCCCCCCTCCCAGTTTAGACCGTTGGTACCTGAAAGACTGAGCATTCCAGGAAGAAATACGCAGTCAGGTTGACCACTATTTTCAGGATAACATAGGCTCAGTGGGATCACCCATTGTATTATGGAAGGCATTTAAGGCGGTCCTTCGAGGCCATGTCCAGGCATTATCTGGGGGCATACAGAAGGAGAAGCATTTGAAATGTGAGACTTTGGAATAAGCCTGTGCATCCTTGGAGGTCTGTCTTGCGACTGGCGGATCAGACACAGCTCAGCTACAACACATACTGGACATGAAGCAGTACGGACCCCAAAACAAGGTGCACGTGCATGTGCTAGCATCCCACCACCTCCTGTATGACATAGGAGACAAGGCCACAAAGCTGCTAGCATAGCTGGACAGGTGAGACGATGGCTGGAACTGGGTACTAGAGATTAGAGACCTGGGGGGACACCACAGACCACTGGGGTGGCCATAGCTGACACCTTTGCAGCCTATTATGAGACAATATACACCTCCTCCTCTGCTATGTCAAGAGAGGACTGTGACGACCTCCTGTGGGATATCACACTCCAAAAGGTTACAGAAGAGGACCTCAGGACATTGGAAAAGGACCTTATTGTGGAGGAACTAACGGGGGCTGTTTGAGCCCTGCAGTCCGGGAAGGTGGTGGGGCTTAACAGCCTGCCAATAGAATTATACAAATGCCTTGCGGACAAGATTGGACAACACCTCTTGCAAATGTTACAATCAGCAAGAGAAGAGGAGATCCTCCTGGAAGACCAGCAGATGACCATAATAGTGGTTGCCCCTAAACAGGGCAAACTGCCCAATTAGTGTAGATCCTATAGACCCATCTCACTGCTTAACTTCGAAGTGAAGGTCCTGGTGAAGACCCTAGCGGCCAGACTGAGAGTGATCATTACCAAACGTATTTATCCAGACCAATCTGGATTAATGCCGCATAGGGGGACATGGCTTAATCTCTACCGTCTCTAAGGTGTGCTGCATGCCACTAAAGATCCTGACCATGAGGCAGCTGCAGTAATGTCTCTGAATGCCAAGATGGCATTTGACAATGTAGAATGGTCCCACCTATTTGCTGTGTTGTCAAGGATGGATTTTGGCCCTCAATTTATCAGTTGGGTCAAACTTCTATACAACAATCAATTGGCTTAGGTATGAGTCAATAACAGAGTGCCATGGGCATTCGCCCCCCACAAGGGGACAAGACAGGGATGGCCACTGTCTATGATGATCTTTGCACGGGCCCTCATCCGACATAGGGGGCATCCCAGTGGGACAGTAGTGGGACGAAAGAATACCCCTCTATGCAGATGACATGCTCCTACATGTGACACAACCAGAGTTCTCCATCGACTGGATTTTACAAATTTGTAGTACTTTTGGAGACTACTCCGGTTACCGGATCAATTGGGAAAAACCTCTGATCTTCCCATTGATGGGAGGAATGTTGTGACTGCCAAAGAGATGTACAGCACCAGTGGAGCTACATGGCTTTACATATTTATGGATATACTTTACCAAAGACTCATGTATTTTTTTTTTAGGCAGAAATTTGCTCCCGCAACTGGAATGGTTATGCCGGGGTACACCTCACTGGCGGGCACTCCCACTCACTTTAAGGGGGAGAGCCTCCCTTTTTAAAATGATGACCCTCCCATATTTGTTATACATCCTCCAAACATGCCACATAAGATCTCCCCAGGATTTGTCCGCAAATTAGACCACGAACTGCACCAACTGCTTTGGAATGGAGGCACCTCGCATATAGCACTGATCAAATTGCAGAGGGGAGTATATGAGGGAGGACAGTATATGAGGGAGGACTGGTGTTCCCAAACATGCTGCAGTGCTACTGGGCATCCCAGCTAGTAGTGGTGAATGCATAGATCCATGAGGACAGAGAGGAGCCTGCCTCCTGAGTAGATAAATTGGCTATAGGCCCTGGAGGCTGCTTGTCCCTCCTGTACTGGAGGGCATGGGAACAAACACTGCCCTTCCACACTCAAGCAGTAGTAAAAGCGTGGAGAGACCAGATATTTGGGCTGGGAAGGTAAACTCACAGAACTTATTCCATTCTGGGACAGTGATATGCTGAAAGATGTGGGGAGCCTGCAAGGATTTGCAAAAAGGGCCAGATTGGCATTGAATACCTTGGGATTGTATGGAAGAACCAGGCATACATTACATTCAAATCCCTTAAAGTAGACTTTGAATTGTACAGCATTCCAAAGATACAGGTACCTACAGTTGAGACACGCACTTCGATGCCACATAGTGGAGGGGGAACAGCTGCCGTTTGTGGCCTCAGGGTATATTATTCTCAGATGCTGCTGTGTCACATAGAGAAAGTGCATACTCCACTGCGTCTTAGAAAGTGTGGCCAGGAAGGGACTTTTATCCACATACTGTGGGGAAGCCGTAAGATCCAAGAATACTGGAGTAAGGGAATGGGTATAATGCACCAGGTCACAGGGCAAGATGTTGCGTTAGGTGCCAAATGGTTCCTGCTAAATGTCACTGGCAATGTGCAATGGCCCAAGTATCAGAACATTTGTCAGACAGTAGCTGCGATAGTGGCAAAGTGTGATATTGCTAGACAGTGGAGATCCCTCCATTTACCAAGGGTGGTTGCCTGGGAAACTGACCTTGACTGGTGCCAAAGGGCTGAACATGTTGTATACCTTAGCAGGGGTTGCTTGTGTAAATGGGAGAAAGTCTGGGGGGATGGAATGCCTACAGAGAACTGTAGATATAGGTGGGCTGAGGAAAACCGGCAAGTGGTCCATAATGGCCTGGGGGTTTATGGGAAGTACAGAGTGTATGAAGGAGCAGATTGTATTCTATGATGTTGTCTTACAGTGTTGCATGGTATATGAGAAGTAACGTCTTGTGTGATAACATGCCTATTGTTGCAATTGAGCATTGTTTAATAAAAAGGGTTTAAAAAAATAGTTTGACATACATTCTCACACAAGTAGAAGAGGATTTCATAAATCAAGTAGATGACAGGCAAAAGACAATGAAAACCAAAGCAGAACGGGGAATAGTTTTACAGGAATGACAGAAAGATGCTACACATCTTCCAGGTGGTGATACACAAGGACACGTAGCTTTAGATTTGAGACATGTAGGGAAGCTATGTATATATAGGCCACAGTCAAAGGTTGATAATACGTTTGTAAGGACGAGAAAATGTAGACCTGTGTTTTTGTTTAAGAGTACTTGGACTTGGACTTTTATGTTAAATGGACAAGACCCAGTCATACCAGGTGTTTATTTCACATGTGGAAGAAATCCTTATTACAAACTGCTGAAAGGCTGGTATGGTACTAGCTGTTTAGGGGTAGTTTTTTGGGAAATTTACCATGTGTAACAAATTTGGCAATCCAGTCTGGAAAGGGAAATCTAATTCCAGGACAAAGACAGGAGTTAATGCAGCAGAGATTACAGGTGACATTTCTGGTGCAGTGATTCCATCTGTTGGTGTGATTCTGAATGACAACAAGATAAGAAAGTTGTCAACTATTGTAGATAATATGTGAGCTGATTATGCAGATGCTCTGCTTTTAGTGGACAGGGAAATGGTTGCTATAAGAGCAATGGTTTTGCAAAGTCGTCTTACGTTAGACATCTTATGAGCAAAGGAAGATGGAGTCTGCAAAGTTTTACAGGCCCAACATTGTTTCACCTTTATCCCTGATAATAGTGATGAGATAAGGAGAGTCATATCAAACAGGACAAACCTGAAACATGACCTGAAAGAGACAAATGTTTGGGAATCAATAGGAAAAGGATTTCCAGGAGTTGGATCATGGTTTGGAGATTTAAGAAAGGGAATTGTGAGAATGACTCTGAAACCTTTATTGATTGTGACTGTGTGCATTATTGTTGCACTCGGACTTGACAAATCATATCATTTTTGGGAGAAACAAAGAGCTAAGAATAAACAGAGGAGGGAAGAAATTGAGATGGAGAAAATGAGGAGCAGTTATTTAAAGACCCTGAAGAGATTTGAGAATTTCAGTACATTACATTATCAAACAACTAGACTTTGAGTTGTCTCATTGTAAATGAGAATGTCCTTCTTGTGACAGCATAAATTGCTATCAGAGGAGGGATTCGTAGAGTGGAAATTTTGGTAATGCTTTAATCGCACAGTGGTCAGATTTAGGTGACTTTATCTTCATTTTTAAAAGCCTAACCGAGATGGACTAACATGTATTTTAAAGTGCACACATTTTGTCTGATGATGGACATTGTTCCTACCATAGGTGGATATCGTGCTCACCATAGCAGACGTTGTGCCCAACCGTGTTTAATAAACATGTTATACAAAAACAAAGAGGGAGAAGGAGGTTGTGGGTCTGGGTTTGTCCTCCTCATGCCCTATATAACATTACAAAAGAGGTCCTGCTAAAAGAACTACCACCGGATGGATAGGAAAAAGGATTTTCCTGTTAGAGAAAAACTCCTTGGTGGCATGCTTCTTCATCCCACTTGAGTATGACTTTCACAAATACATTGATAAGTATATATGTGGCCTAAAAGGCAGAGCTGCAGCCTTTGGTTCTGGGGAACGAGTTTCAAGTCCGGGTAATGGCTTGGAGAAAATCACTTAATCTTCCTTGTTTAAAATAAAATGAATCTGACCTCATGTAACGTAATCTGGTGCTCATGTAAAGTGTTCCAATATAGAGTCCAAAAATGCATCACTTAGCCTGATTTTAACACAAATATGGATATGAGGCCTTACGTCATACTGTGCTTCAGAAGGATATTTTAAAATTTTGTAAAATAACTAATAAAAACCAAGCTTTTTCGGAAGCCTTGTGATTTAAATGAACAAATGCCCCAGGTCCCCTCCCCACTCTGTAAAGTGTCAGTGCAGTTCACCATCCGACACTTTTATCAGCAGATCAGTATCATGGCCCCAGTCCCGGTAAATACATATCAAAGGGCATGGCAATGTTGTGAAATTTACAAACAATTTATTTTAGAGAGAAACAAAACATTGTGAAGAATGCTATTTTGATAATTCATAGCATTTTAAAAGCATATCTACTATTACATTAAAACATTGCCCCACCTCATGTTCATTAAAGCTAGGTGGGTCACAAAGGATTGTTGTTCTAAAAACTGGGTTGTGGTTCTAAAAGGTTTGGAAAGCACTGTCTAAAGTTTTACTGATGCCACCAACAAATGCATGTAGCTCTTAGCTACCCAACTAATATATTTGTTATGTAATTTCTGTTCAACGTGCACATGCTGTGTAAGTTATCATCTTTTTCCTTTTGCTGTAACTTTTTCACTCTTTATGGTCCATCATTGCTATATCGAGACTCTGAAATAAAATACATAAAATAAAAATCTGCATGCAGGTTTGACCAATGTCATTATATAATGTTGGAGTAGAGTATACATAGATTTTTCTTTTGAATGAATCTTTGACAATCATACATGTTGTTTCAATTTTCTCCTGAAATTCTCAGGGCTTTGCTTTAATTTCTTTTAAAGTAGACTGAAATTCCATTAAGTTTACTGCACATTTCACAAAGTTTCATGACTTGATTTTCTTAAACAAAATGCCTGATTTGGTTTAAGCCTTTTATTCTCCTGTTGTTGTAGTTGAACAATGAAGAATTTATTTTTATTTTCAGCCTAGCGTTTTCCAGGCTTATTCAAAGTAAAAAATGTTTCCATAATTTCCATTTATTAGTATCATGATTCATCATTAAATACACAAATGTATCAGTTATAGTCCGATTTAGTGTTGACTGTGGTTGGCTATTAACTGTACTATTACACAAATATACAATTGTGTGAATAGTTGAGGACACCTTTGAGCCCAAGGAGGTTTACGCTGCCAGTTTTTTCATTAAAACACTCACTGTGAAGTTCTTAGGTCTACAGTGGTTCATATAGCCTTTTCAAGTACTGTGTCTCCAAATGCTTTTCAGAAATCCTTTCAATTATTGGGGTTAAAATGAGATTACACTCAAGGATTGCTACAATTCACATTTGTACATGTAGTTTACTGAGTAAATGAGACAAATTACAGTAAATGCACATTACCTTTACGTCTCTTGCCCTTGACCCAGTCCTGACGTCATGAGGATGTCCCCTATCCTGACAGGAACCAAAACAGGGAACTCTCTCCTGCCCCACCCACCCTCCAGCGCAGACATATAGCCAACCACCAATAGAAGGACATCCTGTTTTGTTTCCTGTCCGGATTCATTGCTGGTGACTCTGGGGTGACTGCTGGGCTTTTGCCTCCATCTTGTTGCAGGGGTTCCCCCTTTGTGGAGCTCTGGGGGTCCCTGTAGCCTTTGTGGGAGCATCCTGGGATGATGAGACTGCATGGGCCTCCCGTCTTGTCCTGCAGGTATGTCTAGATGCTGAATGGGGCAGAGTCGCAGAGTTCCTGGTGGGGCATATTTGCTTACAGCTGCTGGAACTTTGTGTTGTGCTCTGGCAAGGGTACTGATGGATTCTGTGGTTCGGGTGCACCATCCCTCATTGCAGTGCTGACTGGTGTCCACAGGTGCCTGTGCGCTCCCTCCTCACCCTCCTCCAGTATTGTAATGGTGCTCCCCACCCCGTGTGGTGTGTCGGTAGTGGTTACAGGTTTTTCCCACTCCCCCCTCCTGTGTGACTGGTTGGTTGTGCTGGCGTTTGGTATGGGGAGTGTGAGGTTGGAGTCTTCTGTCCGACATTGCTTTCTTTAGGGGCTGCAGAGTGGGGCTCGGTGTGTTTATACGCACCTTCTCTGTGTTGTGGTTGCCGCCTATCTCTCTCCTGGTGCGGCGGTGAAACGCTGTCCCGTGAGGTGAAGGTATTCCTGTGGCCTGACGGTTACGGTCACAGTCTCTGACACTGCGTGTGGAGAGTCCTGCTACAAGATGTGTCTGGTGCCTTTGTCCTTCTTTTCTTTTTTAGCTAAAACTATAAAACTTCTTCGGCAGTGAGGTTATCTGCGTCCTCTCCCCCTAGGAAGTTGACTGTGGCCAAAGAAGAGAAGTTGAGGCATTTGATTTTGGAAACCTTGTCTTCCTTGAAAAAGTAAAAGTCTGGTTCCTGGTCTTCACAGGTGTAGGATTTATACTCCGATATCTCTAGTTCCTCATCCTCTGATGACTCTTCCCCCTGCGCTGACTATAGGGGGGAAGTATATTTCTAGAGATCTGCTGCCTGCCTTACTGAGTCATGTGAGAGTCAATATGGGGTTTCCAGAGGACGCTGTGCCTGGTTCTTCTCAAGATCCTGTGTTGCCTCAGTTTAAGAAGCTGCCTAGTGTGGCCATTCCATTTCATCAGTTTGTTATGGATGTCTTATTGCAGGAATGTAAGGATCCTGACTGTATTGCTTTGCCATGTTTCATGTCCAAGCTGTACCCCGTTGAAGGACATGGATGTAAATTTTCCTGATTCTGTGCATGTGGATTCAGTAGTGGCTAGTCTGGTGGGTAGATCATTCATGGTGGAGGAGAATATTCTGAAGGATGGGCCCGACAAGAAAGTGGATTCTTCACAGGAGAAGGCTTATGCGGGGGTGCAACTTGCTTCACGTTCTGGTTTGCATGGGACTTATGTGTCCCAGTCCCTCTTGTCTGACTTCAAGACGCTGTTTTCCATGCAGGAAGGTGGCTCTTATACTGAGCTTCTGGAGTCTATAGAACAGCAGGCCGAGTTTCTATCTGATATTGCTTTCAACTCGATGAGGGCCTCCACACTTTTCTGTGGTGCTTTGGTTGTGGCCAATCGTAGCCTGTATTTGAAGGGTTGGAATACGGATACTGCACAATATTACAAGGACCTCCGTCTGCCTTTTACGGAATCACCGCTGTTGGGCACGAGTTGGGGAGAGGTTGCATCAAGTGTTTAAGGAGCAGAAGCATTCTTTGTTGTTCTGGAGGCCTCTGAAGTCCAGGTCATTCTTTGGGGGGCTCCTCGTCCAGGTCCTTTCGTCAACCTTCTCGCCATCAGCCTGCAGTAGCAGAGCCTCAGAAATTCCAAGTTAAAGGTTTTCAAGGGAAGTTCCAGAAGAAGTCCCACCCAGCTCCTAGCACTGACTTTCAGTGGCCCTGACTCTGCCGCCACCACCCCTTTGCGGTTCTCTCTGTGGTAGGTTGAGATGTTTTTTGGGCCGTTTGGTGCCTTACCACATCAGACAAGAGGTTGTTGAATCTTGTCAAGGGGATGTTAATGCATCATCATCCTCCTCCTCTGGTGGTCCTGGTGATGAATGCGAGCCTCATGGGCTGGGGGCTACACTGGGCCCTCTGGTAGTGCAGGGGAAATGGCTTCCGTCCAAGGTACATCATTCATCCAATTGGACAGAGTTGTCAGTGGTGGACAGAGCTCTGCACCATTTCCAGACTTACCTGTTGGGCTGCAATGTGTTGGTTCGATCAAACAACACAGTGACTGTGGTCACATCTGATTTGCAGATCCTTCCAGTGTTCCCCCTGGATCTTTTTGCCTCCAGGAGGAACTCACTTCTACCTGTGTTCTGCTCCAAGAGCCTGGAAAAAGGTGCCTGGGGGTCGACACTTTGTCCACTCTGTGGGTTCGGGGTCTTCTGTATGCTTTTCCTCCCTTTTCCCTCATCCAATCCTTTCTGCTGAAGGTCTGACTGGAGGGTTCTCGAGTGGTGGCTGTCCTGCCTTATTGGCCCTGCAGGTCCTGGTTTCCATTGCTACTGAGCCTGGCTGTTCTTCCTCTGTGGATTCTTCAGAGGGTCCCTCATTCTTGCAGCGTATGAGTCTCCCTCTCCCGGCTTCCTGGACGCTTGTGTTCTGGATGTTGAATAGAGAGCATTGGTGAGGGATGGCTTGCCTGCTTATCTAGTTTCATTATTGCAGGATTCTAGAAGGCGGTCTTCTCTCTCTCCCTATTCAGCTCACTTTGCTTCTTAGTGTTCCCTTTGTGATTTTTCTCCTGTCTCCTGTCTGGTTTCTGCTGTTCGCCAGTTTTTTTGTGCACGGGTTTGATAAGTGTTATGCCCCTTCCACCTTGAAGATCCTGTGTTCCTTCCTAAGATTATTTCCTGCTTCTATTCTGCTCAGGAACTCATTCGTCCTACCTTTTTTCCTTCTCTTTCTTCTCTGGAGAAGGTTCTTCTCCACACCTTAGATGTGAAACTTGGCCTGTCTGTCCATATGGAATGCACTCCTCCTTTAAGGTCATCTGACAGCCTGTTTGTGACTTTTTGGCGGGGGAGATTTAGGGTAGGGTGCCCTCCAAATTGACTCTCTGCTGCTGGAGACAATTTCCCTGGCTTATCAAGGTGTGGGGTTGCCTCGCCCCATGTCCATCCGGGCAGGTTCCACTAGGTGTCTCTCGGCTTCTTGGGCTGCTTTTCAAGGAGAATCATTGGCAGAGATTTTTCGGGCCGGAACTTGTGCTTCGGACTCTACTTTTATCAGGCATTATCGGCTGAACTGTGCCCAACCACCTGCTGGCAATTTTGGTAATGGTGTTTTGGAGGCTATTGCTGGTGTTTATGCGTCCCTTTATGATCAACTTACTCACTTTGGGATTCGTTTTAGGCCAATTAATCTTTTGACCCTGATTGAGGACACCTTAGGACGAGATAACTAATCAGCATGTCAATCAATATCTCAATAATGTTATCAATATTTACCATAATAAGACAATTCAAATTAGTCAAAGACATTAATAAAACTCAGAAACCACCATGACCTTGTAGTCATGAATAACCACACCAGTTTAGTACTATTATATGAAGTTTATTCCCTATTGATTACAATTCTACTAGCAAGTTTATTAGTTTCAAAACCAAGAAACATATTAGCATAGTCACAATATGGCAACTCTGATAAGATTTCATCAAAGCAAGAATCACGAATATTAGAATATAGCACAACGTCAACATAGGTTATTCTTAGCAGGGAATCATTATCACGTTATTCAACAAAGCATAGATTCAGTCATTTGTCTATTTGCGTCAGTTTAGTGAACCCTTCATCTATCCTTGAATTAGCATTAGCATGTTGGGCTTCATGCAAAAGAATTTAGCAACACCAATTTAGAAAACATCTAACTAGGGTCTCCGTCAAAAGAAGCAGTTGGTACCTAGAAAGGAAAAGCAAACAGACAATTACAATTTCATTGTCATATAGTTACCCTCCGTATTGGGTCAGCATTCAGGTTCGGTCTTCGTCCTCAGGACATCAGTTGATTCGCCATCAGGAATTCAGCAGTTGGGTAAAGGGGCACTTCCCTCATAAGGAGGTAAAGTGTAAGCGGGCAATATAAGGGCAAGGATGGTTTGAAGAACCAAACAGCAAAGTCTCTATGCAGAGTAACAAAGTGTCTGGGTCATAGCAAAACGCGACAGCATCTCACTCTCATCTATCTCCTAGTCTCCTGTTCTGATTTACTTCCTTGTGTCAAGGGTTTTTATCCCTTTTCTGTTGTACAATCCCCTAAAATGTAATTGGTTGGGGTCAATACCCCACTATTTCCCTCCAATAGAGTTTCAATGACTTCATTAAATTTGTCACCCCATAACAGTTCTCATGTAGTTTATTTGGTCCTTATGATTGACGTCTTCAGCGGGTAGAATGTACGGTATGATTTCATACTCTCGTGGTCTTCCTTGCATCTTTAGTCACTGGTTCCATTGTTTGTACCGGTTCAGGCGATCTTGTACCTGCGAGTAGTCTACACTGTTGCATTCAGCAAGAATGTTTCACTAAGCAAGTCGAATTTGATGAGAACGGATCTACTACAGTTACATTAATCTTCTAGCTTTGGAAAAATACGAGTTCATGTCCTTCAGCAAGTCAGCACACTGCACGTTAGAAAAACACATTTAATATGAAACCAGGCAGCTAGGCCTCGACTCATGCTAACTAAGGCCTAATGATTTATTAGCAGAACTTTAACATATAACCCTTTTATTATTAGTGCAAAATCATGTTCTAACATAACATTTCATCATTACTAGTAAGTTTCATTAGTCATTGTATATATTGGCAGCCACTCTCCGTGGGCAAATTTCAAGCGTACGTTTAGCAAAATACATTAATATATTTTCTAAGCGGCATTATTACGCATTAGTTCATGAACATTTCATATTAATTTCTAAGTATATAAGCTTCACTCTCTCAGTCCCACCTCTGATGACACTTGTCATCACACAAAACCTTTCCCTTCACAACCTTTAATTTTCTTTAAATTGTGCATCTCAATTTCTTCCTCCCTATGTGATCTTTCCCAAATTTCTTTGAACATTTTCTCTTTTTCTTTTTCTTCTTTTCTTTTATTACGTTTTGCCAAATTTATTTTAATTCTTTTATTAATTTTGCATGATAACCATAGTCCGAATAGACAAGTCAGAACAATCAACATACCCCCTAATATTTTTGCAAGTACCCCATTCCAAATATTACTAAACCAATTCCCTACTTTAGTAATTCCTTTCCCCACTTTTTCCCAAACTACAGGTTCCTTCAGCTCTTTCAAATCTGCACTATCTCTTGTTAGGTTAGTAAGCATACCTCTAATCTTTTTACTATTATCAGGAATGAATGCACAACAATGGCGCTCATTAAGCATTTTACAGACTCTGCCACTCTTTGCTAAAAGAATGTCTAAAGCAAGCCAGTTTTGAAGAGTCATAGCTCTTTCCGCAGCAAGTTAAGTATCCATCAGGAGTATAGCCCTTGTGAAGTTTGTCAGCATGTTATCCACAATAGTAGACAACTTTTGAATCTTTATGGAGCTTAAGATAACCCTACTGAAGGAATTATGGCTCCAAATATGTCACTAATGACAGCAGCCGCTATCTCTCTCTTTTGTCTAGTATGTTGTAATTCAGACATTTTAGGAATTTGCTTTAAGTCATCAATCTGGTAGATCCTGGGAAAAACTATTCCCAAATAACATGTCCCATACCATCCCTTTGGAAGACGGTAATAAGCATTAAGTCCACATATATAATAGATCCCAGGGATCGCTGGATCCTGTCCATTTAACATGAATGCCCATTTACTCTGAAACAAAAACACATGCCTGCACTCACTCGTTCCCACAAATAAAGTGTCATGCTCAGATTTCGGCCTGTATATACAAAGCCTTCCTACGGGTAATGCATCTATAACTAACTTGCCTTGTGTCTTTATTGCAGTGTAAGCATAATCATTTGCAAGCGTGCGTTTTTCTAATCCCTTTTCTAGTCTTTCCTTTAATGCTTTCCGTCTATCATCAGTGTGATCTAAGAAGCTCTTTTCTACAGGTGTTAGTAGGCAGGTTAGGTTATTGCGGTGCGCATAAGCTGTTCCAAATGTCAGTGGCAGCTCAAAGAAACCCCTAACTAATTTTATGCTGTGTTCTTTAGCTAATTTATTTAGAAACTCAATCACAGGCATGAAGGAAAACACTACATCTAAATTAGAATAGATGTATTGAACATGTTCTTGATCATAGAATCTTGTTAACAGCAAACTACAGCTTATCCCGTAGCTAAGTGGCAGACTATGATAAGTAACCCCTTCTTGTACTGAGGAAGGAATCTTTGTGCACACATAGCAATTCTCCGCATCCATTGTGTCAACATACTCATTCAGCAAGCAATAGAAGACATTAGTAGATAGTTCCCCTTTTGAATTAGTTCCCTCATGCAAGGATTTTGCATCCTGCTCAAACTTCTCCCATGGTGTTAATGTAGCAGTCTCAGGATTTGAAGCATTATTAGTCACTTTCTTATCCACCAATGGCATTCCCACAATCACACCTGTAATTAGTATTGCACACACAATACCCAGAATAGCACTCAACCAACCACACATCCTTCCCTTATTACTATTATCTCTATTGTAACTCATGATCTGTAAAGAATCACGTAGCAGAATAATACAAAGCAAACAATTAACTTGAGGACGATATAAAAGCTCCTTTTTTTTCTGTGCAAAGTCTCTCTCTTTCTCTGCGAGTATTTACAGTGTTTCACTCACTCCAGTATCCCTTTGTCAAATCGTGTTAGCAGCTTGTCATAATCGGTTTTTCAGAGTCAATTCAGGTTAACAGTGTCACATCCGGTAATTTATCATTCTCTTTTCTCAGCTTTTCAGCTTTCAATTTCAATTTCAATTTAACACAGTCTCTTTCTAAAGTTTAATTCAGTTGCCGTAGTATTGACCTGGAACCTCTCGATCAAAACAGAACGCCAAGAATTCTTGTTGCCATTCAGCTGATGTGGCATACGCCCATTCAGGACCTGTGTACCTTCTGTTTGCAACTCTCTTTCTTTTCAGTTTGCGATCACCTTGCAACTCTCCTTCACTGAAATCTTCTTTCCTGGTTGTGTCAACTTCTTCCTCTATTGTTTCATTAGGGATCACTTTCTCTCCTGCAGCTTGCAGCTCTGGCAAATTATCTCCTTTAAGTGTTTTCTTTCTGCTTGGCCTTTCAGGATGTTGAACAGCGCCCTCCTCTTGTGCTATGGTGTTTTCTTTTGCTGGCTCTGCAAGCGGCTCAGGAGGAGTCAGAACACCTCGACTTCCTTCTGCCTCACTCCCTTCAGGGTCAGTTATGGGCTCAGCTTCAAACCCATATCCGTCTGCTTCTGGGAGAACCTCTCTTTGTGTCGGTTCCCTGATGCCCCAGCTGAAATAGGCTCACTGTCACTCCTCTGGATCTCGTTTACGGTTTGAGTGATTAAGCCGTCCTCAGCAGGCTCTCCTTCAGTCTCAGTTCCCCTTTGAATACTCTCCGGCCCTGAGACTTCCTTCTCTGTAGCTGTTGTTTTGGACACTTCAAGTTCCTCATCAGTTGGACACGTCACCTTCTTTGTGTGACTAGCATGTATCCAATTTGGAAGACCTGCACATTTCACAGCAGTAGTAGTGTCAGTATTTCTTGATATGGCCCCTTCCAACGTGGCTCCAAACACGACTTCCCCACGTGTTTCTTGACAACCGCCAAGTCACCGGCTTTCAGGGTGTGACCTGGATCACTTATTGGTGGCAATCTGGTAGCCTCCACCTGGTGAGAAAAAGAGCGGACCACATCAGCCAGACCGTCCAACACCATATCATCCGTGATATTTACAAGAGCATTCGCAGGTACTGCGGGCAATCGCATAGCTCGGCACATTAGAATTTTGTGAGGAGACAGTCCTGTTTTCTTGTCAGGTGTGTTTCTCATTGACATCAACACTAAGGGTAATGCATCTGGCCACTTTAAATTGGTAGCTGCGCAAATTTTTGCCATTCTCGACTTCAAGGTACCATTCATCTGCTCCACTAGTCCTGATGCTTCAGGGCGATAGCTACAATGCAACTTCTCTTCAATGTTTAATGCTGCACACAAGAGCTTAATCACCTCATTGTCGAAGTGTCTGCCCCTATCTGATTCTAAAGAAACCGGGAACCCGAAATGTGGTATTAGCTCCCTAAGCAGCAGTTTTGCTACTGTAAGACTGTCATTGCTACGTGTAGGGTAAGCTTCAATCCAGTGGCTGAAAATGCAGACAATCACCAACACATATCTCAGACCTCCACACACAGGCATCTCAATAAAATCCATCTGCATTTTGCTAAATGGACCACCTGCTCTCCCAACGTGGCTCAAATTCACCACAGTCCCTTTTTCTGCTTTCATCTGCTGACAGATGATGCACCTGTGACAGATAACCTCTGCAGCTTGTCTGAATTTTGGGTTGAACCAATCGATTTTTGAATAACCTGATCTTTGCGTCTCTCCCAACATGTGCTTGACCATGGTAAAACCTCGCAAACTGTGACAAAAGACTGTTTGGCAAAACCATTTTTCCCTCCTCTGAAACCCATAAGTCATCAGATCTCTGTACACATTGCATTCTCTGCCAGGAACGTTTTTCCTCTTTGCTAGCATGTCCCTGCAGTGATTTTAGGTCATCTAATGTGTCAACTACCCTTCATGCAAAGTTTAAGCATGTTTAATTTTCAGTTTCAGGTAACAATTCCCACTGATCTCGAAACGATATACAGTTCAAAGCACAAAACCTTGCGACTTGATCTGCATATCCATTTCCCATTGACACATAGGGGGTCATTCCAACCTTTGCGGTCGGTGATAAAGCGGCGGCCAACCCGCCAACAGGCAGGCGGTAAAATGTTTTGAATTCTGACCCTGGCGGGAACCGCCAACACAGCCCGCCACTTTAACACTCCGACCGCCACGGCGGGACAAACAAACAGCGCGGCGGTCACCGCCAACAGGCAGGCGGCAGACAATGTACCGCCCACCCTATCACAACTCACCAATTCACCACCTTTTCCGGGGCGGGAGCCCCGCCGATAAAAACACGGCAGAAACAGACTACGAACGGGAAAACGCTCACCTCTATACACTCCACGAGGAATCAGGACAGCATGGAACCCGAATTAAACATCCTACTAGCTATTGTCTACCTGCTCCTCTACCAGGAGCACGAACGCCGGCGCAGACGACAACGGTGAGTACTGCACCTACGACACAGGGGAGGGGGGAGGAGGAAAGGTTACGGGCACACACATACGCGATACACCCCCCCCCCCCAAATACCTACACACCAATGCAGAGCAACAAGTCAGAGTGACACCCCCCAAACCCCACGGAATAATGCAAAGACAAAATAAAATGATTATTAAAATTGAAGTATATTATAGCACATTTGAAGTAATGTGAAATATGAAATATATAAATAAAATAAATAACATCATGAACAATATATACATAGGCCAAATGTCCGGCACATTTTGGCAACCTTCCATTGTTCGTGGGCCAATGTGCATAAACACATGGGCAAAGCCCACACAGGAGACCTGATTCCATTGGAGAGAACACTGCTGGGGCATCAGATAATAAAACTACAGGCACCTCAGGGGGAAGGGAAGGGGGGCACCTCAGCCACATGAGTCCACGACGCCAGATCCACGAGGGGCCTCCATGCCCACTGTACCATCCTGGGGAGTGCAAAGCCACAGTCTCTCAAGTCTCTACAGTGGGTGGATTGCCCACTGCTGCATCCTGGGGAGTGCAAAGCCACAGTCTCTCAAGTCTCTACAGTTGGTGGATTGCCCACTGCTGCATCCTGGGGAGTGCAAAGCCACAGTCTCTCAAGTCTCTACAGTGGGTGGATTGCCCACTGTGCCATCCTGGGGAGTGCAAAGCCACAGTCTCTCAAGTCTCTAAAGTGGGTGGGTTGCCCACTGTTCAATCCTGGGGAGTGCAAAGCCACAGTCTCTCAAGTGGATGACAGTCTCCACTGGTTCTGGAGGGGGACTGGTGCCCAGAGTGCTTCGTGAAGCCCTGCCCGACACAGATACGGCCCTGCCAATGGGCCAGCGGTGCTTGAGATGAAGGGCCCAGCGGACCGGTGCTTGAGATGAAGGGCCCAGCGGAGCGGTGCTTGAGAGGAAGGGCCCAGCAGAGCAGTTCAGAGACGGCGGTGCCCAGCGGAGCGGTGCTTGACAGGAAGGGCCCAGCGGAGCGGTGCTTGAGATGAAGGGCCCAGCGGGGCGGTGCTTGAGATGAAGGGCCCAGCGGAGCGGTGCTTTAGAGGAAGGGCCCAGCAGAGCAGTTCAGAGACGGCGGTGCCCAGCGGAGCGGTGCTTGACAGGAAGGGCCCAGCAGAGCGGTGCTTGAGATGAAGGGCCCAGCGGAGCGGTGCTTGAGAGGAAGGGCCCAGCAGAGCAGTTCAGAGACGGCGGTGCCCAGCGGAGCGGTGCTTGAGATGAAGGGCCCAGCGGAGCGGTGCTTGAGAGGAAGGGCCCAGCAGAGCAGTTCAGAGACGGCGGTGCCTAGCGGAGCGGTGCTTGAGATGAAGGGCCCAGCGGAGCGGTGCTTGACAGGAAGGGCCCAGCGGAGCGGTGGTTGAGATGAAGGGCCCAGCGGAGCGGTGCTTGAGAGGAAGGGGCCAGCAGAGCAGTTCAGAGACGGCGGTGCCCAGCGGAGCGGTGCTTGACAGGAAGGGCCCAGCAGGGCGGTGCTTGAGATGAAGGGCCCAGCGGAGCGGTACTTGAGATGAAGGGCCCAGCGGAGCGGTGCTTGAGATGAAGGGCCCAGCTGAGCGGTGCTTGACAGGAAGGGCCCAGCAGAGCAGTTCAGAGACGGCGGTGCCCAGCGGAGCGGTGCTTGAGATGAAGGTCCCACCGGAGCGGTGCTTGAGATGAAGGGCCCAGCGGAGCGGTGCTTGAGATGAAGGGCCCAGCAGAGCAGTTCAGAGACGGCGGTGCCCAGCGGAGCGGTGCTTGACAGGAAGGGCCCAGCGGAGCGGTGCTTGACAGGAAGGGCCCAGCAGAGCGGTGCTTGAGATGAAGGGCCCAGCGGAGCGGTGCTTGACAGGAAGGGCCCAGCAGAGCGGTGCTTGAGATGAAGGGCCCAGCGGAGCGGTGCTTGAGATGAAGGGCCCAGCAGAGCAGTTCAGAGACGGCGGTGTCCAGCAGAGCGGTGCTTGTCTTGGCGGGGCCCTGTTCAGCGGTGCTTCTCACGGCGGGCCCTGTTCAGCGGTGCTTCTCACGGCGGGCCCTGTTCAGCGGTGCTTGTCTTGGCGGGGCCCTGTTCAGCGGTGCTTCTACCGGCGGGCCCTGTTCAGCGGTGCTTGTCTTGGCGGGGCCCTCTTCAGCGGTGCTTCTCACGGCGGGCCCTGTTCATCGGTGCTTGTCTTGTGTTCCTAGGGAACCAGATCTGGCCAATATTTCCTGCTCAGTCACCATCCGACCTTTCGCTTGCGGGGCCCTCCTGTGCTGGAGTCCTGGACCCGTGGGTGTCCTCCGTCACACCCGAAATGGGGCTGGTGGGGCCCTCCTGGGCAGCTCGCCTGCTGCCGGACTTGTCCGCCCTGCTGCCCTTGCCCTCCTTCGCAGAATCTCTGGGGCCCTTGCCTCCCTTTGTGGATGTGCCAGGTGACGGGGCAAGGCTAGTGTCCTTGGGGGCAGCCGTCTCAGGCCTGTCGCGTCGGCCCTTCACTTTTTTGGTCCTCTTCCCAGGGGGTGGGCTGGCTGTCCCCTTGCTGCTGGCCGATGTTCCTGCCCTAGGAGCTGGTGGACTCCAATAGCCCTGAACTATGGTCCTAGTAGATGCAGGGCTTGTGGTGGCTGAGGTGCTGATTGGAGTCTTATGAGATGGAGGGGGTGGGTCAGTTGTTGGAAAGAGGTCAAGGTTGGAAAGGAAAATCAATTTAGAAAGACAGGGACGGGTAGGTGTAGTGGGTATGTGAGTGGAGGAAGAGGATGTGGTTGTGGGAGAGTCAAGTGTGCTGTCTTTGGGTGCAGGTGCTTGTGACGGAGGTGAGGAGGAGGGGGACACAGAGGAGGCAGTGGCTGTTGGCATGTCTGCATGTGGATGTTGCTTGGGTGAATGCTTGTGTGATCTGTGGTGCTTATGTCTGGATGAGCTGCCCTTGGGTGTTGAGGTGTGTGCAGGCTGGTCTGTAGGTGTGGCTGGGATAGGCAGAGGAATAGGGGAGTGGGACTGGGTGGAGGGAGTTGGAGGAGGGAGGCTGGAAACAGGGACAATGGCTGCCGTCAGTGCTGAGGCCAGAGCATTGAACGATCGCTGATGGGCAGCCTGACCCGAATGAATGCCCTCCAGGTATGCATTGCTCTGATGCACCTCCCTTTCTACCCCCTGGATGGCATTCAAAAGGGTAGACTGCCCAACAATGAGCGTCTGGAGAAGGTCAATGATCTCCGCACTGAGGGCAGCAGGGGTAACTGGGGCAGGGCCTGAGTTGCCTGGGGCGAAGGAGATGGCCGGCTTCCTGGCCGAGTGGGCACGGGGCGAACGCTGAGGGGCTGCTGGGAGGGCGGAGCTGGTGCGCTGGGTGGCGGCTGTACCTGTTGTAGCGGTGGGCACGGATGTTGCCGCAACCACAAGGGAGCTCCCTTCCGAGGATGTGTCAGTGTCGCTGACGTCTCCACGGGTCCCCGTTGTGGAGCTCCCCTCGCCCTCCATCTCACTGGTGAACTCGGAGTCGGATGCATGGCCCTCCGGGGCCATGTGAGATGCAGCTCCCTCGTGTGCCGATGCCACTTCTCCTCCGCCTGATGATGCTAATGCACACATGAACAGGAAGACCAAAAAAAAAGGGGGGGGGAAGAAATAAAGACATGTTGAGTGCATGCATTGGCGACACCGTTGGCGGAGAGGACAGACACAGAAGCCCACTGCACTACGCCGCGCACTTGGGGTACACTACTCAATCAGTGGGACATGGCCTACAAGCCTATGGATGACAACTGCACACATAGATGACACAGGGCCATGAATAGCTGTACTAGGCACCCTACAGAGGTGGGGGGCGGGGGCACAGGGCCATGCCTCACGGAGGGGCCTAGCCTACAGAAATCGCCCTGGCCTAGAGATACCTACAGCCCTCCTCCCCCACCCAGGCACCTCCACTGCGCGCAGAGATAGCAGAATGTGCTGGTACTCACCCCCTTGTGTCTGCTGTGATGTCCTCAAGCGCCGATCCAAATCGGGGTAGGCCACCGCCAGGATCCAGGACATCAGGGGGGTAAATTTCCGTGTGGCACCCCTCCTAGGTTGGGAGGCCATCCCGAACAAAGCCTCGGCGGTCTTTCTGCTCCCGCGGTGGATGTCCTCCCACCTCTTGCGCCAGTGGGTGCCCCGTCTGTTGTGGACCCCCAGGGCCCGGACTTCCTTGGCGATGGCACGCCAAATGTTGATCTTCTGATGGGCGCTGACCTATGTGACATGTACAGGGTGGGGAAAGAAACATCATCACTTTTCTGCATGGTCGATGTGAGTGGCCCCCCCTCCCCAACCTTGCCATGTGGCACATGCTCTCATCTGTTGTGCGATGCATTCCTCATTCGCTCCCCTCACCACCATCGTTCATTCACCCCACTCAACCCAGGCATTGCCCACTAAGCATGGTCCCAGTGTACTCACTTGTTGGTCAGGAGGACCGTAGAGTAGCGCATACTGGGGGAGGACCCCATCCACGAGTGTCTCCAACTCTTCTGAAGTGAAGGCAGGGGCCCTTTTTCCCAGTCACAGCACCATTGTCACTTCCAGACCGAGGTCACAGCTGCACTTGCAGTATAGGTCCTCTCCTGTGGATGATCAGGTCTCGAGTGATTAAGCAGATAGAAAATGGCGGTTACAGCCGCAGTGGTGAGTACCGCGGCGGTGCGTACCGTGACCGCCGGCGCACATCCTCATTGGCTCCTGAAACCCATAGGGTTCAATGTTAACCAATGCGGCTTTGCACCGCGGTCTTCGACCGCCTACCGCCACGGTGTGCCTGCCAGCGCAATGAGCTCACATCACATTGTCACACTTTACAGGTCAGGCAGCCGCCATTTCAAAGGCCCACATGGCTTAATTTCTACTGCGTCACACAGGCCTAGGCCTTGCATTGCCACTCATACATGCCATTCAATGCATAGAGAATCGTTGTACAGTGCAAGCTGTGTGAACGTACCTGTGGGTTGATTGACTCTGTGCTCCATGTTGTCCTTCCTAGGCACCGTCCACAGGGACTTGTGAGGAGATGGAGGGCTGTTCCCGTGTACAGAACGCTGGTGGACCTGTCGACAATGGAAGAACGACATGTCATACCCTCCTACAGACTTGACTGTGCCACTATACAGGAACTGTGTGCCCAGCTGGAGCCAGACCTGATGTCACCTATCCGCCAACCCACAGGGATTCCCCCTCTCGTGCAGGTTCTGTCAGTACTCTATTTTTTGGCTAGTGGATCATTCCAAACAACAGTGGCCATTTCATCTGGGATGTCTCAGCCTATGTTTTCTAAGGTTTTATTCAGAGTGTTGTCTGCCCTGATGAAATATATGCGGAGCTACATTGTTTTCCCTGAGGTGGAGGATTTGGCTACAGTGAAGGGTGATTTCTATACCCTTGGACATATTCCCAACGTCATTGGTGCCACTGATGGGACCCATGTGGCTTTGGTACCCCCCAGAGGAAGTGAACAGGTGTACAGGAACAGAAAAAGTTATCATTCGATGAATGTCCAGATGGTCTGTTTGGCAGACCAGTACATCTCCCATGTAAATGCCAAGTTCCCTGGGTCAGTGCATGATGCGTATATCATGCGAAATAGCAGCATCCCTTATGTGATGGAACAGCTACAGAGACACCGTATGTGGCTAATAGGTGACTCTGGTTACCCCAACCTGTTGTGGCTACTGACCCCAGTGAGGAATCCCAGGACCAGGGCAGAGGAACGGTACAATGAGGCCCATGGGCGTACTAGGAGGGTGATTGAGCGGACCTTCGGCCTCCTGAAGGCCAGGTTTAGGTGCCTGCATATGACAGGTGGATCCCTAATGTACTCACCAAAGAAGGTGTGTCATATCATCGTGGCCTGCTGTATGCTTCACAACCTGGCTTTGCGACGCCAGGTGCCTTTCCTGCAGGAGGATGGTCCAGATGGTGGTGTTGTGGCAGCAGTGGAACCTGTGGAGAGTGAAGAGGAGGAAGACGACGGGGACGACACAGACAACAGGGACACAGTGATACTATAGTATTTTCAATGACACACTGGTAAGAATCAACACAGGCATTTTACAGTTACTTACAGTCTCCTGCCTCTCTACTGTCTGACCTATTCCCCCAGTGTATGTTAACTGAGTTGTGACTTTCCCTTCCAATTTCAGAGATGTGGCCCCCACTGCGTGACCTCTGCTTTGTTTCCCCATGGACTACAGCTGTATTACAGTGGTATGTTTTCATCACTGTGTAACTGGACATTTTGGCAGCATTATGTTCAATACATTTGTTCACAATACAGGCAGACTCCAGATTGTTTTTGTGCAATAAGTGTTTTTATTAAAATGCTGAATTTAGGGACATGGTGGGAAATTGGTGATGGGTGATGGTGGAGGAATGTCCATGGCAGAGTCCAGCTTTTCAGTCTCACAGGTGCATTGTCCATATGCCTGTGGAAGGTGGAGCAGGGGCAGTTAAAGGTTGGACAGGGTGACAATGTGGGACAGTGGGATGACATCAGGGGGTATCCTTTGCTGGCGGGGTTCTTGACATCCTACTCTGTCTTCTTACGAGATCTCAGGCCCCCCTTGCGGGGTGGTTCTTCTTCTGCAGGAGGTGGGGTTCTGGTGGCCTGTTGTTGTGTGGGGGCCTCCTGTCCACTAGCGCCGGCGGAGGTTGGTGACAATCTGGTTGAGTGCCCCTACGATGGTGCCCATTGCAGAACTGACGGTTCTAAGTTCTTCCCTGAACCCCATGTACTGTTCCTCCTGCATGACCTGGATCTCCTGGAACATGGCCAGTACCGTCGCCATCGTCTGTTGGGAGTGGTGGTATGCTCCAATGATGGAGGAGAGGGCCTCGTGGAGAGTGGGTTCCCTTGGCCTGTCCCCCCCCTGTCGCACAGCAGCCCTCCCAGTTCCCCTGTTTCCCTGGGCCTTTGTCCCCTGGACTGTGTGCCCACTACCACTGCCCCCAGGTCCCTGTTGTTGTTGGGGTGGTAGGTTAACCTGGGTGCCCTGTAGTGGTGGACACACCGCTGATTGACGTGTCCTGGAGACAGAGGCATGGGCCCGCTGGGTGGGAGCTGTGCTGGTGTTCCCAGAGGGGGTTGGGTCTGCTGTGGCCTGTGGCTGTGTGAGGGGAACCGACTGTCCAGAGGTCCCTGATGGTCCGGGCTGGTCATCTGGGTCCAGGGAGACAGAGCTGCTGTCATCACTGGTGGCCTCTTCTGGGGGAGGGATGGACATTTCTGGACCCTCCTGGGCGGTGTGGTGGCGTTCGGGTCCTGCAGGGGTATAGAGGTATGGTTATTGCTTCAGTGTGTGCCATATCGGTCAATGGGTGGGTGCCTGTGTACCCCAGGGCTGGCATTCCTGTGTGTGGGTGTTTGTGAGGGTGGCTTGTGGGGGAGATGTGTATGTGCAGTGGCCATGCTTTGGTGATGGTTGTCCATGCTTTGTGGACGCATGCAGGTCTTGGTGTTGGGATGGGTGGGTTGTGATGGTGAGCCATTTGCAGGGAGTAGGTGTGATGGGGTGGGGGTGAGGGTGGGGGGTATGTGCTGGCATGCAGGTGGGGTGGGGGTGGGAAGAAATAGTTAAGATTTGACTTACCAGAGTCCATTCCTCCAGATACTCCTGCGAGGCCCTCAGGATGCAGGATGTGCAAGACTTCCTCCTCCCATGCTGTAAATTCCGGGGGAGTAGGTGGAGGTCCGCCGCCAGTCTTCTGCACCGCGATGTTGTGCCTTGATACCATGGAACGCACCTTCCCCCGTAGGTCGTTCCAGCTCTTCCTGATGTCATCCCGATTACGTGGATGCTGTCCCACAGCGTTGACCCTGTCGACTATCCTTTGCCATAGCTCCATCTTCCTGGCAATGGTGGTGTGCTGCACCTGTGTCCCGAAGAGCTGGGGGCTCTACCCAAACTATTTCCTCCACCATGACCCGGAGTTCGGCGTCTGAGAACCGGGGGTGTCTTTGGGGTGCCATAGGGTGATATGGATGAGGTGTGGGGTGGTGTATGTGTTGATGAGTGTGGTGATGTGTGTTGTTTTGTGCGTGGATATTGTGTGGGTGATGGTGTGGTTTGCCTCTGTGTGATGGTGTTGTCTGAGCAGTGCTGTCTATCTCTGGCTTTCTGTCGATTTTTTTTTCCGAAGGGGTTTGTGGGTGATGTGGGTGTGTGTTTTATATTGTATTGGGTGTGTGGGAGTGTTGTTTGTATGTGTATCAGGTGTGTGTGTTTCAAATTGTCCAATGTGGTTGTGTTTTGTAAGGGTGTGTGTATTTTGAGCGCGGCGGTGTGTACCGCCAATGGAATACCGCGGTTGAAAGACCGCCGCGTGGATTCGTGGGTCGTAATGGCATGGGCGTTTTTCTGTTGGCGTGATGGTGGAGGTTTGGTCATCGCCAGTTTTTCGCTGACCTTTGGTGTGGCGGACTTTTGTGGATGTCGGGTTTTTGGCGGTTTGCCAGTTGCGGGTCAGAATGACCGTGGCGGTTTACAGCGGCCGCGGCGGTGTTATGGCGGTCTTCTGACCGGCGGTAAGCGCCTTTTACCGCCGAGGTCAGAATGACCACCAAAGTCTTGTGACTTCACATGAGCATTGCATTTCACCACAGCAATTTCAAGAGGTAACTGAATCGCATGCAACACATCCTTAATCTTTTCGCCATTTTTCACTGGAGAACCAGAAGAGGTCATGAAACCCCTCTGTGACCATAACTGTACAATTCCAAATCCATATCTGCAGTCAGTATAGATAGTGAGTTTCAGGTTTTCAGCTACGTGGCATGCCCTAGTAAGAGCAATTAATTCAGCCACTTGAGCAGAGTACACTCTTTCGATCCAGGAAGTTTCTAAGATACCAGTGATTGTACACATGGCATACCCAGCTCTCAGTACTCCTACTGCGTCTCTCAGGCATGAACCATCAACAAAGATATTGTAATCATTTTCTTCAAGTTGGGTATCTTTAATATCAGGTCTTGGTTTGGTGCACAGATTTGTTACCTCAAGACAATCATGTTCTACTTCCTCAGCATCATCAATGGCTGCATTTTCAATAGGAAGTTAAGTTGCAGGGTTCAATACAGTATACCTCTTAAGGGATACATTGGGTGACCCCAGTATAATTGTTTCATACTTTGTTAACCTCGCATTTGTCATGTGCTGCGTCTTGGTTCGGGTTAACAAAATCTCAACTGAATGGGGGACCATTACTGTTAAAGGATGTCCCATCACTATTCCTTCACACTGGGTGAGGCTTTGACCAACTGCTACAACTGCACACAAACAACCCGGTAAGGCTGCTGCGACTGGGTCCAAAGTAGCTGAAAAATATGCTACTGGGCGGTTTGCACCTCCATGGACCTGTGTCAGGACAGACAAAGAACAAGCATCCCGTTCATGACAAAACAGTACAAAAGGCTTTGTGTAATCAGGCATACCTCAAGCTGGTGCCCTGCACATACTTTCCCTCAATTCCATGAATGCCTTCATCTCTCTCTCGGCCATGGTTCTGGCACCTGGGCCATCCTGAACTTCTTTGACAGTCAGTCTTATCAAATGTTTAGAGATAATCGAGAAGTTGGGGATCCACTGACGACAGTAGCCCACCATTCCCAAAAACATCCTAACGTCTCTTTTTGTTGTCTGGGGATTCATCTGCAGTATGGCTGTCACTCTCTCTTTGGATATTTTTCTCGACCCTTTCTCAATCAGGTGACCTAAGTACTTCACCTCTTTCTGACAGTATTGCAGCTTCTTTGGAGACAGTTTGGTGGTCATTACAACCCTGGCGGTCGATGTTAAAGCAGCGGTAAGACCGCCAACAGGCCGGCAGAAAAAAAAAATGGAATCACGACCGTGGCGGAAACCGCCAACATAGACAGCCACTTTAACACTCCGACTGCCACGGCGGTACAAACAAACAGCATGGCGGTCACCGCCAACAGACAGGCGGAGGACAATGTACCGCCCACAGCATCACAACCTACCAATCCGCCACCTTTTCCGGGGCGGATTCACCGCGAACAAAAACACGGCGGAAACAGGACTTCGAAGGGAAAACGCTCTCTTCTACACACCCCACAAGGAATCAGAACACCATGGAACCCGAGCTCCAGATCCTGCCAGCCTTTATATTCTTGCTCCTCTACCAGGAGCACGAATGCCGGCGGCGAAGACCACGGTGAGTACTGCACCTACGACACAGGGGAGAGGGAAGGGAAAAAACAGGGACACCCACGCAACACCCCCACCCCCACCCTCACCCACTACAACACACACACTAATACATCATGATACATTACAGTTACACCCCAAACCCCCGTAAGAATGCAAAGATAAAAGGAAATGAGTGTAACCATTGTAATATATTAAAATCCAGTGCGCACAAATATGTATACACTACAAACAAATATATACACCAAGAATAGTAGTCCAGGTAGTGCTCCATTGAAATCTGTGGAACACTGGGCCCACACGGCATGGGCGAGGCCCACACTCAATCCCTGAACATGACGGAGAGAACACTGCAGGGGCATCAGACAGCAATAAAACAGGCACCTCAGGGGGAAGGGAAAGGGGGGGCACCTCAGCCGGTTGAGTGCATGACGCCACATCCACAAGGGGGCCACATGTCCACTGTTCAATCTGGGGAGTGCAAAGCCACAGTCTCTCAAGTCTCTGCAGTGGGTGGTTTGCCCACTGCTCCATCCTGGAGTGCAAAGCCACAGTCTCTCAAGTCTCTACAGTGGGTGGTTTGCCCACTGTTCCATCCTGGGGAGTGCACAACCACAGTCTCTCAAGTCTCTACAGTGGGTGGGTTGCCCACTGTTCCATCCTGGGGAGTGAAAAGCCACAGTCTTTCAAGTGGATAACAGTCTTCACTGGTTCTGGAGTGCTTCATCCTGCCAAGGACTGAGGTAGTGGATGCCTTACTCCACTGGTTCTGGAGGGGGCCTGTGCCCAGAGTGCTTCATCCTGCCAAGGACTGAGGTAGTGGATGCCTTACTCCACTGGTCCTGGAGGGGGCCTGGTGCCCAGAGTGCTTCATCCTGCCAAGGACTGAGGTAGTGGATGTATCTCTCCACTGGTTCTGGAGGGGGCTTTGGGCCCAGAGTGCTTCATCCTGCTTGTGACTGACTCAGTAGCGTCAGTGCCCTTGGCGCTCATGGGCCAGTGGTCCTGTTCACCGGTGCTTGTGGCGGCAGTGTCCTGTTCAGTGGTGCTTGTGGCGGTGGTGTCCTGTTCAGCGGTGCGTGTTGCGGCGGGGTCCTTGGCAGTGACTCAGCTGCTAGCGGTCCTGCCTGGCCCTGCGGGGCTGGTGCTGGCAGTCCTTTCTGGCCCAGCGGGGCTGGTGCTGGCGGTCCTGTCTGGCCCAGCGGGGCTGGTGCTGGCGGTCCTTTATGGCCCAGCGGGGTTGGTGCTGACGGTCCTGTCTGGCCCAGCGGGGCTGGGGCTGGTGCTGGCGGTCCTGTCTGACCCAGCGGGGCTGGTGCTGGCGGTCCTTTATGGCCCAGCGGGGCTGGTGCTGGCGGTCCTGTCTGGCCAAGCGGGGCTGGTGCTGGCCTCCTGGGCAGCGGGGCTGGTGCTGGCCTCCTGGGCAGCAGGGCTGGTGCTGACGATGGCCTCCTGGGCAGCAGGGCTGATGGCGGTGGACTACTGGGCAACGGGGATGATGGCGGTCTTCTCCGCCATGCTGCTCTTCCCAGACTTGCTGAGTTTCTTGTGCCCCTTCCCCACCTTGGAAGGAGTCGCAGCTGACTCCACACTCCCACCTGTACCCCTGGGAGCGGCTTTGGTGGCTGGAGTCTTCCCCCTCTCCCGCCGGGCACTGGCCAACTTTTGATGCTTGACAGGTGGGGGACTGACGTGCTGTTGCTCCATGCCACATTGGCTGCCCTGCTGTCTGGTGCACTCCAGAATCCGGTGACTACAGGCACCACTGGTCCAGGAGATGTTGTGGCTGAGGTGCTAGGTTGGGACCTGGAGAGTTGGGCCCTAGGAGACTGATGGGGTGGGGAGGTGAGGGAAAGAGGTCAAGGGTGGCCAGGAAAAGTTTCTTGGGAACACTGGGACGGGTAGCTGGAGAGTGTTTGGGAGTAGAGGAAGAGGTTGTGGTTGTAGGAGGTGTTCGTTTGGTGACTTTGGGTGAAGGTGCATGCCCTGTAGGCTGACATGAGGTGGATGGCTGTTGGGTGGGTGTGTGCCTGCGTTTGTGTATCTTGGGAGGTGGCGTCAAAGACACACTGGGAGAGGACACAGGTGACGTGTGAATGGTAGTGGGGGGGGTGACTGCACGTGAGCGGGGTGTGGTGGTGTGTGTGCTGGTGATGGAAGTAGTGGCTGTAGATGTAGTGCATGCAGGTGTGAGTGGAGACGAGACTGGGAGGGAGGAGGGAGACTAGGAGGAGGTGGACACAGTGGAGGCAGTGGATGTTGGTGTGTCTGCATGTGTGTGATGCTTGCATGAGTGCCTGTGCGATGTGTGGTGCTTATGTTTGCCTGAGCTTCCCTTGTGTGTTGAGGTGTGTGCATGCTGGTCTGATGGTGTGCTTGGGATAGGCTGAGGTACAGGGGAATGGGTCTGGGTGGAGGAACTTGGAGGGGGGAGGCTAGAGGCAGGGACAATAGCTGCCATCAGTGCTGAGGCCAGAGTCTGAAAAGCTCGCTGAAGGGCCGCCTGACCAGAATGAATGCCCTCCAGGAATGCATTTGTTTGTTGCAACTGTCTCTCTACACCCTGGATCGCATTCAAAATAGTAGACTGCCCAACAGTGAGGGACCTGAGGAGGTCAATGGCCTCCTCACTGAGGGCAGCAGGGGTGACTGGGGCAGGGCCTGAGGTGCCTGGGGTGAAGGTGATGCACACCCTCCTGGGTGAGCGGGCACAGGGCAAAGGCTGAGGGGCTGCTGGGAGGGCAGTGCTGGTGGTGGGGTGGCGGCGGCTGTACCTGTAGATGCTGGGGGCACAGATGTGGCTGCCACCACAAGGGAGCTCCCATCAGAGGACGAGTCTGTATCACTAGTCTCAGCTCCTGTCCCCGTTGTGGAGCTCCCCTCGCCCTCCGTCCCACTGGTGAATTCCGAATCCGTAGTCTCGCCCTCCAGGGCTATGTGGGATGCAGCTCCCTCCTGCTCGTGTGCCACTGCTCCTCCGCCTGATGATGCTAATGCGCACAAGAACATGGAGACCACAAAAAGGGGGGGAAGGACAGAAGAAAGACATGTTGAGTGCATGCATTACCTTTACTGTTGGCGGACACGACAGACACAGAAGCCCCCTGCACTACGCTGTGCACTTGGGGCCATATTTATACTCTGTTTGCGCCGGATTTGCGTCGTTTTTTTTTAACGCAAATTCAACGGAAAACGAACTCCATATTTATACTTTGGCGTTAGACGCGTCTAGCGCCAAAGTTCATGGAGTTTGCGTCATTTTTTAGCGTGGACACCTACCTTGCGTTAATGATATGCAAGGTAGGCGTTCCCTTCTAAAAAATGACTCTGAGGCATGTGCGCCGTATTTACACTCCCGGGCAAAAATGACGCCCGGGAGTGGGCGGGTCAAAAAAAATGACATCTACCCGCGTTAGCGTCATTTTTTAACGCCTGCTCAGGGCAAAAATCACGCCCGGGAGTGGGCGGGGCAAAAAACCCTGCATTTGCGTCTGAATTTAACGCCTGGGTCAGGGCAGGCGTTAAGGGACCTGTGGGCTCAGAATGAGCCCAGAGGTGCCCTCCCATGCCCCCAGGGACACCCCCTGCCACCCTTGCCCACCCCAGGAGGACACCCAAGGATGGAGGGACCCACCCCTGGGACATTAAGGTAAGTGATGGTAAGTATTAATATTATTTTTTTTGTGGCATAGGGGGGCCTGATTTGGGCCCCCGTACATGCCACTATGCCCAGTGACCATGCCCAGGGGACAAAAGTCCCCTGGGCATGGCCATTGGGCAAGGGGGCATGACTCCTGTCTTTGCTAAGACAGGAGTCATGTTAATGGCGTCTGGGCGTCGAAATAAAATGGCGCAAATCGGGTTGAGGCAGAGTTTTTGTCTCAGCCTGACTTGTCCCATTTTTTGACGCCCAAGCTCCATTTTCCCCTACGCCGGCGCTGCCTGGTGTGTGTCATTTTTTTTGACGCACACCACTCCGCAGCGCCTGCATGGTGCTTCAGAATGGCGTTAGCCGGCGTTACATTTTTTTACGCACTACTGCGTTGGCGCAGTTGTGCGTCGAAAAGTATAAATATGGCCCTTGGGGTCCACTGTTTAATCCCGGGGACATGGCCTACAAGGCTATGGCCGACATCTGCACACATCGATGTCACAGGAACCTGACTAGGTGTACTTGGCACTGTACACAGGTGGGGTGGGGTGCTACAGGGTCTGCCAGAACAAGGGGACCTAACTAGCAAACTCGCCCTGGCCTAGGGAAACCCACAGCCCACCTCCCCCACCCAGACACCTCCACTGCACGTAAAATTAGCTGAATGAGAGTGTACTCACCCCCTTGTGGCTGCTGTGATGCCCTCAAGCGCCCATCCAACTCCGGGTACGCCACCGCCAGGATCCTGAACATCAGGGGGGTCATGGTGCGACGGGCACCCCTCCCACTTTGGGAGGCCATCCCCAGCTGGGCCTCCGCCATCTTCTTGCTCCAGCGGCGAATGTCCTCCCATCTGTTACGGCAGTAGGTGCTCCGTCTGTGATAGACCCCCAGGGTCCGGACGTCCTTGGCAATGGCACGCCAGATGTCCTTCTTCTTGTGGGTGCTGACCTACATGAACTGTACAGGGGAAAAAGGAAAGTTATTACCAACTGCACCTTCACAGTCATTGGCCCCCATCCCTACCCTTGCCATATGGCACATGCACTCACCGTCGTTTCATGCACATCTCAATCTCCCCCCCCATCTTTCATCAACCCCACTCCATACAGGCATAGCCCATTCAGCATGCTCCCAGTGTACTTACCTGTTTGTCTGGAGGACCGTAGAGTAGCGTGTACTGGGGAGGACCCCATCCACGAGTTTCTCCAACTCCTCTGATGTGAAGGCAGGGGCCCTTTCCCCAGACGCACTAGCCATTGTCTGTTCCAGAGCGAGTTGACAGCAGCACTTGCAGTGTAGGTCCTCTACTGTCGAAGATCAGGTATCTAGTGATTGAACAGATAGAAAATGTCGGTCACATCCGCGGCAGTGCGTACCATCACTGCCGGCGTACATCATCATTGGCTCCTGGGACCCATAGGGTCCAATGTTAACCAATGCAGAATTGCGCTGCGGTCTTCGACCACCTACCGCGACAGTGTACAACGCCAGCGCAGTTACCTCACATCCCATTGTCCCACTTTACAGGTCAGGCAGCCGCCATTTCAGGGGCCAACATGGCTTCATTTTTAACTGTGTCACACATACCTAGGCCTTGCCTCAACACTCATACAGGCCACATTTTGGATTATTATTCGTGTTCTGTGTAAGCTGTGGGTACGTACCTCTGAGTTGGTTGACTCTGTGCTCGCTGTTGTCCTTCATAGGCACCGTCTGCTGGGACATGTGAGGAGATGGCGGCATCCTCCTTTGTACAGACTGCTGGTGGACCTGTCTGTCGACAATGGAGGAAAGACATGTGATCATCACCTACAGGCGTGATCGTGCCACAATCCTGGAACTGTGTGCCCAGCTGGAGCCAGACCTGATGTCATCTATCCGCCATCTCATAGGAATCCCCCCTCTAGTGCAGGTGCTGTCAGTACTTCATTTCCTTGCAAGTGGGCCATTTCAAACAACAGTGGCCATAGCATCAGGGATGTCCCAGCCTATGTTTTCCAACGTGTTGTCCAGAGTGTTGTCTGCCCTGCTGAAACACATGCGGAGCTACATCGTTTTCCCTCAGGTGGAGGATTTGCCTACAGTGAAAGGTGATTTATATGCCCTGGGACATATCCCCAACATCATAGGTGCCATTGATGGGACACATGTGGCTTTGGTACCCCCCCCGCAGGAGTGAACAGGTGTACAGAAACCGGAAGAGTTATCATTCAATGAATGTGCAGATGGTGTGTTTGGCAGACCAGTACATCTCCCATGTGAATGCCAAATTCCCTGGCTCAGTGCATGACACTTACATCCTGCGGAATAGCAGCATCCCTTATGTGATGGGTCAACTCCAGAGGCACCGTGTGTGGCTATTAGGTGAGCACCTGGAAGCAAGTCAGTGGGAATGGTTGTCTGGGTCTGGGGATATCCCTACAGGTTAGTGTGTGTCTAACAGTTGTCCCTCGCCATTTGCAGGTGACTCTGGTTACCCCAACCTGTCATGGCTACTGACCCCAGTGAGGAATCCCAGGACAAGGGCAGAGGGACGCTACAATGAGGCCCATGGGTAGACTCAGAGGATTATAGAGCGGACCTTTGGCCTCCTGAAGGCCAGGTTCAGGTGCCTCCAAATGACTGGTGGATCCCTATTTTACTCACCAAAGAAGGTGTGCCAGATCATCGTGGCCTGCTGTATGCTTCACAACTTAGCTTTGCGACGACAGGTGCCTTTTCTGCAGGAGGATGGTCCAGATGGAGGTGTTGTGGCAGCTGTGGAGCCTGTGGACAGTGAAGACGAGGAAGCAGAAGAAGAGGACATTGATAACAGGAACTCAGTTATCCTGCAATACTTCCAGTGAGAGACAGGTAAGAATACAAACCTGCATACTACATGTACTTTAACACTACTACCTCTCTACTGTCTGTCCTTTTCACCCCGTGTATGGTCACTGAGTTGTCACTTTCCCTTACGATTTCACAGATGTGGGTCCCACTGTGTGACATCTGCTTTGTTTCCTCATGGACTAGAGCTGTGTGACATAGGTATGTTGACATTACAATTGAAAGAGCATTTTGACACTGTAATTGCTAATACACTATTACACTATTACAATACACTATTTCGAAATCACAGACAGACTCCAGATTGTTTTGTGCTTTAAGGGTGTTTATTTCAGTGCTCAATATTGGAGGGGGTTGTAAAATGGTGAGGGGTGATGGTGGAGGAATGTCCATGGCAGAGTCCAGTCTATTAGTCTCACAGGCGCATTGCCCACATGGGCATAGGAAGTGGAGCTGGGGCAGTTTGAGGATAGACAGGGTGACAAGGTGGGACAGAAGGATGACATTCAGGGTGGTCTCATTTCTTGGCGGGGGTCTTGGCATCGTTCTCTGTCTTTGTCCTGGATCTCAGGGATCGTTTGTGGGGTGGTTCTCCCTCTGCAGGGGATGGGGTGCTGGTGTGGTGGTCCTGTGGCGGTGCCTCCTGTCCACTAGCGCCGGCGGAGGTGGTGGGCAGTTCATCGTCCAGGCTAGTGTCAGGGGCCCCTTGTTGTGCCACAGTATCCCTCCTGGTGTTGAGGACTTCCTTCAGCACCCCTACGATGGTGCCCAGGGTGGAATTGATGGATCTGACTTCCTCCCTGAAGCCCAAATACTGTTCCTTCTGCAGGCGCTGGGTCTCCTGAAACTTGGCCAGTACCGTTGCCATCGTCTCCTGGGAATGGTGGTAGGCTCCCAAGATGTTGTAGAGGGCCTCGTGGAGAGTGGTTTCCCTTGGCCTGTCCTCCCCCTGTCGCACAGCAGCCCTCCCAGTTCCCCTGTGTTCCTGGGCCTCCGTCCCCGGACCGTGTACCCACTGCCATTGCCCCCAGGTCCCTGGTGTTGTTGGGGTGGCGAGTTAGCCTGGGTTCCCTGTAGTGGTGGACACACTGCTGATTGATGTGTCCTGGGGACAGAGGTATGGGCCCGCTGGGTGGGTGCTGTGCTGGTGTTTCCAGAGGGTGGAAGCTCTGTGGTGGCCTGTGACTGCAAAACAAAAGGATGATGGACGGAGTGCTGAACAATGCAAACACTCACCCCCAGTCACAGATCTGGGTTTAATCCATCGTTCTTTTGCTCACCATGCCAACCCAGTTTAGACCCAGCCATATGCAAATCAGTCTTGACCCTGTTCCTCATGGGAACAGTCCAGCCCGAACTGCCAAGCCAGGTCCTCCCTGACCGGAAACAAGCATCCTAGGACCGGTTTCAGGGTTTCACTCTTCATCAGCCATGCTAGCTTGAATCCAGTGGCACAGTGAGCAAGGGACCCACGTCTGGGCATACCCTTCCCACTTAGGGCAACTTTAGCAAAACAAAAGGATGATGGATGGAGTGCTGAACAATGCAAACACTCACCCCCAGTCACAGATCTGGGTTTAATCCATCGTTCTTTTGCTCACCATGCCAACCCAGTTTAGACCCAGCCATATGCAAATCAGTCTTGACCCTGATCCTCATGGGAACAGTCCAGCCCGAACTGCCAAGCCAGGTCCTCCCTGGACTGGAAACAAGCATCCTAGGACCGGTTTCAGGGTTTCACCCTTCATCAGCCAGGCTAGCTTGAATCCAGTGGCACAGTGAGCAAGGGACCCACGTCTGGGCATACCCTTCCCACTTAGGGCAACTTTAGCAAAACAAAAGGATGATGGACGTAGTGCTGAACAATGCAAAGCCTCACCCCCAGTCACAGATCTGGGTTTAATCCTGCATCAGGCGAACTGACTGTCCAGAGGTCCCCGATGGGCCGGGCTGCTCATCTAGATCCAGTTGGACACAGCTGCTGTCATCACTGTGGGCCTCTTCTGTTCGTGGTGTGGACATGTGTGGACCCCCCTGTCCGGTGACGTTGGGTAGGGGACCTGCAGGGGTATAAAAGGATGTTTATTACATCTGTGTGTGCCATGGTGTGCAATGGGTGGGTGACCGTGTACCCCAGTGCTTGCATTCCTGTGTGGGACCTTGTGTGATGGTGGTTTAGGGGGGTGTATTGGTATGTGCAGTGGCCATGCTTTGGTGATGGGTATCCATGCTTTGTTGTTGCATGCAGGGCTTGGTGTTGGGATGTGTTGTTTGTGATGTTGGGTCATTTGTGAGGAGTTGGAGTGATGGGGGTGAGGGTGGGGGTATGTGAGAGCATGCAAGTAGGGTGGGGGATGTAATAGTTAAGAGTTGACTTACCAGAGTCCATTCCTCCATGTACTCCTGTGAGGCCCTCAGGATGCAGAATCGCCAAGACTTGCTCCTCCCATGTTGTTAGTTGTGCGGGAGGAGGTGGGGGTCCGCCGCCAGTCCGCTGAACCGCAAGGTGGTGTCTTGAGACCACGGAACGCACCTTCCCCCGTAGGTCGTTCCACCTCTTCCTGATGTCATTCCTATTTCTTGGGTGCTGTCCCATTGCGTTAACCCTGTCCACTATTCTGCACTATAGCTCCATCTTCCTAGCTATGGAGGTGTGCTGCACCTGTGATCCGAATAGCTGTGGCTCTACCCGGAAGATTTCCTCCACCATGACCCTGAGCTCCTCCTCAGAGAACCTGGGGTGTCTATGCCATGCCATGGGGTGATGTGGGTGATGTGTGGGGTGATGTGTGTAGTGATAAGTGGGGTGATATTAAGTGGTGTGTTGTGTGAGGTGCGTGGAAGTTATGTGGGTGATGGGAATTATGTGCCTGTGGATGCTTGGTAGTAGTTTGTAGTGTCTCTCTCTGGCCTTCTTTCAGTCATTTTGTCGTAGGTGTTTGTGGGTGATGTGTGTGTGTGTTTTATATTGTATTGGGTGTGTGGGAGTGGTGTGTGTTTGTTTATCAGGTGTGTGTATTTGGAATTGTCCAATGTGGTTGTGTTTTGTAGATGTGTGTGTATTTTGAGCACGGCGGTGTGTAACGCCAATGGAATACCGCGGCTGAAAGACCCCCGCTTGGATTCGTGTGTCGTGATAGTGTGGGTGTATTTCTGTTGGCGTGACGGTAGAGGTTTTGTTTTCGCCAGTTTATCACTGACCTTTGGTGTGGCGGACTTGAGTGGGTGTCTGAATTTTGGCAGATTCCGGGCAGTGAGTCATAATGACCGTGGCAGAATTCCGCTGCTGCGGCAGTGTGTTGGTGGTCTTCTGCACAGCGGTAAGCGGCTTTTGCCGCCAATGTTGTAATGAGGGCCTTTATGTCTGTTCTTTCCCAAATGGTTCAGTAAGGCAATTGTGTCATACCTGCAGTCATCTTTTGTTCTGGATGCAATCAACAAATCATCAATGTACTACACTAGAGTTGAACTGAAAGGCAGTTCTAATGATTCCAAATCCTTCTTCAATATCTGATTGAAGATGGAAGGCGACTTAGAAAACCCTTGAGGAATTCTGCACCAACTGTAAATCTTATCCAGGAATTTGAAACTGAAGAGAAATTGGCTATCCTCCTGAAGAGGCACCGAAAAGAATGCTTGAGACAAGTCCACAATGGTGAACCACTCTGCATCACACGGAACCTGAAACATGATCACAGCTGGATTTGGCACTATGGGGCAACACTTTACCACAATCTCATTTATTTTCCTCGGGTCTTGAACAATTCAAACTTTCCCACAAGGCTTTTTCAGACCCAATATTGGTGAATTACATGGGCTACTCAGCATTTCCTTCAGAACCCCTTGCTTCACAAAGTCCGCAATTATCTGCGCTACTTGAATGAGGACATCTTGTGCCATGTGGTACTGCGGTACCTGTGAGAACACTGCATTTGGCTTTATCTCTACTTTAACTGGTTCTACTCCTTTTATTAGTCCCACTTCCTTTCCTGGTAGGTCCCACACTTTCTCTGTCACTGTTCCCTGCAACTCAGGTGGTAAGTCAGTCACTGTAAGCATAGGGAATAGGGTTTGCGGTCTCCGTTTCTAACTCTGGAAACTGACCATCGTCCCCTTCATCATCGCTGTTTGTCTGCACCTCAATCCCTTCATTGGAACAGGTAATCGAACACCTTGTTTTGCATAGTAAGTCTCTTCCCAGTAAGGATACAGGACTCGAGTCACAGACTCCAAATTTGTGTAATCCCTGGAAGTTACCAATCTCAATTTGGACCTGATCTGTAATCGAATTTGTCAGGAACTGATTTGCTACTCCTACCACTCTTATGGTACGCCCCGAAAGTGGTAATTTCTGAACCTCTGCATTTCTAACTGTAGAGCGTGTAGCTCCTGTATCAACTAGGAACGAAACCTTGTGACCCATCACCTTCCCCTCTACACAGGGTCCCCTCTGGTTTACTTCTAAGGACGCTGCAAGCCTGCACTCCTCACTGTCTGAACAATCATCCGACCATTCATCGTTTATTCCATCCTCACCAAGCAATGGGAACTTTTGTACTGTGTTATTTTGACTTATCGTTTGACCTGTGACCTGTTGAGGAAGCATCACCTGTTGCTGTCCCATAGGAGCTAATGGTATCTGCATTTGCTGTCTAGGTACCATGGGAATCTGCTGTTGTGCCTGCTGCATTTGTGCTGGGTGAACACGTGGCATTTGCATCTGCTGCACAGGTTGGAGACCCTGCATCTGCACCATGTTATTCTGAAAGTTCTGATTTTGGACCCTCATTTAGGACCCTTCACATTTTGAAATGTACCGACATCATTGCTTTGTTGAACAACACCATCCTGCACCACCATTGGGCATTCCCGCTCCCAAAGCCCCACGCCCCCGCACGCGTGACATGGGGACATCTTTTTCATCCCCGGGACATAATTTTGAACCACAACAGTATTCAAGTCTGGACCACGGTTCACAAAGCCTCCTTGTCATTGGCCCCTTGGTTGTGCCTGAAATATTCCATTCCCCTGCGGTTACTGCTGTATCACCTGCTGTATTCCATTTCCCTGCATCCATGCTTGTGCTGCCTTAATCTGCATCACCATCACCTTCTCTTTCAACTTTCTCTGTTTCAACTCAATCTCGTCACTACAGTATTTCGCATACTGCATCGCCTCATCTTTCGGCTTCGCTTGCCAACAGATCAAATGATTCTTAATCATCTGGCTAATTTCTGGTCTCAGCCCTTCAACAAACCTGAACACAAGATGATTCATGTCTTTCGGCTCAATGACCTCTGTGCCACTGTAATGTTTGAATGCTTTCAACAACCTCTCATAGTAAGCATGAATCGACTCTTTGGCCTCCTGTGATGTTCGATCAATTTTCTGCCAATCAGTTACTTTCGGCGACACTTTCTGCTTCAAAAACTCAATCACTTTATGATAATACCTCATCACTTCTGCGGATGGTGCTGCAGTAACCTTATCCCTTGCCGGCTCCTCTGTCGGCCAATCTACGCCCCTCTTGCGCTCAAGCCATAAGTCAGGTGGATCTATAATTTCAAACAGGGTATTCAAGTCCTCCCAGAGACATTTTGCAAGCTTTACAAATCTGTCCATCTGCTGATACCACTCTATCGGCTTCTCCCTCAACCTGGGGTAGTCATTTGTGAATGACAGAATGTCTCCTCTAGACCACGGTACATGGACTAGAACCCCTCCGGCTGTTTCTCTCATGGGTAACATTTTTATTGTCCCCGTGTCCGGTGCGGCTTTAGCCTGCTTTGGTTCCGGACCATCACCTTTCTCTTTATCTCTCTTCTTTGCCCATCTGCCTTCCCATTTCTCTAAGGCTTCACAAATTTGAGCACTCTGCAGTATTTCTTTGAGGTGTGTCTTCATTCCGGTAGACCTCATGTGCTCGAAATCTTTAGGCTTGAAGTCTAATCTGTAGCTTCTTTTCAAATGTTTAGTACTCTCAATGTCAATGTTGTATTTATCCACCAGGTTTGCCAACCTCTGATGCACTTTGCTCACTTGTCTAGTTATTTTGGGGCACAGGTACCTCAATTCTGCTTCCGTGTATGGCTCTAATCTGTTCACCCCCATTGTTCCTTCCACTAGTTCCATGGCTTCTACACCCAGTCTCACAAAATTCAGGTATTCTTCCCTTTCTGACCTCTCTGTGGTCACAGTAGTAGTCTGCGGAGTGTTGAGTTTGTCTAACCACTTGTTCAATTGTTGCGCTGTTAAGCCTTGCAACGGAATATTTCCAGACTGCACCATTGGTGTCTGTGTCATATTTGTACTCATTACCTGTGGGGTTAGTGTTCCCAACCCTGCGTGCTTCATTGTCTCCAATGGAACCCCAATTGTACTAAAGTCTAACAAGGATTTGGACCTTTCAACTGTCTGTTCTCCCTGCAAGTATCCTGTGGACCCTCCTCTTATTGCCTCTTGGGTCATTACTCCCTGATCACATACGGCAGGCTTACCTTGCGCATACAGCAGTACTGGTGGACCAACAGTAAATGGCAATGATATTGCAGCTGGTGTCTGACCAAGTCCCAAACCCTGTGGAGCATTAACTCCCATAGCTTGATTCATCATAGGTGCTGTAGGTACTGACTGCGGTCCTGCAACTGAAGTGAAACTCTGAACCAGCTGTTGCTGCGGCTGGGGCAGCAATTGCGGAGTTGGTTCAATCTGCACTAACTTTGATCTTGTGTATACCGGATCAGGCGGCACCATCAAACTCGTAGTTGTTTCCAATACTGGAACATCAGGATAAATCCTCTGAATCTGCGTGGCTGCAACTGTATTTGTGTGTCTGGCACAGTGGGTACAGTGACACCATTCTGTATCAGAACTGTATCACTTGTCTGCACTGTACTTGTGATGCCCTTATTTTGTGCCGGGTCTTCAGAACCCACACTAGTGCTCTGTACGTTTACATTTATGGCATATGGTGGCGGGCGATCATGTAACAACTGATTAAGAAACTCTTCATCGTCTGAATCATCTGCGTCTGCCCAAGACCTCTGAATCTCCTTTGGCTTACTAGAGCCCTTGTCTGTCTTACAAGTGGCTTTCTTTCCCTGTGTCTCATCTTCTTGTGTTATTGCCGGAAACATTTTAAGTCCGTCAACTACTCCCCTTCTCCACATCCTGTTCTCATTATCCCATCTAGCCTCAGCTAAAGTCTTTTCTGCTCTTTTCATTCTCCTCTCAAATTTCTGCTGTCTCTGTCGTATGGCCATCAAATCCCAGATTGATAATGCCTCATACTGAGCTGGCCTCGGAAGCGGTTTTTGTACACTTAACATAATTTGCAAATTCTCCAAAATTCTTACATTAAACGTCCCGTATTCCGGAAACACTAAACATCCCTCCGTCTCTGTTAATTTGCACAATTGTTTTATCCAAAGACATGGCGCGACTCCCTTCTCCTCCATTACAATATAAACTGGAGTACCCTCAGGTGGTGTAGGCTCCCCCACACTCGCAGTAATGTATGTATCTCCCCTCAAAGCACTCTTCAGAGCATTGAAAAACTTCATTTTTGCGTCTTTTATTTTGTTTAAAATCTAATCAGGAAGTGACTTTCATTCCCTGAACACTCTTCACCCACCTTTCTCAACCAATTGCCTCTCATGGACGGCTGCCAATCTGTGCGCGACCCCTCTCAGCAACTGACCTATCCCAGCGCGGCACCACTGACATCACACTCACACACACTGCAGCTGACAAAGTCTTGCGGCTTGTCCACCTCACACAAAACTAATGCAATATATTGTGAACACCTTTAACAACAAAACCCAAAAGTTGCCGGTTTACCACAGGAAGGGTAACACAATCGCTTCAGAGCTTTACAGAGATTTCACTTGAAGCCTCGGCTGCTACACTCTCCTTATCAGCTCCCGCACTCGCAAGCAGAACTCGACCCGCAAATCCTACTCTTGACTTGTCAATGGTTTGTTCTAGTGCACTTTAGAACTTGCCAAATCTCCATCGAAGTTTTCACTCACACAATTTGACTCAAACTTGACTTGTCAACCACGCCCATGACCTATTAAACCGCACAAATTACAACATAAACCCAAGTGTCTCCTACATTTGTCAATATACTCCGGAGTCTTAGACCACAACGGGTCCATACATCACCAACAACCACGTGGATAATTTGTTAGCACAAAGCGCCACACTCACATGAAGTTTGCGGACTTCCCTACTCTCATACTGCGGATTACGCCCACTCCTACTAAAACAACATTACCTGACCTAAATCCACACAAACTTCACAAATCACCTGCAATATGCATAAGCTGAGCAAGCGCAAATTCTACACCACACATGCTAGAACGGCGAGAACATACCCAACTTACTTAGGTGAGCTCCGAGATTCCGGGAAGGTCATGGGGAATTTAGAAACGCAGCATACCTCCAATTTGCATTATTTCGAAAAACACTTTTAAACAATGGTCCCTCGTCCTAGGGCCCCAAAGGGCCTAAACCGTCACTCCGCTACCAGAACTGTTAACGCGTCCCTTTATGATCAACTTACTCACTTTGGGACTCGTTTTAGGCCAATGAATCTTTTGACCCTGATTGAAGACACCTTAGGACGAGATAACTAATCAGCATTCAATCAATATGTCAATACCGTTATCAATATTCACCATAATAAGACAATTCAAATTAGTCAAAGACATTATTAAAACTCAGAAACCACCATGACCTTGCAGTCATGAATAACCACACCAGTTTAGTACTATTATATGAAGTTTATTCCCTATTGATTACAATTCTACTAGCAAGTTTATTAGTCTCAAAACCAAGAAACATATTAGCATAGTCACAATATGGCAACTTTGATAAGATTTCATCAAAGCAAGAATCACGAATATTAGAATATAGCACGACGTCAACATAGGTTATCCTTAGCAGGGAATCATTATCACGTTATTCAACAAAGCATAGATTCAGTCATTTGTCTATTTGCGTCAGTTTAGTGAACCCCTCATCTATCCTCGAATTAGCATTAGCATGTTGGACTTCATGCAAAAGAATTTAGCAACACCAATTTAGAAAACATCTAACTAGGGTCTCTGTCAAAAGAAGCAGCTGGTACCTAGAAAGGAAAAGCAAACAGACAATTACAATTTCATTGTCATATAGTTACCCTCCGTATTGGGTCAGCATTCAGGTTCGGTCTTCGTCCTCAGGACATCAGTTGATTCGCCATCAGGAATTCAGCAGTCGGGTAAAGGAGCACTTCCCTCATAACGAGATAAAGTGTAAACGGGCAATATAAGGGCAAGGATGGTTTGAAGAACCAAACAGCAAAGTCTTCATGCAGAGTAACAAAGTGTCTGGGTCATAGCAAAACGCGGCAGCATCTCACTCTCATCTATCTCCTAGTCTCCTATACTGATTTACTTCCTTGTGTCAAGGGTTTTTATCCCTTTTCTGTTGTACAATCCCCTAAAATGTAATTGGTTGGGGTCAATACCCCACTATCTCCCTCCAATAGAGTTTCAATGACTTCATTACATTTGTCACCCCATAACAGTTCTCACGTAGTTTATTGGTCCTTAAGATTGACGTCTTCAGCGGGTATAATGTCCGGTATGATTTCATACTCTCGTGGTCTTCTTTGCATTTTTAGACATGTGGTTCCATTGTTTGTACCGGTTCAGGTGACCTTGTACCTGCGAGTAGTCTACACTGTTGCATTCAGCAAGAATTTTCACTCAGCAAGTAGAATTTGATGAGAACGGATCTACTACAGTTACATTCATCTTCTAGCTTTGGAAAAATACGAGTTCATGTCCTTCAGCAAGTCAGCACACTGCACGTTAGAAAAACACATTTAATATGAAACCAGGCAGCTAGGCCTCGACTCATGCTAACTAAGGCCTAATGATTTATTAGCAGAACTTTAACATATAACCCTTTTATTATTAATGCAAAATCATGTTCTAACATAACATTTCATCATTACTAGTAAGTTTCATTAGTCATTGTATACATTGGCGGCCACTCCCCGTGGGCACATTTCAAGCGTATGTTTAGCAAAATACATTAATAAATTTTCTATATGGCATTATTACGCATTAGCTAATGGACATTTCATATTAATTTCTAAGTATATAAGCTGCACTCTCTCACTGGGGACCCTTCACTCTAACTGTTTTGTGTCTTCATTAAACTCACTGCATTCATTTGGCTGTGTGGTGTGTGCTTCTTTCCTTCCAGGCATCCGCAAATCCCTTCTTCTGATATTTGCTTTGGTATGCCTCATGACGTCAGAATTGGGTTGAGGACGAGTGACGTAGAGGTAATGCCCTGATTACTTTCCTGTAATCTCCATTACTCTTAGTCCTACTCGTCCTCGACCCACTCCTGCTTTCCTCCTATCCTACCAGTGCAAGCCTTTGTGGGCTTGATATTTCAGGACGTCCTCCTATTGGTGGTTGGTTACATGCCTGCCCTGGAGGGTGGGTGGGCTGGAGAGTGTTGCCTGTTTTGTTTCCTGTCTGGATAGGGGATAACCTCATGACATCAGGACTGGGTCGAGGACGGGTAAGACTAAGAGAAATGATTACTGTTAAGTAATCAGGGCATTAACTACAGGTCTATGTGATAACAAATATTTTCATAAAAGCTGAAAATGTGAATTTCAAATCAGCATAGTTTAGAGTTAGTAGCAGGCCACAGGTTCCATACCATTATTTATGCTATGCGCCTTTTAATTGATGTATCACATTTATTTGCATTTCATTGTTTTTAAATAGTTTTCCTCCCCCTTTTGAGGCTCAGAGTGCTTTATGTTTGAATTAGGTTTTATAGAGAGAGAGTGTACAAAGCAGTGAAGCACTGCACAAAAGTGAGGGTTTTGGGAAGGAATGTGTTAATCTGTTACCTACGCATTAAGGCATGCACAATGCCTACATTATTAATGATGAATATCCAGACTGATATCAATCTTATGCAAAGCGTTTGTGTCATTAAGCTGCTGGAGAGCATAATGAATAGAACATATGCTTTTGAACTCCATTGTGCGGGGCTTTGGTCCTGCTTGCTTCTCTCAGCACCTGAATGAAATCCATTTGCGCGAGTGAGAAACAAAATATTGGTATATAAAATAAAATAGACCTTAGTGTCCTCCAAATGTTTTTATTGACGGTGACCCGGTAAGTAGAGGAATAGCCAAAATGTGTATTTCACTCGGCCTACGTTGGCTGGCAGAGTTAAGTGTTTAAAGTGTAAAGTAAACAGTTACACTGCAAGCCAGCAAAATGTCTGCTTTTGTCATTTTTGGTATTTTTCCAAAGGGTGCACTTATTCATCACATCTGCACTAAATCAGGCTGCTTAGTGGCGCTCTTATGTAAATACACTGACTGACAGTGGCAGTGAAGCGGGAAGATTTATGCTCATAGTGCGGCAGCAACAGGTGTCATTCTATTTAACATGCTTGCCATCTAAAATGGAATCTCGTGTACACTATCCGGCAACAAGTCACATTGTATAATTGTATATGATTCATGTCACACTTCATTTTACACCGGAACAGAGAAATAATAAAATGGAATGATGAAACTGGGGGGACCATACACTGTACATAGACATGGAAGTTATACCTGTGGATTGTCTCATGGCGTCCTGAAGATTATCATTCTCTCTCAGAACAGCAGTGCAAAGTGGAGTTCATTTGTCTGAGATTGTCGTACAACAGTTACTCTAATGAGGGGTATTTTTAATGCTTTTCAAAATCTACACTTTTTATGTGTGGCTGCAGTATGAGAAACGCATTCACTGGAAATATAAATTAATAAATGCTAGTGTAATGAAAAGGAAATATTATTACAAACATTTTGTAAGGACGACAAAAATACTCAGGTAAGGTTCAAGAGTCTACTGACCGGTATTATTCAGATGTCAGGGACATCTTATGGATTTTTGAGGCCCTGGGCCAAACCTATTTTGGGGCCTCCTGCTCAGAACAGCTTTGAGTTTGATTCAATTTCAGCTTTCATGCCATCTTTTCCCCAGGTCGCTAAGTGCACGTGACGCTGGTTCAAATTCTAAAGTTGTTACATTAGTATTCAGAGATATGTTTTTTTCCTCTTTGGAGAGAGGTTTTTATTCCTTTTGTACCCTAATAAATCTGTGGTAATTAGTCAAAGGATAAAATAGTGCTGAGAAAAGTTTTGAAATTCTTTCGTGCCTGGAGTCGATGTTTTTGTTGTATTTGTATGTTCTCCACAGGACACAGAGCAAGGACATGCACAGTGGTAAAGGAACTAATAACTGTTATTGGCCACCTTAGGTATGACTATGTTTATAGTCATGCAAATCTTTTAGAGTATAGCGTTCCCGTTATGATTTATTAGTTGCTAGGAATGTTTCCAGGCTTGTTCCGCATTAGAGTGTAGGCATATATATTGTTTTATTTCAGTTTCATATTACTAGACATTTGAAATACAGTCTTCATTTCTTGTGAACACATCACTCCCAAAGAGGTTAGGCTTCCCATCTCGTTGAAAATGAAAGCTGAGTAACCTCTCCTCTTCATTAGGAAGCACCACCACTTTTACATAGGAACACAAATCAATTCATTAAAAATAGTCAAGATCCTCTTAAATAAACCATTAGAACTTCACAAAAAAAGACCATTGTAGATATCCATTAGATACATATTAGATTAGTTAGGGCCTGACTCACAAAAGTAACTTACATTTTTTAGTAATATATACTGTTGAGTAAGTTTATTATTGTCTATTTACAAATCCAAGTGTAAGTTACTCCTAAAAAAAAATTAAAAAAAAATAAAATAAAAAAATATTTACTATAGTTACAAATATAAACGATTATAATTTAATAATAAAAATGTACTATTTTTGTGTATTTTTAAACATTAAATTGTATTCTTTTGTTATTTCTAATTATTTTAAATGATTTCATTTCATTTAACTTTATTTTCCAAGGGGTTTTATTTTGATTCTCTACCTCCATTATTTTGTATGGAGGGGTGCCGCAGTACCAGTTGTTGCCATTTATGATGTTGCAATTACTGCTGTTTTTAGAAGTTCTTTACACTTGGATTTTGAGAATAAGCAAAGATTAGTAAATGTACTGAAAAGTGTAAAGTATCTTTGTCAATGAAGCCCATACACTTTTACAATACTGATACTTAGACCTATAGCTAAAACATATAATTTAACTTACCTTCACATCTAAAATGCACCAATAATTATGCCAGTAATTTAAAATCAATACAGTGGTCAAACAGGGTAAAGCTGAATGAATATGATCCCAGTACTATTTACACATAAAAATTAACTCACAACATTTAAATGAAAATATTAATGACATAATCATGACCCTATGCATCCTGCCTGGTGCGCTGCCACACAAGCCATATATAGAATGACAGTGGAAAAACAAACTAAGGGCACATCTATTCTATTGTAGAGCACTTTAGCCTCAACACTTGTGGGCCCATATTTATACTTTTTTAGCACCGCATTTGCGCCGTTTTTTGATGCAAAAACTGCACAAACTTACAAAATACAATTGTATTTTGCAAGTTCGCGCCATTTTAGCATAAAAAAATTACGCAAATGCGGCGCTAAGAAAGTATAAATATAGGCCTTAGTTTTTATACCAAGGCTCTTTAATCATTGTAAAAGCCTTTTCCGAAGTGCTCTCGGTATCTTTGTACAAAAGTGCATACAGTTTAGTGGAAGGTATTTTACCCAAAGATCGCAATTACAAAGATTATGGCCAACCCTGCCTTGTTCTCTAAATTCTAGTTGGAAGAGTTCCAAGTCTTATCTTACTTAACTGACTCCAGCATATAGCTGTTTGAAAGTGACAGACCCATGCCAGTACTTAATTTGTAAAAGAATGAGTGCTGGTGCCCAAAGCTCTGCTCAGAAGCCTGCAGCCGGTGCTATTAAATGATGGCGCACCAAAAACCAGTGCTTCATAGTCTGGAATGCACCTCATGCCTCTTTAATCTGTTACCAGACACTCCCTGCTGTTTTACCTCACTCTTGCAGGTTCTGGCTTTCTACCTTTATGACAGCTTTTCAGTTTTTCTTCCCCTCCTTCTTTTCACTCAGTTTTTTTCTCCTGCTCTCTGGAAATAACTGATGAGGAAAAATAAGTGCCAGTGCCAAAAATACGTGCTGGCAGGCCCACTGGCTCAAACTAAGCGCCGACCTATGCATTTGCTCCATTATGATGCCCTTGTTTATTTACCACCTGCTCACCCACGATAACCACAGGATACAAGCTCCCAAAACCTTTTATACCTTTATCATAAGTAGCATGCCTTAACTCAATCAACAACTTTTGTTGGATTCAGTTAGCAGGGGAGGGCGCACACAGACTTCAATAGGAGTGAAAATAGGAAATCCTATATTGAAGGTGTGTTTTGTTTGTGGGGAGTCAGAACAAGGGTTTACACATTTCTTCTGTGTGCTTTTCTTCTGTTCTCTGGTGACACTGTTTTTTTTTCTTCTTGGAAGGACCTTCTCCTCGAAGACTGGATGCCTCGGACAAGAACAAAGACACCACTGGTAAGTATGCATTCTCATTTTTTTCCTAATTTCTAACTTGTGTCTTTTCTTACCCTGGTTTTGCCTTCTTTCTTACTTTAATGTTTTTTAAGCTCTATATGAAAGTGGGTTATTAGTAGGTGGATGTATGGACCTTCGGCTAGTAATAATACCACAATCACTTATAAGGTCCAGTCAAGTCTCAATAAATTAATCCTCGCTCAACCCTTGGTAGGTTGGAAATGAGCAGTCAGGATTGATTTAGGAGACAGGTAAGTGTAAAGCATTTAATATCACCAAAACTGCAAATAAAAAAAGGAAACCCTTGTAGGATCTACACAAATTACCCCTTGCTGAATTCAGAATTTTGTCTACTTTTCAGAATTGTTTAGGTTTCTGGGATCCAGTGGTTTCACACCCATTTCTTTCACTGACTGGAAGGAGGCTGAAAGCACAAAAAATCGTAAAAATGGGGAATGTCCCAGTAAAATGAAAAAAATGTGTTGAAAAATTGGGTTTTCTGATTCAAGTCTGCCTATTCCTGAAAGCTGGGAAGCTAGTGATTTTAGCACCGCAAACCCTTTGTTGATGCCATTTTCAGGGGAAAAACCACAAGCCTTCTTCTGCAGCCCCTTTTTCCCATTTAAAAAAATAAAATAAAAAATTGTCACTGTATTTTGGCTAATTTCTTGGCCTCCTTCAGGGGAACCCACAAAGTCTGGGTACCTCTAGAATCCATTGGATGTTGTAAAAAAAGGTTCCACATTTGGCTCGGCTAGCTTATGTGGACAAAACGTTATGAGGGCCTAAGCATGAACTGCCCCAAATAGCCAAAAAAAGGCCTGGCACAGGAGGGGGAGAAGGCCTGGCAGCAAAGGGGTTAATAAACCACACAATGATTTTTTGTTACTAGATCGCCCCCCACCTCCGTATATCGTTCCTTCTGCCCCTCATGAATTAGCTGAGGCCTCCAGTTCGGAGGAACAGAAGATACAAGACAGTCGCTCTATGTTGCCTGCTGAGCGTGCGTCTAAGCTTAGATGCTTGTAAAACAATTTGTAGCGTTGTCTCTGCTTCTGAACTTTTAGACAACATGAAAGGGTGGACAGAAAAGGAGCAGCTATATTTTACTGAGGCATTTGGCACAGATGTTATTTAACTATTTCGGAAATATTCTGATGAGTTAGAGCCCGATGATGTAGCAGCTGATCATAAGCAAATGCGTGATGGTCTTTTTGTTTTCTCCCAGGGGGCTGATGCAATCAGGCGTTTGGTGAAATTATGTGTTGTGGCAGTCCGTTTGCAAGAGGAGAAAAGGGCCGTGGACGTAGTTGCACGGACATCTCAGACCGGCGGGGTGCAAGCTTCCATCTTCAGAACAGATAAGACTATGATAGTTCACGCGAAACCAATGCGGGAGGCCGCACCTTTGTATGTTCCTCCTAAAGGATTGGGTACAAGTGATGATAAAACTTCTGTTGATGATAATGGTTATTTTATTTATAATTGGGTGTATACTCCTTGGAATAGGGCAGATGTAATGGCACTTAAAATAGCATTACCTGACCCATGGAAAAATCCAGCCGCCTTTTATGAATGAGTTGAGGGAGCAATTAGTTCTTGAACTATGACTTTGGCTGAGATTGATTTATTTTTCGGATTGATATTACCGCCAGATATGTGGAGAACTGTTCGTAAAGTTGATGATTGTGTAGTTTTTGGGGCGTCATGGAAAAAATTAGAACAGATGCACGGGGATAGGGAACCTGCAAAAAAGCCATATCAGTTGATTCTACATCTTCCCGCAGCCATATTAGTTAAGTTAAAAACGATTATTCCCCCTAAAAAGATAGATTGGACTGTTTTAGCGTCTTGTAAGCAAAAGGCAGATGAATCGGTCTCTGATTTCTTTACACGATTTGAAGAAGCATTTCATGATTTTAGCGGCCAGTTATTGTCAGATGATATGGGCAGACATTTGTTTGTCGATAAATATGTTGCAAATCTGTTACCAGGAATAGCTAGTCGTCTAAAAGCTAGTGAAAGTTCATGGACTACCTCTACTCTGGTTTCTCTTTTGACTATGGCTCAGTATTACGAACGTCAGGAATTAGAAGCAAAAGGTAGCGAGGATAAAAAAGATTAAAGAATTAAAGACTATGGTTATGTTGGCTCAAGCTTATGGTCCACCTTTTAGAGGTAGTGATAGAGGTGGACGTGGATCTTATGGTTCTTCTTACACTTGTTCGAATTTGTCTGTTGATCAGTCTGCGTCTTGTAAGAAATTTGGGCATTGGGCTGCCGATTGTCCAGCACTACGTGTTCAGCAGTGTTCATGTGGTCGGGACAAATGAGAAATCGCTCAGGATATTCAGGGCCTAGAAGAAGCACGAATGATCATGCTAAGGTTGATGTTAATGTACGAGGGCAGGATGGGTTTAACACTTTTGATAGACGGAACCAATACCAGATGTCTAACTATGTGCAGCCTGATTTCCAAGATTCTGCTTATGCATAGGATTGCCTAGGATGGGGTAAGGAATCAGTTAAAGTTCCAGTAGATCAGAGGGGTCCCTATGTTACAGCACATGTTTTGAGTTCTACTGATCAGTTTCTGGTTGATACAGGAGCTACTCGTAGCGCCTTGTCTAAACAATTGATTCCAAGGGCTCCCCTGTCTGGCTTAACTATTACATCGATAGGTTTCGATGGAACACCTTCACCTAGCCCATTGTCACAACCACTTGCATTCCATGTTGATAAATTTACTGCCCCATGTCCATTTTTGCTTTCTCCAAATACACCAGACAATATTGTGGGTCTTGATATGCTCAAGTATTTCATGGCTACCACACGATGCTCTCCTGAAGGGGTGCGTGTTATTTTGAATGATAATCATCGTGTGATGGAAACAGTTTGTCTTGTTAAAGAGGATATTGTATTAGCTTCACTCCCTAGTACTTTGTGGGCACCTTCAGATACTGATGTGGGACAAATTATTATTCCACCAGTACATATTAGTGTCAAGGAGGGAGCTTTATTGCCACGTTTGCCTCAATACAAAATTTCACAGGAGGGCGAAGAAGCACTCACACGAATTGTGCATGGTCCTATTGCAGTTGGAGTTGTTGAGGAAGTTCTGTATAATGGTTGTAACAGTCTGATTCTTCCTATTCTGAAAAAGGATACTGATACTAGGATTTACCGATTCATTATTGATTTACGAGAAGTCAATAAGATTGTGGTACCACAATATCCTGTGGTATCTGACATCACGACACTTCTTACTTTGGTTCCCCCGACAGCAACTACGTTCTCTGTGATAGACTTGAAGAATGCTTTCTTTTCGATCCCTATTCATCCTGACAGCCGATATTTGTTTGTTTTTACTTTGAATAAACAATCATTTAGATTTAGCAGAGTTTCTCAAGGCTATACTGAGAGTCCTAGTATTTATAGTCAAGCGTTAAAATGACAACTTGATTCTTTTGTTTTGCCTGAAGGTGTGGCTCTCATACAATATGTTGATGATATTTTGTTGGCAGCTGATACCCCTGAGCAATGTGAAAAGTGTACTTTGTCCTTACTTTCTTTTCTTGCTTCACACCATCATAAAGTGTCACGAAAGAAATTGCAATATTGTAGACCAAAGGTAACCTATTTAGGTCACCGTTTGTCTAAGGAGGGCCCTGCACTTACATCAGATCGTATTCAAGCAATTTTAGACACACCAGTACCCTCTACTCAGAAAGATGTTCGTGCATTCTTTGGTCTTACTTCTTTTTGTAGGCAATGGATATTAGGGTTTTCACACATTGTCAAACCTTTGCTAGCACTTTTGACTAAAGATACTCCAGTGCCCCTCCCATGGACAGATGAATGTGAGACTGTTTTCCTGCAGCTACGACAAGCCCTTTGTTCAGCACCAGTGTGAGGTACTCCAGATTACACGAAGCCTTTTGCACTTTACGTACATGAGAAAGATGTATGTGCACTGTCAGTTTTAGTACAGACACATGGCGATAAGCAGCGTCCCTGTGCATATTTTTCAGCAGTACTTGATCCTGTCGCTCGAGCGTTGCCTGGGTGTTTTTGTTCAGTTGCCGCAACAGCTGTGTCAATACGTCAGAGTGAAGGGATAGTTTTGTCACATAAGCTGTTGGTGTTAGTACCCCAGAAGTCATCTCAAGCAGCTGAACTAATAGCTTTGACACGAGCATGTGAGCTTAGTACTGACTTATGTGTGAACATTTATACAGACAGCCGCTATGCTTTTGGAATGGCTCATGATTTTGGTTTGCTTTGGAAGGAGAGAGGCTTTCTCACATCCCACGGGATGCAGATAATGCACGGAGAATTAGTGCATAACCTCTTGACTGCATTAACATATCCAAAGCAACTAGCTATTGTGAAATGTAGTGCACACAAGAAAGTGACCGATAAGATAGGGCAAGGTAATGCCCTTGCGGACCGGACCGCGTAGCATGTGAGACTGCGATGCAGCAAAGTACTATTTCTATGTATGTAGTGAAGTCACAAGCTGAACGTTGGCATAATGCTAGACAAGAAGTATTAGATATCACAAAATCTGCTTCTGTGAAAGAACGTGAGCAATGGTCTGAAGAAGGAGAATTGGATGATGAGGGCTTTTGACGGAATAAGCAGATGGATAAATGTAAATTGCCTATAGCTTTTGTACAACCTATGGTTCAGATGCACATGGGCTGGCACATGTTGGAGCTTCAACAATAACTAAGTTGCTTACGCAAGTTTGGGAGCATCCAGAAATTTCCAGTACAGCTAAGAGAGTAGTACAGTCTTGTTTGATCTGTTTACAATACAATCCTGGAAAAGGGACACAAACTCCTGCGGGAGGGTTTGCTACACCAACTGCATCTTTTGAAGTTCTACAAATGGATTATATTCAGCTTGAACGCTGCAACAATTTAAAGTATGTCTTGGTGGTGGTATGTGCCTTCAGTAAATGGATAGAGGCGTACCCCACAAAGGATAATACTGCCATTACCACAGCGAAGGTGCTTTTGAAAGTCTTTTTCCCTAGGTTTGGTGTTTGCAGACTTTTATGGAATGATAACGGACCTCATTTTGTTGGGGAAGTTATTAAGTATGTCCTGAAAGGATTAGGGATTAAACAGAAGTTCCATGCGGTTTTCCACCCACAATCAGCAGGGTTGGTGGAAAGGTATAATGCTACTTTAAAGCTGAAGTTAGCGAACACACAGGCTTCCACATCCTTAACTTGCCCGGATGCATTACCGTTGGCATTATTGTCTATTAGGTCAGTGCCACACTCTTGAATAGGCCTTACCCCCTATGAAATAGTATTTGGAAGGCCAATGAACATTCAGGGAGTTCCTAAGCCAAATTCTGTATATAATATGTACCTTGTGTCTTGATGAATGATTATTTGGCACAGTTAACCGACAATTTGGTTTCTATTCATCAACAGGTTCGAGAAGCACTTCCTGACAGATCTGCAGGTGAAGGCCATGAACTCCGACCTGGTGACCAGGTGATGATTAAGTCCTTTGAAAGATCAAGCAGCTTGGAACCAAGGTGGCGAGGCCCAGACAGGTGCTTCTTGCGACAAGGACAGCAGTTCGAGTGACGAACCGAAAGAATTGGGTCCATAGTACTCACTGCAAGAGAGTGCTACCTACCTTGGTGGAACCTGCTGTGCTGACCGATCATCGAGAGATTTTGACTACGGAGAAAGGCCGTGCTATATCACCTGACGAATCTGCAGAGTTCTTCCCGGACCATACGATTTCTGGAGTGTCGCAATATAATTTGAGACCGAGGAAAGACCCCGTAGAGCTGGAGAAAACTGGTTGAGCTACCACCCTGGGTTAGTGAAACGGAGAGCCAATCTGGCAAGGGGGAGGATCAGACGTGCATTAGAGTAGTGACACCCTTCTTGGCCCGTGGTGAAGATATCAGCGGCTGCCCAGGGATAAGAGCTCCAACGATTGTTTTTAATTCATTTCTGAAAGGGTTGATTATCACTGTTGCTAAAATGAATAACAAACTGATCATTACTTCTATGTTGTTTTTTGGTGGTTATATCAATAATCACCTGGTTTGTTGAAAAGAAGGCTCCTGCTCGTGAGTTTTTTGTTGCCACTACTCCAGTACCAGAGGATCACTATTACTTTACGCTTCCCTATCAGGAGCAGAAGCACTGTCAATCGTACTTCAATAATACTTTAATTCAGATGTTGCATCATACTCCTAATGCTACAAATACTACTAACTGTTGGGTATGTGGAATGATACTTGCGCATCAAAAGAAAGGAGGAACACCTTTCATTCCTCTTCCTTTTTCACACAATGGATCTTGTCAAGCTTGGTATACGCTTTTGTTTGCATCTGGAAAACGTACAGAGGGCGGACTTCTTTTTCGCCTTAATAAAGTATGCTACCAAGACAAAGATGGATATCCCCAAGCCAAAGGAACTAAGGGCCAGATGTACGAAAGGATTTTACCCATTCTGTGTCTATGGGAAAAAGCTTTCTTACAAATGGCCCTAAATGGGAATGGGAAGAGTATCAACCGGACAATGTTTCAATACCATGTGTCTTCACAAATATAAGAGACTCTGACAAGAAAGAACAATTTGTGATTTCTGTTACAAAAACTAAAGCAGATTTATGTATATGTATCATTGGGCGAATTCCAGTGGGGATAAGCGATTGTACCTTGATTTTAACTATTGAGGATTAAATAATAGTAGTTTTACAGCTTCACATAATACATATTTTGTTTGTGGTAACTATGGATATTACCAACTACCTGTTGGGTGGTCAGGTGTGTGTTATGTATCTTTTCTATTACCCCCTGTGTTTTTGGCCCCTGCATCATATCACCGAGATTTTAAACTGATCAATGACATCAATAAAAATAGATATAAAAGGACAATAAGTACAAATAAGGTAGACCAAACGGACATTAGCCTGCAACAATATGCTGATTTTAATTTAGGGTTGTTCTCCTTTGTGGGTGCTGCGTTAAACAGTAGGAAAGTGAGACGATTGACCAGGGTTGTGGAAGTTGTTACCAATCCGGCAGCTCTGGCACTTGGGAGGAGCTCCAAATTGCGAGGATTGTAGCGCTCCAAAATCGTATGGTACTAGATGGGATATTAGCTGATCGAGGTGGTGCATGTCGCATAATCGGTAGTAGTTGCTGCGTATTCATTCTAGATCACTCACTTTCAGTATATGATGCAATATCTAAATTCCATAAAATTGTTGCAGAAATCCACACAGAGACTGGTACTTGGACTTTTTCTGGATGGTTTTGGGTTCTTGTTTCCGCTTGGGGCTGGAAACTACTGACTATCCTGTGTGTAATGATTGCAATATTTTTCACATGCTGTATCTGTATTCAGTGTGGTCCAATGTTCTGCTCCATGTGTATTACTGCTTGTATGCCTACCAAAAGAAATATTACAGAAATGAAAGCACAACACATGATAGATAAGGAAACAGCTGAAATGATGAGCATAAATATACAAGACGAATATTTAGATTATCCCAAAAGACGAATGTCTTCAGCTAATGCTGAAAGGGTCGTCTGTTGTAAGTCAGTAGCGATTAGGTTAAGCATTAGCAGAAGACATCTTGTATTTAGCAACTATTGTGAACATTTCGCAGAATCTATTTTGTATTCATGGCAGCCGTTTTCTCTGCCATGTGCTCGCCCTGTGCTCTGTCCTACCTTTCTGTTAACTACTCTTGAAAATCTGTCTAGTGACAAGTTATATTTAGCATCTCCCACTTTCGCACATGCCCAGTAGGATCTGCAGCTGTTAGTAATCAGCAACAGACAGAAATGTGTCAACTAGTTCTTGAAAACTGTTAGCCCCTCCTACCTGTCGACTGTGCATTTCCATATGTCCTTATATGTATGTAAGTCTTGCTTCTATAATTGTACCACCTTCTTTTAGCCCGTGAGTGGGTATAAAAGGACCATGCTCTCTTAGTTCAGTGTGCTACTTCAAACATTACCGAAGGGTGCTGTTTGAACTGTAGTACCACCTCATGAGGTTTAATAAACTTTGGGGGTGATTCTAACTCTGACGGGCGGCGGAGGCCGCCCGCCAGAGTTCCCCCCTCCAGAACACCGCTCCGCGGTCATAAGACCGCTGCGGTGATTCTGGGTTTCCCACTGGGCTGGCGGGCGACTGCCAAAAGGCCGCCCACCAGCCCAGTGGGAAACACCCTTCCCACGAGGAAGCCGGCTCCGAATGGAGCCGGCAGAGTGGGAAGGTGCGACGGGTGCAGTTGCATCCGTCGCGAATTTCACTGTCTGCAATGCAGACAGTGAAATTCAAAGTGGGGCCCTCTTACGGGGGGCCCTGCAGTGCCCATGCCATTGGCATGGGCACTGCAGGGGCCCCCAGGGGCCCCACGACACCCCATACCCCATCCTGTTCTTGGCGGGCGAACCGCCAGGAACAGGATGGCGGTATGGGGTGTCTGAATCCCCATGGCGGCTCAGCGAGCTGCGCCGCCATGGAGGATTCAGAAGGGCAGCGGAAAACCGGCGGGAGACCGCCGGTTTTCCTGTTCTGACCGCGGCCAAACCGCTGCGGTCAGAATGCCCTGTGGGGCACCGCCAGCCTGTTGGCGGTGCTCCTGCCGACCCTGGCCCCGGCGGTCTAGTACCGCCGGGGTCAGAATCACCCCCTTTGTCTTTTATTTCAGTTTCTGTGCCAACTTCTTCCTATATGGTCTGAGGACTTTGTCCAGAGAAGGGCGAACCCCTTGCACAAGTAGGCCTTGCTGAGGCTTACTTCGACACATGTAGATGTAATTGTGCTGTTTCAGTGTATGGCGGTGGTGATTCAGTATCATTCTGTTGCCTCCTCATCATCATTTCCAATGTGTGCTCTTCTGATTCTGTATAACTTGGAGATGTTTTGGATGCTTCCTTGGCTGCTCAGTCTGGAGATGAGGTCTTGCTTGTTTGTACGTGCCGCACGTTTTATCGCTGCTACCTTAGATGTTAGCGTTAAAGCATGTATCAGTTTTGCCAGTAAATATCTGTGCATCACAGGGGACCTATCGGATTTAAGAAACCCTCTCCTTTCCCACTTTTGAACACAAGAATGTACAGTGTTGATGACATATGCTGAATCTGAATAGATGGTGACTTCCACCCCCCTCAGCACGCTGCAGCGCTTCAATAATGGCCACTAGTCCTGCAGCTTGTGCTGAAAAATGAGAGTGTAGTGGTATATCACTCACTATCGGCAAGGTATCAGACGATCCCTGCTGTTCGGGTCTTACAACTGCTGCTCCTGAATGTCTGATCCCTGTTTCCTCCTCTATGAAAGAGGATCCATCCACAAAGAGCAGTATGCTCCCAGGGATGGTGCCCTCTCCCACCTTGCTCTCTTCTTCTGTCACTTAATTGGCACAGTCATGTACTTGCTCGTCATCAGTAACTGGGTGTGCAAAGAAGGTCGCTGGATTAACTGTGTGACATCTGACCACCTGCAAGGATGGTAATGAAAGTGTTACTTCATACTCAGATACTCTCTGAGTTGTGAGAGTGCTTTTGCCACTTTGCAAGATAGCGAATACTGTATGCTCTACATACAGTGTTAAAGGTGATCCCATCACTATAGTGGTGTTCATCTGGACTGCAAATGTTGCTGTAGCCAGGGCTTGCTCAGATGGATAGTGACCTTTCATGACAGGATCTAGCAGCCCACTGTAGTAGGCAATTGGCTTATGTCTCATAGATGTCTTTTGAGTCAGTACTGCAGTCATTGTCATTCTCCTTCATCTGTCCAATTTATTTTGTTAGCAGTTGCAGCATGGGACTCCTTTAATGCAGTGAGAAATGGTGCTGTCACTGTAGCATAATCAAATACCCACTGCCTCACGTGAATACAGACTCCTAAAAAGTGCTGCATTTGTTTGGTGGTATTGGGCTTGGGCATGTTTCTAATGCTTTCTACTCAGTCAGGCGTCACCTTTATCCCTTCTTTAGATATTAATTATCCCAAATAATGGATCTCTGTCTGCACATATTGTAATTTATTTTTATCAACTTTGTATCCTTTGTCTGCCAGCTTGCAGAGGAGACCAATGGTGTTGTCTCTACATATGTCTTCAGTGGCGCTACAAACCAGAATGTCGTCTACATATTGTAAAAGTGTACTCTTGCATTGTATGTTTGCTAAGTCTTTTTTAACTGTCCAATTAAAAATGCTCTGAGACTCGCAAAAACCTTGTGGGAGCCTCCTGTACCAATATTGCATATTTTTAAATACAAATATGGTCAAATATTGGCTGTCTGAATGTAATGGAATGCCAAAAAACAAATTTTTCAAATTGTTTACAGAAAAGAAAGCGGCAGCTTTGGGGATATTTGTCAGTAGAACAGATGGATTGGGTACCACCGGGAATTCTGGAATGACGATGTCGTTTAGAGAGCGGAAATCTTGAACCATTATCCAAGTTCCTCCCCTGCTCTTTTTTATCAGAAAAATCGGTGTATTACATGGTGTTGATCTTTCGCTTATCACTCCTTGCTCAAGTAACGCCTGAATTGTAGGTAAAATACCTTCTTCTGCGTCTTTGGACAAGGGGTACTGACTTATACTGGGCAATATGGCTCCAGGTTTCAATGTAATTCTCACAAGGTCAGCTCCTTTGATCAGTCTCATGTCATGTGGCCCCTTCACCCGTAGCGCTTCTGGTACTTTTGCCAAATCTCTCTCCTGAATTGTCGTGTCTTGTGCATGTTTTGGCAAAGGTTGTTCACTGAAGAATTCCACCTCTGAGATATCCCTTAATTTGACCTCGGGGTCTGTGAACACTATTGATGCCCACATTTCCTGTCTGCTGTCGAATGCGATGAGCACCACATATGTTGGTTTTATTTCTTGAACTGATACGTCCAGTATCATCTCTCTTTCTATCATTGGGTCCACGGGTTTGCAAGGTCTAAACAATAGTTCTTTTGGTAACGCACTGTTTTCCCTTGCAGCGCTGGTGTGTGCCCTATCAGAGCGTATATGCCACACAAAAAAGCCTCTGTATCAGTTGGTACTGCTCTGACCTGCTGCCTTGATTACTCATGAGCTACAAAGGACAGTATCCTACCTGATGTGACACCGAGTGTCTAACAAACCATCGACCCATCCTCCAGAAACGAGATGGTCATATTCAATTTGCTCATTAGGTCTTTCCCAAGGAGGTTGACGGGTGACTCGGGAGAATATAACTATGGCCCGTCACTTTGTGTGTCACCCACAGTCATGTTTACTGATTTCATGAAAGGAACCAGTCTGACAGCACCAGAAAACCCTTGTGTGTCCATTAGGTTGCACAAAAGTGATAGCGTCCCTTCCTTTATGCTAGATTTGGTGGCCCCAGTGTCGATTAAAAACTGATAGCGGCAACCTTCTTTGGCTACCGTCACAGTGGGCTCCTCTTCTGACCTGTGGGTTACCAATAGTATTGGACACATGTTTGTTACCTGTGGGCTTTGTCATTGGACATGGATAGGTGTCAGTGTTCCACTGGAAACTTTAGGCGTTGTATAAAAGGGGTTACCTCCTTGCACCAATACTCCTCCTACTTGAGCCTCTGCTTGTCCTCCCATGGTGTTGCTGCCACCCTGGGGCCCATTTTGTGGCAGTGGCCCCAGTAGTGCCATCCACTGAGCTTGAGGGGCCTGGGGGTACTCTCATCTTACATATTGTTGTGGTCCCCATTGCATCTACGGCAGCCTCACTGCCTGTCTTTGCGAGGTGGGCCACCCATGCATGCGTTCATCATTTCTCTTAGTTCTGCATTCCCTTACAAAATGACCCATCTTGCCGCAATAATAACACTGCTGACCCACTCGGTATCCTCCTTGTCTTCTCCCCTGCATTGCTCCTTGCTCTCCCAATGGACCTCCTTGTTTCCTCCCCTATCACTTGCTATTTGCCCTTACACTGGCGTTGTGACTGTTTCTGGTGGTGCTTTCACAAGTGCCCCTTCCGTGCTCGGTTTCTTGAGCTTCTGATGCACCAACTTAGCTGTGGCTTTCCCTACCTGCTCTGTTCTCTCTTTATCCTTTTCTTGTTTTCATTTAAAATAATGAATTATGTGGGCCTATATTTCTGGCCATGGTTTAGCCTCAATCCCACTACCCCATCTAAATTTGACTGTATTTCAGTGGGAAGACCTCTCTTCAACACATTGTAAAAAAAAAAAGTATGTTTCCTCCCGTATTTTCCCAATTACATGCTACATCCTGTACCCATTGTTCTTTCATTCTCATGATAAACTCTGCAGTGTCCTCTGTTGGCTTATTGCTTTTTGCTATAAGAGCTCCAATGTCTGGTTTGTCCGCCGAAGCGCATCCAAACATGCTGGCAGACATTGTTAAAAGAAGACCCGTCAAACTACGAGTTTGTCAATGTGACTTGAGGGAGTCCTGCTCTCGCAAATATGGTATTAACCTCATTTCCCACTAGAGAACTCAGCAAACTTTTAACATCGCCCAGGGCGAGGTTAACTCCAGCAGTGTGTTTATCAAAATTCCCTATCTATTTTCCTGCACCTTCAGACAGCGGGGCCAGTGCTCTGTTTAAGTTCTCTTTGTCCATGTGTGGCCAAGGCATGTATGTTGGTACTTGCCCTCCCTTAAAAATGAGGGGCAGTTGAGTGATGGGTGGGACACCTGATGGTCTGCGACTTAACCTCGGGTCTGATCTGTTACTACGTATTACTTCAGTCGGTTTGTCCTTGGCATACATCTCCGAGACTGCAAGGCATTCCTGTATGTGTGGATAGTTCCAGCCTGGGGCAGCCTGTCCATGCCGTATGCAGTCTTCTGCCGTGGATAAGTCATAGGGCTGGAAAGACCCCTGTTGGGGCCACGGTTTTCTCCTGTCTCTTTCAGTCCATGTTGCCAGTTTGTCTGAAAAGGGTTGACAATATTACCTACTGTCATTTCCTTGTGCATTCATATCAGACCCTTCGTTCAAGTCCTCATCTTCCCCTTTGGCCCCTACTCCCCTTTCTATCTCATCTAGGTGTTCGTCATATCGTGATCTTTCTACCTCTTCTTCCCAATCCCTTTCTTCCAGAATCCAATCCCCATCTGCCTCTCTCAGTGTTTCCCCCAGATGTGTCTCCCAACTTGAGAACAACCTGCCCAGTAGTATATTGCCCCCGTAGAGGGTCATGGCTCCTGGATCTTTCTGCCTGTTCTATAGTGTGCTGCAACTTAGGTATTGCCCTGTCTCTTCTCTTCTGTTCATAGCCTGCCCGAGGAGCTGTCGGGATAGGACCGGGTGTACCATCAGCCCCCTTCACATCTGTCCCGTCCTCCTCGGGTTCAACCCGTACTGGATCCTGATATCCTGAAGCTGGCAGAATGAGGTAGAGACCATATGGTGGAGGCTCATCTAGAGCCTTTTCTCGGGGTTTCTCTTGTACCTGTGTCGCTGCCTTTTCAGGCCTTGACGATTTTACATTTGTCTTTGTTTCGCAGAAGACCCGCCATAATGACAGAATAGCTTCCCTCTTCTTTCTCTTCTTCTTCTGATATTTAGATCTAATGTATGTCAGTGTATGTTCAACTATGTCTTTGTCGAATGTCCCTTCCTTTGGCCATGACTAGGCATGGTCCTTAGTATCTCTGTGTCATTGCCTACAATATTTCTGTATTTTCTTTTTGTCTGACAGAAAGTTTTTACCATATGTTCTTCTACGCCGATATCAGGTGCGGGTGCATTTATGGGGGGGCAAAGTGGATTGTTGCCTGACGCAATACATGTTATAACGTTATCATGAATGAAAGTTATCAGTAGTGGTGTCTGGAGATGTGGCGTCCCTTCCATCATTTAAAACTCCTGAATCATACAGGTCTGTGAAAAATGCATCAAGAAGGGCTTCTAATACAATAGGTTCCTGCATTATTATGTGGAACCAAGGGGTGTCACACAGACATTGGGGTTGGCCATGAGCACATTTAAATGTTAGAACTAGGTCAAGGGTGTCTGTTTCCTGCCACAAGGAATAATCAATCTCACTCATAAGGTATTTTATTTATTTCCACTAGTCTTGGTGTTATCTAATTTTAAATTCTTGGGTTTTATTTGCACTAGTGTTTCCCCACTTCCACGACACTTTGGCCCATATTTATACTTTTTTAGCGCTGCGCTTGCGTTGTTTTTTGATGCAAACTAGGCACAAACTTACAAAATACAATTGTATTTTGTGAGGTTGCGCCTAGTTTGCATAAAAAACGACACAAATGGGGCGCTTAAAAAGTATAAATATGGGCCTTTGAGTTTTTCTATCGGGATCTCAAAAACATGGCAGAGATCTTGCACCCTCTCTTCCTCACTTATTTCAGATTGTATAGCTACTGGTAAGAATACTTGCCTTTTTTCTATAATTTTCCCACTATGTTTATGAAGGATCACACTCTTTTTATCATCCTTACTACTCATTGTTTACACCAAATATTTATTCATTGCTGTTGTGCTTTTTCAGGTTTGCAAACAAGGGTCTGACCGTGCTCAGGGTAAAGTCAATTGACACCGACCATTTGGTCGTCCCCATACCTAAACGTCAGACTCTCCACTGATGCCTCAGCCTTGATTGCTCTCCCGCAAAGACACCTTCCCGATATATTAAATCGAGGAACTAGTGAACCAGGCATCTGACTTTTTCTGAGTGAGGCCTGCTGGCGCCGATAAAAGTGATTGTCTCCTGGCACGTCAGACTTTATATGCGTTTCCTGATTCACCCCATTTTCTCTACTCCAGCCCTCTGGATCTAACTGGGATATCTGATGGACATGAACTGTCCCTTCCAGGAACTGCCTCCTGGGTAATTCACTAGTACCTAACTATTTTTTCCAGGAGCTGTCCCCTGTGTAATATACTAATACAAACTATGTCTTCCAGGACCTGCCTCCTGGGTAATACACTAGTACAAAACTATGTCCTCCAGGAGCTGCCTCCTAGGTAATACACTAGTACTCATCCTACCTCCTTTCTATCACAAAAGGGAATTCCTACTATCTAGTCTTCCGGTCTGGCCAGGAAATCACATTTCATTTCTGCATCAACATTGTATTTCTAATCCCCACACAAATCCTGCATGCACTTATTTCCCCCATGCTACAATTTCCATAGACTCATGCATTTTAAATATTAGAGTTCGAAGCCCAACCCCTCCTCCCCCTTTAGGACAGCAGCCTCTGGAACCCTGACTGGCTGTTCATATAGACAGGTGTAATGCTCACCTGGTTTGCGTGCAGTATTCTATTCAAGCGTCGCAGGCAGTGTTTCCTTCAACCGCAGCCTAGGGAGTTGAGGAGATGGAGGACTCCTGGCTCCGGCTCGCCTAAATGTAGACGAATTTTTAAATAAAGAAGTGACACAATTCTGATGGTCATATAGTAAGTTTATCAAACAAAAATACGTCCGGGAGTACAGCCCAGTTCTGTAACTGAAACCACACTCAACTCAGCTCTTCCAAACAGCATCTTTTATATTCTTGGTCTACCACTGAAGTTCCACAAAAGCAATAATTCTTTAATAAGCATCTGACTACTTGTCACTAAAATGCAGCTGTGGCATAGATAATATTTGCATGCATCTTCTAACGAGCACAGTGTCCTTTTGATCTCACCCTCTGACCCCTATCAGTATATACACCCTACGCTACTACCAGGCTCTGAAGACTTACGGTCTGTCTTCCTCTGCCTGCCAACCTTGAAACATACAAGCATCCAGTATTTCCCTTGTAGGAATGCCGTGATCTACGCTTCCCCTTTAGCACATGTTATCAGGAAGTAACGCAAACTCTCATGTGTATGTGACCTTCTAATTTATCTGTGGTATGTGAGGACAGGCAGTCACTGCTTTGCCCTGCACCTGGCCTCTTTCTTCATTTTCCTTCCTCTCCTTGCATTCCAGCCTAACATCGTACCCAGATTGAGCCCTGTACGTCTTTCGTACAATGTAAATTTCTGTATGTTTCCCTTCTAAGTCATGTGTTGACCAGAGTGGGCCTTCTTTTGTTTTCTTGAGGCCTATTACATGAGAATGGAGACTTTCTCTGTAATTTCAGGCACAGATTGCGGCATCTATAGATTATCGCTCCTCATCTGAGCATAATGTTTCAGTGCCTCAACCGGTGAACCTGCATAAGATGAACATCTTTAGATAAAGGGTGTTCAGAGGCTGCGGCGTAAGAGTAATGGTGCCATTACTTACAACCATTGGTGTCACTGCCTTCCCCCTTGTCTCCTCTTAAGCTGAGCTTGTGTCCTTAGTTGATGGCACTGACTTGTCAGAGAGATGGGTAAACTGTGGTGCACTGTGCTTGATGACGCTACACAACTGCTCCTGACTGTCCAGGTAGTTGTCAGATGAGATACTGGATGTACTGCAACCCATAGTCTGATTACCACTAGGTTATGGTGCCTTGGATGAAGGTATGCTGTCGCCCTCATCCAGAGGCTGAGAGATGTCCATAGGGCGCTCACTGATACTGGGGGAAGTAGTGATCTTTGCAGTTGGCTTTGCCATCACCCAGTGTTGTACGGGGTGAGCACTAGAGTGAGATAGTTTGTCCAGGTTTGTTTCTTTTTCCCTTTGTCTCTGTTTTAGCCGCAGTTAATACTGCATCTGTAAGATCCGCAAGTGAAACAGAACCAGGCACTAAGGAGGGTACACCAACACTTCCTGACCCAATAGTGCCATGGGCAACTGTGTGGTTATTGCTGTTAGGTAAATCGTGCTCGCCGTCGTTCATACATTGTTACCTGTATTACCACTCAAAGTCTCTGAAGAGCTAACAGAGTCAGCACCAGATAAAGAGCTATCCATTTCTCTTTTCTGCAGCCTGCCCTGAGCTCCCCAGAATCAGCAGACCAAGCATAAACCATTTTTATCAGCCCGACACCAGAAGAGAAGGTATCTAAACAAACATGAGTCTGTGAAACAATATTGGTACACGAGGCTGGTGATCCCGCAACTAGTTCTGCTGCTGTGGATACATTGTTGCATCTTCCTAGCCCATGTTTAATGTCTGTAGCCGAGGAGGAACACAGGTTAGAGCCCATCGAGGAGGAGGGGGTGCTTGTAGCAATGTATCTTTCTCCGGAGCTGCTGTGACAAGTTCTTAGATCAACGGCAGGCTCCCAGGTGAGGCTGCAGCAGAGAGGGAGGAAGACTCCAAAACCCTAAACCTGTGCCACCGACCCCCCTCACTCCCAAGACCTCTGCAACTCCCTCTCCAACTACTTCCACCACAAGATCGTAGATGTTAGAAATGGGGTCTTCGGTTGACAGTCAGGTTACCCCCTGTTCAAGCAAGGACCCACACTCTAGTCAGGGTAAAGAGAATCACCCTCAGCTAACCCCTGCTTACCCCCTTGGTAGCTTGGCAGAGCAGTAGGCTTAACTTCAGAGTGCTAGGTGTAAAGTATTTGTACCAACACACACAGTAACTTAATGAAAACACTACAAAATGACACAACACAGGTTTAGAAAAATAGGAAATATTTAACTAAACAAAACAAGACCAAAACGACAAAAATCCAACATACACAAGTCAAGTTATGAATTTTTTAAGATTAACCTCAAAAATAGCGCTTAGAAACAAAAATGCTTCGATGAGGTGTTAACACGGCGTCATGACGGAGTCGTTCCCAACAAGCCGACACCAGCGGCGCCGGACATGGAGTTGCGTGGACCCCCAAGTACAGTACCTTTGGTGAAGAGTGAAAACAAGCTGATGCGCGAAGAAAGGGATTGCGGCGTCTGTGCAAAACGTTGAATCCGTGCACTTTGAGCGGCGTCAGTCACGACGTGGTGCAGCGACTTCCACGGAGTCGCGGACTTCAGCGGGGCTGCAGCGGCCCAGTGAAGGTCACGGTGTCGGGTGCAGGCGGCATCCCTGGACTCAGCTGCGGCGTCAGTCCGGAGTCGTCCGGAGTCGTCCGAAGTCGATTTCCTTGGATTTCCACCAGCTTTCCTTTCAAGGGCCCAGGGACTCGATAGGGCACCACGTCAGGGCAGGAGTCTCTCCAGAGACTCCAGGTGCCGGCAGAGAGAAGTCTTTGCTGTCCCTGAGACTTCAAACAACAGGAGGCAAGCTCTAAATAAAGCCCTTGGAGATTTCTTCACAAGATGGAAGGCACACAAAGTCCAGTCTTTGCCCTCTTACTCGTGTAGAGGTAGCAACTGCAGGATAGCTCCACAAAGCACAGTCACAGGCAGGGCAGCACTTCTCTTCAGCTCTTCTCCAGTTAGAGGTTCCTTCTTGTTTCCAGAAGTGTTCTAAAGTCTGTGGTTTTGGGTGCCCTTCTTATACCCAGTTTCTCCTTTGAAGTAGGCATACTTCAAAGTAAAGTCTCTTTGGAATGTGAAATCCTGCCTTGCCCAGCCCAGGCCCCAGACACTCACCAGGGGGTTGGAGACTGCAGTGTGTGAGGACAGGCACAGCCCTTTCAGGTGCGAGTGGTCACTCCTCCCCTCCCTCCTAGCACAGATGGCTCATCAGGATATGCAGGCTACACCCCAGCTCCCTTTGTGTCACTGTCTAGTGTGAGGTGCAACCAGCCCAACTGTCAAACTGACCCAGACAGGGAATCCACAAACAGGCAGAGTCACAGAAATGGTATAAGCAAGAAAATGCTCACTTTCTAAAAGTGGCATTTTCAAGCGCACAATCTTAAAATCAACTTTACTAAAAGATGTATTTTTAAATTGTGAGCTCAGAGACCCCAAACTCCACATGTCCATCCGCTCCCAAAGGAAATCTACACTTTAATCTGATTTAAAGGTAGCCCCCATGTTAACCTATCAGAGGGACATGCCTTGCAACAGTGAAAAACGAATTTAGCAATATTTCACTGTCAGGACATATAAAACACATTACTATATGTCCTACCTTAACAATACACTGCACCCTGCCCTTGGGGCTACCTAGGGCCTACCTTAGGGGTGTCTGACATGTAAGAAAAGGGAAGGTTTAGGGTTGGCAAGTGGGTACACTTGCCAAGTCGAATTTTCAGATAAAACTGCACACACAGACACTGAAGTGGCAGGTATGAGTCATGATTACAGAGCTACTTATGTGGGTGGCAGAACCAGTGCTGCAGGCCCACTAGTAGCATTTGATTTACAGGCCCTGGCACCTCTAGTGCACTGTACTAGGGACTTACTAGTAAATCAAATATGCCAATCATGGATAAACCAATCACATACACATTTTGTAAAGGAGCACTTGCACTTTAGCACTGGTTAGCAGTGGTAAAGTGCCCAGAGTAAAACAAATAGCAAAATCAGAGTGCAGCACACATCAACAACCTAGGGAACAGAGGCAAAAAGTTAAGGGAGACCACGCCAAGGATGAAAAGTCTAACAGTAGACATACACGAAAGTTTCACATCAGCATCTCCCACCATCACCACCAACGACACAACCAACACCAAAGCACCCTGCCACACCAACGTACTGAACTTCTGGACCCCACCAACGATGAAGAAACCAGCAAAACCATGAGCTCCATCCACTCAGGCTCCCCTACATACCCCTGCCCCCACCCCGTCCTCAACAAGGCCAACGAAATCATCGCTCCCCAGCTCCGAGCTGTCATCAGCAGCTCCTTCGAGACCTCAACCTTCCCGGATGTGTGGAAACACGCCGAAGTCAACGCCCTGCTATAGAAGCCCAAAGCAGACCCCGGAGACCTCAAGAACTACCGGCCCATCTCCCTCCTCCCCTTCTCTGCGAAGGTCATTGAGAAGATCATCAACGGCCAACTGACCCACTTCTTGGAGGACAACAACACTCTAGACATCTCACAATATGGATTCCGTAGGAACCACAGCACTGAGACCACACTCATCGCTGCAACCGACGACATCAGGACCATGTTCAACAAAGGCAAAACCGCTGACCTCATCCTCCTAGATCTCTCGGCAGCCCTCAAAACCGTCTGTCACAACACCCTGCACACAAGACTCTTCTATGCTGGAATACGCCTAAAGGCCCTGGACTGGCTCACATCCTTTCTCTCCGGCAGAACCCAGAGAGTCCACCTCCCTCCGTTCCTGTCTGAAGCCACCACGACCATCTGCGGCATTCCCCAAGGATCCTCTCTCGGCCCAACTCTCTTCAAAATCTACATGGCTCCGCTCGCCAACATCGTCAGATCCCACAGCCTCAACATCATCTCCTACGCAGATGACACCCAGCTGATCCTTTCCCTCACCAAGGACCCTGCCACCGCTAAGACTAGCCTCCACGACGGACTGCATGCCATCACCAACTGGATGAAGATGAGCCGCCTCAAACTGAACTCCGAAAAGACTGAGATCCTCCTCCTCAGCTCCAACCGCTCCGCATGAGATGACTCCTGGTGGCCAGCCACCCTAGGAACCGCACCAACACCCACCACCTATGCACGCAACCTAGGTTTCATCCTTGACTCATCTCTCACCATGACCCAGCAAGTCAATGCCGTCTCATCCGCCTCTTTCAACACCCTCTGCATGCTCCGTAAGATCTTCAGATGGATCCCCACCGAAACTAGAAAGATGGTCCCCCAGGCCCTTGTCAGCAGCAGACTGGACTACGGCAACGCGCGCTACGCAGTATCAACGGACAAGCTCCAGAAGAGACTGCAACGAATACTGAACGCCTCCGCATGCCTCATACTCAACATCCCTTACTGCAACCACATCAAAGCTCACCTCAGAGATCTACACTGGCTTCCCGTCAACAAGAGGATCACGTTCAAGCTCCTGGTCCACGCTCACAAAGCTCTCCACAACGCAGGCCCTGCCTACCTCAATGAGTGACTTACCTTCCACACTCCCAGCCACCAGCTACGATCTACCAACCTCACCACCGACCCTCGCATCCATCTGACTACAGCCGGCGGCAGATCCTTTTCCCACCTCGCCGCCAAGACATGGAACTCCCTCCCGGTTCACCTATGACAGACCCAGGACCTCCTGACCTTCAGGAAACGTCTCAAAACCTGGCTTTTCGAGCAGTAGCAGTCCCACCCCCCCTTCAGCGCCTTGAGACCCTAACGGGTGAGTAGTGCACTTTACACATGATTGACTGATTGATTGATTGACTCTCTCCCAGTGGCCTCTGATGACAATAATTGCCCAGAAAACAGTGAGGGGTGTACAAATTGTCCTTTAGCAGAGGAAGCATCCACGGATGTCCCTGAGAGAGCAGAGTCACATTTACAGTGGGGGAGATGAGCACTGACAGTCAACAAGTCCCTGGTTTAGATTATCCTACTCGCCTTTACCACATTGTTTTAAACTCCACCATCCGAGTAGCATCAGTGACAAATCTTCAGAGATAACGGAGACTTAATTTCACTTCTTGTTGGTGAGATGGTAAAGCCCAAATGGCAAGCTGCAGGTAGCACCGTGGGGGCTGGAGAAGCTGGGCAGGAGAGGAGCACACTCACGGTGTGGTCAGCCCATCACCATCCTTATCCCCAGTAGCCTCTCAGATGGTATTTTTATTTCCAAAGGTCATTCAACGTTTTGTACAGTATTCAAGAATTAATAGTTGAGCTTGGGGGCTCAATATACCTATTTTTCTGTGACGTTCGCACCTTTCCTTATTTACTTGTTTTTATACCAGTATGAGTGTCTAAATGTTTGCTTGTATATTTTCAACATGTGAGACTGGATAGGTCCATGGTGCATGTTTTTCTTCTTCACAATATAAACGCACATGTAAAACTGCGCCTGTAGCTGTTCCTGCAGTTTGTAGTGAGATTACTCAAAAGGATTTTACGTCCAAAGAGTATTGTTTGTGACTTGGCACTTCCCATAAATCTAGTGGTTTTCCTTCAGTGTATTTGATAAGTTACCCAGGACTTCTTTTGTACTAGGTTTGAGAAAAGCCCCATGCCTTATGATATATTTAGAATGTTTTCCGTGAAGTGAAGGAACCAAACTACCTTCCTTGTTACTGAAAGAAATGGATACGAAGAGGGCGCTGGGATAAATAGTGGTTTGTGTGAACCACCATTGTTCACAGCCGTACGCACAACTGAGGAAACTGGAGGTATCCCTTTAAGAGGTTGGAGTAACCAAAGGAAAATGTCAGATCTGACTGACCGAGCTTTAAAAGGGACACCACATACATACGGGATCGCAAACAGAAAGATAACCTATTGATCAGTTGTATTCACTAAATACTGGCTGTAGTGTCAATGGAGTGGTCACCACCAACAGGAAGAGCAGGGGAGGGGTGTCCAGAGCCCGACCCCTTCTGAACTGGTGCAAGGTGGTTTGCACCGTTCGGTGGGAGGGGGAGGGCATATAGGGAAGGGAAAAAAGCGGGAAGAGTTAGTTAGCGAAGGAGTTTGAGGTACGCAATAAATGCTCGTAAAGCACACACGTCTCTGCGTGTTTTATTTCGGTAGCGGCGCGTAAGCTGGAACGCGCGACGCTACATTTGGCGACGAGGATACCAGTGATCCCCGCGTGCCCCGAAGAAAAAGAGAAGCGGTCCACCCAATTTGCCTGCCCACAGACTCTGCAGCCCAGAGGGACGATTGACGCCTCCTCAGCGAGGCAACCCACCCTGCTGAGCCTCGCCGTCCGCGACGCTCGTTGTGAGAGGCAGACACGGACGTGTCAACACTACGCTGCTGCGAGCCGGAACCGACGCAGGTTACCGGCCGAAGGAGGCGCGGCCCGCGACCCCAAGAGGACACGCGCCTGCCACACGAATGCCTCCCTGCAAGCCCCAGACAGGAATTCAATCACCGGAGCACACCAGGTGAGACGCGTTGAGCTTTTCCGAACAATCGAGTGCTCCGCTGTGCAACTCTGCAATCCGGGCCACAGAGACAAAAAAAAAAAAGCCTGAAAGCTAGCCACAAACAACGAGCACCAGGCACCCGCTGCGCCGCTCTGCACTGAGGAAAATCAAAAAAAAAAAAGGATTTAAATTTAAGTAACTGCTATAGTCCCTCCACAGGCCAAAAAAAGAAAAAAAAAGAGGGGCTCAACTACTTTTTTCTTCACCCTCGTGAGTCCCCTGGTGCTCAACTGGCGGTGCACAAGGGACACTGGTGCATAAGCAGGAAAAAGAAACAAAAGACACTAAACACTCCCTGCAGCACACAGCTGGACAGTATGGCCGGAATACCTCCTATAGAGCCATTCCAAGTCACAGGTGCCCCCCCCACCCAGGCAGCTAAATGGAAAGTCTGGGTGGAGCGCCTAGAAACCTATTTCGAAGCTCTGGGCATACAAGCAGAGAGGAAGAGACCACTCCTTCTCCACATAGGGGGAGCGGACATACACCATATTTTCAAGACCGTCAACGAAGCCAGGCCTCACACATACGACACGCTAAAAGCAGCAATCACAGCGCATTTTGAACCACATGCAAATGCAGACTACGAAAGGTTCCTCCTGCGCCAGGCTCGACAGGTAACCGATGAGTCAGTAGATGTGTTCTTCACCAGACTCAAGGAACTAGCAAGCACCTGCACTCTGCCTGACGAGGACGATGAAGTCAGAGCACAATTCATCCAAGGTTGCTCGTCCTCCAAACTAAGAGAACGCATACTGCAAAAGCCCAACATGACGATGAAAGACATACTGACGCTAGGACGGTTGCAAGAGCTTGCGCGGGTTCGCGCAGCACACATGGAACAGCCTTTGACAGCCCAACCAAAAGCTGAAACAGCAAATGCGATTAAAAAGGAACACACACGCCGAAATGACACATACAAAGGCAAGCCCAACTGCAGAAAGTGCAAATGGTGAGGAGGACCAGCACCACACCCAACGACATGCCCAGCATGGGGGAAGATGTGCAGTGCTTGCGGGAAAATGAACCACTTCGCGAAGGTGTGTCGTTCAACCCCAAAACAGCCTACCACAGCCCCCAAAACAACAGTCAAAACGCTAAACACCGCTTGGGACCCGGATTCAGAGAGTGACACCGACAACGTATCTCATGTGGTATACATCATACACACAATAAGAGGCCGCCGGCTCCCTACTTGCAAGGTTGACATCCAAGGCACGCAGGTAGCAGCATTGGTAGACACCGGAGCATCAATAAACTTGATGGCCTCAGATGTATACGACACCTTACCAAAACCACGGCCACCACTAAAACCCACAAAGGTACAAGTATTCGCTTTCGGACACAGTCAACCTTTAAACATAGAAGGGACCTTCACCACTGAAGTCAGCCATGACACCACCACCAAACCTACGAAAATATACGTCTCAAAAGACGGGACAGGGTTCCTGTTAGGCTGCCAAACGGCCCAAGACCTCGAACTGGTACACTTCGCCTTCAGCATACACGCACAGGCGGTACTACAACTCACTCAAGAGTTCAAAACCCTATTTAACGGTATCGGGTGCCTCAGAGAGCCCCCTCATCGGCTCCATGTCGACGAGTCGGTAACCCCAACAGCGCTTCGACACCGCCGAGTCGCTTTCCACCTTCGCCCCAAAGTAGAGCAAGAATTACACGTGCTGGAACAAGCCGGGATCATCGAAAGGGTCACAGGACCCACACCGTGGGTGTCCCCGATCGTAGTGGCAAAAAAGCCCAAACAACCCGACGCGGTCAGAATCTGTGTGGATATGCGCCTACCGAACCTCGCAATAAAGAGAGAACGCCACCTCACACCCACAATCGACGACATCCTGAGCGAACTAACAGGGTTGTGTTGGTTCTCAAAAATGGACCTCCGATCTGGGTACCACCAGATCATGCTGCACCCGGAGTCGAGGCCCATCACCACTTTCTCCACTCACAACGGCCTGTGGCGCTACAAAAGACTGAACTTTGGCATATCCAGCGCCGCGGAAATTTTTCAACAGGTAATCAAAGACGTTCTGCATGGTCTCCCAGGAGTGCTAAACGTCAGTGATGACATTTTAGTCCACGCCCCGACCATTGAAATACACATGAAACGTTTGCGGGCTGTTTTCACACGGCTTCAAACAAAAGGGTTGACGCTCCACAAAAACAAATGTGAGTTTCTCAAGGAAGAAATGTCTTTTTTCGGCTACCGGTTCTCGAAGCAAGGAGTCGGACCGGATCCGCAGAAGGTCAAAGACATCCAGGAGGCACCAGCTCCGACGACAATCACAGGGGTTAGGAGCTTCCTGGGTATGGTCACGTATTGCGGAAGATTCATGAAAAATTTGGCCGACATCACGGGCCCCCTCAGAAAACTGACACAATCCGCACAACCATAGGTATGGGAGAACGAGCAAGAGACCGCATTCCAGGCCACCAAAGATGCACTCTCTGCCAACACCACCCTTGCGTTTTTTGACCCCCGACGACAGTCACAGCTCATTGTGGATGCAAGCCCCACAGGCCTAGGGGCAGTGTTGGGACAGAAACAAGACTGCGGCGAATGGGCCCCTATCGCGTTTGCAAGCCGTACACTCACGCCCACGGAACAAAGGTACTCCCAAATCGAAAGAGAAGCAATTGCCATTCACTGGGGGTGCCGACACTTCCACCTGTACCTGTATGGAAACTCATTCTCAGTAGTGACAGACCACAAGCCACTACTTCCGTTGTTCAAAGGGTCATCATCCAAACCACCACCACGAATTGAAAAATGGATCCTACAGTTACAGGAGTATGATTTCACGCTCACATATCAGCCAGGCACCAAAAACCCAGCAGATTTCCTGTCTCGGCACGCACGCCCAGCCACGCCGAAAGAAATCGAGGAAGCCAAAGACACAGAAGAGTACGTCAGGCTGATAGTTGAAAGAGCACGGCCGGCACCCATACCACTCCAAGAGGTAGTGGAAGCAACCAAACAGGACGAGTGTTTGCAACTAGCCATAGCAGCAACCCAAACAGGAGAATGGGGACCCCTCCAAAGACCAGACTCATTTCGCACGCCGCAAGCTCAAGCTCGTCTGCACGCACTGTTCAATGTGCGCCACGAGCTATCGGTAAGCCAAGAAGGCTGTCTACTCCGGGGGCTCCGTCTAGTTATACCAACCAGTCTCACCGAGAGAATAGTATATTTAGCACACAAAGTGCACCAAGGGGTGGTCAAGTCCAAAACCCGCATCAGGAACAAAGTCTGGTTTCCAGGCCTAGACAGACTAGTGGAAGACACAATCCAGAGGTGCATGGCCTGCCAAGCCAGTGGCAACCCTGACCCCCCGGCACCTGTCATGACGGAACAAGACCCAACGGCGCCATGGCAAAGAGTAAGCGCGGATTTTGGCCACCTGCCAGATGGCTCGCACATGCTAATCATGATAGACGATTTCTCACGGTATCCTGAAGTCGAAATTGTTAAGTCAACGTCTGCACAAGCGGTTATTCCCAAAGTGGAGAAGCTCATGGCCACTCATGGGTTTTTCGGCGAAATTCGCACAGACAATGGACCTCCGTTCAATAGCCGCGAGTGGGAGCAATTCCTGGAGTCAACAAACACCAAACACAGATGCATCACCCCCCGGTGGCCTCAAGCAAACGGTGAGGTGGAGAGGTTCGTGAGAACACTCAATAAAGTTATCAGGATAGCGGTGGCAGAAGCCAGAGACATAGAGAGAGCAATCTATGTGTTCTTAAGAGAATACAGAGTAACACCACATGCTACCACAGGAGTCACGCCCAGCCGACTCTGTTTTGGCAGAACAGTGATAGACGCCATCCCACATCACCCCTCCTGGGCAGTAGGCGCACAGCCACCGAGCAAATCAGCACCCAGACGGAGCGCCGCAAATGAGTATGCTTCCCGGAAACGAGGGGCCAAACGGACAACGTTGCGAGTAGGAGACACAGTGCTGGTAAAGGACCGCCACCCAGGGAGCAAGTTCCGATTACCGTTCGAAGTTAAACCATGGACGGTGGCTACCATGAAAGGCACGATGGTCACGGCCCAGAGAGGCCAAGAGAAGGTAACCAGGAACGTAGCCTTCTTCAAGCGTTTAGCTCCACAGACACACAGCAGAGAAGGCACAAAATGCCCGGAGACAAGTTTGGAGTCTGACACAGATCCAAATGATTGGGGCGATACATTAGATGAACCACGACTTGAGCAAGAGCAACCAAGAAACGAACCAACAACAGAGATAAGGCAAGCACAGGCAACAGAGGTAGACACACCTGGACCGGACAAAGGAGGACCCCAAACATCAGGGCGGTCGGGCACGGTGAGGTACTCACTACGGCACAACCCTGGGCCTTCACGGAGATATGCGGATTTTGCATGCGAGAGAACAGTCCATCGTATGTCACCCCAACCTGAGCATCATGGACTAGTCGTATGAGGTGACTTTGGGAGCTATTTGGAGCCAACCACGTTTCAGTTTGTTTAAATATTTTAAATCGTTTTCCGTCCCCCGTTGGGGAGGGATGTAGTGTCGACGGAGTGGTCACCACCAACAGGAAGAGCAGGGGAGGGGTGTCCAGAGCCGGACCCCTTCTGAACTGGTGCAAGGTGGTTTGCACCGTTCGGTGGGAGGGGGAGGGCATATAGGGAAGGGAAAAAAAGCGGGAAGAGTTAGTTAGCGACGGAGTTTGAGGTACGCAATAAATGCTCGTAAAGCACACACGTCTCTGCGTGTTTTATTTCGGTAGCCGCGCGTAAGCTGGAACGCGCGACGCTACACTGGCAATCGGACTTTGTGTGTATTAGGAAGAGGTGTTGCAATTTGTAATTTCAGCTTCAAACCTAGTCTTATGATTGTTCGTCTGTAACACTGTCATGTATTGTCACACCTAAAATGCACAAGAGGAGAGGTGTAATATCCATAAATAGATAGGTTTACCCCAAGCAAGGTTCTGTCTGTACAGTTTCCCTTGTCTGGTTAAATTTAAATAAACAAAGGACGTTACACTTACAATACTAACGCGAACAACTGCTTATTGTACGGGCACTGAACATATTATGATGTCCTTTGATGTATTTGCTCATCAGGCTAATAGGTAACCAAAATGTGATACCGATTGTAAGATTTTCGGGACAACAAAATGTGCAGGTACTACCTTTAAATGACGTAACTAAATCGTGTGAATATTTAAAATCCTATAACAGCACACGCATGTATGAAGTATCGTTTGGTGTTTAAAGGATTCAAGTTGAATTAGCCTAAGTACATTGTTTAGAGTAAAAACCCATCTCTTGTGTAACATTGCAGTGCCGCTGAGTAATAACAATGTTACCACGAGACTGGCTGTCAGGGGCTTCATGAAGCACCTCTAGGTGTTGGGCTCAGAGGTAGTAAGTAGCCATAATGGAAAAGAAAAATGCATGAGTGCTCTAGTTCAGTTTATTTCTACGATTATAGGGTAATAAGGCTGAGTAGGTATGATACCTGGAAGAGGCCTAGACATCACTGTGGCTGCTACTACCCAATCGTATCTGTATTGACACTGAAGCATGCGCCTTTCGGAATTCACATCACTCTGCCTGTTATTACAATGTCAGATGGAAAAGTGACTAGGGCACTGAACCTCATTTTTATTGGTAACAGGCCGACTTTCACTCCTTGTATCATATGTTATATGAATATCTGTTATGTCATAAAAGTATCCTTCTAGGGTTTTATGAGTTGTTTTTTTTTAAGAAAGGTTGCATGTCAACCGACCCTTAAAGTGACTTTATGGTACCCATGTGTCTGAGGTTCAGCTTCTGTTAGTATTATTTGAAAGTGAACTTCAACAGAATTATTTTAAAATGTGAAATACGTGTGATCAGTCAAGATTTTGCCATTTAAGTTTCTGGTGCATTGTTTGGCAAACAATAAACGTGCATTCCTTAGAACTCGGCCGCATTTTAGAAGAAAATCTCAGGCTATGAATGTTACATGGCATCACTGCAATGTTGACCTACGCGACAGCCAAATTATCCCCTAAATGTAGCCATGAGTTATTCACGCAAATCTGTTTTTATCAGAATGAATGCAGGCAACCGCGGCATTGGCAATATTTTAGAAAGGCAACCACACATTTTGTGATATAAAGGGCTCACTTACTTTTAAAAACGCATATTTTTGAACTAGAATTGTGTTCAGTTTGTTTGCAATATGCTTTTGACCTCTGTGATACGCCAATCGTTTCTAAAGTGCCCCCCAACTTATATATTTAGCATGTGCTGTATTTTACTTCATGATAATAGACATTGCAACGTAGTGCATACTCACTTGACTATCAGAACTCTAACATGGTTTTGCAATGTATGGAGTAGTGTTGTAAAAGCAAACTATTTAAAAAAAGCGAAGGACTTTATTGTGAATTAAGTAACATATTTACTCCTATATGTTGACTCGTGGATTTGGAGTAAATTATTAGGTTTTGGGAATTAACAGTGGACTAAGGCAGTACTTCAAAAAAGGTGTCTCAATCACAGTCTAAGGAGTAGTTTTCTCATTCTTTTGTAAATTCCAAGTTCTTCCCATGCAATCCTTTGTCGCATGCACAAATGTTAGGTGTATATTTACACATGCATCATTATTTTTCAATAGTGCAATCGCACTTTAAAAGTTATTACTATTATTTTTTTCTCTATGGGGATATGCTTTCCCCTAAAACTTCCACCAATATTATGAACGGTGGGATTTTTAAATTGTGACAGCTACCCTAAGGGGTGTCCCAGCGCTGAACAAAGATGAATGCACCCCTCACCTCGTAGGCTAATGAGATGCAAATTAGGCGCGTTTTTAAAGCTTTCTTGAATATTCTCTCATTGTTAATGCAACACAGTTCAATGGGAGGAGACTCCGCCCCTTTTTCACAAGTACTAAGAAGCAGCAACTGCCCATCCTGGAGTGACTATATTTATGCTCGGTTTGCGCTGAATTAGCGTCATTTTCTTTGCGCTAATTCAGTGAAAACCTAACTCAATATTTATACTTCGGAGGTAGACACGTCTAGTGCCAAAGTTATGGAGTTTACATCATTTTCTGGAGGGGAAAACCTACCTTGCATCAATGAGATGCAAGTTAGGTGTTCCCGTCCGGCAAGGATGATATGGCATTTGCGCCATTTTTATCCCCCATGCTAAAATCCAGGACGGGGTTATGGGGGCCTTAAATAATGGTGCTGAGGTTGCTTATCGCCATTATTTAGCGCCTGGATCTGGGCAGCCATAATGGGACCTGTAGGCATATTTCCATGATCGGAGACAATGGAAATTGCCCACAGGTGCCCTTCCCTGGCCCCAGGGACACCCCCACCAACCCCCACCCACACCAGGAGGACACCTAAGGATGGGGGACCCATCCCAGGTAAGTCCAGGTGAGTATTTTTATTTATTTTTTACCCCAACACCGCTCAGGGGCCCTGACTTGGGGACCCCTGCACAGTACTGGCCCCAATGGCCATGCCCAGAGGACATTTGTCCCCTGGGCATGGCCTTTGGGGTGGTGGGCATGGCTCCTGTCTTTACGAAGACAGGTGCCATGTCCATGGGGATTGTGCACCAGAAAATGGCGCTACACTGCTTAGAGGCAATGTTTTTGCATCTCGATAGTGTACTGCATAATTTGACGCACAAGCCCCGGTTCCCCCTACGCTTCCCCAACCCTGTTAGTGTCCTTTCCAAGGACGCTAACAGGGCATTAGCACTGGCTAGTGCCATTCCATAAATATGGCGCCTGGCCGGCGTCTTGGAATGGCGCTAGCTGGCGCTACACTTTTTGACACAAACCTGCGCTAATGCAAGTTTGCGTCCAAAAGTATAAATATGGGCTTAAGTGTCTGAAACGGCAACGATAAAAAAAATCAGAAATTTCTGGATTGTTAAAAATGAGCAATCTGGTCAAAAAAAGTTAGGCCCCACTTTTAAAAAGCCTGATAATCCAGAAGAAAGGACTAATAATATCCGTGTTTTTACTGACAGCCAATAGAATGATTTGAGATGGTGTGCTCCAGAAACTTGTTTCGGAATGTTCAAAAGAAGTTGTGCAGCAGTGTTTTGAACAGTTTGCAGCTGGCTGATTAGTTTGTCAGGATAAGCCAGAATAAAGGCTATTGGTGTAACTCAGCTTAGAAGTAATCATGGCATGGATCACCATTTTACATGTCGCTCATGGGAGAAAATATAGCATTTTTTGAGTGAACAGAGCACAGCGGCACACGTTTCGACCACAGACAAAACTTGCAATCCGAAGTGCAGTTTATTGTCGAATTTGACACCCAGATTTCTTGCCACCATGGCAGACAGTAAAAGGAGGGGCAGCTCTTCAGACCAACAGTTTGGAAACCAGTTTTCCTTGGCGTGGCATAAAGTAGAATTTCGGTTTTATCCGAATTGCATTGAATGAGGCTATCTCGCATTCAGTCTAGAACTTCAGACATTCACTCAGGTTTTAAAAAATTCTAGTGTAGTGAACGGTGCTGAATTATGGAAAGAATCAGCAGGGTGCTTTCTGCATATGGGATGATCTTAAAGCCGGAGGACTCAACCAGCAAGGCTAAGGGAGCCATACAGATGGTAAAACAGACTTGGGCTTATTGAGGACCCCAGCAGCACCCCAAAGTGGAGATGTTTCATGACTTAAGTGTTAGGAGCGAGCCACCTCCACCTCATCTCTGTCTTCCAAGAAGGAACTGCTACAGTTCAAAGTGAGGCCAGACATGCTTACACTTGCCAGCCCCTGCAGAAGGATAGTATGGGACATTGTACTGAACGCTGCCGACAAATCGAAAAGGATGAGGGCAGAGTTCTTACCTTGGTTCAGTCTGATAATGATAGCATCCAACACTTCCAGCAAAGCTGTCTTGGTACTGTGTCGTAGTCTGAAACTGGACTGGAAAGGATGTAGTAAGTTGCTGCCTTCTAAATATACAAACAGTTGAGTATTAACCATTTTTTTAAAAATGCTAGTCCCTGTCACCAATTAGATAGAATTGATGTGTCGGTGGGCGTGTTTCTTCAGAAGGGGAACCACCTCTGCCTTCTTCCACAGTAGGGGCACCTCTGCTGCTTCTAAGGAGTTATGAAAGAGCTAATTGAGGACTGGCTCGGTAGCGTTTGCTGGCCTTTCCAAGATCAGAGGCAGGCACGAATCACCTGGACAGCCTGACTAGCAGGCCTGAAGATCCTGCACATTTTGGTCCATGGAAATGGAGCTGAATTTTTGCAAGGAGTAGATTGACTGAGAGATGAAAGATGGTGGTGCCATCAGCCACCCTGCTTCCTGACTCACCAGCAGTGGTATAAAGCCTGCCTGAACTTTTTAAATCTATTCTTCAGTAAAAGGAAGAGAGCTTTTAACAGAGCTCAGCCAAAGCCAGAATAACAGGATTACAAGTTTAGAATGTTAGAAAGATTGAGCAATGCTACATATTTCATGTGCAACATTCTTTGCTAACTCGATCCTTTGTGAATAGTAAGAAGACTAAGCTACTTTGATAATTTTGTAACTATTGTTTACACACCAATCTGTAAACTAGTAGATTCCAATTTACGTTCTAGCTAGTTTCACCCTTTTCTATCGTTAAAGGGTTCCAGGGAAAGCCAGAGGGCCAAATAGCTGGAAGCAAGTACACCTGTGGCAGACCCCAACCATGATTTGACCACTTCTATATGAGTATCCATAACACCTAAGAGACTTGGGACTGTCTCTGACAAAATATCATAAAATCTAGTGGGATCTACTTTACTCCAGGCTCAGGTCCTCCTATTTCTATCATCTGTGGGCCTCCAATAGGTGAACTCCCAGATACGCAGCAAAACTTTAGAAGGAAGTTGTCTGATCAAGTCAGCTCCATATGTGTCTACAGAGAGCGCCGTATTATAAAAAGTCAGTTCGAGGTTGTGACCAGCCTGATGGGCTTGAGCCATAACATACTGATGTAGACTGTGCAAGTTTCTAGCAAGGACAGACCAGTTTGTCATTTCCACTATGGATATGCAAGTTAAAATCCCCTATAATAGTAACGTTTGAGTATTCCAAACAGAATGGGGAAATAGCCTCATCAAAACAATTTATCAATTCTGCCGCATAGCTTAGAGGGTGATAGATAAGCGCTCCTGAGAAGGACACCTTTGTGAAAGGGAGATACAGAAGCCCAAATTCTCTGCTTCTTACAATTTATCCAACTGAAAGTGGTAGCATTGCAAGGTATTGCACAGAATAATGGCAATCCCACTCTCAACCTTATCCTCTCTGTCTTGGGGAGGAATTAAATAACCTGGTGGTAACACTGATGCTATATCTGGGTTGGAAGACCTTTTTAACCAAGTTTTGGTTAAAAACAGAAAACACTTGAGAGTCTTAGAGTAAATAAAACATGTGTGAACCATGTTTATGAAAGAGAGAGTACATTCACCAAACAAGCCTTTAGCATCACACCCAAATGCTGTGTTGACTATTGATGACTGAACCTACTGAGTGAGTCCTCCTTCCTGACACTCAATTTGGCCATGTGTAGCCCAGCACTTGTCTAATTGAAATGGCAGGGTTGTGTGAGAAGTGAAGTGAGAGAAGTACCTCCACATCCTTCCCCCAAATGTTTTACACAATTGTAACCTACAGGTTTAAATTTCACGAACTCCTCTGGAGAATACCACAGTCTGCTACTCAGGTCTGGCTCAAAAAAGGCACCATGGCTGGTGCTAGCTGCAAAATGGAAGTGGATGGGCGAAACAGGCTTACTGTTGGCATGCCTTCAACCTGTCAGCAGTACACCTGCCTTGCACATCCATGCCATGGTGAGCCTCAAGAAATGCATGGGGATATGCCATGTTTGGCCACTAGAGAGTGAAACTAGAAAAAAAAAAATGGAACCCTAAAGATTAGAAATGACGACTAAAGGAACACGCTCTCCACACAAAAAGAGACGAGGATCAAAAAATAATCTCAAGTTTAAATGCTCCATTCTCAAATTAAGTGGCAAAGTGCAACATATAATTGGGCATTGTGCTTTGAAAGTCTTAACTCCCAAGAAAATTAATAAAAAGTGTTAAAGTAAGTGTACTACACCTCAATCTTGTTCTTTGCAGTGTGTCTGCATTGCATTCTGCCTTAAGTAGTGCATGGGATATGGCTTCCTTGGTCACTAGAGCATGCAGACAGAAAACACTGGCTCCTCTAGATGGCCCTAAGGAGTAGAAATGGGCAACTATGGAACCACACTCTGTCAACAAAGTGAAACACTGACCAAAGAGAGATCTCAAGTTTAAAACCTTAGTTCAGGAAGAAAGTGCCAGTGTGCAACAAGAAATCAAGTCTTGTGCTCTCTTTGACTCCCCCACTCGCTTTCTGCTCCTTTTCTGCTCACGTTTCTGCATTTTCTGCTTCTTTTCTGCCCATCCTTCTGCATTTTCCACTCCTTTTCTGCTCATTTTTCTGCACTTTCTACCTCTTACCTGCTTGTTCTTCTGTTTTTTCTGCTCCTCATCTGGTCGTTTTTTTTGTGCATTTTCCACTCCTTTTCTGTAAATTTTTCTGCCTTGTCTGCTCCTTTTCTGCAACTCTATTTTGCCTTTTCCTTTCTTCCATCTTACTGCAGCTTCTCTCTTCCCTCTGTTTCCCTTCTCCCCCCGTTTCCTTCCTCCCACCAACCCTCCCCCAGGACCTACTTAATGGAGGCTGCAGTGTGGCTGCACCACACCAAAGGCAAGACCCCTGGCCCTCTCGCCACCTACCGCTACACCGCCAAGGAGCCCTAGCCCTGGATACCGAAACAACATCTGCTACAAATCCTCCCTTCGATCTCCCAAAGGAACTTTCACCTCCCGCCATTGCTGCTTCTCCTGCATCGTGGGTCCACCAACCTGCACTGGATCCCTCGCCACTTCCGCTCAGAAAACAAGTAACAACCCGGAACCACTCCAATTGCACCCTACTCAATGCCAGACCCCTCTGCAAGCATGTCACGGAAATCTAGGACACCATCACCACCCTCTCCCCTGACATTCTCTTTAGCACTGACACATGGCTCAACCCCACCTCGAACCCCGACATCGCCACCACAACACCCAATGGCTACAAGATGATACACAGTGACTGCACCAACAAGCAGAGTGGGGGCATTGCCATCATCTTCATGGAATCCATCCGATGCATTGTCACCAACAACAACCCAACACCTGCCATGGAACAACTTAACTTCCAGCTATGGACTGACACCAAGACCACGATAAAAGGCACCCTCCTGTACATACCCCTGGCACCCTAACTGGCTTTCTGCAACACCATCTCCAACCTCATCACTCCCCTAGCCATCGACTCCCACCACTACGTCCTCCTAGGTGACCTAAATTTCCATGTTGACAGTGCCAACTCCACCTCCCTCCTGTAAAACTTGAACAACATTGGCCTCACCCAACTGGTCACCAAACCCACACACAAAGCTGGACACACACACAACTCAATTTTCACCTCCAACAAAAGAACTAAATTCAGCCACGTCACAGAACTCACCTGGACCAACCATGCCTTCATTCACTTCACCCTCTACGACACTCAGTACACCAACCCCAAGCATCACAGCTCCTCCCACCGCAGCTGTGTCAAGGTAACATAGACACATTGGACTCAGGCCCTCAGCGCCACCCAACCCGAAGCTTAGACCTCAACCAGGCAGTCCGGAACATCTCCTCTTGAATCACCAGATGCAGCTACAGAGTCCCCCCAATGAAACCAGCAAACACCAACAAAACCGCCCATCTGGGACACCCCAGAGTTCAGAATCACCAAACATAGCTGGTGCTGACTCGAGTAACAATGGGACGCCACAAGGAACCCCTCTAACAGAACCACTTACAATGCTGCCCTCAGCAACTACCACCAACTCATCAAGAAAGCCAAGAGAACAGCCATCACAGCCCGCATCAACACAGCAGCCATGAAAGAACTCTTAAAAATAGTCAAGGAATTCTCCAATCCAGCAGCCAAAGAGAACACCATTCACCCCTCATAAGAACTCTTTGAAACCCTCTCAGACTACTTACACAACAAGGTTGCCACCATCTACAACAACTTCAACCCCAACCCATGGCTCTCAACCTCAGAAAGCTCGACCAACCACCACACACCAGCGGAATGATCACCAGTTGGTACCAGATCACACATCAGACCACCACAGCCATCATGTCATTCATACACTCCAGGGCACCCACCAACCCCTGCCCCCACTGTCTTTTCAACCTCTGAACTGACACTATCAGCACAGAACTCACTAGCACTGTCAACAGCTCCATCACCACTACAGCGTTCCCTGACAATTAGAACCAGGCAGAGGTCATACCCCTCCTGAGAAACACTCCTCCGACCCCAGCAAACTCAGAAATTGCCAACTGATTTCACTGCTCCCCTACCTGGCCAAAGCACTCGAAAATGCCATCAACAACCAGCTTACTGAGTCCTGAAACAAAATCATCTACTTGACGCCTCCCAATCAGGATTCCATGCCAACCACAGCACTGAGGCCGCCCAGGATCGCTGCCCCAGATGACAGCAGAACCTTCCTTAGAAGCTGGGAGACAATGGCCTTCACCCTTCTCGACCTCTCTGCTGCTTTCAACACTATTTCCCACCACAGCCTCAACAACAGGCTCCACAATCTCGGCATTCAGCAAAACACCCTCAGGTGGATCACCTCCTCCCTTACAGGATGAAGGCAAAGCATCCGGCTGCCTCCCTTCACCTCCGAACCCAAGGACATCATATGCGGCGTACCCCAAGGATCATCCTTCAGCCCCACCTTCTTCAACACCTCCATGACCCCCTTCACAGACATTGCCAGATCCCACAGCCCCAACATAATCTCTTTTGCAGATGACACTCATCTCATCCTCTAGTTCACCAAAGACCCCTTGACCACCAGAAGCAACTTCTGCAATGCTGTGGCCAACATAGCCAGCTGGTTGAAAGACAACTACCTTAAACTCAACTCCGACAAGACAGAAGTTCTGATTTTCGGGAAGGACACCTCCATATGGGACCACAGCTGGTGGCCAAACGCCCATACCCACAGACCATGAAAGCAACCTAGGCATTATCCTCAACTGAGAACTGACCATGAATTGACAAATCATTGCAGTCACCTAGTCCTGCTTCCACACCCTTCTCACACCCCGCAGAATCTTCAGATGGTTCCCAGTTAACTCCAGAAAAGACTGTCACTCAGTTTCTCAGGCCCTCGTCACCAGCTGCTTTGACTACGGCAATGCTCCCCACACCAGCATCTCCACCCAGCTCCACAGAATACTCCAGACCCTACAGAATGCTGCAGCCAGACTCATCCTTGACCTCCCCAAATGGACGCACATCACTCTCTCCTCAGAAACCTCCACTGCCTCCCCATCCAGAAAAGATGCGAGTTCAAGATCCTCATGCACACCTACAAAACTCTGCATAGTCAGGGACTGGCCTACATCAAACATCGACTGAACTTTTACCTACCTGCAAAACACCTGCGCTTCACTTCACTAGCCTGTGCACACACCTCCTGCTTCATTCACACCCACAGCAGGGATTGCTCCTTCTACATCGAAAATTAATGAAAAGCCTTATTCTATTTTGGTGTTCCCTTACTCTTCCCATCTTAGTAGATGAGACTGGATTCATACAGTTGACAACAGTAAGCACCTGGCTATATCATGGTCGAAATGTGCTTTACAAATGTTTGTGAATTTTCACTTAAAAAACAAACCATTTGGACACTAAAGTGCAACCTAGGTATAAAAACAACTTTAGGAATCTGGGCTAATAGTGACATTGAGAGTTTGATGATGCTACTATGGCCTGTGAAATTATTTTGCAGGTAGTGAAAAATAATAGAAAGGTAAATATTCAAATGTACATTTGCATGTAACCTACTGATGATAGCTCTCCTTTGTACAGTATTCAGAAGTAAGAAATGCGAAATAACAGGTGTCCCTCTGGTGATATCTGTAAATCCTCTCAAAGTTGGAAATCAATAGACATATTTTCAGCTTTCATAAAGTTATCTTGTAAATTAGTCTTTTGTCAGAAAACAGTTAATATCAAGGTTATTCCCTGGTCATATTCACCACAGTACGGTGATAATCAACAACTGCATTTAGCAATTAAATACTTGCTTTCCAACAACGCTAATAAAAGCTAGTATAAAATTACCTAATCAACAACATATCCATGCATATTTCATACTCAAGCAATTTCAAGTGAAGTTAGAAATGTCATTCATATTACTAGACTGCAATTTAAACATTGCAGACCTAAAATCTAAGTGTAATATGCTGAAAATGTGTTTGCCTTTTCAAAGAGACTTTAACACATTTATACATTTTCATATAAAGCTTTCTAACACTAATTTTGAGTCTGAGGACTCACTTGATATCCCCCACCTCCGAGTAAAAAAATGAAAACTATAGGAGACATAACCAAGAGGAACAAAGAGTTGGTAATTAGAATACTGATTGACCCATGAAACAGCAAATCATGTACCTTTCAGGATCTGTTCTGTACTAAATGGGTTCACTTATACTCAATGTGGGTCATAAAGAAAACTGTGCTTTTCCAAAAAAATATTCATTGATTTAAAATGTGACCTATTGTATCTCTTAATTGTAAATGAACTCAGACATATAAGCTGGACAGTGGGGAAGTGGGAATTGTAAGAAGACAGGAAAAGAACACTCTAGCCATAACACCCAATTTAGAGGTTGGGTGCCTATTTCTTATCCACCATTGAGGCGATGTTGCTCCTTCACAAAAGAGGCAATGAAAAACACACCAAACGTTAGGTAGTCTAGCAAAGCACAAGACACATCTCTCCAAGAAAGTAGCGATATCTGCCAAGGAATACGACAATTTGGTAGAAAACCTGCCATTGACAGAAACTCATGACAGTAATTAAGGCAGCATGGGTGGACAAGGGAGATGTACCCCCAGCACGAGGGAATGTTATCAATGGCCATAGCATAATAAGGCTGCATTTGCCATTATTTTGAGACCACTATACTCCTTGTCAGTGAAAGTCCACTAATACTTGATGATGGGCCTTTACAGAGACAATTTGACCTGTTATGATAGAAGATCAGCCACCCAGATGGCTGAACTGCCACCTTGTATGGCATAGTTACCTCTGCACATTTATAGGCCATATGTCATAGTCAAAAAAGTTCTGTTGGTAGCAAGTCTCCACTGCACCACTCTACACATCTTGAATATATTGTTATTCTTTTTCATTCTTGCTCCACTTTAAATGATGACCTGTCTTTGCATGCTAGGGCCAAAGGGAAGGCCGTTCCTTTGTTACCGGTATGGGGAAGTAATTTGTTTAATGAGCAGTGTGTCTTTTGTCAATACTTGGTGTTGTATCTTGAGAGTATATTTGATGAAACATTTTTGGATCCTGAAAGACTCTGTAGAATGATGATGTAAGTTTCAGAACATGGTGAAGTGAATGCAGGTTCAGAATATTGAATTTGTGGTTTCATGCTGAAGAATAAAGATGTGTTAGACATAGCCCCATGTGTACTGTATTCATTGGTGAGTGCCCAGGCTGGGGGGGCACTACAACTGACAACGAGATGGGGGATAAGCAACCCAATGATCGACAGTGTCCTCCCAGAGAGTTTGCCGTGGTCCAAGAAAACTGCTTGTCCGTGCCACGTGTGCCTTCTTAAAAGTGCTGAATCAACAGTTGGCGTATGAAGTCAAAGCACAACTCCAACCGGTGCGAAGCATTTGTACATGAAGAAAGCTTCACTGAGAAGTCTACGCATTATTGATCAAGAACCTACTGGCAAGGCCATACAGAAAGGTACCATGCTATTACACAATATAAAGCTATTCAGCAAACTGAACGCTACTGCTGAAGGCGAATACAACCACGTTTTGAAAGTGCAGCACTGCGAGGCAGAGATCAACCAGGTGTCCAAAAAATGCAAAACACAGCAATTCATAAACAAGAGCAGGTTATCTGCTTACCAGAAATGATTAAAGAGATTCATCCTACAGCAGCACTGGGAAGTGACTCTAGAAGAAGCACAGGGGTTGTGCTTACAGAGCTGTCCAAAACTTGAAGCAGCACACCACTAAAGCTGCTTGGTCCCAGCTCAGCACAACCCTAGAAGTCTCCAGAAGGTGAAGGGCCCCAATGGAGACCAAGGAGGCCACAGCTCCATAGACTGTTAAAGACAATCCAGAGGCTAGCACAATGTGAGGCTTCAGAGATGGTGTGCATAAACCAATTCACCAAGATTACCAGGTGGAGTCAGAGAGAGCTACAGCCACAGTGTTAGTCAATCCTGTGAACAGTTACAATGCTGCTGCTTTTCTGAAACCACCCCCATCACCACCCTTCGATACTTCTAAAACTCAGAATATTGGCGGTAGGTTGACTGCTTGGATCGAGACATTTGATAATTTGATTGATGCACTGAAAGGAACAGAAAGTAAAAAGATGATCAAATACCCCAAGAATCTTGCTGGTGATGGTGTAAAGGAAGTCATAAAGAAAATGCTGTGAACTGATGAAGTTGCTTACTGTCAAATTATAGAAACCTTGAATCTCAAGTACAATCCTGTGCTATATGTAGATTGTGAAAGGTACATTTTCAGTCAAGAACAACAAAGAATTTCTGAAAAAACATAGATGAATTTGTGGAGAGATTGGATATTCTCATAAAACACTGCAGATTCAAAGAGTTTAACGATGAAGAAGCAATACGTCTCAGAATTCTTGATGGATGCCTGTCAGATTAATTCAGACGACAAATGCTGATAGAAACCCCTGGTCTGGAGTGAGTTCTCAAGCTGCCAAAGCTGAAGAGAATGCTGATCAACAAGCTGCTGAAATTGAGGCCTGAGGTGCCCCAAGTGAGTCAGTCATAAATTTGAAAGCAAGCAGAAACAAAAAGCTGAAGAACACAAGGTGATGTCTCCATGGAAAAATAAGTTGTGTTTCAGATGTGGATTGCCATTTCCACACAAAGGTAAAAGCCCTGCCAACAGGCAGATATGCGAAGGCTGTGGTAAACCGAACCATTATGTGATGGTTTGCAAGGTGAGAGAAAAAAGTAAAAGTGCCACAGCAACAAGACAAAATGGTTGACCAAATGTTCTAGAAGGGACGTTTCACATGCGCCCACAAAGCCAAGTGGCACTGTCAGTTGAGACAAATCAACACCCAACGAAGTTGATCATCATCTAAGTCATCGCCGAAAAGTTTGTCAGTATCAGTGTTGAGTGAATATGAAGAAGATGATTGTGCAATGTCAATGGTTACTTCAGAGAACTGTACACACATTGGGCTTGCCGCATTTGAAGAGAAATGCCAGTCAATGAAAAGCCAACATGAGGAGGCACCCAAGTCATTAAAACATTGTCCACAGATTACACTGAAAATAAATGGTTGTGCAATACTTTTTATCATCATCAGCGGTGCATCACTAAATATTTTGCCTGAGGACAAATATAATGAATTATCTCCATTACCATGACTAACACCATCAAAACCAAAAATATACACATGGGCTGCATCAACGCCTTTGAAAAGTAAGGGTTTATTCGTAGTGACAATGCAAGCATGCATTCACGTACTTCAAGGTACAGCATCAAGTGCTTATCTACTCAATTTCAGCACAGTTCCTATCATGGGACTGAGATCAGTGAACTACAAAATGAATGCTCATCACAAAATAGTAAGTCAATTCTCTTCATTATTATATGGTGTAGGAAAACATAAGACTATGAAAGTACAGTTGCATATAAATAATGGTGTTCGTTCTGTTGCCCAAAGTCACAGAAGAATTGCATTACAATTACAAGAAGCTGTTGAAGGGCAACTTGAATCATTACTTAAGCATGATATCATTGAGCGTTCTACTGGTTCGACAAAATGTGTTTCTCCCATATTGGTAGTACTCAAAAAGGACAGTGAAAGAGCTGTACGCATCTGCAATGAAATGCATCAAGTGAACAAGGTGCAAAAGTCTTCTCTCGCCTTGATGTAATTAAAGGATATCATCAGTTGGAACTCAAGGGGAACTGCAGGTACATTCCAACTTTTTTTACACATATTGGTCTGTTCCAATATAAAAGACTACGTCATGGTGTGTTATCAGGTGCCAAGACTTTTCAAGATGTCAATAGACATATCATACAACTAAGGGTGGGCAGAACTTGTAGAGTTGCATTCTGCAGAATTCCGCAGAGCTAAACAAACACTTGGTGAACAACATGGGTGAGGACTCAGAGGAGGGCAGGGCTGCTAGTGCCAGCTTGCTGTGCTTACAGTGCCAGCCACAGTCCACTACCCTGCCCCCCCACCTGCACTGAGACTTTCAGCTGTGTTGGGTCTCTTCTGGGATTTATAGTTTCCAGAGAGGTTTTCTCTGTTGCTCCACATTATAAGAACACCACTTTTTAACTACCTAAACCAGTATGCAAAAACCACATAATGACAGTCCATGCAAGCCTAATTGTTTTAATGCAAGCAAAATAAACCAAAGGTAGTAGTGGTATACTCAACCTCACATCCTTGTAGAGTCAAATAGTACGATTAACATTAGTACAGTTCGAGCTTGGTGCTGAAAGGTTAACTATGCCCTCCTGCCCCAGGGCATCCAAACATGTACTAAGCCAGAGTACATATCATGAACAACAATCCAGCGAGACTACAGCACTCAATGAAACTTTATATGATGTTTCCAGAAAGGAAAAGTCACGTAGCTCTCAGTCCATGTTAACTTTATTGATAGATGGATGTCTAAATTTTCTTGCAGAGTTGCTCAACATCAACTAGTGCGACATGCTTTGTCAAGTTGTACATAAACAGCTTAATAATCATATTAGGTGTCATTGAGTGCTGTGGTCTCGCTGGATTGTTAATTGTTATATTATTCAATTGTTTAGAGGCTGACTGTGCATCCAGAATCAGTGGAAATATGATGATAGAAAAGCTCAGAACCCCCTCTTTGACGTATCGGACTTTTCAAAGTCAGACCCACCTTTTTTGATATAGCGATTTTTCAATCCACCCATTGCTCTACATTTCCCACAAATCTCCTCCCACTCCGTTACCTTGCAATGTTCCTTCTCCTGCTGTTTGAATAACCCGCTCTGAGTCTGAGAACGGGAAGTATTCTGAAAGAACTTGTATGACCCCTCGAGTGCACAAGCGTTCTGAAGGGACAGGGCGTGAATTTTTGGATTTCCAGCTATAAAACAGTGCTGATTTGAATGAATTCCTCTGGTGGTGCAGAGATTAAGAATTCCGTGTTACAAGAGTAACACGAAATTACTAAATTACCCCAGCTCCGCTGGCAGAATTAAAAATTCCACCCAGCCCTACATACAACCTGTTGTAAATGCTTTCAAATATAGCGATTACATATTGGTTTTCTGAGCTACACAGAAATACAAATGACAGAGCGTTAAGGCAAATTTGTTGTTTACTGCAGGTTTAATGCTAAATGTTGAGAAATGTGAATTCACCAAAACAAAGCTAAAGTTCTTTGACCATATCATTTCTGATGGGGGCATGACACCCAACCCAGCTGAGGTACAGGGGTTGCAACTGCCAGCCCCTACCACAGGATTTCTCAACATCAGCATTCATTCCTTGGCATGGCCAGTTACTGTTCAAGATATATTCAACACTTTGCCACTGTGAGTGCTTCATTGAGAGAGTTGATGAAAAAGAATGTTTCAATGAACATGCATGTGAGCAAAGTTTTAAGAGAAATAAACAAGCTATTAAAAATGCTACTGAAATGGCATACTTTGATCCAAAGCTACATAATAAAGTTGTTGTTGACGGTGGCCCTGTCAGGTTAGGTGCTATTGCACAACACAGCGGACAGCAAAATACTTGAAGACATATTGTGGCCTATGCAAATAAAAGTTTGTCCCAGACTAAACATGCTTATTCACAACCTGAAGAAGAAAGTTTAGCAGTGGTGTGGGCTTGTGAATATTTCCATGTTTTCCTGTGCTGAAGACCTTTCAAGCTTGTGACAGATCATCAAGCATTGCTGACTATCTTTGGCAATCCAAGAGCCAAGATGCCAGGGGGCAATGTAGGTAAGAGGCAGGACATGTGCCTATGTGTTTTACACGTCCTGGTAGTGAAAAACCTCTAACTTCATTTTCCACTACTGTGAGGTCTGTTCCTTTTATAGACTAGCATTAGGACTGCCCTCGTCTACTTTTTGAATGGTAGATTCTGATATGAAAGGGGTAACCAGGTCATATTTAGTATAGGCAGGATAGTAATGGAAAATCCTGCTTATTGGTAAGGATGGATTTTACATTACTATTTTAAAAATTCCACTTTTAGAAAGTGAGCATTTTTCTGCACTTAAAACCCATCTGTGCCTTGCAGCTTGTCTCCCAATCAACGTCTGGGTTGGGCTGGTTGACAGCTCCCTTGTGCATTTCACTCAGACAACCACAAACACAGGACATTCAGTCACATCTGCACTCATGTGCATATTGAATGGGTCCTCCTGGGCTGGAAAGGTGGAGGGCCTGACACTTACATTAGAATAGACAGTGACCTGCCTTCACACAATGGACTGCCAAACCCCCTACTGAGACCCTGACAGACAGGATTGCACTGAAAGGGGAACTTGTGCACTTCAAAACCACTCTTTGAAGACTTCCCCACTTCAAAGGCTTTTTTGGGTATATAAACTGGGTCTCTGACCCCACCAACTCAGACACTTCTGGACATACACCTGCACTCTATCAGGAGGAACTGCCTGGGTGCCCGAAGGACACATCTGGAGCGCTTTGCTGAGAAGGAATGCTGCCCTGCTGCTCTGGTGGCCTCGTTGGCCTCTGACTGTGTTGAGAAGGACTCAGCCTTCCCCAAAAGTGCTCTCCAAGGGCTTGAATTGAGCTTGCTTCCTATTTTCCGAAGTCTCAGGGCCAAAAAGACTTAGGGGGTTATTCCAACTTCGGAGGAGGTGGTAATCCATCCCAAAAGTGACGGTAAAGTGACGGATATACCACCAGTCGTATTACGACTCCATTATATCCTATGGAACTCGTAATACGGCTGGTGGTATATCCGTTACTTTTTGGACAGATTACCACCTCCTCCGAAGTTGGAATAACCCCCTTAATCTCTTCAGGAAACTCCTTGTGTGTTGAAAATCGATGCAACGCCTGCTGGAATCAACGCCAAGCCTGCATTTCGACCGAGAAATCAATTTACAGCCGACCGGGATAATGCAGTACCGACTTCCCGACCAGAAATTCGATGCAGCGCCTGCCTTGCAATAGAAAATTCAACGCATCGCATTCCAGATCAATGCAGCGCCGTGTCTACTTCCAGCTCATCAAGGACTTTCCCAGCATCATCCCTGGGCATCAAAAGATCCCCGCATTGCAGTGAGGAATCAAGACTGCATGCTGCGTGGAGAGAAACGACGCATCTTCTGTGCTGCATCAGAAAATCCGACGCAACACCCTATTTTTCCACGCATCTCCTCTGTGGTCTCCATGCGTCATATTCATGTACTGTGTGTAACAAAGAGACAAGTGTTCATCTCTAAGGATTAAGACTCTTTTAAACCTTTAAAAGTGATATTTCAACTTTGGATTGCTGGATCTTTGTCATTTTAACCTTATTTTATTCAGATAAATATTATCTATTTTTCTAAACCTGTGTGGTGTATTTTTGTGGTGTTTTCGCTCTGTTACTGTATGATTTATTGCACAAATACTATACACATTGCCTTCTAAATTAAGCCTGACTGCTTAGTGCCAAGCTACCAGAGGGTGGGCACAGGTTAATTTGGATTGTGTGTGACTTATCCTGACTAGGATTGTGGTCCCTACTTGTACAAGGGTGTATACCTCTGGTAACAAGAGATCCTATTTATAACAGTGACATGTTAAATGTAAAAGACATTATTACCCATCAATCATGGAATCAACATACTCAACCTCTTCCCAGTGACAGTGAGTATCAGAAGTACAAAAATGTCAAAGGTGAACTGTCCATGATACACGAAGGAATTATCCTGAGGGGTTCAAACATTGTCATTCTGGACAGTCTGCGACAGCGAGGGACTGAAGTGGCCCATGAGAAACATTGGGGAATTGTTGCCACTAAACAAGCTCACTAACATCAAGGGGGTCATTCCAACCCTGGCGGTCGGTGATAAAGCGGCGGCCAACCCGCCAACAGGCAGGCGGTAAAAAAAATGGAATTCTGACCCTGGCGGGAACCGCCAACCCAGACCGCCATCTTAACACTCCGACCGCCACGGCGGGACAAACAAACAGCGCGGCGGTCACCGCCAACAGGCAGGCGGCAGACAATGTTCCGCCCACCCTATCACAACTCACTAATCCGCCACCTTTTCCGGGGCGGGAGCCCTGCCGATAAAAACACGGCGGAAACAGACTACGAACGGGAAAACGCTCACCTCTATACACTCCACGAGGACGGAGGACAGCATGGAACCCGAATTGAACATCCTACCTGCACTCGTCTACCTGCTCATCTACCACGAGTACGAACTCCGGCGCAGACGGCAACAGTGAGTACCGCACCTACGACACAGGGGAGGGAGGAGGAGGAAGGGTTACGGGAACACAGATATGCAATACACCCACCCCCCAACTATCTACACACCAATGCAGAGCACCAAGTCAAAGTGACACCACCCAAACCCCCCGTAATAATGAAAAGATATCATTAAAGTGAGAAACTAAATTTATGTATAAAATAGGTTCATTGAAGTCATGGTAAAATAGGAAAATGAAACAAAATATATCAAGTTAAAACATTGCGTAACCGATAAATAGAGGCAATAAGTCCTGCACAGTCACTGAAATGTCAACTGTCCGTGGGCCAAAGTGTAGCAACACATGGGCAAAGCCCACACAGGAGACCTGAGTCCGTTGGAGAGAACACTGCAGGGGCATCAGATGATAAAACTACAGGCACCTCAGGGGCAAGGGAAGGGGGGGCACCACAGCCACATGAGTCCACAACGCCAGATCCACGAAGGGGCCACCATGCCCGTTGTGCCATCCTGGGCAGTGCAAAGCCACAGTCTCTCAAGTCTCTACAGTGGGTGGCTTGCCCACTGTTCAATCCTGGGGAGTGCAAAGCCACAGTCTCTCAAGTCTCTACAGTGGGTGGCTTGCCCACTGTTCAATCCTGGGGAGTGCAAAGCCACAGTCTATCAAGTGGACAACAGTCTCCACAGGCAATGGAGGAGGCAGGGTGGCCCGAGTGCAGCGTGAACAGTAGCTCGACACAGAACCGGCACTGTCATTCGGCCAGCGGTGCTTGAGACGGCGGGGCCCAGCGGAGCGGTGCTTGACAGGAAGGGCCCAGCGGAGTGGTGCTTGACAGGAAGGGCCCAGCGGAGCGGTGCTTGGGATGAAGGGCCCAACGGAGCGGTGCTTGACAGGAAGGGCCCAGCGGAGCGGTGCTTGAGATGAAGGGCCCAGCGGAGCGGTGCTTGAGATGAAGGGCCCAGCGGAGCGGTGCTTGAGACGGCGGGGCCCAGCGGAGCGGTGCTTGACAGGAAGGGCCCAGCGGAGCGGTGCTTGAGACGGCGGGGCCCAGCGGAGCGGTGCTTGAGATGAAGGGCCCAGCGGAGCGGTGCCTGAGACGGCGGGGCCCAGCGGAGCGGTGCTTGAGATAAAGGGCCCAGCGGAGCGGTGCTTGAGACGGCGGGGCCCAGCGGAGCGGTGCTTGACAGGAAGGGCCCAGCGGAGCGGTGCTTGACAGGAAGGGCCCAGCGGAGCGGTGCTTGAGATGGTGGGGCCCAGCGGAGCGGTGCTTGAGATGAAGGGCCCAGCGGAGCGGTGCTTGAGACGGCGGGCCCAGCGGAGCGGTGCTTGAGACGGCGGGGCCCAGCGGAGCGGTGCTTGAGATGAAGGGCCCAGCGGAGCGGTGCCTGAGACGGCGGGGCCCAGCGGAGCGGTGCTTGAAACGGTGGGGCCCAGCGGAGCGGTGCTTGACAGGAAGGGCCCAGCGAAGCGGTGCTTGAGACGGCGGGGCCCAGCGGAGCGGTGCTTGAGATGAAGGGCCCATCGGAGTGGTGCTTGAGATGAAGGGCCCAGCGGAGCGGTGCTTGAGACGGCGGGGCCCAACGGAGCGGTGCTTGACAGGAAGGGCCCAGCGGAGCGGTGCTTGAGATGAAGGGCCCAGCGGAGCGGTGCTTGACAGGAAGGGCCCAGCGGAGCGGTGCTTGAGATGAAGGGCCCAGCGGAGCGGTGCTTGAGATGAAGGACCCAGCGGAGCGGTGCTTGACAGGAAGGGCCCAGCGGAGCGGTGCTTGAGATGAAGGGCCCAGCGGAGCGGTGCTTGAGATGAATGGCCCGGCGGAGCGGTGCCTGTTTTGGCGGGGCCCTCTTCAGCAGTGCCTTTCTGCACGGCGGGGCCCTGTTCAGCTGTGCCTTTCTGGACGGCGGGGCCCTGTTCAGCGGTGCCTTTCTGCACGGCGGGGCCCTCTTCAGCGGTGCCTTTCTGGACGGCGGGGACCTGTTCAGCGGTGCTTTTCTGCACGGCGGGGCCCTCTTCAGCGGGGCCTTTCTGCACGGCAGGGCCCTCTTCAGCGGTGCCTTTCTGCACTGCGGGGCCCTCTTCAGCGGTTCCTTTCTGGATGGCGGGCCCTGTTCAGCGGTGCCTTTCTGGACGGCGGGGCCCTCTTCAGCGGTGCCTTTCTGGACGGCGGGGCCCTGTTCAGCAGTGCCTTTCTGCACGGCGGGGCCCTCTTCAGCGGTGCCTTTCTGGACGGCAGGGCCCTGTTCAGCGGTGCCTTTCTGCACGGCGGGGCCCTCTTCAGCGGTGCTTGTTCTGTAAGTCAAGGGAGTCAGACCTGGCCAGGACTCCCTGCTCAGTCGCCCTCCGACCGTGCAGTTGCTGGACCCTTCAGTGACGGTGTCCTGGGCCCTTGGGTGTCCTCACTCACACCCGGGATGGGGCTTGTGGGGCCCTCCTGGTCCGTGCTCCTGCTGGCTGACTTCTCCGCCCTGCTGCCCTTGCCCTCCTTCGATGTGGCTCTCCGGGCCTTGCCTCCCCTGGATGTTGTGGCAGGTGAAGTGGCTGAACTTTGGTCCTTGGGGGCAGCTGTGTCAGGCTTCTCGGGGCGGCCCCTTACTTTACGGGTCCTCTTTCCAGGGGGGGGGCTGGCTGTCCCCTTGCTGCTGACCGATGTATCACTGCTGGCAAAGGGGGGACTCCAAAATCCATGTACTACGGTGACCCTTGAAGCCGGGCTGGTGGTGGCTGAGGCGCTCTTGGGACTCTTAGCAGATGGAGGGGGTGGGTCAGGTGAGGGAAAGAGGTCAAGAGTGGAGAGTAGAATTTTTTAGGACCAAGGTAAAGGGTAGGTGTAGTGGTTATGGGAGTGGAGGAAGAGGAGGTGGTTGTAGGAGAGTCAGGTGTGCTGTCCTTGGGTGAAGGTGCATGGGCTGGAGGCTGTGGTGAGGTGGTTGGCTGTTGGGTGGGTGGCTGCCTGCGTTTGTGTGTCTTGGAAGAGGGGGTGACAGACACAGTGGGAGAGGACACAGGGGACGTGTAAATGGCAGTGGGGGTGGTGACTGCACATGTGCGGACTGTACTGGAGGGTGTGCTGGTGATGGAAGTACTGGCTGTTGGTGGTGTGCATGCAGGTGTGAGTGGAGACGTCTCAGGGAGGGAGGAGGGAGACGAGGAGGAGGGGGACACAGAGGTGGTAGTGGCTGTTGGCATGTCTGCATCTGGGTGTTGCTTGGGTGAATGTTTGTGTGATCTGTGGTGCTTATGTCTGGATGAGCTGCCCTTGGGTGTTGAGGTGTGTGCAGGCTGGTCTGATGGTGTGGATGGGATAGGCTGAGGAACAGGAGACAGAGACAGGGTGGAGGCAGTTAGAAGGGGGAGGCTGGAAACAGGGACAATGGCTGCCGTCAGTGCTGAGGCCAGAGAATTGAACGATCGTTGATGGGCAGCCTGACCCGAATGAATGCCCTCCAGGTATGCATTGCTACGATGCACCTCCCTCTCTACCCCCTGGATGGCATTCAAAAGGGTAGACTGCCCAACAATGATGGTCTGTAGGAGGTCAATGACCTCCTCACTGAGGGCAGCAGGGGTAACAGGGGCAGGGCCTGAGGGGCCTGGGGCGAAGGAGATGCCCGCCTTCTTGGGCGAGCGGGCACGGAGCGAAGGCTGAGGGGCTGCTGGGAGGGCGGTGCTGGTGCGCTGGGTGGCGGCTGTACCTGTAGAGGCGGGGGCACGGATGTTGCCGCCACCGCTAGGGAGCTCCCATCCGAGGATGTGTCGGTGTCGCTGGTGTCACCACGGGTCCCCGTTGTGAAGCTCCCCTCGCCCTCCGTATCACTGGTGGCCTCGGTGTCTGTGCCATGGCCCACCGGGGCCTTGTGAGTTGCAGCTCCCTCGTGCTCCGGTGCCAATTCTCCTCCGCCTGATGATGCTAATGCACACATAAACGAGAAGATAAAGAAAAAGGGTGGGGGGAGAAATAAAAACAGGTTGAGTGCATGCATTGTCAACACCATTGGCGGAGAGGACAGACACAGGAGCCTCATGCACTAAGCCGCGCAATCGGGGTACACTACTCAGTACTTGTGACTAGGCCAACAGGTCTAGGGACAACAAACGCGCACATGGGTGATGCAGGACCATGGATAACTGTACTTGTCACCCTACAGAGATGGGGGGCGGGGGCACAGGGCCATGCCTAAAGGAGAGGACTACACTACAGGAAGCACCCTGGCCTAATGTCACCCACAGCCCTCCTCCCCCACCCAGGCACCTCCACTGTGCGTAATGATAGCTGAATGTGCTGGTACTCACCCCCTTGTGTCTGCTGTGATGTCCCCACACGCCCATCCAAATCGGGGTAGGCCACTGCCAGGATCCGGGACATCAGGGGGGTCAGGGTACGACTGGCACCCCTCCTAGGTTGGGAGACCATCCCCAGCAGTGACTCGGCGGTCTTCCTGGTCCCGCGGCGGATGTCCTCCCACCTCTTGCGGCAGTGGGTGCCCCGTCTGTTGTGGACCCCCAGGGTCCGGACTTCCTTGGCGATGGCACGCCAAATGTCGACTTTCTGATGGGCGCTGACCTATTTGACATGTACAGGGTGGAAAAGTAAATATCATTAATTCTCTGCATGTTAGATGTGATTGGCCCCCCCTCCCCAACCTTGCCATGTGGCACATGCTCTCATCTGTCGTGCCTTGCACTCATCATTCTCTCCCCACCCCACCATCTTATATCCACCCCACTCAACACAGGCATAGCCCATTCAACGTGCACACAGTGTACTTACCTGTTGGTCTGGAGGACCGTAGAGTAGCGCATACTGGGGCAGGACCCCATCCACAAGTTTCTCCAACTCTTCTGTAGTGAAGGCAGGGGCCCTTTCCCCAGTCGCAGCAGCCATTGTCTCTTCCAGACCGAGTTCACAGCAGCACTTGCAGTATAGGTCCTCTCCTGTGGATGATCAGGTCTCGAGTGATTAATCAGATAGAAAATGGCGGTCACGCCCGCGGCGGTGCGTACCGCCGCGGTGCGTACCGCGACCGCCGGCGCACCTAGTCATTGGCTCGTGAAACCCATAGGGTTCAATGTTAACCAATGCCGCTTTGCGCCGCGGTCTTCGACCGCCTACCGCCACGGTGTGCCACGCCAGCGCATTGACCTCACATCCCACTGTCACACTTCTCAGGTCAGGCAGCCGCCATTTCAAGGGCCCACATGGCTTAATTTCTACTGCGTCACACAGGCCTAGGCCTTGCATTGCCACTCATACAGGCCACTCAATGCATAGCGATTCGTGTACTGTGCAAGCTGTTGTTACGTACCTGTGGGTTGCTTGACTCTGTACTCCATGTTCTCCTTCCTAGGCACCGTCCGCTGGGACTTGCGAGGAGAAGGAGGAATCCTCCCGTGTACCGACCGCTGGTGGACCTGTCGACAATGGAGGAACGTCATATAATACTTCGATACCGACTTGACCGAGCCAATATACATGAACTGTGTGCCCAGCTTGAGCCGGCACTGATGTCCCCCATCCGCCAACCCACAGGAATTCCCCCTCTGGTGCAGGTTTTGTCAGTCCTCCATTTTTTGGCAAGTGGGTCTTTTCAGACAACAGTGGCCATGTCAGCAGGGATGTCTCAGCCTATGTTTTCTAAGGTTTTGTCCAGAGTGTTGTCTGCCCTGATGACATACATGCGGAGATACATTGTTTTCCCTGAGGAGGGTGATTTGGCCACTGTGAAGGGTGACTTCTATGCCCTTGGACATATCCCCAACATCATTGGTGCCATTGATGGGACCCATGTGGCCTTAGTACCCCCAAAAGACGATGAGCAGGTGTACAGAAACAGGAAAAATTACCATTCTATGAATGTGCAGGTGGTCTGTTTGGCTGACCAGTACATATCCCATGTAAATGCCAAGTTCCCTGGGTCAGTGCATGACGCGTATGTAATGCGAAATAGCAGCATCCCCTATGTGATGGAACAGCTACAGAGACAACGTGTGTGGCTAATAGGTGACTCTGGTTACCCCAACCTGCCGTGGCTACTGACCCCAGTGAGGAATCCCCGGACCAGGGCAGAGGAACGGTACAATGAGGCCAATGGGCGATCTAGGAGGATCATAGAAAGGACCTTCAGTGTCCTGAAGGCCAGGTTTAGGTGCCTGCATATGACAGGTGGATCCCTAATGTACTCACCAAAGAAGGTGTGCCAGATCATCGTGGCCTGCTGTATGCTTCACAATCTTGCATTGCGACGCCAGGTGCCTTTCCTGCAGGAGGATGGTCCAGATGGTGGTGGTGTAGCAGCTGTGGAGCCTGTGGAGAGTGAAGAGGAGGAAGACGACGGGGACGACACGGACAACAGGGACACAGTTATACAACAGTATTTTCAGTAGCACACAGGTAAGAATCCCCCACGCCATTTTACATTTACTTCAGGCCTCCTGCATCTCTACTTTCTGTGTTTCCCCCCAGTTCCTTTCAACTGAATTGTGACTTTCCCTTCCCTTTTCAGAGCTGTATGACCCACTGCGTGACTTCTGCTTTGTTTGCCCATGGAGTAAAGCACATTGACATTGGTATGTTGTCATCACAATGTAATGAAAAATATTTGAACCGTTATGTGTAATACATTTGTAAAGAATACAAGCAGACTCCTGATTTTTTAAGTGCAATTAGTGATTTATTTTAAGTGCTACATATAGGTCCATGATAGTAAAACGGTGATGGGTGGGGGTGGAGTAATGTCCATGGCAGAGTCCAGTTCTCAGTCGCACAGGTGCATTGTCCATATGCCTGTGGAAGGATGGAGCAGGGGCAGTTCAAGGTTGGACAGGGTGACAATGTGGGACAGTGGAATGACATCAGGGGGTTTCTTATGCTGGCGGGGGTCTTGGCATCCTACTCTGTCTTCCTTTGAGATCTCAGGTTCCTCTTGCGGGGTGGTTGATCTTCATCAGGAGGTGGGGTTCTGGTGGCCTGTCGTTGTGTGGGGGCCTCCTGTCCACTAGCGCCGGCGGAGGTGGTAGGCTGTTCCTGGTCCAGGCTAGTGACAGGGGCCCTTTGGGGTGCCACATGGTCCCGCAATGTGGTGACTATTTGGTTGAGGGCCAGGACGATGTTCCTGAGCTCCTATATGTACCCCATGTACCGTTCCTCCTGCTGTGCCTGGATCTCCTGGAACCTGGCCAGTACCGTCGCCATCGTCTCCTGGGAGTGGTGATATGCTCCCATGATGGTGGTGAGGGCCTCTTGGAGAGTCGGTTCCCTGGGCCTGTCCTCCCCCCCCTGTCGCACTGCAGCCCTCCCAGTTGCCCTGTTTCCCAGGGCCTCTGTCCCCTGGACGGTGTGCCCACTACCACTGCCCCCAGGTCCCTGTTGTTGTTGGGGTGTTGGGTCAGCCTGGGTGCCCTGTAGTGGCGGACACACCGCTGATTGACCTGTCCTGGAGACAGAGGCATGGGCCCGCTGGGTGGGAGCTGTGCTGATATTCCCAGAGGGGGTTGGGTCTGCTGTGGCCTGTGTCTGTGTGTGGGGAACCGACTGTCAAGAGGTCCCCGATGGTCCGGGCTGGTCATCAGGTTCTAGGTCGACAGAGCTGCTGTCCTCACTGGGGGCCTGTTCTGGGGGTGGGATGGACAACTCTGGACCCTCCTGGCCGGTGTGTTGGCGTTCGGGCCCTGCAGGGGTAAAAGAGTATGGTTATTGCTTCTGTGTGTTCCATGGCGTGCGGTTTGTGGGTGCCCTTGTCCCCCAGTGCTGCCATTCCCTTGTGGGAGGGGTTGTGAGGGTGGTGTGTGGGGGGGGATGGGTATGTGCAGTGGTCATGCATAGGTGATGGGTGTCCATGGTTTGTGTTGGCATTCAGGGTTTGGTTTTGGGTTGGGTGGGTTGTGCTGGTGAGACATTGGCAGGGGGGATGTGTGCTGGGGGGTTGGGGGTGAGGGTGGGGGTGTGGGTTGGCATGCTGGTGGTTGGGGGGGGGAGTAGTTGAGATGAAACTTACCAGAGTCCATTCCTCCGCCTACTCCAGCGAGGCCCGCAGGATGCAGGATGTTCAAGACCTCTTGCTCCCATGCAGTGAATTCGGGAGGAGTGGGTGGTGGTCCGCCGCCAGTCTTCTGCACAGCGATGTTGTGTCTTGAGACCATCGACCGTACCTTCCCCCGTAGGTCGTTCCAGCGCTTTCGGATGTCTTCCCGGTTTCTGGGATGCTGTCCCACAGCGTTGACCCTGTCGACGATCCTTTGCCAGAGCTCCGCCTTCCTGGCTATTGTGGTGTGTTGCACCTGTGTGCCGAAGAGCTGGGGCTCTACCCTTATTATTTCCTCCACCATGACCCTGAGTTCTTGGTCCAAAAACCTGGGGTGTCTTTGGGGTGCCATGGGGTGGTGTGGATGAGGTGTGGGGTGGTGTTTGTGGTGATGTGAGTGGTGGTGTGTGGTGATGTGTGCGTAGTTGTGGTGTGGTTGATGATGTTGTGTTCCTGTGTGTGTTGGGTTTTTCGATAGCTGTGCTCTCTCTCTCTCTCTCTCGCCTTCTCTCCGAATTTCTAGTAGTGGGGGGTTGTGGGTGATGTGGGTGTGTGTTTTATAGTTGATTGGATGTGTGGGAGTGGTGCATGTATGTGTATCAGGTGTGTGTATTTCAAATTGTCCAATGTGGCTGTGTTTTGGAGCTGGGTGTGTATTTTGACCGCGGCGGTGTGTACACCAATGGAATACCGCAGGTGAATGACCGCTGCGTGGATTCGTGGGTCGTAATGGCATGGGCGTGTTTGTGTTAGCGTGGCAGTGGAGGTTTGGTCATCTCCAGTTCTCCGCTGCCCGCTGATGAGGCGGCCTTCCGTGGATGTCGGGTTTTCGGCGGTTTGGCAGTTGGTGGTCAGAATGACCGTGGCGGTTTACCGCGGCCGCGGCGGTATGATGGCGGTCTTCTGACCGGCGGTAAGGGCCTTTTACCGCCGAGGTCAGAATGACCCCCCAAGTCTGGTTTCCTCATCTAGATAAATGAGTTGAAAAATAGTTGAAAACCTGTCATCTATGTAACTGCCTGTCACTAACACCTCTGGAAAATGTCAGAGTTGTCAAAACATGCTTGGGAAAGGATTGCTATTTACATTTTGTGTCCACTTGACAATGTACATCACCTGAAGGTGATTGTGGATGAATACTCTTGCTTCCCATTAATTGAAGATCTCTCGTCTATCACTCAGGAAATATTCATTGAGGGACTAGATGAGATATTTGTGACATGGGGCATTCCTACGATTTTGAAAACTGACAGTGGCCCACCTTTTATAGCAGAGAATTCAGAGACTTCCTCAATCTGCTTAACGTGAAGCATCAGAATAGCACACCTCTTTGGCCATGTTGAATGCTTCATGAGTATGCTAAAAAAAAGCTGTTCAGCATGCTATATTAGAGAATCTCATCCTCCCAACTGTCTTGAATTTCACTTTACAGACTTACTGGTTCACTCCTCACTCAACCACAGGTGAAAGCCCTGTGACGTTGATGTTCAGGAGAGCCATAGCAACCACGTTAGCTCAGTGGACGAAGGCCAGATCAAATACTGATACAGAGACACATGCAACAGACTAGAGTCGAAAACAGAAAATGAAGGCCTCTTCCAACAAATGGCAACATACAAAGAACATTATCTTCACCAGAGGAGACTTAGGCCCTCATTACAACCCTGGCGGTCGGTGATAAAGTGGTGGTAATACCGCTAACAGGCCGGCGGTAAAAAAAAAATGGAATCACGACCATGGCGGAAATCTCCATCATACACAGCCACTTTAACACTCAGACCGCCACACTGGTAGCAACAAACGTCGCAGCGGTAACTGCCAACAGACAGGCGGAACACAATGTACTGCCCACAATATTACAAGGCACCAATCTGTAGGAGGCTGGACTGGCTTGTAGTGAGTACCAAGGGGTACTTGCACCTTGCACCAGGCCCAGTTATCCCTTATTAGTGTATAGGGTGTCTAGCAGCTTAGGCTGATAGATAATGGTAGCTTAGCAGAGCAGCTTAGGCTGAACTAGGAGACGTGTGAAGCTACTACAGTACCACTTAGTGTCATATGCACAATATCATAAGAAAACACAATACACAGTTATACTAAAAATAAAGGTACTTTATTTTTATGACAATATGCCAAAGTATCTTAGAGTGTACCCTCAGTGAGAGGATAGGAAATATACACAAGATATATATACAGTATAGTCTTAGAAAACAGTGCAAACAATGTATAGTTACAATAGGATGCAATGGGGAAACATAGGGATAGGGGCAACACAAACCATATACTCCAAAAGTGGAATGCGAACCACGAATGGACCCCAAACCTATGTGACCTTGTAGAGGGTCGCTGGGACTATTAGAAAATAGTGAGAGTTAGAAAAATAACCCTCCCCAAGACCCTGAAAAGTGAGTGCAAAGTGCACTAAAGTTCCCCTAAGGACAAAGAAGTCGTGTTAGAGGAATAATGCAGGAAAGACACAAACCAACAATGCAACAACTGTGGATTTCTAATCTAGGGTACCTGTGGAACAAGGGGACCAAGTCCAAAAGTCACAAGCAAGTCGGAGATGGGCATATGCCCAGGAAATGCCAGCTGTGGATGCAAAGAAGCTTCTACTGGACAGAAGAAGCTGAGGTTTCTGCAGGAACGAAAAGGGCTAGAGACTTCCCCTTTGGTGGAAAGATCCCGCTCGCCGGTGAGAGTCGTGCAGAAGTGTTTTCCCGCCGAAAGAACGCCAACAAGCCTTACTAGCTGCAAATCATGTGGTTAGCGTTTTTGGACGCTGCTGTGACCCTGGAGGGACCAGGAGGTCGCAAATTGGACCAGGAGAGAGAGGGGACGTCGAGCAAGACAAGGAGCCCTCTCAGCAGCAGGTAGCACCCAGAGAAGTGCCAGAAACAGGCACTACGAGGATGCGTGAAATGGTGCTCACCCGAAGTCACACAAAGGAGTCCCACGTCGCCGGAGAACAACTTAGAACGTTGTGCAATGCAGGTTAGAGTGCCGTGGACCCAGGCTTGGCTGTGCACAAAGGATTTCCGCCGGAAGTGCACAGGGGCCGGAGTAGCTGCAAAAGTTGCTGTTCCTAGCAATGCAGCCCAGCGAGGTGAGGCAAGGACTTACCTCCACCAAACTTGGACTGAAGAGTCACTGGACTGTGGGGGTCACTTGGACAGAGTCGCTGGATTCGAGGGACCTCGCTCGTCGTGCTGAGAGGAGACCCAAGGGACCGGTAATGCAGCTTTTTGGTGCCTGCGGTTGCAGGAGGAAGATTCCGTCGTCCCACGGGAGATTTCTTCGGAGCTTCTGGTGCAGAGAGGAGGCAGACTACCCCCACAGCATGCACAAGCAGGAAAACAGTCGAGAAGGCGGCAGGATCAGCGTTACAGAGTTGCAGTAGTCGTCTTTGCTACTATGTTGCAGGTTTGCAGGCTTCCAGCGCGGTCAGCAGTCGATTCCTTGGCAGAAGGTGAAGAGAGAGATGCAGAGGAACTCGGATGAGCTCTTGCATTCGTTATCTAAAGTTTCCCCAGAGACAGAGACCCTAAATAGCCAGAAAAGAGGGTTTGGCTACCTAGGAGAGAGGATAGGCTAGCAACACCTGAAGGAGCCTATCACAAGGAGTCTCTGACGTCACCTGGTGGCACTGGCCACTCAGAGCAGTCCAGTGTGCCAGCAGCACCTCTGTTTCCAAGATGGCAGAGGTCTGGAGCACACTGGAGGAGCTCTGGACACCTCCCAGGGGAGGTGCAGGTCAGGGGAGTGGTCACTCCCCTTTCCTTTGTCCAGTTTCGCGCCAGAGCAGGGCTAAGGGGTCCCCTGAACCGGTGTAGACTGGCTTATGCAGAATTGGGCACATCTGTGCCCAACAAAGCATTTCCAGAGGCTGGGGGAGGCTACTCCTCCCCTGCCTTCACACCATTTTCCAAAGGGAGAGGGTGTCACACCCTCTCTCAGAGGAAGTTCTTTGTTCTGCCATCCTGGGCCAGGCCTGGCTGGACCCCAGGAGGGCAGATGCCTGTCTGAGGGGTTGGCAGCAGCAGCAGCTGCAGTGAAACCCCAGGAAGGGCAGTTTGGCAGTACCAGGGTCTGTGCTACAGACCACTGGGATCATGGGATTGTGCCAACTATGCCAGGATGGCATAGAGGGGGCAATTCCATGATCATAGACCTGTTACATGGCCATATTCGGAGTTACCATTGTGAAGCTACATATAGGTATTGACCTATATGTAGTGCACGCGTGTAATGGTGTCCCCGCACTCACAAAGTTCAGGGAATTGGCTCTGAACAATGTGGGGGCACCTTGGCTAGTGCCAGGGTGCCCTCACACTAAGTAACTTTGCACCTAACCTTTACCAGGTAAAGGTTAGACATATAGGTGACTTATAAGTTACTTAAGTGCAGTGAAAAATGGCTGTGAAATAACGTGGACGTTATTTCACTCAGGCTGCAGTGGCAGGCCTGTGTAAGAATTGTCAGAGCTCCCTATGGGTGGCAAAAGAAATGCTGCAGCCCATAGGGATCTCCTGGAACCCCAATACCCTGGGTACCTCAGTACCATATACTAGGGAATTATAAGGGTGTTCCAGTAAGCCAATGTAAATTGGTAAAATTGGTCACTAGCCTGTTAGTGACAATTTGGAAAGAAATGAGAGAGCATAACCACTGAGGTTCTGGTTAGCAGAGCCTCAGTGAGACAGTTAGGCACCACACAGGGAACACATACATATAGGCCACAAACTTATGAGCACTGGGGTCCTGACTAGCAGGGTCCCAGTGACACATAACAAACATACTGAAAACCTAGGGTTTTCACTATGAGCACTGGGCCCTGGCTAGCAGGATCCCAGTGAGACAGTGAAAACACCCTGACATACACTCACAAACAGGCCAAAAGTGGGGGTAACAAGGCTAGAAAGAGGCTACTTTCTCACACAACCCCCCCCCAAACGAAGGACAATAAGGCTAACCTTGGCCAGTTGAGACTTTATTGTCTAAGTGGTGATAAGTAGAGAGTAGCTCTGCAATATACTGGTTACTCCCTTTATCATCCACTATATGGTTACTTCCCTGTGGGGATGTAAACCACCCTGTTTGAAGTTTTTTAGCTAAGCAACAATGTGAAGATATATTTTCAGAATTTCTATCAGTAAGTTTTAGTTTAGAGCAGTGGGAATTGTCCACTGAACCTATTTGTAGTGATGGAAATGCCAGACAGGGATGCTGTCTCAGAAAAGCCATAGCTGGGCAAAAACTTTGTCCATATGGCTGGAAGAGGGAACAGGGATGCTGTTTCTCTTGGGTTGGAGCAGGGCAGGGATGCTGTCCTATAAGCTCCACACTAGGGCAGGGATGCTGTCCTAAGTGTTGTGAGGCAGTGCAGAGTTTCTGCACTAAAGTTTCTCTGGGAGGGTTGGAGGGATGCTCCATGTTAACTAAAATGGTGCTCTTTTTCTCACCAATGTTTGTTATCCCACAGAGAGGTACTTCTACCTCAGGGAGTCCAGCTTTGCCAGCTGATGATTCCCTTGGAACAGATGCCACCCCAGGAGAGGTTTCTCCACCACAGGAATGGTATCCTGAATGGTAGGGTGGTTAGGGGATACTGTGATACCCTTTTTACCTGTTGATGGAGAGGGATCCTGAGTTTTCAGGCCTTCTCTCCTTTGCTTTTTCATTTCTGTAGAAATGAGAGGGAACAATTCCTCTGGGATGCCCAGCATGGCTGCATGGGCATAAAACTCTACATCAGCCCAACCTGAGGCCTCTAGGTCATTACCTAAGAGACAGTCTACAGGTAAGCTAGGTGATACCACCACCTGCTTAGGGCCAGTAACTCCACCCCAACTAAACTGAATTATAGCTAAGGGAAGAAACTTAGTGGAGTTATGGACATCAATAATTTTATACTGTTGTCCAATGATGTGTTGTTCAGGAGCCACTAGGTTTTCAGTCACCAAAGTGATACTGGCACCTGTGTCCCTATAGGCCAAGGCCTCAACACCATTTATTGAAACCGTCTGCCTGTACTCATCCATTGTAAGGGGACAAGCAGCCAGTGTGGCAAGGCCAATGCCACTAGGTGTGACAGAAACTGTCTTGGGACTGACTACCCCAGTTTCTATTATGGACCCATAAGTGAACCCAACTACACCCTTTGCTTGACGGTTGCCAACAGTCCCACCACTAGTACCACTACTGCTAGGGGCACTAGAGCTTGATGTATTAGTGGTGGTAGGCTCAGGGGGTTTACCTGGACAGGACTTATCCCCTGGCCTATGGCCTCTGTTTTTACACACAAAGCACCAGGGCTTTTTAATGTGTGTAGGTTGAGAAGAAGAGGAAGAATTTGTTTTATCCCCACCCTCTGAAGAGTGTTTAAGATTTGAAGTGGGATCTTTGGTTTTACCCTTATCCCCATGCTTATCTTGAGATTTTTCACCATCTTTCTTCTTATTGCCATCTTTGTCACCCCCTGTATGAACTTTTCTGTTCACCCTTGTTCTGACCCATTTGTCTGCCTTCTTTCCCAATTCTTGGGGAGAGGTCAGATCAGAGTCCACCAGGTACTGGTGCAACAAATCAGACACACAATTATTAAGTATATGCTCTCTCAGGATTGTGTTATACAGGCTTTCATAATCAGTAACTTTACTGCCATGTAACCACCCCTCCAAGGCCTTCACTGAATGGTCAATGAAATCAACCCAGTCTTGTGAAGACTCCTTTTTGGTCTCTCTGAACTTTATCCTGTACTGTTCAGTGGTTAAGCCATAACCATCCAGGAGTGCATTCTTAAGAACTGTAAAATTATTGGCATCACTTTCTTTCACAGTAAGGAGCCTATCCCTACCTTTTCCACTAAATGATAGCCATAGGATAGCAGCCCACTGCCTTTGAGGGACATCCTGTACAGCACAGGCCCTCTCAAGTACAGCAAACCACTTGTTAATGTCATCCCCCTCCTTATAAGGGGGAACTATCTTGTGCAGATTCCTGGAATCATGCTCTTTTGCAGGATGACTATGGGGAATACTGCTGCTGCCACCATGGGTTTCTAAACCCAACTTCTGTCTTTCCTTCTCTAGTTCAAAAGACTGTCTATTCAAATCCAGCTGTTGCTTTTTAAGCTTCAGTCTGGTTTGTTCCACCCTCAACTTATTGAGTTCCCTCTCTAACATTCTGTCATCAGGGTTGGTGGGAGGGACATTCCTAGATACAGAGGTGTGATGGGAATGAACAGAAGGAGACCTGTCCCTTACAGAAGCCACCCTAACAACTTGGCTAACAGAAACATCACTACCAGTATGGTGAGAATAAATGCTTTTGCTATGATGTGAGACAACACTATTTGTATGGTGTGACTCATCATCATTACCAACTATGCTAGACTGTCTAGTAATGGGCAGGCTAAGAAGTTTCTTTCCTAAACCTTTTCCTGGGGGAGTCCCTGGATCAGATTGAGAACCATTAGCTACTTTTTCAACAGATGGGGCACTTTTATCCTTATCTTGTTCTCTAAGCATATTAAGTAACAGTTCCAAGGAAGGATTCTTCCCTACACTCAAACCTCTGTCTATGCAGAGACTCCTTGCTCCTTTCCAGCTAAGGTGATCATATGCAAGTTTGGACAGATCAACATTTTGGCCCGTGCCAGACATTTTTAGAGAGAGTTAAAGTGATAGAAAAAGAGAAAAAAGTTTTCAGAACTTTTTAGAAAGACAGAAAAAAAACTTTTTAAACTTTTAAGAACTTTTTGAAAGTTTAGAAGTACTTTTCAGCACTTAGAAAAGAGTGAAAAGAGGAAATGCAAAACTTTTTGGCTATGTGTATATACACTGACCTTGTTTTGTATATTTTTCTCTTATGAAAAGTACAATGACAAGAGTGGTAAGTAGTCTCAAAGCACTTATCCCACTGCTGCCCAGGAAATGCCAGCTGTGGATGCAAAGAAGCTTCTACTGGACAGAAGAAGCTGAGGTTTCTGCAGGAACAAAAAGGGCTAGAGACTTCCCCTTTGGTGGACCGATCCCTCTTGCCGTGGAGAGTCATGCAGAAGTGTTTTCCCGCCGAAAGAACGCCAACAAGCCTTGCTAGCTGCAAATCGTGCGGTTAGCGTTTTTGGACGCTGCTGTGGCCCTGGAGGGACCAGGAGGTCGCAAATTGGACCAGGAGAGAGAGGGGACGTCGAGCAAGACAAGGAACCCTCTCAGCAGCAGGTAGCACCCAGAGAAGTGCCAGAAACAGGCACTACGAGGATGCGTGAAACGGTGCTCTCCTGAAGTCGCACAAAGGAGTCCCACGTCGCCGGAGACCAACTTAGAACGTTGTGCAATGCAGGTTAGAGTGCCGTGGACCCAGGCTTGGCTGTGCAAAAAGGATTTCCGCCGGAAGTGCACAGGGGCCGGAGTAGCTGCAAAAGTCGCGGTTCCCAGCAATGCAGCCCAGCGAGGTGAGGCAAGGACTTACCTCCACCAAACTTGGACTGAAGAGTCACTGGACTGTGGGGGTCACTTGGACAGAGTCGCTGGATTCGAGGGACCTCGCTCGTCGTGCTGAGAGGAGACCCAAGGGACCGGTAATGCAGCTTTTTGGTGCCTGCGGTTGCAGGGGGAAGATTCCGTCGACCCACGGGAGATTTCTTCGGGACTTCTTGTGCAGAGAGGAGGCAGACTACCCCCACAGCATGCACAAGCAGGAAAACAGTCGAGAAGGCGGCAGGATCAGCGTTACAGAGTTGCAGTAGTCATCTTTGCTACTATGTTGCAGGTTTGCAGGCTTCCAGCGCGGTCAGCAGTCGATTCCTTGGCAGAAGGTGAAGAGAGAGATGCAGAGGAACTCGGATGAGCTCTTGCATTCGTTATCTAAAGTTTCCCCAGAGACAGAGACCCTAAATAGCCAGAAAAGAGGGTTTGGCTACCTAGGAGAGAGGATAGGCTAGCAACACCTGAAGGAGCCTATCACAAGGAGTCTCTGACGTCACCTGGTGGCACTGGCCACTCAGAGCAGTCCAGTGTGCCAGCAGCACCTCTGTTTCCAAGATGGCAGAGGTCTGGAGCACACTGGAGGAGCTCTGGACACCTCCCAGGGGAGGTGCAGGTCAGGGGAGTGGTCACTCCCCTTTCCTTTGTCCAGTTTCGCGCCAGAGCAGGGCTGAGGGGTCCCCTGAACCGGTGTAGACTGGCTTATGCAGAATTGGGCACATCTGTGCCCAACAAAGCATTTCCAGAGGCTGGGGGAGGCTACTCCTCCCCTGCCTTCACACCATTTTCCAAAGGGAGAGAGTGTCACACCCTCTCTCAGAGGAAGTTCTTTGTTCTGCCATCCTGGGCCGGGCCTGGCTGGACCCCAGGAGGGCAGATGCCTGTCTGAGGGGTTGGCAGCAGCAGCAGCTGCAGTGAAACCCCAGGAAGGGCAGTTTGGCAGTACCAGGGTCTGTGCTACAGACCACTGGGATCATGGGATTGTGCCAACTATGCCAGGATGGCATAGAGGGGGCAATTCCATGATCATAGACCTGTTACATGGCCATATTCGGAGTTACCATTGTGAAGCTACATATAGGTAGTGACCTATATGTAGTGCACGCGTGTAATGGTGTCCCCGCACTCACAAAGTTCAGGGAATTGGCTCTGAACAATGTGGGGGCACCTTGGCTAGTGCCAGGGTGCCCTCACACTAAGTAACTTTGCACCTAACCTTTACCAGGTAAAGGTTAGACATATAGGTGACTTATAAGTTACTTAAGTGCAGTGAAAAATGGCTGTGAAATAACGTGGACGTTATTTCACTCAGGCTGCAGTGGCAGGCCTGTGTAAGAATTGTCAGAGCTCCCTATGGGTGGCAAAAGAAATGCTGCAGCCCATAGGGATCTCCTGGAACCCCAATACCCTGGGTACCTCAGTACCATATACTAGGGAATTATAAGGGTGTTCCAGTAAGCCAATGTAAATTGGTAAAATTGGTCACTAGCCTTTTAGTGACAATTTGGAAAGAAATGAGAGAGCATAACCACTGAGGTTCTGGTTAGCAGAGCCTCAGTGAGACAGTTAGGCACCACACAGGGAACACATACATATAGGCCACAAACTTATGAGCACTGGGGTCCTGACTAGCAGGGTCCCAGTGACACATAACAAACATACTGAAAACCTAGGGTTTTCACTATGAGCACTGGGCCCTGGCTAGCAGGATCCCAGTGAGACAGTGAAAACACCCTGACATACACTCACAAACAGGCCAAAAGTGGGGGTAACAAGGCTAGAAAGAGGCTACTTTCTCACACAATCCACCAGCTTTTCCAGGGCAGTACCAACGCCATCAAAAACACGGCGGAAACAGTCTTTGGAAGGGAAACCACTCACCTTTCGACACTCAACGAAGAACCAGGACGTCATGAAGCCCGAACTACAGGTGTTACCAATGTTGGTGGATCTTCTCATCTACCAGGACACAGGGGAGGGGAGGAGGGAAAAGAGAGTGACACACACACGCAAAACGCAACACCCCCATCACCCAGCCACAACAACACACACACATATCCAATCACAGATACACCCCTTCACACCCTGGAAGAATGCAAGGACCAAACGAAATGAGTTTAACTAGTGTAATCATTGAACAATCTCTAGCACAAGAGAACAGTAACTAATCAGTATACACAAATATTTACAGCAAGTACACAAGTCTGTACACTGTCCCAGTGGTCCCAAAAAGCATGGGCGAAGCCACACAGGACACCTGCCTCAAAATGGAGAAAACACTGCAGGGGCATCAGGTCGAAAAAAAAACAGGCACCTCAGGGGGAAGGGGAGGGGGAGCACCTCAGACGGATGATGGGACGACGCCACTGCTCGTCGAGGGGGCTCCATGCCCACTGCCTGGTCCTGGGGAGTGCAAAGCCACAGTCTCTCAAGTCTCAAGTGGGTCCACTGCCCACTGCTTGGTCCTGGGGAGTGCAAAGCCACAGTCTCTCAAGTCTCTCAAGTGGGTCCACTGCCCACTGCCCGCTGCTTGGTCCTGGGGAGTGCAAAGCCACAGTCTCTCAAGTGGGTGGTTTGCCCACTGCTTGTTCCTGGGGAGTGCAAAGCCACAGTCTCTCAAGTCTCTCGAGTGGGTGGTTTGCCCACTGCTTACTCCTGGAAAGTACAATGCCACAGTCTCTCAAATCTCTCAAGTGGGTCCACTGCCCACTGCTTGCTCCTGGGGAGGTCAAAGCCACAGTCTCTCAAGTCTCTCAAGTGGGTGGTTTGCCCACTGCTTGCTCCTGGGGAGTGCAAAGCCACAGCCTCTCAAGTCTCTCAAGTGGGTCCACTGCCCATTGCTTGCTCCTGGGGAGGTCAAAGCCACAGTCTCTCAAGTCGGTGACATGTTTCACTGGTTCTGGAGGGGGCTTTGTGCCTAAAGTGCTTCATCATGCCAAGGACTGTGTTAGTGGATGCTTTTCTCCACTGGTTCTGAAGGGGGCTTTGTGCCCAGAGTGCTTCATCCTGCCAAGACTGGGTTAGTGGATGCTTTTCTCCACTGGTTCTGGAGGGGGCTTTGTGTCAGGGTGCTTCATCCTGCCAAGGACTGTGTTAGTGGATGCTTTTCTCCACTGGTTCTGGAGGGGGCTTTGTGCCCAGAGTGCTTCATCCTGCCAAGGCCTGGGTTAGTGGATGCTTTTCTCCACTGGTTCTGGAGGGGGCTTTGTGCCCAAAGTGCTTCATCCTGCCAAGGACTGTGTTAGTGGATGCTTTTCTCCACTGGTTCTGGAGGGGGCTTTGTGCCCAGAGTGCTTCATCCTGCCAAGAACTGGGTTAGTGGATGCTTTTCTCCACTGGATCTGGAGATCTGGATCTGGAGCTGCCACCCCAGATGAGTTGGTGGTCACTAGACCCTCACCAGGTGACATCATGCCCAGAGGTGATGTGCCCTATGGCTTGTGGCCCTTCCCCATCTTGACAGTCGCTGCAGGGACCTTGGCACTGTCCACTCAGTGTTTGTGCGAGGCCTTGCAGGGTGGGTGGCGTGACTGTCCCCTGCTTGAAGCCGGTCCATTTTTTAGCTTTGCAGGTGGTGGAATAGGGGGGTCCTTCTTTTGCGTCGGTGGCACACTGGCAGCGCTGACGGGTGCCCCCTTTGATCGTACTGGAGTAGCAGGGACCACAGTGGATGCAGATTTGGTGGCTGAGGTGCTGGGCTGGAATCTAGACATCCTGGCCCTAGGAGAAGGATGGGGGGGAGATGTAGGGAAGAGCTCCAGGTTAGCTAGGTAAATCTTTTTGGACACACTGGGACAGGAAGATGGAGGGGGTTTGGGAGCGGAGGAAGAGGTAGTGGTCGTAGGAGGTGTACGTCTGCTGAGTTTGGGTGAAGGTGCATGGGTTGGAGGCTGTTGTGAGGTGGATGGCTGTTGAGTGGGTGTGTGCCGGCGTTTGTGTACTTTTGGAGGAGGGCTCACAGACACACTGGGAGAGGACACAGGGGACGTGTGAATGGTAGTGGGGGTGGTGATTGCACGTGAGTGGTGTGTTGTGATGGACGTGCTGGTGATGGAGGTAGTGGCTAAGGATTAAGTGCATGCCGGTGTGAGTGGTGATGGGACAAGGAGGGAGGTGGAGGACGAGTAGGAGGGGGACACAGTGAAGGAAGTGGATATTGGTGTGTCTGCATGGGTATGGTGCTTGTGTGAGTGCCTGTGGGATGTGTGGTGCTTATGTTTGCCTGAGCTTATGTGTGTGCACGCTGGTCTGATGGTGTGCTTGGGATAGGCTGAGGTAGAGGGGATTGGGTCTGGGTAGACGAAGTTGGAGGGGGGAGGCTGGACACAGGGACAATGGCTGCCATTAGTGCTGAGGCCAGAGCCTGAAATGCTCTCTGGTGGGCTGCCACGCCAGAATGAAACCCTCCAGGTCCTCACATTCAGGCCTCAGCCCACAACCCCACATGTATCTTCCATCCACACCACTCCACACATTCATGGCCCACGTATCATGCTCACAGTGTACTCACCTGTTTGTCTGGAGGACCGTAGAGTAGCGTGTACTGGGGGAGATCCCCATCCACTAGCCTCTCCAACTCCCCCGAAGTGAAGGCAGGGGCCCTTTCCCCAGACACTTGAGCAATTGTCGCTTCCAAACACAGGTCACATCAGCACTTGCAGTGTAGGTCCTCTCCTGTTGAAGGTCAGGTGTCAAGTGAGTGAACAGATAGAAAATGTCGGTCACGTCCACGGCAGTGTGTACCGTCACCGCCGGCGTACATAGTCATTGGCTCCTGGAACCCATAGGGCCCAATGATAACCAATGCTGAATTGCGCAGCGGTCTTTGACCGCCTACCGCAACGCTGCACAACGTCAGTGCAGTTAACACATTTCCCCTTATCCCTCCTTACAGGTCAGGAAGCCGCCATTTCAGGGTGGCACATGGCATGGCACCTAGCTGTGTCACAGCACATTTGGGCAGATATATGGACAGACAACGCCACACATGGATTTACTCACATTACTGCAAAAACACTTGTGCAACCTATGTGGTACATGACCCTCTTCTCGCCATTCTCCTGGGGCAGATGATGAGATGGCGTCATCCTCCGGTGTGCAGACCCCTGGTGGACCTGTCGACAATGGATGCCAGACACATCATTATCACCTACAGACTTGATCGTACCACAATCCAAGAACTGTGTGCCCAAGTGGAGCATGACCAGGTATCCCCCCTCTAGTGCAGGTCCTGTCAGTGCTCCATTTCCTGGCAAGTGGTTCCATCCAAACAACAGTGGCCATGGCATCAGGGATGTCTCAGCCAAAGTTTTCTAACGTGTTGACCAGAGTGTTGTCACCCCTGCTGAAACACATGCGCAGCAACATCATTTTCCCCCAGGTGGAGGATTTGCCCACAGTGAAAGCTGACTTCTATGCCCTGGGACATATCCCCAACAGAATTGGTGCCATTGATGGTACACATGTGGCATTTGTCCCCCCCCCACAGAAATTAACAGGTGTGCGGAGATAGAAAAAGCTACCATTCTATGAATGTGCAGATGGTGTGTTTGGCAGACCTGTACATCTCTCATGTGAATGGCAAGTATCCTGGCTCTGTGCATGACGCTTACATTTTGAGGAATAGCAGCATCCCTTATGTGATGGTTCCCCTGCCACAGTCCCAAACCACCACAGAACCTCCCCCCTCGCGAAACACCACCACAGCGCCCACCCAGCAGACTTCAAGTCCTCCCTGGGGTGTCTTTGAGGTGCCATGATGTGGTGTGAGTGATGTGTGATGTGTAGGGTGATGTTTTGGGGTGTGTGGTGTTTTGTGCGTGGATGGTGTATGAGTGATGGTGTTGTGTGCCTCTGGATGCTGGTGTTGTCTTTGCTTTTCTCTCTCTCTGCTTCTTCCCAATATTTTGTTGTAAGCGGTTGTGGGTAATGTGGGTGTGTGTGGGTGTGGTTTGTGTATGTGTATCAGGTGTGTGTATTTTTAATTGTCCAATATGGTTTTGATTTGGAAATGTGTGTGTATTTGGAGCGCGGCGGTGTGTACCGCCAATGGTTTACCGCGGTTGAATGACCGCCGCATTGATTCGTGGGTCGTGATAGTATGGGCGTATTCCTGTTGGCGTGACGGTGTGGGTTTTGGTACCGCCAATTTATCACTGACCTTCGGTGTGGCGGACTTGTGTGGGTGTCTATATTGTAGAGGATTTATAAGTGTGGGTCATAATACCCGTAGCGGATTTCCGCTGCGGACACGGTATGTTGGCGGCCGTCAGTACGGCGGTCAGCGGACTTTGCCGCCATGGTTGTTATGAGGGCCTTAGTGCTTGATCGTCAGCTACAAAGATGTAAATCTGATGCTCCTTTTGATGCTGAGCCATTTCACGCTGTAATTAGCAAAGGGCACATGGTGACTGCCCAACGCCCAGGAAAATCTCTCACGCAAGATTCCTCACACTTCAAACATATAGATCAATGCTCGTCAAACACTAATGTCAATGTAGAAACTGGCTCAGAGAGGGTAACTAGAGAATCCCAGAATGCCACTACTCCTACATTGAAGCAGATCATGAACAATTTGACTACTGATTCCCAGTTTCCAAAGGCACAATCCAGACAAGTCATTAAAGCACCTAGAAGGCTAATTAAAGAGTTAAAATGTGCATTTGTAGTAAAAAAAACTTTTTTTATTTTTATTTAATAGAGGTGGAGATGTTTCTCGTGAGTACGTATGATGGAACTTTTTTTGGATCCTGACAGACTCCATAGAATGATGCCATAACTTTTAGAACTTGGTGAAGTGAAAGCAGGTTTAGAATCTTGAGTTTGTGGGTACACCCTGAAGAATAAAGATGTGCTATACCTATCTCCGTCCATGGTGTATTCGTTGGCGGGTACCTTAGCTGGATAAAAACCTTACACTTAGATCTGGTTCACAGCTTCAAACTCATGGCACATGTGTTGGGGTTATCAGTGGTCTCCTCCAATTGAAAGATAGTATTAACTGCAGTTCACACTTCGAGAAACAAAAACAACTGTTAGTTCCTTATTTGGCTCCTAGAGAGTGATGATTTTAGTGGAAAGCCAAAAGATCATCGGTTCTACTGTTAAACAAAGAAGGAAACTGCTCGGATACAGCGGGCATGAATGATACTGCAGTAAAATCAGAGCCTCTTGATAGCAGGCGGCTTAAAGGCTCTAAAGTTGATCTGTTTCTGCTCGATTTACAATTGTGGCCTGTTCTATACTTGTAAAGAATGTACAGATCCAGATGGATTTTCCAGCAGTAGCATTGTTGGAACGACTGCGATGAAAACTCGGGGGAGCATGTGCTTTAAAAGTAACACAAGAGTGATAACTACACGATACGGGGAGAGAAACACTTAAATCCTTTCAGTACTTGTATGTATCTGATAGCAGTGAATCTTACAATTCAGTCCCTGATTATTTGCTCTTGAAGTGCATAAATAGATGGTAGCATGACCGCTTATTTTTCGACAGACCGTAGGTATTTAACCCTTTGAAACCTCACTTTTTTAGACTTTTTATGTGGTGTTAATCTTCAAGAGCAAGTGGACCAAGTCTGAGACTGCCATACGATTAGAGAGCAATGGTGGTTTCAAAATAAAAATAGAGCAGAAAGGCGTTATCTCGCTTTTAAATTTGCAATCTCTGTATTTCGAATTGATCGGTGATGCTAGCCTGAGAACAGGTAAGTCCACATTGCCTCTTGGTAGAAATGACATAGCAGGGGATCTCTTGCTGTCGGGGACAGCTTAAGGATTTTGGGGGCCGTGGTCCAAACGTATTTGGGTGTCACTGTTCAGAATAAGTTTGAAGTTATGTTCGAATTTCACCTGTTTTATACCCTCTTTGACCAGGTCTTACACATCACCTACAGTAAAATAAATAAAAGGAAAACGGCATTTAAAACAATCTGTTTAAGAATTGTTCAAGGTCAACAGGACAAGACTCTCAGCAGAACAGAGTTCCCTCTATCAGGGAGGCTCCCTGAAAGGCCAGGGCCCTGGGCCAAAGCCCACTTTGCCCATGCCTTAAAACGTCTCTCCAAGATGCCTACATCAGAGCCAAGCGGGGTATGATTGTAAACAGGAGTTTTTGACAAGTGTGTTGCAATCCACGAAAACAGAAATTGATGTTTTCTCACTGTAGACAAGAAGTCACAAAAATTCTCTGCGCTTCAGGAGGTAGAACATCAGTCAAAGACTTGGCACGCCTGTACAAAAGACTTTAAATTCGTAATCAGTGAAAACCACTTTGTGAATGCTAAGTAATTTTTATTAAGTACAAACTAGTGTGAAGTGGTAAAAGGAGCCGCACTACAAAGTTAGCCAATATTTGCACAGAGTTTTTTGCAAAAAGGGCCAAGTCAATAGCAACTGCAAAACCACTTTATGTATCACTAATGAAATAAGCAAAAAGAAGCCAAGTCAGGAAAATATCTAATAATAGCAAATCCTGCAGCATGCCAACCCACGTATATAAAAGCACATACTTTAAACGAAGATTAATAGTTTGCATAACCTCAAAAATGCCAGTCACATGACCAGTGCTTTAAGTGGAAACAAATAAGTGCAGGTACTAATTACATTGAGCTAGGGGCATGGCTAATGTGGGGGGGGGGGGGGGTTGAGGCGGGGTGAGATATGATGATACGAGGATGCTTCCATAGTATGCATTTTGAACATGCATTACCCTTGATAGTTGTCTCAAAGGTCCCCATTCCATTGGTTATAAATTGTGTTAGCACATTAGTGGTGCAGTGTGTTTGCATGGTTATGTTGTTTTCATGTGCAGATTTGCCGTCGTAATCAGCTCTGTAGTGTTCATGGTTCTCATCCCCATCTGACTCTTTCTGCCACACCCAACACCCCAAGATTCCCCCAAGTCCACCTTGTCTCCCTTAGCAGTAACATACTATGGAATGAGGACTCAACAAGTTGTGACTACTGCTGAGATCTGCTGTGACTTCAACATCACAAATTTGAATACTGGTAAACAAAAGGTTAGAAAATTGAATAATATTAAATTGGGTATTAGTGAAACAGACAGTCTGGAGTGGCTTGCGGTGCTTAATATTGGCAGGGCAGCACGCGGGGGAGGGTGTGGGGAGAAATTAATTTACATGAAAAAAAAACTACCTATATAGTTGCTGCTGCCGCTGTCGTCACCACCGCACAGCTCCTCTGCTGCAGGCAGGCTGCAGGCACACACTCCCAGTCTGTCCCTGCTCTCTCCAGCCCGGCAACACAGTGCCCCAGGCGGCTGGCCAAACATACATGCGCAATGAGGGGAGGTGCTGTGCACTCCCCCTCAGTGCTCGTCTTAGCCCATGGCCCTGCCCCTTTTACTAAAAAACGACAATAAACAGTGTTTATTATCGTTTTTAGTAAATGGTTTGCAGCTGCTGCTGCTGGGGGTGGGGGTGGCGATGCTCCTCTGCCCTAGCAGAGGAACCATGCCTGTAGACAGTGCTTAGATTTGGCAAACATGAAGCATGAATTGCTATCCGACAGTACTTTATATGTCTACTCATCCATTCTCTACAAAAACACACTACAGATATGCAGGTACGCACATCAGCAGAGTGTCAGCTGCAAGGCATGTTTCACAGAATATAAATGTACAGCAACTGCACAGCTCCTGGAAAGCACAGCCAGTGAGGCACATTGCTTTGTCCCTTTCTCTCTTATGTCTCACTTTTTTATCATACACACACCTCCTTCGTTTTTGTCACTCTCTCTATTCACCATCTATCAGTATTCACATCTCTAGTCCCTCAATCCCTCCCCCTCTCACTTATGCTTCTCTCCCATTGTCTCTTTTCCTCTCATTCCCCACTCACTACCTCTGTCTCTCTATCTCTTTTCCCTTTAAACTCTCCTCTACTCCTTCTATCGCTACCCCCTCACTCCTCATCACATTCTCTCACCATCCTCCCACTCCTCGTCCGTGGGCAGAAGGCCCCCCGGTCGGAGAGCTCGAAGTGGGAGATACTGAGCACTGCAGGGTCTTGCACATGTGCAGAGTCTAGCAGAGTAGCGGTCAGGTGAAGAACAATGCTGTCGTTTGTTGGAAAGGTCAGTAGACGTCCACCCAGCTCACTTCAGCTCCAAGGAGTCCACTTAGCCATCTCCACCACCTCATCATTGTCCAAGCATGCAGACGGGGCGGGATTTGCAGGGGCAACTGAGTCCGGGGAAAGCCCATCAGACCCCTGTGAAAATGGACCTTCTTACCTTGATTCAAACGTGGCCACTCATGCTTTGTCTGTCTCTCCTCCCACTCATTCAATCTGCACACATCAGTGTGCCCCGGGCAGCCATTGTCCAATAACAAGGCGACCCAGCATGGAAGCTGAGCATGGAAGCCTGGCAGGGGCCTGGTAAGGACAATGAGAGCTTCCTTATGGGTGGGGATGGAGCAGGCCTCCACCAGTTCATTCAGGCCCCATCGGGCCACTCGCCACAGCTAGATGATTCACACAGGAAGCCTTCGGGCCTGGCACATCACTCGGTGCCTGCATTATCAATCTGACCCTGAGTACCTGTACTCTCTTTGTGAGTGGAGAAGTGCTGGTACTCAGCTCAGTAAAAATAAGAAGTGCCAGTACTCAGTACCGGCAAGGGCATTTTTAGGCTTTAGGGTGGGTTTAGGTTTTTGGGTGGAAAGGGGATTTCTAGGCTTTAGGGTGGGTATGGATGTTTGGGTGGCAAGGGTCATTTTAGGGTTTAGGGTGGGTATGGGTTTTTGGCATGGCAAGGGAATTTTTAAAGTTTAGTGGTTGTGGGTAAATAGAATGAAATGTATGTAATATATATGTGTATATATATATATATATATATATATATATATATATATATATATATATATATATATATAATGGGTTTACACTTACCTGTTATTTTTTTTACAACTATGCCTTTACCATGTATGCTTTTACAACAGAAATGTAAGTGTTTTATAAGTAAGTTTAAACCCTTTACACATATATATTTTTTAATACAATGTTTTATACTTATCTATAAAATACATACATTTTCGTGGTAAAGGCTTTTGTGGTATACTTGTTGTAAAAAAAAAAAGTAGCTGTAAAGAGTTGCGTTGTAAAGGCTGCGTCGTTGTTCTAAAGGCATTCGTTGTGAATGCTGTAGTTTTTCTGTCATACATCCAGTGAAGTATTCCGAGGCGAACAAGAGAGATGGGTGGAGTGGAATGAACAACTGAAGATGGAGTAAAAAGGAAGCAACACAGCAAAAAGAGAAGCTACTGGAGAAGAGAAATCAAGATGGAGCATCTAATGGAATTTAGGAATAGATATGGAGAACTGGGATAGTCAGAGAAATAGAAAATAAATACAGATTCAAAGAATCGGAGTATAGAAGAGAATGGTAATGAACAAAATAAGATAACATATACACATTTTTCTCACAGTGAATCCTTTTATATTCAGCCACAGTGGCACTGCACCAGGAAGAACTGTATTGCTAGGTGGAAATATGGGCCTTTGAAGTTCAGATATTAGATGCATCACGTTTAGCATCTGCATTCAAGGAATGTATGATAACTATGGACAAAAACAGGGCACACTGATGCTTTTATATGCAGATTAATGATGTACTAATGATATACTTTACTACTGTTAACAAGGTAGATATGTTGAAGTGGTGGCTTGCCTTAATACTTGCTGCATCATCAGCCATTATAATAAGCACTGGAAAAGCCAATAGGGCTTGTCTATGCAGTATCTGTTGGTCTTGTCAATGTATTTTAGCCATGTTGTACATCTGCGCAGCTGTTGTACAGCATGGCTGAAAGTACAAAAAAGAAAACAAGGTCCTCATCCTGGGTTCCACACCCTCCGCCTGGGATGCCCTCTGCCTGGGATGACTCCTGGTGGCCCCCAGCACTCTGAATCCCCCCCACACCCACTAACCGCGCACGCAAACTCAGCATCATCCTCGACTCCTCGCTCTCAATGAACTCTCAAGTCAACACCATTGCATCCTCATGCTTCCACACACTATGCCTGCTCCAAAAGATCTTCAAATGGATCCCGATCAATTCCAGAAGAACAGTCACCAAGGCACTTGTCACAAGCAAATTGGCTTACGGCAACACCCGCTATGCTGGCACCACCCAGGCACTCCAAAGGAAACTGCAGAGAATCCAGAATGCCTCTGCCAGACTCATCCTGGACATCCCTGCCACAGCCACATCTCTGGCCACCTGAGAGACCTTCACTGACTCCCAATCAACAAAAAAATCACCTTCAAGATCTTCACACACGCATACAAGGCCCTCCAAAACAGCGGGACCGCATACCGTAACCACCGTCTGACCTTCCTCATGCCCATCAGACACCTCCGCTTTGCCCAACTGGCCCTCGCCACGCCCCCAAGGAAACGCAAGAACTCAGCTGGTGGAAGGTCCTTCTCTTACCTCACAACAAAGACCTGGAATGCTCTTCCACTCCACCTCAGGCATTCATCCTCACTACCTCAATTCAAGAAGAACCTAAAAACCCGGCTCTTTGACTGATCTCCTACTACTTGCCAGCTCCTTGAGACCCTCACGGGTGATTAGCCGTGCTTTACAAATACTTGATTGGTTGATTGATTCTGATGTGTAAACGGTGCACCATATAACATGTAAAAGTAACAGTTACTTCTCTCCAGGGCTTACATTATTTCCATGATATCAACCCACAAGTGTACATTGAGTAACTCTATGCTGTATATGACTATGATGTTATCACTTGTGTCAGTAGTGATATCTTTTGAGATGTCAGTGATCTCATCAATGATATCATTTAACAAGTTATGAGTGATGCAATATGTGAAGTCATAAGCATTGCATGGTGGAGGTGCATGTGATAGTAAGCTCACTAAACAATAACTGGTGAATTGTGCAGCTTTCTTTTTTAACAACTATATTTAACATTTTCAGGTCCCAGGTATAGGCTTTTCTAGAGCACATTGATGTTATCATGCAGTCATCACTTTAAAGAGCAGATTAACTCACAATTTACCTGTCACCAGAACAGGAAACCTTTTCAACACTTGTTTTTACCTTATTTAAATACCTAAGTATAACATCGCTGTTTTTGACAGTGAATTTCTAGTGTGTTATTAACGTAACCTAAGCTCTTATTAGCATAACTAACTATAACATCGCTTTAACCTTTAGCTGTTTCAATGAATATAGAAAAAATAAGGGTAGCAATGGCAAAAATAGATGCACCTCCCATAATTGTCCAACAGTATACAGGTAGATTAATCTTCTTGCAAAGTGTCTACCCACAGTGCTATATGGTTGTCTACCCTGCTACCTACAAGTAAAAGTATGTATTAGTTAACACATAATAAATTCAAAACATTGCAACCACAGCACTCTCTTGGTTCAGAACATATAAGACATAGTCCATAACATAAGCCTTTCAGACCTGTCCGTCTTGTGTTGCAGGTCTTCTTTCATTAAGAAACTTTGTTTCAGTTCATGTTTCCATGTAGTTCTTCTTTGCAGTTGTTTAAAATTTGGACAATCAACACGTGTTTTGTCACAAAGTGACTTTATCAAGGCAATGAGTGTTCCAAAAGTCGAACACCAAAAGAAGACCTGGCAACACAAGACGGATTGGTCTGAAAGACTTATGTTATGGACTATTTCTTATATGTTCTGAACAAAAAGAGTGCTGTGGTTGCAATGTTTTGAATTTATTATCTGTTTCAATGTATGTATATATATATATATATATATATATATATATATATATATATATATATATATATACATATTTATATATATTCACTTAAAAATACAAAGGTTGCAGGGATTTTATATTTAGGTTCACATTTTACTCGCACAAAACCATAGAAAGTCAGCAGTTATAGTTATGGTTCTCTCAAGTAACTCGTGCCCTGAGTCATGGCGAAGGTGTGAGCTATAATTACCTTAGTGCACGAATTATTTAAAACAAAAAACCAAAAAAACAACAACAAAAACCAAGCGCTTGTTTTCAACAAGGTCCCCAGGTGGGCTTTACATAAATAGTCTCTTTTGTGCACTGTGATGGCCAAGAAATGGCAGTTAGATACCTACAACATACTCAAGTCATTGTGAAAGGTGATCAGTTGACTTCCTTTTTCAATCATTACTGTCCTGAATTTGTAAAGGGGTTAGTGTGTGATATAGAATTTTGGTGATGAGATATCATTTTTAAGGAGTGTTGTGATCCCTTCCCTCGAAAAAATTATGAAATAACTGATCTAACCTAGCATGACAGAAATTAAAAGCTTTGGTATCGCCTGCCAAATCTAACCTCCAGGTTACAAAGACCCAAAGACTCTGGCTTTTGGCACTAGAGCAGGGTTAAGATCACTCAACTAAGGTTCCGGAAACAAACAACACAGGCTTAGTCCTCCCACAACTCATCCATCCCTCAAATTTCCAATTTTTTCCCGGTGGTAGCATTAGGCAGCATAGCTTTCCCTGGTATATATAGGTCTTGTAGACTATCGCTTTCAAACAGTAAAGCTGTAGCTCAGGTTTTACAAAAATTTCAATCTCGGGTTTATACAGTAGAGCTTTTTTCTCTGGTTGCAAAGATGTAACAGCATGAACATTTGGACTGTAAATTATTGCTTATACTATGCTTTTTCTACCAAATGAGTGAGTAAGCACAGTAAACAAAGATGACTAGGATCACAGAAATTTCACAAAGGACTTTAGAAATCTCCATATGATGCACAATGTCTGGGCGCTGACATTTTGCAAATGATCTTGCAAAACAATTGAATGGTAAGGTTTGAGCACCGTATACCCTTCCATCTTTTACACACTAATGCCTCCATCACAATAAAACAATTACTTAAGTACCCCAACAGGGAATACTCTCTACAGACCTCCTACTCAACTGTCATGCTTTGGAGTGCTGTAGTGCCTGATGGGCTGAAGTGCAGCTCGTCCTTACGTGGTGAAAGATCCCCATAGCATTTGGTTGCTGCAGGCCCTGTTTGCTGCAGGGTCATGGGTGACGAGGTGCTGCAGTTCTCCCGAGCTTCAAGGTGCTGCAAAACCGCCAGGCTTTGAAACGCTGGGCCTGGCCCGCCATGTTCACCAATGTTCGACCCTCACTTGTGCTCCAGTGTGCCCATCTCAGAGATGAGAGCTGTGCCAACTCTACATTTTGAGGAAGATTCCTTATTTTATTTCATGCATTTTGTGTCCTTCCTGTCAATGCAGTATAACTCCAAAAACACACCTGTTTCTTTCACCGAGTTTCTGATTTGGATGTTCCAAAGGTTTGCTAATCTCTATAAGGCACTGGGACAGGCTTTCTCACCAGCAGCAAAAGTGTGAGGCCTCAAGAGAATGGGCAGATTGAGCAGACATCAAGAGAATGCCAAAGCACATGACAGAGAGTGTATTGCTCCCTTCCAAAGGTGAATGACATGAGAGGAGACAAATTATAGATAAAGGAAAGATGCCATCGAATGAAAATAGACTGCAGAATAGGTAGCAGTGCACATCCCAGAGGGGACAAACTAATGAGAGGAGACAGAAGAACGAAAGACATAGAGTGTATTCCCTGAGAGAAGGCACATACAAGCACAGTGATCCCTCACAAAGGAGCTTCTGCATGAGAAGAGCATAAAAAGACAATACTGAATCTTGCAGGAAAATGCAATATGTAATGGTGATTTGGAGGCAGTTCCTTGACTGAGGTGGCAAAACCGTCGAAGAAGATGTTAGCTTCTGAAATAGGATGGATACCTTGTTAGAGGAGAGAGAGCCTTGCATGAAATTACTGCATAGAAAGTTTTGAGGTGCCACAGCTCAGCATCATGTGCACATCTGAGTTCAACTGTAGTATGTGTCAGTCTGAAAGGCTGTGGAGGGTGTAACTTGCAGAGAGACACTGAATGTCACGTCTCGCATGGTGCCAATCATGGTGATGATTCTGAGTGACTGTGAATGAAACCTAGTGGGTGCAGTGCAGGGAAATCTACCCAGAGTATATAACAAACACAGAGGATTAAAGGAACCAGTTGGTGTCAAGGGAAAGATTGAAACTTTCTTGACACCCAATGAGGGTCTAAGGCACACACTCAATTGCATTTATAAAAAAAGAAAAATGCAGTGAATTTGTGAATCCACTGCTATTTGGCAGCAAAAATTAATAAAAGGCTTTCTAGCCCTGGTAGGGTCCTGGGGACTTCAGCATCAAGGCTAGGGGGTTAGGGTATTTTTACCCTGCCACCTTTTCTTTATTTTTTACCTTTTTGTTTGGGACTTTGCATGAGATAGTGAGGATTTGTGAAGTGTTTTCACAAATTTGTTTTTCTTCTATTATCTCAAATACTACTGAATGGATTTACACCAAATCGCAAAAGGCACACTTTCTGGACTAAGAGCTAGCTTTCTGCCAAATTTGGTACAATTCCATCCTGCGGTTCGAGTTTAGTCGAGTTCAAAATCCCTATGGGAAAATGCATGGGGAAAACACGTTTTGGGACATGCCCCCTTTTTCTCGGCCCCCGCCTGACAGATCACCTTGAATCTTTCAAGACAGCAGCTGAACCGACTGTTGTGTTAGTTTTGAAAGTTTCGTGAAGATTTGTCAAACAACACTGAAGATATTGGCAAAACAATAAAGACTTTCCCTATGAAAATTAGGTCCTAACTATACCAGTAGGCTGTATATATATATATATATATATATATATATATATATATATATATACATACATACACACGCACACTAGGTAGTTATTGTTAGGTCTGCTGTTCCATAGGAAAAGCGTTTCTCGAGTTGCTAATAATTTTTGCACCGTTTGGTGAATCTCCACTAAACTTTCCAAAAAGGTGGTACTTTTTTACTAGTTTGTGCATGGAAAGTTTTGGGGTGATCCATCAAGTGAGGGCTGAGAAAAAGTGGGGGGGACTTGAGAGACTCTTGCAGAGCGGCAATTTATGAATGGAACATGGAGCTTTATTTCCCTGGGGCCATCTTGCTTCCATGTGAGTCAGTCTCCTCAGAGAACAAGCGCTCTGATTGGCTTCCAGCAATATGGGAAAAATGTTGTTGGTAGCAGTTACAGGACTCAGGTGCTTAGTCCCCTGTCCTGAAATTAGAAAATAAATTAATATAAGGGGGCAGGGTAGGGATACCCTGACTTCCTAGGTCCCATTGGGGGGCCAAACGAAAAACGATTGGCAAGGTCAGAAAAAACCTAAATGGTGGCCAGGCTGCATTTCTTAACTATAAGCTCCAGGAAGCCCATTCCTGGAGCAAACATAATGTGTAGGGGGAAGGGGGATGCACGGCTCCCCTCCCTGAGCCACCAGAGGCCCTGGGGAGTCCACCCCCGGGGCTGATCATATAGTGTATGGGGGGGAGGGACACGCAACCCCTCGAGCCATGACAGACCCTGGGAAGTTCACTTCACTTCAGAGCCGAAATTTAGCAAATTTGAACGGGGAGCCACACGGCCCCCTCCCCAAACCTCTAAAGGCCAAGGGGAACCCACCCCTGAGGGACATAGGTTTCCTTGCCTGAACCAGCATGGTCAGGGAAACCTGTGTTTGGCCTCACTTGGAAGGCACAATTACAAAACTCCCACCAAGTGGGATCAAACACCAAATCCGCTCCTAGTAGGTGACAGCTGTGAAAATGCTCCTGCCTGTTAGGAGTGGACTTTTGATCTGTTTTCCTTCCCACACTGAAGCGGGCAGGTAAAAAGATAAAAATATTGCTCCTGCCTGCAGGGAACAGCACTAGGAATTGCTCCCTGCGGGCAGGAGCAATGTTGGCTCCCACAGTAAGAGGAGAGCCAGCTGGAGTCACAGGACCCTTGGAACTCCCCCTGCAGCCTCCAGCAAGAGTATAGTGGGTGTCCTGGTGTGGTGAGTGCCCTGGGTGGGCACAAGGGCACCCACAATTAACAATGCTGGGCCTTGGGGGATGGTGTCCCTAGGGCCAAAATCGTCCAGGGGAGGGGGCTGTCTGCTGCTTCCCCTAAAAATCATGCCAAGCCCTGGGGGATGGGGTTCCCAGGGCTGAAATTAGCCTGGAGAGGGGAGCCGTGTGACTCTTCCCCTTGAAAATCCCACCAGGCCCTGGGCGATGGGGTCTACATGGTCCAACTCCTCTTTATGTAAAAGAAGAACTGGGGGTTGGGGTCCGCAGGGCCTAATAAGGCTCAGGGAAGGGGGGCCATGTGTCCCCCTTCCTTTAAAAATATACACGCCCTGGGGGATGGAGAACCCAGAACCAAAAGACGCTTGATGGTGGAGACCACAAAAGCCCTTTCCCTTTATTTAAATATTTGGCCTCAGGCAATGGAGTCCCTGGGGCTGATAATGGCTCCGGGAGGGAGGCCGCCCCCTCCCTTTTATTTTGGGTAATGTCCCTGAGGGTTGGGCTCCCCGGGGTCTTACAAGGCTTGGAGGGGGGTTCCCCTCCCCTTAAATTAAAAACCAAATGGCTCTAAGTGATGGGGTCCAAAGGCCTTACATGTTTCAGGGAGGGGCGCTACGTGGCTCCCCTTCCCTTTTAACTCAGATGTACAGCCCTGTGACTTGGGGCAGGGGGACATGTGTCCCCCTCCCCTTTAAATAAAAACCCTGGAGGAGGGGATCCCCAGGCCCATTCCCTATGGCCATCCCTCTGCTGTGCACAGCTGAAATCCATGCGCATTGTGGGGTTGGCTGTTTGGGGGCGGTTGTCTGCAGGCCCTGCGGGCAACCCCTAGCAGAGCTCTGTTGAAGGCCGTGTGCATTGACGGGGTGGCATTTACATATGGTAATTAAGTATTGCTTTACGTAAAACAAATCCTTGAAAACTAACTTAAAAAAGCCAAAGGTTAAAGTAATGTTATAGATAGGCAAATAGATCAGTGACAAAATTAACGTTTTGAACTAAAAAAAACATACATTTACCAGTCGTAATTAGAAGTGCTGACTATAACTTGCTCCCCGCCTTGCACTGCTTACGGCCTACATATTACTTCACTCATGATATTCTATGACATCATTTATGACACCAACTCAAATGACATCAATTTCCATGTATGTATATATACTTTATTAATTTGCTAATATTTTGTTTTCAAATAGTGCGGACACCCTGTGTATGTGTTGTGGGCCCCCAGAGTTTTGCAGGCTACAGCCATTTCAAGCAAAACCCTTGTAAATGAAACAACTGTCTGTATTTTAAGTTGTTGTTAGAGACAGTAGTCTTGGGTTCTGGTAAGTGGAAAAAATGCTGTCTCTCGTGAGACTGCAGAAAATCTGAGAGAATCAACATAGGGCGGACACTGGAAGGTGTGACCACAAGTTAACAACATCTCTTTTGTGCCTTTTTTCATATGCCTAGCACCTTACACTCTCTTTAGCTCCAGTGCAGAGTGCAGTCTTGGATGTGCTCGACATTGTTGATAGGGGAGACTGCTGGGTTCCACGTCATTCTGCAGCAAAATATGAATCAATAGGTTAGTGGTGACTTGAGTCTGGCAGTCATCGGTGATTGCAAACTTAAAAAGGCACATGTTTCACTCTTAAGGATGAATCTTGATGGCTTTACTCCTCAAATTATTAATTGTGACTCAACCTCAACACTGAACTAGACCAAGTATGACGGGGTCATACCATTTCCTAGAAAACACTACGCTTGAACTGAGTGCCTATATCATGCTAAAGCCCTACTGCAGCATCTACAATGCAGTTAACATTGGCATGCCATTGTACCTGTAATCCAAGATCTAGTTCTCTGGTGATGCATGTATTAAATCCAGTAGAAGATTTCACAGTCTGAAAATCAGGAAATTCAGGAAAGAAAAGACAAGATCCAGGCAGTTTCACCTGTGATACTAGGGTGTGAAACATCATCTCATTCTAGATCCGACAGACTCCATGTGTATTTCTGCAAGAAGTTAAAAACCTGCTTCTCAAAGGACACTTCTTCATACGCTACTCCACTAGATGCCAGACCACCCTTGAAGAGTTCCCACTCTCATCCCTTGACATGTAAGCACCCTTTTCATCTACAGATGTGTCTCCTCTCTTCCTGCCTCATTGCCTTGACCCTGTTTCTAAGCATTTGCCCAATGCACTTTCCCCCGCCACAGTAAAGACTTGATACTGTATCCGTTTTGCTTAATCCACTCTCCTTACCCGTCTGCACTGCTCCCTGCAAAGCAACCATAAAGTGCCATGTTGTTTTCTGTCTTGCTTTGCACTAAGAAAGTCACATACATACATTTACTTATAACAGAACGCACTCACTAACATAGTAGTGAGTGTTGCCTGTTTCTCATGGCTAGGAAAAAACCTGAGGGCCTTTCTTTAGCTTTGTGCTGGCCTACCCTGCTGCTGCCCACGTTTCTATATGGAAACCCTATAGCCAACACAATGAACACAAAACATAGACACAGCACATAGAAAAGCTCCCCTCGTCTCACCTGAGAACAGAAAAAGGCTCCATTAAAAACCCACATCTTCAAGTGCACATGAGGTAGGTGGTGACTTGTCCTGGACCAGCACACTTGCTGCCTCCATCACCTTTTCTTCTTTTTGATCATATTTAGCCATATTATTTTGGGGACATGTCCAGTAACTGTTGAACATGGGTGCAAGCTGGATCAATAGGACTCTGAGTTGCCCCGCAGTTTGCCCTTCTGTATGTGCAATAGTCTGCCCGCTTCATCACCACAGTTCATCTCCCTGTTGTGTGGGAGCATCAACACTTTGGCCACAAGGAACTAACAAAAACATACATAAAATCCCAAAATAAGCTGTTCTTTTCAATCTCCATATCCATCCAGGAACTTTGAGATGCAAACTTATGTGTGTCTACATTTAGTGTACACATTCAAATACCCCTTTTTACCAAGAGTAAAAATACAAAAGTTGTTTTCATACCTGTGAACAAATTTACTCACACAAAGACATTTGTGGAATTAAAGCTATTCCCAGGAACATGGAGTGGAAGAGGATTGGGCAATACAGGATGCAGTTCTCTGAAAGTTTGTACACAGACACAAACTTTCATGAAGTTATTTACATCTTTCTATCCGAATCATTCTCACTCTGCAAGATGTTAGAAATTGCTTCTGCCATGAGCAGGAACAAACCCCTTTACCGGAATAGGAAATGAAAGGTTACACCCCGAAATTGGTAGTTTTTTCTGTCACATCTTTCAGCCTTAGGATGGTCTTCCCCCAAACGTTTTGCCTTACACCTCCATTTTTGCTGATCTCAGTTTTTATGCCCTTAGAACTCTGTGCTCTTTACCGCTGCTTAACAGTGCTAAAGTGTATCTGATTTCTCCTTTAAACATGGTAAAATTGTGTTACAACCAATTGACACATTTAATTTACTTTTAAGTTCCTAGTAAAGTAGTACTACTTGTACCCAAGGCCTATGAATTAAATGCCAATAGTGGGACTGCAGCACTGACTGTGCTACCCATTTAAGTTGCCCTTTAAACGTGTCTCAGGGTTGCCAGGGTAGCCTGTGTGTGCAGTTAAAATGCAATCTTGACCTGGCATAATAAACCGTTTGCTAGGCCTAGATCTTCCTTTTAATACATATGTCACCCCTAGCGTAAACCTTAACTAACCTATGGGGCAGGGTGAAGTATATTTAAAATGTTAGACATGCACTTGTTCAAACTGACCCTTTCTGCAGGGTCATCCCTGAACTTTGTGCCTTTTTCCTACTTTTTGCTGAATTCTTTTTTGTTAACCTTCATACTCTGTGCACTTTACCGCTGCAGGTAGTGCTAATGTTGTTCTGCTCTTGCCCTTAAACATGGAACCATTGGCATACACCTAATTGGAATATTTAATTTATATGTAAGTCTATTGTAGAGTGGTATATCATATACCAGGGCCTATAAATTAAAATCTGCCAATGGACCTGTAGCACTTATTGTGCCACCCACTTAAGTAGCTCTCTAAAACATGTCCCAGTCCTGCCATTGCAGTCTGAATGCAGTGTCACACTGCCATGTCGACTTAGCATTTCAACCCCTTGTCAAGCCTTAAACGCCCCTTTTTATTACATATAAGTCACCCCTAATGTAGCTACCCAAAAGGTAGCCAATAGGGCAGGGCACAGTGTAATTAAAAGGTTGGACATGTACTTCTAAGTTTTATGTGTCCTGGTAGTGAAAAACTCCCAAATTCAATTTTCACTACTGTAAGACCTACCCCTCCCACAGGGTAACATTGGGGATTCCTTATTACATGTAATAAGCTGTAATTTCTATTTGAGGGAATATATATGTATGTCATGTTTAGTGTCGATGGAATTGTAATGATAAACTCTCTTTAATGGTAAAGTCTGATTTTTCATTACAATTTTAAAATGTCACTTTTAGAAAGTTGGCATTTTCCTGCCCTTAGCCCATTGTGCCTGCGGCCTGTCTTGGGTCTCATGACTGGGTATAGTTGACAGGCTTTGTGAAATCCTTCCAGAGAGTCAGCCTCAATGAGCCATTAACTGGCAGGATTGAGGCGGGGGCAAAGCTGAGCACAGACCGACGTGCACCTGAATAGGCTCTGCCCTTGCGCCTCACAATAGGCATTAACAAGCCTGTATTGTCACTGCAGCCAGCTTGGAATCAGGGCAGGGGAGTCAGGAAACTCCAACAGCTTCAAATAACCTTTTTGGAAACTTCTCCCACCTTCTCAGAGCAGGGCACTAAGGTATAAAAATAGCACCTTCAGACCCACTTTGTAGTTCACTACTAGTCTTGCTGATGGACTCTCAGAGGACTGCCTGCTGGTGTGACTTGCTATGCACTCTGCCAGACTGTTGCAGTACCTAGAAGGACTGCTTCCCTGCCTGGAGCCGGTCTTGAACCCCAGAGGCCAGGCCTGCTGTTGAGCCCTGCACTACAGCTGCACCCAGGACTACCAGAAGTGACTCCAAGGGCACATTTGATGGCCTCCTGATCAAAGCCACAGGGGCACAACAGTCTTCTACCATCTTGAACCCGCACCTGGACCCAGTCTGAGTGAGTCCTGGACCCCCAAGAGGTCCCCATCCAGTCCTGGACCCTGGGTTGTAGTGCTAAAAGTGCAGAGATAGCCAATTTCCAAAACTGAGGGCATAATTTGGCCACAAAGTATTCTGAGAACCAGGAGGACACCGGCACCAACCTGCTCGCCTATCCACGCAAGGTGCATCATCAGTTGGATTGACTTTGTGGCTTCTCCCGCTACTTTCTTCTCCACTGCAGCAAATCTGTTTCAGAGGTCTTTTGCCAAATGGGGATCCAACCTTGTAGAGCAGTCTTTGGCTACAGCTGTCTGCTTCATCTCACTGGAGGTTTTCGACTTTCATTTCAATGACTAAGTTTGAAGGTAAAAATCTTGCACTGTGGCTTTGTTCCACAGCCATTTGACGACAGAGCTCCCTTCTCAAACACTCCTGCAGCCTTGTCCCGCCGAACTTCTACCTTCTCAGATGTTTTCTTTTCAAAATGTTTTCTAAGTTTGAAGGCATGTGCTGGCTGGGCCCAATTCACTGCTTGTAGCTGAACCTCACTCCATCATGGTCTGCCTTAACTTTCAACTTTGACTCAGTTTCGCATGACCAGATGTCTGCCATTGGTGCTTTTATCTTTTAGGCACTATTTTGAACCTTAAACTTTAAATATTCCTAACTCTGGTTCTGCTGATTGGATTTTTGTCAACCTGGTGTCATATAGTATAGTAAAATTCACCCAACGTTTTTTAAATTGGTTTGGGATTTTTCGTGTATTCACTTTATTGATGTTTGTGTACTGCATAAATACTTTATACAGTGCCTCCAAGTTAAGCCTGACTGATTTTTGTGCCAGCTACCCAGGGTTAAACACAGGCTAATTTAGTGACTTTGTATGGTTCACCCTGCAAAGAATTGTGAGTGATGCTTGACCAGGGCTCACACCCCTGTCAACCAACAAAACATGTTCTCACCTTGATGTTCAGAGGTGTGGATCAGGACCTGTGTTTGTGCAATGCCATACAGTGATTTGTGTTACACAAAAATCCCAGATAAATATTTTGGCATCAGAGTTGACCTCTTTTAAAATATTGATTCCTGCCTCACATTGTTTGGTAACTGTGACTCTTGCCTGCCAAGGTGGAGTTGGATATCAATGCCATTGAAAGCTACAGCATGGATGAGCTGAGGAAGTTGTGCAGGGAGAGGGGACCAAGACTTCATAAGGACAATCCAAACTTGGAGTACCAGATAGCCATTAGAACCTGAGAGGTGGTCAGCACAATGCAAACTGCAGCACAGGATGATGTATTGGATGAGGAAGAGGATGAGGATGAAGTATAGGCTGAGGAGAACTACCTTGCAGCTATAAGGGCTAGAGAAAGCAGTTCCCTGGTTACTTCTGGCCCCAGAATCCAGGCTCCAAGAGGGTGATGGCCCTGAGAAGGGTAAGGGGAGGAGGAAAATAACTATAACTTGCCAATGGCTTCTGAGGGGAAGGGGGAGCCCACAGGAGTCCCCTGCTGGATCCAATGCAGGAAGCAGTGTCCCCTCCCACAACCTGTCTCTTGAGGAGTTGAAGGACAGACAGGCTGAGAGGGACCTGAGGCTGCAGCTGACCCATCTGGCTACAGAGGAGAGAAAGGCTCATAGGAAAATAGACTGGCTATGGAGGAGAGGAGGATGGCCCATGAACTCAGTTTCAAAAAGCTAGACTTGAAGGCCAAACAGCTGATAAAGTCCTACAGAATGGTGGCAGCAATATCTCAATGTCTGCAGGAGAGCAAGGAGTCCACATTCTAAAGGAAATTATACCTGATTTTGAGGCTAGTAATGACGTAGTCAGGTGGCTTTAGGCATATGAAGTAGCTCTAGTGATGCACTAGATCCCTGAGGAGCTGGCCTCTGGAGGCTAGTATTGGGAGGGATGTCCTACTTGCCCTAGAGAATGGGGACAGGATGAGGTATCCACCCATGGATGAAACCCTTGCCATAAAATATGAATTCAGCCTAGAATAGTACAGGTTGAGGTTCAGGAGCAGTCAGAAACTGTCTCACCAGTTCTTGGGGGATTTTGTGAACTATTGTTCCAAGACACTGGATTCTCGGGTGAAGGGTAGTGAGGTAAACACATATGAGGAGCTGTGCAATTTGATTGCCAGAGAGCACATGTTCCATCACTGTTTTCCAGAGCTACTCCAACACATGGTTGACTTCACGGTCACTGACCCAAGGGATATTGCAAAGGAAGGGAGAGTACCAGAATGAGATGGCAATGGGGAGTGATTCTAAGGATCTTGGTTTAGGCTTCCCCTATCAGAGTGGGGGGGGGGTACACAATGACCCAGACAGGTCCCAGTATAGTGTGGGGGTAAAGGGATCCCATGCCCCTTCTAAGAATAGGAGAGAAGGTTATGGTGGAAAGAGATTCAGGGTGTCCCATTTACAACCCTAGTGCTGGAGTTTCTCCAGGAGGGAAGCCAAGAAAGGGAACCTTATCTGTACCAAGAGACCATCCACTGTTGGGAGCTCCTCTGTGTCAGGAGAACTGGGTTGGGTGGCTGATAGTTCAGATTTTCTGGGGTACCACTCTGTAATGGAGGGTACAGGACCGCAGATGGAGCAGCAGGGGAGGAAGGACTCACCCTTGACTCCTGTTCATCCTCAAGTTGCAGATCCTGGGCTGAGTGACTAGTTTCAGGCTACTGCCTCTGGACTAGTGGGAAGGATAGTGGAAAAGGGTTCCTAACACCCTGGGCTGATGCCCCCACTCTGAGAAATCTCAGAAACCAGAGAGCCTGGTGACACTAACAGCTGTCAGTGGCATCTGTAGGTTGCTCTCCCTATGGGCTGAGTTTTCCTTAGGTTTGGGGGACAGATTTCTGATTCAAGGGGTGGAATGCACAACATCATGCTGTTGGCCATGGTGGTACTGTCTGCCTAATGGAGCGCATCTGTAAACACATTAAAGTTAGGTGCTCTACAGATGGGGGCCACAGACGAGAAGAAGAGTTCTCCATGGGTCAGTCAGTTCTGTGGCTCCTGAGAGCATAGACAGAGGAGTCTAGCTGAGTTCAGAGAGGGGTATTGTTCATGGTCTATCACCTAAGCAGGAAAGTCCATCAATGTATTTATTAGTCTCCCCTGGCTTTAGGGTCGTGTTGGAAATGGCCCTTTCTGAAGGATCATCCCCAAACGTTTTGCCTTCTTCCTTCTACTTTTAGCTGACTTTGGTTTGATGGTCTTAGGACTCTGTGCACTTTACCTGCTGCTAAGCAGTGCCAACATGCTTGTGCTTCTCCCTACAACATGGTACAACTGGCATATACCTAATTGGCATATCTAATTTTCTTGTAAGTCCCTTGTAGAGTAGTATACCATAAAACCAAGGCTTGGAAATTAAATGCTACCAGTGGGCCTATAATACGTATTGTGCCACCCACTTAAGTAGCCCTCTAAAACATGTACCAGGCCAGCTATTGCAGCCTGAATGCAGTGTCACACTGCCATGTTGACTTAGCATTTAGACCCCCTTGACAAGCCTTAAACACCCATTTTATTACATATATCATCCTTAAGTTATGCCCTTGGTATCCCACAGTGCAGAGTGCGGAGTAATTAAAAGGTTGGGCACACACTTTTAAGTTTTACATGTCCTGGTAGTGAAAAACTCCCAAGTATTACATTTAATAAGCTGTAATTCCTAATGGAAAGAAGGTACATTTGTCCTGTTTAGTAACCATGGAATTGTAATGATAAACTCTCTTTAATCGTAAAGTCTGCTTTTTCATTACAGTTTGAAAATGTCACATTTAGAAAGTTGGCATTTTCCTGCCCTTAGCCTTTTCGCCTGCAGCCTGTCTTGGGTCACATGCCTGGGTGTACCTGACAGGTGTTGTGAATTCCTCCGAGACAGTCACACAATAGTAGGATTAGCTGAGCCTCAATAAGCCATCAACTGGCAGGATTGGGGGGCATAGCTAAGCACAGCCCACCTGCACCCAAATAGGCTGTCCCCTGTTTCCTTGCAATAGGCCTAACAACCCTGTATTGTCACTGCAGTCAACTTGGAGCCAGGGCAGGGGAGTCAGGAAACTCCAACAACTTCAAAGAACCTTTCAAGAAACTTTTCCTACCTTCTAGGAACAGGGCACCAGAGTATAAAAATAGAACCTTCAGACCTACTCTTCTGTTCACTACTGGGCCTGCGGAAGGACTCTCAGAGGATTGCCTGCTGGTGTGACCTGCTGTACCTGGAAGATCTGCTTTGCTGTCTGGAGCCTGCCATGACCCCAGAGAGGCCAGCCCTGCTGTTGAGCCCTGCATCTACACCTGCACCAAGGACTACCAGAAGTGACTCCAAGGAGTAGTTTACTAGCCTCTTGTTCAAACCTATAGAGACATAACAAACTCCCATGATCTTAAACCTGCACCTGGACCCAGCCTGAGTGTGTCTTGAACCCCCAAGAAGTCTCCCTCCATTTCACGACCCTTGACAATGGTGTTAAAGGTACCTAGATGGCCATTTTCAAACACTGGGGACAAAATGTTCTTCTTTGAGTTGAGGCTTGGCTGCTTATCCAGAGATACTTGGAAAGTTGAGGAGGCTTGAAATGACAACATTCTGTTATAGGCCCTCATTACAACCCTGGCAGTCGGTGTTAAAGCGGTGGTAAGACCGAATGGAATCACGACCGTGGCAGAAACCACAAACATAGACAGCCACTTTAACACTCTGACCGCCAGGGTGGTACAAACAAACAGCATGGCGGTCACCGCCAACAGACAGGCGGAAGATAATGTACCGCCCACACTATTATGACAGGCCAATCCGCCATCTTTTCCGGGGCGGATTCAACGCAAACAAAAACACGGCGGAAACAGGACTTGGAAGGGAAAACACTCACCTCTACACACCCCACAAGGAAACAGGACGCCATGGAGCCGGAACTCCAAATACTCCCTGCGATAGTCTTCCTGCTCCTCTACCAGGAGCACGAAAGACGGCGGCGACGACCACGGTGAGTACTGCACCTACAAGACAGGGGAGGGGGGAGGGAAGAGGGAGTAACACACACACACACACGCAACACCCCCACCCTCACCCAAAACAACACACACACAAATACATGCTGAAACGTTACATTTCCCCCACAACCCCCCCTTGAAGAACGCAAGGACAAAAGGAAATTATTTGAACGAATATAATCAAGAAAAATCCATTACTCAAAAAGATATATACACTATTAACAAATATCTACACCAAGAATTCAAGTCCATGTACTGCACCTATATAGTCCGTGGACCGCTGGGCCCAAAATGCATGGACGAGGCCCACACAAGATACCCGATCCAAATGGAGAGAACACTGCAGGGGCATCAGATCGAAATAAAACAGGCACCTCAGGGGAAAGGGAAGGGGGGGCACCTCAGCCGGATGAGTGTACGACGCCAGCTCCACGAGGGGGCTCCATGCCCATTGATGTATCCTGGGGAGTGCAAAGCCACAGTCTCTCAAGTCTCTCAAGTGGGTGGTTTGCCCACTGCATTATCCTGGGGAGTGCAAAGCCACAGTCTCTCAAGTCTCTCCAGTGGATGGTTTGCCCACTGCTTTTTCCTGGGCAGTGCAAAGCCACAGTCTCACAAGTCTCTCCAGTGGGTGGTTTGCCCACTGCTTTATCCTGGGGAGTGCAAAGCCACAGTCTCTCAGGTCTCTCCAGTGGGTGGTTTGCCCACTGCATTTTCCTGGGGAGTGCAAAGCCACAGTCTCTCAAGTCTCTCCAGTGGGTGGTTTGCCCACTGCATTATCCTGGGGAGTGCAAAGCCACCGCCTCTCAAGTCTCTCCAGTGGGTGGTTTGCCCACTGCTTTTTCCTGGGGAGTGTGAAGCCACAGTCTCTCAAGTGGATGCCTTTCTCCACTGGTTCTGGAGGGGGCCTTGTGCCCAGAGTGCTTCATCCTGCCAAGGACTGAGGTAGTGGATGTGATACTCCACTGGTTCTGGAGGGGGCTTTGTGCCCAGAGTGCTTCATCCTGCCAAGGACTGAGGTAGTGGATGTGATACTCCACTGGCTCTGGAGGGGGCTTTGTGCCTAGAGTGCTTAATCCTGCCAAGGACTGAGGTAGTGGATGTGATACTCCACTGGTTCTGGAGGGGGCTTTGTGCCTAGAGTGCTTAATCCTGCCAAGGACTGAGGAAGTGGATGTGAGACTCCACTGATGGTGGGGCAACATGGAAGCTGCCCAGGCCCCTGGAACTGACCACCAGCCTCGTGCAAATGACTATTGGGGATGACAGCCATGTCTGCGGTGGTGCCACTGGCTCAGGATGTGGCGTGGCCACTGGGGGTGCTGGCGGCGGTGTCATGAGCGGCAGTGCTGGTGGCGGCGGTGCATGTGGCGGTACCGGTGGCCGTCTTGTCCGCCGTGCAGGTTGGCGGCGACTTGCCTTTCTTTCTCAGGCCCTTCCCCACCTTGGATGGTGGCGCAGCTGTCTTGCCACTCCCAACTGTTGTCTTGGCTGAGCCCTTGGTGGCAGGAGTTTTGGCCTTCTCCCTTCGAGATGTGGGCAACTTCTTCTGTTTTGGAGGTGGGGGATTGTCCTTGGCCTCGCTCCTTGGGACACTGGCAGCCCTGCTCCTTGGCACACTCCAGAAGCTGGTTACTGCTGGCACCACTGTGCCCGGTGATGTGGTGGATGAGGTGCTGGGTTGGGACCTGGAAAGGCGGGCCCTAGGGGACGGAAGGGGTGCGGGAGGTGAAGGGAAGAGGTCAAGGTTTGACAGGAAAAGTTTTTAAGACACACTGGGACGGGTAGATGGAGGGGGTTTGGGAGTGGAGGAAGAGGTAGTGGTTGTAGGAGGTGTTCGTTTGCTGACTTTGGGTGAAGGTGCATGGGCTGTCGTGAGGTGGATGGCTGTTGGGTGGGTGTGTGACTGCGTTTGTGTACTTTGAGAGGAGGGCTCTCAGACACACTGGTAGAGGACACAGGATGTGTGAATGGTAGTGGGGGTGGTGATTGCACATGAACGGTGTGTGGTGATGGGCGTGCTGGTGATGGAGGTAGTGGCTGAAGATGTAGTGCATGCAGGTGTGAGTGGAGACGTGACAGGGAGGGAGGAGGGAGACGTGGAGGCGTGGGACACAGTGGAGGCAGTAGATGTTGGTATGTGTGCATGGGTATGATGCTTGTGTGAGTGCCTGTGGGATGTGTGGTGCTTATGTTTGCCAGAGCTACCCTTGTGTGTTGAGGTGTGTGCATGCTGGTCTGATGGTGTGCTTGGGATAGGCTGAGGTACTGGGGATTGGGTCTGGGTGGAGGAAGTTGGAGGGGGGAGGATGGACACAGGGACAATGGCTGCCATCAGTGCTGAGGCCAGAGTCTGAAATGCTCGCTGTTGGGCTGCCTGGCCAGAATGAATGCCCTCCAGGTATGCATTTGTCTGTTGCAACTGCTCTCTACACCCTGGATGGCATTCAGAATGGTAGACTGCCCAACAGTGAGGGATCTGAGGAGGTCAATGGCCTCCTCACTGAGGGCAGCAGGACTGACTGGTGCAGGGCCTGGGGCGAAGGAGATGCCCACCCTCTTGGGTGGGCGGCCACAGGGCACACGCTGAAGGGCTGCTGGGAGGGCGGTGCTGGTAGGGGGGGTGGTGGCTGTACCTGTAGATGCGGGGGGCACAGAGGGGCCCACCACCGCAAGGGAGCTCCCATCAGAGGAGGAGTCGGTGTCGCTGGTCTCTGCTCCAATCCCCACCGTGGAGCTCCCCTCGCCCTCCGTCCCACTGGTAAATTCGGACTCCGTAGTCTCACCCTCCAGGGCCATGTGGGATGCAGCTCCCTCCTGCTCCGTGGCACAGCTCCTCTGCCTGATGATGCTAATGTACACAAGAACAGGGAGACCACAAAAAGGGGGGAAAGAAAGTAGAAAGACATGTTCAGTGCATGCAATACTGCTACCGTTGGCGGACACTACAGACACAGCAGCCCTCTGCACTACGTCATGCACTTAGAGTTCCCTAATTGTTCACAGGGACATGGGGTACATGACCTATGCCCGATTGCTGGACACATGGAAGTCACAGGAGCCTGACTAGGTGTAGATGGCTCTTACTACTGGTGGGGTTGGGGTGCCACTTAGCATGTCTCACAAAGGGTTCTTGCCTACAAGGCTCGCCCTAGCCTAGGGTAACCCACAGCCCACCTCCCCCACCCAGACACCTCCAATGCACGCAGAGTCATGATGGGGGTCATGGTGCGACAGGCACCCCTCCCACGTTGGGAGGCCCTCCCCAGCTGGGCCTCCGCTGTCTTCTTGCTCCAGCGGCGAATGTCCTCCCATCTTTTATGGCAGTGGGTGGTCCGTCTGTGGTGCACCCCCCGGGCCCGGACGTCCTTGGCGATGGCACGTCAAATATCCTTCTTCTGGTGGGCGCTGACCTACAGGAATAATATAGGGGAAAAGGTAAAACATTTACCGTCCGGACCGTCAGTCATTGGCCCACGTTCCCACCCTTGCCCTGACGCACATACACTCACCGTCGTATCATGCAAGCCTCATCCTCCCCCATCTCCCATACACACCACTCCAAACAGGCATTGCCCATACAGCATGCTCACAGTGTACTCACCTGTTTGTCTGGAGGACCGTAGAGTAGTGTGTACTGGGGAAGGACCCCATCCACTAGTTTCTCCAACTACTCCGATGTGAAGGCAGTGGCCCTATCCCCAGACACTTCGCTTCCAGCCTGAGGTCACAGCAGCACTTGCAGTGTAGGTCCTCTCCTGTCGAAGATCAGGTATCAAGTGAGTGAACAGAGAGAAAATGGCAGTCACGTCCGCAGCGGTGCGTACCGTCACCGTCGGCGTACATCGTCATTGGCTCCTGGGACCCATAGGGTCCAATGTTAACCAATGCAGGATTGCGTCGAGGTCTTCGACCGCCTACCGTGACGGTGTACAATACCAGCGCAGTTACCTCATATCCCCTTGTCCCACCTTACAGGTCAGGCAGCCGCCATTTCAGGGGGCCACATGGCATTAATTTTAAATGCGTCACACATATCTAGGCCTTGCATACACACTAAGACAGGCACATAGCGGATTGACAAATGTGTGCAATAAAGTTGTTTTTTTCGTACCTCAGTGTTGGTTGACCCTCTGATCGTTGTTCTCATCCATAGAGCACGTCCGCTGGGGCAGGTGAGAAGATGGCAGCATCCTCCGGTGTACAGACCGCTGGTGGACCTGTCGACATTGGAAGAGCGACATGTAATAGTCACCTACAGACTTGATCGTGCCACAATCCAGGAACCGTGTGCCCAATTGGAGCCAGACCTGATGTCAGCTATCCGCCATCCCACAGGAATCCCCCCTCTAGTGCAGGTCCTGTCAGTACTCCATTTCCTGGCAAGTGGGTCTTTTCAAACTACAGTGGCCATAGCATCAGGGATGTCCCAACCTATGTTCTCAGACGTGTTGTCCAGAGTGTTGTCTGTCCTGCTGAAACACATGCGCAGCTACATCATTTTCCCTCAGGTGGAGGATTTGCCTACAGTGAAAGGTGACTTCTATGCCCTGGGACATATCCCCAACATCATAGGTGCCATTGATGGGACACATGTGGTCTTGGTACCCCCCCCGCAGGAGTGAACAGGTGTACAGAAACCAGAAGAGCTAACATTCAATGAATGTGCAGATGGTGTGTTTGGCAGACCAGTACATCTCCCATGTGAATGCCATGTTTCCTGGCTCAGTGCATGAAACTTACATTCTGAGGAATAGCAGCATCCCTTATGTGATGGGGCAACTCCAGAGGCACCGTGTGTGGCTATTAGGTGAGGACACAGACACTATACAGTGTCTGGGGTTGACCCTAAGGGTTAGTGTGTGTCTAACAGTTGTCCCTCGACATTTGCAGGTGACTCTGGCTACCCCAACCTGTCATGGCTACTGACCCCAGTGAGGAATCCCAGGACAAGGGCAGAGGAACGCTACAATGAGGCACATGGGTGAACTAGGAGGGTTATAGAGAGGACCTTCGGCCTCCTGAAGGCCAGGTTCAGGTGCCTCCATATGACAGGTGGTTCCCTACACTACTCACGACGACAGGTGCCTTTTCTGCAGGAGGATGGTCCTGAAGGAGGTGTTGTGGCAGCTGTGGAGCCTATGGACAGTGAAGAAGAGGAGGCAGAAGAAGAGGACATACACAACAGAAACACCGTCATCCAGCAATACTTCCAGTGAGACACAGGTAAGAAGACATCACTGCCTCCTACATCTGATAAAATTGTTTGACCTCTCATCTGTCTGTCACTTTCACTCAGTGTATGGACCCTGATTTGTCACTTTCCTCTTCGATTTCACAGATGTGGGTCCCACTGTGTGACCTCTGCTATGTTTCCTCATGGTCTAGAGCTGTGTGACATTGGTATGTTGCCGATACAATGGACATTGCTATTTCCCTCAGTTATTGCAAATACCCATTTGTGAAAGCACAGACTGACTCCAGATTGATTTGTGATTCAAGGGTGTTTATTTAAGTGCTAAGTAGTGGAGGGGGTTGTAAAATGGTCAGGGGTGACGGTGAAGGAATGTCCATGGCAGAGTCCAGTTATTTGTCTCACAGGTGCATTGTCCAAAGGGACATAGGAAGTGAATCTAGGGCAGCTTAAGGATGGACAGGGTGACAAAGTGGGACAGAAGGATGACAATCAGGGTGGTCTCATTTCTTGGCAGGGGTCTTGGCATTGTTCTCTGTCTTGTTCCTGGATCTCAGGGACCGCTTGCGGGGTGGTTTTCCATCTGCAGGGGGTGAGGTACTGGTGTTGTGGTCCTGTGGCGGTACCTCCTGTCCTCTAGCGCTGGCGGAGGTGGTGAGCAGTTCACCGTCCAGGATAGTGTCAGGGGCCCCTTGCTGTGCCACAGTGTCCCTCCTGGTGTTCACGAGGTCCTTCAGCACCCCTACAATGGTGCCCAGGGTGGTATTGATGGATCTGAGTTCCTCCCTGAACCCCAAATACTGTTCCTCCTGCAGCCGCTGGGTCTCCTGAAACTTGGCCATTACCGTTGCCATCGTCTCCTGGGAATGATGGTACGCTCCCATGATGTTGGAGAGGGCCTCGTGGAGAGTGGTTTCCCTGGGCCTGTCCTCCCCCTGTCTCACAGCAGCCCTCCCAGTTCCCCGGTTTTCCTGGGCCTCTGTCCCCTGAACCGTGTGCCCACTACCACTGCCCCCAGGTCCCTGCTGTTCGTAGGGTGGTGGGTTAGCCTGGGTTCTCTGTAGTGGTGGACCCACTGCTGCTTGACGTGTCCTGGGGACAGAGGTATGGGCCCGCTGGGTGGGTGCTGTGCTGGTGTTTCCTGAGGGGGGAGGCTCTGTGGTGGCCTGTGACTTTGTCAGGGGAACCAACTGTCCTGAGGTCCCAGATGGGCCGGGCTGGTCATCTAGATCCAGTTGGACAGAGCTGCTGTCATTACTGTGGGCCTCTTCTGTGGGTGGAGTGGACATGTCTGGAACCTCCTGTCCTGTGATGTTGGGTAGGGGTCCTGCAGTGGTGTAAAGGCATGATTATTGCATCTGTGTGTGCCATGGTGTGCAATGGGTGGGTGACCCTGTACCCCAGTGCTTCCATTCTTGTGTAGGACCTTGTATGATAATTGTTTAGGGGTCTGTGTGGGTATGTGTAGTGGACATGCATTGGTAATGGGTGTCCGTGCTTTGTTGTTGATTGCAGGGGTTGGTGTTGGGATGTGTGGTTTGTGATAGTGGGACATATGTGAGGAGTTGGAGTGATGGGGGTGAGGGCGAGGGCGGGGGTATGTGATAGCATGCATGTAGGGTGAGGGATGAAGTAGTTAAAGCTTTGACTTACCAGAGTCCATTCCTCCTGCTACTCCTGCGAGGCCCTCAGGATGCAGTATAGCCATGACCTGCTCCTCCCATGATGTTAGTTGTGGGGGAGGAGGTGGGGGTCCGCCGCCAGTCCTCTGAACCGCGATGTGGTGTCTTGAGACCACGGAACGCACCTTCCCCCGTAGGTCGTTCCACCTCTTAATGATGTTATCCCGTGTTCTTGGGTACTGTCCCACTGCGTTGACCCTGTCCACGATTCTGGCCCATAGCTCCATCTTCCTAGCTATGGTGGTGTGCTGCACCTGTGATCCGAATAGATGTGGCTCTACCCGGATGATTTCCTCCACCATGACCCTGAGCTCCTCCTCAGAAAACCTGGGGTGTCTTTGTGGAGCCATGGGGTGGTGTGGGTGATGTGTGAGGTGGTGTGTGTTGTGATGTGTGGGGTGATGTTTAGGGGTGTGTGGTGTTTTGTGCGTGGATGTGTATTTGTGATGGTGTGTGCCTCGTTATGCTGGTGTGGTCTTTGCTTTGCTGTCTCTCTAGCCTTTTTCCAAATTTTTCGTTGTAAGGGTTTGTGGGTAATGTGGGTGTGTGTTTTATATATTATTCGGTGTGTGGGAGTGGTGTGTGTATGTGTATCAGGTTTATGTATTTGGAATTGTCCAATGTGGTAGTGTTTTGTATATGTGTGTGTATTTTGAGCGCGGTGGTGTGTACCGCCAATGGAATACCGCGGTTGAAAGACCGCTGCGTGGATTCGTGGGTCGTGATAGTGTGGGCCTATTCCTGTTGGCATGACGGTGGAGGTTTTGTTTTTGCCAGTTTGTCACTGACCTTTGGTGTGGCGTACGTGTGTGGGTGTCTAAATTTTGGCGGATTCTGAGCTGTGGGTCGTAAGAACTGTAGTGGAATTTCGCGGCGGTGTGTTGGCGGTCTTCTGCATGGCGGTAAGTGGGATTTACCGCCAATGTTGTAATGAGGGCCATAGTCTCCAGGCCCAGTGGCCCAAGAATTGGAGAAAATTAGTGTCACATGTCTTGTATCTAGCACCCCTATTTAAGTTACAAACTAGGAAGAACTATGCCTCCCAGGCTATGGCCTACATTTGAGCCCAGTGCCTAGTATCCCTGTCTACATTACTGCCTGGAACCTCATGCCAATAATTTATTCTGTGCATGGGATTACTCAGCGAACATTGGGCACAAGACATGAATGGGTCCATGCCCTCTGCCCATTCCTCCACATGGGGGCTGTGGCAGCAAGAAACATGTTCAGAGGCTCCAGCCTAGTGGAAGAAATATCGCAGATATTTGGAATATACAGAATATCCTTTAGGGCTAATATTACCAAAAGTGTGTTACTTTCTCCTCTTAGTCATACACAGAATTGAACCAATTATTTCAGGGACTACAACAGTAAATACTTTGATCCCCATTGTTGGTTTTTGTCTTTCTCTCCATGCATTTTCATGGTCCCCAAGATGCTGTATGATGAAGTCATTCCAAATGTTCAGGGCCAATGAAAGTGCATAGCTAATTAAAACCTCCTGGACAATCTTGTTTAAGGCATCTTATATATAATTATATATGAATAAGTTCATATATTTTGTTTCTTTAATTACATAAAAATGAGTGAAGTTCATTCTGTTTTGTATTACAACGTAATGTAATCACTAGAGTTGTTACTGAAAATATGCATACAACTTGGGCTCAGGGAAATATATTTTACCCTCTCTGTTACCAGGCAACTATTTAGAAAGGTACTTAGGACATACTCATAGAATGCTGGAGAAGAGTTGACCAACAGCCTTCAATGTGCAATTGTGGTTACATGTATTATGTTCTAAATTATGCAGAAGGACCTCCCAACTATACCCTTCGAGTAGTTAAATCCAGCAATACAGCAAGGCTAAATACTCTCTATATGCAGTGTCTTGGCATTCTTGGCTCTACTAGACTGATCTCTGATGCTAAGCAATATGACCACATATATCTTTTATTTACCCATCTACATTGGCTTTCGTCATAGCAGGAGGCATTTATGGTCAGCCTGTCTGATGTTTAAAGTTTTAACAGTGAATACCACCAAAACGTTTTCAGCATAAACTCCCTACATTGGGCACCAGAAAGCTTTGCTCTTGTGTTTCCTCATACCAGTCAGGTATGCAAAAATTGCCACCATATACTGGCCCCTCAGGATTCACAGCCACAATATGGAATAACATCACAAGAGAGTTTAGACTACTCTGGAATTTACATCCTTCTCTTCTCTACACGCGCTGTACTTTCTTCTCTCTCAAGTGATTAGCGACATCACTTGGAGGATGCTCCTTCTCACACCTTGTGGCCAAAGCTTGGAATGACCTTCCCCTGCACCTCAGGAGTGCCTCATTGGATTCAGGAAAGGACTCAAGACCCGGCTGTTTAAATGAACAGATCAGCTCAAAGCAACTAGCAACCCCAGCACCTTGAGACCCTCGCAAGTGATTTGCTGCACTTTATAAGTCCTAATTGATTGATTCACACAAAGGCGATGCTGAATTTGTTGTTTGCAATTTAAAACCCCATTTTAAATGTTAATTTCATAATATTCCTTTTCTGTGCAAAAACGAATATATAAATATTATCTGGGAAAACGTAACTGATGACAAGTAGCATGGTCAACCTGTGTAAGAGATCATTTTTTACTTGAAGGATATCCTGCTATGTACATGAGAACCAGCCATCATCTTCAAAGAAAACACATTTTGCTACATAAAGTCTGCTAACATTATTTATGGTATATGGCCTACCATCGCCAAGTACGTGTGGACCCTGGGGATCTATGGCAGGCAGAGAACCCACTGTCAGAAATGGTGGGAGGACCTGGCCACAGAAGACGGCGGAGGCCCAGACGGGGATGGCCGCCCAATGAGGAAGGGGTGCCCGTTGAACCCTGACCCCCTTGATGGCCCGCATACTGGCGGTGGCCTATCCGGAGCTTGATGGGCACTTGGGGACATCACAGCAGCCACAAGGGGGTGAGTACATTGCCCCAATTTACATCTTGCGCGTGGTGGGGTGGTATCCGGGTGGGAGATGTGGGCCTGTGGGTGCCCCAAGGCCAGGCCTGACATTACTGGGTAGGACCCATATTGGGCACGGTTCAGATGTAAAATTCCACCAACCAAGCTAGTAGGCATCCACTACTGGGCAGGGGTCTGTGGGTGGGTGGTCTCAGGTATGCTGCAATTGGCGTTAGGTGTCCCTGTCCATGGGTTGGTGACTAGCATTGTGACTGGTAGTGCATAGGACTGCTCCCTGTGTGTGAGGGTGCTGTGTATGCCAACAGTGGTGTTTTTGCCGCCATTGACCAAGTGTATCCTTTGTCTCTCCCCCCCTTTTGTTTTGTCACCCTGTCCTTATGTGCATTAGCATTATCTGGCTGAGGAGCATAGGCACCGGCGACGGAGGGAGCTGCATCCCACAGGACCCAGGAGGCCGGGTCCACCGACGGTGGGGGCACCAGTGGGGCGGAGACTGGAGGGGACAGTTCAGACAGTGATACCTCCTCCGATGGAAGCTCCCTGGTGGTGGCGGACACCTCTGTGCCCACCCCAACTACAGGTACAGCAGCCACGTCCTGTACCAGCACCGCCCTCCCAGCAGTCCCTCAGCATGTTTCCTGTACCCGCTCACCCAGGAGGGTGGGCATCTCCTCAGACCTGCCCCAGGCACCTCAGACCCTGCCCCAGTTAGCCCTGCTGCCATGACTGAGGAGGCTATTGACCTCCTGCGATCCATCTCTGTTGGGCAGTCAACCATTGTGAATGCCATCCAGGGACTGGCATCCCAAATGCAACAGAAAAATGCATTCCTGGAGGGCATTCACACTGGCATGGTGGCCCAAAAGAGATCAATCCAGGCTCTAACTTCCTCTCTGATGGCAGCCATTGTCCCTGTTTCCACCCTCCCACCTCCATCTTCCTCTACCAAATCCCATTTCCTTCAACCCCCACCTATCCCAAGCACACAGGCAGACCAGCATGCACACAAGACAACACACAAGAGTAGTTCAGGCAAACACAAGCACCACACATCATCCCACAGGCACTCACACAAACACCATTCAGAATCAGACATACCAACATCCACTGCCTCTACTGTGTCCCCCTCTTCCTCCTCGTCCACCTCCATCCCAGTTGCATCTACACTCACACCTGCATGCATTACATCCTCATCCACTACCACCATCACCAGCATGCCTATCACTACACACCCCTCACTGGCAGTCACCACACCCACATCCATGCACACGTCCTCTGTGTCCTCTCCCACTGTGTCTGTTCCCCTCCTGAGGCTGCAAGGAAAGGGCTGGAGCCACCCCCCACCACTGCCAGCACCACCACCAGCACCACCACCAGCATCACTGCCAGCATCAGCAACCCCAGTGAGTAGTCATCTGAGGCTGCAGGGGATGGACTGAAGCCTCCCCCCACCACTGCCAGCACCACCACCAGCACAACTGCCAGCATCAGCAGCCCCAGTGGGCAGCCGTCCGAGGCTGCAAGGGATGGGCTGGAGCCTCCCCCCACCACTGCCAGCACCGCCAGCAGCACCACCACTGCCACCACTGAGCAGCCGTCACTGCTGGCGGACAGTGTGTAGTCCTGCGTCCATGGGCTGTTGTGTGACCTGGCACCAGCAAATCCTGTGGGTCTGACACCCAGGTGAGAGACTGTGACCTTGCACTCCCCAAGATCAGCATCACTGAGCACAATGCCCCCTCCAGAACCAGTGGAGAAGCCATCCACTCATCCCATCCTCCCCAGGATGAAGCTCACTGAGCACAATGCCCCCTCCAGAACCAGTGAAGAAGCCATCCACTCACCGCATACTCCCCAGGATGAGGCTCACTGGGCACAATGCCCCCTCCAGAACCAGTGGAAGTAGTCACCTGTTTGAGAGACTGTGGCCTTGCACTCCCCAGGACCAAGCAGTGGGCAAACCACCCACTTGAGAGACTGTGGCTTTGCACTCCCCAGGACCAAGCAGTGGGCAAACCACCCGCTTGAGAGACTGTGGCTTTGCACTCCCCAGGACCAAGCAGTGGCAAACCACCCGCTTGAGAGACTGTGGCTTTGCACTCCCCAGGACCAAGCAGTGGGCAAACCACCCACTTGAGAGACTGTGGCCTTGCACTCCCCAGGACCAAGCAGTGGGCAAACTACCCACTCTGGAGACTGTTGCCTTGCACTCCCCAGGACCAAGCAGTGGGCAAACCACCCACTTGAGAGACTGTGGCTTTAACCTCCCCAGGAGCAAGCAGTGGGCAGTGGACCCACTTGAGAGACTTGAGAGACTGTGGCATTGTACTTTCCAGGAGTAAGCAGTGAGCAAACCACCCACTTGCACTCCCCAGGACAGCACACAGGGCATGTAGCCCCCTCGAGGACCAGTGGCATTGTACTACCTTCCGGCTGAGGTGTCCCCCCATTCCCCGTCCCCCTGAGGTGCCTGGCTATTTTCGACCTGATGCCACTGCAGTGTTCTCTCTGTGTTGTTGCAGGAGTGAGGTGAGGCCTTGGCTTATGTGTTGTGGCCCTGTGGCTCACGGACATTGAGGACTGGGCAGTGTCCCTACATTTGTAAATTTGTATACACGTTTGGATTTTGATGCACTTATTTATTGTATTTTATCGTATTACAATCATTTTCTTCAAATCATTTTGTCCTTGCATTATTCCTGAGGGGCACGGGGTAAATATATTATGTTGCTGCATCTGGTTGTGTGTATGGTGTTGGGGGTGTTGCATTTTGCGTGTGTGTGTCACTCTCTTTTTCCTCTCCCCCTCCCTTGTGTGCCAGGCGGCTGTACTCACCCCGGTCATCTTCGCCGGCGTTGGTGTTCATAATGGAGCAGAAGGTAGATGAGCATGGGTAAGACATGCAGCTCGGGCTCCATGGCGTCGTGGTTGTTCCCTGAGTCTCCAGAGGTGGGTCGTTTCCCTTCTGTGCAGTTTTTCCGCCGGGCTTTTGATGTCATTGGTACCGCCCTGGAAAAGGTGGCGGATAGGCCGGTCATAATACAGTGGGCGGAATATTGTCTTCTGTCTGGCTATTGGCGGTTACCGCCATGGTGCTTGTTGATTCCGCCCTGGCAGTCGGTGTGTTAAAGTGGCTGGCTGTCTGAGCGGTTTCTGCCATGGTCATAATTCCATTTTTGTTACCGCCGGCCTGTTGGCAGTATTACAGCCGCTTTATCACAGACCGCCAGGGTTGTAATGAGGGCCTAAGTGTTGTCTAAACAAATCATCAATATGTGTACAAAGTTTTTCCATCTTAAAAGGATATGCTAGCAGCGTGGCAACAGCCTGCTTTGCGTTGGGCCCAGTATCGGCTAGAGATCCCTTCTTTCACAGGACTCCACCCCTCTTCTTCTTTACTGGGGATTGAATGCATAATGAGTTGCATGCCTGGGTAAGACCTACCCTGACATGCCCAGGAGAAAGCAGGGACAGACAGGGAGCTGTTATGCCTTCCACAAGCCGCAGTTGTTTTGCTCAGGTGTCAGAAACAAGCAGACCATCCCTTGCCTCCCCCAAGGAGAGGCGCCTTTCGGCTTTGTACAATTTCTTTTCATAGAACTCCTGCAGCATGCATGAGGAAAGAGTCAATGCTGGCTATCATGTCCCCCCACTGTGCTGCCACCCATAATTTTCCTTTTTCTCATGTTAACTTTTTGAGGAGATGAAGAGTACAGTACCGGTCACAGGCACAAGCACACAGGACCAAGAGAGAGGTCCTGGCCTTATACGGCCGCAGACAGGCGCAGACCGGCCTGCTCTTGGTCTGGACTTCACCTGGGCACATACCCAGGTGCATCTGGTGCGTGTCCTGCGGGGTGCTGGGAGCTTTGATGTATGTGTGTCGGAGAGGCACACCTGTTACTGCCTACCACAGTGCCTCCTGGCAGATGTAGTTGTGCCCAGGTGCAATGAGTGTGAAGAGAAACAAAATGCCCCGACATTAGGAGAGCTGGGGACAAGCAAGAATCAGGTAGCAGTCTTTAAAGTAAAAGGCCCCTCTGTTCTGAATGCGTGTCAGGAGAGCCTTTCGAAGGACATTGTCTGATTTACGTATAAGTATGCACTCCATTAGTTTTATTAATCCATTGATGACCTACCTTAATGATACAGCAAGTGAAATCATTACAATCAAGTCATAGTAATAATTAACAGAACATAAAGGCCATTTGAATTCCTATATCAATATTAAGGCCCCAGTTAGGCCTCTTTATCTACGATCCACACTCCAGCAACTGACCATCCCTTGCATCCTGAGATGATTCATCCACACTCCCACACTAAAACTTCACTTTCCAAACTCTGGTCCTCCCACTCCACCAAAGCACCAGTAATTCCATCGATGACCTCAAGTGGCCTCTGCTCAATAATCTCTGTTCATTGCTACTTTAACATCCTATTTCGTTTGCCTAGACTCCATTTCATAGTTTTATGCATGGGCATTGTTAAAGTTTGGCTGATTCAAATATTTTACACGTATTTATGTAAGAGAACGTTACTGAACTGGGGAATGACGAAGGCCATATCACTCAGCATGCCATGCTTCTGCTGATAAAAATGTTACCTTAGTTATGCTGGTAGGCCTATCACCGGGAAATTGAAAGACACTGAAATGCACTGTGGCAACTTTAAGATTTTTGTTTTAAATGAATTACATTCATTTTTAAGATGTGGGCACCAGGGTTATTTGAGCCTGGGATAAACTTGTACTCAGGGAAACCAACAAACCCTAGACATTTCTAAAAATCTAGACCTCTGCAGGACTCCATTCCTCATCACCATCATCAATCATCCTCACGGTTCCTATCATGCATTGATGGCCGTCTCCATTAAAATTGGCCATAGGCAAGCGTTTTTATTTTTATTTTCAAAGTAAAATCCCAAAGCGGATAATATTGTGAAAATAATAAAAGCATTCGCTTCCTTTCTATGGGAATTTTCTTCCATGGCATGGGGATCATTTTGCAGTTTTCCCTGCCCCTTACCACCAGGTTTTAAAACGTGCCAGTTGTTTTCCCTCTCTAAATAGGGCAGGCAGACATATTGCAAAACCATCCCACAATGCTTCTTGCCCTGAAAGCCCTGCAAATGTCAATGTGTGGGTGAAAACATTTGATTTCCTTATATTTTTGTGACTGAAAACTCAGCAAAATACAGCAATCAGCAAAAGTCTTTGCCATTTTAAATGTTCGCACTATTGCAAATAATAATGTTATCCCATGTGTGTGGCTGGGTATATTGCCTGTGATAAGAATGGACCAAAACTGTGAAGCCACTGTAATCCATGTGGGCTTCTCATGGTCAAACAGTCACTGTTTTCATCTGTTTCTGTTTGGCATGATTAGCCTACACACAAATGCAATGTACTGAGTTCATCAGGACAAATGTGGGAATGCAGAATTATAGAATTGTGGCTATTTGTACAAGGTCCAGTGTTTCCTGACACAAATGTACGGAAATGAAAGTGGGAGGGGGTTCAATACTTTGGATTTTGAAATGCAGCCTGTGTAAGAAAATGTTATGTATTCCACACAAACCACACTGCCCTATATTCCCCATAGTCTCTTTTTTTTTAGAAATGCCCTGGTTTCATAGAATTTCCTGGGTTCCTGCCAAACCAGGACCTAAATACTGCAGCCATCCCAATGGATAACATTGAAGTTTGCATGCATCATAGGAAAAACTTGCTAATATATACACGTCACACCATTCTGAATTGTCCTAGCTCTCTAGTTTACAGAAATCCCTTATGTTGGTTGGGATCCCTGGGTGCAAGAGCACACACGACCCAACAGCTGCAGCCATTCCCATTAGAAACAGAGAGGTAAGCCAGTCTTTTTAGGTATAGTTTTGAAATTGGTGTGCCATTTTGGGAAAGAAGAGTAGGATGTAATCAGGCTGTATCACTGTTGCCTCCACGGGTGTCTAGTTTTCAAAAAAGTCTGAAATTTAGTCAGTGTCCGTGGACATGCACCAACGTCAAGCCCAAATACTACAACTACCCACATCCCCAAGAATGATAGTAATTCAAAGCAAATATCTTAATGTGTACACTGTACATTTAGGCCTTTCCTGTCCCATGCAATAGAACCACTAATACTGGTGGGGTACTGGTTTTAAAAAGGATATGATGGGTTGTCGGACTTTTCCAGTTTCACCAGATACCAGAGCTTTCCATCACAGAACTGTGAAGGAATTCTGTAATTATACCCAATGTAATTCTCTGTGCAGTAAGCAACCCACCTGCACTTTAAATAGGGCACAGAGACCCCCCTGCAGGCCGGAGCAATGAGTGGCTGCACCTGCCTACAAGGGACTGTCTGGAGGGGAATTGCCCCCTCCAGAAGGTTGTCTTCAGGGGTGCACTGACAGTTCTACATGTTTTTGTGGTACACCATCATAGCATCTTCTAAGGGCATATAGCCTCTGAGCCCACATCTGTAATATGACACATGTCGATTCAAAGTGATTCCCTTATTTTCATGGGCCCACCGCACAAATGAAGGGACACACTCTCATGATAGCACGTGTCTGCTGTCCCTTCTGTAATGCCAAAGTGGTGGGGGCGCACGAAGGAGGCACACATGCCCATTGGGCCCCTGGGGCACTTTGCATAATACAGCCTCTGGTGAGTGTTTGTACATTGAATGTATTGAACTGTTTGATGGATGCGTAAGAGCTAGAAAAAAGTCCTGCTTATTTTTCTTTTTAAGAATTGTTACTTAGTGCAAACTAATAAAATAGGTGTTCAACTGTCAGGTTTTGCAAGGCTCACGTTAACAGGCTGGAGAAAGGAAAGTTTCCATTCTCTAAAGGAGTTAAAATAAGACTATGAGGAGAGATGACACTGTAGAAGTAAGATTTCTTGTACTTCCTAATATTTGAACAAGATTATTGTTCACTGTCCTTTGTAGCAAAACTGGACATGAGTGCAACTTTATCTCTATTCTCCCCATAGAACACCATGCATTAGAGAGCCATATAAAATGCAAATGTTTGAGCCATATGGACTGGTTGCTGGTGGGATGCTGAAATATGGACTTCCAGCTTCAGTTGTGATAACATAACAAGGTACACGCGGGCCTTTCCTTAATTTGGCATATACACATAAACAAATACAACTGTGCTGTGTAAACAGCTAGAGTTTGTGTATGAGAAAATTATGATTGGAGCTCATCTAACCTGTGTCCTAGTGTGTATATTACTTACTGAGCTGTTATTCTTGCAATCAGTCTTATTCACATTATGTTTAGATGAATAGTGTTTTAATAAATAATCATATAGCATAAAATACCAATACTTGTTTGTGTCTACTGAATTTGGTGATCAACTTAGGACTCTATTGTATCACAGGCAGATGAGAAAGTCTCTGACAGTTTTGTTTGACTCTTAACATTCTTGCCCTTATGCTCATAACTTAGCGGAAAGGGGTGAGAAGTACCTGCCAGTTTTCATTTTCTAAGAACAAGCTTCTATTTAATTTTGGGGCTTAGGCGATCTATCAGGTGTGAGTCTACTAACTTGGAAGTAATACAATATGCCAATTTAATTTGTCTGCCCATTGGTCTCACATCTGTTAGAGAAAGGGAGATACTCCCAGGTTGTGTTGATCCCCAAGCAGAGTGCTATACTCTGCTGTACTGGTGTTACTCACAAATCATCCTACAATGTCATAGAGGGTGACTACTATCACTTCATCAGGCCATGGGATGACTGACGGTTGTTGGCAGCAATTTCTTTGGGCAGGGTCGGTCCATCACAAAGGACATCAAACATGACATAACTGATGACACCATATATTTTATCACTGACACCATCAAAAATTCTGTTGAAGTTATTAAGTGGTCATGACCCTACTCACATAGCCTGCGGTGCATGAATTGCAGTGCTTTAACTTTGACCAGTCTTTGCCCTCAATAGCCTCTCTAGAAACCTTCCTGCCATGATTTTAGGCGAGGCAATGCCTGAACTTAGTTCATCCCTCATGGCCTATTGGGTCATACATATGGCGTGCTGAGCCCACTGGGGTTGCAGCACCTGTCCAAGATCTCCTCTCAGTTCCCATGCCTCCATTGGCTACAAAGCATGGTTTTGGTCTTTTTAGATGCCTTTTTAAGGGCTTCACATCTATCTCTAGCTGTGTGTAAATGTGGCAAAAAGTGTATAGGTATTCTGGTATGTAGGCTGACATCTTTGATTTGCTTAATCAATAAAACACAATGTGAAACATAAATTAATGTAATCCGACAATGGACATGCTTTGTATATTTTTACTTAGAGCCAATGCAGATTTGTAAATTCTCAGAGGAGTCTGGCAATCGGATTTGCTGGCTGCATTTCACATTTTTTTAGGTGGTCAATAGACAACATGAGGCACTAAAACCAACATCCTGAAAGGGTGGGGAGAGCATCCTCTTACGACAGGGAGAATATGGGGTCTTCCCAGAGGTGCAGATATTCACCCTCCCCAAAAATAAAGTTCTGTTTGCATGGTGGGAGTTGCAGTTTTGTCATTTTGGATTTGGCGCCCAAAGCCTGAAATCGGAGCCCACATTCTCAAATCCAAATTGTTGAATCAACCTAGGTTTTGAAGATGCTGCCCTTTGAATCTGAGCTTGGATTGAAACATTTCACCTTCAGATTTAAAAAGGCAAAAAATGTAAGTATTCAGTCTGAGCCTGGTCAAACTGCGAGATTTTCATCCATGTGCACATTCAAAACATTACTAGTACTGCAGAAGAGGTGTAAGGTTAGCAGCAGAAAAGCAGCAGGAAACTGGTAACATTGAAGACCAGCCCTATTGAAGCTGGGGCACAGGATGGATCTTGCTGGACACAATTCAGGTGAGACGTAGATAAAAAGAAGAGTCAGCCAGTAGCACATTGCCTAGTAACTCTTCACATGTTGTAAGATTCCTACTTGACACAGTAGTTTATACTTGGCTTTGCCTTGGAGAAGCAGCCAGTACTCTTAATTGAGTCTTAATCGATGCTATATGTTGGAGAGGGTGGTTTTCATAAACTAATTAATATACTGGTGTTTTACAGTACTTGGTTTGCTTTGTTACCTTCCAACCCTTGAGACTATGTTGTTACCATGCCGCAGTAACCCAAGGCTGAAATAACCCAGTGTGAGTTTTGTCGAAGTCCAGTCTGGATTTTTCTCTATCCACCCTAACTAAACCTCGTGATATACCCTTGTGTATACATTCTTGGAAAAGTGTTCAATTAAATCTTTCCCAGTCATATCCCTCAGACCTGAGAATGAAAGCCTTGAGTGGACTTTTTGCAGACTGTAAGATGGGTGCAGACCATGTACCTAGCCCAGTCTCTGCATGGTCACATTCCATGCACAGTGGCTTTTGTAAGAAAATTACAGATGTGCCCAGTTTTCTGAGCACATGAAGCCCTTAGACCATGCCCAGAAAGGTATATTGACAGGGGGACCAAAGCAGTGCTGATACATAGTACGTGGGTTGTTAAGAGACTAGACACAAAGGCCATATGCAGCTGGTGTGGGTGGGAAGGGGCCTGCACAGGGACTGTCATATTGCTGGGAATGCCAAAGGAGGTGCACAGCTGTTTAATGGGAGGGGGCTGCAGTCAGGCCTAGCACTCAGACCACACTGCACATGGCCAAAGGCTGTGTGTAGCTGGTTCTGTAGGGTGCTGGCTCAGTTCAGTATATCATAAAAACAACGTTAGTTGCACATGCCTGCAAAGTGTATTATGTCCTTAGTCAGCTGCACATGACCAAAGACCCTGTGAGCTGAACCTGGTGTGCATGACCAACTGTGGATTACAGTTTGATGCAATACATCATAAAAAGATCCATTATGAAAACATTCTGCAAGTTAAGTTATGGTTAGTTTTACTCAGATGAGGTTTGAGCAGAAGACCTAGCTCCATTCCAAACTGTATCTATCCCTGGTTCTGGGTATAGAGCCATTGCACACTGTCTTCAGACATGGGCTGCAGAGGATGAACCCTGCTCCAGACCTGTGCTAAACCCCCTTAGGAACATCACCCACAATACATGGATTTTGGCCATGCAAACAAATGTTGAGATCAGGCACTATGCCTAGCACCTACATAGATATAACCCACTGTGCATGGCCTACAGCTATACACATGAGGTGTTTGGCACAGGGCCTGATCTTTAGCCTAGCCCTTTGCTGAACCCCGATGTGAACATAAAACATTAAGCACAGCCTTAAGAACTTGAACGTTGGACCTACCAGACTCCCTTCTCCTAGAAGTGTGGACATAATCCACTGTGCATGGTCGGTAGCCATGCACAGCAGGGGTTTAGCATTGACCCTGCTTTTGGCATGATTCTTTGTAAAGTCCTTCTGTCAATATAATACACTACATATGATATTTTGCTGTGTGCAACACAGGTTGAGTGCAGGACTTGGCTTGAGCCAGGTCCAGTGCAGAGCCTCCATTTTAACATGAAACTGCATATGGACATTTGCTGTGCACAGTAGGAATTGACCAAGGCACCCCGGCCTTTGGCCTGGTCCTGTACCAAGCTTCGGAATGGACATAACACACTGCACACAGAGTTTGGGAGAAGGTGCAGGGCTTTCCGAATACTATGGTTTGTCTTTTTCTTAAAACCATTTTTTAAATAGGTTTATCCAGATTTGCTGATCCAGATTGATAGTGGTACGTGACTCCTCATGCTTGGTGGATTTATGTCAGATTCATGCTTGGTATAATCTGAAATTGTCGTTACAGGAATTTTTAATTCTAGAGTAATCTCCATGCATATTGTATTGACATTGATAAGTTTGTTTTTATTTTTTTTTAAATAAGCATCTACTCATCTGGGATATACCACATCCTCCTGAGTGTTAGTGAATGCTCACGCTACCCACTGTGCAGCAGCTAAGCTGTGTGAGCGGCCAAACACTGCAGCACACTGCTTCGCCTTGCACCAAGCTCATCCTGAGTGGCAGTGCAAGGGCCTATCTGAAAGTTATAAGAGAGAAGCTCAATACATTTTGTTTTAGGGTTTTGTTTTTGGGCTGTCTGTGTGTCTTTGTTTTTTTTTCTTGCATTTCTGCTTCTTAAACTGTGTGGCAAACAGACACTTAAAAACTTTATTTTTACTTTTTATAGTTACTGATGGAATTCTTTTGTAGTGTTCTTATATAATAACTAATGTATTATCATTTCCAATTCTTGGATTCTATTCTCCACACTACATATTGGTCTTGCACTCAATGCAGTGCACCATGAAGGTCGATTTTCCTTCTCAACTTTCTGTAGCATCTCTGGAGGAATGTTTTGAGAAATTTCAATGCGCACTACTTCAAAAATTGATCTTTCTCAATGACAGCTTATATACTCCCTGTCATGCTTCATCTTGAGGTGTCATCTCATGCTCAAAGAACCAAAAGAGTAGAATGCTCTGTGCCTTGCTTAGCCTCTGGTCACAGAACATGCAGATTACTTTCCTTGCAGCTTCTTCTAGCCTGGGGCATGAGCAAAACCCTGAAACAATGAGATCCTTGGTTTTCTTTTCTAGTTCCACTGCCTCCACAGTGCATAAAAGCCTCTTCTCAGCAGATGTATGAGTTGTTGCTAAAGAAAAGGTTTTGATTCATGTACCTAACAAGAAGTCTGCTGACTTTAGCAGAAGTCCTTCCCTCATTACTTGTCATGCCAAGTCCTTGGCTTTGAGTTTGAGACTACAGACTTTGTGTATTTTTTTAAAGTATCAGTTCACTATGTTTGCAGTCCCGGAAACTATTTCTGATGCCCACTCATACCTAATAAGTCAATTTTATGTGGCCATAATTAAGTTTTTAAACTCTAAAAGGTACTTAAATATGTGACTAGTCTATGGGCTCCGACACCCCCCAAAATGACGAAGTGTGTAAACACTGGGTAATATGAATTTTTTGGATACCCAAATTATTCTGGAAGTGTCCATCACATAAATGTGAAGAAAGTGGTTGCTTTTAGCTTCATAGACAAAATTTGAAGTTTGAGGGTGTTGTGAGTAAGTAAGTGGAATCAATGTAAGTTACAAACCATGGACACCTCTGGATGTTCAGTTTAAAAAATGTGACAGGTTGTTATTGTTCCTTCTGAGTCCACCCACTACCGAAATGCAGACTTATAGGGGTTGGCTCTACTAGTACTGATAGGGCCAATGAGTACATTCTAATAACAGTATCAGAATATTGAACCCTCACTCAGTGGCAGTGAGCAGTAAAGCCATGTCAAGGGAGTAACCAGTTTACGGTCCTTTCTCGTGCCTTTCATGCATGTAACACAAAACCATTCACACATCCAGACATGGGCCCAATACACACAGCACTAACATCAACAATACACCACCACTGAAGGGCCCAATCACACTCCTACACCCACAGGACTGAAACACCGATCACTCTGCCACTCAACCAGTCATTAGCCAGCTTACATACAAACATCTGTCTAGCAACCAATACACACATTCTCCAAGCCAACTGCCTCACATACCACCAGCCAACAGCCACACCTACTGCCAGCCAACAGCTAAACATACTGCCTGCCAGCAGCAATGCATTCCGCCAGCCAGCAGCCACACAATCACAACTGCCAGCCTCTGTTGAGGGCTAGTGCCTTGACCAGATTTTTCTTTTGACCTTGATAATCTGCCTTCTACCTTCACAAGATCCCTATGAAAACAAACATTAGCAAAGCTTTGCCGACCTGTTGATGTCTGTCTCACTCAGATGTCTATAGTGTGAGGGTGGCAGGTGCACCTTTACTAACTCCTCATTGTGGCAGCATGATTAGGATCCATCCGAAATACTTTTCTTTAATGACTCTTCAGCTGACTCACTGCACTAAATCCTGCTCCTCCCAGAGTGTGGTAGTAAGTTGGAAGTTTCTCAGGATGCACTTGAGGCCCATTCTTCAGACAGTGTGAGCACTTTGCTAAGCATGCTGCTGCAAAAGCTAAAAAGCACTTCTGGGAAGATTAAGGGCCTTAGGATTCAGTGGAGTTTGTAGTCAGTCAAAGCATGGAACATGTCCTGTCCACTGTTATGTGCATTGACTGTGATGCCATTGTAATATGGAGGACAGAACATCTGCCATGATTTGATGCAGGATTACGGTAGCAAACAGCAAAAAGCAAGACCAATGTGTGCCTCTTTGCGGGAGTCAGTACAGACATAGTAGCTCAAATCTAATTTAGAAAGAAAAAAACTTGGGTTTGAGTAGTTCTTTCCAAATTGGATGGAAGAATTTAGTATGCTATGACAGCTGTTGGAGTAATGGGCCATAGCAGGTATAAATCCATGAACAACCAGATGGGGCAGATAGCAACTCTTAATCTGTGTGCTCCACTTCAGTCAGTTTAACAGAACTCCACTTTTGTGTGGTACAAAGTGAAACAAGTGGGCAAACCCAGGTCAGGCTGAAATGGGCACTGGGACAAGAATATATACTCCTTCCTCTTTCCACACTGAGCAAAAACTATGTATCAGTGATATCTATGGCTCTTTTGCTATTCCAAGAATATGGTTAGCAATGTGCCAATCCTGCAACCTGCAATGTCCTACAGGACAGATAAAATAGAGGCTACTTCTTCTACAGCAGTAAAGCTTTCAATAGCAGCCAACTGAAATTCAAGGAAAGCCATCAGTCTTCCTGTGGACCATATGTATGTTGCCTGCTGAATAAGGTGAGTACCCAACTTCTTATCCACTGTGCAATTCTTTTTAAGACTCACTTGATATGGTTAAAACACTGCCCTTTTGTTTCCACTTCACCCATAGACAGGTAGGCTTGTGGACTTCTGCCAACTGACCCCAAACCATTACTGAATAAGTGTTCTCATTGCGAAGTGTAGCGAGTACATATACTTCCTTCTTGTCTAAGAATTTGACATTGAGCAGTTTGTTCCAATGTAATGCACAGCTCTGGCCTTTCTGGAACTTCTTACAAGCAAGCTCCTGAGGGAATCCTGTGTAATGCTCTCTAATTGTATTGCATGCCACAGTGCCAAAGCAACTGCACTCCTGCACAGACATCATCTACTAAAATGGTATAGCCTTTATGAAAGAGACTGGTCAAGCTCCCATATAGTCTTCTCACTTACACCTATATATGGAAGGGCACCCTGAAGGATTCATTGTGGCATCCTTTCCTTTAAATACTCTTAGGCTGTACTCATGACCAGTGCAGCTCTTGCACATGTACATCATGATGCCATAAAAAACTCTTTCACTTGGTTTGTACTGCCTGAATAAAAGTCACCCTTTGTACAAGATCAAGGACTGCTATATTTGTTATAGGCAAATAAATGTTTGGAAACTTGGCAGACAAATGTTCCAAGGCTGAATTATGAACGACTTGTCATGATCTGGGTGGTCTCAAGGCAATGCAGCAGAATTATCGTATCATTGAATTACAGCTTACTCTGCAAATTCTAAAACGTGTCTCTGTTCATAACCAGTGTGAAGCTGTGTGTTGACCAAACCTTACCAGTAGACCAATAGGGCTGTATGGTTGGTTTGTGCACTATTCTTATGCTCAGCATTCAGCCCAGAATTGTTCAACTCTCCAAGTGAACTGGAAGTCTACAGGTGTACCTTAGAGTACCTTCATGCTCCTTTAGAAGTTTTGTGGCAAGCAAATTGGTTTGGTACACAATTTCATCAAGGAAATCTTCATCCAGAAGTTCTTTGCAGGGTTGATTTTGTTTGGAGGTGTTCCTTTCAGCAATCACATTTTGCTACTCTCTCACAACATTGTATTCCATTATTTGAGTTCATAGTACAAACAGCATTAATTTGCATGACTACCTCTGCATTCTACCTAAGCAGAATGTTTTAAATTGAAAACAGAGATGGTATCTAGTTGAATGACTGCTTCCTAGGCTCTAACTTAAATATTGGGCAAGAGCTCTGAGGCTCTTGTCCACTATACTAAAACTTTCTGGGTAGGTAGAATGCAGAGATATTGGTACAAATGAATGCTGTTTGTGCTATGAACCGAAAAAATAGAATGCAATGCTGTGGGAGAGTAGTAAAATGTGATCAGAATAATAACAGTCTCAAAAGCACTTATATGACTAGACGCTGCAAAGAACATCTCCAGAAGAAATAAATGCTGCAAAGAACCTTTCCAAAAACACTAAGAGAAAAAGAAATTTCAACTTACAACACACCCAAAAAGACAAAAGCTCACTATGCCAAATTTGTTCCAGCCCCCAGGAGAAATGTCCTTTTGAGACAGTCTCCTTGTGAAAGAGCAGAATGTGGGTGACTTGCAATGAAGTTAGCCATATCCACCATGTTTCCCTCTACTTTTTCCCACCACACCATAGGACAGTGTGTCAACCCACTTGAGCCACTAATCAATAATTGTGCCATTCACATTTATCTTCTACCCAGTAGCAACATACATACTCTACTACAGCATATATTGTTGAGGAACTTGGTGGGCAAACTTCAGCCACTAATCAGTTATTGTGCCGTTCACATTTTACCTCTACCCAGCACAGGATACATCACAGAGTAAGTGGGTGAGCACTAGGGCATCGATTCACCAAAATGCCAGTGGTAGTGAATGTGACATCATATACCCTTTAACCTTAAGGACATGACAGGAAGTGACATCAAGTGACCCCTGACTCTGATTTGTTTCCAGGAAGGCCAGTCACATGACCCTGACATCACACTCACATTCTTACACCCCATCGCTCTCTGTCTTACTCATCTTACCCACTGATTTGCATTCACTTTTAATCTTACTCATACTCACTGACACTCAGGCCCAGATTTACTAATGCTTAACACAGTGTTTTCATCACTTTGGTGACACCAGGTGCAAAGTGTTAGGGTGGGATTTTCAATTCGACCCAAATCCTGATTTATGTTGGATAATATACCAAAGTAAGACAAAACTCTGCTATGCACTGCTTTGTATTATTGTGTATCAAGTGTGTGTTCTTTGGGTGGTGGATGTCCATTACCATGCAAATACTCATGGGGTTTGATGCAAATCCCTATCTACAAACATTGGTAGATAGAAATTTACACCAAAATCTCATGACTCCTTGGGGCAGGCATAATGAGGAGAAATATTTTCAGTTCTTGATTTTCCGACTTTGCATGTGTGCAGCATTGTACAACAAATATACAAATTAGGATAAGCCTTAAAGCATAGTTTTTGTACTGGAAGAGACTCCTTCCAATACAAAACCCATGCTTTAGAGAATGCACTCAGGGTGTGTGCTTTGACATGTGGCTGCCAGAAGTGCACCAGCGAATCGGGAGAGAAACAATGCACCTTATTTTTTCTCTCTCCCTTTGATGCAAGGCAGCACAGCATCTTTGCTACAGTGTTGCCTTGCATCAAAGAATACCAAATCTGGGCCTCAGTCTCACACAGTCTCACTCACTACCTGTCTCTTACTCTTGCTCACTTTCACTCACACACATATTTACACATAGACACATGTTCACACATACACATGCTCTCTCACATAAACGCTCTCTCACCCACAAGCAGACATTCAAAATCATTTTACTTACCACAGCTGCCACCAAAGATCCTATTCCAGCCAAGTGTGCTCTATTTTTTATGACACTAATAGTAGATGATAGAATATTATTCACTATTAGCATACTGAAAATAGGGTTAACGATAAGGAAAGCAGAGCAGCCCATGCTTTGGCACTGATTTTGCCACCTCTGAGGCCAGGGGTTGCAAAGGCAGTGCCAGGGGTCACAAGAGGCAAGCCCGGGGCCGCAGCTGTGACCCCAGGCGACCCCTAAATGACGGCCATGGTGAGCACACCTCAGCCACTAATCGCTTATTGTGTCATTCACATTACTTCTATCCAGCATGGCATGCATCACGGAGCAATGGCTAAACGCATTTCAAACACTGATCACTTTTTCAGCCATTCACATTTTGCTTCCACCCACAATATTATAGGGCAGTTTGTCAGCCCACTTCAACCACTGACCAGTCTGACCAGTAATTTTTTTAGTTTCTTTAATCCACCTCAACAAATGTCATGTGGAAGTGGGTGAGCACACTTCAGCCACTGGTCAGTTATTGTGCCTGTGAGACATTGAGTTTGTTGATTGAGGGGGGTGAAACCCTATTCAAGCAACAGCCGCAGTCCTTTCCAGAGTGACACAAACAAATCATTAAATTAACCTGTGGTTAACCCTTTGGAGCTTGGCACAAAAGCAGTCAGGCTTAACTTAGAGACAATGTGTAAAGTATTTAGCAGCTGTTCAAACACTAAAGAAGTGAAAACACAACAGAAGAAAAAATCCCACACCAAGTTAGAAAAATAGAGTAAAATGTAATAAGTTATTTGAGACCAAAAGAACAAAAATCCAATCAGTAGATCCGTAGATAGGCAATTTTAAAGATTTATGTCAAAATAGTGCCCAAAAGCTCAAAGCGCCAACTGTGCTTATCTAATCAGGACTGGGACAAAGTCACAAGTTCAGGTAGACTGTCATGGAGTGCATTCTGGATACAGGCACTAAGTTAGGCACGCTAAACTGAGTAATTAAAGTCTGTTTGGGAGCTTTGTGAGATCCAGCTTTGAGGATGCATTGCGCAGCAGCGGTTATAAAGAAGCTGTGGGCTGTGATTTGGAGTCCTGCATTCTTGTTGAGGGGGCCATTGATGAGGAGATTGCGAGGTGAAGTTCTGCACGAAGGATGCATTGTGCAACAGCAATTGAGAGGAAGCTGCTGGCTGTGAGGTGAAGTCCTGCATTGTCGTCAAGGGTTCAGTAGATGTGGGGCTTGCAATGTGAAGGCCTTTGTTGAGGATGCGCCACATAGCTGTCATTCTGAGGAAGTAGCAGGCTACGCAGTGGGGTTCTGCATCGAGGATGCATTGCTCTGTGGCGGTTCTGTTGCAGCTGCAAGGAGATGCTTTGTGCTGAGCTGTCTCTGCTCACAAGTCCACAGCTGGGCTAGCAGTACACCGTTAGACCCACTTTCAAGGGTCCAAGGCTGGAGTGGTACTACTTGGCGGGCAGGATTCACAGCAGACTGCACCTACGCTAGGTTGAAGGTGGTTGGTTCCTTTTCTGTCCCTGAGTCTGTGATCAGGGGCCCAGCCAATTAGTCTTTGGATTCTCTCTGGTGGTCTCTTTTTTGGAAGTCCATCTATTTATACAGCACTTTATAAGTAATAAAGTGAAAATACAGCAGAAGGAAAATCCCACACTAATTTTGAAAAATAGAGTAAATTTTAATAAATTATTTGATACCAAAACAACAAAAGTTAAAGTATAAAATACCATCTCAAAGAGCAAAGCGCCAACCAAGGACATCTTGTTACGCAAGATTGTGGTAAAGTTAAAATTTATGGCCTACCACGATGGAGTGCAAGTCCAATACATGAAGTTGATTGGGCCCGGTCTCCGCTTACCTTTGGTCTTAGAAGAAAAGTTAAAGAAAAATATCTAAAAAGGTGAAGTTCAGTGGGGCAAGGCAGCCTGCAGTCAGAGGAGGATGCATTGTCGTCAGGGAGCCACTGTAGGAAACTGTGTTGAAGATTTCTACATTCGCACATAGTCTCTTTTATTGAAGTCGAAAATCTCCAACAGGACAAAGCTGCAGGCTATAGCCAACAAAGGCTCCACAGAGCCAGAACCCATTCTGCGTGGAGCAGCTGAACAGCATTTGCTGCTGTGGACAATAACGTATTGGGAGCTGCTGCGAAGTCAGGTCGACTAGTGATGCTCCTTGGGTGGATCAGCGAGCAGGTAGGTCGCCTCTCATTTCTCAGAGAACTTTTTGCAGAAATGTATTTAAGACCCACATTTTGGATTTAGGCTATCTGGGCACCATTAACACCATGGCCAAAGGTCCAGGACTGGAGGGGGACCACTTGGAGGGTCAGGACTCCCTCAGGCCAGTTCCAGGTACGTGTTTAAGATGGTTTGAGTCTTTTTTGTCCCTGAGGCACTGATCAGGAGGCTAGCTAACTAGCCCTTGGAGTCACTCTGGAAGTCTTGGGTTTTAGCAGAAAAGCAGATCTCCAGCAGTAGGGCAATCCTCTGAGGGCACAGCACAGGGCAGGCTTCAGCAGCAGGGCAGTCCTCTGAAGTACACAATCGACCACAGCCAGCATAGCAGTGCTCTGATAGACCTTCCACAGGTCTAGAAGTGAACTGAAGAGTGCTTCTGAAGGTCCTATTTTTATATTTGATGCCATCTTTGACCTGAAAAAAACTTCTTGAGTTTTCTACCCAAGAACTGTCTGGATTTCCTGCCTCTCTGCCCTGGTACCAGTCTGTCTGCAGTCACAATAGGCTTGTGTGCGAGGTGAGACAGTGCTTGAAGTGTAAGTAGGGTTGTGCATAGCTCCACCACCATCCTACAATGGATGGCCTTTCCTGCCAACACTCAGTCTTTCCATTGTATGGCTGTCTGGGAGGAATACACAAAGACAAACTGATAACTACACCTAGTCATTTGACCTACGAAATTGGCTGCAGGCACCAAATGGCTACAGCAAGAAAATGGCAACTTTCTAAAAGTGGCATTTTCAGAATTGCGACTTAAAATCTGAACTTACTTTTAAAAATGATTTTAAATTATAATTCCATAGATATCAAACATGAGATTTCTACCTGCTCTCAAGTAAAAGTTATTACTTGTTAAATGTAATAGGTTAACCTAATGTTATCCTAGGAGAGAAGTAGGTCTCACAGTAGTGAAAAACAAATTTGTGACTTTCTCAGTTCTATAGGACATCACACTTAAAATTACTTGTCCAACCTTTTAATTACAAATCACTATGCCATATGGACTACCTAGGGCCTATCTTAGGGGTGCCATTTAAAACTGCTCACAGGCTACAATGGCAGACCCGAGTCATGTTTTAAGGGGCTACTTAAGTGGATGGCACAACGACTGCTGCAGGCCCACTAGTAGTATTTGCCAGCCATTGTATATGGTATACCAGTTTACTGGGGTCTTATAAGTAAGCTAAATATGGCAATCAGGAGAAAGCTTATATTACTAATTTTTTAGGGAGTGAGCACAAGCACTTTGGCACTGGTTAGCAGTGGTAAAGTGCATAGAGTCCTAAGGCTAACAAAAACAAATCCAGCAAATCAGTAAGGGAGAGCGCAAAATGTTTGGTGGAAGACCGCCCTAATGCTAAAAGGTCTACCAGTGCCATTCACATGTTAGGTGTTAATAGCACAGCATCTATCGATGGGAAAATGGGTGAACACACTTCAGCCATCGATCACCTATTCAGCCATTCACATTTCACAGCACATGGCAACTTGTCAGTGGACTGCAGCTGCCGTTCAGATATTGTGCCACAGTTTACTTCCACACAGCACAGAATATTTGGTGATAAGTGGATCCAATTCAGCTACAAATCATTTATTCAACCATTCACTTTCTCTAGTTTCCCACCACAGCCTTCTAAATACTGTGGACATACCAACTGTGAATGGCTGAATAAATGATCAGTAGTCGAATTGGGCCCACTCGTTGTCCCACGATGTACATTGTGCTGGGGAAAAGGAAAACATGAATGGCAGATTAACTAATCAGTGACTGAAGTGGGCTGACTCCTTTCTGGGGAAGGGGTACCGGAGAATCTGTGGGACAGCAGCAGTCACCAAAAATATAGCCAACTAATTTTCTTTTCTGAGGGGGAGCTAGTGTCCTTCTTAGATGGTAAAACTTCAGAATGATTTTGCCAATTGTAGAGCCCAGGGGAACATTGGAAAATCCCTGGGCACATCCACTATTAAAAATAACCACCACATTTTACTTTCTCTGGGGGTGGCGATCGCTGCCCCCCCAGGAGCCTGATTGGCACCATTCAGGAAAGGGAAAATGTCAAAATATATCTATGCCCCCCGGAGCATCAGCTCATTCCTGGGGAACTGCCATCCCCCAGTGTCTAGTGGGATGCCTACTTGTGGATCACAGATGCATCACAATTTGTTTGGGATAGGCATTACTGGATAGGGGAAAATCTCCTCCTTTACAGTGATGCCTCCCTAAAACAGCGAGGAGGTGGCTAGTGAGAGAAATTTACAGTGATGCCTCCCTAAAACAGCGAGGAGGTGGCTAGTGAGAGAAATCTAACCAGACACAGCAATTGCAGCACTCACCTGCTCATTGTGTGATTGTTGAGTGCGATCTATAATGTCAGCCCACCATGATGCACGCTCACATCACTGTTAAGTGGGGGCTGCCATGGAAATGATTCCACATCGTACCAACATGTGCTCAAGTGGGGGAAAAGCCTCCAATGCCATTCCTGGAGGTTCCCATGCAGCCTTCTATCAGGGCGACAAATTGACATTCTCCACATTGCAGTAGAAGTGCAGTGTATTTCAATTGGTTGTCCTCCTCAATGTGGTCCAGTGTTGCCACCAAGGGATTATGGTTACATCATAAAGCATGGGTCTGGAGGCTGAGTGGTTTGTATTTAAGAAATGGCAATATAGGACTATGTTACATGTGATCCTGCAATTGCTGTATAAAAACGTATCTCAAATTTCATTATAAATAATAAAGCACCCCCTGCAGTACAATAGAGGGATACTGCAAATTTTGCAATAATCTTATAATGTAAAGCAGGTTTTTTAATCCCATATAGATATTACATGTTACTCATCATATATTGTTTATATTATATGAGTACTTTGTGGTACTATGCTTGAAAAAAACGTTTTTTTTAAAGTGCAGATGAGAATGAGTTCTGATCGGAATTAGAATGTTTAGATGTTGTTTACTGTAAGAAATTGTGTTGTTGGTTGCCAAGGTGTGAGTCCATCCAGTTACGCTATCCCACAGCGTTTGTTTTGCTTTGCTTTTGCCGCCCTAAGTGCGCCGGGTATGCCCAGACGTGGGTCCCGGGCTCACTGTGCCACTGGATTCAAGCTAGCCTGGCTGATGAGGGGTGAAACCCCGAAACCGGTCCCAGGATGCTTGTTTCCGGTCCAGGGAGAACCTGGCCTGGCAGTTCGGGATGAACTGTTCCCAGGAGGAACAGGGTCAAGACTGATTTGCATATGGCTGGGTTCAAACTGGGGTGGCATGGTGAGCAAAATAATGGATGGATTAAACCCAGATCTGTGACTGGGGGTGAATGTTTGATTGGTTCCGCATTCCGTCCATCCAGTTACGCTATCCCACAGCGTTTGTTTTGCTTTGCTTTTGCTGCCCTAAGTGCGCCGGGTATGCCCAGACGTGGGTCCCGGGCTCACTGTGCCACTGGATTCAAGCTAGCCTGGCTGATGAGGGGTGAAACCCCGAAACCGGTCCCAGGATGCTTGTTTCCGGTCCAGGGAGAACCTGGCCTGGCAGTTCGGGCTGAACTGTTCCCAGGAGGAACAGGGTCAAGACTGATTTGCATATGGCTGGGTTCAAACTGGGGTGGCATGGTGAGCAAAATAATGGATGGATTAAACCCAGATCTGTGACTGGGGGTGAATGTTTGATTGGTTCCGCATTCCGTCCATCCAGTTACGCTATCCCACAGCGTTTGTTTTGCTTTGCTTTTGCCGCCCTAAGTGCGCCGGGTATGCCCAGACGTGGGTCCCGGGCTCACTGTGCCACTGGATTCAAGCTAGCCTGGCTGATGAGGGGTGAAACCCCGAAACCGGTCCCAGGATGCTTGTTTCCGGTCCAGGGAGAACCTGGCCTGGCAGTTCGGGCTGAACTGTTCCCAGGAGGAACAGGGTCAAGACTGATTTGCATATGGCTGGGTTCAAACTGGGGTGGCATGGTGAGCAAAATAATGGATGGATTAAACCCAGATCTGTGACTGGGGGTGAATGTTTGATTGGTTCCCCATTCCGTCCATCCAGTTACGCTATCCCACAGCGTTTGTTTTGCTTTGCTTTTGCCGCCCTAAGTGCGCCGGGTATGCCCAGACGTGGGTCCCGGGCTCACTGTGCCACTGGATTCAAGCTAGCCTGGCTGATGAGGGGTGAAACCCCGAAACCGGTCCCAGGATGCTTGTTTCTGGTCCAGGGAGAACCTGGCCTGGCAGTTCGGGCTGAACTGTTCCCAGGAGGAACAGGGTCAAGACTGATTTGCATATGGCTGGGTTCAAACTGGGGTGGCATGGTGAGCAAAATAATGGATGGATTAAACCCAGATCTGTGACTGGGGTGAATGTTTGATTGGTTCCGCATTCCGTCCATCCAGTTACGCTATCCCACAGCGTTTGTTTTGCTTTGCTTTTGCCGCCCTAAGTGCGCCGGGTATGCCCAGACGTGGGTCCCGGGCTCACTGTGCCACTGGATTCAAGCTAGCCTGGCTGATGAGGGGTGAAACCCCGAAACCGGTCCCAGGATGCTTGTTTCCGGTCCAGGGAGAACCTGGCCTGGCAGTTCGGGCTGAACTGTTCCCAGGAGGAACAGGGTCAAGACTGATTTGCATATGGCTGGGTTCAAACTGGGGTGGCATGGTGAGCAAAATAATGGATGGATTAAACCCAGATCTGTGACTGGGGGTGAATGTTTGATTGGTTCCGCATTCCGTCCATCCAGTTACGCTATCCCACAGCGTTTGTTTTGCTTTGCTTTTGCCGCCCTAAGTGCGCCGGGTATGCTCAGACGTGGGTCCCGGGCTCACTGTGCCACTGGATTCAAGCTAGCCTAGCTGATGAGGGGTGAAACCCCGAAACCGGTCCCAGGATGCTTGTTTCCGGTCCAGGGAGAACCTGGCCTGGCAGTTCGGGCTGAACTGTTCCCAGGAGGAACAGGGTCAAGACTGATTTGCATATGGCTGGGTTCAAACTGGGGTGGCATGGTGAGCAAAATAATGGATGGATTAAACCCAGATCTGTGACTGGGGGTGAATGTTTGATTGGTTCCGCATTCCGTCCATCCAGTTACGCTATCCCACAGCGTTTGTTTTGCTTTGCTTTTGCCGCACTAAGTGCGCCGGGTATGCCCAGACGTGGGTCCCGGGCTCACTGTGCCACTGGATTCAAGCTAGCCTGGCTGATGAGGGGTGAAACCCCGAAACCGGTCCCAGGATGCTTGTTTCCGGTCCAGGGAGAACCTGGCCTGGCAGTTCGGGCTGAACTGTTCCCAGGAGGAACAGGGTCAAGACTGATTTGCATATGGCTGGGTTCAAACTGGGGTGGCATGGTGAGCAAAATAATGGATGGATTAAACCCAGATCTGTGACTGGGGGTGAATGTTTGATTGGTTCCGCATTCCGTCCATCCAGTTACGCTATCCCACAGGGTTTGTTTTGCTTTGCTTTTGCCGCCCTAAGTGCGCCGGGTATGCTCAGACGTGGGTCCCGGGCTCACTGTGCCACTGGATTCAAGCTAGCCTAGCTGATGAGGGGTGAAACCCCGAAACCGGTCCCAGGATGCTTGTTTCCGGTCCAGGGAGAACCTGGCCTGGCAGTTCGGGCTGAACTGTTCCCAGGAGGAACAGGGTCAAGACTGATTTGCATATGGCTGGGTTCAAACTGGTGTGGCATGGTGAGCAAAATAATGGATGGATTAAACCCAGATCTGTGACTGGGGGTGAATGTTTGATTGGTTCCGCATTCCGTCCATCCAGTTACGCTATCCCACAGCGTTTGTTTTGCTTTGCTTTTGCCGCCCTAAGTGCGCCGGGTATGCCCAGACGTGGGTCCCGGGCTCACTGTGCCACTGGATTCAGGCTAGCCTGGCTGATGAGGGGTGAAACCCCGAAACCGGTCCCAGGATGCTTGTTTCCGGTCCAGGGAGAACCTGGCCTGGCAGTTCGGGCTGAACTGTTCCCAGGAGGAACAGGGTCAAGACTGATTTGCATATGGCTGGGTTCAAACTGGGGTGGCATGGTGAGCAAAATAATGGATGGATTAAACCCAGATCTGTGACTGGGGGTGAATGTTTGATTGGTTCCGCATTCCGTCCATCCAGTTACGCTATCCCACAGCGTTTGTTTTGCTTTGCTTTTGCCGCCCTAAGTGCGCCGGGTATGCCCAGACGTGGGTCCCGGGCTCACTGTGCCACTGGATTCAAGCTAGCCTGGCTGATGAGGGGTGAAACCCCGAAACCGGTCCCAGGATGCTTGTTTCCGGTCCAGGGAGAACCTGGCCTGGCAGTTCGGGCTGAACTGTTCCCAGGAGGAACAGGGTCAAGACTGATTTGCATATGGCTGGGTTCAAACTGGGGTGGCATGGTGAGCAAAATAATGGATGGATTAAACCCAGATCTGTGACTGGGGTGAATGTTTGATTGGTTCCGCATTCCGTCCATCCAGTTACGCTATCCCACAGCATTTGTTTTGCTTTGCTTTTGCCGCCCTAAGTGCGCCGGGTATGCCCAGACGTGGGTCCCGGGCTCACTGTGCCACTGGATTCAAGCTAGCCTGGCTGATGAGGGGTGAAACCCCGAAACCGGTCCCAGGATGCTTGTTTCCGGTCCAGGGAGAACCTGGCCTGGCAGTTCGGGCTGAACTGTTCCCAGGAGGAACAGGGTCAAGACTGATTTGCATATGGCTGGGTTCAAACTGGGGTGGCATGGTGAGCAAAATAATGGATGGATTAAACCCAGATCTGTGACTGGGGTGAATGTTTGATTGGTTCCGCATTCCGTCCATCCAGTTACGCTATCCCACAGCGTTTGTTTTGCTTTGCTTTTGCCGCCCTAAGTGCGCCGGGTATGCCCAGACGTGGGTCCCGGGCTCACTGTGCCACTGGATTCAAGCTAGCCTGGCTGATGAGGGGTGAAACCCCGAAACCGGTCCCAGGATGCTTGTTTCCGGTCCAGGGAGAACCTGGCCTGGCAGTTTGGGCTGAACTGTTCCCAGGAGGAACAGGGTCAAGACTGATTTGCATATGGCTGGGTTCAAACTGGGGTGGCATGGTGTGCAAAATAATGGATGGATTAAACCCAGATCTGTGACTGGGGGTGAATGTTTGATTGGTTCCGCATTCCGTCCATCCAGTTACGCTATCCCACAGCGTTTGTTTTGCTTTGCTTTTGCCGCCCTAAGTGCGCCGGGTATGCCCAGACGTGGGTCCGGGGCTCACTGTGCCACTGGATTCAAGCTAGCCTGGCTGATGAGGGGTGAAACCCCGAAACCGGTCCCAGGATGCTTGTTTCCGGTCCAGGGAGAACCTGGCCTGGCAGTTCGGGCTGAACTGTTCCCAGGAGGAACAGGGTCAAGACTGATTTGCATATGGCTGGGTTCAAACTGGGGTGGCATGGTGAGCAAAATAATGGATGGATTAAACCCAGATCTGTGACTGGGGGTGAATGTTTGATTGGTTCCGCATTCCGTCCATCCAGTTACGCTATCCCACAGCGTTTGTTTTGCTTTGCTTTTGCCGCCCTAAGTGCGCCGGGTATGCCCAGACGTGGGTCCCGGGCTCACTGTGCCACTGGATTCAAGCTAGCCTGGCTGATGAGGGGTGAAACCCCGAAACCGGTCCCAGGATGCTTGTTTCCGGTCCAGGGAGAACCTGGCCTGGCAGTTCGGGCTGAACTGTTCCCAGGAGGAACAGGGTCAAGACTGATTTGCATATGGCTGGGTTCAAACTGGGGTGGCATGGTGAGCAAAATAATGGATGGATTAAACCCAGATCTGTGACTGGGGGTGAATGTTTGATTGGTTCCGCATTCCGTCCATCCAGTTACGCTATCCCACAGCGTTTGTTTTGCTTTGCTTTTGCCGCCCTAAGTGCGCCGGGTATGCCCAGACGTGGGTCCCGGGCTCACTGTGCCACTGGATTCAAGCTAGCCTGGCTGATGAGGGGTGAAACCCCGAAACCGGTCCCAGGATGCTTGTTTCCGGTCCAGGGAGAACCTGGCCTGGCAGTTCGGGCTGAACTGTTCCCAGGAGGAACAGGGTCAAGACTGATTTGCATATGGCTGGGTTCAAACTGGGGTGGCATGGTGAGCAAAATAATGGATGGATTAAACCCAGATCTGTGACTGGGGGTGAATGTTTGATTGGTTCCGCATTCCGTCCATCCAGTTACGCTATCCCACAGCGTTTGTTTTGCTTTGCTTTTGCCGCCCTAAGTGCGCCGGGTATGCCCAGACGTGGGTCCCGGGCTCACTGTGCCACTGGATTCAAGCTAGCCTGGCTGATGAGGGGTGAAACCCCGAAACCGGTCCCAGGATGCTTGTTTCCGGTCCAGGGAGAACCTGGCCTGGCAGTTCGGGCTGAACTGTTCCCAGGAGGAACAGGGTCAAGACTGATTTGCATATGGCTGGGTTCAAACTGGGGTGGCATGGTGAGCAAAATAATGGATGGATTAAACCCAGATCTGTGACTGGGGGTGAATGTTTGATTGGTTCCGCATTCCGTCCATCCAGTTACGCTATCCCACAGCGTTTGTTTTGCTTTGCTTTGGCCGCCCTAAGTGCCCCGGGTATGCCCAGACGTGGGTCCCGGGCTCACTGTGCCACTGGATTCAAGCTAGCCTGGCTGATGAGGGGTGAAACCCCGAAACCGGTCCCAGGATGCTTGTTTCCGGTCCAGGGAGAACCTGGCCTGGCAGTTCGGGCTGAACTGTTCCCAGGAGGAACAGGGTCAAGACTGATTTGCATATGGCTGGGTTCAAACTGGGGTGGCATGGTGAGCAAAATAATGGATGGATTAAACCCAGATCTGTGACTGGGGGTGAATGTTTGATTGGTTCCGCATTCCGTCCATCCAGTTACGCTATCCCACAGCGTTTGTTTTGCTTTGCTTTTGCCGCCCTAAGTGCGCCGGGTATGCCCAGACGTGGGTCCCGGGCTCACTGTGCCACTGGATTCAAGCTAGCCTGGCTGATGAGGGGTGAAACCCCGAAACCGGTCCCAGGATGCTTGTTTCCGGTCCAGGGAGAACCTGGCCTGGCAGTTCGGGCTGAACTGTTCCCAGGAGGAACAGGGTCAAGACTGATTTGCATATGGCTGGGTTCAAACTGGGGTGGCATGGTGAGCAAAATAATGGATGGATTAAACCCAGATCTGTGACTGGGGGTGAATGTTTGATTGGTTCCGCATTCCGTCCATCCAGTTACGCTATCCCACAGGGTTTGTTTTGCTTTGCTTTTGCCGCCCTAAGTGCGCCGGGTATGCTCAGACGTGGGTCCCGGGCTCACTGTGCCACTGGATTCAAGCTAGCCTAGCTGATGAGGGGTGAAACCCCGAAACCGGTCCCAGGATGCTTGTTTCCGGTCCAGGGAGAACCTGGCCTGGCAGTTCGGGCTGAACTGTTCCCAGGAGGAACAGGGTCAAGACTGATTTGCATATGGCTGGGTTCAAACTGGTGTGGCATGGTGAGCAAAATAATGGATGGATTAAACCCAGATCTGTGACTGGGGGTGAATGTTTGATTGGTTCCGCATTCCGTCCATCCAGTTACGCTATCCCACAGCGTTTGTTTTGCTTTGCTTTTGCCGCCCTAAGTGCGCCGGGTATGCCCAGACGTGGGTCCCGGGCTCACTGTGCCACTGGATTCAGGCTAGCCTGGCTGATGAGGGGTGAAACCCCGAAACCGGTCCCAGGATGCTTGTTTCCGGTCCAGGGAGAACCTGGCCTGGCAGTTCGGGCTGAACTGTTCCCAGGAGGAACAGGGTCAAGACTGATTTGCATATGGCTGGGTTCAAACTGGGGTGGCATGGTGAGCAAAATAATGGATGGATTAAACCCAGATCTGTGACTGGGGGTGAATGTTTGATTGGTTCCGCATTCCGTCCATCCAGTTACGCTATCCCACAGCGTTTGTTTTGCTTTGCTTTTGCCGCCCTAAGTGCGCCGGGTATGCCCAGACGTGGGTCCCGGGCTCACTGTGCCACTGGATTCAAGCTAGCCTGGCTGATGAGGGGTGAAACCCCGAAACCGGTCCCAGGATGCTTGTTTCCGGTCCAGGGAGAACCTGGCCTGGCAGTTCGGGCTGAACTGTTCCCAGGAGGAACAGGGTCAAGACTGATTTGCATATGGCTGGGTTCAAACTGGGGTGGCATGGTGAGCAAAATAATGGATGGATTAAACCCAGATCTGTGACTGGGGTGAATGTTTGATTGGTTCCGCATTCCGTCCATCCAGTTACGCTATCCCACAGCATTTGTTTTGCTTTGCTTTTGCCGCCCTAAGTGCGCCGGGTATGCCCAGACGTGGGTCCCGGGCTCACTGTGCCACTGGATTCAAGCTAGCCTGGCTGATGAGGGGTGAAACCCCGAAACCGGTCCCAGGATGCTTGTTTCCGGTCCAGGGAGAACCTGGCCTGGCAGTTCGGGCTGAACTGTTCCCAGGAGGAACAGGGTCAAGACTGATTTGCATATGGCTGGGTTCAAACTGGGGTGGCATGGTGAGCAAAATAATGGATGGATTAAACCCAGATCTGTGACTGGGGTGAATGTTTGATTGGTTCCGCATTCCGTCCATCCAGTTACGCTATCCCACAGCGTTTGTTTTGCTTTGCTTTTGCCGCCCTAAGTGCGCCGGGTATGCCCAGACGTGGGTCCCGGGCTCACTGTGCCACTGGATTCAAGCTAGCCTGGCTGATGAGGGGTGAAACCCCGAAACCGGTCCCAGGATGCTTGTTTCCGGTCCAGGGAGAACCTGGCCTGGCAGTTTGGGCTGAACTGTTCCCAGGAGGAACAGGGTCAAGACTGATTTGCATATGGCTGGGTTCAAACTGGGGTGGCATGGTGTGCAAAATAATGGATGGATTAAACCCAGATCTGTGACTGGGGGTGAATGTTTGATTGGTTCCGCATTCCGTCCATCCAGTTACGCTATCCCACAGCGTTTGTTTTGCTTTGCTTTTGCCGCCCTAAGTGCGCCGGGTATGCCCAGACGTGGGTCCGGGGCTCACTGTGCCACTGGATTCAAGCTAGCCTGGCTGATGAGGGGTGAAACCCCGAAACCGGTCCCAGGATGCTTGTTTCCGGTCCAGGGAGAACCTGGCCTGGCAGTTCGGGCTGAACTGTTCCCAGGAGGAACAGGGTCAAGACTGATTTGCATATGGCTGGGTTCAAACTGGGGTGGCATGGTGAGCAAAATAATGGATGGATTAAACCCAGATCTGTGACTGGGGGTGAATGTTTGATTGGTTCCGCATTCCGTCCATCCAGTTACGCTATCCCACAGCGTTTGTTTTGCTTTGCTTTTGCCGCCCTAAGTGCGCCGGGTATGCCCAGACGTGGGTCCCGGGCTCACTGTGCCACTGGATTCAAGCTAGCCTGGCTGATGAGGGGTGAAACCCCGAAACCGGTCCCAGGATGCTTGTTTCCGGTCCAGGGAGAACCTGGCCTGGCAGTTCGGGCTGAACTGTTCCCAGGAGGAACAGGGTCAAGACTGATTTGCATATGGCTGGGTTCAAACTGGGGTGGCATGGTGAGCAAAATAATGGATGGATTAAACCCAGATCTGTGACTGGGGGTGAATGTTTGATTGGTTCCGCATTCCGTCCATCCAGTTACGCTATCCCACAGCGTTTGTTTTGCTTTGCTTTTGCCGCCCTAAGTGCGCCGGGTATGCCCAGACGTGGGTCCCGGGCTCACTGTGCCACTGGATTCAAGCTAGCCTGGCTGATGAGGGGTGAAACCCCGAAACCGGTCCCAGGATGCTTGTTTCCGGTCCAGGGAGAACCTGGCCTGGCAGTTCGGGCTGAACTGTTCCCAGGAGGAACAGGGTCAAGACTGATTTGCATATGGCTGGGTTCAAACTGGGGTGGCATGGTGAGCAAAATAATGGATGGATTAAACCCAGATCTGTGACTGGGGGTGAATGTTTGATTGGTTCCGCATTCCGTCCATCCAGTTACGCTATCCCACAGCGTTTGTTTTGCTTTGCTTTTGCCGCCCTAAGTGCGCCGGGTATGCCCAGACGTGGGTCCCGGGCTCACTGTGCCACTGGATTCAAGCTAGCCTGGCTGATGAGGGGTGAAACCCCGAAACCGGTCCCAGGATGCTTGTTTCCGGTCCAGGGAGAACCTGGCCTGGCAGTTCGGGCTGAACTGTTCCCAGGAGGAACAGGGTCAAGACTGATTTGCATATGGCTGGGTTCAAACTGGGGTGGCATGGTGAGCAAAATAATGGATGGATTAAACCCAGATCTGTGACTGGGGGTGAATGTTTGATTGGTTCCGCATTCCGTCCATCCAGTTACGCTATCCCACAGCGTTTGTTTTGCTTTGCTTTGGCCGCCCTAAGTGCCCCGGGTATGCCCAGACGTGGGTCCCGGGCTCACTGTGCCACTGGATTCAAGCTAGCCTGGCTGATGAGGGGTGAAACCCCGAAACCGGTCCCAGGATGCTTGTTTCCGGTCCAGGGAGAACCTGGCCTGGCAGTTCGGGCTGAACTGTTCCCAGGAGGAACAGGGTCAAGACTGATTTGCATATGGCTGGGTTCAAACTGGGGTGGCATGGTGAGCAAAATAATGGATGGATTAAACCCAGATCTGTGACTGGGGGTGAATGTTTGATTGGTTCCGCATTCCGTCCATCCAGTTACGCTATCCCACAGCGTTTGTTTTGCTTTGCTTTTGCCGCCCTAAGTGCGCCGGGTATGCCCAGACGTGGGTCCCGGGCTCACTGTGCCACTGGATTCAAGCTAGCCTGGCTGATGAGGGGTGAAACCCCGAAACCGGTCCCAGGATGCTTGTTTCCGGTCCAGGGAGAACCTGGCCTGGCAGTTCGGGCTGAACTGTTCCCAGGAGGAACAGGGTCAAGACTGATTTGCATATGGCTGGGTTCAAACTGGGGTGGCATGGTGAGCAAAATAATGGATGGATTAAACCCAGATCTGTGACTGCGGGTGAATGTTTGATTGGTTCCGCATTCCGTCCATCCAGTTACGCTATCCCACAGCGTTTGTTTTGCTTTGCTTTTGCCGCCCTAAGTGCGCCGGGTATGCCCAGACGTGGGTCCCGGGCTCACTGTGCCACTGGATTCAAGCTAGCCTGGCTGATGAGGGGTGAAACCCCGAAACCGGTCCCAGGATGCTTGTTTCCGGTCCAGGGAGAACCTGGCCTGGCAGTTCGGGCTGAACTGTTCCCAGGAGGAACAGGGTCAAGACTGATTTGCATATGGCTGGGTTCAAACTGGGGTGGCATGGTGAGCAAAATAATGGATGGATTAAACCCAGATCTGTGACTGGGGGTGAATGTTTGATTGGTTCCGCATTCCGTCCATCCAGTTACGCTATCCCACAGCGTTTGTTTTGCTTTGCTTTTGCCGCCCTAAGTGCGCCGGGTATGCCCAGACGTGGGTCCCGGGCTCACTGTGCCACTGGATTCAAGCTAGCCTGGCTGATGAGGGGTGAAACCCCGAAACCGGTCCCAGGATGCTTGTTTCCGGTCCAGGGAGAACCTGGCCTGGCAGTTCGGGCTGAACTGTTCCCAGGAGGAACAGGGTCAAGACTGATTTGCATATGGCTGGGTTCAAACTGGGGTGGCATGGTGAGTAAAATAATGGATGGATTAAACCCAGATCTGTGACTGGGGGTGAATGTTTGATTGGTTCCGCATTCCGTCCATCCAGTTACGCTATCCCACAGCGTTTGTTTTGCTTTGCTTTTGCCGCCCTAAGTCCGCCGGGTATGCCCAGACGTGGGTCCCGGGCTCACTGTGCTACTGGATTCAAGCTAGCCTGGCTGATGAGGGGTGAAACCCCGAAACCGGTCCCAGGATGCTTGTTTCCGGTCCAGGGAGAACCTGGCCTGGCAGTTCGGGCTGAACTGTTCCCAGGAGGAACAGGGTCAAGACTGATTTGCATATGGCTGGGTTCAAACTGGGGTGGCATGGTGAGCAAAATAATGGATGGATTAAACCCAGATCTGTGACTGGGGGTGAATGGTTCCGCATTCCGTCCATCCAGTTACGCTATCCCACAGCGTTTGTTTTGCTTTGCGTGAGCCCTGGTCCAGCAGCAAACACATTCTTTGACAGGGTAAAGCACAAGTTAACCCTAAATTAACCCATTCTCACCCCTCTGGTAGCTTGGCACAGAGCAACCAGGTGTAACTAAGAGGCAATGTATAAGGATGTTGTGCAACACTTCTAACAGTAATAAAGTGAAAGCACCACAAAAAAGGATCCCCCACCAAGCTATAAAATAGAGACATTTTAATACATAAATCAAGACCTGTTGTGTAGCAATTTTAAGTATAGTTCCACGCACGTTAGTTTAATACACTAGGCCTCTGTGCACCTTGACCTAGATATATTATATTCAGCTTCGCACTGTTATTTTTACAATAACCAGTTTTACGGTCTTGTTTTTAATTTCTTCCAGCACACTGTTTTGCTTAGTTCAGCACCGTGTTCTCAAACAATGCATTCTTGATCACCCTGTGCTTCAGTCAGGGCTACAGTCTGGTACATTGCCAGTAAACGTGGTAGAAGTTTAGTCTCCAACATTCGTAGAAAATACACATCCTTACGTAGGGACATTTTCTTAGAACATCTACTGTGTTAGTTATAAAAACACTTTCTAGTCCTAGTACACGTCAAGAGGGAGATTCCAGCCAGGGAACCACAACTGTATGCTGAATGCCCCGTTGCAGATGCTGACGCAGATTACAGGCCTTTGCTCAGGTATGAGGGTTGATGTCCTCCCGGGGGAACCTGAAAGGCAGGTTTAGAGCTTAACATGCTGTGCTCGAAATAGAATTTAGAGAAGGAATAATCCATTGATTCTAGCGGCACTATGATAGCCTTATTTGTATGCTTCACTCTCATCGTCACTATTGTAATATTATTGTGTTGTGTAGTTCTGGTTATTGCAGCTCACGCTTTGCTATCCAAAATGCAGTTGTTTTATTAAACCAATCTTTAAAACTTATACTGCCTTTATTGTCATTTATACATGAGACCGCACTGTGTATGAGAGAACCGGTTGTGACATGAGTGACCACGACTTCCCTGAGAAGTACCCATATGTCATGCGCTCGGCTGCTCAATTGTCTCTACCATTCGGGAGAGATGAGGCACTGCTAGATAGCCGGAGCAAAACCCAGATTTGGAGCGACAAGCGTCATTCACCGTGGGTCAGACTCCGTCCCCCACACTGTGGAAGATCATGCTGCTCAAAATCCAGTAGTCTCATTAGGATAATGAGAGCCTACATGACAGACCAAAACAACAAAAATCCAATCAGTAGGACTGGAGATATGCAATTGTAAAGAATTTAGTAAAAATAGCACCAAAAAGCACAAAGCGCCAACTGTGGATATGTGATTGCACCGGACTGGGAGAAAGTCACAAGTTCAGACTGACCGCGATAAAGCACAGGCCAGCTACAGGGACCCAGTCAGGCCAGCTGAACAGAATACCTTAAATCCAGGTTTGCAGAGTCTTGTGAGGGTCTACGTTGAAGATGAGTTGCTCATCTGAAATGATTCATAGGGTTCTGAGATGCGACGAGGCTGCGATGTGAGGACCCACATTGTCATTGACGACTCCGGTGATGGGGCTTGTAATGCAAACTCAGGCAGTCAGTTCTGAGAAGCTGCCAGGCTGCAATGAAGAGTCCGACTTCATCATTTATGATGAGGGATGAAAGGACCTGTGCCGAAGATGCATTGCGCAGTGGCAGTTCCAATGAGCTGCGATGCAGGTCTTTGCGACAGGTCTAATTCATGCAGCAGTGGCTATGCCTGGTTCTGGTGGGTTTGCATCACACAGCAGACGAGAAGTGTCAGTTCCACTGGATCCACAGAGGCTGCCAGAGCATGTTAATCCCACTTCCAAGGGTCCAGAACTGGGGTGGCACCACTGGGCAGGGTAAACACACAGGTGGCAGAGTCCAGGTGCAAGGTTGTTGGAAACGTGTTGTGTCCTTGAGGCTACAGATCAGGAGGCCAGCCAACTAGCCCTTGGAGTCATTTTGGGATCAAGAGGTGCAGGTCCTTCTCACTGAGGCAAGAGGGTAGCAGGCACCAGGTCAGCACTGCAGAGCAGCAGTACCGCAGAGTGGCATTCCTTTCAGCAGCATAGCAGTCCTTCTTCCTGGCAGAGTGTCCACAGGTCTAGAAATGCACTGATAAGTTGGTGTTGGATGTCCTTCTTTCATACACAGTTGTTTCTTTGAAGTAGGGAGAAGCCTCTAGAGGCTGACTTTCAAAGTGCACATGTGCCCTGCATTCCATAATGTAGATAACCTTGCTGAATAATTTGGTCCTTTTTGCCACATAATCTCAGTAAAGCTCTGCACATCGGTTAAGGGGCTGCCACCAGGATGACGAAATCCATATTTAACAGGTGCCTCTCAAATATGGGGCTTTGTACCACTGTATAAGTGTATAAATATATACATATATGTACGCCAACATTTAAAGTGACATTATAGTTAGTTGTTAAATAAACACAAAGACCACATTTAAAAAAACAAACTGAAAGTAATCAGTGATACTTTACTGAACTAACTATAACTCTTATATCACTCATGACATGTTAAATTACTTAATTGATTACATCACTGGTGACTTCTCAGATGATATAATGATAGTCAATGAAATAGTAGAATTAAAGATTATTTATGGTTCAGCAAATACAAGCCAGAAAAGCCCCTGAAATTCACCAGTTATGTTATGAAACCCACACCATAATTAAGGCCACCTTCAATGTTTTGCTGTTGATGGTTAGCTTTTGTTTTTAATGCTCCATTGGCATAGTGCTTGTAGGAGGCTGGACTGGCTTGTAGTGAGTACCAAGGGGTACTTACACCTTGCACCAGGCCCAGGTATCCCTTATTAGTGTAGAGGGGTGTCTAGCAGCTTAGGGTGATAGAAAAGGTAGCTTAGCAGAGCAGCTTAGGCTGAACTAGGAGACGAGTGAAGCTCCTACAGTACCACTAGTGTCATATGCACAATATCATAAGAAAACACAATACACAGATATACTAAAAATAAAGGTACTTAATTTTTATGACAATATGCCAAAAGTATCTCAGTGAGTACCCTCAGTATGAGGATAGCAAATATACACAAGATATATGTACACAATACCAAAGTATGCAGTAATAGCAATAGAAAACAGTGCAAACAATATATAGTCACAATAGAATGCAATGTGGGCACATAGGGAGAGGGGCAAAACAAACCATATACTCTAGAAGTGGAATGCGAACCACGAATGGACCCCAAACCTATGTGACCTTGTAGAGGGTCGCTGGGACTGTAAGAAAACAGTGAGGGTTAGAAAAATAGCCCACCCCAAGACCCTGAAAAGTGGGTGCAAAGTGCACCTAAGTTCCCCAAAGAGCACAGAAGTCGTGATAGGGGAATTCTGCAAGGAAGACCAACACCAGCAATGCAACAACAATGGATTTCCTGACGAGAGTACCTGTGGAACAAGGGGACCAAGTCCAAAAGTCACGATCAAGTCGGGAGTGGGCAGATGCCCAGGAAATGCCAGCTGTGGGTACAAAGAAGCTGCCACCGGATGGTAGAAGCTGTGGATTCTGCAAGAACGACAAGGGCTAGAAACTTCCCCTTTGGAGGATGGGTGTCCCACGTCGTGAAGAGTCGTGCAAAGGTGTTTCTGTGCAGAAATACCACAAACAAGCCTTGCTAGCTGCAAGGGTCGTGGTTAGAGTTTTTGGATGCTGATGTAGCCCAGGAGGGACCAGGATGTCGCCAATTGCGTGAGGGGACAGAGGGGGTGCCCAGCAAGACAAGGAGCCCTCTCAGAAGAAATCAGCACCCGCAAAAGTGCCAAAACAGGCACTATGAAGTGGAGTGAACCGGAGCTCACCAGAAGTCACAAAGGAGGGTCCCACGACGCCGGAGGACAACTCAGGAGGTCGTGCACTGCAGGTTAGAGTGCCGGGGACCCAGGCTTGGCTGTGCACAAAGGAAATCCTGGAAGAGTGCACAGGAGCCGGAGTAGCTGCAAAACACACGGTTCCTAGCAATGCAGTCTAGCGTGGGGAGGCAAGGACTTACCTCCACCAAACTTGGACTGAAGAGTCACTGGACTGTGGGAGTCACTTGGACAGAGTTGCTGAGTTCAAGGGACCTCGCTCGTCGTGCTGAGAGGAGACCAAGAGGACCGGTGATGCAGTTCTTTGGTGCCTGCGGTTGCAGGGGGAAGATTCCGTCGACCCACGGGAGATTTCTTCGGAGCTTCTAGTGCAGAGAGGAGGCAGACTACCCCCACAGCATGCACCACCAGGAAAACAGTTGAGAAGGCGGCAGGATCAGCATTACAATGTCGCAGTAGTCGTCTTTGCTACTTTGTTGCAGTTTTGCAGGCTTCCAGCGTGGTCAGCAGTCGATTCCTTGGCAGAAGGTGAAAAGAGAGATGCAGAGGAACTCTGATGAGCTCTTGCATTCATTATCTAAAGAATTCCCCAAAGCAGAGACCCTAAATAGCCAGAAAAGGAGGTTTGGCTACTTAGGAGAGAGGATAGGCTAGAAATACCTGAAGGAGCCTATCAGAAGGAGTCTCTGACGTCACCTGCTGGCACTGGCCACTCAGAGCAGTCCAGTGTGCCAGCAGCACCTCTGTTTCCAAGATGGCAGAGGTCTGGAGCACACTGGAGGAGCTCTGGGCACCTCCCAGGGGAGGTGCAGGTCAGGGGAGTGGTCACTCCCCTTTCCTTTGTCCAGTTTCGCGCCAGAGCAGGGCTGGGGGATCCCTGAACCAGTGCAGACTGGCTTATGCAGAGATGGGCACCATCTATGCCCATCAAAGCATTTCCAGAGGCTGGGGGAGGCTACTCTTCCCCAGCCCTGACACCTATTTCCAAAGGGAGAGGGTGTAACACCCTCTCTCTAAGGAAGTCCTTTGTTCTGCCTTCCTGGGCCAGGCCTGGCTGGACCCCAGGAGGGCAGAAACCTGTCTGAGGGGTTGGCAGCAGCTGCAGTGAAACCCCGGGAAAGGTAGTTTGGCAGTACCCGGGTCTGAGCTAGAGACTCGGGGATCATGGAATTGTCTCCCCAATGCCAGAATGGCATTGGGGTGACAATTCCATGATCCTAGACATGTTATATGGCCATGTTCGGAGTTACCATTGTGACGCTATACATCTGTCGTGACATATGTATAGTGCACACGTGTAATGGTGTCCCCGCACTCACAAAGTCCGGGGAATTTGCCCTGAACAATGTGGGAGCACCTTGGCTAGTGCCAGGGTGCCCACCCACTAAGTAACTTAGCACCCAACCTTTACCAGGGAAAGGTTAGACATATAGGTGACTTATAAGTTACTTAAGTGCAGTGGTAAATGGCTGTGAAATAACATTGACGTTATTTCACTCAGGCAGGCCTGTGTAAGAATTGCCAGATCTCCCTATGGGTGGCACAAGAAATGCTGCAGCCCATAGGGATCTCCTGGAACCCCAATACCCTGGGTACCTCAGTACCATATACTAGGGAATTATAAGGGTGTTCCAGTATGCCAATGTAAATTGGTGAAATTGGTCACTAGCCTGTTAGTGACAACTTGGAAAGAAAATGAGAGAGCATAACCACTGAGGTTCTGGATAGCAGAGCCTCAGTGAGACTGTTAGTCATAACACAGGTAACACATACAGGGCACACTTATGAGCACTGGGGCCCTGGCTGGCAGGGTCCAAGTGACACATACAACTAAAACAACATATATACAGTGAAGTATGGGGTTAACATGCCAGGGAAGATGGTACTTTCCTACAGTGCTGTATTGAGCACGGTGGGTGATGTGATTTAAGGTGCGCTTTACAAAACATAAGTGGCATATGTAAGGTGTTTTGCGGATTAGAATTTGTTGAGCCATAACTAACTTTTAACTGTTTTTTTTTATCAGTTTCTATGTTTTGTTATGAAGCACGTCGTTCCCCAGTAATGTACCCATTCAGTGCTGCATATATAACTTTTGGCTGTGCACACACCGGCTTGGCTGCATGGCCTGGCCTATGGAAAAGGCCTTGCGCCTCACCCGCTTCAGGCAGAAAAATCTCACTATACACATGAGATATCATCAGGTGAATGCTGTCCTGCGCACCAAGTAGGAGTTGTCAGCCTTGCATTTAAGGAAATGGCTGATGAATTGTCGCTGCTAGATAATCTCTGTTTTAGTTTGCAATCTATTTATTGTTTTGGAGTTTCAGTTGGGCTCCTGATCTCTTATATACTGTAGTTCTCTACACATTATTTATCTCCTTTATCCGCCTTTATCTGTAAGTCGGTTATGAGGGGAGATTTCTGATGTTTTAGTTTCCAATGAATGCAATTGATGTTCCTTCGTACGGAGACTGTTCCATTCCCTCTGAAACATAAAAATAAATCAATTGGTGTTCTAACTACTCGGAGAGTTGTTGGCGTTTCTACCCAAGTTAATCTAGATATATTTTCATCCCATATAGCCTGACACTTCTGTTGTGTGCTATTATCAGTCTTATTTCTCATCCATAGAGAGAGAGCTCTACATCCAAATGTTGCACCGTGGTACCACTGACCATGGACATATACTGATCCATTTACTCGAAAATATGACCTCTCCTGACAATCTTGGGGCATAGGCGAAGCTGAGTAATTCTTACAGAAAAGTGTAGATTGTGATATTCCCAGGAATCCCTGTTCTAATATTCTGCTTTTCCAATTTCTACTTTTGTACTTCATTATCCCTGTCTCAGTCATTCTCCCTAACTTCACTATTAACTCCTTGCGATCTGTCAGGACTTCTGTTATATCTGCTAACTCCTCCTCATATTGTGTGGTGTTTACTAGAAACGCTCCCTGACTTATCTGTAAGGGTTGCATCTGTGCTCCCATCCTGCAAAGGTACAAGTGCAGTAAACATTGAGTAATATTTGGAGATACCTCTTTTGACGAGTGCAGACTGTCTGTGTCGCTAGTATGTGGAATCAGAGAACAAACAAAACATGATTCATTGGTAGTGTGCATGCCTATCTCTGTCATGTTCTGATACCATACATTATCTAATAAGCTAGCATGAATATTATGGGATATATTTTCATACTTCTATACTTCTCTCTGCAAGCGCTTAGTATAATGACACATTGCCATGCGTGGACTAAAATACCATTGAAAGGTAATTGCTAACATAACAAAGCATGAACAGAAAAAAAAAATCGAAATACATAACTGTCTACCAGCAGTGTCGAATAGGAGCTCCACTGGCCTCTTTTGGAAGGACGCTTTCCTTCGTCTCTGTCTTTATCTTTGCCCTCCTCTAAATGTTCCTGTGAAGATGGTGATGTATGACATGAAGCCGGGGACAATCGAACGTCTGACAGGTGTATCCATGGCTTCCTGCCCTCCACCTTCACCGCTGTAGGGGTGCTCTGGGTAACTAGGTAAGGGCCCTCGAACTTGCTGTCCTTCCATCGTCGTACAAAATTGCGGATGTACACTTGTTGGCCCACGGAGATTGGACTGGTCTCCTGGACTGCCGTGGTGCACTTCTCCTGTTGTGCCACCTGTTTAGAGAAGAACTTGACAGACTTCAATAACTGAGATAGATAACTACTCATTTCCTGTCCTAAGACCTCAGCTGCCTTTTGAGCATCTGTCCTCTGTCGAGCTATTGTTAAAGGAGTTGGCATGGGCCGTCCTGTTACTATCTGATGAGGGGTCAAATGATGGTAACTTCCTGGTTGGTTCCTGAGGGCATATAAGGCTAGGGGAAGGCAGTACAGCCAGTTTTTCTTCATTGTGACACATAATTTACTAATTTTGTTATTCAACAGGCCGTTAAGGCGTTCCACTATACCATTACTTTGGGGATGATAAACAGATGATAATTTATGTTTTATTCCTAAAGAGGTGCAGATGTGCTGAAACATGGCATTAACAAAATGGGTGTCATTATCTGAGCGGATTGCTTCTGAGATTCTCCACCTAGGTATGACATCTCTTATCAAAAAGTTGGCTGCTGCTTTGGCATCAATATGTACACATGGTCCTGCCTCGATCCACCTTGAAAAGGGGCAAACCACTACAATAAGGTATCTGTAGTTATTACATCTCTCAATTATGTCAACAAAGTCTATGTGTAAATTTTTTAATGGGCCTGCCGGACGTGGTATAGTTGATGTAATTACTTTTAGTGTAGGCCTTGGGCTATATTGTTGGCCTACTGTGCATTCTACAATATACATCGTAATCATTTCAGATAATTGTGGAATGAACCAGTCTGTCTGTAATGTGGCAAGGAGGTATTCCTTGGCAGTGTGAGCAGGGAGGTGTAGTTGCTCAAGGGCGGTATACAGCAGGGCTTGTGGCATCACTGGCTTGCCTGTACTTTCTTGCCTATAGTTAAAGTCTGTTGGTGACTGTAAACACCCTTGCTGCTCCCACAGCTCCCTTTCATGAGGTAGTTTTTGTTCTTGCAACTCGTGGAAATGCAATTGTGCTGTCTCAGTATATGGGGGTGGTAACTCGGTAGCACTCTGTTGTCTGCTTGTCATCATCTCTAACGTATGTTCATCTTGTTCGATGAAGTTTGGAGATGTTTTAGCTACTTCTTTTGCTGCCCAGTCTGCAAAGGCATTTCCCCTGGAGACAAGGTCTTGCTGATTGGTGTGTGCTGCACATTTTATAACTGCTACCTTAGATGGCAGAGTTAAAGCCTTTATCAATTGCGCTAATAGATATTTATGCATTACAGGGATCCATCAGATTTGAGAAATCCACTCCTTTCCCACCGGCGAATGCTAGAATGCACGGTGGCGGTGACATATGCTGAATCTGAATAAATGGTAACCTCTAGTCCTTCAGCGTGTTGCAGCGCTTCAATCATAGCTACTAATTCTGCGGCTTGCACTGAGAAATGGGATGGAAGTGGTATCTGGCTCACAATCTGTAAGGTGCCAGAGGATCCCTGCTGCTTGGCTTTAAAAACAGCTGCTCCTGAGTGCCGAATCCCAGTCTCCTGATCTATGAAAGAGGACCCATCAACAAAGAGTAGCATGCTCCCTGGGATGGGGTCTTCTATTATCTCACTCTGTTCCTCTGGGATGTAAGTGGCACAGTCATGTACTTGTTCATCCTCAGAAACTGGGTGTGCAAAGAATGTCGCTGGATAAACTGTGTGACACCGTACCACTTGCAAGGATGGTATTGACAGTATTACTTCATATCCAGATACTCTCTGAGTTGTAAGAGTGCTCTTGCTCTTCTGTAAGATAGCAAATACTGCATGCTCTACATACAGTGTTAAAGGTGATCCCATCACTATGGTGGCTCTCTCTTGTACCGCAAAAGCTGCTGCTGCCAGAGCTTGCTCACATGGTTAATGCCCTTTCATGAGGGGATCTAGCAGCCGACTGTAGTAGGCAATTGGTTTGTGCCCCATAGATGTCTTTTGAGTCAGTACTGCTGTCATTGTTGTTCCATTACAATGACAAAAGAGGTAGAAATGTTTATATTAGTCAGGTGTAGCTAACACTGGAGCATTTGTTATTGCTTCCTTTAGCTCCAGGAAGGCTGTCTCTCTGTCATCGGTCCAGTCTACTTTGTTTGTGTGCGTGGGACTCTTTTAAGGCAGTGAGAAGTGGTGCAGTCAGGGTGACATATTCAAATATCCACTGTCTCACATAACTGCAGAGTCCTAAGAACTTCTGCATCTGTTTAGTTGTTGTGGGCTTAGACGTGTTCCTAATACTCTCTACTCTGTCCGGTGTCACCCTCCTCCCATCTTTAGATATTATCTGTCCCAAGTAGTGGACCTCTGTCTGCACGTACTGTAATTTGTTTTTGTCCACTTTGTAACCTTTTTCTGCAAGCATGCAGAGGAGACCAATGGTGTAATCTCTACATATGTCTTCAGTGGCGCTGCAAATCATGATATCGTCTACGTACTGTAATAATGTACTCCTGCACTCTATGTTTGCTAAATCCTTCTTCACTATTCTGTTCAAAATGCTTGGCGATTTACATTAGCCTTGAGGCAAACCCTTGTAGCAGAATTGAGTCTGTTTAAATGTAAAGGTAGTCAAATATTGGCTGTCAGGGTGCAGTGGAACGCTGAAGAACGCATTCTTGAGATCGACCACCGAGAAGCAAGTGGCCTCTTTAGGAATGTTTGTTAGTATGATTGATGGGTCAGGTACCACTGGAAATTCTGGTATAACTACATCATTAAGAGAGCGAAAATCTTGAACCATTCGCCAAGTTCCTCCCTTTGCCTTGCGTATCGGGAAAATCGGAGTGTTGCATGGTGACGACCTCTCATATATTTCTCCCTGCTCAAGTAATGCTTATATTGCGGGGAGAATGCCCTCTTCTGTCTCCTTGGACAAGGGGTACTGGTGTATCCTGGGCAGAATTGCTCCAGGCTTCAAGGTAATCTTCACAGGCTCAGCCCCTTTGATCACTCTCACATCATATGGACCCTTGGTCCACAACACCTCTGGGACCCTTGCCAAGTCTCTCTCAGTTATTGTTGGGTCTCAAGCATGTCTGGACGCTGTTCTGTATTGTAACTGTACTCTAATATCAATGTCCATCTCAAACACAACTTTCTCAGTTAGTGGGCAATCATCAAATAGTTCTTCATCTGATATCTCTTAATTTAACCCCAGGGTCTGTGAATATTATTGATGCCCACATCTCCTCTCTCCTGTCAGTTGCGAACAACACAGCATATGTGGATCTTATTTCAAGGGCAGATATTTCCAATATCATTTCACGTTCTTTAATAGGATCCACAGGCTCGTGAGGCCTGAACAACAGTTCCTTTGGTAACTGCACTGTTTTCCCGCGCAGCGCTGGTGTGTGTGCTACTAAGGCATATACACCGCACAAAAAAGGTTCTGTGTCAACAGGAGCTGCTCTGACCTGTTGTCCTAGCTCCTCATGAGCTATGAGCGACAATATTCTGCTCGGTGTGACACCTGGTGTGTAACATACCATTGACCCACCTTCCAAAAAGGAGATGGTCATATTCAGTTTACTCATCAAATCTCTCCCAAGAAGATTGACTGGTGACTCTGGGGAGTATAGTAGTGGTCCTTCAATTTGTTTATCTCCCACAGTCATGTTTACTGATTTGGTGAATGGAACCCTGCTCACAGCCCCAGAAAACCCTTGTGTGTCCATTGAGTAGCAAGAAAGAGGAAGTTTCCCTTCCTTAATACACAATTTGGTGGCCCCAGTGTCGATTAAAAACCTATAGGGGTGACCTTCTATGGCTACCGTCACAGTGGGTTCCTCTTCTGACCTGCGGGTTACCGATAGTATTGGACACACAGTGGCTATCTGCGGGCTCTGTCACTGCGTGTAGTTTTGAGTTGGTGCTCCCCCGAACGTTTGGAGTGTTGCCTGGAAGGGGTTGCCTCCTTGCACTATTACCCCTCCCACCTGTGCCTGTCCTCCCATTGGGTTGTTGACACCTTGGGGCCTGCCTTGCGGCATTGGCCCCTGAGGTGCAGCCCACTGGGCTTGGGGCCCCGGTGGTGGTCCCTGCATGGCTTGCTGCTGGGGTGCCCATTGCACTTGCTGAGGCCTCATCTGCCCCTGTGAGGAATTCCAACCTTGCGCTCTCTCATCGTTTTTCCTGGCTCTGCATTCTCGTGCAAAGTGGCCCATCTTACCGCAATAATAATATTGCTGTCCTGCCCTGTAATTTCCCTGTCTCTTCCCTTGTGTTGTCCCTTGCTCTCCTGTAAAACTCCCCTGTCCCTTCTTTGTATCACTTGCTGGTTGTCCTCCTGGTGTCTGCACCTGTACTGGCATTGTGACAGACATTGGTGGTGCAGTCACAAGTGCCCCTTCTGTACTCAGCTTCTTAAGTTTTTGTTGCACCAACCTCGCTGCGGCCCCTTCTGCCTGCTCTGTCCTCGCCTTGTCTTTTTCTTGTTTTCGCTTAAAATAATGTATTATGTGGGCTTGTATTTCGGGCCATGGTTTAGCCTCTATTCCCACCACTCCATCTTGATTTGCTTGAATATCAGTGAGAAGGCCTCACTTTAATACATTAGAAAACAAAATTGCATTTCCTCCTGTGTTCTCCCAGTTACATCCTACCTCCTGCACCCATCGTTCTTTCATTCTAGTAATGAATTCTGCAATATCCTCAGTTTGCTTTATACTTTCTGCCATAAGGGCTTCAATGTCCGGCCTGTCTGGATACGTCCGTTGGAGCGAATCCCATACATGTTGGCGGACATTGTTAAAAGATGACCCGTCAAACTGTGTATTTATCAATGTTACTTGAGGGAACCCTGCCCTTACAAAAATTGTATTTACTTCATCTCCCACTAATGAGCTGAGCAGGCTTTTGACATCTCCTAAGGCAAGGTTGACCCCGGCGGTGTGTTTTTCAAAACATTCTATCCATTTCCCTGCACCTTCAGACAACGGAGGTAGTGCTCGCTTTAAATTCTCTTTGTCCATTTGTGGCCATGGTACGTACGTTGGCACTTGCACTCCCTTAAAAATAAGGGGCAACTGAGTTATTGGTCGTGGGCTTCCTGATCTGAGGCTTAATCTTGGATCTGGCCTAGTACTGCGGGTCACTTGAGTTGGTTTATCCTCTGCATACTTTTCCCAAACGGCAAGGCATTCTTGCACGTAAGGGTAATTCCAACTTGGGTCACCCTACCATGCCGTATGCAATCTTCTGCAGTTGCTAAATGAAAGGGTTGAAAAGACCCTTGTCAGGCCATGGCTTGCTTCCTTCCTTCTCTTTTAGTCCACCTGGCCAATTCATTTGAGAAGGGGTAACAATAATAACTACCCTCCTCTTGCTCTATTATCTCTATAGGTGTCAATTCTGACCTCTTTTTGAGTATTGATGGTCTTTTTGTAACTGAGACATTTCTGGCTGTCATTACTAATTTTCGTGGAGGGCGCGGATGAAAATTGTAGAGCCTTCTGTTAACTCCTTGCTCATGCGCGCCCCTATTAAACACATTGTCCCATTCCTCATCATCTTCTGCCCCTGTTGCAACCTGTGAGCCCTCCCGGGGCTCCTCGTATGGTGGCGTGTCTACACCTCCTCCCCACTCCTCTTCTTCTTCTATCCACTCCTCTGCTGCCTCTCTTAATGTATCTGCAGATGTGTTTCCAAGCCTGAGAATGACATGCCGTGTAGTCCATTGTCCCCGAAGGGGGGCAAGACTCCTAGATTGCTCTGCCTGTCTCACCGTATGCTGCAATTCACTCACTAGCCTGTCTCTCCCTCTCTGCTCTGGGTCAGCTCGAGGAGCTGAAGGGACAAGAGCGGGCGTTGCCTCAGCTCCCTGTGCCTCTGACCTCTCCTCCTTAGGCTCAACCCGAACTGGATCTTGGTACCCTGCAGCTGGCAGGATAGGGTACAATCCATAAGGTAGGGGCTCCCCTAGTGAGTCTCCTGGGGATTCTGTTTGTGCCACTTCTTGTGTTTGTGCCACTGCTTCTTCAGGCGCAATAGACTTTTCCTTTTCTTTTTCATGACAAAATACTCGCCATAGTGACAGAATAGCTTCCCTCTTCTGTCTTTTCTTTTTCTTTTATGTTGAGCGGATGTAAGTTAATGTGTGTTGAGCTATGTCGTGGTCAAATGTCCCTTCTTTTGGCCATGGTTGAGCGTGACCCTCAGTGCCTTTATGCCAATGCTTGCAATATTTTACTATTCTTTTCTTATCTGAAGGGAATGTTTTCATCATATAGTCCAAAGGGGTATCCATGATCCCCATAGGACGGGTGTTTCCTATGCGTACCTCTTGCAGTGTAACCGATGCGATGTATATTTCTTTTTAGCTTCTTGTCTATCTAGTGTGTATTTTGGCTATACCACTGTTGCTAACCTATAACAGTGTTATGTAAGGTCAGTCCTACTCAGTATTATCTGACTTCACATATATGGTTGTGAGACCGTATCGGTGAACAACAGCCATGCTTATCGCTAGTCTGTGTAACACCTCTTCTATAGTGATGTCTGGGGTGGGTGAATTTATGGGGGGCCTAAGTGGATTTGTAGCTGAAGCAATGTGTGTTATAACGTTGTCATGTATGTAGATGAGTATTTGTGGTGCTCGGGGATGCGTTGAGCCATTCATTGTTTAAGGCTGTGAAATTACGAATATCTGTGAGAAATGCATCAAGAAGAGCCTCTAATATAAGGGGTGATTGTGTTATTATTTCAAATCGCGGGGTGTTTGCATGGGCATGGGGGTTGCCCATGAGCCCATTTAAATACTAATTTTAACTCAAGGGTATCTGTTCCCTGCCACAGAGAATCATAAACCTCACTCATAGGGATTTATTATCGACCTTTACTTATTTTGGGGTTGTTTATTCGGACCTCCTGTATTTTTACTTACAGTAATTATTTCCCCCTTACGGGCCGCTTTAAGGGTGTCTATTGGGATGTCAAAAATATGGCAGAGGTCTCGCACCCTCTCCTACTCACTTATATCTGACTGCGTGACAGCTGGTGGGGCCACCTGCCATTTCTCTATAACCTGACCTTTATGATTGTAAAACACAGTACTATTTTCGTTCTCTTTTTTATTCATTACTCATGAAATACATTCACTGGTCCCTGTTGCGCTTTGCAGGTTTGCAACCAAGGGTCTGGCTGTACTCAGACTCCCACTGATATCTCAGCCCTGGTCACTCTCCTCCAAAGACGCCTTCCAGATGTTACTAAATCTGGGAATCTGGTGAACCAGGCGTGTGACTCAGTCAAGGCGAAATGTGCATGCTTGCTACTCGGTCCACCTCACTATTTCCTACTCTAACCCTCCGGATCTAACCGGGATATCTGGTAGGCATTCCCAAATGAATGTCTCTTCCAGGGGCTGCCCCGGGGTAATGCACTGCTGTCTGTTACACTAGCTAGTCTTCCGGTCTGACCGGGAAATCACAATTTATTAATACCATACCATCAAAACATTGCTTTAACCCCCTGACTAGTCTTCCGGTCTAACCGGGGAATCACAATTTATTTTTAGCATAACAATATAACATTGCATTTTTTTTTTTTTTTGTGTTGTATTTTTTTATTGTTAATTGCATCATATTACATAGTATAGTGAACATTCTGTTAACCTAAGCCATTTCTGTTTCCAATCAGGTTTTCTCATAGGGAAGACAACAAGTACAGTTTTACATTCTATGAGTCATTATCAATACACGTCTGTTTTTTCTAGGCATCATACATGTATAACATTGCATTTAAACCCCACATAAATCATGCATGCATTTTGTCATATTATAGTTGCCAAAAAGAATCATGCAATTAAAAATAATAAGGTACAAGCCCAACCTCTCTCCACCCTTTAGGACAGCAACATCTGGAATCCCCGACTGCCTGTTTGAATAGGCAGGTGCAAGCTCCCCTGTTTTTGTTGCGCGCAGTGTTCTATTCAAGCAGTGCAGGCGGCTCTTCCTTCAGCTGCGTCCGGAGAAGAGAAGGGGGCTCCTGGCTGGCTAAGCCAGATGTTATAGGGTCAGGAATAAAAGAAAGACAAGACTCAGTTTGGCAATTAATATGAGCATTTATGAATAACGGCCGGGAGGGCAGCACAGATCTGTGACTGAAACCGCACTCAAATTTGTCAGTTCAAACAGCCCTTTTTATACGTTTTCGGCACCTTGAATGCGTCTTATCACTTGTCATGCATTTTGATTTAAGCGCTTGTTTGGTACATTGTATCTCTACTTACGTCAGCATAAAGCCACATTTCTCGTGAGAAAGCATCTAATTACACGTTTGAAGGAAAGCGAAGGTTACATTTCCATCATGGGCACATTTGTTAATAAACAGCAATATCTTTTATCTCACGTTCTAAAGGCTGTCTGTATTTCCTCCTTTTCTAACTCCAGACTTGGAACCCTGTCTGTCTGGCCTCCCTCACACAGCCGCTGGCCTTCAAGCATCAATGCTCATTGTGTTCCCTTCTTGAAACTCCCTTGGTGTGTTCTTCCTTTATGAACGTGGATTGGAATGTGTGCCTTTCCTGTGTTTATGTTATCGAGTTATGATTCAAGCTTCTAGGGCCTTCTACGTGCATCTGCATTATGAATAACTGTGTCTTTGTCTTACTTCCATGCCTCCTGCACTGACCTCTTTACTTAGATGCCATGAGCACTCGGGCCTGTATTCTTCTCTGATCATGTACGACTCTGCACGTCTTCCCCCTAATTCATGCATTAACAAAAACGGGCCTTCTCGTTCTATATTTCCAGTAACACGTACAGATTTGGATGTGCCTTACTGCCAAGAAAAAAGTGGTGGTCTGACCTCCACTTCTGAGTTGGTGGATTTGGGGTGAAAAGGGGTGAAAACTCACCTTTTTTCCCCATTTCACTTCTGCTTCCTACTGGACATGACTGGATAAGATCTGCCGTCGCTGCTACCACCAACCCACGGGGATAACACAACCACCCCACCCCCGTTGTGGGACTCAAAGGTAGGGACCCCGCATTTCCAGAGTATGTTGGGGCAAGGCATGGGAGGTCGGGAGCACTACAGGCATGTATACGTCACAGTAATTTCTTTAAATCACTGTGACATGTATACTTTGGGACGACAATTGTGTGTCACATCGCTGGGGACACACTTGCACAACACACTTATTGCACCCATACACAACTGTTATTGTGGTGTCATCATTCATTGCAAAATGAATGCTTGCGCCACAATAATGGTACACTCACACTGGACAACAGTGTCCATGTTTGCGCATTGCAAGGGGACCTGTATGGGTAGGTTTGTACTATCTGTTGTGTATGTGAGTCAGTAAGTATATGTGTGTGTGGATTGGCTGTATGAGATGGAGGGAGCTGGAGTGGGTGGTGTGGTTGTGTCTCTATGTGTGTCATTTGCAGGGGGAATCGATGTTGTGTATGTTGTGTTGCAGTGTGACACATTCAGATGAATGTTGTTGTGCTGTGTGTAGTTGTTCTTGCATGTTAGTGTGTGTTTGTGTAGCTGAGTGTGTAGTTGTGTTGGTTGTTGTGGTTGTGTCATTTGTGGGTGCAGTGTGTATGGTGTGGCACAGATGTATGTCAAAGTGTGTTTTCAGCATGTACGGGTTGTGCTGTTTTGGAATGGCAATAGGTTTTTGTGTGAATGTGGTGTGTTGCTTAATGTGTATTACAAGGCTACACATATGGCGAAGGGGCAGTGTGTGTGCCACTTACCTCTATTTCTTAGCCCCTGCCATCGTCTGAAGTCCATTGGGTTCCGCAGCCATCTCCCTCTGTCAGCAATCCGTCGCCAGTCAATCCACCTGCAGAGCTGTATCATCTAAATACAGCAGGCAGAACACCATTGACTTGGTGATCTTTTTGGGTCCGCCACCGACACAGCTTGGTGGTAACACTACCAAGATCTAAATCAGACCCTCTGTTATGTTGACAGAGCCCTGCACAAAATTGCAAAAACCATTGACAGTATTATGCGGTTCTTGCAAATCAAATAGGACTGTGTATCTGGTCAACGTAAATGTCAGTGTATAGGGACTCAGGTGGTCATTATGAGTATGGTGTGTTGGACCGCCCCGCCGGCGGTGCTGACCGCTGACAGGGTGGCAGTGCGGACCACCACATTATGGGTGGGGCTGTGAAAAGTGAGCAATACAGCCACTTCACCACCTGTACCGCCAGTACGATACAACCGCTGCCAACAGCGGTGGCCATCTTCAGGCCAGCGGAAAGGCGCATCCCGCCTACCATATTACGATTCACCACACCGCCATGATTTCCAGGGCGGAACCACCGCCACAAAAAGCCTGGTGGAGGGAAGCTGTATAAAAGGAAGTACACACCGTAGGGACACAGACGAGGCTGATGATGACATGGAGCTTGAACTCAAGATCTTCCCAATGCTAATCCTTGCAATTCATCTCCAGGACCGTGACTGCCGACGAAGATGCAATGGTGAGTACAGGTGCCTCGCCCACAAGGGAGGGAAGGGGACAATTACATACCCACACGCCATGCGCATCCCCCACACCAACTACCATGCCCACATACATGCACACCAACACCTATACACACACACCATCCCCACGAACACCCAAATGCACAAACACATACACACACACACACACACACAGAGGTCAAACAAGGTAAAAACTCAGCACAGAAATATACTTACCTGACACATGCAGAGAAATAAATAAATGGATGCACAAACATGTATGTACGACACTCCCATATTAAAATTCAGGACAACAGAAAATCATTGCACCAACATGCCTGTTGGCCAAATATATTAAATGAGTATGTAAAAGAAAAATAAACTATGTACAAACAAGGCCATGGGCCAGTCCATAGAAAATGTCTGAGTGTGCCAACAAGGCACATACTTAACTCTTGCCATGACCATGACCTCCACAGGGCAAGGGAATCAATGGGGCAGGCAGGCACCTCAGGGGGCAGGGGGAGGGAGTGGCAGGGGTGGGGACTCAGGTTTGGAAGGGGGGGACTTGGGCTTAGGAGTTGGGGCGGGTGGTTATTTGGGCTTGCCCTTGGAAGGGGTTGGATTAGGCTTGGGCCAGCGAGTGGGAGAAGGATCAGGCCTCCTATAATTTTTCTCACTAACTGGGAAAGGAGCAGGGGACCGTGAAGGGAGGACTGTGGAGGAGCTTGAAGGTGAAGGACTGGATCTGGGGAGGCCACAGGAACGTTTGGGGACAAGACAGGGTGGCCCAGTGGGTTCAAATAGGTCAACACGGGAAAGAAAAACCTTTTATGTGCAGGTGGAGGGGCTTTGGAGACAGGTTTTGGAGTGGTTGTAGGTGGTGTAGGTTTGCTGTGAGTGGATGCAGGTGCATGCTGAGTCTGCTTATGTTTGGTGTATGTATGTTGTGTGGATGAGTGTGTGCGTCTGTGTGTATTGGGAAGAGGGGGTAGAAAGAGTGGGATAAGGCAGGCAGCTAGTGTAGATGGATGTTGTGGTGGTGTCTGTTGGTGTGGTGAGTGTGCTGCAAGTGTCTGTGAAGGTTGACGTGGTGAGTGCAGGTGTGGTGTCTGGGGTGCATGTGTGGGTGACTACTGTTGTGGTGACTGTGCCAATAGGGGCAGGAGCAGTGACTGAGGGTGCAGTGCATGTGCTGTGCTTGGTAAGGTGACAGAAAGGTAGAAGGAGAGGGTGGGGGACACAGTGGGGGAAGTGGATGGTGTTGTGTTTGCAGTTGTATGTGGAGTGTGTGCATGCTTGCCGTGGGACGTGTGTTGCTTGTGTGTCACATGGAGTTTCTTGTGTGTTGTCTTGGGTGTATGCTTGTCTGCATGTGTGTGTGGGATGGGTGAGGAGAGAGGGGTGCTGGAAGGGGCAGAGATGGTGAGAGGGGGAATGGAAAGACCAGGGACACTGGCTGCTGTCAAAGAGGAGGCCAGAGCCTGAAAAGATCTCTGTTGACCAGACATGGCACCGTGAATGCCTTCCAGGTAGGCATTGCATTGCTGCATCTGGGATGCCAGCCCCTGGATGGCATTCACGATGGGTGTCTGCCCTACAGAGATGGATTTCAGCAAGTCAATAGCCTCCTCAGTGAGGGCAGCAGGGCTGACTGGGGCAGGGCCTGAGGTGCTTGGGATGAAGGAGATGCCCACCCTACTTGGTGAGCAGGCATCTGCAACTCGGGGCAAACTACTGGGAAGGCGGTGCTTGTACGGGGGTGGTGGAAGATGAAAAAGATTGGATGATCCCAGAAGGGTCTGCCACCACCAGGGAGCTGCCATCAGAGGAGGTATCAGAATCACTATCAGCAGTGGTAGTCACCTCCCCCGTGGTGCGCCCCTCGCCCAACAACCCACTGGTCCCCATTGCATCGGTGGTCTCTGCCTCCTGGGTCCCATGGGCTGCAGCATCCCTGTTCGCCAGTGCCCCTTCTCCTTAGCCTGATGATGCTAATGCACACAAGGAGACAAGTTGACAGAGAGGGTGGGGTGGAAACAGAAAGGGATGCAGGCTGTCAATTGCAGTACACATATGATGTAGGCACAAATGCAGTCATGCACATCCCAAAACCTATCCTTCACCTTTAACAACTCCATGAAGGTAAGTACCTATGAAAGGAAATCCAGCTCCCGCACTACACTTACATACTGATGCTATACTGGCCAGCCACATCACCATCCAGTCCGTACATCCCCATCCAGGCAGACTATGGCAATCTGGGAGTGATCCAGTTCCACTACAATGTGACAAATCGAAGAGGTGGTACATCAGATCCACAGGCTTACTCATAGGACCCATTAGATGGCCCCATTCCCACCCATACCCAGATTACTGCACAATCCCAGTGACTTAGGGGGCTAGCTGCATGGCCACACCTGTCAATGACCCAGATTTTACCTACTAGCCATCCAATTGCACCCAGCTACACAGTACAAAGAACAAACAGAACAGTGGTGCTACTCACCTCCTAGTGACTGCTGTGCTGCCTTCAAGAGCCTATCCAACTTTGGGTTGGCAATGGCCAAAATACAGGCCATTAGGGGGGGGTCAGGGTCCGACGTACACTCCTTCCTTGTTGGGAGGCCATCCCCAGCTGGGCCTCTTCAGTCTTCTGAACCCAGCGTCTCAGATCCTCCCACTACTTTCTGCAGTGGGTGCTCTTCCGGCTGTAGACCCCCAGGGTCCGCACTTCCTTGGCAATGGCTTTCCACATCCCCTTCTTCTGATTGGTGCTAACCTGCATGGGAGACACATAGAAGGAAATTACTGTAGGTCTAGCTTCCACATTAACACTTAGGATACAACACGACATATATCAATACCTCAAACAATGACCCCAATCATACTCCTATACACATACATCCTGTCACACTTCACCTATCCTTTGGGATAGCGAACAGTCACACAAACATGCATCCGCTGCATTGGCACACACTCCTAGGACGTTATAATGCCATTCACCTGGTCGGCCTTAAAGCTTGGCATACAGGGATAGGACCCCGTCCACAAGCTTCTACAACTCCTCCGTGGTGAAGACCGGGTCCCGTTCCCCTGTAGCACGTGCCATTTCTACAACCCAAGGAGGGACACAGCAGCACACGCAGTAATGGCTGTCTCGAGGTACAGGAGTCAAGTGGCAAGGGCTACACAAAATGGCAGTGAGGACCGCCGTGGTGTGCACTGTCACCACCGGCGCTGATCATGATTGGCCCTGTTCCCCATAGACACCAATATTAACCAATGAGGAGTTGCACGGTGGTTCTGATTGCCTATTGCCATGACAACTAATGCCAGTGGAATGATGTCACTTCCACCTGTCCTCCACATGTAGGACAGGTGGGTGCCAATTTATGAGGTCAACTTGTGTATACACAGTACAGGGACAGTGTTAATGGCAGCATAATAATACTTATGAGTGTCAAAATGGTAAAATTACACATGCGATGACCAATAGCATGTTAGCACATTTGCCTACAGGTGTATATGTCCCTGGCACACCAATCTCAACACGTCATAAATGTGTACAATGGCTGCCCACAACATTCTACAGTTATGTGTGTGCAGAGTTGTGTATGAATGTATGTGATACCTGTATTCAGACTGTTGACCTCTACACACCATTTTGTTTTTCTCCTCCATAGCCATCGATCCATGTAGAGAGAGAATGCTACACCAGTGTACAGACCCCTTGTTGACCTGGCTACCATGGAAGAGTGCCACATTATCATCAGCTATCGGCTGAATCAATATTTGTGAGCTGTGTTCTGCTCTACTGCCTGCCAAATGAAACCCCTATGCTATCCCTCCCACAGTACAGGTACTATCTGTCCTACATTTTTGGCTATTGGGTGTTTTCAGGTGACTGTGGGCTTGGCATCCGATGTGTCGCAACCAATGTTACAAACAATTTTCACAAAGGACAGACTTTACCACTGTTAAGTCAGATTTTTATGCAATAGCCAACATCCCTCATGTGACTGGTGTCATTAATGGTATACCTATTCCTCTTATACCCCCCCCAGAGCCACTGAGCAAGTGTATGGGAATTGCAAAAATGTCCATTCATAAACGTGTCAGTGGTGTGTCTTGCAAATCAATACATTTCACAGGTGGCAGCAAGATTCCCTGGTTCAGTCCATGATGCGTACATTTTGAGGAACCACAGTGTCCCACAACTCATGGCACAAATACAGGGAGACAGAGCCTGGCTAGTTGGTGAATGTGGCAGTTTTTCAGTGCTACCTGACTTAACTCATGTTTGGCATTGTACAACTGTGTGTCATGTGCTATCTTTCTCCCCTTTTCCAAGGTAATTCTGGCTATCCTAACATGCAGTGGCTCCTGACACCTGTGAGGAATCCCAAGACCGGGGGGGAGGAGGGGGGAGAGAACCGGTACAATGATGCTCATGGTCGTACCAGAAGAGTGATTGGGAGGACCTTTGGGCTCCTGAAGGCCAGATTCAGGTGCCTGCATATTTTTGAGGATCCCTGTGCTACTCCCCAAACAAGGTGTGTCAGATAATAGTAGCCGGCTGTGTGCTGCACAATTTGGCACTCAGGAGACATGTTCCACTACTGGAAGTGGAGGATGGAGCACAGCCATCCGTGGGACCACAGGGGATGGAGGATAGTGATGGAGAAGGAGAGGGGGGAAGATGTGGACTCCAGGAATCAGCTAATTCAGCTCTACTTCCAATGTGTCTCAGGTAAATGTTGCACTGTGAATCTGACTACACTGGGCAGGATTTCAGTTGCAGTGATGCAGTGCTGTCTGTCCCTTTGCTATTGCTACATCATGGTGGAAGAGGTTATGTTCGTGGACACTCCTGGCCAAAGCTGTTACAAGAACTTACCCTACCCCTCTCAGATCATTGGATCCCTTCAACATTCCCATGCATATGTACATATCTGATTATGAATGATGGTTTTCAATAGCATGCATTTTGAATACATAACAACATCTGTTGGTGTGATCAAACAGTGTTTATTGAAGGATGGAGACAATAGGGATAAGACAGTGCAAGGAAGTGAGCAGATGGTGAACAATATACACAGTTCAATGCCCACAGCTGCTGGTAGCACAGGGGCATTGTCCATGGGGCCATAGGTAAATGAAGATATGGCAGTGGACAGTCAACAAGGTGGCTCAGTGGCACACCAGGGAGACAGTTCAGGGTAGAGTCACTTCCTGGCAGTGGTCTTGGTCTTGGCTACAGTGTCACTGGGATGTCTGGGTCTCCGACCACATTTGCGAGGGGGTTCCTGGGCTACAGGGGAAGGAGTGCTGGTGGCCTGTGAGTGCTCTGGCAGGGCCACCATTCCATTGGCTGCTGCTGAGGTTGAGGGCTGGGCTATATCCTGCTGGTGGGTGGAGGACTCAGGCATGGTGTTGGGCATCCTCAGCAGCACCCCTGCAATGGAGGCCATGCTGCCATTCATTTGTTTCCATTGCTCCATGGCTTCCTGCTGGTGTGCCACCTGCAGCCTCTGGTTCTCCTGCAACGTGGCCAGGTTCTAGCCCATCCTGTCCTGGGAGTGGTGGTATGCCCCAGGACCTCTGAGATGGCCTCATGGGCAGCCGAGCCTCTCCTTGAACCACCGCCCTGGGCCACTGATACCCTCCCAGTGTCCCTGGACCCTTGTGCCTGTGTCTCTAGCACAGGCCGCCCAGTGCCACTTGCACTGGGACCTTCATCATCCTGCCTGGCGGTGGGTGGTGATTCCGGTCTCTGTACAGGTGGGCAGACAGTCAGTGGCCTGGAGACACTGGTGTGGGGGGGGGGGGGGTAGGGCCACAGCTAATGGTGGTAGCTGAGTGGAAGGGGTGTCAATGGTGTCCTGGGTGGGGCTTCTACGTGTCCAGGGTTGTGGGATGGGCCAGGGTAGTCATCTGGGTCCAGACATCCATCTGGACTGTCATCACTGGGGCCTTCTTCTTCTGGTGGACTGGCACTTCTTCGCATTTCTGGCCGGGTGGCATGGGCAGTGGTACCTGTGTGGTAGTACAAATATTGTTTTGTGACTCCTACAATATATGGGCATTGTGGCTTGTGAATGATGGTGTTGTAGTATTGCTAGAGGGGATTTGGCATTGACAGTACTGTCCCTTTGTATCATAGATGTGGTATATGTGTCTAATGTAATAGTTATTGCCATTGGCATGTAAATCCCCTGTCTTTTGCACCCTATCCTGTCATTGCCATATCCCTTCAAGCACTTGCCACTTGTTTAATATGCTTACATCCCCAGTAATCTCCATGCAGGGGCTCTTGGGGATGGGTGTCATGCATTGTTAGTTGAGGGATTGGTGGTGCATTGTGGGTATTATAATGTAGCCTACAGTACATGCTGGGGATGGTCATTGTACATACAGGGATGGTTTGGGGGTTAGTGGGGAGGTGTGGGCATGCAGAGGATATGGGTATGGTTTTATGGGGGTTGTGTATAGGATAGGGTGTTTAGTAGTAATGACCAGGGTAGGGTGAGACATGCATTACAGACGTAGCAAATGGTAGGAGAGTATATGTGACTTACCAGAGTCAAGTCCTACAGTGAGTCCAGTGAGGCCCTCTGGGTGCAGGATAGCCTAGACCTTCTCCTCCCAGTCATTGTATTCGGGTGGAGGGGGGACCACCACCAGTCTTTTGTACTGCAATTTGATGTTGTGACGCCGTGGAACGTACCTTCCCCCGCAGGTCGTTCTACCTCTTCCTTATGTCGTCCCTTGGGCGTGGATGGTTTCATAGATCAATTTTTCGGGCGATGGATGTCTGTTGTACCTGTGCTCCAAACAGCTGTGGCTCGACCCTGAGTATTTTGTCCACCATGGTCCGCAGCTCCCTGTCAGTGAAGTGCGGGTGCTTAGGGGGTGCCATGGTGTGATGTGAGTGGTGTGGTGAAGGGGAGTTTGAGGAGGTTGTGCAGTGTGTGCGTACGTGTGGTTTCGGGTGTGGGTGTTTGGTTTGTTGTTTGGAGCGTGTCAATTTGTGTGTGTGACTTGTGTGATACGTGCATGGTGTGCACTTGTGTGTGATGTGTTTATGGTCTGTGGGCATAGTGAGTGTCCGGTAGTTGATGGGTGGCATTAATTTGATGTTGCATAGGATGGTGTGATGTGTGTGCGTATGTGTTTTATGGTGGTGCGTGTGGGTGTGTCGAGTGTGTATGTGTCTCAGGTGTGAGGGTTTCTTATTGTCCTATGTGTTCAGTAGTTATTGGTGAGTGCCATTATTTACCATGGCGGTCTGTACTGCCAATGGAGGGCGACCGTTGTATGACCGCCGTGCTGATTTGTGAATCAGAATTTGGTGGGCGGTCTGTTGTTGACGTGGTGGTGGCGGGTTGCTGTCCTCCGACTTTCCGCCATCGTTGGCCCTGGTGGTTTCATGGATTTGGCTGTGTTTTGCCAGGTTGTGTTTTTGTTCTCATAATACGGCAGTATGGTTACTGCCGCCACCGGTGGTCTTTTGGCAGGCGCCAGCATGGCGTTCGGCAGTAATTACTGCCAGACTCATAATGAGGGCCTCAGTCTGCCTATACCATCAAGAAATGCTGACACGGGTCCTACCTAGCTCACAGTGCCCTGTTTGAACCCTTATACACACAAGGTATTTGCAACCTCAAACATGGCTACTCAGATTCCGAAGGAAATCATAGAAACAGATCTACCTTTCGTTGTCGCTCTGCATACCCAAGCTGAGACAAAAGAAAGAAGTGGAAATGTATTTTAGATTGTTTATTGCACCAATCATGTTCTTGGAACATGAGCTGCGATTATTAGGCAAACAAGACAAAGCCTGGTAACCACCAAATGGTGAAAAAGATAAACAGTTCAACCATGGTAATGTTATTATCTTGGTACACTTCTATCTGTTACCACCCACACTAATCAGGAGCATAGTGGGACTACCCCATGCCAGATCAATTGGTATAGCCTAACCCCCTGCCCCATCTAAATGGGTAAGATGTACCAGGAAGCCAGGAAGCCGGTCTGATGTAGTACAGGCTATTGTCTTGTGCAAGGCAGAGGTCAGAGTCTGCATCAGAGCCAGCAAAGCTGCATCTCAACCTCTGTGAGTCGCATTTCAGGATAATCTTAGTAGGAGTGCTCCTCTGCTGAATATGGCACAGAGGCAGTTTTTATAACACCAGCACTGTTCGTGTCACACTGTATCAGAGGTGCAGGGCTCATGCATTGACAAGTCTGCATTGAACAGCTGTCTCCACAGTCAATCGCAATACTATGGCATCGCATTCTGTGAACTCAGCCTTGGACAGGGTGTACAGACTGGAAGGCAGCAAAGGTTACAAGAAACAAGGTGGATGTTCAATGAATTCTCAGTACATTATTGCATGAGCAAAAAAACATGTAAAAAAGTTACCATAAGGAAGGAAAAGCTAAATTAAAATGTGCATTCTAAAATGGAGGCACTAAGAGGGCTCTATCATGCTTTACCATAACAGGAACCGTCGTGATGGTGGTTCCTGGCAGTGTTTTAAGAAATGTCGACCTATTTGGTGGTCATTTCTAAATCTTTGAGGAGTCATCTCCATCAGGGCGACTGAGTCATTTACTCCATTGCCCTGGCATTAAAAAGGGCCTTCCATCAGAATCAAACCTGGCCCTATGTTTCGTGAGGAGTCTACTAACGATAAGTTGAAGCTCAGCTCTGTTTTCACTGGATGGGCCCCATCCACAAAAGGAGCAAAAATCTCAAAACATTCCAGGAGTACTCATGGAAAATTACAACACATGTTGTTGAGGAGTACACACATGAATCATATATAGACATGCAGAATGTCTGCAAGAAGGGAATTTAGGTGTACCTAATTGTTAGAGTTTTCCCCTCAGAAAGTGAATTGTCAAGCACAAATCAAATTCCTTCAAATGTGAGCCTGGTTGTGGTCACCACTTACTAGGACTCTGAGTACTCCTCTGTAATGATTAGTTGACCATTCTAAGTCTCCTTTACTGTTTGCATAGACATGAATGACCAGTCAATGGCTATCTCATCGAATGTCGTGTAGAGCCATAGCTATGCACAATGTCACCTAACTACCACAGTTGAGGGACAAAATGGGAATTTCCAATCAACTAGAGTTGTAAATGCACAACACATGATAATATCTCACTCTTCATATATATATATATAATAGATATATATAGATAGATAGATAGATATATATATATATTTATATTTATCTATCTATCTATCTATCTATCTATCTATCTATCTATCTATCTATCTATCTATCTATATATATATATTCACTGCAAAAAACAAAGGTTAGAGGAACATTATAGTTAGGAAAAATATTTTGCAAAAACATAGAAATTCACTTAAAAATCAAAGGTTACAGTGAAATTCAGCTGTTATAGTTAAAGTTATTTCAAGTAACTATGGGACACATGTATGAAAGGATTTAGCTGTCACAAACAGCGAATTGGGTCTTTTGTGACCGCTGACTGGCCTTCTGACATGTACCAACCCTATTTTGCGAGTCAATAACCTATTACCCAGTTGCAAAATAGAGTTTGCGATTCGGTATTAGGAAGGGGTGTGTTAAGTGTGTCCCTTCCTAATAGCAGCTCACAGTGGTATGTGTGAATAATTTGCAACTGTAATGTGGTCGCAAAACATTTGCAATTTACCACCAATTTCACATTTGTGAAATGGGGGCACCAACATTTTTTCAGAGCTGGCAGTGGTCCCACGGACCGCTGCCTAAATTTAAAAAATGAAAATAGAACTTTTCATCTTTGTTTTTGAAATGCATCCTGTTTTCCTTTAAGGAATTATTATATGTTCATCCATTCACCGCCGCACATGACCTTCTGCCAATCCCTTTAACTTCAACAACCCAGTGCCATGCACAGCCTTCTTTAAGCTTCAAGCCTTGTGCCACTCATGGCCTTTGGCTATGTGCATTACAGGTTGGCTGCAGGACCTGCAGCATACCCTCTATAAGCAGCCAACTCCACGCCACACATGGCTGAGGGCAATGCATTGCACAGGGTTTGGAACTTTAAGGGGACAGCAATATATATATATATATATAAACACACACATATATATATATATATATAGGGGCTTCATGGGCCCCGGGGACCACCACCTCACTGTGGCTACCAAAAACAATGGTTGGTGGGCCACGCAGACCCAACTGCAGGCCCCAGGGAGCATCACCACCCAGAGGCATTAAATTAAAAATAGTTAGGGGGGCCCGCGAGAACTCCCCTGGGCCCAGGACAACCACTTCCCCAGGGCATTAAGTGTGTAATGATGCTGAGGGACACACAGATCCCCCAGACCATGGGGACCACCAACTTCCCAGGGTCCCACAATTTAATATCAGGGGACCACGTGGACCCCCTTGGGCCCCAGGGACCACCCCCTCCCAGGGCTACTTTGTAAAAATAAACAGGGAACAGTGCAAACCCCGCCACCCCCCAGGGACTGCCACTTCCCCAGGGGAACAGAAAACTTAAAAGAGGGGGTCTGTGCAGCCCCAGGGACCACCACCTTCTTGGGGCCAATTGATTTTAGGAAAGGGAGGGGGGTTATGTGGCTCCATCTCCTGGGCCATTAACGGCCCTGGTGACCACCACCTCCCAGGGGTCCCCCTTATTTCATTCTTCAGCCCTGGGGAGGTGGTGGTCACCAGGGCTTAAATAAGTCCTACGAGGGCGATCCTGTGTGGCGCCCTCCTTTATAAATACTCCTGGGACCTGGCCCATCCAGAGGGGAAATATGAACAAAAAACACAGGAGACCACGTTTTTTTTTAAAATTCTCAGCAAAATCTGTGGATCCAGCTGCGAATTCTGTTGAGAATTTAAAAAAGAATCCTTTTTAGGCCGGGAAGAGTCCTAAAGGGACGAGTTAGGCTCGCACGACAGTTATCGGTGCCTCTACTCTACTCCTCCAGCATCGGAAGGGGAGGGGGCCACAATCACGATGCCATGGGGGCTTACCTGCACCCCCAAAACCCACAGCAGTTAGAGCACTCCTCATGCTCTGTCGATCACAAGGGCAAAGCACCAGGTCTTGTGTTGTGTTGAAGAAATTGAGCTCTCTCCCTGTTCCAGAGCAATTGAGCTTAGTGCTCCCCTTGCTCAGGGAGAACACATGATGAAGCGACCTCCCTGCACCAGGTAACATCTAGTAAAAGGAAATCTACTGCTCTTCAGGCACCTGTAGGGAGACCAGGAACAAAACAGGCGCCCTCTATGCACCTGGCTTCCTGGAAGAAACACTGAGGCACACAAGACCAGGCAGGCAGCACACCAGGGCCAACAGTGGCGATTCCTCCTGGCAGTTCAGCAGTGTCAGGGAAGTCCAGGTCAGGGAGTACTGGCTGTAGGGCAGCATGCAGAAAAACAATCCTGATGAGCCCTTTGTGCCACCCAGTAGGTAAAAGGCAGCAGGGCAACAAACAGAAGAGCAGTCCAGATGAGTCTTTTTGTGCAGTCTAGTACTCCTTCTGACAGAGGTTTCATCCCAGTTCCAAAAGTGCTATCCCAATGTGGGGGACAACCCCGCTGTACTTATACTCATTCTGCACAGCTTCCACAACAGGGGGAGAGGGAGTTCCAACCAACACTAACCGGCTTCAGAATTGTCGTCTATCTCTTCCAGCACTGGCTCCAGACATCATTAGGGGATAAATGAGCCCTTTGTGTGAGGCCAGGGCAAAACGTTTACAGAAGCAAGTGTGCCCCGCCTCTACCTCTCCCACCCCAGGAAAACCAGTATGCAGATCCACTCTTGTGACACCTCCACCCTCCCTGTGTACAGGCTATCTGAAAAGTATGCACACAGCCCAGCTGTCACTCTGCCCCAGACGTGAATTGGAGTCAAGCTGCAAAACACCAGTCATAAGTACAGAGAAATGCCCCCTTTCTAAAAGTGGCATTTCTATAATGGTAATAAAAAATCCACCTACACCAGTAAGCAGCATTTCTCACTACCATTGCAACCATACTAAACATGCCTACAGCCCCCTTCATAGATCAGACAATACCACTTAGACATAGGTTAGGGCATTTCCAATGCAATCCTATGAGAGGAGCAGCGCTCGCAGTAGTGAGAAACTAAATAGGCTGTTTGTCACTACCAGGACATGTAGTACATAAAAACCTGCCCTACCTTTTACATACACAGCACCTTGCTCATAGGGCTCGCTATGACCTACCTTAAGGGTGACATATGTAGTAACAGGGGGGTTCCAGGCCTGGCAAGTAAAGTTAGATGCCAGGTCACTGTGGCAGTAACTGTGCACGCAGGCCGTGTGGTGGGAGGCCTGAGACAGGTTTGAAAGGCTACTGCTGTGAGTGGCACAAGCTGCGCTGCAGGCCCCCCAGTAGCATTTAATGTACAGGCCCTGGGTATAATGATAACACTGTACAAGGGATTTACAGGTAAATTAAATGTGCCAATTAGATGTAAGCCAATCATACCAAGTTTAGAAGGGACAGCACATGCACTTTAGCAGTGGTAAAGTGCCCAGAGTCCTAACCTCAACAAAAATGGTAAAAAAAAAAAATAGGAGGAGGAAGACAAAAAGTTTGGGGATGACATTGTGAAAAGGGCCAGGTCCAACAGTCAGGGAGTCCGAAGTAGAGGGTGTTTCCATAGTCCAGTCTGCTGGTGATGGTGGCCTGGGTTACTGTCTTTCTGCTATTGGTGGGGATCCATTTGAAAACCTTGCATAGCATGTGCAATTGGTGGAAGCAGGCAGCTGGCATGGCATTTACCTGATGTTTGAAAGTGAGCTTGTTGTCCGCGATGAAGCTGAGGTTTTGGGCATGTTCTGACAGGGGAGGGGGTTGTCCGAGTGTGGAGGGCCACCATGAGTCATTTAATTGGTAGGAGTCACCCCCAAAGATGATCACTTCTGTTTTTTTCTGTGTTTCAATTTAAACAGTTGGTTTTCATCTACTCAGCGACGTGGCTCGTAACTTTGCTGAAGTTGCTTCCTGGGGAGGCATGGTCTTCTGAAAGGGAAAGTTTGAATTGCCTGTCCTTGGAGTACAAGATCATTTTGAGACCGTGGGAGTGTACAATCTCAGCCAGTGGTGTCACATAGGTGCTGAACAGGATGAGGCTGAGGGAGGACCGCTGGGGGACTCCACAAATGGTGCTCTTTGGTTCTGAAGTAAAAGGTGGGAGGCCGACTCTCTGGGTGTGTCCTATGATGAAGGAATGGATCAATTTGAGGGCTTTGCCTCTAATTCCAATGTGGTGGAGTCTGGATGTGAGGGTGTAGTGGGAGATAATGTTGAATATGGTGGAGAGGTCGAGTAGGATCAGTGCCACCTTCTCTCCTTGGTGGAAGAAGGATCTAATGTTGTATGTAGCGACGAAGAGGGCGGTCTCTGTGCTGTAGTTGGTGCAGAAGCTGCTTTGGGAGGTGTCCAATAGGTTGTATTTTTCCAGGTGTTTGAGGAGCTGTTTGTTGATGGCTTTTTCTAGGATTTTCACAGGAGACGGGAGTAGGGTCAATAATTTTTGAGTTCATTGGGGTCTGCGTTTGGTTTCTTGAGGGGCGGCATGACTTCTGGTTGCTTCCAGGCTTTGGGGATGGTGGCCATTCTGTTGGATGGGTTGATGATCGGGGTGAGGACAAGGCAGATTTCCTTCTGGCCCAGGTTGGTGATGGGAGCAGGGGTCTTTGTGAGAGCCTGAGTGAGTTGATCTCATGAGGTCCTCTGTATGCTGGGTGGATAGAGGATTCCAGTCCATTATCTGGTTGCTATGAGATCCTCCTATTGGAGTGAGTAGCTGTTCAATGTTGCTGAGTTGGGGAGGAACGTTACTGTAGATTGCTGTGATTTTGCTGTGGAAGTGATGGGACAATGAGTCGCAGAGTGTCTCTTATGGTTGGATGGAGTTTTCAGAGAACTCTGATGATCTTGAAAAGCTCCTTTGGGTGGTTGGCGTTTTTGTCGAGGCAATTGAGAAGGGTGGTCTTCTTTGTTTCTTTGATGCGGCGATGGCATTTGTTCAGCACTTCTTTGTAGACTGTGTGGTCTGATTGGCCTCTGCTGGTGTACCACTGTCTTTCTAGTTGTTTGTAGTCTCTTTCGAGTGTGTGAAGTTTGGGGTGAACCATTTCACTGGTTTCCTGGATCTTCCGGAGGTGGAGTTCGTAATGGGGGCTACCTTGTTTGTGCAGTTGAGCAGCAATTCGGATAGGCTGTTGGCATCTTGTTCTAGGTTGTCTGAAAGAGTGATATGTTGGCGTGTAAGGTGTTTCTCCATTGAGTTTCAGTGATTTTCTTCCAACTGTGGAGGGGGGGCTGGCGGGGGAGTGGTGGGGTGCATGGGACTGTAGGCTATGGAGAAATTAAGTAGGTGGTGGTGGGTCCACATGAGTTCCGAGGTGTGGGAGAACTTGACTGTTGCTGACAGAAAAGATGTGGTTGAGGATGTGTGGGTGGGGCTGGTGACTAGTTGTCCGAGTCCTATTTTGCTGAGATTGTCCAAGAGGTTGGTGGAGTTGTGGTTGAGGGGATTATCCATGTGAAAGTTGAGACCTCCTAGGAACATGCAGTCTGTTTAGTCAATGACCAGTGAGGCGATGAAGTCGGCAATGTCTTTGCAGAAGACTGGGCTGGGTCTTGGGGTTCTGTATGCGACAGTTCCCCTCATGGTGGTTCTGTCATCGATTCTGATGAGGAAGTGAGGTGTTCCATGAGGCGAGATGACTCTTCCTCAAACGTGATGCACGAAAGGCTTTCCTTGTGCATGATGGTGATGCCTTCTCCATACTTGTTTTGGTGGTCTTTGAGTATAGGTTTGAAGCCTTCTGGGGTGGCACAGGTGATGTCCGGGGCTGATGAGGGCATGAACCCAGTTTCTGTGATGAACATTAGGTCTGACCTGAGGGTGGTTACGGTGTCCATATTTCCATGGGGTGTTTGAAGAGGAATCTTGTGTTGACTAGTAGGCAGTACATCTGTTTCTTGGGGTTGGCAGGCAGTGGTGATGGGTCGGTGGAGGTCTGCGTGGAGCAGGTGTAGCGGCACCAGTGGCATGCGAAGGGTCCATTTGTGTTTCAGGAGGAGGTGGTGCAACAGTTATTTTTGTTTCTGGGGGTCAGATCCTGGAGTTTGGCAGCATAGTAATGGGTAGTGGGGGGGCCTGGGTTCCTGGTGCTGGGCGCAGTCCAGGCATGAATTGGAGCAAATGGGCTGGCCTTTGGCATGCCAGCGGTGCAACCGCCACTAAGTAGTCCTGGGGAGGGTGGGACACAGTGGAGTGAGGGCGGACGAAGAAAGCAGGAAGCAAAACGGAGGGGAAAAGGAGATGAGGGCCAGGGGCACGATGAGTGGGACTGCAAATGACAACAGTAGGCCAAACAGAGGGCAATACAAGGTGAGACAAACAACAGGACAAACAGAGGGTAACACATAGTGACCCAGGCAGTAGGATAAATAGAGGGCAATACAACCAAGATGAACAGCAGGACAAACAGAGGGCAATATAAGGCAAGAAGAACAGCAGGACAAACAGAGGGCAATACAATGCAGGACAATGGCAGGAGAAAGGCTCAGCACAAATTGCTTGGCAGCGGGGAGCAATGTTTAAGACCTGCTCAGTGGGGTCGCGCAGTGACCACCATTAAGTTAGTCCTGGGGAGGGTGGGGTGCAGTTGGGGGAGGGCAGGTGATGGAAGCAGGAACCAAAAAGGCAGGAAAAGGAGGCAGGGGCTGGGGGTACAGCAAGTGGGACTGCAAATGAGAACAGCAGGACAAACAGAGGGCAATACAAGGCAAGACAGCCATCGGGGTTCCTTCCTTGCATGCGATGTCCCGTACTCTGATCAACCCATGCTTTTAGCCCCTTTAAGGTGCTAAGACTAGGGCACAGTCCCCTCCTCCCTCCCAGATACAGCCCCCGACCAAGATGGCTCTCAAGCGAAGTCGGATGCAGAAGGTGAGCTTTCGAGGCCTTGGTGCCCTACTTCTGAGAGTTCCCCTCCCGCCTTGATCTCCACTGATATGCAGGGCCCTATAAATGACATGCTGGATCCTGAAGACGTAATCCATCCTAGATCCTCTGAATGGCCGCAAGCCACGAGGATGTCTTCTTACGTGGCAGCTAGACTTTGGAAACCCCTAGATAAAGAGGTCAGGAATCACCTTGGTGTGGGGTGTCCTCGCTCTTCGTTGGAGAGTAAAGTTGTCATTACCCTGGGGCTGGATGCCATGTTCCTCACTAAATACATCAGAGATCCTAAGAAGGGGATTGATCAGTCTTGGCATTTGTGCCAGGACAAACTCTTGAATTTGACAGGACCTCTCAAGAAGATATTGGACATGGTAGAGGAGGCCAAGGTGTCGGCGTCACTTACCCCGCCCAGATTTCCTATTGTGCTGGGCCCAGCGTGCCATTATTCTCCTGGGACATGCTAATTGTGCCCTCAATACAGAATGCCATTGGTGACTCCTGATCAAGGTTGACCCAAAACTGGGAGATTTGGCCTCTTCTGAAGCGAGGGCAGAAAGAGTTAGAAAAATTTGTGGCCACCTTAAATTCCTTGGTCAAGGTGCAAGCTTCCATAAACTGGATCCTCAACCCAAAGGTTTTCATCAGGGCCTGTTGTGGCAGGGGGCGCTCGACAGGCCAACTTGCAATGAAGCCTTCTTTCTTCAGAGGCCAAGGCAACTGGAGAGGACAGTGGCAGTATACCTGCCGGTTTGGCAGATTCTTCCCCTCCAGCCGTGGGCCCAGCTTCCGTAGCTCAAAAGGTGCATGCAAAGGACAGTCTACTCAAGGACATAATAATGGTAATTCCACTTTTTATTCCACTTAAGAGTTGGTGGCAGGCTGTCCAGCTTTTCACACAACTCCTAGAGGATCACTTTGGATGCCTGGGTGCTTCAGACTACTCAAGGTTTGCAAATACATTTTTGTGGCTCCCCCTTTCAGCCCAGTCATCCCAGACCCATTGTTTTTTCTCCCTTATAGATTTGGATGTCTCTGAGCATCTAGAGAAGTGAGCAATTTATCCCACCGCCTTAATCCCAATGGCTTCTTCAGCAATCTCTCCCTGGAAATGTGATGGCAGTCAGAGACCGGTTATCATTGTCAAGGCGTTCAGCTAATGGCTCTGTGACAGGGAGTCACCTCAGGGACCCGTCTTTCCAGTCCGCCAGGGGGATGAGTGGGGGAATCACATCAGTATGCATCAGGGAGAGTATCGACGTAAGGGAAAATAAAAAGCAGACGGATGAGGAGCAGCAGGGGAGAGAGGACGCCGGCTCCAGCTTACTGGAAGGGAGATGGCATGGGAAGGATTAAGCCAACGAGATGACAAAGGGAAGACTCCACCGGCAGGCGCGATAAGGGAGATGAGCAAGAGAAATAGTGAAGCGGAAGGAGAAGGACGCACCAAAATCAGAAAACTCAGGAGACGTGAAGGGGCCTGTTGCGTCCTGGGAGGGATGTGGCTTGTCCAGGTATTTGACCGCTTACGTGGTTGAAGATCTCCCATATCAAAGTGGGTAGGGATTGGAGGGGGGAAGGTGTGGGGAGTCAGGGGCATGCCGGACTAGGCAAGGAGATCAACCCTAACCTCGTAACACAGACTAACTTACGGGGACCCTCCCTATGCTCTCAAAGGTGTTGTTTGGGTGAAAACGGTGTGGCTTGAAAGCCAGTGCACAAGTGTGGTGACAGTCTATATTTGGTAGGAAACAAAGAACCCCCTCACACTCAAACCCCCTCCCTCCTTGCATACACAACTAGTATTAAAAAAGGAACACTTACCTGACCACATCCTTTGTCTTCATTCTCTCCCTGAGCCCACATGCCAGTTGTTTCTGAGGGTATAAGAAGACCCTGGAGAAGAGAAGACACCAAATAAGAAAAACATGAAACAAGGGAAGGACTGCAAAATGGACAGACCACAGACATTTATGTTTGAATTCCTGTGAAATTAACAGAACAAATAGGTTATGGACTTTTACCACCTCCCTGAATGGACTGAGTCTGTAGTAGAATTCTAGAACACTGTGTTGTCCGTGGCAACCCAATCACAGCCTGGTTTTCTGCCACTTCATAATGGAGGGTACTCATTTCCAGTTGTACTTACTGCATCCACAGCATTAGCTGATCTGCCTCGATCTCAAGGACGCTTATTTTTCAATTCCCATTTTTCCTCCTCACTGCAGATTCCTCCAGTTCCACTGTCAACAGATTTTTGAGTTCACAGCCCTTCTATTTGGCCTGTCTTCAGCACCCTGGTACTTCAATAAGATACTCAGACCGGTAATGGAACACCTGAGGGCCAGGGGTGTCCATCTGATATTTTATCTTGATGACATCCTCTTGATGGACCAATGCCTTTAACGGCTGTCACAACAACTTCAACATGCAGTGCATCTTCTGGAGTCCTTGGGCTTTGTCATCATTGTGGAAAAGGCCCACCTCAAGCTGACTCAAAGGCTTACTTTCTTGAGTTTTTGTAATAGATTCTGTGGCACCTTCTCTCAGCCTTCCCTCAGTGAAACTGATGAAGATCAGTAAAATGCTCTGCAAGACATTAGCAAAACCAAAGCCAGCTAGTGAGAATCTTAGAACACCAATCTTTTTCTATCCAGGTGATATCTCTGGGCCCTCTTCATTATCACACTTTCCAACATCTAAAAGCATTCTGCCTCAGGATGGGTCTTTCCTATGTAGAATCAGTACCCCTCTCTCAGGAAGCCAGGGAGGAGATGTAGTGGTGCCTACCGCACATGGATTCCTGGAACAGGAGGGGCATTTTCGGCTCCAACCCAGATCTCATTATAGAGTCTGACGTCTGCACACAAGAAACAACAGGCTGGGGTGCAAGTTGTGGGTATGTATCCACAAGAGAAAAGTTGATCCTCACAAGAATGAAGCCTGCATATCAATTGCTTGAAGCTCCAGGCAGGCTCTTTTGCTGTACTTGGTTGGACCATGGACAAGAGTCAATGTGTGTCCTCCTGATAAGGAACACTGTGGCAGTGGTACGATACATCAACCGCCTCAAGGGAAATAATTCCAAGGCAGATTTGGACCCAGCCAGAGAGTTATAGGAATATTGCCTCACCTACAGGGCCTTGTGACTGCAGAACATCTTCCAGGTTCCTCCAATGCATTGGCAGATTGGAATTCCAAGTACCTTCAAGATGCGAGCATGTAGAGACTTGACTCTCCCATCTCTCAGGCTCTGGCTCGCAGATGCGGGATCTGTTTGCTTGTCATCTAGATCATCAAGTGGACAGGTTCTTCAGCTAGAGAGTGGATCCAAAATGGATACTTTTCTACAGGTTTGGAGGTTGGAGAAGGGGTATGCATTTCAGGAAACAACAGGCATACCTAGACTTGGTGAAACCCTTTTGGAGATCTCAAGCATTGTATCCGATTCTGTGGAACATTCTTGAAATGCTCCAATCCCTTTACCCCTATATTAAGATGTTCTGAGCGACCTGTTGGGGAATCCTTACAAGCGGATTTTGAAAGAGATTCTGCATTTCATGGTGTGGAGGATTATCCGAGCCGATGATAAGTCACAGGCCTTTCAGAACAAGCTCAGTCTCTTCTCACAAAGGCATGGGCATCTTCCACTGCCTGCCGATACAAATCCATGTGAGCCAGGTGTTTTAGTTGGTACATGCAATGGGATTTTGACTCCATGGGCTCCTATGTTGTCCAGGAACTAAGGCCCACATTTATACTTTTTTAGCGCTGCATTTGCGTCATTTTTTTACGCAAAAGCGGCACAAACTTACAAAATATAATTGTATTTTGTAAATTTGCGCTGCTTTTGCATCAAAAAGCGGCACAAAAGCGGCGCTAAAAAAGTATCAATATGGGCCTAAATTTCCTGTCTGATCTGGCATTTGGAGGTGTCACTTACAGGTCAGTAAATTCCTTTGGATTTGTGATTTTGGCTGGCTATGACTCCACGTGGGGAAATGCCCTTTGATGAGGAAATTCATGAGCGGTATTAGCATCTCAGTCCCTCCGGAAACAAGATATTCATTCCTTTGGGATATCAATTGAGTTCTCAACCTCTTCCCATCCTGGTAGAATAATAAATATTTGTCATGGAGAAGGTCTCTGGTACGTTGACTATGTTGTTTTGTTTGATCTCCTGTCGCATTTTCAGATGTAAGAGCTCTGGATAGTACATGTAGAGTATTTACCCCTGGGGCTACTTTCCGCTTATCCAAAAGAACAAAGACAGATACTACAGTAATCTCTTATCCCTCTTTTAATGGCAATTGTAAACTTTGTGTTGAAGATCCATCAAGGTGTATGAGGCTATGGCATAGGAATTGAGACATCGGGAGAGAGGCAGCTCCTCATCTCTATAAAGAAGCATTTTAAAGCAGTGTCTTTACTAATCATTGCCCATTGGTTCTGATAGGTGATGCAAGAAGTGGGGGTTGATATCCGGATTTTGGTGCTCATTCTGTGCGGGGCACCATGGCCTCCGAGGTATTCATTTTGAGTGCCTGGTTGGAAGATATATTTAATGCAGTGGATTGGTTTTCCAATTCGACTTTCAAAGTATTTTACTTTAAGCTGGTAATTGATATGCCCTTCTTGGTGGTGAGTGAGCTTTAAACTAGTGTAATTCTCGCCTACGGTACTGACATAGAATATAAAAATTCCTAGTTAAGATGAAGGAAAGTTTCAATGTTATTAAGGACATGGAAGCGAAGATTAATCCCATCCACTAATCGGAGATCAGTAACTCCCTCCTGCTGATCATATGCTTCATTTGGTGAGTTATGATTTCATTATGGGTGAGTAATGATCTTTAGTTTTTACATTTTGAACACCTGATGATTATTACTTGGGCTTATACTGTTCTGTTGTTATTCTTTTTCAGAAATGTTGTTCAAAGGTAGAATGAGGAGTTCTCATAGGTGCTTTGTCTTCTTAGATAATGACATGTCCAGACAAGAATAAGAGTGCAGGATAAGAAGCTACTCATCACACAGATAAAGAGGAAAACTTGGCATAGAGGAAGGACTGTATTGCAATGTGAATCTATGATTAGTTCTGATGTCGGATGTTGTTTTTCCCTTTTTTCCCTAATGCTCATGGGAAAAGTAGGTTTTGATGTTTAGTGCTTCTATTGAATAAAAGCAAAGCGAGAATTGTGTAATCCTCATGTCTGTGTCCTTAACAGAATTGAAACTTTCCTTCGCGTTAGGTAGGAGATGCCATATTCTCCTGCCAAAACTAAAATACTGCGTTACTAAGTCATAAACTCTTTGGGGCATATTCATACTTTCTTTGTGCTGAATTACCGTCATTGTTTCTGAAGCTAATTCAGTACAAACTTAACTCCATATTTATATTTTGACTCTAGACCCATCTAGTGTCAAAATATTGGAGTTAAAGTCATTTTTTGGATGCGTGAACCAACTTGCGCAAATGAGATGCAAGGTAGGCGTTCCCGTCCAAAAAATGACCCAAAGCCCCTAGCTCCTTATTTATCCTCCCATTCAAAAAAGGTGCACGGAGGGAAGTGAACCTAAATAATGGTGATAAGCCTGCTTAGTGCCATTATTTAATGCCTGGGTCAGGGCAGGCGTTAGGGGACATGTGCACACATTTCCATGGTCAAATACCATGGAAAGGGCCCACAGGTGCTGATAGCGCGTCCAGTCCTTATAAATTACTTATACTTGGACACACCGGAGGTCGGTGAACCTTTTGACCGGGTTGAGTTCTCCTCATCCAAGAATAGTCGGAACCCTCAAATCAATAATCAATAATCATTTATATTCAATAACCAATACTCAATTAGTAATCAAACAACAAATTAAGAATCAATAGTAATCAGTAATTTGACACACCATGACCTTTCAGTCATGAATAACCACACCTGTTTATTAGAAGTTAATGAGTTTATTTCCCTATATTGACAAAGCTAACACAATATAAGTAAGTCTCAAAATCAAATGGTATACATATACGAACATTACTAGCTGTCCATAACGACGGAAGAAACGCAATCTACGCAAAATTTGGATTATAATGCACTCAGTTACAGCAATGCAAATCACTAATAAGAGTAACTGAATTTGACTAATTGAATACATCGGTCAGCATAACAAGATTTTAATTCAGCATGGTGCATCAAATGAATACCTCAACTAACCTCTGATTATCATTGGCATGTGGGGCTTCATGTAAAACAAATTTAGTCAACATAAATTTAGAAAACTTCTAGCTTGGGCTCTGTCAAAAATAAGCAGTTGGTACCTAAGAAGGAAAATACAATGCATAATACATTTATCCTTTCATAATTACCAAATACAATCAGCATTCAAGGTAAGTCTTCGTCATTCTGGTATCGGTTCGATCAGCATGGGCAGAATTCAAGAGGCAAAGTTTAAGACAAGTTTTCCTTACAGCAGCAAGGAAAATGGGGAAACAAAATTATGGAATGGGCAAGGCAAAGTGAAGTTAAAGATAAGGGGCCATATTTATAGTTTTTGACGCAAAACTGCACCAACGCAGTTTTGCGCCCAAAAAATTAGCGCCGGCTAACGCCATTCTGAAGCACCATGTGGGCGCCATATTTATTGAATGACGTTAGCCGGCGTTAGCCGCCGGCGCTGTCTGGTGTGCGTTAAAAAAAACGACGTACACCAGGCAGCGCCGGCGTAGGGGGAAAATGGCGTATGGGCGTCCACAAATGGTGCAAGTCAGGCAGAGGCAAAAAAATCGCCTCAACCCGATTTGCGCCATTTTTTTTACGACGCCCAACCCCTATAGCAAAGACAGGAGTCATGCCCCCTTGCCCAATGGCCATGCCCAGGGGACTTCTGTCCCCTGGGCATGGTCATTGGGCATAGTGGCATGTAGGGGGGCACAAATCAGGCCCCCCTATGCCACAAAAAAATAAAAAATAATAATACTTACCTGAACTTACCTTAATGTCCCTGGGGTGGGTCCCTCCATCCTTGGGTGTCCTCCTGGGGTGGGCAAGGGTTGCAGGGGGTGCCCTGGGGGCAGGGGAGGGCACCTCTGGGCTCATTCTGAGCCCACAGGTCCCTTAACGCCTGCCCTGACCCAGGCGCTAAAATCCGGCGCTAATGCGGGTTTTTTAGACCCGCCCACTCCCGGGTGTCATTTTTGCCCGGGAGTATAAATACGACGCATATGCATCGGAGTCATTTTTTAAGACGGGAACGCCTACCTTGCATATCATTAACGCAAGGAAGGTGTTCACGCAAAAAAATGAAGCTAACTCCATGAACTTTGGCGCTAGACGCGTCTAACGCCAAAGTATAAATATGGAGTTAGTTTTGCGTCGAATTTGCGTCGAAAAAAACAACGCAAATTCGGCGCAAATGGAGTATAAATATGCCCCAAAGTCTCTAGGGTGAGAATTTTTAAAGTCTCTCGCTCTCTGGGATAGAGAAAAGCATCAAAGGCTCATCAAAATGGCTTCTTGAATCTTGCTTCAAAATGGCATCAAAGAAAATGGCTGACTTCTCTTTGTCCAGTGAGTTTAAGTAAGAAACGTTCCAAATTCTTCAGGGTCTTCCATTGGAGGGTCCATGAGGTGGTTTCTCTTTAACTAATGAATAGTGTCCTTCTCTTAATGTTCACCTACGCATAAGGTGTCCTTGGAGTTTTGGAACACAAGTAGCAACAAAGTTGCCAATTAATTCAGCATCAGTGTCTTTATTGTCTGCACCTGCAGAAACTGACCTTGCTTCAAAAGGGATGAAACTTGCCTAGCACGAAACCTTGAGATAAGTGTATTAGTCATTCTACTGGAAAAATACAGCTTTAAAGTTTAACGTCTTTGCTAATACAAGTGAAAACCACGCAGTTAAATTTGAGACCAGGCAACTAGGCCAAAGCCTCTGCTAAATTTAAGCTAAGCATATAACAGTTTCAACGAGAAAATCATAAAATACATCTGTAATTATGACGGATTACTACATTGTCGATTCTTCATGATTAATTAAGCTCATTTATGATAATAGCGAACTACTCCGTGGGCACATTTTCCTACATACATTATTTTCTTTGCTAAAATCACATTGTCTTATACGATTTTGTTAAATGATATATGAATGTTTAGTAGCCTTTCTTTTTCTGCTTCATCAATCCCTCCTCTGATGACTAATTATGTCATCACATTTAAATCTTTCATCACAAATTTTATTTCATTAAAATTCTGTTTAGTAATCTTGCATTTCAGTCATCTCCCTCTTCCTTTTTGTTCCGTTTGATCTTTCCCTGTATATTTCTACTATTTTATTTTGTTATTTCTTTTCTCTTCTCCTCTCGTTTCTTGATTTCAGTATTTTAATAGCTGTCCATATTCCCCAAATACCTATTAAGCAAATTAATATTATTAATATCCCTTTTACTATTTTCAGTAATATTCCGTTCCAAATGTTGCTGATCCAATTTCCCACGGAAGCAAATCCTTTTCCAACTTTTTCCCATACTCCTGGTTCTTTCAATTCCTTCAAATCTGTACTATCGTTAGTCAAATTTGCAAGCATATTTCTAATTTGTCTACTGTTTTCTGGTATATATGAACAACAGTGACGTGCACTAAGCATTTTGCAAACGCCGCCATTCTTTGCTAAAAGAATGTCTAAAGCAAGCCGATTTTTGAAGAGTCATAGCTCTTTCTGCAGCAAGTTCAGTATCCATAAGGATCATTGCTCCTGAGAAATTTGTCAGCATGTTATCCACAATAGTAGACAACTTTTGTATTTTGATTGAATTCAATATAACCCCTACTGAAGGAATTATTGCTCCAAATATGTCTCCTACCACACCAGAAGCTATCTCCCTTTTCTGAATATGATGCCATTCAGACAGCTTTGGAAAGTTCTTTAAGTCATCCAGTTGATAAATCTTTGGAAATACTATTCCCAAATAACATCTCCCATACCATCCTTTTGGAAGACGATAATAGGCATTGAGTCCACAAATATAGTATACTCCTGGAGTAGCTGGATCTAGGCCATTTAACTTGAACGTCCATTTACTCTGGAATAAAAACACGTGTTTACATTCACTCGTTCCTACAAAGATGGTGTCATAGTATGATTTAGGTCTATATATACAAAGCTTCCCTATATGTATTGCGTCTAAAGCTAGTTTCCCTTGTGTCTTTATTGCGGCAAAAGCATAGTTATCCACAGATGTCCTTTTGTGTAATTCTTTTTCTAACTTTTCTTTTACCATTTTCCTTCTATCTTCAGTGTGATCTAAAAAGCTTTTCTCTACGAGTGAAAGCAAGCATGTAAGATTTTCTTTATGTGCGTGAACTGTGGAAAACAGTGATAATGGTTCAAAGAAACCCCTAACTAATTTTATATAATAATCTCTCGCTACTTTACTCAGGTACTCAATTATGGGGACATATGAAAACACAACATCATGATTAGAATAGAGGTATTGAATATAGTCCTGGCCATAAAGTCTGGTTAGTAACAAGCTACATGTTATTCCATACGTAAGAGGCATGGTATGATATGTCACCCCTTCTATTACTGAGGTAGGTATTTGTGTGCATACATAACAATCTTTTGCATCCATTGTCTCAACATACTCATTCAACAAGTGATAGAAAACGTTAGACGAAAGTTCTTTCTTGTCATGCAAATATTTTTCGTCTTGTTCGAGTTTCTTCAAAGGACTTAATTCAGTAGTAGTTTTAAAAGTAGAAGCATCATTCGCGTCTCTTTCATTCCCTCCATGCATTCCAATAATTATTCCAATAATTATTAGTACACATGCAGTTATTAGACCTATACACATATATTTACAACATTTCATTTTATGTCCTTGTGTAGTATCGTCTGTCATGATCTATATAGAATCAGAAAGTTGAAGACACTTTATTGTAGGAAAGTACCATCTTGCCTGGCATGTTACCCCCATTTTTCACTGTATATATGTTGTTTTAGTTGTATGTGTCACTGGGACCCTGGTAACCCAGGGCCCCAGTGCTCATAAGTGTGCCTGAATGTGTTACCTGTGTAGTGACTAACTGTCTCACTGAGGCTCTGCTAATCAGAACCTCAGTGGTTATGCTCTCTCATTTCTTTCCAAATTGTCACTGACAGGCTAGTGACCATTTTTACCAATTTACATTGGCTTACTGGAACACCCTTATAATTCCCTAGTATATGGTACTAAGGTACCCAGGGTATTGGGGTTCCAGGAGATCCCTATGGGCTGCAGCATTTCTTTTGCCACCCATAGGGAGCTCTGACAATTCTTACACAGGCCTGCCACTGCAGCCTGAGTGAAATAACGTCCACGTTATTTCACAGCCATTTTACACTGCACTTAAGTAACTTATAAGTCACCTATATGTCTAACCTTTACCTGGTAAAGGTTAGGTGCAAAGTTACTTAGTGTGAGGGCACCCTGGCACTAGCCAAGGTGCCCCCACATTGTTCAGAGCCAATTCACTGAACTTTGTGAGTGCGGGGACACCATTACACGCGTGCACTACATATAGGTCACTACCTATATGTAGCTTCACCATGGTAACTCCGAATATGGCCATGTAACATGTCTATGATCATGGAATTGCCCCCTCTATGCCATCCTGGCATTGTTGGTACAATTCCATGATCCCAGTGGTCTGTAGCACAGACCCTGGTACTGCCAGACTGCCCTTCCTGGGGTTTCACTGCAGCTGCTGCTGCTGCCAACCCCTCAGACAGGCAGCTGCCCTCCTGGGGTCCAGCCAGGCCTGGCCCAGGATGGCAGAACAAAGAACTTCCTCTGAGAGAGGGTGTGACACCCTCTCCCTTTGGAAAATGGTGTGAAGGCAGGGGAGGAGTAGCCTCCCCCAGCCTCTGGAAATGCTTTGTTGGGCACAGATGTGCCCAATTCTGCATAAGCCAGTCTACACCGGTTCAGGGACCCCTTAGCCCCTGCTCTGGCGCGAAACTGGACAAAGGAAAGGGGAGTGACCACTCCCCTGACCTGCACCTCCCCTGGGAGGTGTCCAGAGCTCCTCCAGTGTGCTCCAGACCTCTGCCATCTTGGAAACAGAGGTGCTGCTGGCACACTGGACTGCTCTGAGTGGCCAGTGCCACCAGGTGACGTCAGAGACTCCTGCTGATAGGCTCCTTCAGGTGTTAGTAGCCTTTCCTCTCTCCTAGGTAGCCAAACCCTCTTTTCTGGCTATTTAGGGTCTCTGTCTCTGGGGAAACTTTAGATAACGAATGCATGAGCTCAGCCGAGTTCCTCTGCATCTCTCTCTTCACCTTCTGATAAGGAAACGACCGCTGACCGCGCTGGAAGCCTGCAAACCTGCAACATAGTAGCAAAGACGACTACTGCAACTCTGTAACGCTGATCCTGCCGCCTTCTCGACTGTTTTCCTGCTTGTGCATGCTGTGGGGGTAGCCTGCCTCCTCTCTGCACCAGAAGCTCCGAAGAAATCTCCCGTGGGTCGACGGAATCTTCCCCCTGCAACCGCAGGCACCAAAAAGCTGCATTACCGGTCCCTTGGGTCTCCTCTCAGCACGACGAGCGAGGTCCCTCGAATCCAGCGACGCTGTCCAAGTGACCCCCACAGTCCAGTGACTCTTCAGCCCAAGTTTGGTGGAGGTAAGTCCCTGCCTCACCTCGCTGGGCTGCATTGCTGGGAACCGCGACTTTGCAAGCTACTCCGGCCCCTCTGCACTTCCGGCAGAAATCCTTCGTGCACAGCCAAGCCTGGGTCCACGGCACTCTAACCTGCATTGCACGACTTTCTAAGTTGGTCTCCGGCGACGTGGGACTCCTTTGTGCAACTTTGGCGAGCACCGTTTCACGCATCCTCGTAGTGCCTGTTTCTGGCACTTCTCCGGATGCTACATGCTTCAGTGAAGACTGTTTGTCTTGCTCGACGTCCCCTCTCTCAGCAGGTCCAATTTGCGACCTCCTGGTCCCTCCTGGGCCCCAGCAGCGTCCAAAAACGCCAAACGCACGATTTGCGTGTAGCAAGGCTTGTTGGCGTCCTTCCGGCGGGAAAACACTTCTGCACGACTCTCCAAGGCGAGAGGGATCCGTCCACCAAAGGGGAAGTCTCTAGCCCTTTTTGTTTCTGCAGAAACCTCAGCTTCTTCTGTCCAGTCAAAGCTTCTTTGCACCCGCAGCTGGCATTTCCTGGGCATCTGCCCATCTCCGACTTGCTTGTGACTTTTGGACTTGGTCCCCTTGTTCCACAGGTACCCTAGATTGGAAATCCACAGTTGTTGCATTGCTGGTTTGTGTCTTTCCTGCATTATTCCTCTAACACGACTACTTTGTCCTTAGGGGAACTTTGGTGCACTTTGCACTCACTTTTCAGGGTCTTGGGGAGGGTTATTTTTCTAACTCTCACTATTTTCTAATAGTCCCAGCGACCCTCTACAAGGTCACATAGGTTTGGGGTCCATTCGTGGTTCGCATTCCACTTTTGGAGTATATGGTTTGTGTTGCCCCTATCCCTATGTTTCCCCATTGCATCCTATTGTAACTATACATTGTTTGCACTGTTTTCTAAGACTATACTGCATATTTTTGCTATTGTGTATATATATCTTGTGTATATTTCCTATCCTCTCACTGAGGGTACACTCTAAGATACTTTGGCATATTGTCATAAAAATAAAGTACCTTTATTTTTAGTATAACTGTGTATTGTGTTTTCTTATGATATTGTGCATATGACACTAAGTGGTACTGTAGTAGCTTCACACGTCTCCTAGTTCAGCCTAAGCTGCTCTGCTAAGCTACCATTATCTATCAGCCTAAGCTGCTAGACACCCTATACACTAATAAGGGATAACTGGGCCTGGTGCAAGGTGAAAGTACCCCTTGGTACTCACTACAAGCCAGTCCAGCCTCCTACATTGGTTGTGCAGTGGTGGGATAAGTGCTTGAGACTACTTACCACTCTTGTCATTGTACTTTTCATAAGAGAAAAATATACAAAACAAGGTCAGTGTATATACACATAGCCAAAAAGTTTTGCATTTCCTCTTTTCACTCTTTTCTAAGTGCTGAAAAGTACTCCTAAACTTTCAAAAAGTTCTTAAAAGTTTAAAAAGTTTTTTTCTGTCTTTCCAAAAAGTTCTGAAAACTTTTTTCTCTTTTTCTTTCACTTTAACTCTCTCTAAAAAATGTCTGGCACAGGAAAAAATGTTGAACTGTCCAAACTTGCATATGATCACCTTAGCTGGAAAGGAGCAAGGAGTCTCTGCATAGAGAGAGGTTTGAGTGTAGGGAAGAATCCTTCCTTAGAACTGTTAATTAATATGCTTAGAGTACAGGATAAGGCCATGAGTGCCAAATCTGGTGAAAAAGTAGCTAATGGTTCTCAATCTGATCCAGGGACTCCCCCAGGAAAAGGTTCAGGAAAGAAACTTCTCAGCCTGCCCATTACTAGACAGTCTAGCATAGTTGGTACAGAGGTTGAATCACACCATACTGATGGTGTGCTCTCACATTATACTGGTAGCCAAGCTGTTAGGGTGCCCTCTGTAAGGGACAGGTCTCCTTCTGTTCATTCCCATCATACCTCTGTATCTAGAAATGTCCCTCCCACCCACCCTGATGACAGATTGTTAGAAAGGGAGCTCAATAGATTGAGAGTGGAACAAACCAGACTGAAGCTCAAGAAGGAACAGCTGGATTTGGATAGACAGTCTTTAGAATTAGAGAAGGAAAGACAGAAGTTGGGTTTAGATACCCATGGTGGCAGCAGCAGTATTCCCCATAGTCATCCTGCAAAAGAGCATGATTCCAGGAATCTGCACAAGATAGTTCCCCCTTATAAGGAGGGGGATGACATTAACAAGTGGTTTGCTGCACTTGAGAGGGCCTGTGCTGTACAGGATGTCCCTCAAAAGCAGTGGGCTGCTATCCTATGGCTATCATTTAGTGGAAAAGGTAGGGATAGGCTCCTTACTGTAAAAGAAAATGATGCCAATAATTTCCAAGTTCTTAAGAATGCACTCCTGGATGGTTATGGCTTAACCACTGAACAGTACAGGATAAAGTTCAGAGAGACCAAAAAGGAGTCTTCACAAGACTGGGTTGATTTCATTGACCAGGCAGTGAAGGCCTTGGAGGGGTGGTTACATGGCAGTAAAGTTACTGATTATGACAGCCTGTATAACTTGATCCTGAGAGAGCATATTCTTAATAATTGTGTGTCTGATTTGTTGCACCAGTACTTGGTGGACTCTGATCTGACCTCTCCCCAAGAATTGGGAAAGAAGGCAGACAAATGGGTCAGAACAAGAGTGAACAGAAAAGTTCATACAGGGGGTGACAAAGATGGCAACAAAAAGAAGGATGGTAAGTCTTCTGACAAGGGTGGGGACAAATCTAAAAATGAGTCTTCATCAGGCCCACAAAAACACTCTGATGGGGGTGGTGGGTCCAAATCCTCCTTTAATCAGAACAAGGAAAAGAACCCATGGTGCTATTTATGTAAAATAAAAGGCCATTGGACAACAGATCCCAGTTGTCCAAAGAAAGGCACCACAGCTCCTACCACTACAACCCCTACTGCTACACCTAGTGTCCCTACTAATAGCAGTGGTGGTGGGAGCAAACCTACTAATAGCCAATCCAAGGGAGTAGCTGGGCTCACTTTTGGTAATTTAGTTGGGGTTGGTCTGATTAGGGAGACCACAGAGGCTACTTTAGTCTCTGAAGGGGCTATTGATTTAGCCACTTTGGTTGCTTGCCCCCATAACTTGGAGAAGTACAAGCAACTAACCCTAATAAATGGTGTTGAGGTCCAGGCCTACAGGGACACAGGTGCCAGTGTCACAATGGTGATTGAGAAACTGGTGCACCCTGAACAACACATACTTGGACACCAGTACCAAGTAACCGATGCTCACAACATAACACAAAGCCACCCCATGGCTGTTGTAAATCTCAACTGGGGGGGGGTAACTGGTCCAAAGAAAGTTGTGGTAGCTTCAGATTTACCTGTAGACTGTCTATTAGGGAATGATTTGGAGACATCAGCTTGGTCAGATGTGGAGTTGGAGGCCCATGCAGCAATGCTGGGCATCCCAGGGCATATTTTTGCTTTGACAAGGGCTCAGGCCAAAAAGCAAAAAGGACAGGGAAGCTTGGATCCTGGAACAATGGACCAAGTGCTCCCTAAAGCTAGGGCTAGTAGAAGCAAACCACTTCCTACTATCCCTCCCTCTACAGTGGATTCTACTTCTGAGGAAGAAAAATTCCCTCCCTGTGCAGAACCTACACCAGAGGAGCTGGAAGCAGACACTGCTGAGCTTTTGGGTGAAGGGGGGCCTGCCAGGGAGGAGCTGAGTGTGGCACAGCAAACCTGTCCCACATTAGAGGGTCTCAGACAGCAAGCTGTCAAACAGGCTAATGGGGATGTCAGTGACTCTCACAGAGTTTACTGGGAGGACAACCTCTTGTACACTGAGCATAGGGATCCTAAACCTGGAGCTGCCAGGAGATTAGTGATTCCTCAGGAGTACAGAAAGTTCCTCCTAACACTGGCACACGACATTCCCTTAGCTGGGCACCTGGGTCAAATGAAAACTTGGATCAGATTGGTACCATTGTTTCATTGGCCTAGGATGTCTGAGGACACAAAGGAATTTTGTAAGTCCTGTGAAACCTGTCAAGCCAGTGGCAAGACAGGTGGCACTCCAAAGGCACCCCTTATCCCACTGCCTGTGGTTGGGGTTCCCTTTGAAAGGGTAGGGGTTGACATAGTTGGCCCCCTTGACCCTCCTACTGCTTCAGGCAATAGGTTTATCTTAGTGGTAGTGGACCATGCCACAAGATATCCTGAAGCTATTCCTTTAAGGACCACTACAGCTCCTGCAGTGGCAAAGGCCCTCCTGGGAATATTTTCCAGGGTGGGCTTCCCAAAGGAAGTAGTATCAGACAGAGGAAGCAATTTCATGTCTGCATACTTAAAGGCCATGTGGAAGGAGTGTGGTGTAACTTACAAGTTCACAACACCCTATCATCCACAAACAAATGGACTGGTGGAGAGATTTAATAAAACTCTCAAAGGCATGATTATGGGACTCCCTGAAAAACTCCGCAGGAGATGGGATATCCTTCTACCATGCCTCCTTTTTGCCTACAGGGAGGTACCCCAGAAAGGAGTGGGCTTCAGCCCCTTTGAACTTCTTTTTGGACACCCTGTTAGGGGTCCACTCACACTTGTAAAGGAGGGTTGGGAACAACCTTTAAAAGCTCCTAAGCAAGATATTGTGGATTATGTACTTGGCCTCAGATCAAGGATGGCTGAGTACATGAAAAAGGCCAGTAAAAACCTTCAGGCCAGCCAAGAGCTCCAGAAGCAATGGCATGATCAGAAGGCTGTTTTGGTTCAGTACCAACCAGGGCAGAAAGTGTGGGTCTTGGAGCCTGTGGCCCCAAGAGCACTCCAAGATAAATGGAGTGGACCCCACACAATTGTTGAAAAGAAGGGTGAAGTCACCTACTTGGTTGACTTAGGCACTGCCAGGAGTCCCCTTAGGGTGCTCCATGTCAACCGCCTGAAACCCTACTATGACAGGGCTGATCTCACCCTGCTCATGGCAACAGATGAGGGACAGGAAGAAGACAGTGATCCTCTACCTGATCTCTTCTCTTCCACAGAGCAAGATGCTCTTGTGGAAGGTGTAGTTTTGGCTGATTGTCTTACTGCTGAGCAGAAAGATAATTGCATAAATCTCCTAGGACAGTTTTCAGAACTCTTCTCTACTGTGCCAGGCACCACTTCTTGGTGTGAGCACACTATAGATACTGGAGACAGTTTACCTGTCAAAAGTAAGATCTATAGGCAGCCTGACCATGTCAGGGACTGCATAAAGCAAGAAGTTCAGAAAATGTTGGAACTAGGAGTGGTTGAGCACTCTGACAGTCCATGGGCTTCTCCTGTGGTACTGGTACCAAAACCCAATTCTAAAGATGGAAAGAAGGAAATGAGGTTTTGTGTAGACTAAAGAGGTCTCAACTTGGTAACCAAAACTGATGCTCACCCTATACCCAGGGCAGATGAGCTTATAGATACACTGGCATCTGCCAAGTATCTAAGCACTTTTGATTTGACTGCAGGGTATTGGCAGATCAAATTGTCAGAAGATGCTAAACCTAAGACTGCATTTTCTACCATTGGAGGACATTACCAGTTTACTGTAATGCCTTTTGGTTTGAAAAATGCACCTGCCACTTTTCAGAGGTTGGTGAACACAGTCCTGCAAGGGCTGGAAGCTTTCAGTGCAGCATATTTGGACGATATAGCTGTCTTTAGCTCCAGCTGGGATGATCACCTGGTCCACCTATGGAAAGTTTTGGAGGCTCTGCAAAAGGCAGGCCTCACTATCAAGGCTTCAAAGTGCCAGATAGGGCAGGGTAAGGTGGTTTATCTGGGACACCTTGTTGGTGGGGAACAGATTTCACCACTTCAGGGGAAAATCCAAACTATTATTGATTGGGTTCCCCCTACCACTCAGACTCAGGTGAGAGCCTTCCTAGGCCTCACTGGGTATTACAGGAGGTTCATTAAGAACTATGGCTCCATTGCAGCCCCTCTTAATGACCTCACATCCAAGAAAATGCCTAAAAAGGTATTATGGACAGCAAGCTGTCAGAAAGCTTTTGAGGAGCTCAAGCAGGCCATGTGCTCTGCACCTGTCCTGAAAAGCCCTTGTTACTCTAAAAAATTCTATGTCCAGACTGATGCATCTGAATTAGGAGTAGGGGCAGTCCTATCACAACTTAATTCTGAGGGCCAGGATCAACCTGTTGCTTTTATTAGTAGGAGGTTGACCCCTAGAGAAAAGCGTTGGTCTGCCATTGAGAGGGAGGCCTTTGCTGTGGTCTGGGCTCTGAAGAAGTTGAGGCCATACCTGTTTGGCACTCACTTCATTGTTCAGACAGACCACAAACCTCTACTTTGGCTAAAACAAATGAAAGGTGAAAATCCTAAATTGTTGAGGTGGTCCATATCCCTACAGGGAATGGACTATACAGTGGAACATAGACCTGGGAGTAGCCACTCCAATGCAGATGGACTCTCCAGATATTTCCACTTAGACAATGAAGACTCATCAGGTCATGGCTAGTCTTATTGTCCTTCATTTGGGGGGGGGGGGTTGTGTAGGAAAGTACCATCTTGCCTGGCATGTTACCCCCATTTTTCACTGTATATATGTTGTTTTAGTTGTATGTGTCACTGGGACCCTGGTAACCCAGGGCCCCAGTGCTCATAAGTGTGCCTGAATGTGTTACCTGTGTAGTGACTAACTGTCTCACTGAGGCTCTGCTAATCAGAACCTCAGTGGTTATGCTCTCTCATTTCTTTCCAAATTGTCACTGACAGGCTAGTGACCATTTTTACCAATTTACATTGGCTTACTGGAACACCCTTATAATTCCCTAGTATATGGTACTGAGGTACCCAGGGTATTGGGGTTCCAGGAGATCCCTATGGGCTGCAGCATTTCTTTTGCCACCCATAGGGAGCTCTGACAATTCTTACACAGGCCTGCCACTGCAGCCTGAGTGAAATAACGTCCATGTTATTTCACAGCCATTTTACACTGCACTTAAGTAACTTATAAGTCACCTATATGTCTAACCTTTACCTGGTAAAGGTTAGGTGCAAAGTTACTTAGTGTGAGGGCACCCTGGCACTAGCCAAGGTGCCCCCACATTGTTCAGAGCCAATTCACTGAACTTTGTGAGTGCGGGGACACCATTACACGTGTGCACTACATATAGGTCACTACCTATATGTAGCTTCACCATGGTAACTCCGAATATGGCCATGTAACATGTCTATGATCATGGAATTGCCCCCTCTTTGCCATCCTGGCATTGTTGGTACAATTCCATGATCCCAGTGGTCTGTAGCACAGACCCTGGTACTGCCAGACTGCCCTTCCTGGGGTTTCACTGCAGCTGCTGCTGCTGCCAACCCCTCAGACAGGCAGCTGCCCTCCTGGGGTCCAGCCAGGCCTGGCCCAGGATGGCAGAACAAAGAACTTCCTCTGAGAGAGGGTGTGACACCCTCTCCCTTTGGAAAATGGTGTGAAGGCAGGGGAGGAGTAGCCTCCCCCAGCCTCTGGAAATGCTTTGTTGGGCACAGATGTGCCCAATGCTGCATAAGCCAGTCTACACCGGTTCAGGGACCCCTTAGCCCCTGCTCTGGCGCGAAACTGGACAAAGGAAAGGGGAGTGACCACTCCCCTGACCTGCACCTCCCCTGGGAGGTGTCCAGAGCTCCTCCAGTGTGCTCCAGACCTCTGCCATCTTGGAAACAGAGGTGCTGCTGGCACACTGGACTGCTCTGAGTGGCCAGTGCCACCAGGTGACGTCAGAGACTCCTGCTGATAGGCTCCTTCAGGTGTTAGTAGCCTTTCCTCTCTCCTAGGTAGCCAAACCCTCTTTTCTGGCTATTTAGGGTCTCTGTCTCTGGGGAAACTTTAGATAACGAATGCATGAGCTCAGCCGAGTTCCTCTGCATCTCTCTCTTCACCTTCTGATAAGGAAACGACCGCTGACCGCGCTGGAAGCCTGCAAACCTGCAACATAGTAGCAAAGACGACTACTGCAACTCTGTAACGCTGATCCTGCCGCCTTCTCGACTGTTTTCCTGCTTGTGCATGCTGTGGGGGTAGCCTGCCTCCTCTCTGCACCAGAAGCTCCGAAGAAATCTCCCGTGGGTCGACGGAATCTTCCCCCTGCAACCACAGGCACCAAAAAGCTGCATTACCGGTCCCTTGGGTCTCCTCTCAGCACGACGAGCGAGGTCCCTCGAATCCAGCGACGCTGTCCAAGTGACCCCCACAGTCCAGTGACTCTTCAGCCCAAGTTTGGTGGAGGTAAGTCCCTGCCTCACCTCGCTGGGCTGCATTGCTGGGAACCGTGACTTTGCAAGCTACTCCAGCCCCTGTGCACTTCCGGCGGAAATTCTTCGTGCACAGCCAAGCCTGGGTCCACGGCACTCTAACCTGCATTGCACGACTTTCTAAGTTGGTCTCCGGCGACATGGGACTCCTTTGTGCAACTTCGGCGAGCACCGTTTCACGCATCCTCGTAGTGCCTGTTTCTGGCACTTCTCCAGGTGCTACCTGCTTCAGTGAGGGCTCTTTGTCTTGCTCGACATCCCCTCTCTCTGCAGGTCCTATTTGCGACCTCCTGGTCCCTCCTGGGCCCCAGCAGCGTCCAAAAACGCCAAACGCACGATTTGCGTGTAGCAAGGCTTGTTGGCGTCCTTCCGGCGGGAAAACACTTCTGCACGACTCTCCAAGGCAAGAGGAATCCGTCCACCAAAGGGAAAGTCTCTAGCCCTTTTCGTTCCTGCAGAAACCTCAGCTTCTTCTGTCCAGTCGAAGCTTCTTTGCACCCGCAGCTGGCATTTCCTGGGCATCTGCCCATCTCCGACTTGCTTGTGACTTTTGGACTTGGTCCCCTTGTTCCACAGGTACCCTAGATTGGAAATCCACAGTTGTTGCATTGCTGGTTTGTGTCTTTCCTGCATTATTCCTCTAACACGACTACTTTGTCCTTAGGGGATCTGTGGTGCACTTTGCACTCACTTTTCAGGGTCTTGGGGAGGGTTATTTTTCTAACTCTCACTATTTTCTAATAGTCCCAGCGACCCTCTACAAGGTCACATAGGTTTGGGGTCCATTCGTGGTTCGCATTCCACTTTTGGAGTATATGGTTTGTGTTGCCCCTATCCCTATGTTTCCCCATTGCATCCTATTGTAACTATACATTGTTTGCACTGTTTTCTAAGACTATACTGCATATTTTTGCTATTGTGTATATATATCTTGTGTATATTTCCTATCCTCTCACTGAGGGTACACTCTAAGATACTTTGGCATATTGTCATAAAAATAAAGTACCTTTATTTTTAGTATAACTGTGTATTGTGTTTTCTTATGATATTGTGCATATGACACTAAGTGGTACTGTAGTAGCTTCACACGTCTCCTAGTTCAGCCTAAGCTGCTCTGCTAAGCTACCATTATCTATCAGCCTAAGCTGCTAGACACCCTATACACTAATAAGGGATAACTGGGCCTGGTGCAAGGTGCAAGTACCCCTTGGTACTCACTACAAGCCAGTCCAGCCTCCTAAATTTATCAAATCAGATTTGCAGACATATATATAAAGGATGAACAATGTCAAAGTACACACAGTTTTCTTTAGCAGCTTAGTCTCTTATCGGTTTAGCAGCTTTGTCTCAAAATCGGTTTCAAAAGTCAATCAGGTTATCAATGTCTTATTCGGTAATGTTCATGAAATTTCACTTTTCAGGTACCAAAGTGTTGTTCTGCTTCTTTGTTTTAAAGACTAAGAGATAGAAATTCGTCTGACCAATCGTTAGTGGCTATGTATGCCCATTCTGGACCAGAATATCTTCTGCTCGGTATTCTCTTCCTTTTCAATTTTGCATCTCCTTTCGATTCTCTTTTGCTTATGTCTTGTTCTTTGGCTGTGTCTTTTTCTTCATTCGGTGTTATTATTACGATAGACACTTCTTTTCTTTTCTCCTTCAATTTTGGCCATTCGTTCAATGTCTCTTTAGTCTTTGATATGCTTTGTCTTCGTTTCGCGCTGCCTTCACCTGATGGACCTGCAACCGGTTCTGGAAGAATCGAACAATTTCGCTCTGCTCTGTCTTGTCTCCTGCCACTAGGAGGTCAATCAGGTTTTCTCCTTCTTTTACTGTATCGTCTGCTTCTGGGAAAGCCCTCCTCTTATCAGGCTCTCCTGTTTCTTTACCTGAGATAGGATCTTTGTCACCTCCAGGATCTTTGTCACTTCCTGAGGCTTCTTCTCTGTGGTCCTCAAAAGGATCGACTGCGTCCTCCTCAGAGAATATTTATTCTGTCTCGATTTCTTCTCGTTCGCTTTCAGGCTCTCTTCGTTCTGTCTCAGTGCCTGGTACTTTCCTGTCAGTTGTTGGTAATTTCAGCGCTTCAATTTCCTCTTCTGTGGGACACGTCACCCTTTTTGTGTGACTGGTGTGAATCCAGTTGGGAATTCCCGCACACTTCACAGCGGTGGTAGTTGTCAGACTCACTTGAAAAGGTCCTTTCCAACCGGGTTCCAGACACGACTTCCTCATGTGCTTCTTTATCACAACCCAGTCACCTGCTTTCAGGGTGTGTCCTGGACCTTGGATCGGTGGCAAGGTGGTTGCCTCAACCTGGTGAGAAAAAGAGCGGACCACATCAGCCAGACCTTTGCAGTAGTCCAATACCATCTCATCTGTAATATTTACAAGAGCATTTGCAGGAACTGCTGGAAGTCTCATGGCTATTGTAGTGCTTTCCTCTTATTTCGTTTCTAAGCACTAACATAACACAACAGAAATGCATTTCTGAGGTCAAAGAAGACTTTTATTGTTGTTAATTCTTCCCCAACCACAATATTTATGAATGACGAATTAGTAGCTTTCAAGTCCGCGTTAATCAAACAAAATATATCAGTTTGCAATATACACAGCAGGTTATATTTATAAGATATTGAATGCAAAGCAAAACAAATACTTCACCGTGTGGGAACTATCCACAGCTTCATCTTTCTAAGGTCTGCAAGCTGATGACCCCTGTCAGCCGCGAGAAAGAGAGATTCATCTACCCACACGGGATTGCTGGCAGCCTGCGCCAAGCTCCAGCACGAGGTCCGGCAGATTCGAATCTGACCCTCTGCAGCCTGTTACATTCGTTACAAAGGTGTGCCCCTCCTCTCAGACCTGGGAAACTGAGCAAGCCTTTTGGAGACTGGCCAGGTCTCCAAGACTACTCTTGTTCCCAAGCTCAAGCGAAGAAAAAACAACACCCATGTACTCTCTCTTATCATGTCTAGTCTACTGTGAGAAAAACATCTTGGTTCTCTGGTGCAAAAACACAGCTTGGAAAAATACAGCTTGGATTCTCAACTGCAAGATCTAACTCCACGTTAAAGGCAATAGGCAGCTAACCTAGATATCAAATGCAATGTCTAGTGTCATGTCAAAGCCAATAAGCATCTGAGCTGAATACAAAATGCAATATATAATATCATGTCAAAGCCAATAGGCAGCTGAGCTGAATACAAAATGCAATGTATAATATCATGTCAAAGCCAATAGGCAGCTGAGCTGAATACAAAATGCAATGTCAAAGCCCATAGGCGGCTAAACTGAATACAGAAAGTAATGGCTAATGCCATGTCAAAGCCAATAGGCAGAATACAGAATGTAATGACTAATGCAATGTCAAAGCCCATAGGCGGCTAAACTGAATACAGAAAGTAATGGCTAATGCCATGTCAAAGCCCATAGGCGGCTCAACTGAACAAAACATACCATGTGCTACTGGTGAACATTGAGCAACTAATATGCGCAGTGGTGAAACACAAAGTCATTGGTCAAAACAAACTCCATCAAATGGCAGTACATCTCTGCCCATGAGAATTTTGTGCGGTGATAGTCCAGTTTTCATATCAGGTGTGTTTCTCATTGACATTAACACCAAGGGCAATGCTCAGGCCATTTCAAGTTTGTGGATGTGCATATTTTTGCCATTCTTGATTTCAGCGTGCCATTCATTTGCTCTACTAGTCCTGATGCTTCAGGGCGGTAGCTACAATGCAATTTTTTATTCAATGTTTAGTGCTGCACACAATAATTTGATTACTTCGTTATTGAAGTGACTTCCCCTATCTGATTCTAAAGAGATCGGGAATCCGAAACGTGGTATTAGTTCTCTCAAGAGTAGTTTTGCAACTGTGAGACTGTCATTTCTGCGTGTAGGGTATGCTTCAATCCAGTGACTAAAAATACACACAATCACCAACACATATTTCAAGTCTGCATGCATAGGCATCTCAACGAAATCCATTTTCATCCTGCTGAATGGCCCACCTGCTCTTCCAGTGTGGGTCAAATTTACCACTGTTCCCTTTCCTGCTTTCATTTGTTGGCAAATGACGCAACGATGGCAAACTGCTTCAGCAACTTGGCGGAATTTGGGATTAAACCAATCAATTTTGAATAATCTAATCATGGCATCTCTTCCAATGTGTGCTTGTCCATGGTATAGCCTAGCTATTTGGGAAAGGAGACTGTCTAGCAAAACTAATTTCCCTTCACTTGAAACCCACAAATCATCTGTTTTTTTTACGCATTGTAATTTGCTCCATGAGAGTTTTTCATCCTTACTAACATTATTTGTGGGAATTTCAACTCTTCTATTGTATCCACAACTTTTAGAGCAAAGGCTTCACTTGGTTCAAGTTCTGGCTCATTTATCAAATTCCATTCGTCTCTGAGCAATATACAATACAATGCGCAAAACCTTGCGACTTGATCTGCATATCCATTTCCCAAAGAAACGAAGTCTTGTGATTTCGAGTAGGCACTGCATTTTACCACTGCCACTTCTCCTGGCAACTGGATAGCATGTAACAATTCTCTTATTCTTTCACCATTTTTCACTGGTGATCCTGAAGAGGTCATAAAGCCTCTTTGTGACCACAATTGCCCAAAATCATGCACTATTCCAAATCCGTACTGACTGTCAGTGTAAATGATTCATTAATGCGGAAAGTTGGCAAGCTCTAAGCTCTAGTAAGGGCTACTAGTTCCGCTACCTGTGCAGAGTAAACTCCCTGAAGCCAAGATGCTTCCAGAACACCAGTTATTGTACATACAGCATATCCTGCTTTCAATATTCCTAGTGCATCTCTTAAACATGAACCATCAACAAAAATAATTTGATCATTTTCTTCCAATCGAGTATCTTTGATATCAGGTCTTGGTTTAGTACAAAATTCAGTCACTTGTAAACAGTCGTGCTCAATATCATCAACATTTTCAATTTCAACATTTTCACTGGGAAACAAAGTTGCTGGATTTAATGTGGTGCACCTTTTCAATTGCACATTTGGTGATCCCAAAATTATTGTCTCGTACCTTGTAAGTCTAGCACCAGTCATGTGCTGTGTTCGGGAACGTGTCAAAAGTATTTCGACTGAGTGAGGGACCAAAACTGTTAAAGGATGTCCCATCACTATTTCTTCTGATTTGAGCTTATACCAACTGCTGCTACAGCACGCAAGCATCCTGGTAAGGCTGCTGCGACTGGATCCAAAGTAGCTGAAAAATATGCTACTGGTCTGTTTACACCACCATGGGCTTGAGTCAAGACAGACAAGGAACATGCATCACGTTCATGACAAAACAATGTGAACGGCTTTGTGTAATCAGGCATACCTAAAGCTGGAGCTCTGCACATGCATTCCTTTATTCAATAAAGGCATCCATTTCATCTCTTTTCAACACTATTTCATCCTGCGCATCTTTCTGGGTCAGTTTCAGTAAAGGCTTGGCTAGAGTTGAGAAATTGGGAATCCATTGGCGACAGTAGCTCACCATTCCCAAAAACTTTCTCACATCTCTCCTCGTTTTGGGTGGACTCATTTGAAGTACACTCGTTATTCTTTCTTTCATTATTCTTCTCGACCCTTTTTCTATTTGGTGACCCAAATATTTCACTTTCTTCAGGCAGAAGTGCAATTTCGAAGGATACACTTTGTGTCCATTCCTTCCCAAATGGTTCAGTAGGGCAATAGTGTCAACTGTACAGTCATTGTCTGTTTTGGATGCGATCAGTAAATCGTCAATATACTGCACTAAGGTTGATTCAAATGGTAATTCCAATGATTCCAGATTTTTCTTTAGAATCTGATTGAAAATTGATGGTGACTCCGAAAACCCTTGAGGACAGTTGATACCAACTGTAGACTCTGTCCAGGAATTTGAAGCAAAAGAGAAATTGGCTGTCCTCATGAAGAGGCACAGAAATGAATGCTTGTGACCAGTCGATGACTGAGAACCACTCTGCATCACAGGGAATTTGAAACATTATTACAGCTGGATTTGGTACTATGGGACAACATTTGACTATTATGTCATTTATTTTTCTCAAATCTTGAACACTTCAGACCTTTCCACTTGGTTTTATTAGTCCCATGATTGGTGAATTACATGGACTACTTAGTACTTCTTTCAGTACTCCCTGTTTCACAAATTCGTCAATGAGTTGGGCGACTTTCATGAGAGTGTCTTGTGACATATGGTATTGTGGAGTCTGGGGAAAATTTACATTGGGTTTTACAGTCACTTTCACTGGTTCTGCTCCTTTGACCAATCGTACTTCTTTCCCTGTCATATCCCACACTTCCTTTTCAACTGTTTCTTGTAACTCAACTGGAATATCTGCTTCAGTGAGCATAGGATAAAGAGTAATCAGGGGATACTCTTCATCGACAGTTTCCACTTCATCTTCTCCTAAACTGTCCTCTTCTTCCTCATCACTGTTTGTCTGAATTTTAATTCCATTATTTGAGCACATAATCGAGCATCCCAATTTGCATAGTAAATCTCTCCCTAATAGGGATATTGGACTTGAGTCACACACCACAAATTTATGTGACCCTTGAAAGTTACCAATTTTGACTTGCACTGGATCTGTAATTGGGTTTTTCAGATACCTATTTGCTACTCCCACTACTTGAACTGTTCTCCCTGAAAGTGGCAAATTTGGTACTTCGATACTCCTGACTGTAGAGCGTGTAGCTCCTGTGTCAACCAAGAATGAAACGATGTGACCCATAACTCTTCCTTTCACATATGGTCCCTTTTGATCAACTTCCAAAGATGCTGCAAGCATACAATTTTCCTCCTCATTAGAACTTTCACTCACCCATTCATTGTTTATTCCATTCTCACTGTGTAACGGGAATTGGTGTACCGGGTTACTTTGATTCATTCCTTGACCTGCAACCTGTTGAGGAAGCATTACTTGTTGCTGATTCATTGGTGCTAATGGTATTTGCATTTGCTGATTAGGTACCATAGGAAACTGCTGTTGCATTGGCTGTGCTTGTGCCATTTGTACACAGGGCATTTGCACCTGCTGTGATTGTATAGGCTGTAGACCCTGCATCTGATTTACATTGTTTTGGAAATTTGAATTTGGACCTCTCAATTTCGGTCCTCTCATATTCTGCAATGTATTGACATAATTGTTTTGCTGACCTACACCTTCCTGCACCATCATTGGGCACTCCCGTTTCCAATGTCCGACTATTCTGCACGTGTGACATGGCATCACTTTCTTCATTGCCTGTATACCATTAGGAATCGCAATAGTATTTAAATCAGGACCATTATTCACAAAACCTCGTCGGCCTCTGCCTCTCATCTGTGGCTGAAACATAGCATTTCCCTGCTGTTGCTGCTGCGGCAACTGTTGTTGGAAACCTTGCAAACCTGTCTGAGTTGCTCTAATCTGCATCACCATAACTTTTTCTTTCAATCTTGTCTGCTTTGTCTCAATCTCATCACTGCAGTATTTTGCATAGTTCAACACTTCATCGATCGATTTTGACTGCCAACAAATCAAATGCATTTTAATCATCTGGCTGATTTGGGGTCTCAATCCTTCCACAAATCTGAACACAAAATGAAGCATGTCCTTTGCCTCAATCGTTTCTGTGCCACTGTAATTTTTAAATGCTTTCAACAATCTCTCATAATATGCATGTATCGACTCCTTAACCTCCTGTGCTGTTCTGTCAATCTTCTGCCAATCTACGTTTTTCGACGCAACCTTTGTTTTCAGGTGCTCAATAACTTTGTGGTACATGCTCATTACCCTAGGCGATGGTGCACCTGTGTCCCTATCTCTTTCTGGTTCACTTGTTGGCCAATCTACAGCTCTTTTGCAATCTTCCCACAAATCTGCCGGAACTACAATTTCGAATAAAGTATTCAGGTCTTCCCAAAGACATTTTGCGAGTTTCACAAATCTGTTTGTTGATACCATTTGATCGGTTTCTCTCTTAACTTAGGGTAATCATCCGTAAAGGATTGAATATCACACCTGTGCCATGGTACATGGACAAGTTTTCCCCCTGCTGTTTCTCTCATTGGTAACATGGTTATGAGATCATCATTCTGTTGTGCTTTATCATTCCGATCTGGGGTACTTTCTTTCTTCTTATCTTTTTTCTTAACCCACCTGCTCTCCCACTTGTCTAAACATCTCCAAACCTGCGCGCTTTGCAGCACCTCTTTAAGGTGTGTTTTCATTCCTGCAGCCCTCATGTGTTCAAAATCTTTTGTCTCAAAGTCTAACCTGTAACTTCAGCTCAAGTGTTTGGTTTTACCTATGTCTATTTTGTGTCTGTCAGAAATTTCTTGTAACCTCCTATGTATGCTGCTTCCTTCTTTTGTAATTCTAAGGCAAATGCATCTCAGCTTTTCTTCTGTGTATGATTCTAACCTGTTCAGACCCATCGTTCCCTCGACTAGTTCATCTGCTTCCATGCCCAATCTTATTTTGTTCAAATATTCTTCTCCTTTCCCGCTGGGCGTACTCTGTGAGGAGTTCAGGCTGTTCAACCATTGTGTTAACTGTTGTGCATTCAGTCCCATTAATGTAGCATTTACGTCTACTGCTACTGATGGTTTCTGTAACATTTCTGTTTTTCAAGTTAACGGTACTATTAGTGGTGGGCTTGACCTTACCACAGTTGACGGAGCACAAATTGGAATTGGAATAAATTCCAACAAAGACCCAGATCTATTTGACAGTGTTCCTACCGGAGTCATTTCTTGAGTATTTTCTATGTATCTCCTCCCTGTCTCATTTTGTGTCGTTACCCCTTGATCGCATACACTTGGCTTTGCCTGTATATATAATGATACTGGTGGACCCACAGTGATAGGTAGAGATATTGCGTACGGATTCTGTCTGTTCCCCAAATTCTGTGGCATGTTAATTCCCACATTATGGTTCATCATTGCTGGCATGTCTAACTGGTTTTCTCCTGTTTGAATGTACTTTGGCACTTCTTGCATCTGATTTTGAGGCATCAAAATTTGAGTTGATTCGATTTGAATCAATGTCGGTCTTTGGTAATTCTGACCTCCCTGCACCATTAAGTTAGAAGTCATTTCCAAATTATGCTCATCATAACAGCGCCTTTGAACCTGTGGCTGATAATCATTGACAGGTTTCAGTTTAGGCACATCAGGATATATTCTCTGAACTTGTGGTATTTCTGGCGTAAAAGGCATATCGGGACTACATTGCCTCTGCAATATTCTCAAATTCGGGGCTACAGTATCCTGTATTGGTTCTGGAGGGGCAGTACTAGTGCTTAGGCCATTCTCGTTTTCCACATATGGTGGTGGACGGTCATTTAGCAACTGCAGAATGAACTCCTCATCGTCTGATTCATCTGACCTTTTCGGGTTTCTATTGTTTTCTCTATCTCTGGACTGACTCCTGTTTATTTTATAGGTAGCTTTCCTTCCTTCCATCTCTGCTTCGTCAGTAATTGCTGGAAACAATTTAATTCCCTGCAATACATCTGATCTCCAAACCTTTTGGGTACTATCCCATCCAGCATCCGCTAGTGTCTTTTCTACTTTTCTCACTCTTGTCTCAAATTTCTTTTGTAATTGCCTTCTAGCCATTTGTTCCCAAATTGCTAATGCTTCAAACTGTGCTGGTCTTGGAGGTATTTTCATGTCATATAGCGCAAATCTTAGATTCTCCAAGATTCTTAGGTTAAACGTCCCATGGATGGGAAACTCTACACTTCCATGCTTTTCTGTTAATTTACACCATCGCTTTAACCAAAGACATGGTGCGACACCCTTTTATTCAATCATGATGTAAGCTGGTGTACCCTCAGCCGGTGTTTCTTCTCCTACATTTGCTTTAATATATACATCTCCCCTCAAGGCACTCTTAAGTGCTTTGAAAAATTCCATCTTTCCGTCTTTTATTTTCTCAAAATGTAATCAATAAGTGACTTTAATTCCCGGAATACTCTTCGCTTGCCTTTCCCCACCAATTGCGCTTCACGGACTGCATCCTATCCGTGCGCGACCCTTCTCACCAACCAACCTATCCCAGCGTGACTCCTAGTGACATCACACTCACACACTTCGGCTGACAAAGTCTCGCGGCTTGTCCTCCTTCATTCAGCTTCACTCAAAACTAATTTCTGCAATATATCGTGAGCACTAACCAAAAAGAAGAAAACAAATCTGTCGGTTTACTACAGGAAAGGTAATACAATCGCTTCAGAAACCTTAGGGATTTTTCACTAACCTCGGCAGTTATTCCATCTTTCTCGGTTTCCCACTTTCGCAAGCAAAATTTGACCTGCAAACTTTACTCTCAACTGATCAATGAACTATTCTAGTGCACCTTAGAATTCGTCAAATCTCAAAGTCGAAAATGTTCTTTTATTCCTCAACATTCGTACTAACTTGTTGACCACGCCCGATCAACCTATTAAACCGAACAAATTACAACATCAATCAAGTGTCTCATTCACTTTTCAACATACTCCGGAGTCTCTTGACCTCTCAGGGCCGGTCTCAACATCAACACCACGTGGACAATTTTTTCTGCACAAAGCGCTACACTCATATGAAGTTCGACGACTTCCCTACTCTCACACTTTGGAGTATCACTCCTCTAAAATTTTGATTGGAGTTCGTAACCCCCTAAAATCCTTGCAAACTTCACAATTCATCTGGCGGCATAAGCTGTGCAAGCGGGAAACCCTAACTTCACTCATACTGTCACTAGAAACACCGAAAACATTCTCACACCTCCATTTCCTCCATTCGCAAGCTCCGAGATTCCGGGAAAGTCTTTGGGGATTTAGGGCATCATCATCTCTCCAACTTGTTTTATCAAAGAAAATTCTAACTTGAATCCGTCTATTGTTCGGATGGGGTCCCAGAGGGCCAAACCATCAAACTCTGCTACCATCTACTGATAGCGCATCCAGTCCTTATAAATTACTTATACTTGGACACGCCGGAGGTCGGTGAACCTTTTGACCGGTTTGAGGTCTCCTCATCCAAGAATAGTCGAATCCCTCAAATCAATAATAATTTAAAATCAATAAGTAATCAAACAACAGATTAAGAATCAATAGTAATCAGTAATTTGACACACCATGACCTTTCAGTCATGAATAACCACACCTGTTTATTAGAAGTTTATGAGTTTATTTCCCTATATTAACAAAGCTAACACAATATAAGTAAGTCTCAAAATCAAATGGTATACATATACGAACATTACTAGCTGTCCATAACGACGAAAGAAACGCAATCTACGCAAAATTTGGATTATAATGCACTCAGTTACAGCAATGCAAATCACTAATAAGAGTAACTGAATTTGACTAATTGCATACATCGGTCCGCATAACAAGATTTCAATTCAGCCTGGTGCATCAAATGAATACCTCAACTAACCTCTGATTAGCATTGGCATGTGGGGCTTCATGCAAAACAAATTTAGTCAACATAAATTTAGAAAACTTCTAGCTTGTGCTCTGTCAAAAATAAGCAGTTGGTACCTAAGAAGGGAAATACAATGCATAATACATTTATCCTTTCATAATTACCAAATACAATCAGCATTCAAGGTAAGTCTTCGTCCTTCAGGTACCGGTTCGATCAGCATGGGGCAGAATTAAAGGGGCAAAGTTTAAGGCAAGTTTTCCTTGCAGCAGCAAGGAAAATGGGGAAACAAAATTATGGAATGGGCAAGGCAAAGTGAAGTTAAAGTTAAAGTCTCTAGGGTGAGAATTTTTAAAGTCTCTCTCTCTGGGATAGAGAAAAGCATCAAAGGATCATCAAAATGGCTTCTTGAATCGTGCTTCAAAATGGCATCAAAGAAAATGGCTGACTTCTCTTTGTCCGGTGAGTTTAAGTAAGAAACGTTCCAAATTCTTCAGGGTCTTCCATTGGAGGGTCCATGGGGTGGTTTCTCTTTAGCCAATGAATAGTGTCCTTCTCTTAATGTTCACCTACGCATAAGGTGTCCTTGGAGTTTTGGAACACAAGTAGCAACAAAGTTGCAAATTAATTCAGCATCAGTGTCTTTATTGTCTGCACCTGCAGAAACTGACCTTGCTTCAAAAGGGATGAAACTTGCCTAGCACGAAACCTTGAGATAAGTGTATTAGTCATTCTACTGGAAAAATACAACTTTAAAGTTTAACGTCTTTGTTAATACAAGTGAAAACCACGCAGTTAAATTTGAGACCAGGCAACTGGGCCAAAGCCTCTGCTAAATTTAAGCTAAGCATATAACAGTTTAAACGAAAAAATCATAAAATACATCTGTAATTATGACGGATTACTACATTGTCGATTCTTCATGATTAATTAAGCTTGTTTATAATAATGGCGAAGTACTCCGTGGGCACATTTTCCTACATACATTATTTTCTTTGCTAAAATCACATTGTCTTATACGATTTTGTTACATGATATATGAATGTTTAGTAGCCTTTCTTTTTCTGCTTCATCAGTGCCCACCCCAAGCCCCAGGAACACCCCTACCCACACCAGAGATATACCAGAGGATGGGAGACCCCATCCCAGGTAAGTAGGGTAAGTGTAGGTAAGTATTTTTGAAAAACAAATGTAAGTGCCATTGGGGGCCCTGAAATTGGCTCCCTACATGGCACTGGGTGCAATGGCCATGCCCAGGGGACCCTTGTCTCCGGTGCTGGACATTGGGGTGGTGGGTATGACTCCTGTCTTTTATTAGACAGGAGTCAGGTGGTTTGGATGGTTTTGCGTCAGAAAATGATGCTAGGCTGGTTAAAGGCATTTTATGGCCTCTAACCAGCCTAATGTTATTTTTGGGTGTAAAACCCCCTTACCCTACACCACCCCCCCTCCCGGCTAATGTCATTTTCCCAGACTCTAGCCCACCCTTTGCGCCGGCTTGCGGCGTTCCATTACTTTGGCACCTGCCTGGCGCTCTGGAATGACGCATGCCGGCGCAATACTTTTTGACGCAAAACTGTGTTTGCGCAGTTTTGCATCAAAAAGTATAAATATGGCCTTAATGTTTGCACAGATGTAAAAGCAAGCTAAAGAAGCACATCCAGAGGCAGTCAATAATACCGTCCACCAGGAAACATGCAAAGCAAATGAACGTCACTGAGTTTCAAATATGTGTTTACTGGATACAGTGGAGTGTCTCCACTCCGGGGCTTAGCTTCAGTAGTATGTTTCATATAAAGTGTATCTATCATCACATAGGGGTCCTAGAGGCTAAGGCTCATTAGCACTTAGCTAGGTGGATGAGGTGGGGGGAGACACCCTTGATGATGAAGGGCACAAACCTCACTAGATGCCAGTCCACGGGTTCAATGGTTCACCTTAGATAATGTTGGTCTCTCACTAGCTGGCAAGCCACCAGGTAAAACCAACACTAACAGGTTGGAATGGATAAAAAAAACAAAAGTCAGTGTAGAGATTAAGGGGGTCATTACAACATTGGTGGTAAAAGCCGCTTACCGCCGTGCAGAAGACCGCCAACACACCGCCGCGGCCGCGGAATTCCGCCACAGCTATTATGACCCACATCTCGAAATCCGACAAAATTCAGACACCCACACAAGTCCGCCACACCAAAGGTCAGTGATAAACTGGTGAAAACAAAACCTCCACCGTCACGCTAACAGAAGTACGCCCATGCAATCACGACCCACGAATCCACGCGGCGGTCTTTCAACTGCGCTATTCCATTGGCGGTACACACCGCCGCGCTCAAAATACACACACATCTCCAAAACACCACCACATTGGACAATGTGAAATACGCACCATTCCCACACACCCAATACAATATAAAACACACACCCACATCACCCACAAACCCCTACGACCACCATTACAGAGAGAAGGCCAGAGAGAGACACCACCATCAACAAACTAGCAGCCACAGGCACTCAACACCATCACCCACACAACTGCCACGCACAAAACACCACACACCACTACATATCACCACACTTATCACCACACACACACACCACCCCACACATCACCTACACCACCCCATGGCACGGCAAAGACACCCCAGGTTCTCGGAGGAGGAGCTCAGGGTCATGGTGGAGGAAATCGTCCGGGTAGAGCCACAGCTATTTGGAGCACAGGTGCAGCACACCTCCATAGCTAGGAAGATGGAGCTATGGTGAAGAATAGTGGACAGGGTCAACGCAGTGGGACAGCACCCAAGAAATCGGGACGACATCAGGAAGAGGTGGAACGACCTACGGGGGAAGGTGCGTTCCGTGGTCTCAAGACACCACATCGCGGTACAGAGGACTGGCGGCGGACCCCCACCTCCTCACCCACAACTAACAACATGGGAGGAGCAGGTCTTGGCGATTCTGCATCCTGAGGGCCTCGCAGGAGTCGGTGGAGGAATGGACTCTGGTAAGTCAAATCTTAACTATCATATCCCCCACCCTACCCTCTGCACATACCCATAAAACCCTCCTCAACCATCATCACACAAGCCCCCACACAGGAATGCTAGCACTGGGGTACACGGTCACCCACCCATTGCACACCATGACATACACAGATGCAATAATCATGCTTTTACACCCCTGCAGGACCACTACCCAACGTCACCAGACAGGTGGGTCCAGACATCTCCACCCCACCCACAGAAGAGGCCCACAGTGATGACAGCAACTCTGTCCAACTGGATCCAGATGACCAGCCCGGACCATCGTGGGCCTCGGTACAGTCGGTTCCCCTTACACAGGCACAGCCCACCACAGACCTTCCACCCTCTGGTAACACCAGCACAGCACCCACCCAGCGGGCCCATACCTCCGTGCCCAGGGCACGTCAATCAGCTGTGTGTCCACCACTACAGGGAACCCAGTATAACCCACCACCCCAACAACAACAGGGACCTGGGGGCAGTGGCAGTGGGCACACGGTCCAGGGAACGGAGGCACAGGAACACAGGGGAACTGGGAGGGCTGCTGTGCGACATGGGGCGGACAGGCCAAGGGAACCCACTCTCCACGAGGCCCTCTCCTCCATCATGGGAGCATACCACCACTCCCAGGAGACGATAGCAACGGTCCTGGCCAAGTTTCAGGAGACCCAGCACATGCAGGAGGAACAGTATTTGGGGTTCAGGGAGGAACTCAGAACCATCAGCTCCGCCCTGGGCACCATCGTAGGGGTGCTGAAGGAAATACTTAACACCAGGAGGGACACTGTGGCACTCCAAGGGGCCCCTGACACTAGCATAGACAATGAACTGCCCACACCCTCCGCCGGTGCTAGTGGACAGGAGGTACCGCCACAGGACCACCACACCAGCACCCCACCCCCTGCAGATGGAGAACAACCCCGCAAGCGGTCCCTGAGATCCAGGAACATGACAGAGCACGATGCCAAGACCCCCACCAAGAAATGAGACCACCCTGATTGTCATCCTATTGTCCCACTTTGTAACCCTGTCCATATTGGAACTGCCCCAGCTCCACTTCCTATGCCCATATGGGCAATGCACCTGTGAGACTAATAGACTGGACTCTGCCATGGACATTCCTCCACCATCACCCCTCACCATTTTACAACCCCCCTCCAATATTTAGCACTTCAATAAACACCCTTGAAGCACAAAACAATCTGGAGTCAGTCTGTGATTTCGAAAATGTGTATTAGCAATGACAGTGACAAAATGCGTTTTCAAATATAATGTCAACATACCTATGTCACACATCTCAAGTCCATGAGGAATCTAAGCACATGACGCACGTTGGAAACCACACCTGTGAAATCGTAAGGGAAATGTACAACTTAGTGACCATATACAGGTTGAAATCGACAGAGAGGATGGAGGTAGAAGTGTGAAAGTACTTGTAGTAGGCTGGAATGTTTTCTCACCTGTGTGTCACTGGAAATATTGCTGGATAACTGAGTCCCTGTTGTCAATGTCTTCTTCCTCTGCTTCCTCCTCATCACTGTCCACAGGCTCCACAGTTGCCACAACACCGCCATCTGGACCATCCTCCTGCAGAAAAGGCACCTGTCGTCGAAAAGCCAAGTTGTGAAGCATACAGCAGGCCACGATGATCTGGCACACCTTCTTTGGTGAGTAGAATAGGGAACCACCTGTCATATGGAGGCACCTGAACCTGGCCTTCAGGAGGCCGAAGGTGCGTTCGATCACCCTCCTAGTCCGCCCATGGGCCACATTGTAGCGTTCCTCTGCCCTGGTCCTGGGATTCCTCACTGGGGTCAGTAGCCATGACAGGTTGGGGTAACCAGAGTCCCCTAATAGCCACACCCGGTGCCTCTGGAGTTGACCCATCACATAAGGGATGCTGCTATTCCGCAGGATGTAGGCGTCATGCACAGAACCAGGGAACATAGCATTTACCTGGGAGATGTACTGGTCTGCCAAACATACCATCTGTATATTCATGGAATGATAACTCTTATGGTTCCTGTACACCTGTTCACTCCTGTGGGGGGGACCAGAGCCACATGGGTCCCATCAATGGCACCTATGATGTTGGGGATATGTCCAAGGGCATAGAAGTCACTTTTAACTGTAGGCAAATCCTCCACCTAAGGGAAAACGATGTAGCTCCGCATGTGTTTCAGCAGGGCAGACAACACTCTGGACAACACGTTGGAAAACATAGGCTGGGACATCTCTGATACCATGGCCACTGTTGTTTGAAATGACCCAATTCCAAGGAAATGGAGCACTGGTAGCACCTGCACTTGAGGGGGGGATTCCTGTGGGATGGCGGATTGCTGACATCAGGTCAGGCTCCAACTGGGCACACAGTTCCTGGATTGTGGCACAGTCATACATGTAGGTGATGATCAAACTTCTTTCCTCCATTGTCGACAGGTTCACCAGCGGTCGGCACATCAGAGGATTCCACCATCTCCTCACATGTCCCAGCGGACGGTGCCTAGGAAGGACAACAGCGACCACAGAGTCAAACAACTCAGAGGTATGTACCCACAGTCTACACAGAACACCATTCATACAAAAAATGTGGCCTGTATTTGTGTTGTGAGACAAGGCCTAGGTATGTGTGACGCAGTTGGTAATTAGGCCATGTGGGCCCCTGAAATGGCGGCTGCCTGACCTCTAAAGTGGGACAATGGGATGTGAGTTAACTGCGCTGGCGTTGTACACTGTCACGGTAGGCGGTCGAAGACCGCGGCGCAATGCTGCATTGGTTAACATTGGACCCTATGGGTCCCAGGAGCCAATGACGATGTACGCCGGCGGTGATGGTACGCACCACCGCGGACATAACCGCCATTTTCTATCTGTTCAATCACTCGATACCTGATCTTCGACAGGAGAGGACATACACTGCAAGTGCTGCTGTGACCTCGGTCTGGAAGAGACAATGGCTCGTGCGTCTGGTGAAAGGGCCCCTGCCTTCACTGCAGAGGAGTTGGAGAAGCTCGTGGACGGGGTCCTCCCCCAGTACACGCTACTCTACGGTCCTCCAGACCAACAGGTAGGTACACAGGGAGCACGTTGTATGGGCTATGCCTCTGTGGAGAGGGCTGGTTGTAAGAATGAAGGGGGCACAGTTCTGCGTGCATGAAGGACTGTGAATGCATGTGCCACCTGGCAAGGGTAGGGATGGGGGCCACTCACATCGACGGTGCAGTTGGTAATGACTTCTCTTCTTCCCCTGTACATGTCATGTAGGTCAGCGCCCACCAGAAGAAGGATATTTGGCGTGCCATCGCCAAGGACGTCTGGACCCTGAGGGTCCACCACAGACGGAGCACCCACTGCCGGAAAAGATGGGAGGACATTCACCGCTGGAGCAAGAAGACGGCGGAGGCTCAACTGGGGATGGCCTCCCAACGTGGAAGGGGTGCCCGTCGAACCATGACCCCCCTGATGTTCCGGATCCTGGCGGTGGCCTACCCTGAGTTGGATGGGCGCTTGAGGGCATCACAACAGACACAAGGGGGTGAGTACAATATCATTCAGCGGACTTTGCGCACAGTGAAGGTGTCTGGGTGGGGGAGGAGGGCTGTGGGTTTCCCTAGGCCAGGGCGAGTTCCGTAGGCTAGGTCCCTCCGTAATGCAGGCCATGTGGCACTCCACCCCAACTCTGTAGAGTGCCAAGTACAGGTATTCATGCCCCTGTGTCATCTATGTGTGCAGATGTCGTCCATAGCCATGTAGGCCATATCCCAGGAATTGCATCTGTAGAGCTCAACAGCGCGACGTAGTGCAGAGGGCTGCTGTGTCTGTACTGTCCGCCAACGGTAGCGGTAAGCCATGCACTCAACCTGTCTTTCTTCTGCCGCCCCCCCCTTTTTGTGGTCTCCCTGTTCTTGTGTGCATCAGCATCATCAGGCGGAGGTACAGTGGCACCGGAGCACGAGGGAGCTGCATCCCACATGGCCATGGAGGGCCACACCACAGACTCAGAATACACCAGTGGGACGGAGGGCGAGGGGAGCACCACGGCGGTCACAGGATCTGCAACCAGCGACACGGACTCGTCCTCCGATGGGAGCTCCGTTGTGGTGGCGGCAAAATCTGTGCCCCCCACTTCTACAGGTACAGCCGCCACCCCCCCACCAGCACTGCCCTCCCAGCAGCCCCTCAGCGTGTGCCCCGTGCCCGCTCACCCAGGAGGGTGGGCATCACCTTCGCCCCAGGCACCTCAGCCCCTGCCCCAGTCACCTCTGCTGCCCTCAGTGAGGAGGCCATTGACCTCCTCAGGTCCCTCACTGTTGGGCAGTCTACCATTTTGAATGCCATCCAGGGTGTAGAAAGGGAATTGCAACACACAAATGCATTCCTGGAGGGCATTCATTCTGGTCAGGCTGCCCTTCATCGAACCCTGCAAACTCTGGCCTCAGCACTGATGGCAGCCATTGTCCCTGTATCTAGCCTCCCCCCTCCAACTTTCTCCCCCCAGACGCAAGACCCTGTACCCCAGCCTATCCCAAGCACACCATCAGACCAGCCTGCACACATCTCACCACACAAGGGAAGCTCAGGCAAACATGAGCACCACACATCCCACAGGCACTCACGCAAGCATCACACACATACAGACACACCAACGTCCACTCCCTCCACTGTGTCCCCCTCCTCCTCGTCTCCCTCCTCCCTCCCAGTCTCGTCTACACTCACACCTGCATGCACTACCACTACAGCCACTACGTCCCGCACCAGCACACCCACCACCACACCCCGCTCACGTGCACTCACCACCCCACTACCATTTACACGTCCCCTGTGTCCTCTCCCAGTGTGTCTGTGAAGCCCCCTACGAAGATACACAAACGCAGGCACACACCCACCCAACAGCCATCCACCTCACGACAGCCTCCAGCCCATGCATCTGCACCCAAATCGACAAAAGTTACACCTCCTACAACCACCACCTCTTCCTCCACTCCCAAACCCCCTCCATCTACCCGTACCAGTGTCTCCAAACAACTTTTCCTGCCACCCTTAACCTATTTCCCACCACCCCCCCCCTTCCAACTCATAGGTCCTGTACTAGCACCTCAACCAAAAAATCTCCGGGACCAGTGGTGCCTGTTGTTACAGGTATGTTGAGTGCACCGGCCACCAGAACAGCCAGTGTGGCACGGAGCCACAGCACAGCCAGTCCACCCCCTGTGAAGCACCAGAAGTTGGACAGTGCCCGGCGGGAGAGGGGGAAGACTCCAGCCAGCAAAGCCGCTCACAAGGGTCCCGGAGAGAGTGTGGACTCAGCTGTGACTCCTCCCAAGGTGGGGAAGGGGCAGAAGAAATCTCCAAAGTCTGGGAGGAGCAGCACGGCGGAGAAGACCACCATCATCCCCACTGCCCAGGAGGCCACCGCCAGCCCCATCGTCACTGGCCAGGAGGCCACCGCCAGAGTCACTGCCCAAGAGGCCAGCCCCATCGTCACAGGCCAGGAGGCCACCGCCAGAGTCACTGCCCAGGAGGCCAGCCCCATCGTCACTGTCCAGGAGGCCACCGCCAGCCACAGCCCAGCTGGCCAGGAGGGCCCCGCAAGCCACAGCCCAGCTGACCCATGAAGGACCGCCAGCCACAGCCCTGCTGGGCAATGAAGGACCGCCTTGGCAAGCACCGCTGAACAGGCCAGGGACCGCTGAACAGGGCAAAGACCGACATGGAATGCACCGCTGAACAGGTCTGACACTGGCAACTTAAGCACTGCTGAACAGGCCAGGGACCGCTGAACAGGGCAAAGACCGCCATGGAATGCACCGCTGAACAGGTCTGACACTGGCAACTCAAGCACTGCTGAACAGGCCAGGGACCGCTGAACAGGGCAAAGACCGCCATGGAATGCACCGCTAGCCCATTTGCAGCAGGGACAGTGACGCAACTGGGACCGTCACGGGGTGTGTGCTGCACTCTGGGCACCAGTCCCCCTCCAGAACCAGTGGAGACTTGCATCCACTCCGTCTGTCCTGCACAGGGTGAAGCACTCTGGGCACAAAGCCCCCTCCAGAACCAGTGGAGACTTGCATCCACTTCGTCTGTCCTTGGCAGGATAAAGCACTCTGGGCACAAAGCCCCCTCCAGAACCAGTGGAGACTTGCATCCACTCCATCTCTCCTGCACAGGATGAAGCACTCTGGGCACAAAGCCCCCTCCAGAACCAGTGGAGACTTGCATCCACTCCGTCTGTCCTTGGCAGGATGAAGCACTCTGGGCACAAAGCCCCCTCCAGAACCAGTGGAGACTTGCATCCACTCCGTCTGTCCTGCACAGGATGAAGCACTCTGGGCACAAAGCCCCCTCCAGAACCAGTGGAGACTGTTTTCCACTTGAGAGACTGTGGCTTTGCACTCCCCAGGATGGTACAGTGGGCAACCCACCCACTGCAGAGACTTGAGAGACTGTGGCTTTGCACTCCCCAGGATGGTACAGTGGGCAACCCACACACTGCAGAGACTTGAGAGACTGTGGCTTTGCACTCCTCAGGATGGTACAGTGGGCAACCCACCCACTGCAGAGACTTGAGAGACTGTGGCTTTGCACTCCCCAGGATGGTACAGTGGGCAACCCACCCACTGCAGAGACTTGAGAGACCGTGGCTCTGCACTCCCCAGGATACTTCAATGGGCATGGAGCCCCCTCGTGGATCTGGCGTGGTGCCCTCATCCGGCTGAGGTGCCCCCCCTTCCATTCCCCCTGAGGTACCTGTTGTATTTCTATCTGATGCCCCAGCAGTGTTCTCTCCGTTTTGATCGGGTATCTTGTGCGGGCCTCGCCCATGCATTTTGGGCCCAGTGGTCCACGGACAATGAATGGTGCAATACCTGCACTACTAATCGTGGTGTATATTTTGTTTGATGTGTATATATATATGTATATATTTGCTTACTGTATTTTGATATATTACAATGGTTCAACTCATTTCCTTTTGTCTTTGCATTCTTCCGGGGGGGGGGGGGTTTACTGTAATGTATAGATATGCATTGGTGTGTGTGTTGTAGTGGGTGAGGGTCGGGTGGGGGTTGGGATGTTGGTTGTGTGTGTCCCTGTGTTTTTGCCTCCCCCCGCCCCTATGTCGTAGGTGCAGTACTCACCGTGGTCTTCCCCGCCGGCGTTGATGATCCTCGTATGGGAGCAGGAAGACTATTGCTGGGAGTATAGGGAGTTCCGGCTCCATGGTGCCCTCGTTCCTCGTGGAGTGTGTAGAGGTGAGCGTTTTCCCTTTGAAATGGCTGTTTCCGCCGTGTTTTTATCCGTGGTGAATCCGCCCCGGAAAAGGTGGCGGATTGGTAGGTTGTGATACTGTGGGCGGTACATTGTTCTCCGCCTGTCTGTTGGCGGTGACCGCCGCGCTGTTTGTCTGTACCGCCGTGGCGGTCTGAGTGTTAAAGTGGCTGTCTTTGTAGGCGGTTTCCGCCACGGTCATAATTCCAAATTGTTTACCGCCGGCCTGTTGCCGGTTTTACCGCCGCTTTAACACCGTCCGCCAGGGTTGTAATGACCACCTAAGTGTGTTCACCGGACAGAGTTACCACTTAGTTCACCGGCTCCTGAAGCAGTAGTTTCCTGGACAGCACTTTGCTGGACTCTGGTAAAGGGTAGAGAGTACTTCAAGGTGCTTTGTTCATATCTCTGGACTCCTTGGGTTGACTGAGGGCTTCCACACTGGCAAGGACAGTAACAGGGCCACTCAGCAGAGCTATAACAGAGGCCTTCAGATTTGCCCTTAGCCAGAAGGAAGTGGGCAGCAATCAGCTCCATGGTCTGGAAGCAGCAACAGCATAAAAGTTTCTGTATATCTTTGCTAAAAGAATGTTTAACATACTGGAGAATAGCACAAGCTTGTGTGTCGACATTGTCAGTTACCCACAGCCAGAGTCAGTACATATTTCAAGTTCACAAAGTCCAGCCAATTGTTCTGAGGCAGTGGCTCCCTCCTCAGAAGAGGGGATTCTTGGAAGCTGCTTCACCAGGATACATTGCTGTGGTCGCTGCCTGCTTATAGATGCATGGTACACCTTTGAGCTGCTTGTTCTAGTGGGAAACGTATGCCAGCACCTAGTACGTCTGTTCATAGTGCCCACTGGGACTCGACCGTAATAGTGACTATCAGACATCCAGTAAGCATATATTCCCTTGGTCAAAGTATATTAATTCCAGTTTGAATCAAATAACATCCATAATACCCCACTCTGCAACACTGCTTCCATTTCCAAACACTAAGACAAACGCCATGATGATGTCGGTGCCCTTCCAATTTCAATTCACAAATGGTGACAGGTATTACTTGTTCAGGGAACCTTCACACCGACAGAAAGTGGCTGCATGTTTGAGGCACTGGTGGAACATTTTCTTCTTTATGCTTTCCTCCAGGGGGTGTAGGGGGTTACCTGGGGGGCCCAGGACTCTGAGCTTGACACGCACCAGCTCCTGCAAATCCTGCACACTATTAGGGGGGGGCACCGTTTGACTACCTGGCTTACTAGGGATCTTCTTGCACAAATGTTGGTGTCACTCCAGTCCAGGGAAGTGGGAGAAGGAGTTTAGCAGATCCCTTAGAGACAAGGAATGGAAGAAGGCACTCATGTATCCGAGGCATGTCTTATAACATCTGCCTCAAACTCATCAAAGTTTACATTCCCCACTGCACATATCTTTCCCTGCATGGATAGTTCCTGATCTTCCGATCTTTGTCCTCGAAGCGGTGCCTGGACGACTGACATGAAACACCGTGTCTGGGATTGCATGCACCTACTCACCTTCTAGCTTTCAGTACTCACACGGCTGTAGTGCCTCACGGGCATCCCAAACCTTTTCTCCTGGAAGGTGGAAGCCTTGGGCATACTTCCTAGACCCCAGAACCAAAGGGCTGCTACCGGTTTTCTCAGCTTGGCCCTTGTTCTGGCTAAGAAGGCCATCATGTCCCACTGGAAGTCCCCCACCCCTCCCAGCTTGGTTCAGGTGAGCAAAAGATGAGGCTGTGGCATACATAGGGAGGATCATCGACATCCGCTGACCCCGGGTTGGGAGCACTTACACATTAAACTACTTCACCCTCAATCCAAGTCCTCTTTAGCCTTTAATGCCCCTACATTTGAAAAGGATCACCTATAATTGCTACCCTTCTCTCCCTCCACCTTATTGTGGTTCTCGTCCCAACTTTATGAATATGGGGACTTCTGTTGGTCTTTTCTACCCGTGCCCCTTCCTGGGCCCTTAGGAGCCACTGCTTGCCCTTTCTTTGTTCGTATGTTGGATAGGTACTGTTGGAACCTTGTGGGGGTGGCTGAGTGGGTTCAGGATGTGACACACACATTTCTCTGTATTACCCCCTTGTGAAATCATCCTTCTCTTGATTGTTCTGCCTGAGAGCACCACCACTGTACTTTTTTCACTTTCATGCCATTATCCTGTTGTCCTAACTCGCCTTGTTTTAAATAAACAAAACAAACTCAATAAAAAAGACGTTTAAAAAAATCACACCAAAAGCTTTTTCACTTGTTATTCACTTCTAACCCTGGATTAATAGTATCAATGTATCAGAATAGGATATTCCACAAGGAAAAAAAGTCAATAAAAAATAAAATAATCTAGTTTTCTGATTAGATAGGGTATATTTTAAAATGTGGGAAGTGCCATCTACCCAGTAGAAGAGAGAGTACCTGAGCATATGTAAGCTATAATGTATAATGACAGAAGTATCCTGTAGCTTGACATTTCCATGGAAAACATGAGGGTATGAATGATCTCTTAACATTTTTTGGAATAGATAGAATTGAAAAACATCCAGGAGGAGGAGCCAGAGTTTCAAAACGTAGACATTTGAAATCATGCTACACTTGGAACAAAAGCTCCTACATGTTTCAACAGTGAAGGGAAACTAATAGTGCATTTATAATATTTTGGAGAACATGATAACTTAATTGCAGTGCAAGCCTTCTTTTTAACTTAGCTTTTAATTAGTAAGTGTTATCTTCTACTGAAGATCTGCCTTGAAGAACTTATCCTTATTCCCACTGGGGCTTCATCGAGCGTGATCTAGAATCATACATCACATATTTTGCTATTTTACATTTTGACATATTTTACTATTGATTTGAGATTTATATTTGATATGTGCAACATGTCTACTAGGCATAGATGTAATGAATGAGAAAAAAAACAATTATTGTTTATTGCCAATATATTATATTCAAGATATTATCTTTACCTTATACATAATATGACTTTATTAATTTAATCAATGATGTCATTCGAGATGTCATCAGTGATATCCTCAATGATGTCATTTAACATGAAATGGGGCATGTAATAGTTGAGCTCATAAGCAGTGCATGGCAGGGACAAGTTTTAGTTAGCTCAATAAACAACTGGTGAACATCAAACTTAAAAGCTAGTTTTCTTCTTATGCCAACACATAACTACAGTGTGATTTTAAACTTTGTTTTTTTCACTGTCTTTCTAGTTTTTTTTTAACATACGTTAAGATCTTATTACCATTCCTAATAATAATGTCACTTTAACTTTGGTTTTGTCACAATGGATTTCAGTTTTTTTTAAACATAGTTAGCAAACTCTTCGGCTGTGCCCAACACCACCAGGGGCGACCATCCTACCCCTGAGCATTGCCTTCAGCCATTCACAGTGAGGTGTTGGCTTCAGAGCTTGACTTCCAGCCAGGCCATGCGCCCAATCTCAAACAGACGGCCGATACACTGCTGCACACAGCCACGCGGTGCTGGAACTTGACCGCAGGCCTGGTCTTTGGCCAGGCCCTGTACTCATCCCTGTCACAGGCAGTCAATCCCCTGCAGATGACCATCTCCCGGCAGGCACCCAACTTGCATTGTGTATTATTAGGGTTTTTGTGGATGCCTCGGCACGTCCTCTTACATACATCCATTATTTTTACTGTTAACTGGGCCCAAGGGCCTAGCTATAGTTGGTGCAGCAAGTAGAGTGGCGCTAGGGGTATGTGAAGGCCTTTGCTCTCCAAGTATAGCTATATTTTACTATTCAACCTGCATCCTGTTGAAGAGAGGGACGTTTTTATTTTCTTGCATTGAAGTTCAAGACACCTTGCTACACCACTGCTGGGCTACATACTCGTATCAGTCATGGATCATTGGTGTCTCAGGGTCTCAGTTAGATTTGCACTGTATATACCTATCCAAGTTCTTGCTGTGTACTCTTAACTCCAGGGAGAGTTCGGTCAAGCAGTCACTGTTTACTTTAGCAAATTATATTCTGGGCAGAACTCAAGAACAGTGTGAAAATGAAATAACACTGCACTTAAGGCGAATTGAGAATTTCCACTTAAAAAAGAGGTCTTTCTTTTCAAGTACATGAAATGAAGTAACTAAATATAGGCATTTGAAGGAAAAAGTGCTACACCTTTTGCAGCCGAGATAGGATCACGAAAGGACACTTGCCCATAAAACACGCTAGAAAATTATGCCAAAACAATGCTACAACGCTCAGTTTTGGGCTTTAACTAGGCAAATGTTACAACAGAGCTGTCTAGGCCCTTCAGTCTCAAAAAGAGTTCTGGTTAGCAGGCTCTTAATGCCAAGTCTCTTAAACATACTAAACCTGCCTCCGCGGAGATGGCAATTTTCTTCGCTGGGTATGTAGGGGTTGTGTTTCAGGTGGCTTTGTAGGCAATGCAGCTCTACTATGCGCTATGACACCCCTTGGGTATAAGTTACTCTATATGAAAATGCTGATAAAAATATACAGCAGAGGGTATAAGTTACTCTATATGAAAATGCTAATAAAAATATGCGGCAGAGGGTAGCGACGTCGATGCTACGGGTACAAACAAGTATGAACGGTTTTAATGTAAGGATACAGCAGCAATGCTAGTTTTTCAGCAATCTAAATTAGTTTTTTAAAGATACTGAAACAAAGATAACACAGGATAGATGATAGAACGTGAAGTTTTACCGTATATACTAAGGTGGTCATTACAACCCTGGCGGACAGTGTTAAAGCGGCGGTAAAACCGCCAACAGGCCGGCGGTAAAACAATTTGAATTATGACCGTCGCGGAAACCGCCAACAAAGACATCCACTTTAACACTCAGACCGCCACGGCGGTAGAGACAAACAGCGCGGCGGTCACCGCCAACAGACAAGCGGAGGACAATGTACGGCCCACAGTATCACAACCTACCAATCCGCCACCTTTTCCAGGGCGGATTCACAGCGGATAAAAACACGGCGGAAACAGCCATTTCAAAGGGAAAACGCTCACCTCTACACACTCCACGAGGAACGAGGGCACCATGGAGCCGGAACTCCATGTATTCCCTTCCATAGTCTTCCTGCTCCTATACGAGGATCATCAACGCCGGCGGGGAAGACCACGGTGAGTACTGCACCTACGACATAAGGGAGGGGGGAGGCAAAAACACAGGGACACACACAACCAACATCCCAACCCCCACCCCGACCCTCACCCACTACAACACACACACCAATGCATATCTATACATTACAGTAACAAAGGAAGAATGCAAAAACAAAAGGAAATGAGTTGAACCATTGTAATATATCAAAATACAGTAAGCAAATATATACATTTATATATATATACACATTAAACAAAATATACACCACGATTAGTAGTGCAGGTATTGCACCATTCATTGTCCGTGGACCACTGGGCCCAAAATGCATTTGCGAGGCCCACACAAGATACCTGATCAAAACGGAGAGAACACTGCTGGGCATCAGAAAGAAATACAACAGGCACCTCAGGGGGAAGGGAAAGGGGGGCACCTCAGCCGGATGAGTGCACCACGCCAGATCCACGAGGGGGCTCCATGCCCACTGCTTTATCCTGGGGAGTGCAAAGCCACAGTCTCTCAAGTCTCTGCAGTGGGTGGGTTGCCCACTGTACCATCCTGGGGAGTGCAAAGCCACAGTCTCTCAAGTCTCTGCAGTGGGTGGGTTGCCCACTGTACCGTCCTGGGGAGTGCAAAGCCACAGTTTTTCAAGTCTCTGCAGTTGGTGGGTTGCCCACTGTACCGTCCTGGGGAGTGCAAAGCCACAGTCTCTCAAGTCTCTGCAGTGGGTGGGTTGCCCACTGTACCATCCTTGGGAGTGCAAAGCCACAGTCTCTCAAGTGGATAACAGTCTCCACTGGTTCTGGTGGGGGCTTTGTGCCCAGAGTGCTTTATCCTGTGCAGGACAGACGGAGTGGATGCAAGTCTCCACTGGTTCTGGAGGGGGGCAAGTGCCCAGAGTGCAGCACACACCCCGTGACGGTCCCAGTTGTGTCACTGCCCCTGCCGCAAATGGGCTAGCGGTGCATTCCATGGCGGTCTTTGCCCTGTTGAGCGGTCCCTGGCCTGTTCAGCAGTGCTTGAGTTGCCAGTGTCAGACCTGTTCAGCGGTGCATTCCATGGCGGTCTTTGCCCTGTTCAAAGGTCCCTGGCCTGTTCAGTGGTGCTTGAGTTGCCAGTGTCAGACCTGTTCAGCAGTGCATTCCATGGCGGTCTTTGCCCTGTTCAGGGGTCCCTGGCCTGTTCAGCGGTGCTTGAGTTGCCAGTGTCAGACCTGTTCAGCGGTGCTTGCCAAGGCGGTCCTTCATTGTCCAGCAGGGCCAGCATGGGTCAGCTGGGCTGTGGCTTGCGGGGCCCTCCTGGCCAGCTGGGCTGTGGCTGGTGGTGGCCTCCTGGCCAGTGACGATGGGGCTGGCCTCCTGGGCAGTGACTCTGGTGGTGGGGCTGGCCTCCTGGCCAGTGACTCTGGCGGTGGCCTCCTGGCCAGTGACAATGGGGCTGGCAGTGGCCTCCTTGGCAGCGGGGACGATGGCGGTCTTCTCCGCTGTGCTGCTCCTCCCAGACTTTGGAGATTTCTTCTGCCCCTTCCCCACCTTGGGAGGAGTCACAGCTGAGTCCACACTCCCCCCGGGACCCTTGTGAGTGGCTTTGCTGGCTGGAGTCTTCCCCCTCTCCCGCCGGGCACTGTCCAACTTCTGGTGCTTCACAGGGGGTGGACTGGCTGTGCTGTGGCTCCGTGCCACACTGGCTGTCCTGGTGGCCGGTGCACTCCACATACCTGTAAGAACAGGCACCACTGGTCCCGGAGATTTTTTGGCTGAGGTGCTAGTACGGGACCTATGAGTTGGAAGGGGGGTGGTGGGAAATAGGTTAAGGGGGGACAGGAAATGTTGTTTGGAAACACTGGTACGGGTAGATGGAGGGGGTTTGGGAGTGGAGGAAGAGGTGGTGGTTGTAGGAGGTGTAACTTTTGTCAATTTGGGTGCAGGTGCAGGGGCTGGAGGCTTTTGTGAGGTGGATGGCTGTTGGGTGGGTGTGTGCCTGCGTTTGTGTATCTTCGGTGGGGGCATCACAGACACACTAGGAGAGGACACAAGGGACGTGTAAATGGTAGTGGGGTGGTGAGTGCACGTGAGCGGGGTGTGGTGGTGGGTGTGCTGGTGCGGGACGTTGTGGCTGTAGTGGTAGTGCATGCAGGTGTGAGTGGAGATGAGACTGGGAGGGAGGAGGCAGACGAGGAGGAGGGGGACACAGTGTAGGCAGTGGATGTTGGTGTGTCTGTATGTGTGTGATGCTTGTGTGAGTGCCTGTGGGATGTGTGGTGCTTATGTTTGCCTGAGCTTCCCTTGTGTGGTGAGGTGTGTGCAGGCTGGTCTGATGGTGTGCTTGGGATAGGCTGGGGTACAGGGTCTTGGGTCTGGGTGTAGGAAGTTGGAGGGGGGAGGCTAGATACAGGGACAATGGCTGCCATCAGTGCGGAGGCCAGAGTTTGCAGGGTTCGATGAAGAGCAGCCTGACCAGAATGAATGTCCTCCAGGAATGCATTTGTGTGTTGCAATTCCCTCTCTACACCCTGGATGGCATTCAAAATGGTTGACTGCCCAACAGTGAGAGACCTGAGTAGATCAATGGCCTCCTCACTGAGGGCAGCAGAGGTGACTGGGGCAGGGGCTGAGGTGCCTAGGGCGAAGGTGATGCCCACCCTCCTGGGTGAGCGGGCACGGGGCACACGCTGAGGGGCTGCTGGGAGGGTGGTGCTGGTAGGGGGGGTTGGCGGCTGTACCTGTAGAAGTGGGGGGCACAGATTTTGCCGCCACCACAAGGGAGCTCCCATCGGAGGACGAGTCCGTGTCGCTGGTTGCTGGTCCTGTGACCGCCGTGGTGCTCCCCTCGCCCTAAGTCCCACTGGTGTATTTTGAGTCCGTGGTGTGGCCATCCATGGCCATGTGGGATGCAGCTCCCTCGTGCTCCGGTGCCACTGTACCTCCGCCTGATGATGCTGATGCACAAAAGAACAGGGAGAGCACAAAAAGGGGGGGGGACGACGACAGAAGAAAGACAGGTTGAGTGCATGGCTTACCGCTACCGTTGGCGGACAATACAGACACAGCAGCCCCCTGCACTACGTCGCGCTGTTGGGCTCTACAGATGCAGTTCCTGGGATATGGCCTACATGGCAATGGGCGACATCTGCACACATAGGTGACACAGGGGCATGAATACCTGTACTTGGCACTCTACAGAGTTGGGGTGGGGTACCACATGGCCTGCATTACGGAGGGGCCTAGCCTACGGAACTCACCCTGGCCTAGGGAAACCCACAGCCCTCCTCCCCCACCCAGACACCTTCACTGCGCGCAAAGTCCGCTGAATGATGTTGTACTCACCCCCTTGTGTCTGCTGTGATGCCCTCAAGCGCCCATCCAACTCAGGGTAGGCCACCGCCAGGATCTGGAACATCAGGGGGTCATGGTTCGACGGGCACCCCTCCCACGTTGGGAGGCCATCCCCAGCTGAGCTTCCGCCGTCTTCTTGCTCCAGCGGCGAATGTCCTCCCATCTTTTCCGACAGTGGGTGCTCCGTCTGTGGTGGACCCCCAGGGTCCGGACGTCCTTGGCGATGGCACTCCAAATATCCTTCTTCTGGTGGGCGCTGACCTACATGACATGTACAGGGGAAGAAGAGTAGTCATTTACAACTGCACCGTCTAAGTGAGTGGCCCACATACCTACCCTTGCCAGGTGGCACATGCACTCACAGTCCTTCATGCACGCAGAACTGTGCCCCCTTCAGTCTTACAACCAGCCCCCTCCACACAGGCATAGCCCATACAACGTGCTCCCTGTCTACTTACCTGTTGGTCTGGAGGGCCGTAGAGTAGCGTGTACTGGGGGAGGACCCCGTCCACGAGCTTCTCCAACTCCTCTGCAGTTAAGGCAGGGGCCCTTTCCCCAGACGCATGAGCCATTGTCTCTTCCAGACCGAGGTCACAGCAGCACTTGCAGTGTAGGTCCTCTCCTGTCGAAGATCAGGTATAGAGTGATTGAACAGATAGAAAATGGCAGTCACGTCCGCGGCGGTCACGTCCGCGGCGGTGCGTACCATCACCGCCGGCGTACATCGTCATTGGCTCCTGGGACCCATAGGGTCCAATGTTAACCAATGCAGCATTGCGCTGCGGTTTTTGACCGCCTACCGCGACAGTGTACAACGCCAGCGCAGTTACCTCACATCCCATTGTCCCGGTTTAGAGGTCAGGCAGCCACCATTTCAGGGGCCCACATGGCCTAATTACCAACTGCGTCACACATACCTAGGCCTTGTCTCACAACACAAATACAGGCCACATTTTTTGTATGAATGGTGTTCTGTGTAGACTGTGGGTACATACCTCTGAGTTGTTTGACTCAGTGGTCGCTGTTGTCCTTCCTAGGAACCGTCCGCCGGGACATGTGAGGAGGTGGCCGAATCCTCCAGTGTACCGACCGCTGGTGGACCTGTCGACAATGGAGGAAAGAAGTTTGATCATCACCTACAGGTTTGACCGTGCCACAATCCAGGAACTGTGTGCCCAGTTGGAGCCAGACTTGATGTCAGCTATCCACCATCTGTAAGGAAATGCCTCCTTGGCATGGTTGCCCCCTGACTTTTTGCCTTTGCTGATGCTATGTTTACAATTGAAAGTGTGCTGAGGCCTGCTAACCAGGCCCCAGCACCAGTGTTCTTTCCCTAACCTGGACTTTTGTATCCACAATTGGCAGACCCTGGCATCCAGATAAGTCCCTTGTAACTGGTACTTCTAGTACCAAGGGCCCTGATGCCAAGGAAGGTCTCTAAGGGCTGCAGCATGTCTTATGCCACCCTGGAGACCTCTCACTCAGCACAGACACACTGCTTGCCAGCTTGTGTGTGCTAGTGAGGACAAAACGAGTAAGTCGACATGGCACTCCCCTCAGGGTGCCATGCCAGCCTCTCACTGCCTATGCAGTATAGGTAAGACACCCCTCTAGCAGGCCTTGCAGCCCTAAGGCAGGGTGCACTATACCATAGGTGAGGGTACCAGTGCATGAGCATGGTACCCCTACAGTGTCTAAACAAAACCTTAGACATTGTAAGTGCAGGGTAGCTATAAGAGTATATGGTCTGGGAGTCTGTCAAACACGAACTCCACAGCACCATAATGGCTACACTGAAAACTGGGAAGTTTGGTATCAAACTTCTCAGCACAATAAATGCACACTGATGCCAGTGTACATTTTATTGCAAAATACACCCCAGAGGGCACCTTAGAGGTGCCCCCTGAAACTTAACCGACTATCTGTGTAGGCTGACGAGTTCCAGCAGCCTGCCACACTAGAGACATGTCGCTGGCCCCATGGGGAGAGTGCCTTTGTCACTCTGAGGCCAGTAACAAAGCCTGCACTGGGTGGAGATGCTAACACCTCCCCCAGGCAGGAGCTGTAACACCTGGCGGTGAGCCTCAAAGGCTCACCCCTTTGTCACAGCACCGCAGGACACTCCAGCTAGTGGAGTTGCCCGCCCCCTCCGGCCCGGCCCCCACTTTTGGCGGCAAGGCCGGAGAAAATAATGAGAATAACAAGGAGGAGTCACTGGCCAGTCAGGACAGCCCCTAAGGTGTCCTGAGCTGAGGTGACTCTAACTTTTAGAAATCCTCCATCTTGCAGATGGAGGATTCCCCCAATAGGGTTAGGATTGTGACCCCCTCCCCTTGGGAGGAGACACAAAGAGGGTGTACCCACCCTCAGGGCTAGTAGCCATTGGCTACTAACCCCCCAGACCTAAACACGCCCTTAAATTTAGTATTTAAGGGCTACCCTGAACCCTAGAAAATTAGATTCCTGCAACTACAAGAAGAAGGACTGCCTAGCTGAAAACCCCTGCAGAGGAAGACCAGAAGACGACAACTGCCTTGGCTCCAGAAACTCACCGGCCTGTCTCCTGCCTTCCAAAGATCCTGCTCCAGCGACGCCTTCCAAAGGGACCAGCGACCTCGACATCCTCTGAGGACTGCCCCTGCTTCGAAAAGACAAGAAACTCCCGAGGACAGCGGACCTGCTCCAAGAAAGGCTGCAACTTTGTTTCCAGCAGCCTTGAAAGAACCCTGCAAGCTCCCCGCAAGAAGCGTGAGACTTGCAACACTGCACCCAGCGACCCCGACTCGGCTGGTGGAGATCCGACACCTCAGGAGGGACCCCAGGACTACTCTGATACTGTGAGTACCAAAACCTGTCCCCCCTGAGCCCCCACAGCGCCGCCTGCAGAGGGAATCCCGAGGCTTCCCCTGACCGCGACTCTTTGAATCCAAAGTCCCGACGCCTGGGAGAGACCCTGCACCCGCAGCCCCCAGGACCTGAAGGACCGGACTTTCACTGGAGAAGTGACCCCCAGGAGTCCCTCTCCCTTGCCCAAGTGGAGGTTTCCCCGAGGAATCCCCCCCTTGCCTGCCGCAGCGCTGAAGAGATCCCGAGATCTCTCATAGACTAACATTGCGAACCCGACGCCTGTTTCTACACTGCACCCGGCCGCCCCCGCGCTGCTGAGGGTGAAATTTCTGTGTGGACTTGTGTCCCCCCCGGTGCCCTACAAAACCCCCCTGGTCTGCCCTCCGAAGACGCGGGTACTTACCTGCAAGCAGACCGGAACCGGGGCACCCCCTTCTCTCCATTCTAGCCTATGCGTTTTGGGCACCACTTTGAACTCTGCACCTGACCGGCCCTGAGCTGATGGTGTGGTGACTTTGGGGTTGCTCTGAACCCCCAACGGTGGGCTACCTTGGACCAAGAACTGAACCCTGTAAGTGTCTTACTTACCTGGTAAAACTAACAAAAACTTACCTCCCCCAGGAACTGTGAAAATTGCACGGTGTCCACTTTTGAAATAGCTATTTGTGAATAACTGGAAAAGTATACATGCAATTGAAATGATTCAAAGTTCCTAATGTACTTACCTGCAATACCTTTCAAACAAGATATTACATGTTAAATTTGAACCTGTGGTTCTTAAAATAAACTAAGAAAATATATTTTTCTATAACAAAACCTATTGGCTGGATTTGTCTCTGAGTGTGTGTACCTCATTTATTGTCTATGTGTATGTACAACAAATGCTTAACACTACTCCTTGGATAAGCCTACTGCTCGACCACACTACCACAAAATAGAGCATTAGTATTATCTCTTTTTACCACTATTTTACCTCTAAGGGGAACCCTTGGACTCTGTGCATGCTATTCCTTACTTTGAAATAGCACATACAGAGCCAACTTAATACATTGGTGGATCAGCGGTGGGGTACAAGACTTTGCATTTGCTGGACTACTCAGCCAATACCTGATCACACGACAAATTCCAAAATTGTCACTAGAAATTGATTTTTGCAATTTGAAAAGTTTTCTAAATTCTTAAAAGACCTGCTAGGGCCTTGTGTTAGATCCTGTTTAGCATTTCTTTTAGAGTTTAAAAGTTTGTAAAAGTTTGAATGAGATTCTAGAACCAGTTGTAGATTCTTAAAAAGTATTCCAACTTTTAGAAGCAAAATGTCTAGCTCAAATGTGACTGTGGTGGAACTCGACACCACACCTTACCTCCATCTTAAGATGAGGGAGCTAAGGTCACTCTGTAAAATAAAGAAAATAACAATGGGCCCCAAACCTACCAAAATACAGCTCCAGGAGCTTTTGGCAGAGTTTGAAAAGGCCAACCCCTCTGAGGGTGGCAACTCAGAGGAAGAGGATAGTGACCAGGAGGAAAATTCCCCCCTACCAGTCCTATCTAGGGAGAACAGGGTCCCTCAAACCCTGACTCCAAAAATAATAGTCAGAGATGCTGGTTCCCTCACAGGAGAGACCAACACCTCTGAAATCACTGAGGATAACTCCAGTGAAGAGGACATCCAGTTAGCCAGGATGGCCAAAAGATTGGCTTTGGAAAGACAGATCCTAGCCATAGAGAGGGAAAGACAAGAGATGGGCCTAGGACCCATCAATGGTGGCAGCAACATAAATAGGGTCAGAGATTCTCCTGACATGTTGAAAATCCCTAAAGGGATTGTAACTAAATATGAAGATGGTGATGACATCACCAAATGGTTCACAGCTTTTGAGAGGGCTTGTGTAACCAGAAAAGTGAACAGATCTCACTGGGGTGCTCTCCTTTGGGAAATGTTCACAGGAAAGTGTAGGGATAGACTCCTCACACTCTCTGGACAAGATGCAGAATCTTATGACCTCATGAAGGGTACCCTGATTGAGGGCTTTGGATTCTCCACTGAGGAGTATAGGATTAGATTCAGGGGGGCTCAAAAATCCTCGAGCCAGACCTGGGTTGACTTTGTAGACTACTCAGTGAAAACACTAGATGGTTGGATTCAAGGCAGTGGTGTAAGTAATTATGATGGGCTGTACAATTTATTTGTGAAAGAACACCTATTAAGTAATTGTTTCAATGATAAACTGCATCAGCATCTGGTAGACCTAGGACCAATTTCTCCCCAAGAATTGGGAAAGAAGGCGACCATTGGGTCAAGACAAGGGTGTCCAAGACTTCAACAGGGGGTGACCAAAAGAAAGGGGTCACAAAGACTCCCCAGGGGAAGGGTGATGAGACAACCAAAACTAAAAATAGTAAAGAGTCTTCTACAGGCCCCCAAAAACCTGCACAGGAGGGTGGGCCCAGAGCCTCTTCACAAAACAATGGGTACAAGGGTAAAAACTTTGATCCCAAAAAGGCCTGGTGTCATAGCTGTAAACAGCATGGACACCAAACTGGAGACAAGGCCTGTCCCAAGAAAGGTTCCACTCCAAACTCCCATCCAGGTAACACTGGTATGGCTAGTCTCCAAGTGGGATCAACCGTGTGCCCAGAGCAAATCAGGGTCCACACTGAAGCTACTCTAGTTTCTGAGGGTGGGGTGGATTTAGCCACACTAGCTGTCTGGCCGCCTAACATGCAAAAATACAGACAGCAACTCTTAATTAATGGGACTAGGATAGAGGGCCTGAGGGATACAGGTGCAAGTGTCACCATGGTGACAGAGAAACTGGTTTCCCCTGGCCAATACCTGACTGGAAAAACTTACACAGTCACCAACGCTGACAATCAGAGAAAAGTACATCCCATGGCAATGGTTACTTTAGAATGGGGAGGGGTCAATGGCCTGAAACAGGTGGTGGTCTCCTCAAATATCCCAGTGGACTGTCTGCTTGGAAATGACCTGGAGTCCTCAGCATGGGCTGAGGTAGAACTAAAAACCCATGCAGCAATGCTGGGTATCCCTGAACTGGTGTGTGTGAAAACAAGAGCACAATGCAAGGCACAGGGTGAACAAGTAGAGCTGGAGTCTGGAAGAATGGCCCAGCCTACCAAGAGAACAGGAAAGTCAGTTGGGAAACCAACTGCAACACAGCAAAAGAAAGGGAACCTCTCTTCTCAGGAAGAAGTTCTGCCCTCTGAGGGAACTGAGCCTTTGGAGCTTGAACCTTATCAGGTTGAGCTCTTAGGCCCAGGGGGACCCTCAAGGGAGGAGCTGTGTAAGGGACAAGAAACCTGTCCCTCTCTTGAAGGCCTTAGGCAGCAAGCTGCTGAAGAGTCCAAGGGCAAGAAAAATGGAACACATAGGGTCTATTGGGAAGATGGACTCCTGTACACTGAGGCCAGAGACCCCAAACCTGGTGCCACTAGGAGAGTGGTAGTGCCTCAGCTGTTCAGAGAGTTCATCCTAACATTGGCCCATGACATTCCCCTTGCTGGACATTTGGGACAAACCAAGACGTGGGAGAGGCTAGTCAACCACTTCTACTGGCCCAATATGTCCAACATGGTTAAGGAGTTTTGCCTCTCCTGCCCCACCTGTCAAGCCAGTGGTAAGACAGGTGGGCACCCAAAGGCCCCCCTCATTCCACTTCCAGTGGTGGGGGTCCCCTTTGAAAGAGTGGGTGTGGACATAGTTGGTCCACTGGAACCTCCCACAGCCTCAGGAAATATGTATATCCTGGTAGTAGTGGATCATGCTACCAGGTATCCTGAAGCTATTCCCCTTAGGTCGACTACTGCCCCTGCAGTAGCCAAGGCCCTCATTGGTATCTTTACCAGAGTGGGTTTCGCTAAGGAGGTGGTGTCTGACAGAGGTACCAACTTCATGTCAGCATACCTAAAACACATGTGGAATGAGTGTGGAGTGACTTACAAATTCACTACACCATACCATCCACAAACTAATGGCTTGGTTGAGAGATTCAACAAGACATTAAAAGGCATGATCATGGGGCTCCCAGAAAAACTCAAAAGGAGATGGGATGTCCTCTTGCCATGTCTGCTTTTCGCTTACAGAGAGGTGCCACAGAAGGGAGTAGGATTCTCACCCTTTGAACTTCTGTTTGGTCATCCTGTAAGGGGACCACTTGCTCTTGTTAAAGAAGGCTGGGAGAGACCTCTCCATGAGCCTAAACAAGACATAGTGGACTATGTACTTGGCCTTCGCTCTAGAATGGCAGAGTACATGGAAAAGGCAACCAAAAACCTTGAGGCCAGCCAACAGCTCCAGAAGTTTTGGTATGACCAAAAGGCTGCACTGGTTGAGTTCCAACCAGGGCAGAAAGTCTGGGTTCTGGAGCCTGTGGCTCCCAGGGCACTCCAGGACAAATGGAGTGGCCCTTACCCAGTGCTAGAAAGGAAGAGTCAGGTCACCTACTTGGTGGACCTGGGCACAAGCAGGAGCCCCAAGAGGGTGATCCATGTGAACCGCCTTAAACTCTTCCATGACAGGGCTGATGTGAATCTGTTGATGGTAACAGATGAGGATCAGGAGGCAGAGAGTGAACCTCTCCCTGATCTTCTATCATCAGACCCAAAAGATGGCACAGTAGATGGAGTGATCTACTCGGACACCCTCTCTGGCCAACAGCAAGCTGATTGTAGGAGAGTCCTACAACAGTTTCCTGAACTCTTCTCCTTAACCCCTGGTCAGACACACCTGTGTACCCATGATGTGGACACAGGAGACAGCATGCCTGTCAAAAACAAAATCTTTAGACAGTCTGACCATGTTAAGGAAAGCATCAAGGTGGAAGTCCACAAGATGCTGGAATTGGGAGTAATTGAGCGCTCTGACAGCCCCTGGGCTAGCCCAGTGGTCTTAGTCCCCAAACCTCACACCAAAGATGGAAAGAAAGAGATGAGGTTTTGTGTGGACTACAGAGGGCTCAATTCTGTCACCAAGACAGATGCTCATCCAATTCCAAGAGCTGATGAGCTCATAGACAAATTAGGTGCTGCCAAATTCTTAAGTACCTTTGACTTGACAGCAGGGTACTGGCAAATAAAAATGGCACCTGGAGCAAAAGAGAAAACAGCATTCTCCACACCTGATGGGCATTATCAGTTTACTGTTATGCCCTTTGGTTTAAAGAATGCCCCTGCCACCTTCCAAAGGTTGGTGAATCAAGTCCTTGCCGGCTTGGAGTCCTTTAGCACAGCTTATCTTGATGATATTGCTGTCTTTAGCTCCACCTGGCAGGATCACCTGGTCCACCTGAAGAAGGTTTTGAAGGCTCTGCAATCTGCAGGCCTCTCTATCAAGGCATCCAAATGCCAGATAGGGCAGGGAACTGTGGTTTACTTGGGCCACCTTGTAGGTGGAGGCCAAGTTCAGCCACTCCAACCCAAGATCCAGACTATTCTGGACTGGGTAGCTCCAAAAACCCAGACTCAAGTCAGGGCATTCCTTGGCTTGACTGGGTATTACAGGAGGTTTGTGAAGGGATATGGATCCATTGTGACAGCCCTCACTGAACTCACCTCCAAGAAAATGCCCAAGAAAGTGAACTGGACTGTGGAATGCCAACAGGCCTTTGACACCCTGAAACAAGCAATGTGCTCAGCACCAGTTCTAAAAGCTCCAGATTATTCTAAGCAGTTCATTGTGCAGACTGATGCCTCTGAACATGGGATAGGGGCAGTTTTGTCCCAAACCAATGATGATGGCCTTGACCAGCCTGTTGCTTTCATTAGCAGGAGGTTACTCCCCAGGGAGCAGCGTTGGAGTGCCATTGAGAGGGAGGCCTTTGCTGTGGTTTGGTCCCTGAAGAAGCTGAGACCATACCTCTTTGGGACTCACTTCCTAGTTCAAACTGACCACAGACCTCTCAAATGGCTGATGCAAATGAAAGGTGAAAATCCTAAATTGTTGAGGTGGTCCATCTCCCTACAGGGAATGGACTTTATAGTGGAACACAGACCTGGGACTGCCCATGCCAGTGCAGATGGCCTTTCCAGGTTCTTCCACTTAGAAAATGAAGACTCTCTTGGGAAAGGTTAGTCTCATCCTCTTTCGTTTGGGGGGGGGTTGTGTAAGGAAATGCCTCCTTGGCATGGTTGCCCCCTGACTTTTTGCCTTTGCTGATGCTATGTTTACAATTGAAAGTGTGCTGAGGCCTGCTAACCAGGCCCCAGCACCAGTGTTCTTTCCCTAACCTGGACTTTTGTATCCACAATTGGCAGACCCTGGCATCCAGATAAGTCCCTTGTAACTGGTACTTCTAGTACCAAGGGCCCTGATGCCAAGGAAGGTCTCTAAGGGCTGCAGCATGTCTTATGCCACCCTGGAGACCTCTCACTCAGCACAGACACACTGCTTGCCAGCTTGTGTGTGCTAGTGAGGACAAAACGAGTAAGTCGACATGGCACTCCCCTCAGGGTGCCATGCCAGCCTCTCACTGCCTATGCAGTATAGGTAAGACACCCCTCTAGCAGGCCTTGCAGCCCTAAGGCAGGGTGCACTATACCATAGGTGAGGGTACCAGTGCATGAGCATGGTACCCCTACAGTGTCTAAACAAAACCTTAGACATTGTAAGTGCAGGGTAGCTATAAGAGTATATGGTCTGGGAGTCTGTCAAACACGAACTCCACAGCACCATAATGGCTACACTGAAAACTGGGAAGTTTGGTATCAAACTTCTCAGCACAATAAATGCACACTGATGCCAGTGTACATTTTATTGCAAAATACACCCCAGAGGGCACCTTAGAGGTGCCCCCTGAAACTTAACCGACTATCTGTGTAGGCTGACGAGTTCCAGCAGCCTGCCACACTAGAGACATGTTGCTGGCCCCATGGGGAGAGTGCCTTTGTCACTCTGAGGCCAGTAACAAAGCCTGCACTGGGTGGAGATGCTAACACCTCCCCCAGGCAGGAGCTGTAACACCTGGCGGTGAGCCTCAAAGGCTCACCCCTTTGTCACAGCACCGCAGGACACTCCAGCTAGTGGAGTTGCCCGCCCCCTCCGGCCCGGCCCCCACTTTTGGCGGCAAGGCCGGAGCAAATAATGAGAATAACAAGGAGGAGTCACTGGCCAGTCAGGACAGCCCCTAAGGTGTCCTGAGCTGAGGTGACTCTAACTTTTAGAAATCCTCCATCTTGCAGATGGAGGATTCCCCCAATAGGGTTAGGATTGTGACCCCCTCCCCTTGGGAGGAGACACAAAGAGGGTGTACCCACCCTCAGGGCTAGTAGCCATTGGCTACTAACCCCCCAGACCTAAACACGCCCTTAAATTTAGTATTTAAGGGCTACCCTGAACCCTAGAAAATTAGATTCCTGCAACTACAAGAAGAAGGACTGCCTAGCTGAAAACCCCTGCAGAGGAAGACCAGAAGACGACAACTGCCTTGGCTCCAGAAACTCACCGGCCTGTCTCCTGCCTTCCAAAGATCCTGCTCCAGCGACGCCTTCCAAAGGGACCAGCGACCTCGACATCCTCTGAGGACTGCCCCTGCTTCGAAAAGACAAGAAACTCCCGAGGACAGCGGACCTGCTCCAAGAAAGGCTGCAACTTTGTTTCCAGCAGCCTTGAAAGAACCCTGCAAGCTCCCCGCAAGAAGCGTGAGACTTGCAACACTGCACCCGGCGACCCCGACTCGGCTGGTGGAGATCCGACATCTCAGGAGGGACCCCAGGACTACTCTGATACTGTGAGTACCAAAACCTGTCCCCCCTGAGCCCCCACAGCGCCGCCTGCAGAGGGAATCCCGAGGCTTCCCCTGACCGCGACTCTTTGAATCCAAAGTCCCGACGCCTGGGAGAGACCCTGCACCCGCAGCCCCCAGGACCTGAAGGACCGGACTTTCACTGGAGAAGTGACCCCCAGGAGTCCCTCTCCCTTGCCCAAGTGGAGGTTTCCCCGAGGAATCCCCCCCTTGCCTGCCGCAGCGCTGAAGAGATCCCGAGATCTCTCATAGACTAACATTGCGAACCCGACGCCTGTTTCTACACTGCACCCGGCCGCCCCCGCGCTGCTGAGGGTGAAATTTCTGTGTGGACTTGTGTCCCCCCCGGTGCCCTACAAAACCCCCCTGGTCTGCCCTCCGAAGACGCGGGTACTTACCTGCAAGCAGACCGGAACCGGGGCACCCCCTTCTCTCCATTCTAGCCTATGCGTTTTGGGCACCACTTTGAACTCTGCACCTGACCGGCCCTGAGCTGCTGGTGTGGTGACTTTGGGGTTGCTCTGAACCCCCAACGGTGGGCTACCTTGGACCAAGAACTGAACCCTGTAAGTGTCTTACTTACCTGGTAAAACTAACAAAAACTTACCTCCCCCAGGAACTGTGAAAATTGCACGGTGTCCACTTTTGAAATAGCTATTTGTGAATAACTGGAAAAGTATACATGCAATTGAAATGATTCAAAGTTCCTAATGTACTTACCTGCAATACCTTTCAAACAAGATATTACATGTTAAATTTGAACCTGTGGTTCTTAAAATAAACTAAGAAAATATATTTTTCTATAACAAAACCTATTGGCTGGATTTGTCTCTGAGTGTGTGTACCTCATTTATTGTCTATGTGTATGTACAACAAATGCTTAACACTACTCCTTGGATAAGCCTACTGCTCGACCACACTACCACAAAATAGAGCATTAGTATTATCTCTTTTTACCACTATTTTACCTCTAAGGGGAACCCTTGGACTCTGTGCATGCTATTCCTTACTTTGAAATAGCACATACAGAGCCAACTTCCTACACCATCCCACAGGAATCCCCCCTCAAGTGCAGGTGCTATCAGTGCTCCATTTCCTTGCAAGTGGGTCATTTCAAATAACAGTGGCCATGGCATCAGGGATGTCCCAGCCTATGTTTTCCAACGTGTTGTCCAGAGTGTTGTCTGCCCTGCTGAAACACATGCAGAGCTACATAATTTTCCCTCAGGTGGAGGACTTAAAGGTGACTTCTATGCCCTTGGACATATCCCCAACATCATAGGTGCCATTGATGGGACCCATGTGGCTCTGGTCCCCCCCCCCCCACAGGAGTGAACAGGTGTACAGGAACCGGAAGAGTTATCATTCCATGAATGTACAGATGGTATGTTTGGCAGACCAATACATCTCCCAGGTAAATGCTATGGCCCGTATTTATACTTTTTTTGCGCCGCATTTGTGTCGTTTTTTGACGCAAAAACGGCGCAAACTTGCAAAATGCAATTGTATTTTGTAGGTTTGCGCCGTTTTGCGTCAAAAAGCGGCGCAAATGCGGCGCTAAAAAATGTATAAATACGGGCCTATGTTTGCTGGCTCTGTGCAAGATGCCTACATCCTGTGGAATAGCAGCACCCCCTATGTGATGGGTCAACTCCAGAGGCACCGTGTGTGGCTATTAGGGGACTCTGGTTACCCCAACCTGTCATGGCTACTACCCCAGTGAGGAATCCCAGGACCAGGGCAGAGGAACGCTACAATGAAGCCCATGGGCGGACTAGGAGGGTGATCGAACGCACCTTCGGCCTCCTGAAGGCCAGGTTCAGGTGCCTCCATATGACAGGTGGTTCCCTATTCTACTCACCAAAGAAGGTGTGCCAGATCATCGTGGCCTGCTGTATGCTTCATAACTTGGCTTTGCGACAACAGGTGCCTTTTCTGCAGGAGGATGGTCCAGATGACGGTGTTGCGGCAGCTGTGGAGCCTGTGGACAGTGATGAGGAGGAAGCAGAGGAAGAAGACATTGACAACAGGGACTCAGTTATCCAGCAATATTTCCAGTGACACACAGGTGAGAAAACATTCCTACCTACTACAAGTACTTTCACACTTCTACCTCTATCCTGTCTGTCGATTTCAACCTGTATATGGTCACTGAGTTGTACATTTCCTTTACGGTTTCACAGGTGTGGTTTCCAACGTGTGTCAGGTGCTTAGATTCCAGTGGTCCAGATTCCTCATGGACTTGAGATGTGTGACATAAGTATGTTGACATTACATTTGAAAACGCATTTTGTCACTGTCATTGCTAATACACATTTTCGAAATCACAGACTAACTCCAGATTGTTTTGTGCTTCAAGGGTGTTTATTGAAGTGCTAAATATTGGAGGGGGGTTGTAAAATGGTGAGGGGTGATGGTGGAGGAATGGCCATGGCAGAGTCCAGTCTATTAGTCTCACAGGTGCATTGCCCATATGGGCATAGGAAGTGGTGCTGGGCAGTTCCAGTAGGGACAGAGTTGCAAAGTGGGACAGTAGGATGACAATCAGGGTGGTCTCATTTCTTGGTGGAGTTCTTGACATCGTGCTCTGTCTTGTTCCTGGATCTCAGGGACCACTTGCGGGGTGGTTCTCTGTCTGCAGGGAGTGGGGTGCTGGTGTGGTGGTCCTGTGGCGGTGCCTCCTGTCCACTAGTGCTGGCAGAGGTGGTGGGCAGTTCATCGTCAATGCCAGTGTCAGGGGCCCCTTGGAGTGCCACAGTGTCCCTCCTGGTGTTAAGTATTTCCTTCAGCACCCCTACGATGGTGCCCAGGGTGGAGCTGATGGTTCTGAGTTCCTCCCTGAAGCCCAAATACTGTTCCTCCTGCATGTGCTGGGTCTCCTGAAACTTGGCCAGGACCGTTGCCATCGTCTCCTGGGAGTGGTGGTAGGCTCCTATGATGGAGGAGAGGGCCTCGTGGAGAGTAGGTTCCCTTTGCTTGTCCGCCCCCTGTCGCACAGCAGCCCTCCCAGTTCCCCTGTGTTCCTGTGCCTCCGTCCCCTGGACCGTGTGCCCACTGCCACGGCCCCCAGGTCCCTGTTGTTGGGGTGGTGAGTTATCCTGGGTTCCCTGTAGTGGTGGACACACAGCGGATTGACGTGTCCTGGGGACGGAGGTATGGGCCCGCTGGGTGGGTGCTGTTCTGGTGTTACCAGAGGGTGGAAGGTCTGTGGTGGGCTGTGCCTGTGTGAGGGGAACCGACGGTCCCGAGGCCCACGATGGACCGGGCTGGTCATCTGGATCCAGTTGGACAGAGCTGCTGTCATCACTGTGGGCCTCTTCTGTGGGTGGGGGGGAGATGCCTGGACCCTCCTGTCTGGTGACGTTGGGTAGTGGTCCTGCAGGGGTGTAAAAGCATGATTATTGCATCTGTGTGTGTCATGGTGTGCAATGGGTGGGTGACCGTGTACCCCAGTGCTAACATTCCTGTGTGGGGGCTTGTGTGATGTTGGTTGAGGGGGATGTTATGGGTTTGTGCAGTGGGCATGCTTTAGTGATGGGTGTCCATGCTTTGTTTTGTCATGCAGGGCTTGGTGTTGGGATGGGTGGTTTGTGTTATTAGTACATTTGTGAGGAGTTGAGTGATAGGGGATGGGGCGAGGGTGGGGGTCTGTGATAGCATGCAGGTAGGGTGGGGGATATGATAGTTAAGATTTGACTTACCAGAGTCCATTCCTCCACCGACTCCTGCGAGGCCCTCCGGATGCATAATCGCCAAGACCTGCTCCTCCCATGTTGTTAGTTGTGGGTGAGGAGGTGGAGGTCCGCCGCCAGTCCGCTGTACCGCGATGTGGTGTCTTGAGACCACGGAACGCACCTTCCCACGTAGGTTGTTCCACCTCTTCTTGATGTCGTCCCGATTTCTTTGGTGCTGTCCCACTGCGTTGACCCTGTCCACTATTTTTTCGCCATAGCTCCATCTTCCTAGCTATGGAGGTGTGCTGCACCTGTGATCCAAATAGCTGTGGCTCTACCCGGACAATTTCCTCCACCATGACCCTGAGCTCCTCCTCCGAGAACCTGGGGTGTCTTTGCCGTGCCATGGGGTGGTGTAGGCGATGTGTGGGGTGGTGTGTGTGGTGATAAGTGTGGTGAAATGTAGTGGTGTGTGGTGTTTTGTGCGTGGCAGTTGTGTGGGTGATGGTGTTGAGTGCCTGTGGCTGCTAGTTTGTTGATGGTGGTGTCTCTCTCTGGCCTTCTCTCTGTAATGGTGGTCGTAGGGGTTTGTTGGTGATGTGGGTGGGTGTTTTATCTTGTGTTGGGTGTGTGGGAGTGGTGTGTGTATGTGTATCAGGTGTGTGTATTTTACATTGTCCAATGTGGTGGTGTTTTGGAGATGTGTGGGTATTTTGAGCGCGGCAGTGTGTACCGCCAATGGAATACCGCGGTTGAAAGACCGCTGCGTGGATTCGTGGGTCGTTATAGCATGGGCGTATTTCTGTTGGCGTGACGGTGGACAATTTGTTTTCGCCAGTTTATGACTGACCTTTGGTATGGTGGACTTGTGTGGGTGTCTGAATTTTGTCGGATTTCGAGATGTGGGTCGTAATAGCTGTGGGGGAATTCCACGGCCGCGACGGTGTGTTGGCGGTCTTCTGCACGGCGGTAAGCGGCCTTTACCGCCAATGTTGTAATGACCCCCTAAATCTTTTAGCAAGGAAAAAAGGTCGTATTAGTAATGAATCTCACTGATCTCATGATCGGGAAGGTACAGCATTCAGAAGAAAGAACTACTTGGGTGCTCTGTACAATATTACACAGATTTCTTGTGGCGGAGTGTATCTTTTAGTCTGTACTAGAGACAGCTTTAGCTTATATAATCAATAATGAAGCATTGGCAAAACCAATAGGTCTGGGATTTCCCATACCAGCCTTTCAGCTTTGTCAATACTTGATTTCTTATGATTTTAGCAAAACTCTATTGTTGGCAGAGGTACTGTCCTCGCCACAATATAAAAAGAAAACATTGGCATGGAGAAGTACCACACAGCCACCAGGTACGTTGGCAAGTATTTATTTACTTGCAGGATACACAAATTCAGAGAACACAACCGACAAGACAAAGAAACAGCTCCAACTACCAGTGTAATTCCAAGCATTACGTTCTCAGAACTGCACTAGGATTCTAATGCCAGAATCCAAAACCAAAAATTGGCTAAAAGCACAAATATTTTTCGGCTCACAAAATACAGATTGCTACAGAAGACAACTGATGGTGCTGAAGAGAACTACTTAGTGTGGAGATGTAATCCTTATTAGGCCACTTTGTGTGTAAATGTACTCCTTACTAGGGAAAATAATTATGTCACATTGAGGTTAGCCAATGGCTGAAGCAGGCTAACCCACTGTTCTATGCTGTATGCTGTAGTGAGTACAAGAATAGTGTTAATGAGACAACAAAAGATCAATGAATGGAAATTACTAGCTAAAAGCTTCACTAAGTTAGCATGTTATAACTATTATCTTACTAAAATCAGAAGATCTTGGCTAATGTCATACCTTAAAATATATGTTATAGATATTAGATATGTAAAAAGGGGGCTTTGGGTCATCTAACTTCCTTCTTCCTCTGTTAATTTGGCACTTACAGATAACCTGCAGGACAGCACAGAGACTGGACTCTGTCCTCCTCCTTCAGCCATTGGCTTGTAGGCAATGTCACTCAGATATTAAATTAGCCCAGAGGATGGCCAGTTGGTGTTTTGGCTGTCAGGTAGAATGACGGCATTTAGTCGGTTTACTTCTTTGAATACCAAGCGGTCCGAGAGATAAAGAAGTCCATCTCTCTTTCTGAATTTCACTGTGAAGCCCCTATTGCCATAGCTTTACACACAACAGCTCATTAGTCCAAAACACAACTCCAACAGCCCACTACAGAACTGCAGCAGCGCACAGATGGCAAAGTAGTCCATTTCTGTCATAGGCTTCTACACAGCAAACCATGTTTACCAACGAGTGGTGGTTCCGTACACTTGTCCACATCACCATGCACAGGGCAGACATCTGGATGTAATAATAATCACAAGATTTTAGATCTGCCCTATGTTCTCCACCCTGTTGGCTAATACCAATGCACACTTCTATCAGCCCATGTAAAGAGCAAGAAACGTCTGCTTTCCTAGAAGGAAAATTAGATCCTACTCAGTGCTATCCAGCCTAGCCTCTGCCACTCATCACATGCCTCGCTGCTGGTGTATAAAGGCATGACAAAATGACTGGCATGTATTATGTATTAATGTATTAAGAAAACTCTGAACAAAAGAAAAATGTATTTCTTTCTGTTTTTGCTGTAAATGTCCTCTTCAGCCTTGCGCTCTGTTCCATCATGGCCCGTGTGACACAATGCGAGTTCTTCTTTTGTTTATATCTGTTCTATGGGCATTAGGCATGCAAGTCCTTTTTTAGGTCGAGCCTAGGAAGCGTGCATGCGCTGTCTCCAAGACCTGATGTATTTAGTTGAAGGACTTTCATCCCAACTGCTGCTTACCATAGGTTGATGGCAGTGCGGCTCTTCTTTGCTGTCTCATAACTAGTTCGCCCAGCCGATACCTCACTTCTGTTTTTGGCTGAGGAGCACCGGCCAAGTACAGTTTCCTTACGCATTGTTTGTTTTTCTGTTGTTTAGAGGAACTCTTTTTCTTAATTGTTTCCTGCTTCTCGTGCGTGTCAGTAAGCATTGGTGTTCACCCACATGCAGTCATTTTCCACATTTGCCCGTCCCTTGTTTATTACTTTACATTGCATGTAGTAGTGTCTTGGGTGTTTGTTTATTTTTTTGTGACTTTATATAACGTGAAATCAATAATTTTTTGTGATTTATGTATATATGTTAAGACAAATGAGGTTAATTGGAGATAGTTATGTCAATGTGTTTGTTGGTTACAATGAGATCGTTTCTAAGCGTTCCCAATTTTGACAGGTAAAAAATCTGACCCACATGGAGATAAAGTGGTCAGCTCAGTATCACACAATATGGACAGGCAGCCAAGCTGCGATTAGAGTCCTGGTCTGTTGGTTTCGCAGCCAATAACTTCACCACCATACTTCCATGTGATACATGACATTTTTAGTTGCATCGTACCTGTAACAATGTTGAACATGAAATAATGACATAGCACCTGCTACGGCTGGTTCTGCTTGTTGTAAATAAATGGTATTCCTTTTCTTGACCTGGAATAATGAATGGCAGAGGTCACTCCTAGGACAATAGGACCACCACCAAACCGTTTACCACAACATGCTCTTTCTGTCCAGGCTATCCTCTGGGTCACACAATTTGGGAGGGACAACAAAATCTTAATCTCTCCAAACATTCAATGTCTTTTTAAATTCTCTCAAGGCTGGAACTTTTGATTTACAACTGGGAGTAGTCTGTGTTCTGAGGGCCTTGTAAGTAATAATATTCCAATGGGCCTGCTAGGCCTGCAAATGTGTAATGCACTATACCCCCTAGGGGCTGAATATGTGGTTACACTGTAATGTTCTCTGTCATTTTATTTTCATGTAGTCATGCCCTTTAGGGGTTGACTATATGGTTACATGTCCACATTTCTTCCAAATGCTATTTTTATTACTTTACATAATCCTAAATGCATTTATTTTACTTTTTTTGTGGTTTTGTATTGCGAAATCGACTGGAAGGTATAGATATTACAATATTCACTGCACTAGGGAAACTCGCCCCATAATGTTTTGTGGGTCATTCCTTTAAAAACGCAGTTTTGCCCATAACTCAGCTTACGGTGGTCCTAAGACAATGGGACTACCACGAAAACGTTCATCACATGTGCTCTTTCTGTCCAGGCCATCATCCGGGTCCCACACTAGGGTGGGCAAAAATCATAACCTCTCCCACCATTCAATGTCTTTGTAAGCTCTCATTTGGCTGGAACTTTTGTTTTATAACTAGGAGTAACATGTCTTGCAAGGCCCTTGTTTGTAATAATGTTCTAGCAGGCCTTCTAGGCTTGAACATGTGTAATGCACTATGCCTTCTAGGGGGGCTGACTATTTAGTTACATGACCATGTTTCTTCCAAATGCTATTTTTATTGTGGTGCCCTCTAGGTGATGTTCTGACCATTACAGTCTAATGCCAAGTGTATGAAGGAATGCACAAACACGGTTTATTTCTGATAAAGGTTCAAGGTGCTGCATGGCTAAAACCTTTAAAGGTCCCAAAGGAGAGATTGTCTTTGTCATTTACAACGCCAAGAGCTCTAACTCTTGCTAATGCGAGACCTATTGCATTTCAAATGCTTGTCATATTTTGGTCTGTGACAGCAGAACTTTGAGAATGGCGTACGCCACATTGAGTGAAGTAGCCTACACATAGTTGAAAGAAGGCTGTTTGTCATATGCCCAGTATATTTAATGTGTTTATTTATTGTTTTGCTTAATTTATCTTTCCTGTGTGAAGAAGATGCCTTTTCATCTGTGCTCCATTATTGCATACGCCCGCTGGTTTTACAGAACCTCTAGCAGAAGAGCATCAACGGGCAATAAAGTTCAGGAGCTTGCCTGCAATGCCTTCATCACAACCTCACAGTCTTAATTTGTGCGATCAGACTGTGAATCCGAGCTGCGGGTTGCTCTTCTTCGAGCCCCATTCTGACACATTAGATTCAAGATAAAGTGCTATCTTACAATCTTTAACTCACATGGACATGTGCTTCTCTCACTCAGTCACTGTGATCCTTGCAAGGTTTAGAAAATTTACTGACGCCATATATTTAATATTTAGCTCCGAATGACAAGCCCTAACTGTCAAGTAGTCAACCGGCCACTGAGAAGCAAAGTATGCATGCCAACGGCTCGCCCACTAGCCAATCCATGAAGACCTCTCTCTAAGAAATATGCATTTACTTCTGCATCCCTGCCTGCTGCACCGTAAAACAGGAGCAGTTTTTCAATCCAAGCTGCTTAGGATACAAAAGCAATTATACACTGTTCTATCTTTTCTTAACAGAGTCGCCAGCCATGAAATCCTGTCATAGTTCTGGTTGCTATTTAAATTCCACTGTTCAAACCAATTCATCCATGTCCCATGTCCTGCACTGACTTTTTCGATGAAGCCTCAATGGACAAACTATCATCTGGCCACTGACTAGCAAATTTTGCACGCCAGAAGCTAGCCCAACTAGCGAACATGTGAAGCCTGAAAAACCCTCTTAAAAACATGAAGCTTGCTGAGGTGTCTTAATACTGTTCTAGAGAACACTCATCTACCCTGTATCCTTGTCAATTGTACTGTCAAGCACAAGCGCTTTCTGAATCTGGACTGTTCAGGACATGCAAACTGCTCAATAACATGCAATGCTTACAATAATAAGTAATACCACAAATAGAAACGTGGAGCTACATTTGTACAATACTATTCATTTAGATTCTTGTGACACCAGGTTATTTATCTTGGGGGAGCTTTGCTACAATAAAACCCCTTAATTACACTATTCAAATACATCCTAACTTATAATTTGTCACTGATAAATAAGATCTTTTTGATGAGAAAGATAGATGGGTGTTGTATTTTCCCCCCTGACATGCACTTACTGACTGTGAACCCAAGTGTAACCTGGCGATTGAAAGAAACAGATAAGTCATGGGGCTCTATGGGCGAATAATGAAGAGAAAAACAAAATATTCTCTATTTCTGTACTACTTTCTGCGACGTGGTGTATGTGTGAAACCCACTAGCAGGTTCAACTATACCTAAAGCAGTACTTTAAAGATGGAGCGGTACTGTCATTTGCTTTTTCTCCAGTCTACCCAACCCATTGATTAACCAAGCTAAACATTGAAAGTTCACTAATATAGCAATATCTTCCAATAAAGAGTAATGTTAGTCACTCTGACAACAGGAAAAACACCCTTGTCTCAATCCACTCCTCTGAGGATTTCAACCATACACTCCTACAACGTAACTGACACCACCAAACTGTAAAAAGCAAAGGCGGCCTATTCAGAAACTTTTTTTTGTAGTACATGAAGCAGAACTACAGTTGTACTGATTTACGGGCAGAGATTTCTGCCTCCACCTCGCCACTCTTTTCCGTGCTGAGATCTCTGCACATGTAAGTACAGGTTTTTGTAGTAATTGGCTTAGGGACCAGAGGAGTGACTGGAAAACAAACTGAGTACTTACTACAAAATAGGATGGATGTATGGATGGGTAAGGAGGTGTTGAGGGAGGTACATGATAATAGAAACACACACAAAAAAAGAACAAGAGCTTTGCTATTTACAAACTATACTTCTAAAGTGACTACTTACCAAAAGACCATAAAATAGTAGTAAACACACCAAAGCTCAGCATTAGAGAAGGTATAACACTAGATACTTATGCACATTGTCATAGAAAAAAATCTAGACAGACTTAAAATAACACCCCATGGAAAATAATGTGAAATTAATTGTTAAATAAGTTTCTTATTACATTTAAATTAAAAAAATAGTTAAATAGAAATGCAATATACCTCTTTATCGCTAAAAACAAATATACAGAGTGTTAAACAGTTACATTACACTCAAACGTAATTATTTTATTTTTCATAATTTTCATAATTTTAAAAGTAATTAACTTATTTAAAAATAAGTTTAACTTGTAATAAACATGAACATCTTTTTTAACTGAGTAAAACAAAAATGTATTTAACCATACTGAATATTAAATATTACAAACCTAGTAAGGATGGGATGTTTAAACGTTTTAAAAAAATAATCTTGAACTTGATAAGTTTATGTGCTATTTTAATTTATTGATTAGTTCTCAGTTAACAATAGTTAATCAAATGTAAATTACATTTTTAATTTCCATTAAGATATTTGTAACATCAGTAGTGAAGATCTCCGCCTGTGAGTGAAAAGTTACTAACAGTAACGTTACACTTGTATGTTCAGCCTTGAATGGCTCCACCTCCTGGTTTTAGGGAGTGAAGATTTGTTAGTCTACACTTAGGTGTAAATATACACTGGGAGATGGTGAATAGATAAAAAGTATAAATTAAACCTAGGTGCAAGAGCAAATTTACACATGAGTTTCTATACAAGTCTAAACTTAATTTAGTGAACAGAGGGCAAACTGTACAGTAATCACTGATATAAATGTGCAGGTGCTCACTATCTCAGAGCACTTGTTTGCTGCTAAGAAATGCTACCCATTTAAAGCATGATGGCCATGCAAGCTGAATTTTTGCACAAGCCTGGGCTGGATTCTATACACACACTGCACTGGCAACTACTTATTTGTATATTGGTGACTGGGTTATTTTACGCCACAGTTTTTAAAGTTGCAATCATACATAGTTGAGGACTACATATGATTGCTTTTCATTAGAAACATAAGAGCATACACTGATATTTTGTCCTATTATGTGTTCTACCACTTCCCCTGTAAACCTAATATGCTCAGTAGAATATTTTCTTTCACAGTCCTCAATTCGCTTCATGTTAAATAAATATGCCTTAAATCATCCACTTCTGATCTTAGTGAGACGTAGGGTAGTAGGCTATAACTCTGCTATATGGCAGTTGACACCTGCAAGATCTGCATGACAGAACATTGCTTTGATGCATAAGGAATAAGCTCACTGTGAGATTCGTGAAGTTTATGGACAGAGTGGCCGCAAGAACTGTGTAATTGGTGAACTACAGGATTTACTCAGGTTCAGTACATCTATGACTTGGCCCACCACACTTCTGACACTTGCACTTTCGGCTATCGTGGTGACTTTTTCCGGTCTAAATTTAAAGATTTGATAAATGCTTTTGGTCTTATATGAGTATCTTTCTCATGTGATATTTGGAAAAACTGGTTTTATAAAAACTTGAATGGTTTTAATTAACTGTCAAATAAAGGTATTTATTATGTATTTAATCATGAGGAATAAGAGGGCAAACAGTTTAGAGAATCCCACCTATATGTGTGCTGTCTCTTTTTGCACCCACACATATCACACAACATCCAGATATTCAGCAAAGAACACGTTAATCTAAAATAGCTCACCTCTGTTGGCTTTGTTTTATGTTTACACCTCAAAAAAACAAAAATGTATTTTGAATTCTGGCCCACTCAGTCCATTGGTCAAACTTTGTATATAATCTTTATAACAAAAATACAAATCCCATAAACATCCAGAAATTGATTAGATGCGGCAACGAGGAAACTACTAATAACTGCACCACATCAGCATGGATATACATGCCAAACTGTGAAAGGACTAGCTTCTTGGCCGACCAGTCCGCCGTATCCCTGGTAGCTCAAGCGATGCCTTTGTTGTTCTAGTGGTCAGGGCATTGATTCTTCATCGGATCAAGCTTGCCACCTCGAACAGAATGTTTCGTTTTTATTTTGTGTAATGGCTGCTTGTTTTATAATCCACACGTCACCAGTCATGAAAGTCCATAAATATTCTTGCAATAGTCTTCGTGCTGACCAGTCAGTGGCTTGGGAACATCACAGTGCTCGTCTTTTTTAAAGATCCACGTCTAAAAAGATCATCAGTGGCCGTATTGAACTCGGTGCATTAAATTATACCAAGTTCGCATTTTGAACCATTTTTGTACAAAATTTGCGTCAAGGATAGTTTGCTGATGCAACTTTGTGGAGCAGGTTTTGAGCACTGAAAGCGTTAAAACGTGACTCTGTTGCCAAAGTATGGCTGGGTATTGTGTAATGTATTCCGGTATTCATTTCAATATTTGTATGCCGAACTGTGACTGCTATTTCAAATAGAACCCGGAAAAACTATTAAGTTCTACACAGTTCCGCTCAGCATGTAACTAAGAGGCACAACCAGGGGCACCAAGACTGAGCACATCTTTTGGTCATAATCCACGCCCTGTGACCATTGCCCAGTGGACATGTTCCATTCTATCATCAGTTACCAAGTAGACAAATGATTATTCGCTCTGGCCAAAAGAAATAATGCAGACCGAACTACTCTTCAATATCACCTATGAACGAACACCTGTTTCATCCCTATGGCAAGGAGGGCGGTGGGAGGGATCCACGTCCCCGCATACCCTCATCACAAAGAACTACTCAGTAATGAAATGAAATGCATGAATAAAACTGAACAGTTCGTAACTGCACAAAACTGCCCTCCATTCCATCACTTTAACTTGTCTGTGCCGCTCCAGAAAGCTATCAACCATATGCCAATCAGTCCTGCACTGCCCCAAGATGGACTGTTCAGCACAAACTCTTATTCTATGCACCACCTGAACGGGAAGACAGGCACCTCTAGTGGTAGGGCAAGATGCCACAGGCATCCACTGTGACTAACAGATACTGAGGGAAGGTACACAACTGCAGAACCTTCTTTGTGCCCAAAGAGCAGTGGAAATGGGCACATGCTGTGGCTGTACACACTAGAACAGGAAAACTGTACAGAGCTTGACCAAGGGACCTATTCACTTGCCACTGTTTTGTGGACACTGAGACAGAGAAACTGGGCATAAAAGCTGGCCAACGACATATCAAAGTGGCACCTGTGAAGTGCGTGAGGTGTGTGAACTTAAAAGGTTCACATCTGGAAATAGTGGCCGGTGTGCAGGGCACACCTGTGGGATGTGCCCAAGATGCACTGCAATCAGGTGCATGAGAATAGCTGTAGACCAGGTCAATAAGGTCCCGGATCAGAAACACTGAGCAAGCCACTAGCAAACAGCAAGGGCAAAAGTGGGCAATCCTGATGGGTGCTACGTCCAACCACAAAGGGTCCAGATACCGCTCACTCGAAGCTGGTCTGAGCAGTAGGGGAGGTTTAGAGGAGGCTAATAAGCTTAGTAACAAGGGGGGCAAGGTGGAAACTCTACAAAACTATAAAAAGGTAATCTCAGTTGAGGGAATAAAAGGCCTTACGATATCCAACACTAACGCTGCTTTCCTGGGCCAGAGTGTCTGTCCTGCCTCCATAACATGAAACAACTGGCGGACACAAAGGGAGGTACTCCTTCCCGGAATAAACCCATGGCAACACGGATTGGGCCCTTCGAGCCAGGAGTAAGCTCAAGATCTTATAGTATACGTTCAGGATGGTGATAGGGTGATAGGACAGGGTCCTCCACCTCTTGTCTTTCCACATCAGTGTACACATGCTCAGCCTCCTCCAGCTCTTGGAGAATCAATGGGGGGGACACTGACCACTGCCTGTATACTCTTGTCACACAACATAACCTAACAACCAGGGTAAGTGAGCCCAGCTTATTAGAACCAAAGAAAGGCGGTGCAGAAACCAAGGCTGATCAGTATTAGGTGCATAAATACACCCCAGTAGGACATAACTCCTGTTCAGCCTCACCTTCTGGAGTGCATATCTGCCCTCCGAGTCATCCTCCCAGTGTAGCACCTCCAGCAGGACCCCCGCCTGACCCAAATCAGGGCCCCCCATATATATATGTATATATATATATATGAACTCAGTGACAAAGACATGTCCCCTCCATCGTTTATGCAGTTTAAGCCCCTCCACCTTAGTGATGTGAAACTCCTGTAGCATGGCTATGTGAATACCCTTCCTCTTAAGAAATGCATGTATGCAGTAGCATTTGGCTGATGTATTTATACCCGGGATAGTGCAATAGAGGAATGTATATTTCTGAGGTATCATGGTGGCCCCTGTAGACCCAATCCCCACACTTCCCACTGGGAGACAAGAATAGCATGAGGGCATTTGAACAGCAAAGGGTGACAGAACCCACCCCCCCAAGAAACATTGGGAGGTGGATACCCCTAGTGGTACAGACCATCCACATGTGTGAACCAAACAAAAAATCAAGAACACAGAGCAAGAATACAGGGGGCTGCAAGGCAACAGCCTGCCACCAAAACAAGCACAGAATTCCATCCTAAAAGAGAGGCAGGTCCAGGTGGGACAGCCCAGGGCCTCGTCGGAAGAGAGTCCCAAGAGGAATAAAGCAGGTCACTAGTGGAGAGGGCCTGACCTAGCGGGAACAGATGGCTAGACCCAGCAATGCACAGAAGGAGCAGGTAAGGAGCATCCAGAGCTAGGAGAGAGAGGAGGGGGGGAGAACACACAAGCAATGTTCTTCCATTTCAGAGGATGTCATCAGCTGACTGAGGTGTCACTCTGGGAACAGCTGGGAACATCTTAGGGCAAGAAGTATCTTTAGTACAGACAACACAATTAAACATGAGAAAATTTATGTTAGAAAGATCCCAGCAAAAATGATAACCTTAGTGGGTTTTTAAAACAGGCAGTTGAAAGACCTTTTTAAAAAGACTCAGGGCCATATTTATACTTTTTGACGCAAAACTACGCTAACGCAGTTTTGCGCCAAAAAAATTAGCGCCGGCTAACGCCATTCTGAAGCGCCATGCGGGCGCCGTATTTATTGAATGGCGTTAGCCGGCGTTAGCCGACCGGCGCTGCCAGGTGTGCGTGAAAAAAAACGACGTACACCAGGCAGCGCCGGCGTAGGGAAAAATGGCGTTTGGGCATCCCAAAATGGGGCAAGTCAGGCTGAGGCAAAAAAATCGTCTTAACCCGATTTGCGCCATTTTTTTTGGGCGCCCAGACGCCATTAACATGACTCCTGTCTTAGCAAAGACAGGAGTCATGCCCCCTTGCCCAATGGCCATGCCCAGGGGACTTATGTCCCCTGGGCATGGTCATTGGGCATAGTGGCATGTAGGGGGGCACAAATCAGGCCCCCCTATGCCACAAAAAAAATTAAAACAAATACTTACCACAACTTACCTTTTCTTCCCTGGGATGGGTCCCTCCATCCTTGGGTGTCCTCCTGGGGTGGGCAAGGGTGGCAGGGGGTGTCCCTGGGGGCAGGGGAGGGCACCTCTGGGCTCATTCTGAGCCCACAGGTCCCTTAACGCCTGCCCTGACACAGGCGTTAAAAAGAGGCGCAAATGCAGGGTTTTTTACCCCGCCCACTCCCGGGCGTGATTTTTTCCGGGAGTATAAATACCACGCACATGCCTGGGAGTCATTTTTTAAGACGGGAACGCATACCTTGCATCTCATTAACGCAAGGAAGGTGTTCACGCCAAAAAATGACGCTAACTCCATGAACTTTGGCGCTAGACGCATCTAACGCCAAAGTATAAATATGGAGTTAGTTTTGCGTCGAATTTGCGTCGAAAAAAACGACGCAAATTCGGCGCAAACGGAGTATAAATATGCCCCTCAATGAATTACCTATTAAAGAGATAAAAAGAGATTAAATTGTGCTGTTTAGATTCATTACCACACTTAACATACAATCAACTACAATGGTAAAAATGCTGGGTAAACACCAGAAAATTCTGAAAACATATTATGTAACATGCAGTAACATCCGTCCCACCCCTCAAACTAAAGAAAAGCAACTCATTGAGGGACATTTTGTATCAAGTTACATGGACAAGTAAACTACACAATCATGACTGTCACACCAAAGCTTTTTCAAGGGGGGTGGTTTGGCCGGGCAGCATGGCAGCTGGCTGAATTATGAGATCTGGGCCCCGGCTGCCTTGTCATCCTGAATTGGAGCCACAAAGGAAGCCTGGACCTCTCTTTACTAGCACTGTGAGCTCCCAAGAGGTGGGGGTGATGATTGACTGGGGGGCCCAGTTCCTGGCCAGCCCCCATTGTTGTGTTCTGTTGCACTCCCTCAGAGGTCTTGGAGGGATCACTCAGTGCACTCTGGCTGCGGGTCTCACGCCAACACAGCACTTCACTGATGGACCCACTGGAGGTAGGCGGCATAGTAAGGATGGGCCCCAGGGTCTTGTTTGGCCGCACAAGCTGTGAGCCCTTTCACCCCCCTCAACCCTGGGTTGACATTGTGCCCCCTCTGACCCTTGGAGGGAGTGGTCGGCATGCAGAGGCTGCAGGCCTCACACAGACACAGGCTTTTACCAGCAGGATCCTTGGGATAGTCAGATGCCCACCAGAAATCAGCAAAGGTGGGGGGGTCCTGTGCCTCACTGCCCCCCCTGTATTGAGCTCACCTCTGTGTCTGGGCTGCATCACTCAAGGGTGATCTGGACCCCAGAGGGCTATCACTGCACTTGGAGGGGGATACATGAGCCCTTGAACCGGCCCTCCTGATTTGCCAGGGTCTGCGATGTTGGGTAGGCTGCTAAAGACTGATTGGGAGAACCCCACATCCTTACAACTTTGTAGTTGCACATGTGGACTCTTGTGACATAGTGTGGCTGTGGTCTTCTTCTCCTGTGGCTTGGCCCCTTGCCCCCCCGCCTGGAAAGTTCTTCAGGGACTCCCTCCTCCTGCATTCCTATTGTGTACTGGGGCTGCATGTGCTGCCCTGCCCTTCTTGGAGGGACATGTTGGCGGGGTAAGCGGGCCCCTGAGTCTTAGGACCTTTACAGACTTTCCTAGGCTTAGGGGTCTGGTTTGTTACTTAGGGGGCCTTGGCACTGCTGTCATGGGGTGCACAAAACCAGCAAAACTGCTGTCCTCTGTTTCAATCCTGGCCAGGTCACCCAGCAGTGATTGGGTCATGCTGGCGATCCCCAAGGCCCAGATAAGCTTGATGCGATCTTAGCAGCCATTGACACCTCACGTCGCAACTTGGAGGTGAAAGTGGATGCTGTAGCCAATGATGTCATCCTTCTCTGGTAGGACCACTGGAAACTGACCGAGCGCATCACCCTTACTAAGCACTCATTGGCAGACTTTCAGCCCCTGACATTGGATATCCAGAAGCGATTGTGGGACCTCACAGAGCAGATACAGGCCCTTCGAGACACAGGTGGAGGACACATATGTTTGAGCATGATGTAGCAATGTCCATCTTATTGGCCTTCCTGAGGGCAGTGAGGGCCCAAACATTGTGGCCTATCCGGAAGACTGGTTTTAGGAGCTGATTCTCTCATATGAGCTTACTCTGTTCTTTTCTATTGAGAGAGCCCATTGGTTCCCGGCCCATCGGCCCCGCCATGGGCCTACCTGAAACCCATTTTTGTCAAGATGCTACAATTTAATGACAGAGATTCTGTTCTTCAGGTGGCCCATCAGTCTGCTCCCCTCCTGCAGGACAACCACATACCATGCTTTTCTCTGACTTTGCCTTCATGGTGCAGCATCAGCAGGCCTCCTTTTTAGAGATTAACCGCAAGCTTTTAGTACCTGGGCCATAAGTGCGCATTGCTGTTCCCCTCCTGGGTTAAAGTGCTCCATGATGGAAAGTCCTATTTCTTTTAGAAACCTTCAGAAGTGTAGGACTGGATCGAGTCTTTCTCACCTGACTTGTTGATGTTGACTGGGACATGGCTGTCCAGCCTGGCAATGTCCTTTCTGGCACAGGCACATGATGGCCACCTCTCAGCCTTGGAGGCTTTGGCAGCATTCCATGATCCTTCAGTGAATCGCTCAGCCGCCTCATCTTATCTTTTGGATACAGATGGGTTTGCAGTTCCTTCTATCTCCAGTGAAGACACCCTGCCGAGAGTGACACCTCAGTCAGCTGATGACATCCTCTGAAATACCCTGCAGTTTAATTTACTTCGTTGGCTGTCCTGGGGATGACACAGACTGCTTCTGGCTGTCATTTTGCAATGTGGTGAAGTCACCCCTCGGAGGTGGGGGCCGTGAAGCCTCAGAGTGCACTGGGCTGAGGTGGAGGCCCCCTGCTGCAACGGACGACGGCCCAGGGGTCAGATCACTGGACAGAGAGCAATGACAGCTACTGGCGAACCTGCCACGAGGGATGAAGCTGCTGAGAAGGGCACGCGGATGCGCAGAGCAGGTGTCGACATGGCCGGGTGCTGCTGGTGAGCCCTGGGCACATTATGGAATCGCCACGCTGTTGCCTGAGCGCGGAGAGGTGACACCAGACAATACAACGCAACACCTGAATGCCCTACAGAGCGGGAACCATTAATAGACCCTACGTGAGTTGGAATCCCCCTTGGCCCTTGCTAAACACGTGCTGCAGAATTTCCTACAGCAGAGGATATGCAGAACCTGGGACACTAAGCACTGGGGGATGCTCTAGCTGTTTACTTTTTGGGGGTATTGCACCCATTGTCGTCCAGGCACTTAACCGGCCCTGTGGTTACTGAACCCCTATCAGAGTCGATCACTGCAGTGGGCAGACATAGAGTACTTGGGGATTCTCATTGTCTCCCAGGCGACTCCACGCTGTGAGTCCTGGGTCACCAGCATACTGGGGGGCTGATGCCTGTGCCACAACACCAGGGGTCCCCGTCGCGATCGTCAGTTGCCATGGGAGGTGTGGAGTGCCCCAGCGCACTAGAGGAAAAATTGGATGCCGTGCTACTGGCTGTTGACAACACGCAGACCTCCTTAGAGTCCAAAATAGACACGGTTTCTTCAGATCTGAGCCTTCTTCATGCAGACCACAGGAAGCTGGCGGACAGGGTAACATTGGTGGAACAAGATACTCAGGCATTCCCACTCAGAGTAGAGAGCCTGGAAACTTCCCTGAAGGAATTAGCAGGCCGAGTACGAATGCTGGAGCAGCGGGCTGAAGATGCGGAAGGCAGATCACGCAGAAATAATATATGACTGGTCGGCCTGCCGGCGGGAGCTGAGGAACACGATCATGTGCAGTATATCGAGGTCTGGCTGCGGGCTGCGCCCCCTTCAGGTGCACTTTCCTGCTTTTTCTCCATTGAACGGCACACAGAGTGCTGGCCAGGCATCCTCCAGTGGGTGTTAACCCGCGACTGATGGTGGTGCGGTTTCTTCAATACCGTGACAGAGGCACAGTACTAAAGGAGACACGCTCGATGACAGAGGTGCGATTGGACAACGCCAAATTGATGTTCTTTCCTGACTACACGATTGCTGTACAGATGCAATGCAATAGTTTCCTGGCAGAAAAGTGGTGCCTTAGTGAAATGGGATTCACTTACTCTCTCCTTTTCCCGGCTAAACTTCGTGTGGTAGCTACTGGCAACACACACTTTTTTCCTACCCCTGAAGAGGCATGGTGCTGGATTGAGAGCCCCGAAAATTGTGCCACTCACTTGCCACGACCAAAATTATCGGAAGGCTGTAACGCACGAGGATGATGCAGGGGGCAACGCGGGAAAAGGGCACAAGCGGAGGGGAGCCTTCCCGTCGTCCCTGACTTAGAACAGAGAATACAGGAACAGCGCGGCGCATTGCAGTGGGCGGCTGCCCTTTCGAACTCGAGTTGTTGCTCTAGCCCGGATGGCCCGGGCTCCCACTCCCCAGATGAAGAAAGTTCTGCTGTAACCTGGCCATCTATGCGGAGCTCGCATGACCCACCGGACATAACCCTGCAGACGTCAGACACTATTATTTGAGCTCAACTGTTACACTCTTTGGGACCTCTCTCCCAGTGCAATTACACCTGTTGTTAATGTATATTTCTCCCACTGTGGTCGTGCATGCTGGACTACCTGCAAGGTGGCATGTATGAGATCCCCCCATATTACTGTATTTAGTAGGCCCTCAACTGGTTGTCCCTACTGCAAGGACACCTTTTCTCTTGATTTAGTTGACACCACCTTGTTTGGGTGGCCATGGGTTCTAGTGTGATGCCCTTTTGGTATTCACTATGTTATTGTTACAATATTTGCTGTTACCTGCCCATTTCACTATTCAGCGCTAGGCAATTCATGAAGTTACTTACCATACGTCGCTCAGCTCCCTCACACACACCATTGTCACTATCATCTGGGTGGTGCACATGCGCAGTATCTCTGTCTGTTAGTCCTATGCAAGATGGAGCACATTAATGTAATGACATGGAATATACGTGGTATGCACACTCCTTCACGCAGATACGCCATATACTCCTACTTGAAGTGTCACAATGCTCATATATCCATGTTACAAGAGTCTCATCTAATGAGTTCAGAGGTAGACACGCTGAGAAGAAAATGGCGCGGCCAGGTGTACTCCACAAATTATTCGTCCTATGCATGGGGAGTGCTGATATGGGTCCGGTCGGGGGTCCCATTCCAACAGTTGGAACAGGTTACAGATACTGATGGTCGATACGTATTTATCTGAGGTCGGCTGAGCGGTCGACAAGTCCTCCTTGGTAACACATATGCTCCCAACGTAGATCAGACTCTCTTCTTCAACACACTCAGTCGATTACTGGCTCGCTGGAGTGATATCCCCTGGCTGACTGGGGGGATTTTAACTGTGTGTTGGATAAATATCTAGATAGGTCCTTCCCACCCTTAACACGCACCACTGCTATATCCAATGCCCACTCTCTTGTAACCTGGTTGCATCACTGGCAGCTGACGGACATTTGGTGTCATCATAATGCGATGCCAGAGTATACTCCTACTACTCAGACCCACATGGTTTACATGTTCGACTTGACATGTTGCTCTGCACAGCCACCTTGATTCCAATGGTCGTAAGGACCGATTACTTGGGCCGTACACATTCTGATCACAACCCCCAATACCTTCAACTAGACTTGGGTGGAACTGCTCAGCCCTCTGTCCCTACATGGAGGATGCAGCCTGCCACGTTAGAAGATTCAGGCCCTCATTATAACCCTGGCAGTCGGTGACCGCCAGGGCTATAGTGGCACTAGTATCGCCAACAGGCTGGCGGTACTAGTCACCATATTATGACCGCAGCGGTTTCCCTGCGGTAACACCGCCGGGATCGGCGGTATACCGCCATTGCATTCCCGGCAGTCATAATCAGCCAGGGCAGCGCTGCCCTGGGGATTTCCACTCCCCTTACCGCCAGCCTGTCCATGGCGGTAAACACCGCCATGGATAGGCTGGCGGTAAGGGGAATCGGGGTGCCCCTTTGCGCCCCTGCACTGCCCATGCAGTTTGCATGGGCAGTGCAGGGGCCCCCAGTGTAGGAAAGTACCATATTGCCTGGCATGTTACCCCCATTTTTACTTGTGTGTCAGTTTGTTTTTGTCTGTCTCACTGGGATCCTGCTAGCCAGGACCCCAGTGCTCATAGTTTGTGGCCTGAATGGGTTCCCTGTGTGGTGCCTAGCTGTGTCACTGAGGCTCTGCTAACCAGAACCTTAGTGCTTATGCTCTCTCTTTTTTTAAAATTGTCAATGCAGGCTAGTGACCATTTTTACCAATTCTGATTGGCACACTGGAACACCCTTATAATTCCCTAGTATATGGTATCTAGGTACCCAGGGTACTGGGGTTCCAGGAGATCCCTATGGGCTGCAGCATTTCTTTTGCCACCCAGAGGGAGCTCAGACAATTCTTACACAGGACTGCCACTGCAGCCTGAGTGAAATAACGTCCCGTTATTTCACAGCCATTTTACACTGCACTTAAGTGACTTATAAGTCACCTATATGTCTAACCCTCACCTAGTGAAGGTTAGGTGCAAAGTTACTAGGTGTGAGGGCACCCTGGCACTAGCCAAGGTGCCCCCACATTGTTCAGGGCAATTTCCCCGGACTTTGTGAGTGCGGGGAAACCATTACACGTGTGCACTACATATAGGTTAATACCTATGTATAGCTTCACAGTGGTAAGTCCGAATGTAGCCATGTAACATGTCTAAAATCATGGAATTGTCCCCCCATGCCAAATCTGGTATTGGGGTGCCAATCCCATGCATCCCCGGGCTACCAGCATGGACCCCGGGTACTGCCAAACTAGCTCTCTGGGGATTTCACTGCAGCTACCGCTGCTGCCAACCCACAGACAGGTTTCTGCCCTCCTGGGGTCTGGGCAGCCCCGCCCGAGGAAGGCAGAACAAAGGATTTCCTCTGAGAGAGGGTGTTACGTCCTCTCCCTTTGGAAATAGGTGTTAAGGGCTGGGGAGGAGTACCCTCCCCCAGCCTCTGGAAATGCTTTGAAGGGCACAGATGGTGCCCTCCTTGCATAAGCCAGTCTACACTGGTTCAGGGATCCCCCAGCCCCTGCTCTGGTGCGAAACTGGACAAAGGAAAGGGGAATGACCACTCCCCTGTCCATCACCACCCCAGGGGTGATGCCCAGAGCTCCTCCAGTGTGTCCCAGACCTCTGCCATCTTGAATGCAGAGGTGTGAGGGCACAATGGAGGCCTCTGAGTGGCCAGTGCCAGCAGGTGACATCAGAGACCCCTCCTGATAGGTGCTTACCTGGTTAAGTGGCCAATCCTCCCCTGAGGGCTATTTAGGGTCTCTCCTGTGAGTTTCTCATCAGATAACGAATGCAAGAGCTCACCCGAGTTCCTCTGCATCTCCCTCTTCGACTTCTGCCAAGGATCAACTGCTGACTGCTCCAGGACACCTGCAAAACCGCATCAAAGTAGCCAGACGACTACCAGCAACATTGTAGTGCCTAATCCTGCCGGTTTTCGCGACTGATTCCTGGTGGTGAATGCTCTGAGGGCTGTCTGCCTTCACCCTGCACTGGAAGCCAAGAAGAAATCTCCTGTGGGTCGACAGAATCTTCCCCCTGCTAATGCAGGCACCAAACTCTGCTTCACCGGTCTTCTGGGTCCCCTCTCATCTCGATGAGCATGGTCCTTGGAACACAAGAGCTGGATCCAAGTGACCCCGACAGTCCAGTGGTCCTTCTGTCCAAATTTGGTGGAGGTAAGTCCTTGCCTCCCCACCCCAGACAGTAATCGTGTGTACTGCATGAACTGCAGCTGCTAGGGCTTCTGTGCACTTTTGCAAGAAATCCTTAATGCACAGCATATCCCAGGTCCCCAGCACTCTGTCCTGCATTGCTCAACTCGCTGAGTTGAACACCGGCTTCGTGGGACCCTCCTTTGTAGTGTTGAGATGACTGCCATGCTCAGATTTCTTGAACGCCTGTTCAAGTGCTTCTGCGGGTGCTGCTTGCTTCTGCATGGGCTCTCTGTACTGCTGAGCACCCCCTCTTTCTCCTCCTCCAAGGGGCGACCTCCTGGTCCATCCTGGGCCCAGGCAGCACCCCTTTTCTTCAACTGCAACCTTTGCAGCTAGCAAAGCTTGTTTGCGGTCTTTCTGCATGGAAACAAGTCTGCATCTTCCAGCATGCCGTGGGACATCTTCTGTGCAAAGGAGAAGTTCCTAGCATCTTCTGTTGTTGCAGAATCTTCAGCTTCTCCCACCCGGAGGTTTAGTGGGCTCCTGCCCCCCCTGGACACTTTTGTGACTCTTGTACTTCCCCTTCCTTTGCAGGTCCTCAGGTCCAGGAATCCATCTTCAGTGCTTTGCAGTCAGTTGTTGTCTTTGCAGAATCTCCTATCACAACTTTAGTGTGTTTCTGGGGAAGTAGGGTAACTTTACTCCTATTTTGCAGGGTCTTGGGCTGGGGTATCCCGCCATGCGGTTACCGCCGAATGACCGCCCTGCGGTCAGAAGACCGCGGCGGCCATTCCAACTTTCCCGCTGGGCCGGCGGGCGACCGCCAAAAGGCCGCCGGCCGGCCCAGCGGGAAAGCCCCTGCAACGAGGAAACCGACTCCGAATGGAGCCTGCGGAGTGGCAGGGGTGCGACGGGTGCAGTGACACCCGTCGCGATTTTCACTGTCTGCAAAGCAGACAGTGAAAATCTGTATGGGGCCCTGTTAGGGGGCCCCTGCACTGCCCATGCCAGTGGCTTTACCACTTTGTCATTGGTACTTTTCGTAAGAAAAACGTATACCAAATACTTACAAATATGCACAGTTAACCTAAACAGTTTATCTTTCTTTTTACAAACTTTCTAAAAAGTTTCAAAAACGTTTTCAAAAGTTTTGAAAAGTTTTGAAAAGTTTGAAAAAGTTTTTCTCTTTTCTCTAAAAGTTCCTAAACGTTTTTCTCTCTGTCCTTAACCCTGTCTAACAATCTTGTCTGCAGTAGAACTTACTCCCACAGTTGTCCAGGCAACCTATGGTAGTTTACACTTTAAAAGTTTGAGGGGTCTCTGCATAGAAAGAGGTTTAAGCATTGGTAAGAACCCTACCAAAGATCTTCTCCTTCGCCTTCTCCTAGAAAGTGACCAGAACCAGTCTGGCCCATCCCATGATCAGGGGGTAGAGGTACCCAGCAAGACTCCGAGGAGTCCCATGAGGATGCTGGGGAGGGTTCATCCAAAGACCTGCCAGCTAACAGGCCATCTAGTGACACTGGTAGTGGGAGTGCGTCACACACTAGTAGGGCACCTTTCACTCCAAAAGGCCAGGTTACTAGAGTCCATCCAGTTAGAGACAGTTCACACTCTGCCAATTCCCACATTTCTTCTGTGTCTCAGAATTCCCAAGCCTCCCACCCTGAGGATACAACTATGGAAAGGGAAGTCAGAAAGCTGAGGTTGGAAGAGGCCAGGCTGAAGCTAAGACAGCAACAGCTGGCCTTAGACAAGGAATATCTAGATGTACAGAGGGAAAGGCAGAGGTTGGGGTTAGATCCCCATGGTGGCAGCAGCAGTGTTTTTGATAGCAATCCTGTAAGAGAACAAGATTCCAGAAACCTGCATAAGATAGTCCCCCCTTACAAGGAGGGGGATGACATTAACAAGTGGTTTGCTGCACTTGAGAGGGCTTGTATGGTACAGTTGGTCCGTCCAAGGCAGTGGGCTGCTATCTTGTGGCTATCTTTCACTGGTAAGGGTAGGGATAGGCTCCTTACAGTCAGAGAAAGTGATGCTAATAATTACAAAGTTTTGAAGGATGCACTCTTGGATGGATTTGGCTTAACCACTGAACAATACAGGATAACGTTGTTCAGAGATACCAGAAAAGAGTCCTCTCAAGACTTGACAGACTTTGTAGACTATTCAGTGAAGGCCTTGGAGGGTTGGTTACATGGCAGTAAGCTGACTGACTATGAAAGCCTGTATAATCTAATCCTGAGAGAGCATATTTTGAACAATTGTGTGTCTGATTTGTTGCACCAGTACTTGGTAGACTCAGATCTGACCTCTCCCCAAGAATTGGGAAAGAAGGCAGACAAATGGGTCAGAACAAGAGTGAACAGAAAAGTTAATACAGGGGGTGACAAGGATGGCAAGAAGAAGGATGGTAAGTCTTCTGACAAGGGTGGGGACAAAGATAAAAAAGCATTCTCAGTCTTCATCAGGCCCACAAAAATCCTCTGGGGGTGGTGGGTCCAAATCCTCTCCCCACAACCAAAAGAAGCCATGGTGTTATTTATGTAAGAGTAAAGGCCATTGGGCAAATGATTCCACTTGTATGTATGTATGTATGTATGTCGTATTTGTAAAGCGCATTCCGACTCACGAAGAGCATCGAAGCGCTAATGTAGAAGGAGAGGAGCAGAGGGAAGTGGCAGAAATCCACAGAACTCATCCCAAAGAACAACTAATGGTGAAAATAAGAAAAAAGGAAATTACTTGAAGATACAAACCGGGGTACTAAGTGGATACTATCGAGGGAAGAGCCATGTTTTAACCAGTTTCCTGAACCTTAGATAACAAGGTTCTTGCCGGATATTCAGGGGGAGCGAGTTCCAACCTTTGGCAGCAGCCACAGTGAAAGCTTTATCCCCCCATTTGACTTTATGAGTGCGGGGGACCTGAATTCGATAGGCATTAGAGGACCTCTGGTTTCTCTTGGGAGCATGCCAACAGAGCTTGGTGGTAAGGTAGCGAGGACCAATCCCGTGAGTAGCCTTATACGTCAGACAGAGTGGTTTAAAAATAATACGCTGAGCCACCGGAAGCCAGTGTAATTGTTTAAGACTCTCTCTGACAGATATCCGCCGTGAGAAGTTAAGAACCGCTCTAGCGGCTGCATTCTGGACCAATTGCAATTTATTGATCAAGGCCTTATCCAGATCCAGGAATAAGGCATTGCAATAATCTACCTTAGACATCACCAATGCTAAAATGGCAGAGACTCTTCATTCATGCTGAAGATATGGAAAAAGTTTCCTGAGCATTTTAATGAACCAAAGGCATGTCTTTAAGGTATGATTTACCTGATTTTTAAAAGATAAGCAATCATCAAATAGAATGCCCAAATTCCTACTGACAGTTGAAGGGACAGGAAGCGTGCCACATTCTGAAGGCCACCAACGTGAGCTCCATAACTCTTTTCCTGATCCGAAACAGAGAATTTCGGTTTTGGTGGCATTCATTTTCAGCCAGTTGGTCTTCATCCAATTGCTAACCGCTTGCATGCAGTTATTGAACTTGTCCGCAACCTCCTCCCAAGGTTTTTTAATTGGGATGATAAGCTGAGTATCATCTGCATAAGAAGACGGGATGAAGCCAAAGGAGCGGATCAGACTGGCCAGCGGGGCAACATACACATTAAACAGAATAGGACTCAGAGAAGATCCCTGTGGAATCCCGCATGGTAATAAATAAGGTGTGGTTCTGAAATCACCACAACTTACAGTGGTCCATCTGTTAGTAAGAAAAGATTCCATAAGCTTAAGGGCTCTCTCTCTTACTCCTACTTGGCCAAGGCAGACATCAGAAGGTGAGGGGAGATGGTGTTAAACACCGCCGATAAGTCTCATAGTACTAGGATGACCCCTTGACCCTCATCCACCAATTTCCGAATAACATCGGAGGATGAAATCAAGGCCGTCTCCGTACTATGCGCCTTTCTGAAACCATGTTGAGAGGTGTCAAGGGCTCCCACTTCCACTAAGAATTCGGCTAGTTCCAGATTCAGAATTTTCCCTAAAATCTTTGCCAAATAGGGGAGAAGTGCAATTGGCCGTAAATTGTTAAGATCCTGGCTATCGCCATCAGGCTTCTTCTTATGGGGAACCACTATAGTTTCTTTCCATGAGGGGGGATACACCCCAGATCTCAAAACCTCCTGAAAAATAGGCGCTAACGCCCGTGTCATCAGGTCAGGGGCTAATTGAAAAATAGAAGAGGGGCATGGATCCATAGGGGAACCTGACAGAATTTCTAAGATCCTCTTTCTGATAACATCATGAGTTGGGATATGAAAATCAGATATAGCTTTACAGCTAGCTTTAAAAGCGGTTGATTCCCAAGAGGGGAGTTCCCTGGAGATCTCATGATGGGCAAAATTAACATGTATTTGGAGAATTTTGTTCTCAAAAGTTAGATTTGGCCTTAAACCGCGCCGCTTTGTAAGCCTTAAGGGTGGACTTTAGTACCGCCCTTTCTTCTGGGACTGAATTTAATTTCCACCGGCGCTCCTGTTGTCAGTACTTTCTCTGGAGAGATTTAAGTTCTCTGGTAAACCAAGGTTGACCAAGCTTCTTCCAACTGCAAGGCTGCTGAATCTTTGGGGGAGCCAGTTGAGCCATGGCCGTTTCAACCCCATGCTGAAAACTGTCGAGCAGGGGCCGAGCTAGCTTATTGGCCCTGTCCCAGCCCTCTTCTAAGGCCGGAACTAACTCTTCCACTTTAATCTGTTTCCACGGCCTAAATGCTTTGCACTTCACCTCGCACAGAGCAGGAGAATGCGTGATGTCAATTTTAAAGTTTAGCAGATGATGATCCGTCCAACTTAACTGGATATTAGTTATCACCATCTGTAAAGAAGTACGAACAAAGGCCCCATCTAATATGTGTCCTGCCCTATGGGTAGCTGCTGAGACTCAGAGGGTCCCATCCAAGGCCTCCATAAGATCTAAGAACTCCCTAACCATAGGAGTGCAGACCTCATCAAAATGAATATTAAAATCGCCTAGTATTATTGCTTTTGGGGACAAAACCAAAGGTTCTATCAACTTAACCCAAGATTGGACAAAATTTGTAGGAGGGCCCGGCAGACAATAAATCAGTAGGCCCTCCAACAGTACTCCACTGTTTTGAGAGATCTTAAAAGCCATTGTCTCACATGTTTCAGTGGAGGGGCCAGACCAAACACACACTAGAGTCGCCCTGCAGATAATAGCCAGGCCCCCGCCCCTATTGTGGGGCCTATCTAATCTGTAGTAAGTATACCCTGGGAGAGATGCTGCAACAAAATCAGGATCTGATTCTGTTTTGCCCCAGGATTCGGTTAGAAACAAACAATTGATATGCCAGGTATCAATCATTTCACAGATTTCCAATTTATGTTTTGGTAGTGAGTGGACATTGGGTAGGCTGCTAAAGACTGATTGGGAGACCCCCACATCCTTACAACTTTGTAGTTGCACATGTGGACTCTTGTGACATAGTGTGGCTGTGGTCTTCTTCTCCTGTGGCTTGGCCCCTTGCCCCCCCGCCTGGAAAGTTCTTCAGGGACTCCCTCCTCCTGCATTCCTATTGTGTACTGGGGCTGCATGTGGTGCCCTGCCCTTCTTGGAGGGACATGTTGGCGGGGTAAGCGGGCCCCTGAGTCTTAGGACCTTTACAGACTTTCCTAGGCTTAGGGGTCTGGTTTGTTACTTAGGGGGCCTTGGCACTGCTGTCACGGGTGCACGAAACCAGCAAAACTGCTGTCCTCTGTTTCAATCCTGGCCAGGTCACCCAGCAGTGATTGGGTCATGCTGGCGCTCCCCAAGGCCCAGATAAGCTTGATGCGATCTTAGCAGCCATTGACACCTCACGTCGCAACTTGGAGGTGAAAGTGGATGCTGTAGCCAATGATGTCATCCTTCTCTGGTAGGACCACTGGAAACTGACCGAGCGCATCACCCTTACTAAGCACTCATTGGCAGACTTTCAGCCCCTGACATTGGATATCCAGAAGCGATTGTGGGACCTCACAGAGCAGATACAGGCCCTTCGAGACACAGGTGGAGGACACATATGTTTGAGCATGATGTAGCAATGTCCATCTTATTGGCCTTCCTGAGGGCAGTGAGGGCCCAAACATTGTGGCCTATCCGGAAGACTGGTTTTAGGAGCTGATTCTCTCATATGAGCTTACTCTGTTCTTTTCTATTGAGAGAGCCCATTGGTTCCCGGCCCATCGGCCCCGCCATGGGCCTACCTGAAACCCATTTTTGTCAAGATGCTACAATTTAATGACAGAGATTCTGTTCTTCAGGTGGCCCATCAGTCTGCTCCCCTCCTGCAGGACAACCACATACCATGCTTTTCTCTGACTTTGCCTTCATGGTGCAGCATCAGCAGGCCTCCTTTTTAGAGATTAACCGCAAGCTTTTAGTACCTGGGCCATAAGTGCGCATTGCTGTTCCCCTCCTGGGTTAAAGTGCTCCATGATGGAAAGTCCTATTTCTTTTAGAAACCTTCAGAAGTGTAGGACTGGATCGAGTCTTTCTCACCTGACTTGTTGATGTTGACTGGGACATGGCTGTCCAGCCTGGCAATGTCCTTTCTGGCACAGGCACATGATGGCCACCTCTCAGCCTTGGAGGCTTTGGCAACATTCCATGATCCTTCAGTGAATCGCTCAGCCGCCTCATCTTATCTTTTGGATACTGATGGGTTTGCAGTTCCTTCTATCTCCAGTGAAGACACCCTGCCGAAAGTGACACCTCAGTCAGCTGATGACATCCTCTGAAATACCCTGCAGTTTAATTTACTTGGGTGGCTGTCCTGGGGATGACACAGACTGCTTCTGGCTGTCATTTTGCAATGTGGTGAAGTCACCCCTCGGAGGTGGGGGCCGTGAAGCCTCAGAGTGCACTGGGCTGAGGTGGAGGCCCCCTGCTGCAACGGACGACGGCCCAGGGGTCAGATCACTGGACAGAGAGCAATGACAGCTACTGGCGAGCCTGCCACGAGGGATGAAGCTGCTGAGAAGGGCACGCGGATGCGCAGAGCAGGTGTCGACATGGCCGGGTGCTGCTGGTGAGCCCTGGGCACATTATGGAATCGCCACGCTGTTGCCTGAGCGCGGAGAGGTGACACCAGACAATACAACGCAACACCTGAATGCCCTACAGAGCGGGAACCATTAATAGACCCTACGTGAGTTGGAATCCCCCTTGGCCCTTGCTAAACACGTGCTGCAGAATTTCCTACAGCAGAGGATATGCAGAACCTGGGACACTAAGCACTGGGGGATGCTCTAGCTGTTTACTTTTTGGGGGTATTGCACCCATTGTCGTCCAGGCACTTAACCGGCCCTGTGGTTACTGAACCCCTATCAGAGTCGATCACTGCAGTAGGCAGACATAGAGTACTTGGGGATTCTCATTGTCTCCCAGGCGACTCCACGCTGTGAGTCCTGGGTCACCAGCATACTGGGGGGCTGATGCCTGTGCCACAACACCAGGGGTCCCCGTCGCGATCGTCAGTTGCCATGGGAGGTGTGGAGTGCCCCAGCGCACTAGAGGAAAAATTGGATGCCGTGCTACTGGCTGTTGACAACACGCAGACCTCCTTAGAGTCCAAAATAGACACGGTTTCTTCAGATCTGAGCCTTCTTCATGCAGACCACAGGAAGCTGGCGGACAGGGTAACATTGGTGGAACAAGATACTCAGGCATTCCCACTCAGAGTAGAGAGCCTGGAAACTTCCCTGAAGGAATTAGCAGGCCGAGTACGAATGCTGGAGCAGCGGGCTGAAGATGCGGAAGGCAGATCACGCAGAAATAATATATGACTGGTCGGCCTGCCGGCGGGAGCTGAGGGACACGATCATGTGCAGTATATCGAGGTCTGGCTGCGGGCTGCGCCCCCTTCAGGTGCACTTTCCTGCTTTTTCTCCATTGAACGGCACACAGAGTGCTGGCCAGGCATCCTCCAGTGGGTGTTAACCCGCGACTGATGGTGGTGCGGTTTCTTCAATACCGTGACAGAGGCACAGTACTAAAGGAGACACGCTCGATGACAGAGGTGCGATTGGACAACGCCAAATTGATGTTCTTTCCTGACTACACGATTGCTGTACAGATACAATGCAATAGTTTCCTGGCAGAAAAGTGGTGCCTTAGTGAAATGGGATTCACTTACTCTCTCCTTTTCCCGGCTAAACTTCGTGTGGTAGCTACTGGCAACACACACTTTTTTCCTACACCTGAAGAGGCATGGTGCTGGATTGAGAGCCCCGAAAATTGTGCCACTCACTTGCACAACCAAAATTATCGGAAGGCTGTAACGCACGAGGATGATGCAGTGGGCAACGCGGGAAAAGGGCACAAGCGGAGGGGAGCCTTCCTGTCGTCCCTGACTTAGAACAGAGAATACAGGAACAGCGCGGCGCATTGCAGTGGGCGGCTGCCCTTTCGAACTCGAGTTGTTGCTCTAGCCCGGATGGCCCGGGCTCCCACTCCCCAGATGAAGAAAGTTCTGCTGTAACCTGGCCATCTATGCGGAGCTCGCATGACCCACCGGACATAACCCTGCAGACGTCAGACACTATTATTTGAGCTCAACTGTTACACTCTTTGGGACCTCTCTCCCAGTGCAATTACACCTGTTGTTAATGTATATTTCTCCCACTGTGGTCGTGCATGCTGGACTACCTGCAAGGTGGCATGTATGAGATCCCCCCATATTACTGTATTTAGTAGGCCCTCAACTGGTTGTCCCTACTGCAAGGACACCTTTTCTCTTGATTTAGTTGACACCACCTTGTTTGGGTGGCCATGGGTTCTAGTGTGATGCCCTTTTGGTATTCACTATGTTATTGTTACAATATTTGCTGTTACCTGCCCATTTCACTATTCAGCGCTAGGCAATTCATGAAGTTACTTACCATACGTCGCTCAGCTCCCTCACACACACCATTGTCACTATCATCTGGGTGGTGCACATGCGCAGTATCTCTGTCTGTTAGTCCTATGCAAGATAGAGCACATTAATGTAATGACATGGAATATACGTGGTATGCACACTCCTTCACGCAGATACGCCATATACTCCTACTTGAAGTGTCACAATGCTCATATATCCATGTTACAAGAGTCTCATCTAATGAGTTCAGAGGTAGACACGCTGAGAAGAAAATGGCGCGGCCAGGTGTACTCCACAAATTATTCGTCCTATGCATGGGGAGTGCTGATATGGGTCCGGTCGGGGGTCCCATTCCAACAGTTGGAACAGGTTACAGATACTGATGGTCGATACGTATTTATCTGAGGTCGGCTGAGCGGTCGACAAGTCCTCCTTGGTAACACATATGCTCCCAACGTAGATCAGACTCTCTTCTTCAACACACTCAGTCGATTACTGGCTCGCTGGAGTGATATCCCCTGGCTGACTGGGGGGATTTTAACTGTGTGTTGGATAAATATCTAGATAGGTCCTTCCCACCCTTAACACGCACCACTGCTATATCCAATGCCCACTCTCTTGTAACCTGGTTGCATCACTGGCAGCTGACGGACATTTGGTGTCATCATAATGCGATGCCAGAGTATACTCCTACTACTCAGACCCACATGGTTTACATGTTCGACTTGACATGTTGCTCTGCACAGCCACCTTGATTCCAATGGTCGTAAGGACCGATTACTTGGGCCGTACACATTCTGATCACAACCCCCAATACCTTCAACTAGACTGGGGTGGAACTGCTCAGCCCTCTGTCCCTACATGGAGGATGCAGCCTGCCACGTTAGAAGACTCAGGCCCTCATTATAACCCTGGCAGTCGGTGACCGCCAGGGCTATAGTGGCACTAGTATCGCCAACAGGCTGGCGGTACTAGTCACCATATTATGACCGCAGCGGTTTCCCTGCGGTAACACCGCCGGGATCGGCGGTATACCGCCATTGCATTCCCGGCAGTCATAATCAGCCAGGGCAGCGCTGCCCTGGGGATTTCCACTCCCCTTACCGCCAGCCTGTCCATGGCGGTAAACACCGCCATGGATAGGCTGGCGGTAAGGGGAATCGGGGTGCCCCTTTGCGCCCCTGCACTGCCCATGCAGTTTGCATGGGCAGTGCAGGGGCCCCCAGTGTAGGAAAGTACCATATTGCCTGGCATGTTACCCCCATTTTTACTTGTGTGTCAGTTTGTTTTTGTCTGTCTCACTGGGATCCTGCTAGCCAGGACCCCAGTGCTCATAGTTTGTGGCCTGAATGGGTTCCCTGTGTGGTGCCTAGCTGTGTCACTGAGGCTCTGCTAACCAGAACCTTAGTGCTTATGCTCTCTCTTTTTTTAAAATTGTCAATGCAGGCTAGTGACCATTTTTACCAATTCTGATTGGCACACTGGAACACCCTTATAATTCCCTAGTATATGGTATCTAGGTACCCAGGGTACTGGGGTTCCAGGAGATCCCTATGGGCTGCAGCATTTCTTTTGCCACCCATAGGGAGCTCAGACAATTCTTACACAGGACTGCCACTGCAGCCTGAGTGAAATAACGTCCCGTTATTTCACAGCCATTTTACACTGCACTTAAGTGACTTATAAGTCACCTATATGTCTAACCCTCACCTAGTGAAGGTTAGGTGCAAAGTTACTAGGTGTGAGGGCACCCTGGCACTAGCCAAGGTGCCCCCACATTGTTCAGGGCAATTTCCCCGGACTTTGTGAGTGCGGGGAAACCATTACACGTGTGCACTACATATAGGTTAATACCTATGTATAGCTTCACAGTGGTAAGTCCGAATGTAGCCATGTAACATGTCTAAAATCATGGAATTGTCCCCCCATGCCAAATCTGGTATTGGGGTGCCAATCCCATGCATCCCCGGGCTACCAGCATGGACCCCGGGTACTGCCAAACTAGCTCTCTGGGGATTTCACTGCAGCTACCGCTGCTGCCAACCCACAGACAGGTTTCTGCCCTCCTGGGGTCTGGGCAGCCCCGCCCGAGGAAGGCAGAACAAAGGATTTCCTCTGAGAGAGGGTGTTACGTCCTCTCCCTTTGGAAATAGGTGTTAAGGGCTGGGGAGGAGTACCCTCCCCCAGCCTCTGGAAATGCTTTGAAGGGCACAGATGGTGCCCTCCTTGCATAAGCCAGTCTACACTGGTTCAGGGATCCCCCAGCCCCTGCTCTGGTGCGAAACTGGACAAAGGAAAGGGGAATGACCACTCCCCTGTCCATCACCACCCCAGGGGTGATGCCCAGAGCTCCTCCAGTGTGTCCCAGACCTCTGCCATCTTGAATGCAGAGGTGTGAGGGCACAATGGAGGCCTCTGAGTGGCCAGTGCCAGCAGGTGACATCAGAGACCCCTCCTGATAGGTGCTTACCTGGTTAAGTGGCCAATCCTCCCCTGAGGGCTATTTAGGGTCTCTCCTGTGAGTTTCTCATCAGATAACGAATGCAAGAGCTCACCCGAGTTCCTCTGCATCTCCCTCTTCGACTTCTGCCAAGGATCGACTGCTGACAGCTCCAGGACACCTGCAAAACCGCATCAAAGTAGCCAGACGCCTACCAGCAACATTGTAGTGCCTAATCCTGCCGGTTTTCGCGACTGATTCCTGGTGGTGAATGCTCTGAGGGCTGTCTGCCTTCACCCTGCACTGGAAGCCAAGAAGAAATCTCCTGTGGGTCGACAGAATCTTCCCCCTGCTAATGCAGGCACCAAACTCTGCTTCACCGGTCTTCTGGGTCCCCTCTCATCTCGATGAGCATGGTCCTTGGAACACAAGAGCTGGATCCAAGTGACCCCGACAGTCCAGTGGTCCTTCTGTCCAAATTTGGTGGAGGTAAGTCCTTGCCTCCCCACCCCAGACAGTAATCGTGTGTACTGCATGAACTGCAGCTGCTAGGGCTTCTGTGCACTTTTGCAAGAAATCCTTAATGCACAGCATATCCCAGGTCCCCAGCACTCTGTCCTGCATTGCTCAACTCGCTGAGTTGAACACCGGCTTCGTGGGACCCTCCTTTGTAGTGTTGAGATGACTGCCATGCTCAGATTTCTTGAACGCCTGTTCAAGTGCTTCTGCGGGTGCTGCCTGCTTCTGCATGGGCTCTCTGTACTGCTGAGCACCCCCTCTTTCTCCTCCTCCAAGGGGCGACCTCCTGGTCCATCCTGGGCCCAGGCAGCACCCCTTTTCTTCAACTGCAACCTTTGCAGCTAGCAAAGCTTGTTTGCGGTCTTTCTGCATGGAAACAAGTCTGCATCCTCCAGCATGCCGTGGGACATCTTCTGTGCAAAGGAGAAGTTCCTAGCATCTTCTGTTGTTGCAGAATCTTCAGCTTCTCCCACCCGGAGGTTTAGTGGGCTCCTGCCCCCCTGGACACTTTTGTGACTCTTGTACTTCCCCTTCCTTTGCAGGTCCTCAGGTCCAGGAATCCATCTTCAGTGCTTTGCAGTCAGTTGTTGTCTTTGCAGAATCTCCTATCACGACTTTAGTGTGTTTCTGGGGAAGTAGGGTAACTTTACTCCTATTTTACAGGGTCTTGGGCTGGGGTATCCCGCCATGCGGTTACCGCCGAATGACCGCCCTGCGGTCAGAAGACCGCGGCGGCCATTCCAACTTTCCCGCTGGGCCGGCGGGCGACCGCCAAAAGGCCGCCGGCCGGCCCAGCGGGAAAGCCCCTGCAACGAGGAAACCGGGTCCGAATGGAGCCGGCGGAGTGGCAGGGGTGCGACGGGTGTAGTGACACCCGTCGCGATTTTCACTGTCTGCAAAGCAGACAGTGAAAATCTGTATGGGGCCCTGTTAGGGGGCCCCTGCACTGCCCATGCCAGTGGCTTTACGACTTTGTCATTGGTACTTTTCGTAAGAAAAACGTATACCAAATACTTACAAATATGCACAGTTAACCTAAACAGTTTATCTTTCTTTTTACAAACTTTCTAAAAAGTTTCAAAAACGTTTTCAAAAGTTTTGAAAAGTTTTGAAAAGTTTGAAAAAGTTTTTCTCTTTTCTCTAAAAGTTCCTAAACGTTTTTCTCTCTGTCCTTAACCCTGTCTAACAATCATGTCTGCAGTAGAACTTACTCCCACAGTTGTCCAGGCAACCTATGGTAGTTTACACTTTAAAAGTTTGAGGGGTCTCTGCATAGAAAGAGGTTTAAGCATTGGTTAGAACCCTACCAAAGATCTTCTCCTTCGCCTTCTCCTAGAAAGTGACCAGAACCAGTCTGGCCCATCCCATGATCAGGGGGTAGAGGTACCCAGCAAGACTCCGAGGAGTCCCATGAGGATGCTGGGGAGGGTTCATCCAAAGACCTGCCAGCTAACAGGCCATCTAGTGACACTGGTAGTGGGAGTGCGTCACACACTAGTAGGGCACCTTTCACTCCAAAAGGCCAGGTTACTAGAGTCCATCCAGTTAGAGACAGTTCACACTCTGCCAATTCCCACATTTCTTCTGTGTCTCAGAATTCCCAAGCCTCCCACCCTGAGGATACAACTATGGAAAGGGAAGTCAGAAAGCTGAGGTTGGAAGAGGCCAGGCTGAAGCTAAGACAGCAACAGCTGGCCTTAGACAAGGAATATCTAGATGTACAGAGGGAAAGGCAGAGGTTGGGGTTAGATCCCCATGGTGGCAGCAGCAGTGTTTTTGATAGCAATCCTGTAAGAGAACAAGATTCCAGAAACCTGCATAAGATAGTCCCCCCTTACAAGGAGGGGGATGACATTAACAAGTGGTTTGCTGCACTTGAGAGGGCTTGTATGGTACAGTTGGTCCGTCCAAGGCAGTGGGCTGCTATCTTGTGGCTATCTTTCACTGGTAAGGGTAGGGATAGGCTCCTTACAGTCAGAGAAAGTGATGCTAATAATTACAAAGTTTTGAAGGATGCACTCTTGGATGGATTTGGCTTAACCACTGAACAATACAGGATAACGTTGTTCAGAGATACCAGAAAAGAGTCCTCTCAAGAATTGACAGACTTTGTAGACTATTCAGTGAAGGCCTTGGAGGGTTGGTTACATGGCAGTAAGCTGACTGACTATGAAAGCCTGTATAATCTAATCCTGAGAGAGCATATTTTGAACAATTGTGTGTCTGATTTGTTGCACCAGTACTTGGTAGACTCAGATCTGACCTCTCCCCAAGAATTGGGAAAGAAGGCAGACAAATGGGTCAGAACAAGAGTGAACAGAAAAGTTAATACAGGGGGTGACAAGGATGGCAAGAAGAAGGATGGTAAGTCTTCTGACAAGGGTGGGGACAAAGATAAAAAAGCATTCTCAGTCTTCATCAGGCCCACAAAAATCCTCTGGGGGTGGTGGGTCCAAATCCTCTCCCCACAACCAAAAGAAGCCATGGTGTTATTTATGTAAGAGTAAAGGCCATTGGGCAAATGATTCCACTTGTATGTATGTATGTATGTATGTATGTCGTATTTGTAAAGCGCATTCCGACTCACGAAGAGCATCGAAGCGCTAATGTAGAAGGAGAGGAGCAGAGGGAAGTGGCAGAAATCCACAGAACTCATCCCAAAGAACAACTAATAGTGAAAATAAGAAAAAAGGAAATTACTTGAAGATACAAACCGGGGTACTAAGTGGATACTATCGAGGGAAGAGCCATGTTTTAACCAGTTTCCTGAACCTTAGATAACAAGGTTCTTGCCGGATATTCAGGGGGAGCGAGTTCCAACCTTTGGCAGCAGCCACAGTGAAAGCTTTATCCCCCCATTTGACTTTATGAGTGCGGGGGACCTGAATTCGATAGGCATTAGAGGACCTCTGGTTTCTCTTGGGAGCATGCCAACAGAGCTTGGTGGTAAGGTAGCGAGGACCAATCCCGTGAGTAGCCTTATACGTCAGACAGAGTGGTTTAAAAATAATACGCTGAGCCACCGGAAGCCAGTGTAATTGTTTAAGACTCTCTCTGACAGATATCCGCCGTGAGAAGTTAAGAACCGCTCTAGCGGCTGCATTCTGGACCAATTGCAATTTATTGATCAAGGCCTTATCCAGATCCAGGAATAAGGCATTGCAATAATCTACCTTAGACATCACCAATGCTAAAATGGCAGAGACTCTTCATTCATGCTGAAGATATGGAAAAAGTTTCCTGAGCATTTTAATGAACCAAAGGCATGTCTTTAAGGTATGATTTACCTGATTTTTAAAAGATAAGCAATCATCAAATAGAATGCCCAAATTCCTACTGACAGTTGAAGGGACAGGAAGCGTGCCACATTCTGAAGGCCACCAACGTGAGCTCCATAACTCTTTTCCTGATCCGAAACAGAGAATTTCGGTTTTGGTGGCATTCATTTTCAGCCAGTTGGTCTTCATCCAATTGCTAACCGCTTGCATGCAGTTATTGAACTTGTCCGCAACCTCCTCCCAAGGTTTTTTAATTGGGATGATAAGCTGAGTATCATCTGCATAAGAAGACGGGATGAAGCCAAAGGAGCGGATCAGACTGGCCAGCGGGGCAACATACACATTAAACAGAATAGGACTCAGAGAAGATCCCTGTGGAATCCCGCATGGTAATAAATAAGGTGTGGTTCTGAAATCACCACAACTTACAGTGGTCCATCTGTTAGTAAGAAAAGATTCCATAAGCTTAAGGGCTCTCTCTCTTACTCCTACTTGGCCAAGGCGGACATCAGAAGGTGAGGGGAGATGGTGTTAAACACCGCCGATAAGTCTCATAGTACTAGGATGACCCCTTGACCCTCATCCACCAATTTCCGAATAACATCGGAGGATGAAATCAAGGCCGTCTCCGTACTATGCGCCTTTCTGAAACCATGTTGAGAGGTGTCAAGGGCTCCCACTTCCACTAAGAATTCGGCTAGTTCCAGATTCAGAATTTTCCCTAAAATCTTTGCCAAATAGGGGAGAAGTGCAATTGGCCGTAAATTGTTAAGATCCTGGCTATCGCCATCAGGCTTCTTCTTATGGGGAACCACTATAGTTTCTTTCCATGAGGGGGGATACACCCCAGATCTCAAAACCTCCTGAAAAATAGGCGCTAACGCCCGTGTCATCAGGTCAGGATCTAATTGAAAAATAGAAGAGGGGCATGGATCCATAGGGGAACCTGACAGAATTTCTAAGATCCTCTTTCTGATAACATCATGAGTTGGGATATGAAAATCAGATATAGCTTTACAGCTAGCTTTAAAAGCGGTTGATTCCCAAGAGGGGAGTTCCCTGGAGATCTCATGATGGGCAAAATTAACATGTATTTGGAGAATTTTGTTCTCAAAAGTTAGATTTGGCCTTAAACCGCGCCGCTTTGTAAGCCTTAAGGGTGGACTTTAGTAACGCCCTTTCTTCTGGGACTGAATTTAATTTCCACCGGCGCTCCTGTTGTCAGTACTTTCTCTGGAGAGATTTAAGTTCTCTGGTAAACCAAGGTTGACCAAGCTTCTTCCAACTGCAAGGCTGCTGAATCTTTGGGGGAGCCAGTTGAGCCATGGCCGTTTCAACCCCATGCTGAAAACTGTCGAGCAGGGGCCGAGCTAGCTTATTGGCCCTGTCCCAGCCCTCTTCTAAGGCCGGAACTAACTCTTCCACTTTAATCTGTTTCCACGGCCTAAATGCTTTGCACTTCACCTCGCACAGAGCAGGAGAATGCGTGATGTCAATTTTAAAGTTTAGCAGATGATGATCCGTCCAACTTAACTGGATATTAGTTATCACCATCTGTAAAGAAGTACGAACAAAGGCCCCATCTAATATGTGTCCTGCCCTATGGGTAGCTGCTGAGACTCAGAGGGTCCCATCCAAGGCCTCCATAAGATCTAAGAACTCCCTAACCATAGGAGTGCAGACCTCATCAAAATGAATATTAAAATCGCCTAGTATTATTGCTTTTGGGGACAAAACCAAAGGTTCTATCAACTTAACCCAAGATTGGACAAAATTTGTAGGAGGGCCCGGCAGACAATAAATCAGTAGGCCCTCCAACAGTACTCCACTGTTTTGAGAGATCTTAAAAGCCATTGTCTCACATGTTTCAGTGGAGGGGCCAGACCAAACACACACTAGAGTCGCCCTGCAGATAATAGCCAGGCCCCCGCCCCTATTGTGGGGCCTATCTAATCTGTAGTAAGTATACCCTGGGAGAGATGCTGCAACAAAATCAGGATCTGATTCTGTTTTGCCCCAGGATTCGGTTAGAAACAAACAATTGATATGCCAGGTATCAATCATTTCACAGATTTCCAATTTATGTTTTGGTAGTGAGTGGACATTGGGTAGGCTGCTAAAGACTGATTGGGAGACCCCCACATCCTTACAACTTTGTAGTTGCACATGTGGACTCTTGTGACATAGTGTGGCTGTGGTCTTCTTCTCCTGTGGCTTGGCCCCTTGCCCCCCCGCCTGGAAAGTTCTTCAGGGACTCCCTCCTCCTGCATTCCTATTGTGTACTGGGGCTGCATGTGGTGCCCTGCCCTTCTTGGAGGGACATGTTGGCGGGGTAAGCGGGCCCCTGAGTCTTAGGACCTTTACAGACTTTCCTAGGCTTAGGGGTCTGGTTTGTTACTTAGGGGGCCTTGGCACTGCTGTCATGGGGTGCACGAAACCAGCAAAACTGCTGTCCTCTGTTTCAATCCTGGCCAGGTCACCCAGCAGTGATTGGGTCATGCTGGCGCTCCCCAAGGCCCAGATAAGCTTGATGCGATCTTAGCAGCCATTGACACCTCACGTCGCAACTTGGAGGTGAAAGTGGATGCTGTAGCCAATGATGTCATCCTTCTCTGGTAGGACCACTGGAAACTCACCGAGCGCATCACCCTTACTAAGCACTCATTGGCAGACTTTCAGCCCCTGACATTGGATATCCAGAAGCGATTGTGGGACCTCACAGAGCAGATACAGGCCCTTCGAGACACAGGTAGAGGACACATATGTTTGAGCATGATGTAGCAATGTCCATCTTATTGGCCTTCCTGAGGGCAGTGCGGGCCCAAACATTGTGGCCTATCCGGAAGACTGGTTTTAGGAGCTGATTCTCTCATATGAGCTTACTCTGTTCTTTTCTATTGAGAGAGCCCATTGGTTCCCGGCCCATCGGCCCCGCCATGGGCCTACCTGAAACCCATTTTTGTCAAGATGCTACAATTTAATGACAGAGATTCTGTTCTTCAGGTGGCCCATCAGTCTGCTCCCCTCCTGCAGGACAACCACATACCATGCTTTTCTCTGACTTTGCCTTCATGGTGCAGCATCAGCAGGCCTCCTTTTTAGAGATTAACCGCAAGCTTTTAGTACCTGGGCCATAAGTGCGCATTGCTGTTCCCCTCCTGGGTTAAAGTGCTCCATGATGGAAAGTCCTATTTCTTTTAGAAACCTTCAGAAGTGTAGGACTGGATCGAGTCTTTCTCACCTGACTTGTTGATGTTGACTGGGACATGGCTGTCCAGCCTGGTAATGTCCTTTCTGGCACAGGCACATGATGGCCACCTCTCAGCCTTGGAGGCTTTGGCAACATTCCATGATCCTTCAGTGAATCGCTCAGCCGCCTCATCTTATCTTTTGGATACAGATGGGTTTGCAGTTCCTTCTATCTCCAGTGAAGACACCCTGCCGAGAGTGACACCTCAGTCAGCTGATGACATCCTCTGAAATACCCTGCAGTTTAATTTACTTGGGTGGCTGTCCTGGGGATGACACAGACTGCTTCTGGCTGTCATTTTGCAATGTGGTGAAGTCACCCCTCGGAGGTGGGGGCCGTGAAGCCTCAGAGTGCACTGGGCTGAGGTGGAGGCCCCCTGCTGCAACGGACGACGGCCCAGGGGTCAGATCACTGGACAGAGAGCAATGACAGCTACTGGCGAGCCTGCCACGAGGGATGAAGCTGCTGAGAAGGGCACGCGGATGCGCAGAGCAGGTGTCGACATGGCCGGGTGCTGCTGGTGAGCCCTGGGCACATTATGGAATCGCCACGCTGTTGCCTGAGCGCGGAGAGGTGACACCAGACAATACAACGCAACACCTGAATGCCCTACAGAGCGGGAACCATTAATAGACCCTACGTGAGTTGGAATCCCCCTTGGCCCTTGCTAAACACGTGCTGCAGAATTTCCTACAGCAGAGGATATGCAGAACCTGGGACACTAAGCACTGGGGGATGCTCTAGCTGTTTACTTTTTGGGGGTATTGCACCCATTGTCGTCCAGGCACTTAACCGGCCCTGTGGTTACTGAACCCCTATCAGAGTCGATCACTGCAGTGGGCAGACATAGAGTACTTGGGGATTCTCATTGTCTCCCAGGCGACTCCACGCTGTGAGTCCTGGGTCACCAGCATACTGGGGGGCTGATGCCTGTGCCACAACACCAGGGGTCCCCGTCGCGATCGTCAGTTGCCATGGGAGGTGTGGAGTGCCCCAGCGCACTAGAGGAAAAATTGGATGCCGTGCTACTGGCTGTTGACAACACGCAGACCTCCTTAGAGTCCAAAATAGACACGGTTTCTTCAGATCTGAGCCTTCTTCATGCAGACCACAGGAAGCTGGCGGACAGGGTAACATTGGTGGAACAAGATACTCAGGCATTCCCACTCAGAGTAGAGAGCCTGGAAACTTCCCTGAAGGAATTAGCAGGCCGAGTACGAATGCTGGAGCAGCGGGCTGAAGATGCGGAAGGCAGATCACGCAGAAATAATATATGACTGGTCGGCCTGCCGGCGGGAGCTGAGGAACACGATCATGTGCAGTATATCGAGGTCTGGCTGCGGGCTGCGCCCCCTTCAGGTGCACTTTCCTGCTTTTTCTCCATTGAACGGCACACAGAGTGCTGGCCAGGCATCCTCCAGTGGGTGTTAACCCGCGACTGATGGTGGTGCGGTTTCTTCAATACCGTGACAGAGGCACAGTACTAAAGGAGACACGCTCGATGACAGAGGTGCGATTGGACAACGCCAAATTGATGTTCTTTCCTGACTACACGATTGCTGTACAGATGCAATGCAATAGTTTCCTGGCAGAAAAGTGGTGCCTTAGTGAAATGGGATTCACTTACTCTCTCCTTTTCCCGGCTAAACTTCGTGTGGTAGCTACTGGCAACACACACTTTTTTCCTACCCCTGAAGAGGCATGGTGCTGGATTGAGAGCCCCGAAAATTGTGCCACTCACTTGCCACGACCAAAATTATCAGAAGGCTGTAACGCACGAGGATGATGCAGGGGGCAACGCGGAAAAAGGGCACAAGCGGAGGGGAGCCTTCCTGTCGTCCCTGACTTAGAACAGAGAATACAGGAACAGCGCGGCGCATTGCAGTGGGCGGCTGCCCTTTCGAACTCGAGTTGTTGCTCTAGCCCGGATGGCCCGGGCTCCCACTCCCCAGATGAAGAAAGTTCTGCTGTAACCTGGCCATCTATGCGGAGCTCGCATGACCCACCGGACATAACCCTGCAGACGTCAGACACTATTATTTGAGCTCAACTGTTACACTCTTTGGGACCTCTCTCCCAGTGCAATTACACCTGTTGTTAATGTATATTTCTCCCACTGTGGTCGTGCATGCTGGACTACCTGCAAGGTGGCATGTATGAGATCCCCCCATATTACTGTATTTAGTAGGCCCTCAACTGGTTGTCCCTACTGCAAGGACACCTTTTCTCTTGATTTAGTTGACACCACCTTGTTTGGGTGGCCATGGGTTCTAGTGTGATGCCCTTTTGGTATTCACTATGTTATTGTTACAATATTTGCTGTTACCTGCCCATTTCACTATTCAGCGCTAGGCAATTCATGAAGTTACTTACCATACGTCGCTCAGCTCCCTCACACACACCATTGTCACTATCATCTGGGTGGTGCACATGCGCAGTATCTCTGTCTGTTAGTCCTATGCAAGATGGAGCACATTAATGTAATGACATGGAATATACGTGGTATGCACACTCCTTCACGCAGATACGCCATATACTCCTACTAGAAGTGTCACAATGCTCATATATCCATGTTACAAGAGTCTCATCTAATGAGTTCAGAGGTAGACACGCTGAGAAGAAAATGGCGCGGCCAGGTGTACTCCACAAATTATTCATCCTATGCATGGGGAGTGCTGATATGGGTCCGGTCGGGGGTCCCATTCCAACAGTTGGAACAGGTTACAGATACTGATGGTCGATACGTATTTATCTGAGGTCGGCTGAGCGGTCGACAAGTCCTCCTTGGTAACACATATGCTCCCAACGTAGATCAGACTCTCTTCTTCAACACACTCAGTCGATTACTGGCTCGCTGGAGTGATATCCCCTGGCTGACTGGGGGGATTTTAACTGTGTGTTGGATAAATATCTAGATAGGTCCTTCCCACCCTTAACACGCACCACTGCTATATCCAATGCCCACTCTCTTGTAACCTGGTTGCATCACTGGCAGCTGACGGACATTTGGTGTCATCATAATGCGATGCCAGAGTATACTCCTACTACTCAGACCCACATGGTTTACATGTTCGACTTGACATGTTGCTCTGCACAGCCACCTTGATTCCAATGGTCGTAAGGACCGATTACTTGGGCCGTACACATTCTGATCACAACCCCCAATACCTTCAACTAGACTGGGGTGGAACTGCTCAGCCCTCTGTCCCTACATGGAGGATGCAGCCTGCCACGTTAGAAGACTGAGGCCCTCATTATAACCCTGGCAGTCGGTGACCGCCAGGGCTATAGTGGCACTAGTATCGCCAACAGGCTGGCGGTACTAGTCACCATATTATGACCGCAGCGGTTTCCCTGCGGTAACACCGCCGGGATCGGCGGTATACCGCCATTGCATTCCCGGCAGTCATAATCAGCCAGGGCAGCGCTGCCCTGGGGATTTCCACTCCCCTTACCGCCAGCCTGTCCATGGCGGTAAACACCGCCATGGATAGGCTGGCGGTAAGGGGAATCGGGGTGCCCCTTTGCGCCCCTGCACTGCCCATGCAGTTTGCATGGGCAGTGCAGGGGCCCCCAGTGTAGGAAAGTACCATATTGCCTGGCATGTTACCCCCATTTTTACTTGTGTGTCAGTTTGTTTTTGTCTGTCTCACTGGGATCCTGCTAGCCAGGACCCCAGTGCTCATAGTTTGTGGCCTGAATGGGTTCCCTGTGTGGTGCCTAGCTGTGTCACTGAGGCTCTGCTAACCAGAACCTTAGTGCTTATGCTCTCTCTTTTTTTAAAATTGTCAATGCAGGCTAGTGACCATTTTTACCAATTCTGATTGGCACACTGGAACACCCTTATAATTCCCTAGTATATGGTATCTAGGTACCCAGGGTACTGGGGTTCCAGGAGATCCCTATGGGCTGCAGCATTTCTTTTGCCACCCATAGGGAGCTCAGACAATTCTTACACAGGACTGCCACTGCAGCCTGAGTGAAATAACGTCCCGTTATTTCACAGCCATTTTACACTGCACTTAAGTCACCTATATGTCTAACCCTCACCTAGTGAAGGTTAGGTGCAAAGTTACTAGGTGTGAGGGCACCCTGGCACTAGCCAAGGTGCCCCCACATTGTTCAGGGCAATTTCCCCGGACTTTGTGAGTGCGGGGAAACCATTACACGTGTGCACTACATATAGGTTAATACCTATGTATAGCTTCACAGTGGTAAGTCCGAATGTAGCCATGTAACATGTCTAAAATCATGGAATTGTCCCCCCATGCCAAATCTGGTATTGGGGTGCCAATCCCATGCATCCCCGGGCTACCAGCATGGACCCCGGGTACTGCCAAACTAGCTCTCTGGGGATTTCACTGCAGCTACCGCTGCTGCCAACCCACAGACAGGTTTCTGCCCTCCTGGGGTCTGGGCAGCCCCGCCCGAGGAAGGCAGAACAAAGGATTTCCTCTGAGAGAGGGTGTTACGTCCTCTTCCTTTGGAAATAGGTGTTAAGGGCTGGGGAGGAGTACCCTCCCCCAGCCTCTGGAAATGCTTTGAAGGGCACAGATGGTGCCCTCCTTGCATAAGCCAGTCTACACTGGTTCAGGGATCCCCCAGCCCCTGCTCTGGTGCGAAACTGGACAAAGGAAAGGGGAATGACCACTCCCCTGTCCATCACCACCCCAGGGGTGATGCCCAGAGCTCCTCCAGTGTGTCCCAGACCTCTGCCATCTTGAATGCAGAGGTGTGAGGGCACAATGGAGGCCTCTGAGTGGCCAGTGCCAGCAGGTGACATCAGAGACCCCTCCTGATAGGTGCTTACCTGGTTAAGTGGCCAATCCTCCCCTGAGGGCTATTTAGGGTCTCTCCTGTGAGTTTCTCATCAGATAACGAATGCAAGAGCTCACCCGAGTTCCTCTGCATCTCCCTCTTCGACTTCTGCCAAGGATCGACTGCTGACTGCTCCAGGACACCTGCAAAACCGCATCAAAGTAGCCAGACGACTACCAGCAACATTGTAGTGCCTAATCCTGCCGGTTTTCGCTACTGATTCCTGGTGGTGAATGCTCTGAGGGCTGTCTGCCTTCACCCTGCACTGGAAGCCAAGAAGAAATCTCCTGTGGGTCGACAGAATCTTCCCCCTGCTAATGCAGGCACCAAACTCTGCTTCACCGGTCTTCTGGGTCCCCTCTCATCTCGATGAGCATGGTCCTTGGAACACAAGAGCTGGATCCAAGTGACCCCGACAGTCCAGTGATCCTTCTGTCCAAATTTGGTGGAGGTAAGTCCTTGCCTCCCCACCCCAGACAGTAATCGTGTGTACTGCATGAACTGCAGCTGCTAGGGCTTCTGTGCACTTTTGCAAGAAATCCTTAATGCACAGCATATCCCAGGTCCCCAGCACTCTGTCCTGCATTGCTCAACTCGCTGAGTTGAACACCGGCTTCGTGGGACCCTCCTTTGTAGTGTTGAGATGACTGCCATGCTCAGATTTCTTGAACGCCTGTTCAAGTGCTTCTGCGGGTGCTGCCTGCTTCTGCATGGGCTCTCTGTACTGCTGAGCACCCCCTCTTTCTCCTCCTCCAAGGGGCGACCTCCTGGTCCATCCTGGGCCCAGGCAGCACCCCTTTTCTTCAACTGCAACCTTTGCAGCTAGCAAAGCTTGTTTGCGGTCTTTCTGCATGGAAACAAGTCTGCATCCTCCAGCATGCCGTGGGACATCTTCTGTGCAAAGGAGAAGTTCCTAGCATCTTCTGTTGTTGCAGAATCTTCAGCTTCTCCCACCCGGAGGTTTAGTGGGCTCCTGCCCCCCTGGACACTTTTGTGACTCTTGTACTTCCCCTTCCTTTGCAGGTCCTCAGGTCCAGGAATCCATCTTCAGTGCTTTGCAGTCAGTTGTTGTCTTTGCAGAATCTCCTATCACGACTTTAGTGTGTTTCTGGGGAAGTAGGGTAACTTTACTCCTATTTTGCAGGGTCTTGGGCTGGGGTATCCCGCCATGCGGTTACCGCCGAATGACCGCCCTGCGGTCAGAAGACCGCGGCGGCCATTCCAACTTTCCCGCTGGGCCGGCGGGCGACCGCCAAAAGGCCGCCGGCCGGCCCAGCGGGAAAGCCCCTGCAACGAGGAAACCGGCTCCGAATGGAGCCGGCGGAGTGGCAGGGGTGCGACGGGTGCAGTGACACCCGTCGCGATTTTCACTGTCTGCAAAGCAGACAGTGAAAATCTGTATGGGGCCCTGTTAGGGGGCCCCTGCACTGCCCATGCCAGTGGCTTTACCACTTTGTCATTGGTACTTTTCGTAAGAAAAACGTATACCAAATACTTACAAATATGCACAGTTAACCTAAACAGTTTATCTTTCTTTTTACAAACTTTCTAAAAAGTTTCAAAAACGTTTTCAAAAGTTTTGAAAAGTTTTGAAAAGTTTGAAAAAGTTTTTCTCTTTTCTCTAAAAGTTCCTAAACGTTTTTCTCTCTGTCCTTAACCCTGTCTAACAATCATGTCTGCAGTAGAACTTACTCCCACAGTTGTCCAGGCAACCTATGGTAGTTTACACTTTAAAAGTTTGAGGGGTCTCTGCATAGAAAGAGGTTTAAGCATTGGTTAGAACCCTACCAAAGATCTTCTCCTTCGCCTTCTCCTAGAAAGTGACCAGAACCAGTCTGGCCCATCCCATGATCAGGGGGTAGAGGTACCCAGCAAGACTCCGAGGAGTCCCATGAGGATGCTGGGGAGGGTTCATCCAAAGACCTGCCAGCTAACAGGCCATCTAGTGACACTGGTAGTGGGAGTGCGTCACACACTAGTAGGGCACCTTTCACTCCAAAAGGCCAGGTTACTAGAGTCCATCCAGTTAGAGACAGTTCACACTCTGCCAATTCCCACATTTCTTCTGTGTCTCAGAATTCCCAAGCCTCCCACCCTGAGGATACAACTATGGAAAGGGAAGTCAGAAAGCTGAGGTTGGAAGAGGCCAGGCTGAAGCTAAGACAGCAACAGCTGGCCTTAGACAAGGAATATCTAGATGTACAGAGGGAAAGGCAGAGGTTGGGGTTAGATCCCCATGGTGGCAGCAGCAGTGTTTTTGATAGCAATCCTGTAAGAGAACAAGATTCCAGAAACCTGCATAAGATAGTCCCCCCTTACAAGGAGGGGGATGACATTAACAAGTGGTTTGCTGCACTTGAGAGGGCTTGTATGGTACAGTTGGTCCGTCCAAGGCAGTGGGCTGCTATCTTGTGGCTATCTTTCACTGGTAAGGGTAGGGATAGGCTCCTTACAGTCAGAGAAAGTGATGCTAATAATTACAAAGTTTTGAAGGATGCACTCTTGGATGGATTTGGCTTAACCACTGAACAATACAGGATAACGTTGTTCAGAGATACCAGAAAAGAGTCCTCTCAAGACTTGACAGACTTTGTAGACGATTCAGTGAAGGCCTTGGAGGGTTGGTTACATGGCAGTAAGCTGACTGACTATGAAAGCCTGTATAATCTAATCCTGAGAGAGCATATTTTGAACAATTGTGTGTCTGATTTGTTGCACCAGTACTTGGTAGACTCAGATCTGACCTCTCCCCAAGAATTGGGAAAGAAGGCAGACAAATGGGTCAGAACAAGAGTGAACAGAAAAGTTAATACAGGGGGTGACAAGGATGGCAAGAAGAAGGATGGTAAGTCTTCTGACAAGGGTGGGGACAAAGATAAAAAAGCATTCTCAGTCTTCATCAGGCCCACAAAAATCCTCTGGGGGTGGTGGGTCCAAATCCTCTCCCCACAACCAAAAGAAGCCATGGTGTTATTTATGTAAGAGTAAAGGCCATTGGGCAAATGATTCCACTTGTATGTATGTATGTATGTATGTCGTATTTGTAAAGCGCATTCCGACTCACGAAGAGCATCGAAGCGCTAATGTAGAAGGAGAGGAGCAGAGGGAAGTGGCAGAAATCCACAGAACTCATCCCAAAGAACAACTAATAGTGAAAATAAGAAAAAAGGAAATTACTTGAAGATACAAACCGGGGTACTAAGTGGATACTATCGAGGGAAGAGCCATGTTTTAACCAGTTTCCTGAACCTTAGATAACAAGGTTCTTGCCGGATATTCAGGGGGAGCGAGTTCCAACCTTTGGCAGCAGCCACAGTGAAAGCTTTATCCCCCCATTTGACTTTATGAGTGCGGGGGACCTGAATTCGATAGGCATTAGAGGACCTCTGGTTTCTCTTGGGAGCATGCCAACAGAGCTTGGTGGTAAGGTAGCGAGGACCAATCCCGTGAGTAGCCTTATACGTCAGACAGAGTGGTTTAAAAATAATACGCTGAGCCACCGGAAGCCCGTGTAATTGTTTAAGACTCTCTCTGACAGATATCCGCCGTGAGAAGTTAAGAACTGCTCTAGCGGCTGCATTCTGGACCAATTGCAATTTATTGATCAAGGCCTTATCCAGATCCAGGAATAAGGCATTGCAATAATCTACCTTAGACATCACCAATGCTAAAATGGCAGAGACTCTTCATTCATGCTGAAGATATGGAAAAAGTTTCCTGAGCATTTTAATGAACCAAAGGCATGTCTTTAAGGTATGATTGACCTGATTTTTAAAAGATAAGCAATCATCAAATAGAATGCCCAAATTCCTACTGACAGTTGAAGGGACAGGAAGCGTGCCACATTCTGAAGGCCACCAACGTGAGCTCCATAACTCTTTTCCTGATCCGAAACAGAGAATTTCGGTTTTGGTGGCATTCATTTTCAGCCAGTTGGTCTTCATCCAATTGCTAACCGCTTGCATGCAGTTATTGAACTTGTCCGCAACCTCCTCCCAAGGTTTTTTAATTGGGATGATAAGCTGAGTATCATCTGCATAAGAAGACAGGATGAAGCCAAAGGAGCGGATCAGACTGGCCAGCGGGGCAACATACACATTAAACAGAATAGGACTCAGAGAAGATCCCTGTGGAATCCCGCATGGTAATAAATAAGGTGTGGTTCTGAAATCACCACAACTTACAGTGGTCCATCTGTTAGTAAGAAAAGATTCCATAAGCTTAAGGGCTCTCTCTCTTACTCCTACTTGGCCAAGGCGGACATCAGAAGGTGAGGGGAGATGGTGTTAAACACCGCCGATAAGTCTCATAGTACTAGGATGACCCCTTGACCCTCATCCACTAATTTCCGAATAACATCGGAGGATGAAATCAAGGCCGTCTCCGTACTATGCGCCTTTCTGAAACCATGTTGAGAGGTGTCAAGGGCTCCCACTTCCACTAAGAATTCGGCTAGTTCCAGATTCAGAATTTTCCCTAAAATCTTTGCCAAATAGGGGAGAAGTGCAATTGGCCGTAAATTGTTAAGATCCTGGCTATCGCCATCAGGCTTCTTCTTATGGGGAACCACTATAGTTTCTTTCCATGAGGGGGGATACACCCCAGATCTCAAAACCTCCTGAAAAATAGGCGCTAACGCCCGTGTCATCAGGTCAGGGGCTAATTGAAAAATAGAAGAGGGGCATGGATCCATAGGGGAACCTGACAGAATTTCTAAGATCCTCTTTCTGATAACATCATGAGTTGGGATATGAAAATCAGATATAGCTTTACAGCTAGCTTTAAAAGCGGTTGATTCCCAAGAGGGGAGTTCCCTGGAGATCTCATGATGGGCAAAATTAACATGTATTTGGAGAATTTTGTTCTCAAAAGTTAGATTTGGCCTTAAACCGCGCCGCTTTGTAAGCCTTAAGGGTGGACTTTAGTACCGCCCTTTCTTCTGGGACTGAATTTAATTTCCACCGGCGCTCCTGTTGTCAGTACTTTCTCTGGAGAGATTTAAGTTCTCTGGTAAACCAAGGTTGACCAAGCTTCTTCCAACTGCAAGGCTGCTGAATCTTTGGGGGAGCCAGTTGAGCCATGGCCGTTTCAACCCCATGCTGAAAACTGTCGAGCAGGGGCCGAGCTAGCTTATTGGCCCTGTCCCAGCCCTCTTCTAAGGCCGGAACTAACTCTTCCACTTTAATCTGTTTCAACGGCCTAAATGCTTTGCACTTCACCTCGCACAGAGCAGGAGAATGCGTGATGTCAATTTTAAAGTTTAGCAGATGATGATCCGTCCAACTTAACTGGATATTAGTTATCACCATCTGTAAAGAAGTACGAACAAAGGCCCCATCTAATATGTGTCCTGCCCTATGGGTAGCTGCTGAGACTCAGAGGGTCCCATCCAAGGCCTCCATAAGATCTAAGAACTCCCTAACCATAGGAGTGCAGACCTCATCAAAATGAATATTAAAATCGCCTAGTATTATTGCTTTTGGGGACAAAACCAAAGGTTCTATCAACTTAACCCAAGATTGGACAAAATTTGTGGGAGGGCCCGGCAGACAATAAATCAGTAGGCCCTCCAACAGTACTCCACTGTTTTGAGAGATCTTAAAAGCCATTGTCTCACATGTTTCAGTGGAGGGGCCAGACCAAACACACACTAGAGTCGCCCTGCAGATAATAGCCAGGCCCCCGCCCCTATTGTGGGGCCTATCTAATCTGTAGTAAGTATACCCTGGGAGAGATGCTGCAACAAAATCAGGATCTGATTCTGTTTTGCCCCAGGATTCGGTTAGAAACAAACAATTGATATGCCAGGTATCAATCATTTCACAGATTTCCAATTTATGTTTTGGGAGTGAGTGGACATTTAACAAGGCATAACGAAACGGCTGATCGTACGCTACCGTCTTTTCCTGAGCTGCCATTACAGACATCATAGGCCTCTTATACTGAGCTCTGGCCTCGTGAAAGGTTAACGGTGCTTGAACTGTACAATTTCATTCCTCACAAGTCCAAGCGACCCCGTAATCGGATGGTGCCTTATGCTTACAGGGCCTGTTCTTAAACTTGATGTCGCCACTATACCCCTGAGGGGCCATACATCTAGAAAAAAGGGCAGCATCTCTGGACCCTGGGCCTGTACCGGCGCGGACGGGTGCGAACGGGCGCAGACAGGCGCAGACCGGCTTGCCATAATCGCACCTTTGGCGCGCCAGCGGCATGCCCGCTCCACGCGTCTGCTGCGCAGCCGCTCAGCTGGGTTCATTAATTGAGCCGGGCCAAAAGCCCGACGTCGACTGGACCGCTAACTTGCGGTGCAATCTCTGAAAGGCCAGAAGGAGGGCTCTAACTGACCCTCACCTCCGGTGCAGACTATAGGAAGTCCAGACTCCCACATGCAACCTCCGATCAGCCGACCTCGCCCTAGCCACAGTCCCCTGCATCCAACGCACCACCACAGGAGGCAGGTCCTTCTCCTACCTCGCCCCCAAAACCTGGAACTCCCTCCTCACCAACCTTCGCAAAACCAAAGACCTCCAGCTCTTCAGAAAGAACCTCAAGACATGGTTGTTCGATCAGTGACCCTCCCTGCCCCCCACCTTTTGATTTCCCCCCGCGCCTTGAGACCCTCATGGGTGAGTAGCGCGCTCTACACATTTTTTTTGATTGATTGATTGATTGATTGAAGAAGCCTGACTGCAGAGATGGTAAAAAAGGTAAGACCAGCACCCGTAAAAAAGAAATCAACACAGCGCTCCCCCAGGCAATGTTTCCCCTACCCTGGTATAAATATATTTAAAAAGATTAAAAAGATTAAAAAGTAAAAGTTAGAAAGAGTTCCTAAAAGTTAAAAATAACCTTCGCTCGAAGCAGCCGCGTGACGCGCTCTCCTTCCTCAGCCACTCAGCTGGGTTCATTTATGGCGCCGGGCCAAAAGCCCAATGTCGACTGGACCGCTAACTCGCAGTGCAAAGTCTCTGAAAGGCCGGAAGGAGGGATCTAACTGACCCTCACTTCCGGTGCAGGCTATAGGAAGAAGCCTGACTGCAGAGACGGTAAAAAAGGTAAGACCAGCACCTTGTCCAAAGAAAAACACCAAGGCTCTCACTACCACAACCCCAACTGCAACCTCTAGTGCCCCTAGTAATAGCAGTGGTGGTGGGAAGTCTACTACAAATATCCAATCAAAGGGTGTAGCTGGGCTCACCATTGGAAGTGTAGTTGGGGTGGTCTTGTTAGGCAGACCACAGAGGCTGTTTTAGTCTCTGATGGTGGTATTGACTTTGCCACCTTGGTTGCTTGTCCCCTTAATATGGGTAAGTACAAACAACTCCCCCTAATAAATGGTGTTGAGGTTGAGGCCTACAGGGACACAGGAGCCAGTGTAACTATGGTTATAGAGAAACTGGTTCACCCTGATCAACACCTACTTGGTCAGCAGTACCAAGTGACGGATGCTCACAATAACACACTTAGCCACCCCATGGCTGTTGTGAATCTCAACTGGGGGGGTTACGGGTCCAAAAAAAGTTGTGGTAGCCACTGAATTACCTGTAGATTGCTTACTAGGCAATGATTTGGAAATATCAGCTTGGGCTGAAGTGGAGTTGGAGCCACATGCTGCAATGCTGGGCATTCCTGGGCATAATTTTGCTTTGACAAGGGCTCAGGCCAAGAAGCAAAGAGGACAGGGAAACTTCTATCCTGGAACAATGGACCAAGTGCTCCCAAAAGCTAGGGCTAGAAAGGGTAAATCCTTGCTCACTATCCCTCCGTCTCCAGAAGATTCCCCTTTTGAGGAAGAGGAATCCTCTCCCTGTGCAGAACCTACACCAGATGAGCTGGCAGCAGACACTGCTGAGCTTTTGGTTGCAGGGGGGCCTGCTAGGGACGAGCTGAGTGTGGCACAGCAGACCTGTCCCACACTAGAGGGTTTGAGACAGCAAGCTGTCAAACAGCAGAATGGGGATGTCACTGATAGCCATATGGTGTTTTGGGAAGACAACCTCCTTTATACTGAGTCAAGGGACCCTAACCCTGGAGCTGCCAGGAGATTGGTCATCCCTTTGCATTATAGGGAGTTTCTTCTAACCTTGGCACATGATATTCCTTTGGCTGGCCATTTGGGCCAGAGTAAAACTTGGGACGGCTTGTCCCATTTTTTTACTGGCCTCATATGTCAGAGGACACTAAAGAGTTCTGTCGCTCTTGTGTGACCTGCAATGCCAGTGGCAAGACTGGTGGCACACCTAAGGCCCCCTTAATTCCACTTCCTGTGGTTGGGGTGCCCTTAGAAAGGGTAGAGGTTGACATAGTTGGCCACTTTGACCCTCCAACAGCTTCAGGCAATAGATTCATCCTTGTCGTAGTGGACCATGCCACTAGGTATCCTGAAGGAATTCCCTTAAGGACCACCACAGCTCCTGCAGTGGCAAAGGCCCTCCTGGGAATTGTTTCCAGAGTGGGCTTCCCTAAGGAAGTGGTGTCAGACAGAGGTAGTAACTTCATGTCTGAATACCTCAAAGCTATGTGGAAAGAGTGTGGTGTAACTTATAAATTCACTACTCCTGTCACGACTCACGTGCTGCTTGCGCCTGGAGTTTGCAGATCTTGAGGCGTGGATCTTGAGAGTTCGACTTTGGCCCAAAAAGGGGCGACTCTTTCTGGTAGCCACGGTGCTGTAGGCGAGGAAACGCCAAGGACAGACCGTGACCGTGAGAAAGTAGCGCCAGAGGGAAAAACCCCTTCAGAAGAAGAGGAAAAACCTCCCAGAAGATTCGCAGGGGATTCCTGGAACAAGAACAGAGGAACAGGAATCAAAGGAACTGACGTAACACAGAAATGGCGAAATCCAGAGCCGAAGGCTAGGAAATCAGGAGCGAGGACACTAACTGAAACAGAGAGTGTTGCAGCGCAAAGAGGAAAAGAAACACCACCCTTAAATACCATAAAACAGGAAGTGACCCACAGGAAGAAAAAGGACACCATCTTGAATAGGGAAAAGTAGATAGAATAGACTGGAGCAGAGACCATAGAGAATAGGGAAGGAGGAATGCTGGGAAGATAGAGGTAACCTGGGAAGGGGAAAAGACATAAAGGACAGAGGAAGAAACAGACCCAAAAAGGAAGAAAGACAGAAAAAGAAGAAAAAGGAGCCCCCAACGGGTAAGAGGGGTCAGGAGACCCCAACAAGACGGAGGGAGAGAGCAGCGCGAGGCCCCAAGTAAGCCCTGGGGCCTCGCAGGGTGCAAGAAAGGCTCGGGGCGCGCTGCGTCTTAAGGACGCGAAGCGCGGCCCGAGCCGAACGCTCGGCTCGCGCCGCGCGGTGCGGCGCGACAGTAGGCCCCCCTCCCGAAGGCCCTGGTTTGAAAGGAAATAAACGGTGAAAGCGCTGAGTCAGAAGAGGAGCATGAACAGAAGATGCATCTTCCCAAGAACACTCACTGAGAGGATAACCCTTCCAATGAATCAGATACTGCAGACGGGTGTGAAAAAGACGAGAGTCACAAATCTCCTGAACCTCATATTCAGGAACATCATCCATTAAGACAGGAGGAGGACAGGAAAACTGACGGGAATACGGATCTGGAACATAAGGTTTGAGTTGGGAGACATGGAAGACTGGATGAATCTTCCATGTGTGAGGCAAGTGAAGACGGACAGTGACAGGATTAAGCAACTGGAGAATACGGAAAGGCCCGTAATGCGAGGTGTGAATTTGTTCTGAGAAAGACGTGAGGGTAAGAATTTAGAAGAAAGCCAAACTTTATCCTGTGGATGGTAGTCCGGAGTGGCCCTACGTTTCTTGTCTGCTACTTTCTTCATATATCTCTTGGTGTGTAAGAGATTAGAACGAATCAGTCTATGGATTTGTAGAAGACGTTTGGAAAAATGAGTAATAGCGGGCAAGGGAGTGGGAGACAGAGAAGAAGTAGGAAAAGAGGTAGGATGAAAACCATAAGAACAAAAAAAAGGAGTGGTCTTGGAGGCACTATGGACTGAGTTATTATAAGAGAATTCAGCGATAGGGAGATAAGTGTTCCAGTTGCTTTGAGTTGTGTTGCAAAAACAACGAAGGTATTGTTCTAACCCTTGGTTCAGACGCTCGGTCTGTCCATTGGTCTGAGGATGGAAGCCCGATGACAGAGCTCTATCGATGTTTAGTGTCTTACAAAAATACCTCCAAAACCGGGAAATGTACTGAGGTCCTCTATCAGATATAAGAGTATGAGGAAGTCCATGAAGACGGAAGATATGTTCGATGAATATCTGGCTTAATTCTTGGGATGTAGGTAGCTTTTTCAAGGCAGTGAAGTGAGCCATCTTAGTAAAAGAGTCCACAGTGACCATGATTACCCGGTTTCCTGCTGAGAGTGGTAACGAACACATGAAATCAGTAGAGATGGTGTGCCATGGAGTTGGCGGAACCGGCAAGGGCTGGAGTAATCCCGCAGGTCTGGTTCGGGGAATCTTGACTTGAGCGCATGTGGGACAAGCCTGAACGTATGTTTCAATATCCTGTTTCCAAGTAGGCCACCAGAAAAATCGTGATAACAGTTCTTGTGTGGCCTTGATGCCTCTATGACCAGCAACCGGTGAATCATGACACATTTGTAATGCCTTTTCTCTCACTCTGTTAGTGGGGATGAATAACAGATTGTGATAATAATAGTATCCTTGTCTCTTACATAAAAGAGGCCTTAAGTTCTCTACTTCATCATCAGATAGATTGGGGTACTCCAGTTGTACCTCCTCCAGAAAAGACTGAGCTACCCCAATGATCTTACTAGGTTCCAGTAGGGGTTGAGCTGGGACAGGAGTGCAATCTGGATAACGACGCGACAGAGCATCAGCCAGAATGTTTTGGGAGCCAGGAATATATGTAATGTAGAAATCATACTGGCTGAAGAAAAAGGCCCAACGAGCTTGACGACTGTTTTGGCATACGAAATTTCGTAAACATTGTAAGTTTCGATGGTCTGTTCTCACTTCAAAAGGTTCCTTGGAACCCATCAGAAACTGCCTCCATTCAATACAAGCTGTTTTCAGAGCCAACAATTCTCTTTCCAATACTGAGTAATGTTGTTGTGCAGTAGAGAGTATATGAGACAAATAGAAAACAGGATGTTCAAGACCATCATCCTCTTGTTGTTGGAGTAGGACGGCACCAATGGCTTTTTCAGAAGCATCGGTGACGACAATAAATCGTTTGTTGGTATCTGGATGTCTTAAGATGGGAGCTTGTGTAAATGCCTTCTTTAAATCCTGAAAAGCTGTCTCAGCAGCTTTAGTCCAGACAAACCCTTTAATAAGATTTTCCTTCTTTAAAGTGTGAGTTATATGGCTAGTTTGTTTTGCAAAGTCTGCGATGAATTGTCGATAGAAGTTCGCCAATCCTAGAAAGCATTGTGTTTCTTTAATAGAAGATGGAGAAGGCCAATCTAGGATAGCTTGTACCTTTTCTTGATCCATGGCTACTCCGGTGGTACTTAAATGATATCCTAGATATTTGACTTCCGTCTTGTCAAACTCACACTTTTCGGGTTTGCAAAATAGTTGATGTGCCCGGAGTCGTTGAAGGACTTGTTTAACATGGGAAGAATGGAGTTCGGGATTTCTGGAATAAATAAGAATATCATCAAGGTAGATTACCACCGTCTGATTCAGGAGATCCGAGAATACTGAGTCCATAAATCTCTGAAAGATTGCCGGGGCATTAGTAAGACCGAAAGGCATTACCCTGTATTCAAAGTGACCAAATGGAGTCCTAAAGGCCGTTTTCCACTCATCTCCTTCTTTAATGCGTAAGAGGTGATAGGCTCCCCGTAGATCTAGTTTGGTAAACCGTTGGGCCCCTCTGACTGCCTCTAAAATGTCCCTTATGAGAGGCAAAGGATAACGATCTTTAATAGTTATTTTATTCAGGCCTCGAAAATCCAGGCAAGGGCGAAGGTCCTTTGTCTTCTTGGGTACGAAAAAGAGAGGAGCCCCGGCCGGAGAAGACGATGGAACAATAAGACCGCTTTGAATATTTTCATCCAAATACTCCTTTAGTACTTCCTTTTCAGTTTCCGTGAGGGAATACATCCTGCCAAAAGGAACGATAGTGCCAGGTTCCAAGGGAATAGCACAATCGTAATCTCGATGTGGAGGTAACACAGGTTTGGAAGGTTTTTGGAAGACATCATGAAAATCCAAATAGTGTTCAGGAACTCCTTGGACTGTATTTATGGTTGAACCGGTGGTACCCTCCGTGATTATTGACCTCTTAGGCGACCAATACTTGTCTGAAGCAAAACAGTGCTCGTGACAGAACTGTGAAGACAAGGAAACCGTCCGGGTAGCCCAGTTCACATATGGATTATGTCTGATGAACCACGGGATTCCAAGAATGATGGTATGGTTGGGGGAAGTTATAAGATCAAAGGAGATGTGTTCCTGATGGTTACTGATCTGTAGATTCAGCATCAGGGTAGTTATATCTACTGGACCCGATGATATCAAAGATCCATCCACCGTGTGTACTTGTTCTGGAATCTCCTTAGGTTGTATAGGAACTTGTTGAGTGGTGGCCCACTTCTAATCCATATAAATACCACTAGCTCCACAATCTAGTAGTGCCATAGTCTTCTCTTGACGGCCATCAGGTAATTGTAACATTACTGGTAAAATGAACAAGGATGTGGTATTGTCGTTGAAAGAACTGATGGAAGGTATAGCTGCTAATCCCATCCCCTCCCTTCTTACAGAGGACGGGAAGCGGCGTTTCCCGATGGCCTTGATGGACGTACTGGACAGGTACGCAGTATGTGGCCGGCAGAACCACAGTATAAACACAATCCCTTCTTTCGTCTATCTTCTCGTTCGCTAGCGGAGAGAGGGCCTCAAGTTGTATCCACCTGCATGGGTTCTCCTTCGGTGTCTCTGACAGGAGGGCGAGGTTCCTCAGAACGATGCGGAAAAACTCGTGAGGTGCTTGGTTGAAAAGACCCTCTGCTCTTTCTCTTCTCTGCTCTCCGTTTCTGAAGGCGATACTCGATGGAGAGGGCTTGATCCATCAGGCCACGAAGATCTTCCACTCTGGTGGAATGTACTAGTTCGTCTTTGATTTCTTCTTTGAGTCCTCTACGAAACAAAGTCACCAAAGTACGTTCCACCCAGGTGGTCTCTGCCGCTAGTTGACGAAAGCGTGTAATGTATTGAAGGACATCTTGTGAACCTTGATGAATATCGCATAAGGCCTCTTCTGCTGAAGCCTCCAATCCCGGACGACTAAACATCAGCTTGAAGCGGTTCACAAAGGCGGAATAATCCGACAATACCGGATCGTTAGCTGATACCATCGGGGTTGCCCAGGCCAAGGCAGGACCAGATAAGGCACTGATGAGATAACCCACCTTTGTTCTGTCATGGGAGAATTGGGTGGGTCGGAAGGCGAAGTACACCGTCAAGGAGTCAAGGAACTCTCGCAGCTTGGTTGGTTCACCCGAAAAACGATGGGTAGAGGCGGAGAGCGTCGGGACATCACCACTGCGGAAAGCCAAAGCCTGTCGCAGCGCAGCATTCTCACTGCGTAGTTGCTGTAATTCTTGAGCTTGTTGCTGAATTGTAGTTAGCAGAGCTTGATCCGGATCCGCAGCAGCTACCACAGTGTCTTCCATGGTGTTAGAAGACGTCGGGATGGTGGGCGCTGCAATCTGTCACGACTCACGTGCTGCTTGCGCCTGGAGTTTGCAGATCTTGAGGCGTGGATCTTGAGAGTTCGACTTTGGCCCAAAAAGGGGCGACTCTTTCTGGTAGCCACGGTGCTGTAGGCGAGGAAACGCCAAGGACAGACCGTGACCGTGAGAAAGTAGCGCCAGAGGGAAAAACCCCTTCAGAAGAAGAGGAAAAACCTCCCAGAAGATTCGCAGGGGATTCCTGGAACAAGAACAGAGGAACAGGAATCAAAGGAACTGACGTAACACAGAAATGGCGAAATCCAGAGCCGAAGGCTAGGAAATCAGGAGCGAGGACACTAACTGAAACAGAGAGTGTTGCAGCGCAAAGAGGAAAAGAAACACCACCCTTAAATACCATAAAACAGGAAGTGACCCACAGGAAGAAAAAGGACACCATCTTGAATAGGGAAAAGTAGATAGAATAGACTGGAGCAGAGACCATAGAGAATAGGGAAGGAGGAATGCTGGGAAGACAGAGGTAACCTGGGAAGGGGAAAAGACATAAAGGACAGAGGAAGAAACAGACCCAAAAAGGAAGAAAGACAGAAAAAGAAGAAAAAGGAGCCCCAAACAGGTAAGAGGGGTCAGGAGACCCCAACAAGACGGAGGGAGAGAGCAGCGCGAGGCCCCAAGTAAGCCCTGGGGCCTCGCAGGGTGCAAGAAAGGCTCGGGGCGCGCCGCGTCTTAAGGACGCGAAGCGCGGCCCGAGCCGAACGCGCGGCTTGTGCCGAACGCTCGGCTCGCGCCGCGCGGTGCGGCGCGACAACTCCTTATCATCCACAGACATATGGTCTGGTTGAGAGGTTTAATAAAACTCTCAAAGGTATGATTATGGGACTCCCTGAAAAACTCAGAAGGAGATGGGATGTCCTGTTGCCATGCCTCCTTTTTGCTTACAGGGAGGTACCCCAAAAAGGAGTGGGCTTTAGCCCCTTTTGTCAGAGTCACCAGATCCTCTGGGTCTGTGCACGTTCCCAGCACTTCCACCACAAGACAGCTCCAATACTCTGATTAGAATTGTCACAGAGTCTAAGAGAGTCCAAGTGGGGAAAAGGGGATTAGGAAGGGAACAGCTGGGAAGGAGATCTGTAGGAAGCAAAAAGGTTAAAACACACAATATCAAAATTACATCATATGAATGTCAATACTAGGCTATGACTCTAAGCATTGTCATTCTGAAAACATGGACAACCTAAGCATAGACTTAAAATGATTAGGATTCAAGATGACTGGATACCTGTAAGGGAATCAAGAAAGGTTAAATGCAATTTTCAAATTCAAGAATTATCATTTACATGAGGATCAGGAAAGAATTCTGAATGATTTCTTACCCATCATATGAATCGTGTTTGAGAAACACATTAGGAACACACAACATTGCATCTAGAAACCTGGTTCTTTGTTCTCTCAAATTGCTGGAACATGACTTGCGCACGTTACAGATCTTTACATAGGTAGTAAAAATACCATAGGTTGATTGTGCACCATGAATAACACAAATTAGAGGCGACTTGCCAACTCAAAAGCCACCAAGTAAATGCCTTAAAATGGTAGCGCGTAATGAACACCGTGATTTTAAGCACAGGAAATGAATCGCGCGTCTTGCCGATTCGAGTACCACCATGTAGCTGCCTAGGAATGATAGCACACAATGAACATCATGAATTAAGCACAAGAAACGAATCGCGCGTCTTGCCGATTCAAATGCCACCATGTAGCTGTCAAGGAATGGTAGCGCACAATGAACATCATGAATCAAGCACGAGAAAACGAATCACGCGTCTTGCCGATTCGAATGCCAGCATGTAACTGTCAAGGAATGGTAGCGCACAATGAATATCAAGGGTTAAAGCACAAGAGAACGAATCACGCGTCTTGCCGATTCGAATGCCACCATTTAACTGCCTAGGAATGGTAGCGCACAATGAATAACATGAATTAAGCACGAGGAAAGAATCGCGCGTCTTGCCGATTCGAAAGCCAACATGTAATTGCCAAGGAATGGTAGCGCACAATGAATAACATGAATTAAGCACGAGGAAAGAATCGCGCGTCTTGCCGATTCGAATGCCACCACGTAATTGCCAAGGAATGGTAGCGCACAATGAATAACATGAATTAAGCACGAGGAAAGAATCGCGCGTCTTGCCGATTCAAATGCTACCTTTGTGAATGCCATAAAATGGTAGCGCACAATGAATATCAAGAGTTAACACACAAGAAAACGAATCGCGCGTCTTGCCGATTCGAATGCCACCATGTAACTGCCTAGGAATGGTAGCGCACAATGAATATCAAGAATTACGCATGAGAAAAGAATTGTGCGTCTTGCAGATTCGAATGCTACCTTTGTAAATGCCATAAAATGGTAGCGCACAATGAATATCAAGAGTTAACACACAAGAAAGCGAATCACGCGTCTTGCCGATTCGAATATCAGCATGCAAATGCCACAAAACTACCAAACGCACATTCACACGCACAAGAGTACTTTAGATTATCATGCAAAGATTAGGCCCAAGAACTCGAGAGTTTTCGATAACGGGGTCGGGGGCCCAGCCCGACCTCCGTCTTACCGCCCTGATCTAGGATCACCAATGAAAGTGAAAAAAGGGCAAGGCCTGGAGGATCAAAGTAGGCCGCCGGAACAGGAGCTCAGGAAGTTGCTGCTGCTCTGCACCGGGACCTCTGAATAGTGAGCACGTGGAGCTGGGCTGGCTCCCTTTCATAGAGTCGTAGCCCAGCCCACCAACCACACCAGGCATGCTGCAGGGAAAGCTTCTAGAAGGCCCTGGAAAGGGACCACACCCTGACACAGTCTGAAAACCTGCAGCAGTACCTTACACGAGAACAGTGTTTATGTGCATGCTGAACATAAGTCCTCAGGATTGAACTCTGCAATGCAAAAGGTTAAACAACATCATATCAGCACAATGCATAAATTATGTTAGCTTGAAATTATTTGTTTTTTGCATTCTAGTTGCCCATAGAGCGCGCACTGCCCTGATGTTGACACCTTTGGACTCCTCTTTGGGCACCCTGTGAGAGGTCCCCTTGCACTTGTGAAGGAGGGTTGGGAACAACCTTTAAAAGCTCCAAAGCAAGACATTGTGGACTATGCACTTGGCCTAAGATCAAGAATGGCTGAGTACATGAAAAAGGCCAGTAAAAACCTTCAGGCCAGCCAAGAGCTCCAAAAGCAATGGCATCACCAGAAGGCTGTCCTGACCCAGTACCACCTAGGACAGAAGGTGTGGGTGTTGGAGCCTGTGGCCCCAAGAGCACTCCAAGACAAATGGAGTGGACCCCATCTCATTATTGAGAAAAAGGGTGAGGTTACCTACTTGGTAGACCTGGGTACTGCCAGGAGTCCCCTTAGGGTGCTCCATATCAATCGCCTAAAACCCTACTATGACAGGGCTGACTTAACCCTGCTCATGGCAACTGATGAGGGACAGGAAGAAGAGAGTGACCCTCTCCCTGATCTCTTCTCCACCACTGAAGCTGATGGCTTAGTGGAGGGAGTGGTGCTTGCAGATTGCCTTACGGCTGAGCAGAAGGACAACTGTATAAATCTCCTAGGCCAATTTTCTGACCTCTTCTCACTGATACCAGGTACCACTACCTGGTGTGAGCACACAATCAATACTGGAGACAGTTTACCTGTCAAAAGTAAGATTTATAGGCAGCCTGACCATGTCAGGGATTGCATAAATCAAGAGGTACAGAAAATGCTGTTCTTAGGAGTGATTGAGCCTTCAGAAAGCCCATGGGCTAGCCCAGTGGTGCTTGTCCCAAAACCTCACAGTAAAGATGGTAAAAGAGAAATTAGGTTTTGTGTTGACTATAGAGGTCTCAATCAAGTAACCAAGACTGATGCTCACCCTATAACTAGGACAGATGAGCTAATAAATACACTGGCTTCTGCCAAGTATCTAAGCACTTTTGAATTATCTGCAGGGTATTGGCAGATTAAACTATCAGAAGATGCTAAACCTAAGACTGCATTTTCCACCATTGGAGGGCACTATCAGTTCACTGTGATGCTCTTTGGTTTGAAGAATGCACCTGCCACTTTTCAAAGGTTGGTGAACACAGTCCTGCAAGGGTTGGAAGCTTTTAGTGCAGCATATCTAGATGATATAGCAGTCTTGAGCTCCACCTGGGATGAGCACCTGGTCCACCTATGGAAAGTTTTAGAGGCCCTGCAAAAGCTCACTATCAAAGCTTCAAAGTGCCAGATAGGGCAGGGGAGAGTGGTTTATCTGGGCCACCTGGTAGGTGGGGAACAGATTGCACCACTGCAGGGGAAGATCCAGACCATTATGGAATGGGATCCCCCTACTACTCAAACCCAGGTGAGAGCCTTTCCAGGCCTCACAAGGTACTATAATAGGTTCACCAATAATTATGGCTACATTGCAGCTCCTCCTAATGACTTCACTAGTAAGAAGATGTCTAAAAAGGTATTGTGGACAGCTAGCTGTCAAAAGGCTTTTAATGAGCTCAAACAGGTCATGTGCTCTGTACTTGTCCTAAAAAGCCCTTGCTACTCCACGAAGTTCAGAGTCCAGACTGATGCTTCTGAATTAGGAGTTGGGGCAGTGCTATCACAGCTTAACTCTGAGGTCCAGCATCAACCTGTTGCTTTTATCAGCAGGAGGTTGACCCCTAGAGAAAAGCGTTGGTCTGCCATAGAGAGGGAGGCCTTTGCTGTGGTCTGGGCACTGAAAAAGTTGAGACCATACCTGTTTGGTACTCACTTTATTGTTCAGACAGACCACAAACCTCTTTTATGGCTTAAACAAATGAAAGGTGAAAACCCTAAATTGTTGAGGTGGCCCATCTCCCTACAGGGAATGGACTATACAGTGGAAAAGAGACCTGTGAGTACCCACTCCAATGCAGATGGACTCTCCAGATATTTCCACTTAGACAATGAAGACTCATCTGGGCAAGGTTAGCCTTATTGACCCTCGTTGGGGGGGGGGGGTGTAGGAAAGTACCATCTTGCCTGGCATGTTACCCCCATTTTTACTTGTGTGTCAGTTTGTTTTTGTCTGTCTCACTGGGATCCTGCTAGCCAGGACCCCAGTGCTCATAGTTTGTGGCCTGAATGTGTTCCCTGTGTGGTGCCTAGCTGTGTCACTGAGGCTCTGCTAACCAGAACCTTAGTGCTTATGCTCTCTCTTTTTTTTTAATTGTCAATGCAGGCTAGTGACCATTTTTACCAATTCTGATTGGCACACTGGAACACCCTTATAATTCCCTAGTATATGGTATCTAGCTACCCAGGGTACTGAGGTTCCAGGAGATCCCTATGGGCTGCAGCATTTCTTTTGCCACCCATAAGGAGCTCAGACAATTCTTACACAGGACTGCCACTGCAGCCTGAGTGAAATAACGTCCACGTTATTTCACAGCCATTTTACACTGCACTTAAGTAACTTATAAGTCACCTATGTGTCTAACCCTCACCTAGTGAAGGTTAGGTGCAAAGGTACTAGGTGTGAGGGCACCCTGTTACTAGCCAAGGTGCCCCCACATTGTTCAGGGCAGTTTCCCCGGACTTTGTGAGTGCAGGGAAACCATTACATGTGTGCACTACATATAGGTCAATACCTATATGTAGCTTAACAATGGTAACTCTGAATATGGCCATGTAACATGTCTAAAATCATGGAATTGTCCCGTCATGCCAAATATGGTATTGGGGAGCCAATTCCATGCATCCCCGGGGCTCCAGCATGGACCCTGGGTACTGCCAAACTAGCTCTCTGCGGTTTTCACTGCAGCTACTGCCGCTGTCAACCCACAGACAGGCTTCTGCCCTCCCGGGGTCTGGGCAGCCCAGTCCCAGGAAGGCAGAACAAAGGATTTCCTCTGAGAGAAGGTGTTACACCCTCTCCCTTTGGAAATAGGTGTTGAGGGCTGGGGAGGAGTAGCCTCCCCCTGCCTCTGGAAATGCTTTGAAGCGCACAGATGGTGCCCTCCTTGCATAAGCCAGTCTACACAGGTTCAGGGATCCCCCAGCCGCTGCACTGGTGCAAAACTGGACAAAGGAAATGGAGTGACCACTCCCCTGTCCATCACCACCCCAAGGGGGGTGCCCAGAGGTCCTCCAGTGTGTCCCAGACCTCTGCCATCTTGAATGCAAAGGTGTGAGGGCACAATGGAGGCCTCTGAGTGGCCAGTGCCAGAAGGTGACGTCAGAGACCCCTCCTGATAGTTTCTTACCCTGTTAGGTGGCCAATCCTCCCCTGAGGGTTATTTAGGGTCTCTCCTGTGGGTTTCTCGTCAGATAACGAATGCAGAAGCTCACCAGAGTTCCTCTGCATCTCCCTCTTCGACTTCTGCCAAGGATCGACCGCTGACTGATTCAGGACACCCGCAAAACCGCATCAAAGTAGCAAGACGACTACCAGCAACATTGTAGCACCTAATCCTGCCAGCTTTCTTGACTGTTTCCTGGTGGTGCATGCTCTGAGGGCTGTCTGCCTTCACCCTGCACTGTAAGCCAAGAAGAAATCTCCTGTGGGTCGACAGAATCTTCCCCCTGCCAATGCAGGCACCAAACTTCTGCTTTACTGGTCCTCTGAGTGCCCTCTCATCTCGATGAGCGTGGTTCCTGGAACACAGGAGCTAAATCCAAGTGACCCTGACAGTCCAGTAGTCCTTCTGGCCAAATTTGGTGGAGGTAAGTCCTTGCCTCCCCACACCAGACAGTAATCCTGTGTATTGCGTGAACTGCAGCTGCTAGGGCTTCTGTGCACTTTTGCAAGGAATCCTTTGTGCACAGCATAGCCCAGATCCCCAGCACTCCATCCTGCATTGCTCAACTCGCTGAGTTGACCACCAGCTTCGTGGAACCCTCCTTTATAGTGTTGAAATGGCCACCATGCTCAGATTTCTTGAACACCTGTTCAAGTGCTTCTGCGGGTGCTGCCTGCTCTGCGTGGGCTCTCTGTGCTGCTGATCACCCCCCCTGTCTTCTTCTCCAAGAGGCGAGCTCCTGGTCCTTTCTGGGCCCAGGCAGCACCCATTTTCTCGTGTCCTTTGCAGCTAGCAAGGCTGGTTTGCGACATTTCTGCGTGGAAACAAAACTGCATCCTCCAGCACACCGTGGGACATCTTCTGTGCAAAGGAGAGGTTCCTGGCATCTTCCGTTGTTGCAGAATCTTCAGCTTCTTCCACCCAGAGGCAGCCATTTTGCACCTTCATCCGGGGTTTATTGGGCTCCTGCCCCCCCCTGGACACTTTTCTGACTCTTAGACTTGGTCCCCTTCATTTGAAGGTCCTCAGGTCCAGTAATCCATCTTCAGTGGTTTGCAGTCAGTTGTTGTCTTTGCAAAATCTCCTATCACGACTTTAGTGTGTTTCTGGGGAAGTAGGGTAACTTTACTCCTTCTTTTCAGGGTCTTGGCGTGGGGTATCTTGGACACCCTTAGTGATTTCTTACACTCCCAGCGACCCTCTACACACTACACTAGGCCTGGGGTCCCTAAGTGGTTCGCATTCCACTTTCTTAGTATATGGTTTGTTTTGCCCCTGGGCCTATTGCATCCTATTGTATTCTACAGTGTTTGCACTACTTTTCTACTGTTTACTTACCTGATTTTGGTTTGTGTGTATATTTTGTGTATTTTACTTACCTCATAAGGGAGTATATCCTCTGAGATATTTCTGACACATTGTCACTAAAATAAAGTACACCCAGGCATAGCCCCGTCGTGCATTTCAGTGCCCGAATTGCAGGCAGTGAAATGCGCGACGGGTGCTTCTGCACCCGCTACACATCAGCATTGCCGCCGGCTCTATTAAGAGCCGGCAGCAATGTTGATGTGACTTTTCCACTGGGCCAGCGGACGGTAACACTGTTACCGTCCGCTGGCCCAGCGGAAAAGTCATAATAGGGAGCCAGAAATACCGCTTGCACTGGCGGTATTCTGGCTCCCGCAGCCTCGGCGTGTAATGAGGGCCTCAGTGTTCTGCGAGTCAACTGGGCAGCAAGTTACTAGTTACTCTGAGCTTAACACAGACACATCATCATCCCGTTCGGTAGAGTGGGGCGCGTTCAAGGCTACACTACGAGGCCACTGTATAGGATTTGGTATCGGTGTGCGCAGGCAATTGGATTGGAAGGTGACCTCAGTAGAACTGTAGTAATTGCAACATGAGTCAGAAGCGGTACAGGACCCCACTGCCTTATCTCAATTATAAGCAGTATGTAAAACACACTCAGAGCTCCTTGAGCGACTGCGATGTCTAAACTATGCGGTGCACTCTGCCAGTACACATGCACGGACGGATAGAGCTGGAGCTCTGCTTGCCCGATTAATACATCAGGATACTTTCCCTAGTTTAGCACTATCTATTCGGACACTGTCCGGCGACTTGTTATACACACAAGACTCGATACATGCAGCATTTCACACTCATTATGAATCCCTATATAGCTCTATCCCTCCTCCTCCTCTAAAAGATATTGATCTGTTCCTCACAGGAATATCACTATCCCAGCATCACAGCCAAACAGTGCTTGGATCTGGATGATCCCCTTCTGCTGTCTGAGATACGGGAAGCCATCCAGTTTCTTGCAAATGGCAAGGCACCTGGCCCAGATGGGCTACCGGCATAATTTTATAAGGCATACACACCCCAACTAGTGCCTAAACTGCTTGCTCTATACGAGGAGTCTTTAGCACTGGCGTACTTGCCGCATACATTGTGGGAAGCCATGTTATTCTCCCTCCTTTTACCGCATAAGGACCCTACTGATCTACACTCCTACAGACCATTGGCACTTTTGAACACATATTATAAAATATTGGCCAAGGGGGTTGCAATGCGACTGGCTCCCCTGGTGCCATCACTGGTCCATGAGGATCAGAATGGCTTTGTACCAGGTCACACTACATCCCTTAATCTGCGTAGATTTTTTTGCATACTATGCTATGCCCCCCAATGCTGACCACGAGCGGGCTGCCTAGTGATTGACCTGGAATGGCCTTATCTTTTTGTAGTTCTACCAAAATATGGCTTTAGCCCTCATTTCATGCAGCTGGTGAAGTTGTTGTATACATGCCGGTTGGCCCATAACAGAACAGGGCGCCTTATATCATCCCCCATTCATGTTATGAGGGGCACACGGCAGGTATTCCCCTTGTCTCCCCTCCTTTTTGCTCTTGCGGTGGAGCTACTGGCAGTGGAGCTCCGCAGGGTGGGATGAGACTGGGGATACCGCTGGGAGATTGGTGCCATGCGGTCTCTATATGCAGAATACCTTCTAATATAGATTAGAGATGTGGTGAATTTTCCTGGGGACATAATGCCCTTACTCAACACACATGTGAGGATCTCTGGCTTTCGATTTAACTGGGCCAAATCCTGTATTTTCCCATTATCGCCTACTGTGTCTGGTTCCAACCTCCTGTCTATACCCACTGACATAGCGTGGCAATCTACCCATTTAGATACCTAGGCATACAGCTATATCATGCAGAACCAGATCTATTTGACGGGAACCTCCTGAGGGCTATATTGGGCCTACAACGCCAGATGGCGTTCTGGAAAACATTGCCGCTGACTGTCATGGGTATGGTGACCCTGTTAAAATGATAGTACTACCTCACCTATTATATTTCTTTGTCACTCCCAAATTTAGAACATTACTAGTTAGCAGTGCCGTTAAAGTGGGTAGCTTGTTGGCTTTCTTCGAAGCAATTTGTGGACACAGCCACTGACTTTCCAGCGCGGTCATGGAGTAAATTGCTACACCTATTTCATCACTGTACTAAATCCACAGCACCGGCACCTGTATTGTTAAACCTAGCATATCGCTGTTTCCGAAGATGCTGTTTCCTCACAAAAGACACTACACCCTATGCTCCAGCCATACCGATATTGGGGACCCCATGTAGCACAGGTGGCATGTTGGCCGCAGAGCTGGCGGCCTGGCATGCAGTGGAAATATATACCCTGGGGGACCTTTACGCAGATGGCACTCTCAACACTCATGGCACACTGATGAAGACTACTGGATTACATTCAGTTACCTTGATGCTCCACATCTCCCTCAGGCACACCCTGCAACATGCGTGAGGTGACATCGTGGAGGAGCCCCGCGTGCACTCCATGATTCAGTACCTACATGTATTTGGGGAAGGGAGGCACTTAATACACAGGTTAGCAGGCTCACTGGCCCAACTGTAACTCTCTGAGGGAGATGGGAAGGGGATGGGGGGGAACTCTTCACATAGAGTAGGCAACCCCACTGGAAACCCCATATATGCCCCTCGCATTATGCCTCTTTGACTCATTCAGTACTATATCACTCAAAGGGCCTACCTTACCTCTGATAAGGTCAACAGATATTTTCACTGTGCAGACGCCGCCTGTTGGCGATGTCGGTGCCTGGGAGCAGACTTTCTACACATGATGTGATCATGTCCCACTTTGAGTAACTATTGGACTTACATCCATGCCAGCCTCGTGCACTGTGTAGACCGACCCTTATTAATGACTTGGGAGGTATGCATTCTTGGGTTGTTTCCTAGGGGTAAGAAACTGAAGGTGATACCCGCTTTTTGGACCTGGGGTTCTTAGTAGCTAAACGCCTTATAAACTGTAAATGGCAGTCCACTGAACCCCGACATATGAAGCATGGGCACATTCATTGTCTGTTTGGGCAAGAACGGAGTGCACGGCACTCCGGCAGGAGGATATATTAGGACTGCGCAAGTACCCTCTTGGGGCACAGTGGAAGCTCATGTTAACAGACTTCTGCACGCCACTGACACCGGCACCTGCACCACTTTGATCCCCCTGTCGGAAACGGTAGAGATTTGAAACATTCTGTGCCCAATTCAACATGTTTGGTGACTATACACAAGGCTAGAGCAGACAAACACGCCCTTCAGATCTCGAGACACTGAGCCAGTTACGAGCTGCATAGAATGGATGTGTAGGGCTAAAACACTATGCTCATGTGAACACAAATATGCTAAAACTGTAATGTAGGAACCTAGATTTGTTTTGCCAGCGTTTATTCCCCTATATGACTGTTGTTGTGAAATGACATTGATTGCCAACATGAAGGTCATATGTACGCTTATTCTGCAATATGTCATGTTGAAATATAAATGCAAAAAAGAAATATAAAAAAAATCATTCAATCTTCCTAGCTCTCAAAACATGTTTACATGCATATATTCCAATGTACATCTTAATGATTGAATGTAATGAATTCATGTCAAGGGTAATGAACCAATAATCTGCCTCCCATTTAATGTCTTGTATCTTCATAAGAAAATCCCTACTATCATTTACTTCAGACAGTAGCAATTAAACAAGGGGGAATAGAAAACTATTTATATAGTTCTTGTATTTTTTGAAGATTGCAAAGGATGAAATGATTGGTCTTTCTGGTGGGTTCTTAGCACCTTTGTGAAACTCAGATAATATATTCAAAGTTGGAACTATAGGATGATTATACTTTAAGAACCAGTTTTCCTCATTCTGATGAAATCTTTAGCTTTCCAACATATTTGTATGTCAAAGTTTCAAAGTTTATTGATTGATCGAAATAAATTATTTCATCATCATACACAGTAAAAAAAACATATAAAACGAATGTATAAAAGTCAATTTAAAAATACAACAAGTTATCATAGAAAAAGTACATCTTTAAATTATTATTATTAATGCGAACCTACTCTAAAATCCCTAATATAGGGAAAGCAATATTCCACATGGAAACAGTGCATAATGATCATCAAATAAAATAAACTACAGGTTACAGTACTTTGATACAGTTTCAGACGGTGGGCCAAGAGTTATTTGTGTCTGAGTGCCCAATCTGCATATAAAGATTTAGATACGGCTATCACTACCATCAGTGAGGATCACTCTTACAAATTCGATAGGCAGATACACGCTCAGTTATAGCTCCGTTTTTACAAAGGGGCACTATTCATCTTCGTCTAGGAGCAGTTTACACTTTTTGTCTCCCACTTTCAGAGAATTTCAACCTGCAGTGAAAACAGCTGTGGGCAATGTACCATACCTAAATTGCACGGGCAGGCCTAACCACGTCCAGGAAGGGCTCTCTAGAAGGTTAACACCTACTCTGGAGGAAATCACTAACCAGTGTGCCACTGTTACCAGCCTTAGAATTTTGAAGATGAACCATCTCACACAATTTCTGCTTTGTGATATATGCAGCATTTGTTGGTAAGGACGCAGGAGTTGCCCAAAATTCCACAAGATCTAACATTACCCAAGTGGACCTTGGGGTCCTCAACTATCCTATTTTCTCTAACGCTCCCGGACATCTTAAAATATCTCTAAGGCCAGCCTTATAGTTATGCAGTTAATTCATTCTCCATATGCAAATCCAATATAGCAGAGTTTTTAGAACTGCCACATATGATATTGATTGTATTCCTAGATCGAATATGAGCAGGATCAAAGGCGTCGCCTTCCCCAACCCCGTGATGTTCCTAAGGAAGTTATTTTCCTTAACGGCAAGAGCTTTTACATTGCCATGTTCCCACAGCTCGGCCCCGTTAAGGACTGCTCCCCTCGCCTGCATTTTATAGCTATCTATAGCTACCTTACTGGGAAATACTGCATTTTAATTGCCGTCCTAACTATTGTGGCCTCTCTGTAGCTGATGGCATGCAAGCTTTTTCATTCTTTGGGGTCACCAAGCACCTGAATCTGCTAATCTTATTCCTAAATAATCAAATTCAGTGAGCCTTTCTAAAATTTCAGTATTCCATGTCACCTTAGCATTCACTTTCCTCCTCCTACTGTATACCATCAGCTTGGTTTTCATTACATTTATCTCTAGCCCAAATTCCTTACAGAATTCGCAGAAATTATCTTCTAAATTCTGAAAACCCCTCCTGGTCTTAGCAAGCAGGAGCGTATCATCTGCATAAAGGAGACTTGGTATTTTTTGGCCAGCTAAAGTGGGAGAGTCATTGACGCACCTATTCAAAGATCCAATACAATTATTGATATACAAAAGAAAGAGAGTGGGTGCCAAGACACATTCCTGGTGAATACCCCTCCTTACCCCTAATGGATCAGCTAACTTCCGCTTAGCTAATATGTGCAAAAGTGTCCTCATGCAGATGGATGATGAGGTCAAGCAAATCTGAAGGAACCCCCAACTCTTGCAATGTTCTCCAAAGCTTCTTTCTCAGAACTAGGTCAAAAGCTGCATGAAGAGCTATGAAGGTCACAAACGGGTCCCCCCCACCAATATTTACGGTCTTCCATTTAGTCAACAAGAATCTGAAAACCTGATCAATAGCACTAGTCGCTGGCCTAAAGCCTGCCTGCAGGCTTGAGATGGCATCGCTTTCATCAATCCATGTCAATAACCGTCCAAAATCTGCTTTCAGAAGATCTTCTTCAAATTGTCAAGCAGACTAATTGGCCAGAAGTTGGACTGAATGCCAGGATTGCCTTTTTTTAAAAAATCAGCACTATTTCAGACCCCTTCCACATAGGTGGAATCGGAGCACCAGCTGCAACTGCAGTACAGACAGCATTATTATAAGGGACCCAGATGTTTGTATTGGATTTATAAAGGTCTACAGGTACTTTATCAAGACCTCGGGCCTTACCCAATTTAAATGGGTTAACAGCTGATAGAGTGTCAGCGATGGTAAATTCTAGGACGACTTTAGTCTCCTTCCTGGGTGAGCTGTCATGTTCAATTTGTAGCTTCTCAAAAATTGAATAAAAGGAGCTGACATGTAACATCTATTCACCCAGCAGTATTGAGGATCTAGAGGAGGATAGTGTATCCCCATGACAATTGTTTACCAATTTCCAGAAATGACTCTGGTCATTTCTTCTAGCTGCCTCAAGTAAGTCATTCCAATGTTCAGTCTCTCACTGTTGCCTTGCCTGAGCTAGTTCCTGCCTGTAATTTGCTATGATTAACCCAATCTTGTTTCTGTCAGCTCCTTTGATTGCTTTTAACAGGTTGGCCTTTGCTACTCTACACCCTTTGGTGAACCACCTGTTTTTAGGTTTAGACCCTATTCTCCCTATTGTGTCACACACAAAAAGAGTGCCAAGAAAACCACCGAATGTCAGATGCTCTCCAATTAACCTCCTTTGATCCCCCCAACATGAGAACATGTCTTCCACATGTTTGGCTAGTGTCTGGTATAGGATAGCAGTAGTGGTTGGGGAAGATTCTGCAGCTTCCTATTTAACCTTCCTCCTGTTATTAGTCAAGTTAAGCTGCTGGGCAAAGCCATTCAGAACACCAGCATCGATACATGTACACTCTGGCTAATCACCTCTCAGTGTCAATCCACCTCTGACAGTGAGCAGCAACACCTACGTTGGCAGTTCCTTTGATGGGTATTGTTATTTTCCTTATCTCTGCATGCAGTAATCAGCCAATGAATTTGCTGGTCCCTAGGGGGCTGAGTAAGACCTAACCTAGGGTAAAAAGATGCCACTGACTGCAAAAACATGCCCCCATGCATTGGACCCAGGTTGTGGCAATTAATAAAAAGCTGCTTTATTCTTAAATGAGAATAAAAATTAATAAGTATGCACTCTCCCTCACATTGCTTTGCCAGCGTGCCCACCCATTCCACCCTCCTCACCATAAGTATAGTTGGTGCCAAGTAATGTGAAAAATATAGAGCCAATGGAGCACCTTGTTTTTCAATTCCAAAAAAGGATTTTGTTGCACTTGCATGTAAACTAGGTACATTAATCAATACAGCTACCGAGGGGTTTGCTTCTGGAGGGAGATTAGGTATATTCAGCCCTAGTTTCATCCTACCATTTTCCCTGCTGCCCTTGGACTTTGCACCACACTGCTGATTCACGCTCCCTACGTTTGCCATATTGTGGTTAGAACCACATCCACTCAGGGTGCCCACCCGCAGGCCTGGAACACTCAAGTTGACATTGGATGTGGAAGCATTTACATGAGGCTCTGCTATATTGATAACTGTTGCTGAAGCCAGATCTAAGCTTTGCAAGGGGGGCACAGGTTATAATGGTTGAACCAGATCAGTAAATGTCTGAGAGGGTGCTCAGTAGGGTACAGATTTTAACACAGTTTTATGTTCCAATAGTTTCACAAAGTGCCCCAATGCCTCTTCAACGGCAGAAACTTGATTTATAATAGGTCTCAGCTTTTTCACAGGTTCCTTAGAAAACCTTTCTAAAAGCTAGGTAAATGTACTTTCAGGCCAAACCTTGTCATCCCCATTTATGGTTTGATGTTGGCTGTCTATTATATGAGGGCGTTTACTCTCTATACTTTTTTCCATCCTTTTCCTCTTTCCCTTCATGTCCATATTGGCAGGGTGCTTGACTGTTAACTCGACGTCTTTCACCATGAATACTTCAGGGACTGGTGGAGGGAGACTCTCTGGTGAATTATCCTGAGTGGTAGATTGGAATCAAGTGGGAACCTTGCTACATAGTTCTGTGTTTCAGGGAGAAACAAGGCCTGGGGGGATCTGAGTAGGAGCTAAGATTGAAAGGCGCCTGTCTCCTGACTCTATCTCCTTGTCCAATGCACCAACTGCCTTCTGTAGAAACCCGTCCAACACATTGGTAGCCATTAGTTTATCAGCTGGTGCTACTGGTTTGCGCTTTCCCATTTTGGCCCACAAATGAAACCAGACACTTCTGTTTTGCAGCCTAATATATTTTCCCTCCTTGGCCAACTACAGTCCCAAAAGGGCAAATAAATTTACACAAAGTTTGTGGGTTTCAAAAGTCACTTACTGCAGCAGGCAGGCTCAAAGCAGATGAAAAGGGTGGTGGCCCACCCCAGCCTCTTCAAGGTGATGACGAGTGAAGACTGGTCTGCTCTTGGCCTGGACACATGCCCAGGCACGTCTTGTGCCACAAGTTTGGCACATTGTTTTATAGCGCCTCCAGACTCTCAGGATGTGCTCTGGGCCTCCACCACCGGAGATACTGGGGGCTGGAGTACCTCTCCACCCCCACAAGGCAAAACAGCGTCCTGTGCTGCAGGTTTGGTGTGTTGTTTTTTAGCGCCTCCAGGCACTCAGGATGTGCTCTGGGCCTCCACCACAGGAGATGCTGAGGATTGGAGTCCCTCTCCACCACCACAAGGGAAAACAGCATCCAGCGGAGCGGGTTTGGTGCATTGTTTTATTGCACCTCAAGGTGCTCAGGATGTGCTCTGGTCTTCCATCACGGGAGATGCTGGGGGTTGGAGTCCCACTCCACCCCTACAAGGAAATACATCCTCTTTGATGAACACTGGGGTTTGAGGTTGTCAAGGTTCATGTACTTTAGCCAGGTATGAACTATTTCTTGATGATTGTTCCTGGCAAATAAGAGTTCTATCTTGATGGGATTGAGCTTCCTGTAGGTGGTTATCCATATCTGGATAAGGTACAGATGGTGTTTGATGTATCAGATCTCAAGTGCGGAGAAGGGTTTCATGTATAGTTATATATTGTCATCTCATTGATGAATTTTGATGCTGTTATGGGTGAGTAGAGCCCTAAGGGGCTCAGTGTGGAGGTTGAAGATGAAAGGGGACCATGGACGACTGTGTAAGTGATAGGAATCTTTGGGGACTTGGAGATGCCCAGGCAAATGAGCTAGAGTCAGTTGGAATGGTAGGAGAAGAATCAGTGAAATAAGGTACAAGTGAATCATATTTGAGGCTTCAGGGTGGGAATGAGTGGGGTGGTGGATGGCATCAAACACCCCTAGGAGATCTAGAAATATCAGAAGGCAGGAGTCATATTCATTTATGGTCAGGAGGGTGTCGTCTACACTGTGTAAGGCTGCTGTCTCCATGTGGCAGCATGATATGAAGCCAGATTCGCAGTTGTCCAAGAGATGGTTTATGTTGATATCACCTTGGCAGTCCAATGATTGATGATCTTGCCAATAAAGATTAGCAAGTCATGGGCCACTAGTTGGCAAATCCATCCAGATCTACTTCAGGATTCTTGAGGAGAGGGAGGATATGACATATCTTGAGAGCTTCTGGAAACATTTCTTGTGTGAGGGATGAATTAAGAATGGTGAGTAGGGGTGAGATAGCTTCTCCAGAGGAAGCTGTGGTGAAGGACAAGAGTAAGAAATTATCTAAGTAGGATGTGACTTTGAGGGAGTTGAGCATATTGGTAAGATCTGCAAGGCTTATGACTTTGAAGGATGACCATAGCTGGATGCCACCAGAAGTGATCGGTCTAAAAGGAGAAGTCGGCTTGGTGTTAGTGATGTGCTGCTGGAACTTTTGTATTTTTTCAATGAGGAAGAAGTTGATGGCTTTTTACTTTCCTGTGAAGTGTGGGATGGGAGAGTCAGATAGGTGAGTGATGTAGTGCTTGATTGTCTTGACTTCCATTCTGCTTCTATTGGCAGCTTTATTGATGAAATTGGTTTAGATGGTTTTCTTGTCCTATGTTATGAGTTGATTGTGGGTTGCACAGCGTGACTTTAGTAGTGTGAGGTCATCAGGTTTCTGTTTTTCTTCTATTTTTTTTCTGCCTGCAGATTGAGCATTTGTTGTCAACAGTGTCTTTGGAGTACCAGTGTGCTGACGATCTTGGCTTCACTTTCATGTCTTAGATAGAGTGTGAGTATTGACATTATTTTCCAGAAAGTGTTGAAGGGTTTTGACATCCGTTGTAGAGCAGGCAGATCAAGGAATGAGTGCAAGCTTTATTTTGTTGCTAGAGACATCTTTGGTTGATGTGAAGGTTTCATGTTCTCTATTGGTCTTGGTTTATTGGTTGGACTCTCAGCAGGGGTTGGGGATGAGAAGGTGATCTGCCAACTCCAGGGGTATGGGTGGTTTGATTTGTATGATTAGTGGTTTTGAGAAGATGAGGATGTGCACTTTGCTTGCATGAAGTGCTGCACCAGGTTGAGTGTGTTGATGAGGTTGAGGATGGTGTCTGTTTTTGGAGCTTGCAATGTCTGGGAGTTTCAAATCACGTACGAGGGTGGTGTGGATGAATCACTTGGAAAAGGCCATATGAAGGTTCGAGATTTCAGAAATTCTGTTCTACTTTGATATTGTTTGAATTTTAAAAATGATATCAAAATGAGATATATTTTAAATAAACATGTCACACAAAAATTGACTCAAAAGTCAATTTGTCACAACTTCCAACAATAGGCTCAATCTAATAATGAAATGTGTTTAAAATAGATTCTCAGAAAGGCACCACACATCAAGGGATTCCATAGCCTTACAAGTCAAAAATTAGTTACAGCTGTTCCAATAAACATCCATTTTAATACTTTATAGTCCGAAGTCAAACAAAGACCAATCATTTCATGTATTAATGTTTTTTTAAATGTGGGCCTGATTTAGAGTTTGCCAGACAAGTACTCCATCACAAATGTGACAGATATCCTCCCCTCCATGTTACAAGTGCATCAATCACATTTATGATCGCATACTAGTCTGCCAAATTTTAAATGAGGAACTGTGTTATGTTTAACAATGACTAGTTACAAAGAGTGCCACAATAAAGATGAAAACCATATACATGATTTGCTATTGAGTGGTAACAGAAAACCCTCTGATTTCTGTGCTAAATCCACAGCAGAATTAGTTGATGCAATTTCCTCCATTCGAGTTATAATACATTGGAGAAAATTCCACCAGTGATTATCCTCCCGATTAATTACTTTCTTAAAAATCAGGGGTGCACTTTTAGCAGCCAACTTTAAATCATGACAGACAATAGATCTGTGGAGCACCTCATATATCTTTCAGATGAAGACTTTGGCTTCTAAATACAGCTGAAAGGATCATGTGAAAGCCTAGAAAAAATGCAGAATGACCCGGGAAATAGGGCTCCTAATTTCCAAGTCCACCAGTAATTCCTTATTTCTTAATATACCCTCAAGATCCAACTCACAATGAATGGGAAGATCTTCACTTATGATTTAACAATACCCTTAGTATTGGAAACTCCGTGGGTGTCGAAATTCAAGCCTATTTCTCAGTCTGTTGTAGTGAGTTCCTAAATGGTAGTTTTAACAAGTTTGCTCGACTATATTGGAACAGTTAATATTATGTTGTACCCATTTCTTTTGTCTTGAAATCTCTTAATTCAGTGGTGCAAGAATACGCTTTCACAGAGGAAGTGGCTAACTACTTAAATGGCAATGTAGATTCAGTTGTCTCCCACAAATCACCATGACCTGGAACCTGTTCAAATAACACATTCACAGGTTAGTAGGGCAATCAACCCTCTGAAGTCTCAAAAGTATTAGGTGCTTTATGGTACTATCAATTGCCAAGCAGAACTCATTAATGTAACTGCAGCCTCATGGCAAGACTGCGTGAGTTGGAATAATCTTCTAAAAGGAATGCATTGAATTAACTTTATTCAAGATGATCATTTAGGTGGAAAGGCAGCAGGACAATATACTATTATAATCATAAACATAGATGAGATGATTGTTAATATTTGGGCAATATCAGGGGAAACGAATTTGTGATACAAGTTCCTCATAATGTAGATTATAATGTGTACTCTAGTGTTTAAACATTTTAGTTTTACTATATGAGACCCACTATCATTATCCACATCCCAAGATAGTTAAATTTAGAATCTCTTTCACCAATATTATATGACTACACCACCTTCCAATGTTACATTCTCTGTTTTCATAAACAGTGCAAAAGACTTTTTTTGCATTAATGTGTAGCTTGGTTTGGAAGTTGTAAATGTTTAAAGCATTTAAAGAATGTTGCAAGCTTTTTGCCATATGATTACAAACTAGCGATCATCAGCGTATTTCGATTTCTTAAAATATGTGTGTCTTAATGTTTGTGGCGAGCTGCGCTCTTGTGCTATTTCCCCAGCCATGTCATCTCAGTAAAAGTCCATAACGGGTTCTAAAATGCACCTCTATTTAAGGCCGTTATATGTATAGATCTTGACTGTCAAGTAGCCATTATATCCAGTTTTGATCTGAACCTAGGTGTCAGTGCTCAAGAGCAGAATGTCCTGTTTGTCTGTTTTTTCCATAAAATGGTCAAATATATACAAAAAAACCACCTGAAAATCAATAAATCGTTCATATAGTCCACAATTCATAACATTAACTGCTTGATGAGTCATCAGAAGGTGGGCCAGAATGTTGTCAATAGTATTCAATTGATGTCAAAGGCTTACAACATTGGATGCACTTTAAGAGTCAAGAAAATGCAAAAACAGATGCACTGTGAGTTTGGACTATCTTGTGCTGCAGTTTCCATAGTGCATTGCCTGGGGAGGACTGAAACTGCCTTGCAAACAGTGTGCACTCCACCATCGGATACTGCTGTACAAGACCCTGCTGCTTTGTGGAACTGATGGCTGGCTGCCGGAGCCTGAATTTAGCAATTGTGAGCTCTTGGACATTAATCCTTGTAATCCAAGCAGAAGGTCTTGTTATACTCAAGAGAACGTTTACTTTTCTGATGTGTTTTCAAGGGTGCAAAAGTGGTGTCAAAGATTGTGCAACATAGGATGCACTTTAGGTTGCAAGCAAATGAAACACTGTGTGCCTGATTCACATTGTGCACCACTGAGTAAGTTCACACTTTTGAGTAAGTTTACTACATGTTCGTATTCACAAACTGCACTTTTGTAGTAACTAACACTTTTGTAATGAGTTCAGCACTACACATAGCCTGCAACTGGTAGGGACTTAAAAACAAGTCCTATGGGAAATAATATTAAATGATTTAAAACAGTTAAAATATAAATAAATATAAGTTAATGTTAAAATAATAAAAATAGTATGTTTATTGTTTATTTATAAAACATTTAATAGTGTATCTCTTAAAATATTTTATAATTAAATGATAGGTTAGTCAATAGGATTTTGTAGTACATTAGTTGTACTTTTATAGTACTGCTAAATGTACTACAAAATGCAATTTGTGAACAAGCTCCTGTGTCTTTACTATCAAAAAAGAGTATGATTATAGTAGTGGGGGGAGGGGGTGCAGAGGGGAGTGGCTGGAAAATGGGGGTGCATGGCTATTGTGAGTTATGGATTCTGATTTTAACCATAACTTGTGAATTTCAGAGGTTTTCCATTTCTAATTGGAAACATAACTGCACTTTAACTGTATTTTTAAGAACATTTCTGAGGTTATGGTGTTATAACAAAGACAACCATAACTTTAAAACCGCAAAATCCAAGAAGGAGAACTCCAGATATTAAATTAAATTTTAGCACCAAAAGGCACAAAGTGCAACCTATTGGTCATGCTAGTCCAAAGTCAGGCCCACTGTGGTGGATTGCCTGTCAGACCCAGAGACTGAGTTCGTCCTGGTCAAGAATTACCTGTGTTTCTAGAAAAACAGTTGTGGATGTTGAAGTGTTGTTGATGGGCTCATGGGTGTCAAAGGTAGCTGAAACCATAGCAGGGCTCCAGGGTTCTGATACTGGAGGATGGGGTTCTGATGCTGCTTTCAATGACTGTGGGAAATGTTCAGGTTCCCATAGCTTGATGGTCTTCATCACCGACAGGGTCTTTGTAGGCGACTGGGTCGAGGAAGCTGTGGGGTGAAGTCAAATCAGCCTCATCATCAGTGGATCTCAGCATGGAGCAGAGGACCTAGTGAGAGATCAGGCAAAGCCAGGCCCACCAGGAATTAACCATCAGCCGATCAGTTAGTATGTTAGTCCTAGTCCTACAACAGTTCTTGAGGCGGAATTATAGCAAAAAGTTTTTAAGTCCCAGGCTTTAGGGTTAGATGGGAGGGGTGCACTTTTACACTTATCTAAGGGCCCCAGGACCTTAGGGACAACACCTAGAGGGCAGGACCCACTCCAGTAGAAGCCACCAGCGGGGTCCAGTGCAGGTCCATTTGGAACTGGTCAGCTGGGCACTTTAGGCGAGTACGCTTCTTGCAGCTTTTGTGACCCTGTAGCTTAACAGGTGGTCAGACAATTGGCCTTTGGAGTCCATTTATCTTTCGTGGAGACAAGTGGCAGCCAATCCATTCCTCAGGATTCTCATCACAGGTCACAACAGCAGGTGCTGCCTTTCTTCTGCCTTCCAGAGGTATTCTAAGGAGGGCACTAGGGGTTGGTACATTTATGCCCAGTTGCAGCCTCTGGGTGGGGGAACTCTTGGCCACTCCCTAACCAATTAAGTGAAAGTTCCCAAGAGTGACCCTGCCCACATTTGCAGCACTTCCTCTGTGCTTTACTGTAAACTATCCCACAGTGCATTTGTCTATCTAAAACCAACATGGCATAATCTTTCTTTGCCTGTGAAGATCTTCTGCACCCACCCTAGAGGTGTAGCCAGGAAAATGAGCAAACCCTTCCTTGTGGTCACTTGAAACTGGCTCTAGAGGCATCCCCTCTCCCACTGGGATTGGTACGTTGCTGGCTTGCAGGACAACCGAGGTGGCATGCTCAGGTGTGACCTACAACTGCTTGTGAGAGGGTAGGAACTCTTTGAATCAAATTACGTTCTTGGGCACTGCCCAGCATGCTATCATGTCAAGGGAAGGTCTACCCCTCTCCCTTTGTCACAGCTCAGAAAGCCACATCAGACCTTGTCAAGGAGCCATTCATCTCATGGGTGACACCAAACACTGGCAGGAAGGCACATTTGGCTCGGGTAGGAAAATGGCAACTTTCTAAATGTGTAAATTTCAAAATAGAAATATACAAAGTGACTTGACCATTTAGTTGAATTTTAAATTGGTATTACAATGAATCCTCAAAATATTATTCTAGCTGCTCCAAAATTGAAGTTTAGCATTATAAGGTGTTGTAATGTAACCCATTGCTTTTCTATGGGAGAGCTGGCCTTGCTGCAATGATAAATTACTTTGGAGGTATTTAAAAAGTAGGACATATATAAAATATACATTGTCATGTTCTATGTTTTAAATACCAGGCACCCTGCCCTATGAGCATTTGGGACCTACTTTAGGGGTGGCTTATAGTTATTAAAAAGGAAGGTTCAGGCCTGGAAAAAGTTTTATTCTAAACACAAAAAATGTGATGGGGTGCTTGCATTAAGTCTAAACAATGGCAATTGCTCGGGTAACATTCCAACCCATTGTTCTTTTACCCATCATGCCAACTCAGATCAGACTCAGCCATATGAAAATCAGTCTTGACTCTGCTCCAATAGGAACAGTCCGGCCTAAACTACCAAGCCAGGTCCTTTCTGAACCAGGACACAAGCAACCAAAGACTCGTTTCACCCTGATTAGTGCTCTTCAGTCAGGTGTAACTTGGTTCCAGTGGCACAGTGAGCAAGGGACCCACATCTGGGCATATCATTGGCCACTTAAGGTGGTGTATCAAACATACAAAAGGTGATGGGAGTATGTCTGCAATAAGTCTAACCACTTGTAGTTGCTTGGGGTAGCATTTCAACCCCTGTTCTTTTGCAAAATAACGATGGGTTGGAACATCTTTTGCAAAGAACCTCCCAACTGTGGGGCATATGTATGAGTTCTGTCGCAATGCTGTGTTGTGACAGTGTTGCATCAGAAACATCTGTGCTGTATTGAGGCATTTCCTTGCCCCATGGAAGCCCCATAATTTTGGTATGGTGCACCATGGTTCAAGGATCAAAGATGCGTCAGAAATTATGATGCAACTGTGTTGGGAATGGCATGTACTCCCTACCTCAGGCAAAGCTGATTTGTGTGCCATAGAACACATTTATGTGCTGCAAATCAGTATTGTGTCACACAGGAGTGATTTACATTGCAGGAGCGCTTGAAAAAAGCAATGCATTCAACCCACCAATACTCCACAAAACTGACAAGCAAGGTAGGAGCCTGAGGGAGCCAGGAGGGTTCCAACCTCAACCCAGAAGACTTGCCACAATCCCGGTGAAGAGGAAGTCAAACTTCAGTGAGAAGGAGAACAAGATATTAATATGTTAGGTGATAAAAATTGAGCATTTCCTTTTTGTCACCTCAAAATTGACATTAGGGAGGAAAGTGGCTCTTTGGCAATTCATAGTGGACAAAATCAACTGTGTAGCACAAACAAAGAGAGTCATTCTGGATTGCAAGAAGAGGTGGCATGACTATAAGCACAGGACAAAGGAAAAACTGACCAGGAACCTTAAGGCAGCCATGAGGACCAGAGGAGGACCTGATGTCTAGGAGGAGTTGGACCCATTGGAGGAGCAGGTGGCATCCCTCATCCCAACAGAGATGGTAGCTGGAGTAGAAGGGTAGGGCAGTGCTGAAATGGAGGACCAGGAAGAACTTCACAGTGCGTCAAAATAAGGGACCATATATTAACTGTCATGCTTGCCAACGCAGCAACACACTTTGCTAGGCTGAAATGTGCTGCACTGCGTGAAAGGGAAAGGGCAGGAATGCCCCACGGATCAACTCATCCTTCACATAAATGTCCTTTCCATGGGTAGTACCTATTTTACCAGCCCAGTCCTGCATTGCCAAGTTTCCCAGGTCCATGCCTGATGTGCTGCCCAATCAAGGGATTACCTCTCAATAGTGGGACTTGTAGTGGCACTTATCCCTTCACAAAACATGGATACAAGTTACAGAATACAAAGAACAAAACCTGGACTTCAGTAGCACATCATCCACGGACCTGGGAAACTTGGCAGATATGCCAGTTCCAACGTGGGCCCCATTGCAACATCACGCACTTGTGCTTGTGTTGGGACCAACTAGCCCAAAGTGTACTGTAATGTAAAATTAGTCAATGTGTCTTTGTAGAGGGTTAATGTGTCACCTAAGAGAGTCTCCAGCTGCTGAGGAGGCATATACACTCCAGGTAGTATCACTCAAACAGCCACAAGTAAATGTACTAGTACAAAGCCATATTATGTGCAACTGACCTTATGTGTTGGTGTAGGTTGCCCCAGGTGTAGGCAGAGATGTTGTAGTAGAGGTTATTGATGTATCGCAGTCAACATGTGATGATAGCCTGGGTGATGGCTGTACAAGTGTTTAGGAGTGAGCCATATAAAGAATATGTCTGACCATGCAAATAAAGTGAAAGCAGGTGGAGTTGACTGTGCCATTTTGAGGTTTCATGGTGAGGTAGGTGTCCAGGATGATGGACAGGTGTCTGAGGTGGTTAGAGGGTGAGGCTGGCCTAGTCATGTGGGCAGCCACAGTGAGTAAATGCTGCACATTGTCAACACTTCTATCTTGTCATGTTGAGTATGAGCAACCAATCTTGCATGCAGGTAGCCATGTTGGTCAATGGCATATATTAACTACTGTTGGTGGTAGAGGTGTCTCATGAGAGTTATTGTATGGTCTGGGTGTCATCAGTGTAAGCAACGAAGTACAGTCCATAAGTCTGAATTGTGGTTGCCAGAGGAGTCATCTACATGTCTAAGAAAGTAGAGTGTAGTGCTGTGTGAATGGCAGAGTGCAGGATATTGTAAGTTTAAATATCAATTGACATGTCGTGGTCAGTGCTGCACTGTAAACAGATGACTGGAGGAAATATAGACACTCTTGCTAAATGGTGGAATGGTCTTTGCAGTGGTGCTAAGGAACCAATTTTGCTGCAGTGCAGGCCCCCAGCACAAACATGTAAAATGTGCCCCATTCTTTAAAAAAAATAGTTTTATTGACATTTTAAGTTAACCAGAACACAGTATGCCCCAAGGAGGCAATAATTACATTAACAAAATACATTAGAATTGATACCAGATCTGCCAATAAAGTCGTTAACCTCATCTGTTTGAGCACCAATGGGCTTCCCATATACTTTCTGTGGGAGACATGTATAAGACCATGTATCCTCGTTCAAGTCTAATGTTCAACTTGTGAGTGGGCTAACGTGTGCTGCATGTCATGGTGGGACTTCCATGCACCCCACAGCTTATAACATTTTTGAGGGCATCCGCGGGCCCAGTAAGTCACCCTCTCGGCCATCATATACAGATCCATTCCTCGCAACCACTCTGCAGTCGTAGTGGGCTCGGGGGACCCTCAGTACTTGGCGATGTCTCTCTCCACCACAACTAGTTCCAGATTGCTAAAAAGGAGTTTGGTGTGTGGTAGGTCTATATCTGGGTGTATGCCAAGTAGTATGTGGCGGGGTTCCACCTATGTCTGTGCCTCAAGCACCTCCCCCAATTCGCCTATGATACTTGACCAGTATTTCTGTATATTCAGGCATGTCCACAGAGTATACATGAACGTGCCACTTGCAGACCCACTGCGGAGGCAGGTTGGATTTGAGGTCCTTTCCATTGTGTGTAGTCTCACCCTATCAAAATAAATCGTGTGAAAGATTTTAAACCGAATAAATCTTAATCGTATTCATATGGCCACTGTACGGGGTGCATTAGGGTGGTCTCCCAGTCTATATTGTCCATTGGCCCCAGATGGCTTTCTCTTCCAGTTGACCCATGAGGAGACATCTCTCTAACGGGACATAGTCTGGGAGGTCCGATACATTGAAGTTTTCGGCTCGCCAAGCGTGTGCTAATTGAACGACAATGCTGTGCTTGTAAAATAAGGTATTCCTCTTGTAGGTCGGAGAAGGTCTTCAGTGCACCCTCCTTTATAAGGTGGCCCAATGGTGTCCTGTCCCAAAAGCCCTGCAGCCTCCCCACTTCCCTCCAGTATGCGCTCTCCCATAACAGAGTTTCCCTAGTAAATGTAGCTTGCCAACAGATATTATGTCCAGTCTTGATCCAAGCCTCTCTGAGTGGGTAAAAGGAGGGCTTGCAAGTCTTTGCCCCCATATAAGTAGTGTAAGTGAGATTTATGCATGAATTGACTTCTCTCTAGCAGATACCTAGGTGCGTGTTCCCAGTAATTTATTGCAGTCAAGTGTGTTGCCCAATAATATGCCCTGAGATCTGGTAAAGCATTCCCACCACTGTAGGAGTTTCACTGGAATGTCTATAGGGAAATCCTGGGGTGTTTCCTGCCCCAGAGGAACGTACGGAGCTCCCGATCTACTTTGGCAAAGATGTCATCAGACAATTTTACATAGGTATTTTGGAAGGTGTACAGTAGTTTGGGTAGAGAGATTATTTTAAATACAGCTGCTCTCCCGAATAATGTTAAGGGAAGTTTCCCCCAGCGCTTCAAGTCCTGGTGAAGGTCAGAGATAACTGTTGTTAGGTTTTCCTCTCTTCTTTTGATGGGGTCTGTTGTGATATAAATCCAGAAATATTTGAATCCGTTTGCATCTATGTGTAGGTTAGCTGGTGGTACAATACATTCACTGTGGCCCCCTATCTGGAAGAGGGTCGATTTGGACCAGTTAATTCTATAACCCAAGTGAGTCCTATATTCTTTGAGTGTAACCCAGATCCGGGGCAAGTTCTCTACCGGGCTGGTGACATAGAGAAGGATATTGTCTGCATATAGCGAGATCTTTTCCGATTCACTCCCGCCCTCGCCCACCCGGAAACCTAGTATATTTATGTGGGACTAGATTATACTAGCAAGGGGCTTGACCGTAAGGGCAAGCAACAGAGATGAAAGAGTGCAACCCTGACGCATGCCTCTTTTTGTGGGGAACTCATCTGACTGGTGACCATTGACCCGGACAACTGCAGTTGAATTTGTATACAGTAGCTTAACCCACTTCCTGAATCCTTGACTAAACCCAAACTTCTCCAAGGCCAGTGTCATAAATGACCAGTGGACCGTTTCGAACGCTTCTCGGCATCGAAACCTAACAGCCAGTGGGGCTCCTCATGATCCCTAACAGCGTCAATTCAGGCATGGATACAACGCAGATTGAATCTCGTAGACCTCTTGGGCATAAAACCTGTTTGGCCCAGGACTATTAATGAAGGTATGACTGTTGCAAGACGTGTGGAAAGTATCTTAGCAAGGATTTCCTCTTCTACATTCAGGAGTGAAGTAGGTCGGTAGGAATTACACTCATCTGGGGGTTTCCCCTCCTTGGGAATCACCACTATTGTGGCCCTCTGCAAGTCTTGCCGAAGCTCACTCACCTCTTTGGCCTCATGAAATACCTGCAGAAGATAGGAGATGTGGACGGCAGAGTTTCCCTTGAAAAATTCTATTGGGAGTCCGTTTGGTCCGGGGGGCTTCCCTGGGGACATTGCTGCAATAGCTGTTTACATTTCTTCGGGCTTTATATCTAGATCTAGGGTGTTCCTAATCTCCGCAGTCGAGCTTGGCAGGGGGATCCGCGCCAGGTAGTTCCTAATATGGGATGGACTTGTGTGTGTGTGTTTGTGCGGTATAGTATGTGTGAATATGTTGACAATCTCTGAGTCAGTGTTATGTACAGCCTCAATGTTCCCCCCCTATTAGGTGAAGCGGTGAGTTTGACTCCAGCAGGACCTCCGCAATTTTTGCGTATGTCTGTTGTTGGAGTCTAGGCAGGGCATAGACACTCACCAACGTCATCTCTTGCATACCCCATTAACCTTGTGCTGCTATGAATGTGTCTGCAGGGTTTCTCCAGGTTTTAATGGTCCGGAATGGTGGGAACTTCGTAAGTAGGATTGTTACCCCTCTAAATCCTGTGGTGAACCTGCATGTGCAATGACTGTGTATAGGCCTCTACCTAGGAAGTGGCAATGGGGTCCCATGAAGTGGGTCTCCTGAAGGAGGCATGTCAGGTCTACGCTTTTTTATATATGTCATTACTAGCCCCCTTTTGATTTTGTTGCCCAAGCCATTAACATTCTAGGACAACAAGGTGTACCAATTGTTTTCACCATTAGAACTATGTTTAAATTTTGCTAAGAGCTGGGTGAGCTCTACCTTGATAGTGGGAAACTATTGCAGTCTGGTGCTATAGCGTTGTGTTTGTCTGCTAAGCGTTGTCTCAATTTCAAGAAAATTGTCATAACCATTAAACACAAGCACTCCCCTATTCCCCCACCCCACCTCCCACAATTCCCTCTTGATGAAATGGTCCCCAACTGACAAGCTGTTCCACAGAGAGGATGTAGAGGTCTGTAAGCCCATCCCACCCAATCAACCATAACTTCACAGTGTGTCTATTTGAACTGTGCAACCCAATACAACAACAGACCAGCTCCTAATGCACAGTATTAATTGGAGGTGTGCAGAGTTAGCAGTTTCAGCTGGAGCTACTGTTGCTTTTGGGGGAGGCAATATTAGACTGCAGGCGGAAGCAGACCCCAGACGGCTCCACGTCATCTGCAGATAATGGCATGTCAAGTGCCCTTTCCGCCTCCTCCAAGCGAGCTGACGCCAAGGGGTGTTGTGGGTCCGAGTCAACTCCTTCCTCATCATCTATGGTCAGTGTTTGTCACTGAGTCTCTTTAAGTTTCTTCACAACTATCCTGGTGTCTCCTTCCGAGTCTGAGGGTCATGTCAGCATGTGCGTGGATCTGGATTTCTGGTGTCTGGAGGGCCGATGCTGCCGGACCGAGCGTGACTCTCTATGTGAGGGCTCTTGTTGTAGCATTGACTTGGTCTGCTCCCCCGAATTGGTAGGGGACCCACTCTACTCTTAGTCATCTTCCTGGCCAATTGGGGTCTTTCCTCAAGCCATCCACACACCTCTTCTGGAGTTTGGAAAAAGTGGGTTTTCTCCTGAAACAACACTTTCAGCTTGGCCAGGAAGAGAAGCATATACTGCCATTGGAGAGTACGTAGTTTGGCTTAAACTGCGTGGAAAGTGTGCAGCTGACATTGGACCTCCTTAGTGTAGTCAGGGAAAATCTGAATCAGTGAGTTCCCATGTCTCACCTCTTTCATTCTCCTGACCTTAGCTAAAATAAATTCTCAATCTTGATAGTTCAGGATCCATGCTATCATGGATCTTCGTGGGGCCCAGGGTGGTGGTTTGTTGGGCAGTGCTCGATGAGCTTGTTCTATAACAAAGCAGGACGATAGTCTCTCTCTCTCTCTCTCTCTCTCTCTCTCTCTTCTCTCTCTCTCTCTCTCTCTCTCTCTCTCTCTCTCTCTCTCTCTCTGGAAAGTTTGCATGATCCAGTCTCCCAGAAATTGGCATGCATTCTGGTACTCAACTCCCTCCGGGAACCCCACAAATCACAGGTGATTTCTTCTCGCTCTGTTCTCTGCATCCTTGAGGCACCACAATATGTCTTTAGTGGTAACTCATGCTTCCGTGGCTTCTTTCCTGAGGTTATGGACCACATTTTCTAGGTCAGAGATCCTCGTTTCAGCGGACGTCACTCTTTCCACCACATTTTGGAGGTTCTGTCAAAGGAGAGAGACCTACACTCTAACTTCACCAATTCCGTCCTCTAGGGATGCCTGGAAGGATTGTATGGCCTGCAGCTGTGTGGGTGAATGGCTGTCATCCCCAAGTTGGAGGACACCACCTTTACATATTTATCAAGTTTCCCCTTGTGAGTGGGATATTGCTCCTTGTCATTCCTGTTAGGATGTGTATTGCTGGTACAGCAAAGTCCGCCGGCCCAGAGGGTATGGTCGAAGTTGGTCCGTGGTCCTCCCCAGTGCAGCCGGCTGCACCTCATCCCTCAAGGAGGGGAGAGGTCCGGGAGAAAGATTGTTTCTCCACCCAGTGTGGAAGCCCGGACACACATCCAAAGGGACCCCTTATGCATGACATCCTGGATACCCCACCCTGACACACTCTGGCAGTGGCTTCCGGTGGCACTTCAATCACTCCACTAATGTTTACACTCTCCTGCCAGGTCTTCAAACTGGGGCCCTCAGTCTCAGTCTGTGCCTCTGAAGGGGGTAGGATTAATGTCCAGCCAACTCAGCCACGGCATTGGTAGGGCACCACCGGCCCAATCAGACAGGATCACACTCCCGGGGCCTTCTTCCCTATCGCCCCACTCTGCAGGACATCTCTCCCCCTTTGCGACCAGTTTTCCGCAACGCAGGGAGGGGAGAAGGGCAGGAGTCCTCTCACCTTCAGCTTTCCCAGTTCCTGGCACTCTTCGGGGTGGAGGGGAAGGCGTTCCGCAATATTGCACTACTTCTTTGACGGCCTCTCCCCTGAGTGCACAGGCCCGTCAGGGCCATGCTCGATCATCCCAGGAAGGGAGCAGAAGAGGGGCCCTACCTACCTGCCTCCGCTCCCCAACTCTGGCATCCTCGCTGTGCTCCAGGTGGCTCAGGATTGTGGGGCCAACAAGGACCTCCAGAACCTCTCCTCCCACATGGGGTGGGGGGAGAGTCCGGATCCGAATGGGTGTGACCCCGCAGCAGCTCCAGCTCTCCGGTGCACCTCGATGGGATGGCTCCTGTGGTCATGTGACCATGTTACTGGTCCAGAGGCCGCCGCATCCCGCAGCCCATGTGCCCCTGCTCATCACGGGTCTCCCGGGCAGCCGCCGTCACTCACCTCCTCTCTCTGGCGCAGGCCTCCCCGGCTCAGCCAAAGCAGCCCAGGATCAAGGGGGCTTCACAGAGGCCTCGCTCGCCTCCCATCCGCTCCCGTCGACTCCCTCATGGCAGCAGCTGGAACTGGGAGTCACATGATATCTCCCCCAATGGGGGTGGGATCTGGCCCGCAGCAGCCACAGTCCGATGGCCTCATCTGCTCCATCACGGACCTCAATTCGGGCCAGGGACTCCTCTCCCTGTGCTTCATGGGCCGGTAGGGCAGCCGGCGTTTCCCTCCTAGCGCTGCATACTCCTGGGGCCCAGATGGGCTCCCACTGGCCACCTCAGGGTCCCGTCACTGGGGGGTGCTCCACTCACCATCCGTAGGTAGGATTTTGACAGGATTCAATTGGGGCCTACGCTGGAGCTCCTCACAGAGCGTCCGCACTCGTTGGAATGTGCTCCATTCTTGCACTTACTCATTCAGGCAGGGTAGCAAGCTGGTGATCTGCTTTGCTTTGTCTGAAATTTACACAAATAAGCCTTCTAGTGAGTACTGAGGTTGTGTGACCAATGTACATGACTTGTCATGCGAAAAGCAACATTAGTACAACATGGTCATATACACTTGTAGAAACATATGTTCCACATATCCATGTGTACTTGAAAGTGAGGAAAAAACTGTCTGAATGTTCCAGATATCACTTTTGACATGAACAAACATGGAATCCTCTCAACATATTCATATATCTAACCAGAGGGACAAACAGCACCTCTTCGAGATCAGCCTGTCCGTGATGCCTGTTGAGAAGACCATCCTGCCCACCTATGGATGATGACACCATTTAACAGCTCCTGGCTCTTTTTACTCTTTTGACAAACCTTTTTGAAAATGGCTATGGTAGATGATGTTGTTGGGTCTCCAGATGAACTGGCACACATAGAACATGGGCCCTCAACTGAGGATATTACTGCTGATGGCTCTGAGGACCCCTGAGATGCTTTCCAAGGGTGAGTAGGAGAGGTCTAGCAGCGGATGGCTGAAGACATCTGGGTGGTGATGGGGAAAACAAAGTGCACTCTTGAGGGAGTCCGTAGGTGTCTAAGCCCTAGCTGACATCACTGGTGCCAGAATGCAGAAATAACAACAGCACCATCCTTCTATATCTGACACCAGTGAAGTTGTGAGGCATCTAGGGGAATTAATACCTTCATCCATCCTCTGGAGTCCAAGTTAGACTTCCTCATAGCAACAATAAGTTCCCTCATAGCAACATTGTTGCTTTGTTGTCAAACCAGCAAGCCCTCGCCAGGGACTAACATGCTGCCTTACTGGCACTCTCAAATGTTGCTGTGAGTCACATTTTCTGCCTCTGATGTGTGTGCCTCCAATTCAAACACCGCAACATCCAGGGGCGGTCGAACAATCATCAAAGGAGGAAGATGTTGATTTCCCCACTTTTCGAAGGAGGATGTCCTGATGAATGTTTGAGACTGCCCCATGGTCAGTTTTCAAATATGTTCTGTACAGGACATCATGACACCCTCTTCTGACCCCTGGTAAGTACCCTGTTTGTTCAGCAGTTTCTTGCCCACTTGGACCCCTTAATCCAAACCAACACCCCTAATGGCAATGTTCTCCTCCTCATTGAAGTCATGACTCAAATGTGAATCTTTTTTCCATGTGTAAAGGTGATGGTAATAGACCCAATAACTTTATTTCAACTATGTGTATAGGCTACTCTGTGAGGCCAAACCTTCTCAGATGATGTAATGTGTGGTTATGAACCTCTACAAGAAATACATCAAACATTTTGTGTTTTGTATGGTTATGCACCAAAGGCCTACAAACACAATTGTACTGGGTGGTTGTGTATGTGCATATACACCAATTCCACCCATTCCAATGTTCCGATTAGCAATGGTTCCTTTACCAATGCCATGTCAGAATGTATCACCAAGATAGAGTTTTTTGATAGACAAACAGTGAGAACCTACTGACAAAGTACACAAAATATTTTCACATATACATGGCATGCATGGGATGTGTGAACCATGTGAAGCACAAACAGTGTAACTAATGTCAACAAAAATTATGAATGTCCAAAATACTTCATTATATCAAAATGTGTAAAACTCACTGGCCTCCAAAAACATACTGAGCAACAACAAAGTCTTGATTGCTGCCCCTATACTAGCCAAACAACTATGCCCGTAGTTGACATGGCTTAGCATTGTACTTGTGCCACAGAAGGATGTGCAAAGGCGAGCCAATACTATATTGTATTTTAACACAAGCTCAAATAAATGTGTGTTGATACTCTGCCACATGTGTGAGTGCGTTCACATATCAAAACATTTGCACATAGAATTTCTCCATTGGTGGGAAACCAGTGAGCCTGTATAAATGCTACACCTCCTCAGGGGAGTGATGAATGGTAGACATATGACAAGCAAGGCATTTGTGTTGCCAAATTATAAATGAGCGACTTGATGTGGCAGAAATTGTAAATTATGATAGACGCTGTCCTATCATTGGTTACTTCCTGCACATAAACAATTCACAAAACAGAGAAGTGGTCCTTGCACAATGGTGCAAGGGTGTTACAGTAAGTGCTATGCAGCAGTTTATGCCACAACTCAGTCAGGTCTCATCATTGTTTATGGAAAATGGCAATTAAACTCATAGTAGGAAAGTACCATCTTGCCAGGCATGTTACCCCCATTTTTACATGTATGTCAGTTTGTTTTTGCCTGTCTCACTGGGATCCTGCTAGCCAGGACCCCAGTCCTCATAGTTTGTGGCCTGAATGTGTATACCTGTGTTGTGACTGTGTCACTGAGGCTCTGCTAATCAGAACCTCAGTGCTTATGCTCTCTCTGCCTTTACATTTGTCACTATAGGCTAGTGGCGACTTTTACCAATTTTAATTGCCACACTGGAACACCCTTATAATTCACTAGTATATGGTACCTAGGTACCCAGGGTATTGGGGTTCCAGGAGATCCCTATGGTCTGCAGCATTTCTTTTGCCACCTGTAGGGAGCTCAGACAAACCTTTACACAGGACTGCCACTGCAGCCTGAGTGAAATAATGCACATGTTATTTCACAGCCATTTTCACTGCACTTCAGTAACTTATGAGCCACCTATATGTCTAACCTTCACTTCCTGAAGGTTAGGTGCAAAGTTACTAAGTGTGAGGGCACCCTTGCACAAGCAAAGGTGCCCCCACATAGTTCAGGGCCATTTCCCCGAACTTTGTGAGTGCGGGGACACCATTACATGCGTGCACTACATATAGGTCAATACCTATAGGTAGCTTCACAATGGTAACTCCGAATATGGCCATGTAACATGTCTAAGATCATGGAATTGTCCCCCCACTCCAAATCTGGTATTGGGGAGCCAATTCCATGCATCCCCGGGGCTCCACTATGGACCTCGGGTACTGCCAAACCAGCTCTCTGGGGTTTTCTCTCTGCAGATACCGCTACTGCCACCCCACAGACAGGGTTCTGCCCTCCTGGGGTCTGGGTAGCCCAGTCCCAGGAACGCAGAACAAAGAATTTCCTCTGAGAGAGGGTGCTACACCCTCTCCCTTTGGAAATAGGTGTTAAAGGCTGGGGAGGGGTAGCCTCTCCTAGCCTCTGGAAATGCTTTGAAGGGCACAGATGGTGCCCTCCTTGCATAAGCTAGTCTACACCAGTTCAGGGAACCCCCAGTCCCTGCTCTGGTGCGAAACTGGACAAATGAAAGGGGAGTGACCACTCCCCTTTCCATCACCACCCCAGGGGTGGTGCCCAGAGCTCCTCCAGTGTGTCTCAGACCTCTGCCATCTTGAATCCAGAGGTGTGAGGGCACTCTGGAGGCCTCTGAGTGGCCAGTGCCAGCAGGTGACGTCAGAGACCCCTCCTGATAGGGGCATACCTGACTAGGTGGCCAATCCTCCTCTGTGGGCTATTTAGGGTCTCTCCTGTGGGCTTTTCCTCAGAAAACGACTTGCAAGAATTCACCAGAGTTCCTCTGCACCTCTCTCTTTGACTTCTGTCAAGGATTGACAGCTGACTGCTCCAGGACGCCTGCAAAACTGCAACAAAGTAGCAAGAAGATTACCAGCAGCATTGTAGTGCCTAATCCTGCCGGCTTTCGCAACTGTTTCCTGGTGGTGCATGCTTTGGGGGCTGCCTGCCTTCGTCCTGCACTGGAAGCCACAAAGAAATCTCCCATGGGTTGACGGAATCTTCCCCCTGCTCCAGCAGGCACCAAACTTCAGCGTCACCGGTACTCTGGGACCCCCCTCATCCTGACGAGCGTGGCCCCTGGAACACAGGTGATGGACCCAAGTAACCCAGACTGTCCAGTGGTCCAACTGTCTAAATTTGGAGGAGGTGAGTCCTTGCCTCCCCTCTCCAGACAGTAATCCTGTGCACTACTTGAACTGCAGCTACAAGGGCTTCTGTGCACATTTCCACAAAGTCCTTCATGCACAGCCAAGCCTAGGTCCCCAGCACTATGTCCTGCGATGCTCAGCTCCTTGAGTTATCTCCGGTGTCGTGGGACCCTCTTTTGCAGTGTTGAGATGACTGCCATGTTCAGACTTCTTGACCCCATGTTCAAGTACTTCTGCAGGTGCTACCTTCTTGTGCATGGGCTCTGTACATTGCTGAGGGCCCCGTCTGTCTCATCTCCCAAGTGGCGACATCTTGGTCCTTCCTGGGCCCGGGCAGCACGCTTTTTCTTCAACTGCGACGCTTGCAGCTAGCAAGGCTTGATTGTGGTATTTTGCCAAGAAAACAACTCTGCATCCTCCAGCATGCCGTGGGATATCTTCTGCACAAAGGAAAAGTTCCTAGCACCTTTCGTTGTTGCAAAATCTTCCGCTTCTTCCAGCCATTTTGCACTTTCATCCGGGGTTTAGTGGACTCCTGCCCCCCTGGACACTTTCACCACCATTAGACTTGATCCCCTTCCTTTGCAGGTCCTCAGGTCCAGGAATCCGTCTTCAGTGGTTTGCAGTCTGTTGTGGTCTTTGCAAAATCCTCTATCACGACTTTAGTGTGTTTCTGGGGAAATAGTAGTACTTTACCCCTACTTTCCAGGGTCTTGGGGTGTGGTATCTTGAACACCCTTGGGGCCATATGTACGAACACATCCCATAGACACAGAATGGGCAAAACTGCTTGCTACATCTGGCCCTTAGTGTTTTCTTACACTCCCAGTGGCCCTCTACACACTACACTAGCCTAGGGGTCCATTCATGGTTCGCATTCCACTTTCTTAGTATATGGTTTGTGTTACCCCTAGGCCTATTGCATCCTATTGTATTCTACAGTGTTTGCACTACTTTCTGTCTGTGTTACTTACCTGATTTGGTTTTCTGTGTCTGTTTTGTGTATTTTACTTACCTTCTAAGGGAGTATATCCTCTGAGATATTTTTGGCACATTGTCACTAAAATAAAGTACCTTTATTTTTAGTAAACTCTGAGTATTGTCTTTCTTATGATATAGTACCTATATGATATAAGCGGTATAGTAGGAGCTTTGCATGTCTCCTAGTTATGCCTAAGCTGCTCTGCTATAGCTATCTCGATCAGCCTAAGCTGCTAGAACACTACTACTCTACTAATAAGGGATAACTGGACCTGGTACAAGGTGTAAGTACCATTGGTACCCACTACAAGCCAGGCCAGCCTCCTACACTCATATGTACCCACACATTTTTACAGTGGGTGCTTCAGTAGGTCAATACTTGTGTTGTGCTGTGTGTCAGATCAATTTGTGAGTCATATTTATTGTGTCTTAAGTATGGAAATGGTTTCCTACAGAATACAAATCTGAGGAAGACTTACAGTTGTCCATAGGCCTCTGACAAAGCAGCATATACCTAAAAAAGACCTCAGGTCAATTGGTACATCATGCACCCAACTCACCTAACATAATGGTACCAACTTTTACCAATTTAAAGATAACCAACTAGAGAATCTAAAAAGTATATTTAATGTGTAAGAACTATTAAGTATTAAGATTATCTACACCTACATAGCCTACACTAACTATCCTTAACATTAGCCTACAATATATTAACATATCTTTATCTTAAGCATTATACACACATGACAAGTTAAACAGCCCCCTCACCTCCTTAATACAGCTAGCTCAGTACAATACAAACATAAACTATGTCCTAAACATATACTATCTACACATATAATCCTAAACAAATGTATATTGTTTTGGTATTTGTTCATATACACATAAAACAATAGCCCTCCAACCACTTAAAAGGCTACCATTATATTTACACACTTTAAAACTATTATTTTCCTAAACCTTACCTACAGTAAACCTATACCTATACTAAACCCTGACTAATACTATGCCTACTAACTACAAAATATATTCTAAACAGATTACTAGGAAAGGGAATGTTCTGAGGGAGAAAGTCATATTTAGCTGGCAATCCATTCCAAGGCCTCCTGACAGGTTAACAACATCTTCCTTATACTGGCCTGCTACTGTTCTATACCAGCCATCCTCCTGTTCAGCCTCTGCATCTGTCAGACCAATTGATGATGAAAAAGGGAGGTTCCTGCACAACTGTGTAGCTGTCCATGACAGCCACTTCATGGTCCCGCTGTGACCTGTGTGCTGACCTGCTGCTGCTGTCTGCCACCCTCCGAATGTGTTGGCACAGCTGTTTTGCTGGGTTCTGACCTGCTTCCACTCTTTCATATTCAACTTTCATATATGCGAACCATCTTCCTGTAGGTCTTGGCTACATTGAAGACGTGCCAATACCGTTTCAGTCTGATCTCAAAGATCCTTGCCTTGCCTGCTGTCATGTTATCTACGGAGTAAAAGGAAACACGTATTACTTCAAGTTGCAAATGTACATGATGTTTTCCTAAATTTATCTGACATTGTCATGCAAAGTGCCAGTACAGCCCTACACTGAATTGTGAGATAGATATATGGACAATATACCTTCAGTACAAAGACATCTCCTAATTCAACATGCCACGCTCACCCAAGTGAGGTCTGTGTAGGTGTACAATATGGAAATGTAGACACAATATGATAACAAGTATATCACTCTTAACAGTGATTCACATTCATGACAATATTTCAATAGGAAATTGTAGACATGATCCAGATATGTACACTTTTGGTGTTGGTCTTACATCATGCAAGGGGGGGCAAAGTTGGTTAAAAACATACGTGAGCCGTGATAAGGCGTATATTATTCTGCATTGCATGACTCATCTGAAGTTACACAAGGCAGCACACACTGCTGACTTTACTTACTCTGCCCTGGGTAGCAACTACATAAATGGCAGGTGGGTGTCTCACTCCTTCAAGACTTTACTTTTGAACACTTCACCAATTTAGCATCAGTCAAAAACATTGAAAGCTGACATAAAACATCTGGGATATTGGTGTACCTAAACCACGAGAACCTTTATATTTTCATTTTTCTGTACACTAAGGTGGTCATTACAACATTGGCAGTAAAATCCGCTTACCGCCGTTCAGAAGACCGCCAACACACCGCCGCTGCAGCGGAATTCCGCCACAGTCATTATGACCCAAAGGCCGGAATCATCCAAAATCTAGACACCCACACAAGTCCACCACACCAAAGGTCAGTGATAAACTGGCGACACCAAAACCTCCACCGCCACGCCAACAGGAATACGCCCACACTACCACGACCCACGAATGCACGCGGCAGTCTTTCAACCACAGTATTCCATTGGCGGTACACACTGCAGCGCTCAAAATACACACACTTTTACAAAACACATCCACATTGGACAATTCGAAATACACACACCTGATACACATACACACAACACTCCCACACACCCAATACAATATAAAACACACACCCATATCACCCACAAACTCCTATGACAACAATTGCGACTGAAGGCCAGAGAGAGACACCACCATCTACAAACGAGCATCCACAGGCACTCAACACCATCACACACATAACATCCATGCACCTCACCCAACACACCACTAAATATCACCCCACACATCAAAACACACAACACCCCACACATCACCCACACCACCCAATGGCACGGCAAAGACACCCCAGGTTCTTTGAGGAGGAGCTCAGGGTCATGGTGGAGGAAATCATCCGGGTAGAGCCACAGTCTTTCGGATCACAGGTGCAGCACACCTCCATAGCTAGGAACATGGAGCTATGGCAAAGAATCGTGGACAGGGTCAACGCAGTGGGACAGCACCCCCTAATAAATAGGGATGACATCAGGAAGAGGTGGAACGACCTATGGGGGAAGGTGCGTTCCGTGGTCTCAAGATACCACATCGCGGAACAGAGGACTGGCGGCGGACCCCCACCTCCTCCCCCACAACTAACAACATGGGAGGAGCAGGTCTTGGCTATTCTGCATCCTGAGGGCCTTGCAGGAGTAGCTGGAGGAATGGACTCTGGTAAGTCAAATCTTTACTACTATATCCCCCACCCTAACTGCATGCCATCACATACCCCCACCCTCGCCCTCCCCCCCATGACTCCTACTCCTCACACATGTCCCAATATCACAAACCACCCATCCCAACACCAAGCCCTGTATGCAACACCAAAGCATGGACACCCATCACCAAAGAATGGCCACTGTACATACCCATACACCCCCCTAACCCATCATCACACAAGGTCCTACACAGGAATGCAAGCACTGGGGTACACGGTCACCCACCCATTGCACACCAGGGCACACACAGATGCAATAATCATGCTTTTATACCCCTGCAGGACCCCTACCCAACGTCACCGCACAGGAGGGTCCAGACATGTCCACTCCACCCACAGAAGAGGCCCACAGTGATGACAGCAGCCCTGTCCAACTGGATCTAGATGACCAGCCCGGCCCATCTGGGACTTTGGGACAGTCGGTTCCCCTCACACTGGCACAAGCCACTACACGGCTCCCCCCCTCTGGAAACACCAGCACAGCACCCACCCAGCAGGCCCATACCTCTGTGCCCAGGACACGTCAATCAGCAGTGTGTCCACCACTACAGGGAACCCAGGCTAACCCACCACCCCAACAACAACAGGGACCTGAGGGCAGTGGGCAAACGGTTCAGGGGACAGAGGCCCAGGAACACAGGGGAACTGGGAGGGCTGCTGTGCAACAGGGGGAGGACAGGCCCAGAGAACCCACTCTCCACGAGGCCCTCTCCAACATCATGGGAGCTTACCACCATTCCCAGGAGACGATGGCAACGGTACTGGCCAAGTTTCAGGAGACCCAGCGGCTGCAGAAGGAACAGTATTTGGGCTTCAGGGAGGAACTCAAATCCATCAGTTCCACCCTGGGCACCATTGTAGGGGTGCTGAAGGAACTCGTCAACACCAGGAGGGACACTGTGGCACAACAAGGGGCCCCTGACACTAGCCTGGACGATGAACTGCCCACCACCTCCGCCGGCGCTAGTGGACAGGAGGCACCGCCACAGGACCACCACACCAGCACCCCACCCCCTGCAGAGGGAGAACCACCCCGCAAACAGTCCCTGAGATCCAGGACAAAGACAGAGAACGATGCCAAGACCCCGCCAAGAAATGAGACCACCCTGATTGTCATCCTTTTGTCCCACCTTGTCACCCTGTCCATCCTTAAACTGCCCCAGCTCCACTTCCTATGCCCCTTTGGGCCATGCACCTGTGAGACTAATAGACTGGACTCTGCCATGCACATTCCTCCACCATCACTCCTCACCATTGTACAACCCCCTCCAATATTGAGCACTTAAAGAAACACTCTTACAGCACAAAACAATCTGGAGTCTGTCTGTGATTTCGAAATAGTGTATTAGCAATTACAGTGCCAAAATGCTCTTTCAAATTTAATGTCAACATACCTATGTCACACAGCTCTAGTCCATGAGGGAACAAAGCAGATGTCACACAGTGGGACCCACATCTGTGAAATCTTAAGGGAAAGTGACAACTCAGTGACCATACACTGGGTGAAAAGGACAGACAGTAGAGAGGTAGTAGATTTAAATTAGATGTAGCAAGCGGGTTTGTCTTCTTACCTGTGTCTCACTGGAAGTATTGCAGGATCACAGTGTTCCTGTTGTTGATGTCCTCTTCTTCTGCTTCCTCGTCTTCACTGTCCAAAGGCTCCACAGCTGCCACAACACCTCCATCTGGACCATCCTCCTGCAGAAAAGGCACCTGTTGTCGCAAAGCCAAGTTGTAAAGCATACAGAAGGCCACGATGATCTGGCATACCTTTTTTGGTGAGTAGAATAGAGAACCACCTGTCATATGGAGGCACCGGAACCTGGCCTTCAGGAGGCCGAAGGTCTGCTCTATAATCCTCCTAGTTCGCCCATGGGCCTCATTGTAGCGTTCCTCTGCCCTTGTCCTGGGATTCCTCACTGGGGTCAGTAGCCATGATAGGTTGGGGTAACCAGAGTCACATGCAAATGGCGAGGGACAACTGTGAGACACACACTAACTTATAGGGACATCCACAGACCCAGACAACTATTCCCACTGATTTGGGTCTATGTGCTCACCTAATAGCCACACCCGGTGCCTCTTGAGTTGCCCCATCAAATAAGGGATGCTGCTATTCCGCAGGATGTAAGCGTCATGCACTGAGCCAGAGAAGTTTGCATTAACATGGGATATGTACTGGTCTGCCAAACACACCATCTGCACATTCATGGAATGGTAACTCTTCCGGTTTCTGTACACCTGTTCACTCCTGCGTGGGGGGACCAAGGTCACATGTGTCCCATCAATGGCACCTATGATGTTGGGGTTATGTCCCAGGGCATAGAAATCACCTTTCACTGTAGGCAAATCCTCCACCTGAGGGAAAACGATGTAGCTCCGCATGTGTTTCAGCAGGGCAGACAACACTCTGGACAACACGTTGGAAAACATAGGCTGCGACATCCCTGATGCTATGGACACTGTTGTTTGAAAAGACCCACTTGCTAGGAACTGGACTACTGACAGCACCTGCACTTGAGGGGGGATTCCTGTGGGATGGCGGATAGCTGACATCAGGTCTGGCTCCAACTGGGCACACAGTTCCTGGATTGTGGCACGATCAAGCCTGTAGGTGATGATCACATGTCTTTCCTCCATTGTCGACAGGTCCACCAGCAGTCTGTACACCAGAGGATGCCGCCATCTCCGCACATGCCCCAGCGGACAGTGCCTATAGAGGAGAACAGCGAGCACAGAGTCAATATTCATAAATCGGAATTTGCCTGTAATAGTGTTTAGGCAAGGCCTAGGTATGTGTGACGCAGTCAAAAATAAAGCCATGTGGTCGCCTGAAATGACAGCTGCCTGACCTGTAAGGTGGGACAAGAGGATATGAGGTAACTGCGCTGGCGTTGTACACCGTCACGGTAGGCGGTCGAAGACCGCGGCACAATTCTGCATTGGTCAACATAGGACCCTATGGGTCCCAGGAGCCAATGACGATGTAGGCCAGTGGTAACGGTACCTACCGCCGCGGACGTGACCGCCATTTTCTCTCTGTTCAATCACTCGACACCTGATCTTCGACAGGTGAGGACCTACACTGCAAGTGCTGCTGTGACCTCAGTCTGGAAGAGACAGTGGCTCATGTGTCTGGGAAAAGGGCCCCTGCCTTCAGCACGGAGGAGTTGGAGAAACTTGTGGATGGGGTCCTCCCCACTACACGCTACTCCAGACAAACAGGTAAGTACACTGTAAGCATGCTGTATGGGCAATGCCTGTGTGGAGTGGGGTGGATGAAAGATAGGGGGGGTGAGAATGAGAAGTGCATGAAACGACGGTGAGTGCATGTGCGTCATGCAAGGGTAGGGATGCGGGCCAATGACTGTGACGGTGCAGTTGGTAATTACTTCTCTTTTTCCCCTGTACAATTCCTTTAGGTCAGCGCCCACCAGAAGAAGGACATCTGGCGTGCCATCGCCAAGGAAGTCCAGACCCTGGGAGTCTACAACAGACGGAGCACCCACTGCCAGAAAAGATGGGAGGACATTCGCCGCTGGAGCAAGAAGACGGTGGAGGCCCAGCTGGGGATGGCCTCCCAACGTGGGAGGGGTGCCCGTCGCCTAATGACCACCCTGATGTTCAGGATCCTGCGGTGGCGTACCCGGAGTTGGATGGGCGCTTGAGGGCATCACAGCAGCAACAAGGGGGTGAGTACACTCTCATTCTGCTGATTCAGCGCGCATTGTAGGTGTCTGGGTGGGGGAGGTGGGCTGTAGATTCCCTTAGGCCAGGGCGAGTTTCGTAGTTAAGTTCCCTTCTTCAGGCAGGCCCTGTGGCACCCCACCCCACCTGTGTACAGTGCTCCTGTGACATCCATGTGTGCAGAAATCGGCCATAGGCTTGTAAGCCATGTCCCAGGGATTGAATAGTGGACCCCAAGTGCGTGGCGTAGTGCAGGGGGCTTCTGTGTCTGTCGTGTCCGCCAACGGTAGCGGTATTGCATGCACTGAACACATGTCTTTCTTCTGTCTCCCCCCCCCCTTTTTGTGGTCTTCCTGTTCTTGTGTGCATTAGCATCATCAGGCGGAGGAGCAGTGGCACCGGAGCAGGAGTGAGCTGCATCCCACATGGCCCTGGAGGGCGAGACTACGGACTCCGAATTCACCAGTGGGTCGGAGGGCGAGGGGAGCTCCACGGCAGGAACAGGAGCTGACACCAGCGATACAGACTCCTCCTCTGATGGGAGCTCCCTTGCGGTGGCAGCCCCATCTGTGCCCCCTGCAACTACAGGTACAGCCGCCACCCCCCCTACCAGCACTGCCCTCCCAGCTGCCCCTCAGCTTTTGCCCCATGCCCGCTCACCCAGGAGGGTGGGCATTACCTTCGCCCCAGGGACCTCAGGCCCTGCCCAAGTCACCCCTGCTGCCCTCAGTGAGGAGGCCATTGACCTCCTCAGGTTCCTCACTGTTGAACAGTCTACCATTTTGAATGCCATCCAGGGTGTAGAGAGGCAGTTGCAACAAACCAATGCATACCTGGAGGGCATTCACTCTGGCAGGCAGCCCTTCAGCGAGCTTTTCAGACTCTGTCCTCAGCACTGATGGCAGCCATTGTCCCTGTCTCTAGCCTCCCCCCTCCAACTTCCTCCACCCAGACCCACACCCCTGTACCTATCCCAAGCACACCATCAGACCAGCATGCACACACCTCAACACACAAGGGAAGCTCTGGCAAACATAAGCACCACACATCCCACAGGCACTCACGCAAGCATCACACACATGCAGACACAACAACATCCACTGCCTCCACTGTGTCCCCCTCCTCCTCGTCTCCCTCCTCCCTCCCTGTCTCGTCTCCACTCACACCTGTATGCACTACATCCTCAGCCACTACGTCCATCACCAGCACACACACCACCACACCCCGCTTATGTGCAGTCACCCCCCCACTACCATTCACACATCCCCTGTGTCCTCTCCCAGCGTGTCTGTGAGGCCACCTCCCAAGGTACACAAACGCAACCACACACCCACCCAACAGCCATCCACCTCACAACAGCCTCCAGCCCATGCACCTTCACCCAAAGTCAGCAAACGTACACCTCCTACAACCACAACCTCTTCCTCCACTCTCAAACCCCCTCCAGTTACCCGTCCCAGTGTTCCTAAGAAACTTTTCCTGGCCAGCCTTGACCTCTTTCCCTCACCTCCCCCACCCCTTCATTCTTCCAGGGCCCGACTCTCAGGTCCCAACCTAGCACCTCAGCCACAACATTGGCGGGACCAGTGGTGCCAGTAGTCACCGGATTATGGAGTGCACCAGGCAGCAGGGCAGCTAGTGTGGCAAGGAGCCACAGCACGGACAGTCCCCCACCTGTCAAGCATCAAAAGTTGGCCAGTGCCCAGCGGGAGAGGGGAAAGAAATCAGCCACCAAAGCCGCTCCCAGGGGTACAGTTGGGAGTGTGGAGACAGCAGCGCCACCATCCAAGGTGGGGAAGGGGCACAGTAAAACCGGCAAGTCTGGGAAGATCAGCATGGCAGACAAGACCGCCAGCAGCCCCACTGCCCAGGAGAAGACCGCCAGCAGCCCCACTGCCCAGGGGAAGACCGCCAGCAGCAGCCCCGCTGCCCAGGAGGCGACTGCCAGCAGCCCCGCTGTTCTCTCCGTCTTGTTCGGGTATTGAGTGTGGGCCTCGCCCATGCCTTTTGGGCCCAGTGATCCACGGACTATGATGGTGGAATCCCTTGGACTTGTGTTCTTGATGTATATAATTGTATATAGTATAAATGTATATATTTGTAAATAGTTTTGATGTATGTAATTGAATGTATCACAATTATTCGACTCATTTCCTTTTGTCCTTGCATTCTTCAAGGGGAGGTTTGGGGGTGTAACTGTTATGTATCAATATGTATTAGTGTGTGTGAGGGTGGGGGTAGGGGTGTTGCATGTTGCGTGTGTGTCTCACTTTTTTTCCCCTCCCCTGTGTCGTAGATGCAGTACTCACCGTTGTCTTCGCCGCTGGCGTTCGTGCTCCTAGTAGAGGAGCAGGGAGATAAAGGCTGGCAGAATCTAGAGCTCGGGTTCCATGGTGTCCTGATTCCTCTTGGGGTGTGTAGAGGTGAGTGTTTTCCCTTCGAAGTCCTGTTTCCGCCGTGTTTTTGTTCGCATTGAATCCGCCCCGGAAAAGGTGTCGGATTTGTGGGTTGTAATAGTGTGGGCGGTACATTGTCCTCCGCCTGTCTGTTGGCAGTTACCGCCACGGTGTTTGTTTGTACCACCGTGGCGGTCGGAGTGTTAAAGTGGCTGTCCATGTTGGCGGTTTCCGCCACGGTCGTAATTCCATTTTTTTTTACCGCCGGCCTGTTGGCGGTTTTACCGCCGCTTTAACACTGACCGCCAGGGTTGTAATGACCCCCTAATTCTCCCTGGGCTCCATTCATCAGTGCAAAAACAAAAAAAAGTGGATGAATCTCAGAAGTGTGTGTATGTATGCAGTAGTATGCACCTGGACAAGAGCTATGTTGTGTATAATGCAGGGCTAGCTAGGCCAAATTACCCCACCAGTAGATAGGCATTGTAATGCACTGTATCCTGATAATACTGTGCACGCCTGCTTTTTAACTTTAACACAGTGCTGCAACTTGACTTACCATCGTGCATTGTATGAATGCTTCACAGAAATGGCCGATAGGGAAGATATGGGGCATGAGGCTGGCATTTCAATGCCTGTGTGTCCATCTTCCCCCACTCATGCCAATGACAGTGTGTCCATACATTGAGGCCTACTGGAGCAGCATAGTTTTAACAACCATGAAATCTGCACACTGTGCTGAAAAATACACGTTTCAGTATGCTATGCAGACTGACATCCAGTTTACAGCTCCTAAGCCATAGGACCAGACTCCTGCCATGTGGACATCTACACTCACAATGTGCAGCAATCAGGCAGAGGGGTAATGATTTGTACAACACCATGGATCAGTAGAGTAGAACCTGTACATCCCTGCAGCCTCCAGGGCATCAGTGTAATTGTTTCTCTGCCACACCATTTCACATAGGTATGACATGGACATTCCTGAGGAAAGCCTAGTCAACTCTGAAGCAGTGTTACAACAGCCATACCTCCAAGTAAATTTTCAAAGAGATGAATTATTGAATTACCATACTTACATTTTACTCAAACCTTTACAGAAACACATGTTGAGATGTAATTTTTCCCTTTTTATGGGTTGAAATCATGATCTGGAAAAAGTGTAGGATGTCACTGTCCCATTCCCAGCATCTATTAGTAGTAAAATGTTTAGAATGTGATGGGCTACATGGCTGACACTGTTCTCCATATATTTACAATATAACTTTAGATTTGAAACACAGGTACAGGAACAGGTATGAGTCCTCCATATTTCAGGTGTAGATCGTCAGGAATCTTTACCCACACCTATATTCAGTCATACTGGAATTATGTTGGAGGACAGGTCAAAGTTATGCAGCAGGCTTGAGCATAGTATGTTGCAACATAAAGCAAAATATGCGTCAGAATGACACACATTTTGTAATTCTTTGTTTTTATTATTCCTTCCTGTTTAAACTTGGTAACACTGTCTGGGTATTGCTTGAACCTCATTAGTACCCGTTTCATACTTAAGTATAGTAATAGGCAACAGAAACATGGCCAGACCAGATTTCCAAAGGTAATTCCACTTTGCGGCAATACCTATTGATAATTTTTTGTCCCTTTTGTACTGTTTGACGTAGGGCAACATTTCTTTGTGTTTAACATCTGAGGATTAAGTACCATATGATGGATCATGTGCCAAATGCATCAAAACCATAAATATATAAACATCCCAACAGATGCATGAATGCATAAATTCAGTGGCACTGCTAAAACTGCCAATACAGTCACAATAACATGCCTCCTTGCCAATTCTGTTTGAATCTGTGGACAGCTTCTGTTGTGTTGGGACACTGCCTGACATTTCTTTGCAGGTGATGAACACCTTCCCATAAACAACACACTGTTACAACCATCATGGATCACACACATGTCACAGAGCTACAACCATGTACTCATTACCCTTAATAGTCACATTAAGATCCCAGAAGCTGGTCACTTCTCCTCGGGTGCAATACACATATCTACCTACAAGACAATGATTTAGACATTGTATTGCAAATAGGTAACTACACACAGTTCAAATTAAAAAATGAACACTATGCTGTGTATTTCTAAATTTCAACACCCGTATGAATACATTGTTTGATTATGGAATGCAGCTCGTCACCTTGCAGGGCTGACCTGGCTGGAGGTAAAAGGTCAGGAGTATTGGCCACCATCATCTAAATAACCCTGTCTAAGCTCTTCCCTCCTCTTCCACATCTAACTCACCCAAACCTCAGTTTACTACCATGATCTCCCAAACAACCCTACTAAAGTCTCCCTCATTTATCTCACCTTTACCTCATCCAAAACCCCTCCTGCTACTATGATCCCCCTAACCCTTTCCACAGACTCTTCCCTCATACATCCCCCCTTAACTCATCCCAAGCCTTAATCCTATTACTATAAACTCCCAATTAACACTTCTGGATTCTTCCCTCCTCCACCCCTCCATTACTCCAGTCAATCCAACTAACAAACTCACATATTCGCGGCTCAAATTAACTAATAATAATACTAAAACTGTACTCATGTTTCCCTATATTAATCCACCACTAATTACTTTTGGGTTCCGGAGTAGCGTTCTACTCGCTGAAAAGCGCTTCAACGCCTCATCAGGGGTAGTAAGCGCTAAATAAATACTATTACAATACAATACAATCTCAGGCCTCCTTGGACCATGGTACAAGGGTGAAACCATTGCCGCTAGGCAGACAAAATGTATCTTGCGATTGTTAAGGTCAGGAATGCACCATGCCTAACATTGTTTTGTTTTCTTTTTATTAAAGTGAATAGTTAATCAAAACCTTACACAGACCATAAAATTCCTTAATCGCAATACAAGTGCATAAGAAAGCCTACCCAATATCATAATTTTTATAACAATGCAAAACCTAATTATCTGTGCAGTCCTCAAAAAATCCTCATAAGATTCCATTACATTTTTATTAATACATAGAACTATAAAATGATCAATGCTTTTTCCTAAAACAGTCCAATGTTAATCTAATTGATACAATATAAAACCGAGCATACCAATAGCTCGTCAGATAAAACCCTGTAAACTAAGGCAAGTCAACACCCTCAACTGAGTTTGAAGTCCTTCCAGCTTCCAGTTTTTACGAGGCCTGACTTAAAAACTTTGCCAATTCAGGAATTCAGGAGTTGTTCAGGTAACAGTTCAGGTAACAGTGCCAGTACCAGTACCTAACATTGTAGGGACCATTTCTGGCTTTTCCCAGCGCTGGTGCGCAAAGTGCTGCCTAGTGGCAACACAGACACCTTTGCAACATGGTGCAAGGGTGCCTGCTTTGTAAGCTGGTTTGTTTTTGGGCAGGAAGTAGCACCTTCCTGCACAAAAACAATAGCCTGGGGCATTTTCCTCTTTTTACGTCTGCTGCAAAGTGCAGTGCACGTAGAAAGAGAAAAAAATGGGAAATTAACATTTATCTCCCTGTTACCCATCACCTGAGGAGACAGCATTTTTGGTGCATTCCCTGGTCTATCACATATGTTAAATCTGGGAATGTGTCAAAATCTATGCGTGATGAATCGGGACACCTTCTCACAACACAGGGAACAAACCCCAGGAGCAGGGTATAGCAATGCAGCAATTTGCCTTGCGTTGCATTAAACTGGATGTAGCAAGCCACTCCAAGTAACACAAAGAGGACTTGTGTTGCTTGACAAATTGCACTTTGAGTGTTTCACTTGAAGCACAGTGTGTGTTGCAAAATCAATGCAACCCATTATTAAATCAACCCCTTTGATGTTAGAGTTTTGCTTAACTAATAGAACAATTAATACATGCATAAGGTACTTATTAATTCATACCTAGGGGCCTCCAACCTCCAAACTCAGCAGCTCCATCAAATCAGCCTCAGGGGCTGCCACGTCTGCCCAACGATGCTTCATATGGGATACCGTGCAGTCCTCTCTGTATGCCTGGAACATGTGACATTGCACCTTCTCCTTTGGTTTCTTCTATTCTTGGGTGGGTACTCTTGGCTCCAGTGGTGGCTTGTGGGAGAGAAAAGGGGTGGGGCAGTGTGGCATGGGGAGGGGTGGGAAATAAAATAAAATAATAAAAAACAAAAACATACCTTAACTCTGTGCCAGGCTGCTCCTGTTATGTACTGCGCTGGACTTCTAACCTCTGTATACCGGGTTGGCGAATACACAAAGGGGGTGATTCTGACCGCGGCAGACGGCGGTCGCCGCCCGCCACGCGTTTCCCGCCGAAAGACCGCTCCGCGGTCAAAAGACCGCGGCGGTCATTCTGGCTTTCCCACTGGGCTGGCGGGCGACCGCCGTAAGTCCGCCCGCCAGCCCAGCGGGAAAGACCCTTCCCACGAGGACGTCGGCTCAGAATTGAGCCGGCGGTGTGGGAAGGTGCGACGGGTGCAGTTGCACCCGTCGCGAATTTCAGTGTCTGCTAGGCAGACACTGAAATTCTTTTTGGGGCCCTCTTACGGGGGCCCCTGCGGCACCCCCTACCACCATCCTGTTCCCGGCGGGAGAACCGCCAGGAACTGGATGGCGGTAGGGGGTGTCAGAATCCCCATGGCGGCGGAGCGCGCTCCGCCGCCATGGAGGATTCTCAAGGGCAGCGGAAAGTCGGCGGGACACCGCCGACTTTCTGTTTCTGGCCGCGGCTGAACCGCCGTGGTCAGAATGCCCAGCGGTGCACCGCCAGCCTGTTGGCGGTGCTACCGCCGACCTCCGCCATGGCGGTAATTATCGCCAGGGTCAGAATGACCCCCAAAGTCTTCTACAGGTTCTGGGTACTCCCAGATAAGGGTGACCCCTTCTAGTAGCCACGGTGTTGCTTGACAGGCTACGCCAAAGCAGACCGTACCTTCCAGAAAGAGTCCCAGAGGGAAAAAACTCCAACACTGGGGAAAAAACCTCAAACAGGAACTCCTGAAGAAAAACAAGAAAAAACAGGACTTGACAACAGGAAACAAAAATAGGCAAAATCTCCCAAGGCAAAAATCAGGAACAAAGAATAGGCAAAAATCTCCCAAGGCAAAAAGCAGGAATAAAGAACAGGCAAAAATCTCCCAAGGCAAAAAGCAGGAATAAAGAACAGGCAAAAATCTCCCAAGGCAAAAAGCAGGAACAAAGAACAGGAGCGAACAGCACAAGTGTTTGCAATGCAAGGTGGAACAAGACTGACGGACTTATATACTGAGAAAAGGGAAGTGACATCACAGGAAAAGGAAAGAACACCATCTTGAATTGGGAAGAGCCAATAGACCAGTATAGGAAAAAGAAAGTAGTATGAAAGAAAAACAGAGCATGCTGGGACAAAAACACGAAGAAGACAAGATGGACACAACATGGACAGAGACGGGAAAAAGACCAGCCAAACCCACCACCAACAACAAAAAGAAGAAAAAAGAGCTACAGGTAAGTGTAGCGCGACCGGGAGCGAAATATATGCTTCCCAGAATGTGAAGTCAAAAAACGCGGGGAATGGCGCTCCGAGTTCCAGTAGCGCGTTCCATCCGCGAGGACAGAAAGAGACGCCGCATCTGAGCGTGGCTTTACAGTAGGTCCCCTCCCCGAGGCACCAGGTTTGTCAGGATGACTGTCAAAAAACAGGCAGACCAAACGGGGAGCATGGACGGAGGAAGCATCCTCCCAAGAACAGTCACTGAGAGGGTATCCTTTCCAATGGACCAAAAACTGTAGTTTGTGTCGAAAAATTCTGGAATCACAGATTTCCTGGACTTCATACTCAGGCTGTCCGTTAATAGAAAGAGGAGGTGGATGCTGTTACTGGCGATGGTATGGATCAGGAACAAAGAGTTTTAACTGGGACACATGGAAAACAGGATGAACCCTCCAGGTATGAGGTAAGCGGAGACGCACAACTACAGGATTCAGGACTTCCCAAAGGGTCCATAAAAACGTGGCTTGAACTTATTGGTGGAAAACCGGGACGGTAGAAATCTGGAAGAAAGCCATACCTTGTGGCCCACTTAATACAAAGGTGCGGCTTGTCGATAATGATCAGCCTTTCGTTTCATTGCTTGTTTTGAAGCTAGGAGAGTTGTGTGAAGTAGGCCCTGGATTCGACAGATCTGTCGTGAAAAAGAAGGGACAGCAGGCACAGAAGAGGATGTTCAGGAAACAGTAGTGAAAGTCCTCGGATGAAATCCATAGGTACAATAAAAGGGTGTGGTCTTGGTCGCACTATGTATTGTGTTGTTATAGGAGAACTCGGCAAGAGCAAGATACTCCAACCAATTGCTTTGTGTGGCATTACAGTAACATCTCAGATACTGCTAAAGTTCTTGATTCACTCTTTCAGTTTTCCCATTAGTTTGTGGATGGAAACCAGAGGATAAAGAAATCTCAATGTTAAATAAGGCACAAAAGGCTCTCCAGAAACGTGATACATATTGAAGCCCTCTGTCCGAAATGACCTCTTGCGGAAGACCATGGAGGTGAAAAATATCCCGCAGAAAAATGCGACTCATTTCTGGGGCCGTCAGTAGTTTCTTCAAGGCTGAGAAAAGGGCCATCTTGATGAAGGAATCTACGGTCACCATGATTACTTGATTACCAGAGGGGGTAGGTAGAGAGCATATGAAATCCATGGATAGAGTACACCAAGGAGCGGAAGGAACCGGTAAAGGTCTTAATAAACCTGCCACCTTAGTTCGGGGTGTCTTAGTCTGAGCACAGACTGGGCATGCTGACACATAGGTTTCAGTGTCTGTCTTAAGCGAAGGCCACCAAAAAGATTGCTGAAGCAGCTCCTGGGTCTTCCTGATACCTCGATGACCGGCTATAGGAGAATCATGGCACATTTGTAGAGCTTCTGTCTGCACTTTCTTGGTAGGTAGGAAAAGAGCATGTTGATGATAGAAGTGGTTGTCCTTCTTCTGCAAAAAATGAGTCACTCTATCCCATTCTGAAGCAGACAGAAACTGGTACTCGGATTGAACGCGTTCTTGAAAATATTGAGTAGCTCCGAAGTTTCTGCTAGACTCAATAAGATGTGGAGAGGAGTTCTGGGCTATGTCAGAATATCTGCGGGGTAAGGCATCTGCCACTGAATTCTGGGAACCAGGTATGTACGTGATCACGAAATCGTACTGGCTAAAGAAGAAAGCCCATCAAGACTGACGACTATTGCGACACTGAAAACTCAGAAGACATTGGAGATTACGATGATCAGTCCTAGCTTCAACAGGCTCTCTGGAACCCATCAAGAAATGCTTCCATTCTTTACAAGCTAATTTGAGAGCAATTAGTTCTCGTTCCAGTACAGAATAATTGCGTTCAGCCTCTGATAGGATATAAGACAGATAAAAGATAGGATGTTCCAATCCATCGTTGTCTTGTTTCTGCAGCAGAACTGCCCCAATAGCTCTGTCTGAGGGATTAGTCTAAAAAAATGAATGTCTTGGTATTGTCAGTATGACGCAACACAGGTGCTTGGGTAAAGGCTGTCTTCAATTCTTGAAACACGCGTTTAGCATCCATGGTCCAAACGAAACCCTTCTTCAGGTTCTCTTTCTTAATTGTTTGTGTTCTGAAACTTTGTAGGTGGGCAAAGTTCTGAATAAACTGACAATAAAAGTTTGATAAACCAAGGAAACATTGCGTTTCGTTAATGGACGTTGGAGAAGGCCAATCTAATATGTCACTGACCTTGTCAGGATCCATGGATATTCCGTGTTGATTAATACAGAACCCCAAATACTTTACTTCAGATTTATGGAACTCACACTTCTCAGGTTTACAAAACAATTGGTTTTTCTTGAGTCTTTCCAGGACTTGCAGGACATGATCTATATATTGCTCAGGATCACGGGAATATATCAAGATATCATCCAAATAAATGACTTCATATTGGTTGAGTACATCAGAGAACACCGAATCCATAAATCGTTGAAAAACAGAAAGGGCGTTGGTCAGTCCAAAGGGCATAACACGGTACTCATAGTGCCCAAAAGGGGTACGGAAAGCTGTCTTCCATTCATCTCCTTCCTTGATCCGAAGGAGATGATAGGAACCCCGTAAGTCTAATTTGGTAAACATCTTGGCTTCTTGAAAGGCATCCAATATATCTCTGATGAAAGGCAGCAGATATCAATCCTTAATCGTTATTCTGTTGAGTTCACGAAAGTCAACACAAGGACGCAGATCCTGTTCTTCTTTCGGACGAAGAAGAGAGCAGCCCCAGCAGGGGACGTGGAAGGAGCAATCAAACTGTTGTGTAAGTTATCATCTAAATATTCCTTTAACACCTTCTTTTCTTGGTCTGTAAGAGAATACATTCGACTAAAGGGGACGACTTCATCAGGAATTAAAGGAATAGCACAGTCATAACAGCGATGAGGCGGCAAAATAGGATTACTAGGTTTCTGAAAAATCCTGATATATTCCTGATACCAATCTGGAACCCCCTGGATCATATTGATAGAGTTAGTGTTATCCTTAGTTGACTGACAGGACCTTTTGGGAGTCCAATAAGAAGTAGTGGAATAACAATTCTGTTGACAAAATGAAGATGTTAGGGATATAGTTCTTGTTTCCCAATTGATATAGGGGTTGTGTCGGGCTAACCAGGGTATTCCCAAAATCATGATGTGATTTGGTGAGGCTATGAGATCAAAGGCAACATGTTCTTGATGCCCCCCAAATGTCAAACAAAGACTCGGAGTTGAGGCCACCACAAGTCCTGAGGTTAACGGAGAGCCATCCACCGTGTGAACCTGCTCAGGAGTCTCTCTTAGAATGCGGGGAATTCCTTTACTCGTAGCCCAGGTCTCATCCAGATAGAGTCCACTGGCTCCACAATCAAGGAGAGCCAGAAGGTGTTCTTCTTGATCTTGTGAACTTTGTAACTTGACCGAGAGGATAAACAGGGTGGACATGCTTTCTTTGGAGGAACATATTGATGGTACTTCAGCTCCTCCTGTCTCCTTCCTCCTTACAGGGGACAGGAGCTGGCGTTTCCCGCAGGTCTTGAGGGACGTACCGGACAACTACGGATCAGGTGGCCTGCCTTTCCACAGTACAGACAAAGTCCCTTTCGTCATCGTTCCTCCCTTTCTGACTCCGTCAATGGCCCACGAACCAGATCTATCTGCATGGGTTCTTCAGGGGGAGGTGGAGAAGCTTCGAATGGAATATCTTCCGTTCGCCGACTGCTAGCACGAAAGGTACCAGACTGGTATGGAGCTCGCGTTCTACGTCTCTCCATCTTGCGCTCTCAAAGTCTATATTCGATGTTCATAGATTGATCCATTAATTCCTTCAAAGAACAAGTTGGAGAACAATGTACAAGCTCATCTTTAATTTCTTCACGCAGGCCTCGGCGGAAAAGGGTTATGAAGGTGCGTTCCACCCAGGAGGTTTCAGCTGTCAGCTTTTTGAAGTGGGTTATATACTGCAGAACATCCTGATTACCCTGCTGAATGTAACATAAGGCTTCTTCAGCTGCTGCTTCTACCCCAGGTCTCTAAAACATTTGTTTGAAAAGAGTCAGGAAAGCGGAATAGTTAGCCAGGACTGGGTCTTCTGCCGAAAGCAGAGGAGTCGCCCAAGCAAGTGCTGGACCAAGCAAGGAGCTGATTAGATAGCCCACCTTAGCCTTATCCAAAGAAAACTGGAGTGGACGAAAGGCAAAGAAAACCGTCAGGGCGTCCAAAAATTCCTTCATCTTTCGAGGATCTTCAGAATATCGAGGAGTAGTGGCAGATACGGGTGGTATGTCTATTGATCGGGAAGACAAGACCAGTCGTAGCGCAGTGTTCTATGCCCGTAACTGTTGTAACTCTTGGGCTTGTTGTAGGACAGTCTGCAACATGGCTTGAGCATTTTCTGATGCCTCTCCCTGTGGATCTTCCATGGCGATCTCGCAACGCGGAATCTTTTGGCGTTGCAATCTGTTACGTACTGCGCTGGACTTCTCACCTCTGGATACCGGGTTGGTGAATACACCAAGTCTTCTACAGGGTCTGGATACTCCCAGATAAGGGCGACCCCTTCTAGTAGCCACGGTGTCGCTTGACAGGCTACGCCAAAGCAGACCGTATTCCAGAAGGAGTCCCAGATGGAAAAAAAAACAACATTGGGGAAAAAACCTCAAACAGGAACTCCTGAAGAAAAACAAGAAAAAACAGGACTTGACAACAGGAAACAAAAATATGCAAAATCTCCCAAGGCAAAAAGCAGGATCAAAGAACAGGCAAAAATCTCCCAAGGCAAAAAGCAGGAACAAAGAACAGGCAAAAATCTCCCAAGGCAAAAAGCAGGAACAAAGAACAGGAGAGAACAGCACAACCAGAAGGAAGTGTTTGCAACGCAAGGTGGAACAAGACTGACTGACTTATATACTGAGAAAAGAGAAGTGACATCACAGGAAAAGGAAAGAACACCATCTTGAATTGGGAAGAGCCCATAGACCAGTATAGGAAAAAGAAAGTAGTATAAAAGAAATACAGAGCATGCTGGGACAAAAACACGAAGAAGACAAGATGGACACAACATGGATAGAAACAGGAAAAAGACCAGACAAACCCACTACCAACAACAAAAAGAAGAAAAAAGGGCTACAGGTAAGTGTAGCACAACTGGGAACGAAATATATGCTTCCCAGAATGTGTAGTCAAAAAACGCAGGGAATGGCGCTCTGAGTATTGGTAGCGCATTCCATCCGCGAGGACAGAACGAGACGCCGCATCTGAGCGCGGCGTCACAGCTCCTCTGCTCCTCCATCATCGGTCCAGGCTGCAGGCACAGGCTCCCAGCCTGCCCCTGCGGCCAATCCTGACACTGCTCAGAGCAGTATCAGGACTGGCTGGGAGCACCCAGCCAGGGCGCTCCCAGGCAGACAGGGAGCCTGTGCGCATGTGTGTTTGACCGGCCTGAGACTGCCGGCTAAACATACATACACACTGAGGGGAGTGCTCTAGGCACTCCCCTCAGTGCTCTTCACCCCAAATGCCCCACCCCTTTTAATGCAAAATTATATTAAATGTAGTTTATTATCGTTTTGTATTAAAAGGTTTGAAGGTGCTGGCAGGAGAGAGACATTCCTCCGGCCTAGTGGAGGAGCTGTGTCTGCTTGGCTCACCTCACCTCTGGAGGCCACCATGCGTGCACATAACACAAGATCCATATAGAAACACAGAGATGGCTATTATGTCATACATTACAACTTCTTAGTCAGTATGATGTATATTTCTGCTTTCCTTAGCAATGAGTAAGCCATGAGATATCTGCCATTTTGAAACCGCTTTTGACAGTACTGTGGCGGAAGATTAATGCATCCTATGCACCTCTAGGATATTTTGCCAGCACATTTATGAACATTCCCTGATGCTCCACTATGGCCTGGACATTAATGGAGTAGGTGTGCTTGTGGATTCGGGGTGGGTGGGATGTTGCAGCAGGAGGCAACAATTCCATGTGGGTGCCATGAATTGCAACAAGAACATTAGGAAATCCAGCTACGGCGCAGAATCCTTGCTTGCTAACCAGTTGTTTTTGTGATGTATTAGGGAACAAAATGTACTTGGTTGTGAGTTTAATTATGGCATGCAGAGGAGGAAAAAGGCAGAAAGTGCTCTCTGTGAAATTCCTGCTAATCTGGGTGTTGTGACTTGGAAGGAACCTGATGTCAGCTTGGAAGGTGGGATGTTATTGGTGCTTGCATTTGGTGGCTGGAGTCTTGTAATTTTCTCCAACAGTTCCATGATGGACTCCATCTTCAGTCTATAGATCTGTATGACTTCCTCCTCCCTGAAGTCAATGAGGGATACATGCTGCCGGAAATCACACTCCCTCCTCCTTAGCTGCCTAAGTGGTGGTGGTCTCCTAAATTCCCTGAGTTGCAGTATGATGACCTCCATGGCATAGTTGAGCTTGTCAAAGCATTTTGTGATGTTAATGTTTTTATGCAACAGCGAGTGCATCCTTTCTTAGACCTGGTTTGCTGATGTGCAGGAATTCTGGTGCATTTCTAGCTTTGCATTGTGCTACCCCACGAAGCGTGACGCAGTGCTGCACCCATAAATACCACTGAGTTAAAGTTGCATATGATTTTGCGTGGGAATGCCTACATTTAGTATATTAAATAATGCATCACGCAACTGCATTCAGAGCAACAGTTGCCGCACACCTTGTTTAAAAAATGACACATTTTTGAAGATGGGTTGATTTTTAAATATGACGTACTGCTTACACAACCCTTGTGGCACACTATCTGCCACAAGACCCTGACACAAGACCAGTGCAAACCTCTCCTAAATATGCCTCTGCGTTATTGAAATGTTGAATTGGCAGTTTTAAAACTGCATACCCAGTCTGCAGGGGCAGGCCTGGAGATATTCTTTTCATCATCACTTTAATGGTGGCACAATATGCGCTGCAGCCCACTAGTGATATTTAACTTATCGACCCTGGGTAAATCTTTGTACCAGAAACTAGGGTCTTATAGGTAAGTTAAATATGCCTATTGGGAGTGTAGTCAATGTCAGTATGTTTTGGGGTCAGAGCACATGCACTGGGGCCTGGTTAGCAGTGCTCCAGTGAGCAGAGCCAAAAGCCATCAGCATCTAGCTCCGTCCATCCTTCCAGTTTCACCACACTGCACTGGATCACAATCCAAATCTTTAATTACTATGCCTCCATCAAAATGTATCAACTTTCTTAGTAATATTCATAGTTCTCTTACAAATATATCATAAGCATTTTACCATCAATAGGTTCAAAGATGAGATGTCATAATTTTTAAAAGATTCAATTAAATAAATCACTTTATTAGAAATACACAAAACATAAAATTGTGTCTGGAAACCTACCAAAATGCAATCAAATAATACAGATCCTATTGAGTGCCCTTTTTGATTTTGTTAAAAGGGAAGCCCAATCTGCCAGAAAAGTGAAAAACAAATCGCCATAATATTTCTACTGTTTTGCTTGACTTGGCTTTTCTCTCAGGGAAGTCGAAGGAAACGGTCCAGGCAACCATGTGAAACTAGGCTGATTCTGAAGAGGCTGAGGAAGCGCTCCATGACAATGGAGCTAGGTAAGAGACAGCTACTGCTTCATCAGTGCTACCAATTCTTTGAGTAGGCCTGCAAATAGTCTTTTACCCTTATCTGAAGGCATTAGTGACTGTTACTCTCACATGTTCCCATGTTATGCGTCCTTGCAGCTAAGAGAAGGCAATACATAGCAAAAATGCTTACCTTGTGGAGAGTTTAATGTCTTGCGAGCAAACAGATTTATTATTTATTGGAACTTTAGACTGAAACCCAGTATAGGGATTACATTTCATTTGTTTCAAGAAATCATGGGTTTATAGATGCTTTAACATGAAGTGTACCTACAAAACAGTAGGCACCTACAATCACAAGCTAATATTTCTCCTCAGGCTTTCAGGAATCCCACACCTATTGTGTATCAAATCAGCAGGGTTCAAACTTAGCTTTGTAGGACTACACATATTTCATGAAGGCTCATTGTTTCTGAAATCAACAGAATACCTTGTGACAGATGGCAGTACTAGTGGGAACATCCTTCATTCAACCATCATATTTATTTGAATGCCTCTGTACTAGTTGGAGCATCCTTCATTTAACTGTCATATATAATGCTTCCATACTGTATTTCCTGATATGAAGACAAGGAGTTATATCACTGTTCACACAGACCTTTAAAATCAGTGTCCACAATTTCCGATCAACATCTCTCACCCAGACCTGGCATCATGCCTGTCCCTAAGATGGCCGCCATTGGGACACTGGCCAGGTCACAGAAATTGCACTGCTAATCTTTCCCCCAAAATCATATTAATCTGATCGAGATCTGTGGGAAACATGGGAGTTACATCCAGACCTTGGCAGGTGCATTTTTCCATCTTAAGTTAACAAACTTCCCACACGGAAGCATCTGGAAGCAACCTTTACAGTGCCTGACCTTAAAATGGCCACAGTACTCTGATATACAGGTTCCAGAAACTTCCCAGCATTTCTCCACCTTTGTCTTCCAGCTAAAGACTACTGCCCTCCCCCAATAAGAAGTGACTGGCCTCCCAAGAAACCCAGGAAAATTCACAATGACCTTTTTGTGGCTTATAAGGTCTTAGAAAGTAAAGAGCGAAATACTGGTAACTGAGTACTGTGTAATGTATATATATATACACCTCTCATAACTGATATTTGAACTGGTAATTGGAAACTGAGGACCTAGAGAACTGAGAAATGACTGGAAAAAGTGAGAAATTAATGAACTGAATACTGAACTGAGTACGGAGAGAATTGAGAGAACTGAGAATGACGAACTGAGCACTGTGATCCGTGAACCGAAGTCTGAGAGATCTGAGAGAGCTTAGAGATCTGAGTTCTGAGATTTCTGATATAACTGAAAACTGTGAAGAGAGAATACCTCGCATAATACCACTCATGACTGAGAGCTGGGAAGTGAGATGATCCAAGAGATTCATTAAACACTCATCAAAACTATCTATCTCACCGCCCCCAAGTCACCACCCATCGTTCATCATATCAGACGACCGTTCAATAGGTGTATTTCTAAGTACCATTCAAATCACAGTCAACAATCGAAGGAGGAGTCTACAACACCATGGCAGAACACAGGACAGAGGAGGTTCAACACCCTCAAAAAAGATCAAAACAGGAGGTCTCCACTTCAGACTCCCCTATGAAACCAAAAACAGATAGCTGTGTAACACTAGAACTAAGGGGCATATTTATACTCTATTTGCGTCGAATGTGTGTCAAAAAATGTGACGCATATTCGGCGCAAACCATGCACCATATTTAAACTTTGCCGCCCGCGGATGTCAAAATTCCTCCGTGTGAGTCATTTTTTGGATGCAGGAAACTGCCTTGCGTTAATGACATGCAAGGTAGGCGTTCCCGCCCAAAAAAGGACTTTAAGGCCTGTGCGCCTTATTTATACTTCTGCGTCATTTTGACGCACAGGAGAGGGCGGGCCTCAAAAAATGGCGCACAGCCTGATGTGCACAGTTTTTTAATGCCTGGGTCAGGGCAGGCGTTAAGGGACCTGTGGGCTCACTTCCATGGTCTCTGACCATGGAAGGAGCCAGAGGTGCCCTTCCCTGCCCCTAGGGACGCCCTGTGCCACCCTCGCACAACCCTGGAGGGCACCCAGGGATGGGGGGGACCCATCCCAGGTAAGTACAGGTAAGTTGAGGTAAGTATTTTTTTTTTTTTTTTAAGGTGGCATAGGGGGGCCTAATTTGGGCCCCCCTACATGCCACTATGCCCAATGACCATGCCCAGGGGACAGAGGTCACCTGGGCATGGCTATTGGGCAAGGGGGCATGACTCCTGTCTTTGCTAAGACAGGAGTCATTTCAATGGGGGTTGTGCCTCAAAAAAATTGCGCAAGTCCGGTTTAAGGCATGATTTTTGCCTCAAACCTGACTTGCACCATTTTTTGACGCACAACCCCCATTTTCACCTACGCCGGCGCTGCCTGGTTTGAGTAATTTGTTTTTACTCTGACCAGTCCGCAGCGTCAGCTAACGTCATTCCTTAAATAAGGCGCCTGCATGGTGCGTAGGAATGGCGTTAGCCGTCAGTAAAAAATTTGACGCAAACCAGCGCCGCCGCTGGTTTGCGTCAAAAAGTATAATTATGGGCCTTATTATGTAAAAGCTGGATGCTCTTAACAGCCTCGCACAGTCCACAAAAACTACTACAGAGTCTATACAAAATGACCTCTCCTTCCTGAAACATGGCATGCACCTAATGACCAGCCGAATCTCCAAAGTGGAATTGCTCATAAGCAATTTAGAGGACCATGATCGCACTGCAGCTAAAGCAATGACAATGTCCTCAATAAGACTGACAAGGTTGGAGAAACACATCACAGAGTTAGAGGACAGAAATAGAAGAGGTAACCTTCCAATATTTGGCGTTCTGGAAGGAACAGAGGGCCTGATTCTAACTTTGGAGGATGGTGTTAAACCGTCCCAAAAGTGGCGGATATACCACCTACCGTATTACGAGTCCATTATATCCTATGGAACTCGTAATACGGTAGGTGGTATATCCGCCACTTTTGGGACGGTTTAACACCGTCCTCCAAAGTTAGAATCAGGCCCAGAGTCTCAAGCTCCTTCCTGTGCTGCGTTCATCGAGAAATGGGTCCCCCAAGTCCTAGTAATAGACTTTGAAAAAGACTTTGAAATCATGCAGGCCCACAGAATTCCAACTCCTCATCTTCAGAGTCCATCATTATCCATTTGAAGAAAATATAAAGGATCGAATGGCAAGGGGCATCCATTTGGGTATCACAAAACTACTCTAAAGACACCGTTAAAACGAGGAGAGCCCTCCTTGCTTGATGCCAACCCCTAAAAGTCTCATTCATCGGACCAGCATGTCTAAAGACAACTCGCAACGGAAAAACCTCAATATTCGAGGATCCTAAAGAACTACAATCCTTCATTGTGAAATCAGAAACTCAAAGATGTGCTCATAATATTATGAAGAAGACGCTAACACTCCTCTCCTAACAATTTCTAACTCACTAACAAACTCACCCCAGCAACATGCCACTACCTAATGTCTTACTGTTTAACTAACTAATCATATATACCCGATCAACCAACTAAGGTAAATAATATAGAGAATACAGTAACTCTAATGTTGCTCTTTATTCACTATAAACTCTACACTTCGCTTGCTCTAATGAAACTCAGTGAATCATTAAACTTTTATCTCTTATCACCAGCTTGCTGCAATTATCGATTGACTATTAATCCCGAAGTGGGATCACATCCCTCTAAGCTACCTCTAGATAAACATCCCTATAAGACAATAATGCACATTAGCCCTGATCATCCACCTCTATACCCTAATTCTAACATAATACTAACCCTATCTACTTAGATAATCTTAGATCTATCCCCAAATATCAGATTGATTTATCTGTTAAACAACGTAAATTGCCCTGTAGGTAGAGCTCACTCAGTTGTTATTCAGGTGATATGATACAATAGGACTATTGCCTTCAAATCTGCTTCCACAACCTTCCGAGCGGATATAGTGGACAATTGTTGACAGGATGTTGTACTCTTAGATGATATGTCATTTCTTAACGTAAAAGTTTGCTACTCAATGTTAATTAATGTTGCTCAGCACTACTCATTGCTACTAATGTGCCTGCAATTCTTCATTATGTCTCCTACCACTAATCACACAAAGAAATGCTCTTAAGAATATACAACATGTGCTTACAGCCCACACCCAACCAATTTAATTGACCAATAATCGTACTTCATCAAACATGCTACTAGGTAGTATCTAACTGCCTAACCAATTAATTGAATAATAAATGCACAGCAAACCAATGGCAGTTAGATATAGCACATAGCCACCCAACTAACTTGCCCATGTAGTTTTATACCCCACTAATATATTGCATTCTTAACAAAATATTAACCATATCTACATAGACAACCTCAGAGCTACCACTAATAATTAGATTAACATATCGGATTTCCTAAGGGGTAAAACCCCTCACTTCCCCAGACCCCCTAAAATTCATCAACAAAATGCAAATTGGAACAATGTACTACAGATACAGGACTAATCAGATGTTATTCAAAAGTTTTTATATGATGTATGTCATGATTTTCAGATGTTGTTCTGTTTTTGCTTCTATAGCTGCAGCATTCTCTACTGGCACAGCTGCCAAGGGAGCTGCCAACTCTGCGCTCGAGATGCTTAACTACTGGTGAAAGTGGTAGCTTTCCACTCCAATGAGGATAGCGCTTTGGGTGCCCCTCCTGCTCTAACAAGACCGCATTCCGTGAGACAGGCCTCTATTACTGCACACACGCATGATCCGTGTTGCCATGACAAAAATCAGCATTAGGGATCCAGGCAACATTACAAGTGGGTACTCAGGGCAGGGGTACATGTCTTTACCATGCAGAGGATTTTTCTGTCCCAACAATCAGACATATTTATGGAATATGACCAAATAGTTGCTACAAACACTGACATTGACAATTCTTCCACCACATAAATAAAGAGTGTTGAAATAGCTAATTTTTAATAAACAACTGGAAAACTGTTTTGAAATCCCTTTGAATTCTACCAAATGTTGAGGGTTTCTAAATAGAATTTTACAATACACCAACTTCAGGATAGTGGGCTATAAATTCAGATGGCTATGTGTTCACCACAAAAAATAAGACCACAAACTTATCAGGGTACAACACAGTGTTAATAATTAAAACCTGGGCTTAATCCTCTGGCACCTATGGCACAGAGCAGACTGGTGTACCTTAGGAATATGTGTAAAGTATCTAGAAGTAACAAAGCAATTTAAAGTCAAAAGACAACAGATTAAAATCCCACAGCTAATTTATAAAAATAGAAAAAATGTACTGAGCTGATATGATGACACCAAAACAAAAAACAATCCAATAAGGAGACCCAGGGAAACTGTAAAGATTTAAGGTAAAAAGATTGAATGAAAAGTAAAGCATCAAGCTAGATAGAGGCTGAGCAAGATCACCCTGATGCTTTTGGTTTTGGTGAAAAAGCTCTGAGTGAGAGCAATTTAAATATTGCCTCCGGAAACCTTGGTTAAAGCAGATACTTTTCACCCCTTTACTTGGTCAAGATTTCGACCTTTGGATGGAATCGACTGGTCACTTGGAGCTCCCGTCATGCTCCGTGACTGAGAGCTCCACAGAGCAGGAAGATGGTGGGTAGAGCGCGCTGGCGGTCGTGCAAACCATATGGATGTGTAGCAGCCTCGTCTCTCCCCTGCCCTTAGGAGCTGGAAGGTCTTCCAAGGAATGGCTCTGGACTGCAGGCTGCTTGAAAACACAGACCTAGCGACAGAGGACCTGGCGGCAAGGAGTAAGCAGGGCTCAGCATGCTGGGGCACGAGCGGTGTGGTGTGGCTCCCTGTTGCAGCCGGTGCCTGGATCGTTAGGCACAACACATGGAGGGTGGCTTTCTCTTCCTGCTTGGACGCGACAATCATCGCGACTCCTGCGACGCAAAGGCAAAGACATAGCTCTGAGTGACCAGACCTAGAGGGGTCCATGAGAAAATCCATATCACCTGCATCACCAGTTTGGTCTCTACCGCTGGGGCCAAGTCCGGCTGAGGGTCAAGAGCAGGTAGCATCACGGCCAATGCAATTTGTGGAATTATTCTCTCATACCAGCATCTCTTAATTGAATAATCCAACCAGGGAGTCTCATACTTCCTCGCCTGTTGCAGTTGCAGCTGGTAACCCCTCCCTTGCTCTATCTACAATCACCCTTCAGCCTAAGGAAAAACCTGCCTACCCCTTGTTCTCCACTTTTAGCAGCAACCTTAAAGGGACACCAAAGGCAATAGAAGAAGGAGGGGAAACAAGAGCAATCTCTCCCAATAAAGAAATTACTATGGGAAGCGGACTACTCCCCGCCATGGCTTCAAAGTCCGCTTCAGGAGCCCCCTGCCCGGTTCTATCCAAGTCGATATCATCTAATACTAACACTCTTTCACAAACTCTCTGCTCGTCTTCTAGTACTGTAGATCCGGCCAGCTCGGCCAGTTCGGCCAGTTCGATTTATAGGGTAACAGGTATTCCCTTGATGGAGGAACTGATGGGTCAGATTCTTGAGGAGCTACAAGCGATAAAACTATCCCAAGAGGAGGCTCGTAGGGAGACCAAGGACCAGCTTAGCCAGCTAAATACCCACCTAACCCTACTCTGTACACAAGTATACCAAGTGGAGCAGAGGATATCAAATATAGAAGATGCTGAAAAGCAATTTGAGTCTGAGTCATCTCAGATCCAGTCGGAACTCGAGGAACTTCAATTAAAGTTGGATGAGGTGGAGAACAGGTCTCGACGCTCAAACCTTAGGTTCCTAGGGGTCCCTGAAGAGATTGAAGCAGCTTCTTCCATGACCAAAGTAGTCTCGGATCTCATCTACAAGTGTATCCTTCCGGACAAGGCAAGAACTGAAGAGGATCTTTCAATCAAGTGGGCACATGGGGTACCATTTATGCGTTCTGTGAATTCAAAGTATCCCCGTACTATTCTGGTAAATTTTGGAGACTGTAGGATCAAGGAACAAATCCTTTCTCAAGCCTTAAAAATGAGGAACTTTAACTCTGGCGACAGCTTCAGCTTCCGCGTGTTTTCTGATTTGTCTATTGTAGCTGTCCACCGGCGTCGCAAATTTGTTGGCATGATAGACAAGTTTAAGAGACTGAGTTCTCCAGCTTGCATTGTGCAACTAGCTAAACTCAAAGTGTTCCATAAAGGACAAGCGCATATCTTCCAGGGGGTTCATGAAGCAAAGAACTTCTTAGAACTGTTAAAGAAAAAACAATGATAGGAGTTGATGGGGGGACAGGTGGGGGAAGATGGGGAAATGTTTATTATGGTATTCTGTTATTAGGGTACATTTCATACTGGCTCGCTATGGGTGTTTTTTTTTTCTTTTTTGGTTCCTCTGTTTCCTCTGCCCTGCTGCCTTGATGCTCTTCCTTGAGATGAAGTCTCTAGGAGTACCATGACAGCGCACTTTTTGTGTATGTGGGGGGGTGGGTCTAGGGGTGGGGTGTGGTTCACATTGAGGTGGAGTCATGATGGGTGGGACCCGCTGGGGAAGGGGGGAGTTATCCTCTGTCTGGTGGGGGGAGCCTTGCATGAGGGTGGGAGAAAAGAACAGACGACAAAGCAGTCAACAAACCGAAAAAATACAAAACATATACACGGAGAGCTCGCATGGGGGTTATCAATGATTTTGGTACAGGATGATTGCACCTGGTAAAGGAGGGTCAGGAGAGCACTAAGGGAACTAAGGGTTATCTCTTGTAATACCAATGGCGCCTACAACCATGCTAAGTTCAATTCTATTCTCAATTGGCTCAGGGCCTCGCAATCACAGATTTTTCTCCTGCAGGAAACACATTTAAAATGTCAGAATAAGCTCCCAAAGCTTCCTAAATTTATCGCCCAGGCCTATTATGCATTGGCTAATACCGCTGTATGAGGGGTCGCTATACTGGTGTCTCAGGAATTTCCTGGGAAGGTCTACCAGATCCATAGAGACCCACAGGCATGGTGGGTAGAAATAAGTACTCTTATCGCTAATGATCATATTTATTTTGCGAGTTTTTATGGGCCTTTAGAAGACTATCCAAGCCCTCTTTGGGGCCTCTGTAAGGTTTTGAGCTCACTCCCTGGCTTCTTCTGTCGCTGCATGAGCCGAATGTTAGACTCAGGACGCGGCGCGCGGCAGTACGACACGCCGCACCCCTAGCCTTTCTTATCTCTGTCGAGGCCCCAAATTGGGCATGAGGCCTCGCTTCTACTTTGGCACGGCACGCCCCCATTAGTTCCTGCATCCCCCACTCACCTTCTATTTCTTTTTCCTTCTTTTCTGTCGTCCTCGTTTTCTTCCTAACTTATGTTTTCCTTTCCTACCCATGTTTCCCTTCTTTTTCCCAGCATGCCTTCCTTTTCCCTGCATGCCTTGGATCCTTATTTAATATGGTGCTTTTTCTATAGAATTCTATGACATGATCCCAATCCAATATGGCCACTTTTACTTCCTGTCGGTCACTTCCTGTTCTTTGGGTATATAAGGTGTGTGATTTCCTTTTCTCTTTGCGCTGCAACACTTCCTTTGGGTGGTGATCTTCGCTCCTGTTCTTCTGCGTCAGATATTGATTTTCTGATCCTGTTTCAGCTTTTTGTTCTGATTTACTTTTACCTTTGTTTTTGTTTAAGGAGTTCCTTTTTTTGAGGTTTTTCCCCTTTTGGGGTTTTTTCCCTCGGGGACTCCTTCTGGAGGGCATGGACTGCCTTTGGCATTCCCTCCGTCAGCAGCACCGTGGCTACCAGAAAGGGTCGCCCCTATTTGGGCCAAGGCAGAACCTACAAGAACAAGAAACTGACCACACTTCCAGTGGGCCACAGACACAGACTACAAGTAGGTCGTGACAGATTGCAGCGCCAAACAAACCAGACCTCGTCAAGCAGAATGCAAGTTACTGTAACAGCAGCTGCAGACCCTGGCCAGTCCCTACTCGTAACTATTCAGCAACATGCCCAGGAATTGCAAAAATTGAGAAATGAAAATGTGGCTTTACGACAAGCCTTGGTATCCCGAAGTACTGATGTTCCTACTGTCTCTACTACACCTCCTCGGTTTTCAGGAGACCCACATAAGCTGCAAGAATTTCTGGATGCTCTGACTGTCTACTTCGCTTTCAGACCCACCCAATTTTCACAAGATAAGACGAAGGTGGGTTATCTCATCAGTGCATTATCAGGTCCTGCCTTTGGTTGGGCGACTCCCATAGTAGCCTCCAACGACCTGGTGTTGTCTGATTATTCAGCCTTTGTGAATAGATTCAAACAAATGTTTGAACGCCCAGGATTGTAAGCATCAGCTGAAGAAGCACTCTGTGATATTCAACAAGGCACTCAAGATGTTCTTCAATACATCACAAGCTTCAGACAATTAGTGGCTGAGACAAAATGGGTAGAGCGTACCCTTGTAACTCTGTTTCTTAGAGAGTTGCAATAAGAAATTAAAGACGAATTAGTACACTTTACCCGAGTAGAAGATCTTTGAGGTCTGATGGATTTAGCTCTCTCTACAGAATATCGTCTCCAAGAATGTCGTTTGGAGAAAATAAAGAATCGGGGATCTTCCCAGCCAAGCACCTCATGTGGCTTTGAACCTTGGCCTATATCTAGAGAGACTGAAGGAGAACCTATGCAAGTAGATACTGCTCGTGGTCCACTCTCAACCAGCGAATGTGAAGATAGAGGGAGAAGAGGATTGTGCCTTTATTGTGGTGCCGCTGGTCATCTGCTTCGTACTTGTCCAGTTCGTCCTATGAAGTCTTCGGGAAACGCTACTTCCTGTCCTCTGTGAGAAGGGAGGGGACGGATCTTCTGCAATACCTTCCATCAGTTCTTCCAAGGAAAATACAATTATTTTATTTATGTTACCTGTTATCCTGCAATTACCTGATGGTCGTGAAGAAATAACCCTGGCATTATTAGATTGTGGAGCTAGTGGCATTTATATGGATATGACCAGGGCTAAAGCACTACAAATTCCAACACTGCCTAAAGATGTTCCAGAACAAGTGCACACTGTAGATGGATCCTTACTATCCTCCGGTCCTGTTATAACTACCACCTCGAGTTTAGGTCTACAATTTGGGAAACATCAGGAACATGTCTCCTTTGATTTAATTTCCTCCCCCAGTCATTCTATAAACCTAGGGATTCCATGGTTCATAAGGCACAATCCGTATATTAACTGGGAAACCAGAACCATTTCTTTGTCTTCTCAGTTCTGTCACAATCATTGTTATGCCTTGGACACCTATTGGTCTCCCAAAAAGATAATAACCTCAGAACCAAATGAAGGGCTTTCCATAAATGCAGTCCAGGAGGTACCAAGCCAATATTTGGAATTTCAAGACGTATTTAAAATACCATCTAAGCCCATATTACCTCCACACAGAGACTTTGATTGTGCTGTTCCCTGGAGCGATTGTTCCTTTTGGGAGAATGTATTCTCTCATTGAGCCAGAAAGAAAGATTCTCAAGGATTACCTAGAAGAAAATCTACAGTCGTCTTATAACACCATCTTCTTCTCCGGCGGGGGCTCCCCTCTTCTTTGTACCAAAAAAGACAAAAGATCTTCATTCCTGTGTAGACTTTTGTGGATTAAATAAAAACACCATAAAAGATCGCTATCCACTACCCCTAATCAAAGACATTCTGGAGGCTGTCAGAGGGGCACAGAGGTTCACAGAATTGGATCTTCGCAGAGCCTATCATCTCTTGCGTATTAAGGAGGGAGATGAGTGGAAGACTGCCTTTCGGACTCCTTTTGGACATTATGAATATAAAGTAATGCCTTTTGGCTTAACTAACGTCCCGTCAGTGTTTCAAAGATTTATGGATTCCCTATTCTCTGATTTTTTAAACCACACTGTAGTGATTTATTTGGATGATATCCTCATATATCCCAGATGCCCTGAACTTCATTCTACACACGTTAAGGAAGTCTTAAATAGACTCAGGCAACATCAACTTTATTGTAAACCGGAGAAATTCAAATTTGATGAAACTGAGGTGAAGTATTTGGGTTATAATATCAGTCCAATTGGTATCTCTATGAATCCTGAAAAGGTTCAAGCCATTCTAGATTGGTCATCTCCTTCATCAATCAAGGAAACTCAATGTTTCTTAGGGCTGGCCAACTTCTACAGTCAATTTATCCTGGACTTTGCGAAACAACCCAGTCAAATTACACAAACTCTCAAATAAGAGAGTCTGGGAAACGGATATATCGGGACAGACGCGGCTGAGACAGCTTTTCAAAACCTAAAACTGGCCTTTACCCAAGCACCCATACTGAGACATCCAGACACCAATAAACAGTTTATTGTTGTTACGGATGCTTCTAAAAGAGCCATTGGGGAAGTATTACAACAACTACAAGACGACGATTGTTTAGAACATCCAATCTTTTACCTATCCCATGTGCTCTCTGATTCTGAACAACATTATTCAGCACTGGAAAGGGAACTGTTGGCTCTAAAGACTGCCTGCCAAGAGTGGAGACAATTTCTCATGGGTTCTAAGGAGCCTTTTGAAGTAAGAATGGACCATCGTAATCTGCAATGCTTACGCAATTTTCAGTGCCGAAACAGTCGTCAGGCTCGTTCGGCCTTTTTCTTTAGTCAGTACGATTTCTATGTTACCTATATTCCAGGATCTCAAAACATTCTGGCTGATGCCCTATCTCGCCGATATCCCAATAGTGTCCAAACGCCGTCACCATATCTACTTGAACCAGACAAGATCATTGGTGTAGTTCAGTCATTCCTAGATGAAGTACAATCTGAACAATCTGAATACTCAACCCTTTCAGAACAAGAGCTAAAGGATCTGCGTTCCAAGATACGCGAACATCAAGGATACTACTATCACAAGGACACCTTATTTCTCCCTTCTAGAAAAGGCACTTCAGATGTGTCATGATTCCCCAGTAGCTGGCCATCAAGGTATTAAAGCCACACAGGAATTACTTCTTCGATCCTTCTGGTGGCGTATGTTGAAACATGACACCAAGGAATACATGAAATCGTGCCCTGTTTGTGCTCAAGCGAAAGTACCCTGTACAAGGCCTGCAGGATTACTTCAACCATTACCAGTTCCACCAGCTCCTTGGCACATGATATCAACTGACTTTATGTGTTCATTACCTCCATCAGCTGGAAACCGGGTTATAATGGTAACGGTTGATTCCTTCACTAAGATGGCTCATTTTACCGCTTTGAAGAAATTACCCACCTCACAAGAATTAATTCAGATCTTTATTCAACGCATTTTTCGCCTCCATGGTCTTCCCCAAAACATTGTGTCAGACAGGGAACCTCAGTACATCTCACGGTCTGGAAACACTTCTGTAAGATCTTGAACATCAATGTAGCATTATCATCTGGACTTCATCCTCAAACCAATGGGCAGACCGAACATCTCAATCAGAGACTTGAGCAATATCTTAGTTGTTTCTGTAACTCCACTCAGAGTAACTGGAGCACTTATCTTCCCACTGCAGAATTTTCTTACAATAATTCCATAGTGCCTACAAGGTCACTCATTTTTTCTGTTCATATGGATTCCATCCTACTTCTTTTCCTACTACTCCTAAGACTTCCTCTGCTCTTCCCGCTATCACCTCTCTTTCCAAAAGACTACAGAAAATTCAAAGACTGATTCGATCTAATTTATTAGTCACTAAAAGATACATGAAAAGACTGGCTGATAAGAAACGCAGTGAGGCTCCAGCGTATCACATCCAAGATAAAGTCTGGCTATCTTCAACATTTTTGCCCCTACGTCTTTCCCAAAATAAGTTTAAGCCTCTGTACTACAGACCCTTTTGTATTCTTCAGAAAATTAATCCTGTAACTTTCCATCTCCGTTTACTCCGAACCTGGAAAATCCATCCAGTCTTTCATGTCTCTCAGTTGAAACCCTATATACCTGGTCCTTTTTCCCGACATTACACATGTCCTCCCCCTTTGTTGGTGAATGATGAACCTGAATATGAAGCACAGGAGATATGTGACTCTCGTATATTCCAGAACCATCTTTAGTATCTGATTCATTGGAAAGGCCATCCTCTTAGTGAATGTTCTTGGGAAGATGCCTCTTCTGTTCTCGCCCCTCTTCTGATTCGTCAATTTTTCTGGTTGTTTCTGCACAAACCAGGGACTCCGGGGGAGGGGGGTCTACTGTTCAGTTCGGGACGCAGCGCTCAGCAGTAGGACGCGCCACACCCCTAGCATTTCTTATCTCTGTTGAGGCCCCAAATTGGGCATGGGGCCTCGCATCTACATTGGTGCGGCGCGACCCGTTAGTTCCTGCATCCCCCACTCACCTTCTATTTCTTTTTCCTTCTTTTCTGTTGTCCTTGTTTTCTTCCTAACTTATGCTTTCCTTTCCTACCCATGTTTCCCTTCTTTTTCCCAGCATGCCTTCTTTTTCCCTGCATGCCTTGGATCCTTATTTAATATGGTGCTTTTTCTATAGAATTCTATGACATAATCCAATATGGCGACTTTTACTTCCTGTTGGTCACTTCCTGTTCTTTGGGTATATAAGGTGTGTGATTTCCTTTTCTCTTTGCACTGCAACACTTTCTTTGGGTGGTGATCTTCGCTCCTGTTCTTCTGCGTCAGATATTGATTTTCTGATCCTGTTCCAGCTTTTTCCTGGTCATTTTTGCCTTTTTTTTCTGATTCACTTTTACCTTTGTTTTTGTTTCAGGAGTTCCTTTTTTTGAGGTTTTTCCCCTTTTGGGTTTTTTCCCTCAGGGACTCCTTCTGGGGGGCACGGACTGCCTTTGGCGTTCCCTCCATCAGCAGCACCGTGGCTACCAGAAAGGGTCGCCCCTATTTGGGCCAAGGCAGAACCTACAAGAACAAGAACCTCGCCACACTTCCAGTGGGCCACAGACACAGTCCACGAGTAGGTCGTGACATCTTCATCATTGATGGAGATTTTAATGTTATTTCAGATACCCAGATGGATTAATCTTGTAAAAACATAAAACAGAACAAAACTATAGTTTCCCGGTGGTTGGGTAAGATAATTTCTGACCTAGCATTAGTGGATGCTTGGAGGTCTGATCACCCGCAAGATCATCACTATAGGTTTTTAAAAAAAATATATAAAACGGCTTCCAGAATAGACTTTATTTTAACTTTGTTTCTTCTTCTACTAAGTAATTCCTCTATTCATGCTAATCCTTTCTCGGGTCATTCAGCACCTCAGGTAATCCTTGATCTGCATTGTGAGATGGGTGTTCGCCCTCGCTGGACCTTTGATAAGTCTCTCTTGGAAGATGAAGGATAGGTACAGATTCTCAAAACCTCTGTTACCGATTTTCTCAAGATTAATAAAGACTCAGCCTCCCCATTTTCCATATGGGAAGCACTCAAAGCCTACATAAGGGGAGAAACTATATCCTACAAGGCTTTTACAGGCAAACTAAATAAGCAAAAGGTAAGGGAGCTCCAATTGGGGCTCAATCAACCACAGACAGCCCTTATGACCTCCCAAGACCCAGAGGCATTCACAAGATGGAGTGAGGCCCAGGGCAAGTTAAGGGATTACTTTTTATCTTGCGAGTTAGTTAATCACCATCTGCAGAGTTGGTACAAGGAAAGTGAACATGTAGGCAAATTTCTGGGTGGGTCTGTGAAAACAATAAAAACCCATCAAGATACTATCAAATCTATCTTTGATGAGGGGATAGGCATGCTTGTAAATCATCTGGAAGAGGTTGAGTCTTTCTGTATCATTATGCAAAAATGTACGCTCCCAACCAATGCTCCGCAGATCAATTAATATCTTGTTCCAGTGATTCTGTCAAGTGTAGACAAGTCTTCAAGGGCAAAACACATATCACCTATCTCACTGCTTGAAGTGAAGGAGTGAATGGGAAGGCCTGTAGGGAAGATGGTCTTCTAGCAAAAGTCTATAAAATTCTCGTAGATCAAATAGCCAGGTGTTTAGTGCTTCTTTTAATGACATCCTTCGGGGGGAAGACATACCTGCATCCTTCACAAAGGCTACAGTGATTAGCTTCTTAAAAAAAGATAGGCCACCTCAGTCACCTGACTCTTATCGCCACATGCATTTTGACTACAGGCTCCTAGCAAAGATATTACCTCAAAGACTGGCCTTAGTTGCCCAAGATTTAGTCGATGAAGATCAGCGTGGCTTTATTCCGGGTCGGCTGTTAGCGACTAATGCTAATTTTCTAATTCAGGCGATAGATTATTATTCGCACAATAACAAACCGGCAGCTATTATGATGTTGGATGCAGAGAAAGGTTTTGACTAAGTGCAATGGGAGGTGCTCTTCAGTATTTTAGGGAAGATCAAGTTTCCTAGACAGTTTATTCAGACATTGTGAAATCTTTACTCTAAGGTCCAAGCTAAAATTCTCGTTAACTCACGTATAGCAGGAACCCTGCAAGTGCAGCGAGGCACGCATCAAGGATGCCCCCTTTCCCCGGTGCTCTTCGCGCTTTTTATTGAACCTCTAGCTGCAGCATTGTGCCAAGACACTTCTATTCTCCCTCCCATGCCTTTGGCACCCAAACTAAAACTATTTGCTGACAATATTATTCTCTATCTTGCAGCAGAAACCACAAATATCAATAGGGCTTTTTGCTAAAATAATGGTCTTTTCAGACCTGGAGGAAACAGGATCAATCATTCTAAATCGTAAGCTCTCCTGTTCAATTCCACTGATAATATTCTTCCTCCGGACATGCGAGCCCAGTACCGTCTTCTCCATCCCATTAGATATTTGGGTATTTATGTTTCACATGATTTTTCGGATCTCTTTGCTCTAAACTATGGGCCTGATTATAACTTTGGAGGAGGGTGTTAATCCGTCCCAAATGTGACGGATATACCACCCGCCGAATTAGGAGTCCATTATATCCTAAGGAACTCGTAATACGGTGGGCAGGATATCAGTCACATTTGGGACAGATTAACACCCTCCTCCAAAGTTGTAATCAGGCCCTATATCTCTATTGCTAAGAAAGTGCAACACCTTTTACAGAAATGGCAAGCCTCCACTTTCTCCAATCATCGGACGCATGTCACTCGTCAAAATGATGAAGTTTCCTCTTTTTTTATTCATCTTCTCTAGTGTGATTATTAAAATACATCAAATTTTTTTTAAAGAACTCTACGCGCTATTGTGACAGTTTATACGGGCAACAAAAAACCAAGGGCACAGCTGGATATTGTATCCCTCTCAGTTGGGGATGGAGAACTACCTTTCCCAAATTTTAGAAGGTACTATGGTTCTGTTTTTATGGACTGATGTTCCAGAGTAGCCCTATCCCCCAATCTCAATTTCTATCTAAACTCCAGGTAGCAGAGCACAGATGTCAGCTACTACCATTTCTCAAGTTCCCGCATCAACCTAAACGTACGAGGTATAAACTCCCTACATTAATCTTTGCTAGGCTTGCTCAATTCTGTGAGAAATATCAAATTCTCAGCTTTCATTCTGCAATGTTGTTGGCTCATTCAGGGATGATGGGACTAAAGCTGATTCCATTGCATTTAAATCAATGGTGAAATCTGGGATTTATTAGATTTTCAGATTTTTTTTTTAGCAGGAAACCAAGTCAAGACCTAGGCTCAATGTCAGGCTGGAGTTCCTATTCTAGATGCTTTAAGATATTCTTATCTTCAGATTTTGTATTTGCTTCCTCATATCCCTTTAGCAGATTTATCTTTCCCTCTTATCTTTCAGGCATTTTATGGGAACCAGAGTGGGATCGGCAACGGTACCGGGTTCTAAACTCTCAGGGAGTAACACGTATACTTCCTTGCTTTTTGACAAAGATCAAAATCACTACTGGGTGTAAAATTGAGCTGAAAATGTGGAGGAATCTCAATAGTATATCTCATAAGGCAATAAGGGGGGCAAACCTTAAGAGAATGGCCTTCTTTTCAAAATGGATGCTCTATCTTACTCCAGCCCAAATTAAAAAGGCATTTCCGACCTCTTCAGGTTCTTGTCCACCATGCAATGGTACTTCAGGTGACTGGCTCCACATGTGCTTTACCTGCCCTAAGCTTATGGAATTTGCAGATAAAAATGTTCAATGGATCAGCATGAAGATACAGTGTACACTTGTCCCAGATGTTTTGGGTGCTCTGTTTGATACTACGGGTCAAAATGAATAACAATTCGGGCGAAACAGCTGCTATTTATAGTATAATTAATAGCAAAATCTTTAATTCTACAGGCCTGGACGTCACCTATTTCCCCTACATTCAAAGCTTGCGAGGCAAAAATAAATGTGGTGCGCTTTAAGGAAGAGTTGTATGCGCAAAGAATAGGTGCAGTCCTCAAGTTCAAGGGTATTTGGGGACCGACATTTGAAGGAGAAGATATTTCTAATACAGCATAAGATGTTAAATTGTGTTTTTGCATTGATATTTGCGGAATGTGGTAACAAGGTTTAGTGTAGTCTGGGAGTGTTTTTTCTTGGGTTTAAAAAAGAATTCTTGTTTTTTTAAATGTTTTTGATGAACTATAATCTTATGTTTTGCTCCGTGTATACTTCTCATAGCCTCTGTCTGCTCAATAAAAATAAAAATATATAAAAAAAGATTTCTACCTTTGGACTTAATTTTTGTTTTTAATGAAGCTCAATGTCTTCCAATGGGGCTAGCCTGAATCTGTATCTGATGAAGTCCCTTTGAAATCTGACACCTTTCCCACAACGACCTGCCAACATTCTGTAAGTCCTGAAAGTACAAACATTTTCTAAGTCTTAGACTTTCTAGAGTAGATACCAGGAGCTCAGGGACAGCACTTTGGGGCCAGGATCATTCCAGCAGAGGCCACCGTCAGGGGCCAATCCATGTCAACTTGCTACTGGTCAACTGTTAATTTCAGGAAAAAGTCCTCTTGCAGCTTGTTGTGTCCCTGCAGCCACCCAGGAGATCAGTCAATTGACCCTTGGAGTCTACGACTCAGTCCTGGGTACAGGGCTAGGTAGGAGCAGGTCACAGACAGTAGGTCCACTCCCCTTCTGCTCCTCTGCAGGTCAAGGAAGTGTTAGTGACTCTTGGACACTTCCAACTCAAAGAGAAAAAAGTTCCAGAGAGCACACATCCCCCTTTTGTAGCACATCCTGTTTGTCTTACTCAAGCTATCCAATAGTGCACTAATTAATTAAAGACAAAGATGGCACAGCCTTTCTGCCCTTGGAGGCTGCTTGTATGTTAGTCTGGGGTGTGTTTAGAGAAACAAACAGTCACCACCTCCTCAACCTCTCTAAGCCAGTTCTGGGACTAGCTCTCCCTTCCACTGGGCTGGTGTCCAACTGACTACAGAGAATCTAGGAAACAAAAGACTTCTCTCCCCCAGGTTTCCCTTCACACTTAGCTATGAAAGGGCATGCCTTACCCTGGGTGCATTCAAGGTAATGAAGTTGCTGAGCCCTCTCCAACTGAACTTCCTGAGCTGATATGATTCACACACCCCAAACTCATGTATATCTGCCAAAAGACCTGAGCCCTTGTTTCTGCTTTAGGAGCACATTTCAAACCTCAACAAGGGTCAATGCTAGCAGTGCCATCTGACAGCAAGCTAATGTTAATTAGGCTACTCGAGGTTCGGGCAGACAAAGTATAACAACTTTTTATAGTTATTTTTCTTAAACATTTATTAAAAATCTAGTTTCACCACTGAATTGTATTTGTAATAATCATTAAAATAGTGCTTGAATTATTTCAGTAGCTTGTCCAAAAGCACAGATAAGAAAGTTATGATTTTATTCTAAACTTTGTTTTTTCTTATAGGACAGCTGCAGCCCTTCACAATGAAAATGACTTTTGCAGGCTAGCCGATGTAGGTACATGCCAGCATTATATTCTTCATTGTACCTCTTTTGAATATTAGAAACAATACCGTGTGAGCTACACCGTCTACTTAGGGGTTATTTATTGAATATTTAAAAGTAAGACTTTTTCCTGTTAAAAAAGGTTGTTTTGACAGGCTTGCCTGTGGGTTTAAAGGCTGCTGGAGTCAGACTACACACATAGACTGGAAGCCATGTTATCTTTTTCACCCTAAGCGATGCCACAATATGTGTTGCAATTCACAGGTGACATTTAACATTTCTATGTCATTGATGAATTTCATGCACCATATGCTGTGACCTTACTGTAAAGTTAAGTAGGACAACCATGAGTTAACCAATTTCATCATGTATTAGGATTCGAGGACATACATTGGGGCCTGGGCAGCAGTGTCCCCATGTGCACAATCAGCATAAATTGGAGTTGAACATGCAGAAAGAAGCTATTTGTCTATTTGTCACACCAACACTAGTTCAATTCCTTTTTTTAGACACTTTCCTGTTTTAATAATAGGTTAAAACAGTAGAAAAATTCTGAGAACAGTTATAACTCTAGGCAAGCTCAATGTAGCTACATGAAGGAAGAACCAGTCATGCATCAATAAGATCCAGTACAACTAGGGGATTGGATTGTCAGATTACAGGATCAATAACATTTGGAGCTGCCTGCCCAAATTTAAAGCTGTCCACTAGTTTCACAGATATGTTTCCCTGTAAAGGCTCCATGTATTCATGGTGGAACCACCTTATTGAAAAAAAACACATGGCAGTAGGTCAGCTATGCATGCTGGATGGTGAGCCATGACAAAGTGATAACAGATAAAGTAAAAGACCACTTTTTTGTTTTACAAATATCTCTTTATTAAAGTTTTGAGATTAAGGAAAGACATCAAACCATTATCACCTTGACCGTATCAAGGCCACAATAATTCAGTACATTTATTAAACAACATTCCTCGGGTATAAAGCACTGTGTTCACGTACATGTATAGTGACCAGGGGCCTATTAGCCAGAGAGTGGCGTATAGGTACCAGTGCATCAGTAATAAAGGGTCTCTCCCTGTCAGCTTAACTAGGGGTAGAGAGAAAACCAGAACATCAGAAGTAAATGTGCGCAGTATATAAAAGAGTGGTTAGGCCGCCTCAGTCAAAAGTGAAAGTCTCTGTTAGCCCCTGGAGCAGACAAGAAGTGGAGTCAGAGGAGGGGTGGATGAGGAAGGGTGGCTGGGTTCCCAGTCTACTGGGTGAGTAACTGTCAAAGAGCTGGAGGGCTTTGAATCTAGTTAGTGTGAAACAAATGTATTCTAACCGGGATTGGTATTGTATGAGTGGTTGCCAAATGCGGGTAGATTTCCCCTCAGTGTGTGTTAATTTGTGGGAGAGTAGTTCCATGGCTAGGATCTGCCATAGATGTGTGAACCACAGGGTTGTAGTGTGGTGTGATAGGCTGTTTCCAGTGCAATACAATAGGCTGTTTAGCCGCTCCCAACATTTGGGAGCTCAAATGCCATTCCGCATGGGTAATTTCTTGTAGGGACTGAGGTCCGATGCCAAGTAGGGCAGTTGTGAAGGAGTCTGAGATTGGATTGCCCATTGCTCCCTTATTGTGGCTGAGGATTTCTTTCCAGAACGTGGTGATGCTGGGACACGACAACCAGATATAAATAAAATCCCGGGTAGCCGAGGCGCAGCACCAGTTTCACCATAGGGGAGAAGTTCAGGGAAGTGTAGTGTCTAGTCAGGTCGGAATAAGGTACCAGCGTGTTATGACCTTGTACGCTGTTTCCCTTTGAGGTATACTTTTTAGGATTTTGGGGATATCACATCATTGCCGCTCCCAGTGTTTCACAGGAGGTTCGTCTTCCAGGTCTGCAAGCCATAGGGCTTGATAGGAGTGTAGATGAAGAGGGCTGGAATGTTGAAGGGCCTGGTATGTGTGTGAGATGAATCCACATGATCCATTGAAGTTCACATTGGATGCGGGAAGGGCCCATTGGCAGAGTTGATAGTATTGGAACCTAACTGAGTGAGGACGTTTGAACTATCAATGGCATTGCTCGTCTGCCTTGAAGGACTCTTCCTCTAATAGATTGTGGAGAGTTTCACATTCACCTTCACTCCAGTGGCTGTATGTGTTGGGTTGCAACGCAGGGGGAAGGCGGGGTTGAGCGCCAAAGGTGTGTTGGGGGAGGAGAAGGTAGAAAGATCACGCTTTACTGCAATTTTGTCTCAATCATACCTGCCTTATAAGGCTACTGCGGGAATCAGATGTTCAAACTTTTTTGTTGGTTTATTGTGATCACCAATTTTGTCAAAGCATTGTTCAGTATTCTGCATGCACAATCTAATCATGTATTAGTAGACAAATTATTTAGGACATAGTAGACCAAAACGCTGGTGCATCATGCTAATGGTTCTCTGGAATTTTGTCTCCATGAGAAAAATCTTGTGAATGTCCTAATATTCTCTGTATCTCTAGAGCAGTAGAACATTCTGGGGAATGCCAATGTTTTAGCTTACTGGCAGTTGGACAAGTAACGATCTCTTTATGTACAATGGTCTTCATGGTTCAACATCCCACAAGTTGAATGACGTTCGTAGGCTTTCGTCAATTGCCATATTCACATCTCATCTTAGGACAATATTTCCTGAATTTTTCAGACTGAGACTGGATCCACCTAAAATGGGCATGCGTGGTTTCTGAAATAGTCTGTCACTAGATATTTATTGTGCTTTATTCTCTTTTTGACATTTTCTACAGGTGCTTGTCTCAAATATGCCACAGAGAGCTTTAACAACTTCATAAGTCATTTGTGGACTTTCCAAACATGGTTGCCAATGCTTCTAGGACCATGAGTAGATGTACTATGATACTGTTACTAAAGATCCCACAACTCTATCAGGATGCACAAGGACACACAAACAACCTGATCTCTGAAGCTGAGCGGTGATTTTTGTTGTGTCCTTGTTTATGCTGAGTCTTTTGTCATAAACTCTTATCCTCATGAAAACGTATTAGGCTCCAGGTATCATGTATAAGGATCCTTGTGTTCTCCGTGTGTTGGTGTTATTTTAGCACGTCACCCAAGTCATTACTTATTGAAGGTATTTAGCAACTCATGAACGTTTTTGTACAATATAAAACCCTATTGCTTGGCCACTTCACTTTTACATTAAAATGTTAATGGTAAACGTATAGCTCAGATATGTAAAATATAGGTATACACGAGCAGGGTTCATGCCAGATTTTATGGTAGCCGTGTAAAATTGCATTTATATGCAACTTAATAAAACGGGAAGTCATTTACGTAGTCACTTGCTAGCCTGACAATCTAGCATAGATTGAATTGAGCCCTTCACGACCTACTGTGGACTACCCTCAAAACGAGAAACACTCATTAGTATGTTATGTTCTCCATGTCATTAGACTTTCTGATCATTCCCTTCCAGATATTTTGCTCTGTGGTATTTCACACTAGCACTAAAACTGCTTTTGGAAGGGACCGAAAATTGACTCTCTCTTAAAGTCTTACAAACTAAAGTGTCCCTATTCTTGCAATCGTTTTGTTTCAGATGTGAGGCTCTTGATTTACGAGTCAAGCAGCAGACTCCTTCAAGGGTACATTCAGCCAAGGTGAGCAATCATTTTTAAAACTCTCTGGGATGAAATTAGATTAAAAAAAACACTTTCTGGGCTGATGCCTATTTGGAAGACATTCTCACGATCAGTTAATTGCGCTAAAGAAACTGCATACTGAACATTTTATTGCAAACAGATTGTAAATGCTTCTACGACTTTTGTCAATATGTTTTAAATAAACATAATACAAGACTCCAGGCCTACCTAGCTGTACAAACGGAACGTCCTAATCCCTTTACAGAAACAAGCTCAGTTTGAAACAGACAAATACATCTTCCTCTGTATTTTTCAAAATATCGTTAATAAACAATTTCTTTTGTAGCGTTAGCTTCATCAGTTCAGAAAGCGACCACCTGAGACTGTCAAGGGTGCGCTCGATCTGTTCTCTTGCTGTTGGCTTCCTTATGTATAGGCACGAGAAGGGCTGAACCAATGTGGGGAATCACAAACTATTCAGATTGTGATATTACTTGCTACATTGCTTGATTTTAAACCCATGTGTTTTGATAAACACCATTATATTGTATTGAATCTTGTTTACTTTTAATATTTCATTGTGCAAGAAAACTCACTCAATGAAGTGTTGTCCAAAGTGATATAGCCCCTCTGCAGAATGTGATGAGGGACGTCAGAGTCTCCCATATCTCAGATTTAAACTTAAAGGGGGCCCCCTGAAGGTTTTGGCAGCCGTGAAGTAATGCCCCCAGCCCTTACCCCCTTGAACCACGATGGCTACAGGGACCTGCACTACGCCCCTGTCTCAGTGGCATTTCCAATCTGAATAAAACATCACCACAAATATTGCTGCTGATCAGTGACAAAGTATTGTTGATACCTGCTTGGGGTCCGTATGTAACTCTGTTACTGATAAATATAGCTTGCTCACTGACTTTGAACTCATCACCCAGGTACCACAACTAGAACTGGGTAAGGAAAAGTGGGTACTCTACCCTGTTCGTTGATGTGAAGAGAAAACGGAATGGAAGTGATCTTACCAAGACTTAAGGCCTCATTATGAGTCTGGCGGTCCGTGGCCCGCCATGTTATCGGTGGCGGTCCAATCGCTGCAACTTTGGTGGTCAGCCCCCCGGATTACGAGTTTGGCTTTCGGACCACCAGAAGACCGCCAGTAGACTGCCGGCACCGACAAAGTCAGTACAGCGGGGACCGTGGCAGTACTAACTGTGGTGGCCAATGTTGGAAAGCCCGGCATTGGGACCACCATGGCCATTACGACCTGCAGGACTGCCAAGATTTCAATGGTGATCCTACCGCTGTTGGAAAGCTTGGCGGTCAAGCAGGTTAGGGGCCCAAAACTGTGGTCCCCAGGGGGAACAGCTCCATGAAAGGTGAGGCAGGGGCCAATGTAGGACCTCAAAATAAGTTGGGGTTGGGGGGCACACTGTGTCCCATGCATGATGTGGTGCATGGGCACAGTCCGCCTGTCGTGCTGACAGGTAGTGTTGGTTGGCCAGCAGTAGCTACATAATACTGCCCCCTGTCTCCTGCCAGTCATGCCAGCCCTGTGGGGAACTCGTAATCCTGAGGTCTTGGGACTGTTGGCCTGGCACCGTTCGAAAGACTGCCACCATGGTGGTCCACGGACTGACCGCCAAACTGAAAGTTCAAAAAGAGTAAAGCAAATAATTGACATCCTTTAATTTAAACAATTGGTTGCCCTTGTAATAAGACACTGTAAGGCTTCCCCAAACAATAATACCACAGATTGATGGTCGTCTTATAGTGCCTGCAATCCAGAGACCACATCAATTACAGTGTCAAAATCAGATACCCTTAATCTATGGTATAATCACAGCAGTACAATAAAAACATCAGATTAGGATGCCACTACTTTGTTATCAAATTGCATACAAGTCATATTTTGATGTATGTTTCCTTTACTGACATATGACGGTTTTCACTAAGGTCATAAATCTGGTAGTGACCCAAAGACTTAGAGCAACAAGTAAATCAGGAAAACAACAAGTATTATATGAGCCACACATCGAAAGTTGCATTAAGAAAATAAAGGAAGCATTAAAAAAACATAATTCCATAATCCTGGCAAAATGTCTGTTAAAAAAACTCAAATTGATTGCTGTAGAAATAGTTATAATCTAAATGTGTGGTTTTTTTTACATTTAGAAATTGGCTTCCCCTTCTTGTTTATGTTGAGTTTTTTAAAACTGTCTTCTTGATAACCATATTAAAAACAAGTTTAGTGATAATTTTAGAAAAGAGCAATAATAGTTTCCTTATGGTGAGGGATGTTTGGTTAAAGGGTGGCCAGTGGTTTCAGGTAACAACATTTGAAAGGAGAATCCCCATTGAGCGCTTAGAAATCTAAAAGCAGAGTGATGGGTTGGTCAGTCTAAGTTCCATCTGGAAGGCACTGCTGTTTCTGGTGCCAAACATGAAACAGTTTACCTGGGCAGTGTTTTTTTTGTTGTTTTTTTATGATCGAGTGTGAGCTTTCAACCTTGTGTATACTTTTAGTATACTTCGTATGGCTTAAAGTGATTTCATTTGTTGGTTGCAGTGTCCTTTAACAATTCTTGTTCGCTAGTGTTTAGTTCTGCCTTTTTCTCCCTCCTTTTTCTGTTTCAGAGTAGTCACCGACTACTGTATTATTCCACTTTGGATTCTTTATCTGTTGCTGTGATGAACTATTTTTGTTATTTCTTTGGTGCTCCCCTTTCACTGTGGGTATTTTAGGTTGGTAGCTGTCTGCATTTTATTGCAGCATTCTGTTCCTCCCATCTCCTCCCATATAGCTGACATTTGCTTTAGCTTTATTTCAGTGCTGTCCTTGTTTACCTCTGGCTCCTAAAATAAGCTTACTTTACATAAGAAAAACCGGTCATTTAGATCACTGCTCACAAAAGCCACACTTTTCTGGTCGAATGCAGCTAAACCTTGAAGCAATGATGTGAAACTTGCTTAGCCTCTCCTCTCATCTCAAGTTTCTCTCTCCAGGGCCCCTCTCGGCCAGTACTCATGACATCGCACACAGGGGATTGCTTATCTTCTTTTTTCGGGTCATAGTACTTTTCAGGCTGCTCTGCTCTGCTCTTTGAAATGTGAGGCAAGAAAGCTTGCAAGACTTTTCATTCTTTTAAAATGAAAAGAAAATACTTTTTCAGCCTTATTTTCCACTTTCTGTTCAGACTTTTACACAACGCGAGGTACTGCAGTCATCTTCTCGTCTCGCCTCAAGTGCTTGTGAATTCTGATGTCAGTAGTGGCTACACTGTGGTAGAACACTGACCACGAAAACATGGCAGGAAAAGATGAAATTATGAGATGCCATTGACCAATTTATGTGGCAAGAAAAGTCTAGTTCTAAATTTACAATGCCAATATCGCTAATGCAAGAAAATGAGAGACCTATTGCATTGCAAATGCTTGCTTTTTTTTGACAGCTCTTGAAGATCTTATAATTAGCTTCAGGCTAACTAGTTGCTGTAATGCTCGCCCTGCACTTCACTGGTGCAGCCATATCCGAGCACCATTCACGTGAAAGAAACTAAGGTATATTTACTGAAAGCTCTTGAAAAACATTGAAAGAAATTACACATTAAAATCCAACACAATTTCTTTAAAAAAATATTTTTGCAGAGGAAAGAATAGAAGATTTTAAAGTGTACAGGTGAAGAATATAAAGTTCTATAACATTGCACAAATGCTGGTGTGCTTCATGGTGCACTTCGGTTTACTACTTGTATGATTCCAGAAACTTTGTTCCCCTATCTGCTTTTTCTTCTTCTCAGTGGATTGCAACCATTATCAAAAAAACTTGTTCGTATGGATGAGAGAAATGGTTGCCATGGTATTGCCAATACTGACAGTCATTTGCATTGTTTTTAAAAACAACCAACATTTTTGTTGCCACTCACATCCATATTCTACCCTGGCACCAAAAGGCTGTCAGAGACATTGTTTAAAAAAAAAACTAGGAGATGTGCTTTGAAGAAATTTTGTCATTTGTTGAAGGGGGTGAAAACCTTGTCAGGGAGAATCACAAAAGTCACTAAATAAACCTGTGCTTACATTTTCAGTAGCTTGGCATGAATCAGTCAGACTTAAGTTAGAAGCAGCCTCTAAAGTCTTTTTGCAACACTCAAACTGTAATACATTGAAACAAACAACAACAAAAAAATCCCACTCCAATTTAGAAAAATAGACGGTAAGTTAACAAACAAAATGACACTAAAATCACAAAATTCCAATCAGTCGAACCGAGGTTAAGCGTTTTTAAAGTTTAAGATAAAGGTGGAGTGCGGGCCAGGTAGGGGAGCAGGTTTGGCTGCTGAGATTTGTACATTCTGTCTTTGGTGCGGGTACTGCACAGTGCTGAAATGTGAGGGTCTGCATCAGTGTTAGTCAATCTTAATAAGGTACACTGTTCCAAGTGAAAACCGCAGGGAAACCTAAATCATAGGAGCAAGAGCCCTCACACATCCTGTTGGATGTCATGCTTCATCATCGGGAATGCTCCTCTCAGACTGGCGCTGCAATGTCTGACGGGCTCCCCAAAGAATGGGGGCTCTTTGCTTGAGATCTTACACTATGACTGCCATATAACACCATATAAGCAGGAGAGAAAAGGTAAAATTGGCTCAAAACCTAGGACTGTTATATAAATGTATCATCCGCACAAGATTTCGGCTATACCTGGGAGGTTGTACAGTGGACCATTAATCTCCCTGTCCCTTCCCTTGTAGTGCATCAGTGTTAGACCTGCCAGCCTTAACCTGGTCGTCCTCCAAATGTTTTGCCTGCTTATCTGCAATTTTTGCTGTCCCTCTGCTTCTGTTGGTCTTAGGACTCTGTGCACATTACCACTGCTATCCAGTGTTAAAGTGCTAGTGCTCACTCCCATAAACATGATTTGATTGACATCTATCTAATTGGCATATTTAATTTACTTTAGGTCCCTTGTAGAGTGGTATACCATATACCAAGTGTCCATGTATTAAAGGTTACCAGTGGGCCTGCAGCACTTATTGTGCCACCCACCTAAGTAGCACTGTAAAATGTGTCTCAGGCCTGCCATTGCAGCCTGAATGCAGTGTCACAATGCCATGTGTACTAGGCATTTAAACCCCCATGCTAAGCCTTAAACTACCTTTTATTGCCCATAAGACACCACTAAGGTGGGCCATAGTTAGCCCATTGGGCAGAATGCTATGTAATTAAAAGGTGGGGCATATACTTTTAGACTTTACATGTCCTGGTAATGTAAAACTCCCAAATGTGTTTTTCAGTACTGTGAGGCCTACCCCTCCCATAGGATAACATTGTGGACCCCTTATTACCTTTAAAAATATGTAAATCCTAATTGAGAGGATGTAGATATGTCATGTTGGGTGCCTGTGGAATTGTAATGATAAACCCACTTTAATGATAAAGTCAAATATTTAATTACAATTTTAAAAATGCCACCCTTAGAAAATTGCAAAAAGAACAGATTATGGATGGAATGCTGAATAATGTCAAACATTCACGCCCAGTCAGAGATCTGGGCCTGAATCCATTGCTGTTTTGCCCACCATGCCACCCCAGTTTGGACCCAACCAATGTTCATATTACGCTTCTCCCTTGCTCCCCATAGGAACAATCGAGCCCAAACTGCCAGATCAGGTCCTCTCTGGACCTGAAACAAGCATCCTGGGACAGGTTTTGGGGTATCATCCCTCATCAGCCAGGCTAGTTTGAATCCAGTGGCACAGTGAGTCAGTGAGTCCGGGACCCACTTCTGGGCATACCTGGCACACTTCGGGTGGCAAATGCAAACAGAACAGATGATGGCTGGAGTGCTGAAAAATGTGAAACATTCACCCCCAATCAGAGATCTGGATTTGCATTCATTGTTTTTTTGCCGACCATGCCACCCCAACTTGAACCTAGCCATATGCAAATCAGTCTTGACCTTGATCCTCATGGGAAGTAGTGGTACCTGGTATCAGTGAAAAGAGTTCAGAAAACTGACTTAAGAGATTAACACAGTTGTCTTTCTGCTCAGCAGTGAGACAATCTGCTAAAACCACTCCCTCCACTAAGCCATCAGCTTCAGTGGTGGAAACGAGATCAGGGAGAGGGTCACTCTCTTCTTCTTGCCCCTCATAGGTTGCCATGAGCAGGGTGAGATCAGCCATCTCATAGTAGGGTTTTAGGTGGTTGACATGGAGCACCCTAAGGGGACTCCTGGCAGTGCCCAGGTATACCAATTAGGTAACCTCAACCTTTTTATCTACAATTAGATGGGGTCCACTCCATTTGTCTTGGAGTGCTCTTGGGGACACAGGCTCCAATACCCACACCTTCTGTCCTGGGTGGTACTGGGTCAGGACAGGCTTCTGGTCATGCTATTGCTTTTGCAGCTCCTGGCTGGCGTGAAGGTTTTTACTGGCCTTTTTCATGTACTCAGCCATTCTGGATCTTCGGCCAAGTACATAGTCCACAATGTCCTGTTTAGGAGCTTTTAAAAGTTGTTCCCAACCCTCCTTCACAAGTGCAAGGGGACCTCTCACAGGGTGCCCAAAGAGGAGTTCAAAGGGGCTAAAGCTCACTCCTTTTTTGGCTACCTCTCTGTAAGCAAAAAGGAGGCAAGGTAACAGGACATCCCATCTCCTTCTGAGTTTTTCAGGGAGTCCCATTATCATACCTTTGAGAGTTTTATTAAACCTCTCAACCAGACCATTTGTTTGTGGGTGATAAGGAGTAGTGAACTTGTAAGTTACACCACACTCTTTCCACGTAGCTTTGAGGTATGCAGACATGAAGTTACTGCCTCTGTCTGACACCACTTCCTTAGGGAAACCCACCCTGGAAAAGATTCCTAGGAGGGCCTTTGCCACTGCAGGTGCTGTAGTGGCCCTTAAGGGAATAGCTTCAGGATACCTAGTGGCATGGTCCACTACCACTAAGATAAATCTATTGCCTGAAGGTGTTGGAGGGTCAAGGGGGCCAACTATGTCAACCCCTACCCTTTCAAAGGGCACCCCAACCACAGGAAGTGGAATTAAGGTGACCTTTGGAGTGCTACCAGTCTTGCCACTGGCTTGGCAGGTCACACAAGAGCGACAACACTCTTTGGTGTCCTCTGACATGTGAGGCCAGTGAAACAGGGGAACAAGCCTGTCTCAAGTTTTGCTCTGGCCCAAATGCCCAGCCAGAGGAATGTCATGTGCCAAAGTAAGAAGAAACTCCCTATACTGCAAAGGGATGACCAATCTCCTGGCAGCTCCAGGTTTAGGGTCCCTTGACTCAGTATAGAGGAGGTTGTCTTCCCAATACACCTTATGGCTATCACTGACATCCCCATTCTGCTGTTTAACAGCTTGCTGTCTTAAACCCTCTAGTGTGGGACAGGTCTGCTGTGCCACACTCAGCTCTTCCCTAGCAGCCCCCCGCACCCAAAAGCTCAGCAGTGTCTGCTGCCAGCTCCTCTGGTGTAGGTTCTGCACAGGGAGAGGATTCCTCTTCCTCAAAAGGGGAATCTTCTGGTGAGGGAGGGATAGTGGGCAAGGATTTACCCTTCATACCGCTAGCTTTTGGGAGCGCTTGGTCCATTGTTCCAGGATCCAAGCTCCCCTGTCCTTTTTGCTTTTTGGCCTGAGCCCTGGTTAAAGCAAAATTATGCCCAGGAATGCCCAGCATTGCTTCATGAGCCTCCAACTCCAGCCCAAGCTGATGTTTCCAAATCATTGCCTAGTAAGCAATCTACAGGTAATTCAGTGGCTACCACAACTTTCTTTGGACCAGTAACCCCGCCCCCCCACCCCAGTTGAGATTCACAATAGCCATGGGGTGGCTAAGTGTGTTATTATGATCATCAGTCACTTGGTACTGCGGACCATGTAGGTGTTAATCAGGATGAACCAGATTCTCTATAACCGTAGTTACACTGGCTCCTGTGTCCCTGAAGGCCGCAACTTCAACACCATTTATTAGGGGAAGTTGCTTGTACTTACCCATATTAAGGGGACAAGCAACCAGAGTGGGAAAGTCAATGCCACCATCAGAGACTAAAACAGCCTCTGTGGTCTCCCTAACAAGACCAACCCCAACTACACTGCCAATAGTGAGCCCAGCTACACCCTTGGATTGGCTATTTGTAATAGACTTCCCACCACCACTGCTATTACTAGGGGCACTAGAGGTTGCAGATGGGGTTGTGATGGTGGGAGGTTTGGTGTTTTTCTTTGGGCAAGTGGAATCACTTGCCCAGTGGCCTTTTACTTTACATAAATAACACCAAGGCTTTTTCTGATTGTTAGAAGAGGATTTGGACCCACCACCCCCAGAGGATTTTTGTGGGCCAGATGAAGACTCAGAATGTTTTTTATCTTTGTCCCCACCCTTGTAAAAAGACTTACCATCCTTCTTCTTGCCATCCTTTTCACCCCCTGTATGAACATTTCTGTTCACTCTTGTTCTGACCCATTTGTCTGCCTTCTTTCCCAATTCTTGGGGAGAGGTCAGATCTGAGTCTACCAAGTACTGGTACAACAAATCAGACACACAATTGTTTAGAATATGCTCTCTCAGGATTAGATTATACAGGCCTTCATAGTCAGTCACGTTACTGGCATGCAACCAACCCTCTAAGGCCTTCACTGAACAGTCTACAAAATCTGTCCAGTCTTGAGAGGACTCTTTTCTGGTGTCTCTGAACTTTATCCTGTATTGTTCAGTGGTTAAGCCAAATGCATCCAAGAGTGCATCCTTCAAAACTTTGTAGTTATTAACATCACTTTCTCTGACAGTAAGGAGCTTATCCCTACCCTTACCAGTGAAAGATAGCCACAAGATAGCAGCCCACTGCCTTTGAGGGACCAACTGTACCATACAGGCCCTCTCAAGTGTAGCAAACCACTTGTTAATGTCATCCCCCTCCTTGTAAGGGGGGACTATCTTATGCAGGTTTCTGGATTCTTGCTCTCTAACATGATTATTCTCAAAAACACTGCTGCTGCCACCATGGGGAACTAACCCCAATCTCTGCCTTTCCCTCTCTACATCTAGAGATTCCTTGTCTAAGGCCAGCTGTTGCTGTCCTAGCTTCAGCCTGGCCTCTTCCAACCTCAGTTTTCTGAGTTCCCTTTCCACAGTGTTATCCTCAGGCTGGGAGGCTTGGGAATTGTGAGACACAGAAGAAATGTGTGAATTAGCAGAGAGAGACCTGTCCCTAACTGGCTTGACCCTAGTAACCTGACCTTTAGGAGTGAAAGGTGCCCTACTAATGTGTGACCCCCTCCCACTACCAGTGTCACTAGGTGGCCTGCTAGCTGGCAGGTCTTTGGAAGAACCCTCCGCAGTCTCTTCAGGGAACTCCTCTGAGTCTGACTGGGTCACCCCCCTTCTACATCCTGTCACTGGGATGGACCAGACTGGTTCTGGTCATCCTGTAGGAGAAGGCTAAGGAGAAAGTCTTTGGTAGGATTCTTTCCGATTCTTAAACCTCTTTCTATGCAGAGACCCCTCAAACTTTTAAAGTTTAAACTCTCATATGTTGCCTGAACAATTGTGGAAGTAATCTCTACTGCAGACATGATAGAAAAGGTTTAAGACAGAGAGAGAAAACGTTTTTGGAACTTTTGATAGCACAGAGAAAAAAACTTCTTGAAGTATTTGGTATATGTTTTGCTCATGAACAGCACCAATGACAAAGTGGTAAAGCAGTTACAAGTACTTATCCCACCGCTGTACCACCAATGTAAGAGGCTGGCATGACTTATAGTGGGTACCATGTGTTACTTACACCTTGTGCCAGGTCCAGTTATCCCTTATTAGTAAATTAGAGGTGTTCTAGCAGCTTAGGCTGATAGAGGTAGCTATAGCAGAGCAGCTTAGGCTGAACTAGGAGACATGCAAAGCTCCTACTATACCACTTATATCACTTAGCACTATATCATAGGAAACCACAATACTCAGAGTTACTAAAAATAAAGGTACTTTATTTTAGTGACAATATGCCAAAAGTATCTCAGAGGATATACTCCCTTAGGAGGTAAGTAATATACACAAAATATACACACACAAACCAAAATCAAGTAAGTAACAGTTAGGAAAGTAGTGCAAACAATGTAGGACACAATACGATGCAATAGGGAGAAATAGTCCTGGGGCAACACAAACCATGTACTCCAAAAGTGGAATGCGAACCACGAAGGGACCCCAGGCCTACTGTAGTGTGTAGAGGGTCACTGGGAGTGTAAGAAAACACTAAGGGTGTCCAAGATACCCCACCCCAAGACCCTGAAAAGTAGGAGTAAAGTTACCCTACTACCCCAGAAAGACGGTAAAGTCGAGATAGGGGATTCTGCAGGGACAACAACTGACTGCAAAGCACTGAAGATGGATTCCTGGACCTGAGGACCTGTAAAGGAAGGGGACCAAGTCCAAGAGTAACGCAAGTATCCAGGGGGGCAGCAGCCCACTAAACCCCGGATGAAGGTGCAAAAGGGCTGCCTCTGGGTGGAAGAAGCCAAAGATTCTGTAACAAAGGAAGGTGCCAGGGAGTTTTCCTTTGGTCAGAAGATGTCCCACGGCGTGCTGGAGGATGCAGAGTTGTTTCCATGCAGAAATACCACAAACAAGCCTTGCTAGCTGCAAGAGTCACGGTTGAGGATTTTGGGTGCTGCCAGGGCCCAGGAAGGACCAGGAGGTTGCCCCTTGGAGGAGGAGACAGAGGGGGCACTCAGCAATACAGAAAACCCATGCAGAAGCAGGCAGCACCTGCAGAAGTACCTGAACAGGCACTTAGAAGATCTGAGGATGACGGTCAACTTAGAACAACAAAAGAGGGTCCCACGACGTTGGAGTCCAACTCAGCGAGTTGGGCAATGCAGGACGGAGTGCTGGAGACCTGGGCTAGGCTGTGCACAAAGGAAGTCTTGCAAAAGTGCACAGAAGCCCGAGCAGCTGCAGTTCACCCAGTACACAGGATCACTGTCTGGCGTGGGGAGGCAAGGACTGACCTCCACCAATTTTGGACAGAAGGGCCACTGGACTGTCGGGACACTTGGACCCAGCTCCTGTGGTCCAGGGACCATGCTCGTCAGGATGAGAGGGGACCCAGAGGACCGGTGATGCAGAAGTTTGGTACCTGCGTTGGCAGGGGGAAGATTCCGTCGACCCACGGGAGATTTCTTCTTGGCTTCCAGTGCAGGGTGAAGGCAGACAGCCCTCAGAGCATGCACCACCAGGAAACAGTCGAGAAAGCCGGCAGGATGAGGTGCTACAATGTTGCTGGTAGCCTTCTTGCTACTTTGTTGCAGTTTTGCAGGTGTTCTGGAGCAGTCAGCGGTCGATCCTTGGCAGAAGTCAAAAAGGGAAGTGCAAAGGAACTCTGGTGAGCTCTTGCATTCGTTATCTGGTGAGTTACCCACAGGAGAGACCCTAAATAGCCCACAGAGGAGGATTGGCTACAGAGGAAGGTAAGCACCTATCAGGAGGGGTCTCTGACGTCACCTGCTGGCTCTGGCCACTCATAGCTGTCCATTGTGCCCTCACACCTCTGCATTCAAGATGACAGAGGTCTGGGACACACTGGAGGATCTATGGGCACCTCCCCTGGGAGGTGCTGGTCAGGGGAGTGGTCACTCCCCTTTCCTTTGTCCAGTTTCGCGCCAGAGCAGGGCTGGTGGATCCCTGAACCGGTATATGCTGGCTTATGCAAGGAGGGACCCTATGGCCTGTTTGCAAACTGAGATACGGGGCATGTTAGAAGAAGCTGTCAACAATACTTCGATATCACAGAAAGAAGCAGATTTTTTGAATACGGAAGATCCCCGTATTCCTTATTTTTATTGTCTTCCCAAAATTCACAAGGGTATTCTTCCTCCACCAGGACGCCTGATAGTTTCTGGTATTGGGTCTGTTCTTGAACCACTATCTGTATTTTGTGACCACTTTTTACGACCTCTTGTACAACGGTCCTCTACTTACCTTAGAGACACTAAAGACGTCCTCAATCTGATCAAAACCATAAACTCATCAGTGTTTGTTGATGCCCTGATCATCCTTGATGTTGAGGCTCTATACACCAACATCCCGCAAGCAGCCACACTGGACGTAGTTGAGTCAGCTCTTACATCTACTAGCCCAGAATCAACGACACCTGTTCACTTTATCATGCACTGTGCCAGTTTGGCCCTGACTAGGAATTTTTTCCAGTTCAAGGATAAACTCTTCCACCAGATTCATGGCACTTCAATGGGCAGTACATTCGCCCCTAGCCTAGCATGTTTGTACATGTACAATTTTGAAAAACGCTTTATCTTGCCAGAGTCCAATCCATTCTTCACAAATATTAAGCTATGGCGTCACTACATAGACGACATCCTTGTCATTTGGCACGGACCTTTAGACTTGGTAGACTCTTTTTCTACATGGATAAATAATCTGGATCCTTTCCTCAAATTTACCTCCTCTGTCTCTACCACTGAGGTCCCTTTTTTAGACTTGCTAATCAGCATTGAGGAAGGTCGATTAGTGACCCGCACTTTTCAAAAAGCTACAGATCGGAATAGCCTACTATTATATGATAGTCACCATCCTAAAGCACTCAGGCAAAACTTACCATTTGGACAATTCCTACGCCTTCGACGGAACTGCAGCGATTTACGACTATACAACACCCAAGCTGCTGATCTACAGATCAAACTACATGACCGTCATTACCCAGAGAGAGTTATCAATACAGCTTATAAACGAGCTAAGTACAGTGATAGAGAGTCATTGTTACAACTAACTCCAAAACCCACAGACCACAAACTCACCTGTGTATCAACGTTCACTCCCTTCTCAAATACGGTGAAGAAGATAATCAATAAGAGATGGTCAGTCCTCTGCAGTGGTGGTGAAGATATTCCCAAACCTGTGTTTGCGTTCAAGAGGACCACCAACATAAAAGACATGTTGGTACATACCCGACCCAAACCTACCATCACTCCTCCTAGACAGAGGACTTTATGGGACCTTCCCCCAGTCGTGGGCCATTTTCCATGTGGAAATTGTAACATCTGTTCACTCACCAAGCGTACAGACACTTTAAACCTTGAATCCCTTCCTCACTTAGCAATTGAGGAAACACGCTAACTGCAATACTCGGAATTGTGTGTATTTGATTACTTGCCCGTGTGAGCTACGATACGTAGGGATGACTACACGACCTGTGAAAATCAGGATAAATGAACATCGGAGTAATATCCGATGTGGACGTGCCACTACCAAACTCAGCATCCATTTCACCGAATTCAAACATACACCAGATGACATGTGGTGGGTAGTGCTACAGACTTGTGACTCGACAGGCACACATTCACTTTTTGAATTGGAACAACGTTGGGTGTATCGTTTGAATACCCACCGCCAGGGACTCAATGATGACATCCCTTGGTTCCACCTATCCAAATAGACAGTAGTATGTTTATTCTGACCACGTAACCCCCTTGTAAATACCCTTGTGTTTTGGAGAAATTCCCTATGACGACACCTTTTATGTCAGTCTTCAATACTGTCACCCCCCTTTTTTTTCACCATACGATGTACAAAATTATCAGACTGTGTGATTTTAGGAATGCCACGATCGATATCATTGGCATTTCTAATGATCTGTCCCAGGTCTGGTCAATCACTGCAGACTAGGCTCATCATTTGTGGCCATTCACCATTTTAAGATGGGCGACACGAACGAGGGGCTCTCACCACCTCGTTTTTATAGTCCATCGTCTATTTCCAGAGATGGTTGCAACTCACGAGGGGGTTGCTAGGATACCGATTCCCCTAATTAAGACTTACGCGCCTATCACGCGCGATATTTAAACTCGCCGGTCCCTGGGCTACGATCACATCCGGGACCGCGAACCCCAGGGTAGGTGTGACGGAGTACCTCGGCTACTTGAAAAGTAAGTGCCCCGACCCAGCTTCTCTTGACAGATTCTTTCGAGTGTCTCTGAAAACGTACTCAATCCTGATAGACGGTGCCTGTATCCACAATTCTATGGGACGTTTTCTTTCTAGGCTAGTGATATGAAAAAGAGCAATTTGTTTTTCTCGTACCCGGTTATGTTGTATATTCTATTTTTGGCCGAGTGAGACGCCTTACTTTCAAGAGGGGCCTTTCAGAATGGTTATACCATTATTGGATATATCGGTGCAGGAACCTCATTCTCCTCGAATTGGCGAATTACTTTTGATGTGTGCCACATCGCATAGCCTATTAGAGTAAACGATAATTTTTATCTACCTAAATATGGTTGTACTGAACACCCTACTTCATATTCGTTTCTAAGGGTGACGTACTAGTACTAAACTATGCATTATCTTTTTCTGCTTTGTGGATATTGTTATTGGTGAGTGTCTATGAGATACCTTTACACAGTTGTGAAGTATTACTTTTGAATTTCGTTTCCATGCTATGGTTGACTGATACCCAGCTACTTTGCGGAATATCCCATAGACTAATGTTGGACTATAACATGTGGTCCTCCACTCGGTATATGTTTTCTTACCAACCAGATTTTTCGGTGAGCCAGGCAAGAGGCTAGCGTGATCCCATGGAGCCTGTTCTTTTAGTAAAGAGGGTAAGCCTCCCTATGTATTATTAGCATGGCTTGCTTCGCACCCACCTGATCACTAAGTGTTGCACAGTTTGTCACAATTTGTTTTCTTCATCACAAATCTATCACTCTGTAGTACTGATGGAGTGATTTTTTACAGCGCTAATTTGAGCCTTTTTTTCCCCTGGTTTAGGGTGATTAGTAAGAAAGAGAAGCCAGTCCGGTTTGACCTCAGTAAGTGACTGATGACGCCTTGACTGTGAACGGTAGTCAGCAGGAGTATAGGTATATTGATATTTTGAGAGTGATTTTGTGATTTAGTAGGTCCTGAAGAAGCGTCACTGGATCCTGTGGGACCATCATAGACGCAAAACATGTCGACCGTATACTAATGAGGAGTGGATTATTTCCACCACCCTCTTTTCTTAAATGTTTTGTGTGAGTGTCCGAGCATTACCTCTGTTTCCACTCCCTACATTTATTTTTAATCTTGACCATTTCCCAATAGCAAGCAATAAATCATTGAGTGAGGGATCTGAGCCAATTTTATCCTTATCTTTCTCTCTCTCTTGTGGATTTGTCCTTTCTCGGATCCATATTAGGTCCCACGGCATCATCGAATATATAAAAAGATCTCCGGCAAAGAGCCCCCCTTCGGGGGGTGCCCGTCAGACATTGCAGCGCCGGTCTGACGAGGAGCTGTCCGATGATGAAGCAGGACACCAACTAAGGTGTGTGAGGACCATTGCTCCTGAATTTCAGGACTCCTTTTCTTTTCTCTCATTCGGAACAGTGTACCACTTTATATTTGCTTATGCAAGGAGGGCACCATCTGTGTCCTTCAAAGCATTTCCAGAGGCCAGGAGAGGCTACTCCTCCCAGGCCCTTCACACCTATTTCCAAAGGGAGAGGGTGTAACACCCTCTCTCAGAGGAAATCCTTTGTTCTGCCTTCCTGGGACTGGGCTGCCCAGGCCCCAGGGGAGGCAGAAACCTGTCTGAGGGTTGGCAGCAGCTGTAGCTGCAGTGAAAACCCCGGGAAGTTAGTTTGGCAGTACCCGGGCTCTATGCTGGAGACCAGGGGATGCATGGAATTGTCCCCCCAATACCAGAATGGTATTGGGGTGACAATTCCACGATCCTAAATATGTTACATGGCCATGTTCAGAGTTACCATTGTGATGCCACATATAGGTATTGACCTATATGTAGTGCCCGCGTGTAATGGTGTCCCAGCACTCACAAAGTTCAAGGAAATTGCCCTGAACAATGTGGGGGCACCTTGGCTAGTGCCAGGGTGCCCTCACACTTAGTAACTTTGTACCCAACCTTCACCAAGTGAGGGTTAGACATATAGGTGACTTATAAGTTACTTAAGTGCAGTGAAAAATGGCTGTGAAATAACGTGGACGTTATTTCATGCAGGCTGCAGTGGCAGGCCTGTGTAGGAATTGTCTGAGCACCCTATGGGTGGCAAAAGAAATGCTGCAGCCCATAGGGATCTCCTGGAACCCCAATACCCTGGGTACCTAGGTACCATATACTAGGGAATTATAAGGGTGTTCCAGTGTGCCAATGAGAATTGGTAAAATTAGTCACTAGCCTGCAGTGACAATTTTAAAGACAGAGAGAGCATAAACACTGAGGTTCTTGTTAGCAGAGCCTCAGGGATACAGTTAGGCACCACACAGGGAACACATACAGGGCATACTTTATGAGCACTGGGGTCCTGGCTAGCAGGATCCCAGTGACACAGGCAAAAACAAACATACACACAAGTAAAAAAATGGGGGTAACATGCCAGACAAGATGGTATTTTCCTACACTGTTTAGGTGTTTCAAGTATACCCTAGGTTAGCTGGATCCCACATTCTTCCAGAACAGTGATAATTTACGCACTCACTCCTGTTCCTTTAACAGTGAGGCTGAGTCTGCCCAGGTGGCATTGCCCTACCTGGGTGGGGCTAGGTGGTACGTGATGAAGCATGACACTATATAGTGTGTGAGACCACCTAGTCAGTAAAGGAAACTTTCCTTCCCCTCCTCCACCTCCAAACCTCGACCCTCCTCAGTATCCACCAGCATCAACTTACCTAATATGGTCTAAGAGCTACTAGGAAATTTTCCACAGCTTAGAGCTCCCTGTGAACCCCGTACTTTCTTGTGTGATTTTGGTTTTGTATTTAGGGAGATCGGTACGGTGTTGTTCCCTTTGGATATATATTTTTATATCCACAACTCTCCCTTACTCTCCAGTTGTGTTCTGATAAAGTATTTATGCAGCACACAAACAGTAATAAAGTTAAAACACAACACAAGAAAAATCCCGAACAAGTAGAGTAAATTTTAATAAATTATTGGACACCAAAAATCCAATCAGTAGAACCGGAGTTATGCATTTTTTATCTTTAAGAGAAGTCTAGTTTCAAAAAGATAAAAATGCCAATCACAGACTTCTAGTTGCCAAAGACCAGGTCAAAGTCGAAAGTTAAGGCCACCGCGATGGAGCTTGGTTCAGATACAGGAAGTGGATTGGGCCGCGTCAGTGCTCACATTTAGTCTTAGAACATTTTTTGAGGAAAAATGGCTGGGAAGGTAGAAGTTCAGTGGGGCAAGGCTACAGGAGTGTCTGAGGAGGTCTGTCTGAACACAGAAGTGAGTCCCAAACAGGTATGCAAATGCCTCTTCTTCTATTACACTCCACCTTTGATCCCTGGGATGTAGCTTCCTGCTGATGGAGGCTACAGGTTATCCAAGCCCTCATCATTTAGCTATGATACAACAGCTCCAATGCCATACTCTGATGCATCTGTCTGATCCAGGAATTCTTTAGAGAAGTCAGAGATTCTGAGCACTGGTGGAGATAACTTTCATGGAGGTGTCAATTGCTTTCTGGCACAACTCTGTCCAGATCACCTTCTTGGGCTGCGTCTCAGAATTCAGCTCTGTTAAGGGTGCAACAATGGTGCCATACACCTTACCAAATCTCTTGTAATATCAAGTAAGGCCCAAGAAAGCTCTCACTTGGGTATGATTCTTGAGACGCTCCCAAGCCATAGGGGCCTAGATCTTGGGCTGCAGGGATTGCACTTTGCCCTCACCGACCTTGTGGCCCAAGTATGCCACTGAACTGTGCCTTATCTGGCACTTACTTCTCTTAAAAGTCAGGCCTACCAATTGCAGGGCCTGAAGCACTTCCTGGAGGCGGTACAGGTAGTCATCCCAGCTGGAGCTGAGGAAAGCAGTGCCATCCAGGTAGGTGGTCTTGATCCTTCCAGCCAAGCCAACCTGGTTGACCAACTTCTAGAAGTTGGCAGGGGCAATCTCTCATCCAAGCAACATACAACGGTATTACTCTAAATTGAAAGTGACCCTCAGGGGTAAAGAATGCCGACTTCTTCTTGGTCCCCTCTGCTGAGCCAATCTGCCAGTACCCTTACATTAGACTAAAAGTACTTAGGAACTTGGCAGCTCCCATATGATCAATGAGCTCATCAGTCTGTTTAATGGGGTGAGCATCAGTCTTTGTTACAGAGTTGAGCTTGAAGTATTCCACGCAAACCTTGGGTATGAGCATCACTGGGCTGGACCATAGGCTAATTGGAGTGCTCAGACATCTTAATTCCAGCATATAGCATATTCTTGGCAGACATGCTATCCCCTGTGTCAACGTCATAGATACACCAAGTGGTGATGCCTTGGGTAAGTGTGAACAGGGAGGAGAATTGCCCAAATGCTCACAACATTCTCTCTTCCGGCATGTAGTCAGTGTGAGGAAGAGGATCACACCCTCCACTGACCCATCTTGCTCTTTATAAAAGAGGCGGTCTGGGAGAAGCTCGCTATCTTCCTCCTCCTCTCGTCTATCTGTCACTGTCATCTGGATCTATCGAAGTGGGACCTGAGCAGGTGGACATGGTGGACCCTTAAATGGTGTTGGGGTGTCTAGAGGTCCACCAGGTGCTTCCTTCCATTCCTTCACTTCATAGGGCCAGGTCCACCAGTCCTGTAAGCTGCAGGGCTCCACAAGCTCCATCACCCACACTTTTTGAAAACTCCAGCAGAGTGGCCTTCTGGTCATGCCAGTGTTTCATGATCTCCTGGCTGACCCCCATGTTCTCCAAATCATAGTGATCCCCAAATATATTTTTAATCTATACCCACGTGGACTGTCAATAAAGGGATACCTTTAGTCAAAGTGAGGTATTTTTATCTTTAGTCCCTCGTTAGGATGTATTCAAGTGCTCCCTGAAATATGGTTGAGCCCACCCTGGCTTTTGCGGGCTGGGGTGGACCCAATGATGAAGCATGCCACTACTAGAGTAGTATTTTCTTTATTGATTTACTTCTGATTTGTTTGCTCAGAGAAGGGCTTGGAGATCTATCTTTGGCAAGGAATACTTTATTTCTGAGCAGTATTGACTTAAAGGAGAGTGTTTTCTCTGACCCCCTTTTTTGTTAGGGGAATTTCTTCATTTCCCTCCCTAGTGGTGGGTCCATTTATTGGCCCAGTCCACTTTTTTGTGATAGAATTTGTAGCTTATTCAACACTTAGCCCACATTGAATTCATGTATGCTGACATGAGGTTGGTGCCCCTTTGGACACAACTATCTTGGGGAAACCTATCCAGGTACCTGTCACCATCAGTGAACTAGCCACCAATGGTGCAGTCACTGATCACAGGGGTGAGGCCTCAGAGCACCAGGTGGCATGGTTCTCCAAGACCGGAGTAAATCTGATGTCCAGGCCTGTCTTGGAGCCCAGAGGTCCCACCCTTTCAAAGGAGGTTCAGAGGACATGGAAGGTGAACAGGGGATCCTTCCACTTCACCCTTTACTCCCCACTGGCTTGGCAGCTAGTGAAGGACCTGCAGAATGCATCTGTGTTCATGCAGAGTAGGTGGCCATTCAGTCAAAGGTTTTGTCCTACCTTACATGTCCTGCCAGGGGTATAACATGAGTCAGCTCCAGTTTGAAGGTTGGGTAGTGTTAGGGCACTGGGGACCACCAACACATTGGTCGACCCAGGATCAGGGACCTTACGCCGGCTACACAGGAGGCCATTGTCCTGACAGATAAGGTGAGAACATTAGACAACTCCATTTGCCTGGGCCTCAGCGTGCTTCCGCAGGCCCTCAAGAGTGGGGCACTCCTTTAGCGATTTGCAGGACTCTGGTGGGGATGACTCCCTGCTAAGTTAGGTAGGTTTCCCAGTCCAGCAATGTTTTCCTATGCTGGATCTGGAGTGTCACCCTCCGTATCAGTCTCTTCTTGGGAACTTCTATGGTGGGTTTCCGATCATCTGCCCTTCCTTTTCTTGGCAGGTACCTGGGCCATATTTCCAAGCTCCATTACCTTTTGACTCCCCGCTCGGGCTGTCTTGGACCTTGTGTTCAGGTGCACCCAGGCAGGCAATTCCAGCATCTCAAAGGGGAAACTGAGCTCCACCTCATTTCAGATGGTGTGCTTAAGGTCAATACCTAACAGTCCACAGGCATGGCCAGGCACCATGACCAGGAACTTAGCTCCCCCCCATTGAAAGGAAACCAGAGCCACTGGATAGTGACTCACCGGGTTGTATTCTGTCACAAGCTGGTAGACTTCATTAGGGGTTCCCTGTTCTGATGAAACCAGATTCACCTAACAGTAGTCATACGGGCTCCTGTGTCTCTCAGACCCTCCACCATCCCCCCAGTGATGGTGAACCTCTGCCTATACTTCTAAGTATTGTCAGGCATGTGAACCTTAGCATCATCTCTCTGTCAACCAAGGATGCTAGGGTAACCTCTGTGCTCCCCTAGCAGTAACTGAGGCACCCTCCTCCCCAAGCACTACAATTGCAATCCATGGAGTGGGCCCACTAGTGTGGGGCTGTTTTCTATGGGGATCAATGGAGTCCCTTTTTAAATGCTGGTAACACACATAGCACTTGGGTTGGGTGTGGCCCTGAGGTTTCTTCTGCTAAAACCTGCCCTTTTTCTGATCCGGTCTTGGACTCATTTCCCTGAAATCTCTTTTGTGGCCTTTAGAGAACTCCTTTGGGTTATCCCTCTTCCCTTCTCTTGCTGAGGGGGACCCTCCCTACTCTTCTTGGGATCTTACCCAGGTACCTTCTTGTGGACCCTGGTGCTAACCAAAGATCCGCTTCCTTGGTGTTGGTGTTGCTTTACAAAACAATTGCTGAACAAGTGCTCTTTTAGAACAAGATGGTTCCGCTCATCATAATTACGCACATTACTGCCATTTCACTCAACTGTTTAGTGCCTTCTTAGGCTTAAAACTACACTTGTGTAATATGATTACAAATTCAGATTTTGTAAATTCTTGAGGTGGATTTGAACTGATAAAACAATCTATTTGCAAGTGTAAATGGAACTTAAATGTGCTACTGGCTTTTGGAAATGTAGCTGCTGCTGTCTGCGATGGTTCAGGGCTGAAATGAGGCATGAAAATTATTTCCTAAAAGCCCATATTGGATTGAGTGAGGCTGGCGGAGAATGAGGTTGTAATCCCTAGGGCAGCGCTGCTTGCAGGGATGCTCTGGCAGATTAGGATCTTTGCCACCTCCAGACTGCTGAGATCCAAGATCCTGGTGGAGCTGGCAGTCCGACCTCCAGGTTTGTAATGTGGCAGTCCAGACTGTCACAGGGAGTGTGGCGGTTTACAGACCGTCACACTCGTAATGACCCCCTATGTATCTGAAACAGTAAACTTTGTATGTGCCTGTAAAATTGCTTCTGACTCCCTTAAGTTTGAGCAGCCCCCCCAGAGAGCCGTGATATCATCATTATGTTCTTTAGCATGTGGGGGAGGAGGGGTTCCTGAGTCACATATTATTAGTCAAGCCTGCCATCATATCAAGAGTTGAGGTGTTTCTAGTGATTTGTCTGAACTCACCTCATCCTGTGAGTGCTCTGAGATGTGACTCTGACTCTGTGTGTGCAGGACTTTCTAGGTGCAGCTGAAAGCAGGAGAGAACTTGAAAGTGAAGTAGGTACAGTATTGAAGTTTACACTCTTGTGCCCTCACCTGGAGTTAAAATACTGCAGAAACTAAATATTTGAGGGACTTTGTCTGCTGGTACTTTAGTGCATAATAGAAAAGATGCAAATGAAAAGATGATGGCGTGAAATAGACAAACATAGGTTGGAATATTGGTTTGTTGATTACGAAGTTATTTTCTGTTTAGTAGTTGTTGGATCTGTAAGCAGTGTTTCTTGGTGTGATGGGTATAATAAGTTGGTATAGGTATTTCAGGATGCATATGATTTAAATAGAAATGGAGGATCTAGACCTGGATGAGGAAAGATATGCAAATAAAATGATTAAAATCTTGAATGTAATCGTTTTAAAGATGAAAATGAGCAGTAAGACTTGGTGAGTGACCAACTACAGAAGATGATAGCCGCATAATCTGCGAGCTCCCAGACCCAGGGACTGATTGTCCACATTCATGGGCCCTTGATGGGGGCAATACATCTGCAGTGAGGTGCCCCACTTTGAGACACACATGTGGATATGGGATACTGTCATTAATACTCTCTCGCCCTTCTACTGGGGAGATGCTGACTCAGCTGGGCCTGCATGCCATCCAGACATAGGAAAACCAGACTACCATGGTGGTAGGGACCTGGACAACAATTTCTGTACCAGACTCATCACTTGCTACTGGGGAAAGCCCGCAAATATCCATGGCAGTATGCCCTTCGCGGAGATGACAGCAGATGTAAATGCAGGCCACAACTTCAGAATAGGCCAAAGACTCTGTAGCAATACCACTTTGTAGTGGACGGAGAATCTGTTCCCCAACTGCAAGGAGGGACACATTTGGCTTTTGGAATTGAACAGGTGGGTACTGTCTGGGGGCGCCTTTGGAAATCTATCCTGTAACACCTTCTCTATGGAACTGCCATACTCTTGACACTATTGAGTCCCTCTCCACCCTGTTGAGGCACTGACCTGTGCTAAAAACTCTAACAGAACAAACTAGACCTATCCAGCTTTACTAGTTAAACATCTCTTAACACACTCCAACACCATTGCAATTAAGACCACTGATTCCCACCAAAATGGGTTGCACCAGGGGTAAAGCCACCGCAACTCCGGAGTATACTGGATCCCAGTCAGCCCCCTCAGAAAGCTCCTCCATACTGGTGTTGGAAGATTGCGAACCCCCCACAAATGTTGGTTCCCCACAGGACAAGCTAGACATCATCCTGAAGGAAAAACGTGAATCCAGTGTGGTCATAGAACAGTGCCTAGAAACAATTACCACTGACCTCAGAGACAACCATGATAAATTGCCAGAGTTAAAAATAACTAGGCAACCTTTGTAGTCCTCACTCCCTCTCAAACAGAAAATACCTCTATCGTCACACAACTCCAACAATAAGTCAACATCTTGCAGGATCATGTAGAAGACGGTGAGGAACAAGCACACCAGAACAACTTTAGGATCATCAGACTGCCAGAGGGAATTGAGGGACCTAATGCCACACAATATGTAGGAGGCTGGTTACAAACTACACTGGCACTGACCGGCTTCTCAGACCTGTTCACTTTGGAACAAGCGCATTGAGTGGAGAAGTGTGGCACAATGGTTAGAGCGGCAGACCCTGATGCAGAGATCTGGCCCGGGACCAAGTTTCAATTCCTACCTCAGCAGGTCTTGGGCTCAATTCCCTTGGACCAGATAATTCTTGCATCGGTGCCTAATCTAATTAATGGGTCCCACTCTTTAACTCTGGGCAATAGCTTGCTTAATCTCCACAACGGCCCTCACAGCGCTTGGATGCCTGGCTTCACCCTGGGGCTGTCCAGGAGGGAGCACCTCACAGGGAAAAGCCAGGAGGGGTTCCACAGCGGTATGCGTACAGGACCTTGAGACCCTAACGGGTGAGTAGTGTGCTATACAAGTGAAAAGGTTTACAGTTTACAGTCCCATGCCAAGAAACCGCCTAAAGGGCCAACATCGCCACTGGCAGTTGCACACATGCTGAATTACAGGGATCAAGACGTTCTACTTTGTAGTGCATGAGCAATGGTGTCTATCCCTAAGGACAATGCCTGAATCTCACTGATTTTTTACTATACAATCTCTCTTCAGCGCCAAAGAGCCTCCTTCCAGGCAGTGAAAAGACAACTAAGTACAGTGGGCCTCCCCTATGCTGTGATGTTTCCAGCTAGACTTAAAGTAATCCATGAACAAAGGAGTACTTTCTTTGATTCTCCAGAGGCAGTGTGGGACTGGCTGGAGCAATATTTTCTCACATATTGTAGATCTGAACATCTGCAGTCCCTACCTCCCAAGAGACAGCATCTGCCCTAGAGGAGACGACGAGGTTCTGACCAGCGGGTAAGGAGGAACATGGCCCCATCACTGCAAAAGGTCCTGGAAAGCCAGAAAGCAGCTCCACATTGAGAGACACATCACATTCTGACTCCAAGGGCAGCATGGTCCTGTTCCCTTCACTTACCCTGAAAACAGCTAATACACTACTGGGATAAAGACTGTAAAAGTACTGTCACCATGGAAGTTGCCTGATTGCAGAGAGTTGGTTGGAAGCTTTGCCTCCTCGTGAAATTGTTATCCATGGCACCTTGCTGAGATTATACTAACAGAGGACACTGCAGGGATGCTCTCCATGAAAAGAGATGAATACATATGTAAATTACTGTCTTCTTTACAGCCATGTAACTCTATTGAATAATAGCACTGGTAGTTAAACGCTGTGAACTCTATACCCCCCTTATCATAATATAATCAGTTCTATTTGTATATTGGGTCTTGGGCCTGGACGGACAGCAGCTTCTAAATTGCCTTCTCAGCCTGCTCTTGAAATGTTAGCTGACTTCATGCTCCGCACCCCACAGGTGATTGCACAAGTGGTTACGTTGTTTGCCTGTTTTTCATTCACAAGTTTGGTCAAATGAGTTTCCATCACTGGACCTAGTCTCCAGGGTTAATAATGGTTATCTTTAAGTGACATCGACCCCAATGATATATGTTTATTATGTTGCTACCTGTTTGCATATGTATGATATCTTATGCTTCCACATGTTTAACGGAAATGTCCGTCATACGCCGCTATAACATAATCACCTAGAATATCCAGGGTATGGGAGCCAAACACAAACGACATAGAGTACTTGTTTAACTGCACCACTGACATTTGCATATAATATGCCTACAAGAAACTCACCTCACCACTCCTGAGGCCCTCAAATTGATCATGAACTGGCAGGGTCAAATATTCCATACTACATATTCTGCCTTTTTGCAAGGAGCTACGGTGTGGATTTGCTCTGAGATCCCATTCATGACTCAAGACACAGGGATTGATGTGCATGGATGATATACCCTCTTCAAGGGTGCTCTAGGTGAGATGTCTGTCGTGCTGGGAAGCATGTGTGCCCCGAACACAGAGCAGGATGCATTCCTAGCACACATGTCCACTTCCTAGCAGACTGGATGCAATATCCTTGGATATTGGGTGGGGATTTTAACGCTGTGCTTGATGTGGGCTTGGAGCACTCATACCCCCCTTTCTTGGGTACAGGCTTGATCTGAGAAGCTAACCCCCTATAACGTTGGGTGCAGTGATGGACTCTGTCAGATGTCTGGTGTAACCGTAAAGAAGGCATGCGCAAATATTAATTCTTCTCCCCTCCACATGCATTACATGTGTAACTTGATCAAATCCTATGCACCACCTCACTTCATACCCACATTACACAAGCAACTTATGTGGGGGGAACCCTATCAGATCATAATCCCTTAGAGGTGGCACTGTCATGGGGCTTTGTGCCGACCCCTGTATCCACATGCTGCCTACAACCACTGCTCTTGGAGGATGGAGCCTTCCTTGATACCCTGGCTACCACGATAAACACTTTTTGGAAAATTCTAATACTGCATCCTCTCCACTGGTTAAGTGGGAGGCATTCAAACTAGTGTTACAGGGGACATCTAGAGGCTTGACTGAGGGCATTCACCAGATTGTCCTCCATGAGCTGGCTCGCACTGAGATTATTTTGGGCCCTCTGGAGAAAACAACAGCGGAAGACACATCGCGTACCTCTGAGATCCAGGCAGCCAGAATTGATTACGCAGAACTCCTGAACCGCCTGTGGGTCATGAACTACAGAGCCTATTTGCAGAAATCGCATACTGAGGCAAATAAATCTTACATGCTTTTGGCTCAGATGATTAAAGCGATGCCCCTACCCACTCCTATCCTTAATATTATCACCCCCAGATGACCCATGTCACCACACACCTTGAAATAAATACAGTGTTCTGTGAATTCTATGCAGACCTATACTCAGCTCCTCCTCACAACAGCTCCCCGACAATCCACTCTTTCTTACAGGGACTGACACTACCTCTGATACAAGTCACTGATGCAGAAGACTTTGGGGCTCCATTGACCACTGGTGAAATCCGTGAGGCCGTTAAAGACGTACCTCCCAATAAAACCTTGGGAACAGATAGACTTCCTGTGGAATTTTATGCTACCTTTGCTGGTCGCCTAGTTCCAAAAATGGAAAGACTATACAAGAACTCCTTAGAAGAAGGCATGCTGCCCCCTACTAATAGGCAAGATTTAGTGATCTCTATTCTGAAACCCTGATGTGGGGTTATGGTAGATGAAGGGTCAGTCTAGCCAAATTGCAGATGCCTTCTGATGGAGGAGGAATGGGTGCTCCAGATTTTAAATCATATTATCTAGCAGGTCAGTTGCAATGGCGCTCCCACTGGCTATCCAGACGCTACCCCAAAGAAAATGAATACACCAAAACTATATTGGACCCAGTGCAGGCTACATAGTCTGATATGCCCAGGCTCCTCCACACCTCCTACAGCCCCCCCCGTTACTATGTGTTGCTCTAGCATATTGGAAAATTGCCATGCAATACACTTCATTGACAAAACTGTGTGCACCAAACACATCCTTGCTGGGACTTCCCAGGAGAGCCGGAATTCTTAGACTGAAACGTCTCCTTGCGAGGCAATTGGGAGGAAGACTTGGGACCGGAGTTTAACGATAAGGAATGGACCTTCCTTTTTTCTAATACAGAACCTCTCAAAATTTCTGATTTAAATGTATGCAGTTTTCCATATTACACAGAGCATACCTCACACCACACAGACTTTATTCAATTTTCCTTTCTGTGTCCCCCACATGTCCCCTATGTGGTGCCCCAGATGCTAATTTGACACATATGTTGTGGGCCTGCCCAGTGTTATCCTCATATTGGGCGCAGCTCCAAATCGCACTGACAGAACTGACCAACAGAGATTCGTGGCAATCACTTGACAATCGCATCCTGGGGCTGTTTTCCCAACCCAATTGCACTAAAGTGATGGCACGATTCACTGACGTAGTGCTACTACTTGCTAAACGTCTTCCGGCTACACAGTGGAAATCCTCCACAGCACCTTCTGGGCCTCAATGGAGGGATGAGATTAAAAGGTGGGTATTGGCAGAGAATGCTGCTTTGCACCAAGTGTAATAGAGAGGATTGGGAAACAAACAATAGCGATAGAGTAAGACGCATTACTGGAATAAGTTAAAGCCCAAGAAATAAATGACAACTGATCTACCATCCAAAGGAGCGCCTCAGGACACTAGTCACTGCACTCCTGAGGAGCTGCTTCTGCCACCCCACATAAAACGTTTGAGTGGGAGTAGTTGGCTGGGTATTAGCAGTCACAGTAGCTAATATTACTACCACCAATACTCCATGACACTCCTGGGCTCCCCGGATAATGCTGCATGATACTATGTCTATTACTTTACGTGATGCAACAAGATGTATGTGCATGGGAAAATGGCTAGTTTAAAGGGGAATGTGGAGTTGGTACTTTCAACCTCCAGTTTATGACATAAGCATTTCAAAGATGCCACGTAAGAGGACATGCTACATCTTTAGACCGTCAAACCTACTTTTGGGACTGTATATCATATGTCATTGTTTTCATGTTTGATGATACTGCACATTGATTTGATACCTAAGCCCTTCATATTCAGAGGAGGAAAGGTCTGTCATTTTATTCTACTTTATATTGGAAAAGCAATAACGTTTCTCAAAAAAATGAATAGTAAAACTGATTTCAATCCAAGGTCTAGGTGCATACTAATATACCATACAATCCACTTTTCTTGTTTCTGAAGGTGATTATGAAACAATAGAAATACCTGCTCAGAACTCAGAAACAAAATGGAATCTGAACTAGTCACAATGCAAAACCCTATGGAAATTAGGAACAACAGATTTATGTGTCATCAAACCATCTGATAAAGGTGGCAATGTAGTCCTCCGGAGTAAGTAGTTGTATATGCAGGAAGCTCATCATCAACTAGGGAATTCTATTTGCTCTCAACCTATAGAGAGGACATACCATAGAGAATGCAGAAGGAGATATCATGATATGTTGAGGACAGATTATCCAACTGTTTTCAACTTTTATCTGTTACCAAAATTGGACAACAATAAGGAGAATCCTTTCATTAGTAGAAATCCTTCTTTCATATTTGCAAGATAGTACAGACTTTTTGAGAAGGATTCTCCTTTTTTCCCGGGAACCATCTTATACACTTGACATTAGATGTTCAATCCCTGTACATAAAATACACGGATGGACTGAGAGCAGTGGAATAATATTTTAGAGCAAGACCCCAGGTCTGTTGGAGCATACGAAGATGTTCCTAGACATGACTAAGTTTTGCTTGGAGGAAAATGTGTTCTTATTTGACAAAGTAATGTATAAACAAACTCAGGGGATGGCTATAGGCACCTGTTACGCCCCTAGCTATGCCAATTTGGCAATGGGCTGGAAGGAGGAACAGGTGTCTGTAGATCCCAACATAAAAATGTTCTTTAGACAAGTGATTAACTGACTCCATTGAATGGATGGCCTATTTATGATATGTGGGGAAGAAGGGGGTGAGGAATTATTTTACTGTTTGAAATGTCTAAATGATAATTACATGAATCTAACCTTCACAATATCCCACAGTAAGGAAATGATAGACTTCTTGGCTATCCATATAGAAATGCAGGGTGGAAGATTGGTAGCCTCTCTGTTTAGAAAAGAAACAGCAGGGAATACAGTCCTTCATACATTCAGCACTCATCCAAACCATGTAAAATGGAATATTCCCTACAGGGATTTAGTAAGATTATGGAGAAATTCCAGTACAGAAGAAAAGTTTTTGTAGGTCCAGAATGGTCCCAGAATGACATGATGAGAGAGGATTAGAATTAGGGTGTATCCAATGAAAGTATTGGTAAAAGCCGTGGAAAGGATTAAACCAATAGAGCGAGAGAGGGATTACTGTATGGGACAAGAAAGCCTGAAAATATAGCCTTGAATAAGGAAAAAGAATATCCCAAAAGGATTGAAGTAATCATAACCTTTGATGCTGAATTAAAGAAGGTTCCCAATATTCTGTCAAGGAATTGTGAAATCCTGAAAAGCGAAGAGAATGTTAAGGAGCTTATAGGTCAGCTAGTTTTATGTATCCCAGAAGTAAGGACAACAGGGACATAGTGGTTCAGAGTCATTTCCAATCTGGAATACTGAATTTATGGGTAGGTAAAGAACCCACAGGGTATCATTGTTGTAAGAGCTGTAATGCATGTAAATATAGCACATTTAAAACATTTCATGAGGTCCCATTAAAAAAAAAACATACGGGAACAGGAAGTATATTTCTTGTAAGACAGACTATGTTGTGTATTGTATTGAATGCCCCTGACAATAAAGATAGAGTGGCAGTTTGTTTTTTTGGTTATAAAATGCATATTAGAGTATGCAAGGGCTGTTAGAAATAATAACACAAACTTCTCAGTCACCCATCACCTTCAAGAAAAACATTGAAGGGACTGGATACAGTTTTTTTTTTTGACTGTATAAAAAAATTAACGTCTAAGAGAGGGAGATAGATGCTTAAAGCTGCATAGACTGGAATCAGAGTACATTATAACTCCGGAAACCATTGAACCATGAGGTTTAAAAATGAAGAAGGAATCAGCTGTTCCTATAGATAAATAGAGTAGCAGCATACATGTACATATCCTACAATTCCACAATTTCATTGTTCTTCCCTAATACCCTCAGTCACTGATTAAAGGGATGTACATTTTGAAGAGAGGTGAAAAGTTAGTTTTAGCTTGGGTTTTTGCAAAGGATTTTTCTTTTCTCACATTGTCAGTTTAAAATGGAGATGATCATTGGAGTAGTTTTTAAAGGACACTTGAAAATGGAGCTATAATATGGATATTAGCCCACATACAATGCCAGATGTTGGGGTAACTCATCATGTATCTCTAGTAGGAGACGATAATCATAATTTCTTTAAAAAGCATAGGCAGAATTCTATAGCAAAAAATAACAAACTCCCACTATCCACTCCTACACAAATATCATTAAAGGAATATCAGCAGATGAGACCATTCAAATTGCGTTTTGGAACTTACTTTTCATATGAATTTATGAATTGTTGAAGTACTATGATATATAATAAGAGTATTGAATATGTTGATGAAATTGAGATAGTAATGACATGTATATTTAATTTAATTTGACATTTCGTTAAAATGAATTTAGAATACATTTTGTAGAAACAGGATATGAAATGTGAGGCAATAGACAATGTGATGGTTTATTCAGCCGTCTATGTTTACACTTGGGTACTTCCTCTTTAAATGTCTTTTTGTGAAAATGGCAGTCATCCGTGAGTAAGGATCGGGAGGTGCACCGAACCATGTTGAGTCCATGGATTTTGAGAGGATTGAATAAAAACACCTATTATACCATTATCTGGCCTCAGGTATTCCATCCTTCTTCCCTGTGGAGGAGAGAGCTAATTGTTAACACGCACACACAAACACACTCTAATCATAGTGTAAAAATAAATACAGGTCCTGGGACTAATCATAGGGGTAAAGAGAGGGCCTATGATGTGGCTCCAATCATGAAAACTTGTAGATCATGTTAGTCTGGCAGTGTCTATAATACAGAGAAACTATCAGCAGTAGGGAGTTCGAAGAGTGAGCACTGGTGAGCAGCAGTGTGAGGTGAGACCACTGATGGATTGTGGACTGCCTACCTGTGTACAGTGAGAGAAGCTGGTGTTAGTGGAAGTGATGATTTGTTGCTCTTGAGCAGTGCAAGTAGCAAACACTGGTGCACAGTGTAAGGTGAGTTGTTGGTGGGCAGTATGAGACGCATGTTCAAATGGGCATGAAGAAGTGCTCCCACTAGTATTCAATGCAGACTCCTACATATGCGGGTAGTGTCAAGAGTGGATACTGGTCGGCACAGAGGAACTGAAACAGATGTGCAGTGTAAGAAATTGATGTGTCGGAATTTATGCACAAGTGCTGTCACCTGGCACTAGCATGTGCACCACATTCACGTCTGATGTAAATAATGCAATATGTATCCAGGCAAACGTGTTTAGCATAGGCTGTAGAATTGTAATCTGGATAGAAGAGGTCTGGCTATAGTACATAGAATTTGTATTTTTCAATGTTTTGTAAGAATGGAGTGGGGTGATTCATTATTATTTTAAAATTGGTGGTCTTGGATAATGTTATAGTGATGGTTTATAGTTTGTTTTGACTGTTTGTCATATTATCAAGCATGAATAAAATCTAAAATTATAAAAGACGGGGAAAGATTAAAGAGCATAAATTGGATACAGTTACACCAATACATTTCTATTTTTGTGACATTGACTTGCTTTAAGATAGATGCAGAACGTACAAACCATGTTCAGTTTTTTCTGCCATATTTCTGGAACTTGAAGTTCGTGTTGTGTTTATAGTTATTAAGCTTCTGACACAAGCCCGAATAAATTACTTCTCCCTGGAAATTTTGTTCACTTCTTCACCTCAGTGGCTCGCAGATGAATCGGAACTAGCTGCGCTTGTCTGCTTTCACGTGTCTGTTTTGGTAATTTTACATCTAAAAATGCATTTTACTTATATATTTATGTATATTTGGGAAGAATGAGCAGCATATGCACAAGATCCTTTTCTTGAAATAGTATTTTATATATTTACCTTTTGCATTTGTGTGCATTACTTCTATTGGTGTGTATTGAGGTTTTTTCCAGGGACCAACTAAGTACAGCCTGTGCTCATTAAATTATGTTATTGAAAAAGATGTGCCCCTCGTTTCACAACAGTTGAATGCTCTGGTGGAGGGAGCAAAGATTGTTTCTAGATTAGATTACGTAAATGCCTTTGAGCAGCGTCTTTTGGTCATCCATTCAGAGACTGAACATATTTCTTCAGCCCGTGTTTCCTTAAGTGGGTTGTCTGTTACAGAGGTATTAAAGTTCAATTCCTTCCTAGTACAAACATGCCACAAATTGTATTCTTGGGCCCATATTTATACTTTTTGACGCAAACCAACGCCGGTGCTGGTTTACGTCAAACTTTTTACCACCGGCTAATGCCATTCCTACGCGCCATACGGGCGCCTTATTTAAGGAATGACGTTAGCCGGCGCTGCGAACTGGTCTGTGTAAAAAAAAAATGACTCAAACCAGGCAGCGCCGGCGTAGGGGAAATGGAGGTTGTGTGTCAAAAAATGGTGTAAGTCAGGTTTGAGGCAAAAATCATGCCTCAAACTGGACTTGTGCCATTTTTTGACGCACAACCCCCATTGAAATAACTCCTGTCTTAGCAAAGACAGGAGTCATGCCCCCTTGCCCAATGGCCATGCCCAGGGGACTTTGTCATGGTCATTGGGCACAGTGGCATGTAGAGGGGCCCAAATTAGGCCCCCCTATGCCACTTTAAAAAAATATAAATACTTACCTCAACTTACCTGTACTTCCCTGGGATGGGTCTCCCCATCCATGGGTGTCCTCCAGGGGTGGGGGAGGGTGGCAGGGGGTGTCCCTGGGGGCAGGGAAGGACACCTCTGGACTCCTTCCATGGTCAGAGACCATGGAAGTGAGCCCACAGGTCAATTAACACCTGCCCTGACCCAGGTGTTAAAAAACAGCGCACATCAGGCTGTGCGCCATTTTTTAAGGCCTGCCCCCTTCTGTGTGTCAAAATGACGCTGGAGTATAAATAAGGCGCACAGGCCTTAAAGTCATTTTTTGGGCGGGAACGCCTACCTTGCATGTCATTAACGCAAGACAGTTTCCCGCATCCAAAAAATTATGCACACGGAGAAATTTTGACGTCCATGGGCTCGGTGTCAAAGTTTAAATATGGTGCACATTCAGCGCAAACAGAGTATAAATATGCCCCTTGGTGTACTTTCTGTACCTTGTTTTAAACATACTTACTCTGGGTGGTAGACTCTTTTTGGTGTTGGTCTCTTGTCTCTTTAATTCCCCGTCTCACCGTTTGTGAAATAGGGGACCTTTCTAGATTTCGGAGTTATAAAATGTCACCTATTTAGCTCATGACCTGGTTTTCTATTAACTAGCTTTCAACCTCAGCAGTTCAAACGCCAATATGCCCTCTGGTGCCCATGCTGTTACAGGTTTCCCCATTCATTCATTCATTTGTTCATTCATTCTGCCATGATGCTCAGTCAAAGATAGTCTCTATAGAGTATTAGTAATATCGATGGATAAACATCAGAAAGTTTTAGAATGTGCGTATGAGGGACATAATGGCATAAGCCCCATCAAGAGAGAAGTGCGCAAGGACATTTGGAGGCTGGATGTTGGTAGCGAAGTGGAGCTTTTTGTGAGGGACTGCATGCCACGTGCAATCAGTGACAAGTCACAGTTTACGGAGTGCAGTTAACTAAACCCACGGATATTCTGAATCCAATGTGATGCAAGTTGGCTTTAGATTTGTAGGTCCATTTGGAGTCAAAGGCAATGTTCATAAGAACGCAATTGTAATGATGTGTTTTTCACTCTAGGGGGCACAAGTAAAGTTTGTAGAAAACGTCACTAGGAGAATAATACTTGGAGTTCTTAAGGGAGGTTTTTAATAGGGAATAATGTAACAAAGAAATTGTGAAGAACAATGCTCCACAACTATTGCCAAAGAAATTTGAAGATTTTCTGGGAACTATTTGAGAGAAACATGGAAAGGAAGCAGTGGTCTAGTAGAACAGTTCAACCAAGTGGTCAATGAACAGTGCCTGTTAGCATTGATGAGTGGGTTAGATTGGAAGGAAGAAATGTGAAATATGATTTAAGCTGCATGTCCCACGCCCCTTGAAGGTAACATATGGCTTCTCTGCTATTGTTAAGGTACATAGTGAAGGAAGCATTCTCAATAAAGAATGGATGGCTAAGAAGGAAGGAAGGTGATGTGGAAAAGCTGTCTGGTGTATGTGATTTTTGGAGAGGTCCTCAGGAAAAATGCAAAGGTGCGTACTCGTAGGGTGTCTCAGTGAAGAATGGAGATTAGTTAAGAGTCAAATGTGATTGGTTTGTGTAGAAGAACAGATTTTTTCAACATGTGACGATTAAGGATGTGTAATAACTGTAGAATGTTTATTTAGGAATGTCGGAGGTCTAGTGAGTTGATTTCCTGTCTGGATTTTGTGGCTGCTGGACCTTGAAAGGGTTTGCCCCTTTTGCACCAGAATAAAAAAACTCGTATTCTGATGTCGGACACTAGTATCACTAATCTAAAACTGAAAACATAATTCTTTCCTGCACAATAGCTGATTTCATCAAGTTCAGATTTCCAAACTGTTTTTTTAATTATGATTGCTATATTACACTTCGGGGAAATGGTCTGATAGACATTTCAGAGTAATACAAAACAACACTGTTAGGAATGGGGTCTCTAGTTGGCAGCGGTATACACCCTTGTCGAAATAGGGACCACAATCCTAGTCAGGGTAAATCACACACAATCCAAATTATCTTGTGCCCACCCTCTGGTAGCTTGGCACTGAGCAGTCAGGCTTAACTTAGAAGGCAATGTGTAAAGTATTTGTGCAAAGAGTATTACAAATAACACAGTGAAAACACCACTAAGATACACCACACAGGTTTAGAAAAATATATGATATTTATCTGGTTAAATTAAGGTCAAAACGATAAAGTTTCGATAAGCACAAGTTGAGATATCACTTTTAAAACGAGCCTTAAATCTTAGAAATCAACAGTTGTCTCTTGTTTGCACAAAGTACCTGGTTTGCATAAAAAATAATACGCACGGAGACCGCAGAGGAGAAGAAGCATGGAAAAATAGGGTGTGCGTCGGAATTTCCGGTGCGGCACAGACAATGCGTTGTTTCTTTCCATGCTGCAAGGGGCTTTGTGTCGATTTCTGGCCTGCAGTCTTGGTTCCTCACTGTGATGTGGGGATTTTTTTGATGCCCAGGGACGATGCATGGAAATCCTAGGTGTGCAGGATGAAGTCACAGGCGTTGCATCGATCCGGTAGGCGATGCATCAAATTTTCTGTCACCGGGCGGGTGCTGCATTGATTCTTCACTCAGGTAGTTGGGCTGCATCGTTCCGGTTCAGCTGTACGTCGGTCCAGTAGGGCTGTGCGTTGAATGTTCAGTCATAAGGCAGGCGCTGCGTAGATTCTTCACTCGGGAAGTCGGGCAGCGTTGTTCAAGGTTAGCTGTGCGGCAATTTCTTGGTTGCACCACGGCTGTGCGTTGTTTCTGGCAGGCTGTACGTCGATTTTTGGCACACAAGGAGTTCCTTGAAGAGATGAAGTCTCTCAAACCAAGCCCTTAAAGAGCACTTCTGAGCAAAGTCAGAGGGCAGCAGGGCAACAGCAGGGCAGCAGTCCTTCTCAGCAAAGTAGTCCAGATGAGTCCTTTGGGCAGCCAGGCAGTTCCTCTTGATAGGTTGCAGGGTCAGGTCCAGAAGTGTCTGATTTGGTGGGGTCAGGAACCCAGTTTATGTACCCAAAAATGCCTTTTAAGTGGGGGAAACTTCAAAGAGTGGTTTTGAAGTGCACAAGGTCCCCTTTCAGTACAGGTCTGTCTGCTAGGGTCCCAGTAGGGGGTTTGGCAGTTCGTTGTGTGAAGGCAGGCCACTAGCCTTTGAAATGTAAGTGTCAGGCCCATCACCCTTCCAGCCTAGGAAGACCCATTCAGTATACAGATGAGTGTATGTATGACTGAATATCCTGTGTTTGTGGTTGTCTGGGTGAAATACACAAGGAATCTGTCAATCAGCCTTGCCCAGACGTTGCTTGGAGACAGGCTGTAAGGCACAGATGGATTTTAAGTGCCCACTTTCTAAAAGTGGCATTTCTAAAATAGTAATAGAAAATCCAACCTCACCAATAAGCAGGATTTTCTATTAACATTCAGGCCATACTAAATATGACCTGGTTACCCCTTTCTGATCAGAATCTACCACTCAAAAAGTATATGAGGGTAGCCCTAATGCTATCCTATGAAAGGAGCATGCTTCACAGTAGTGGAAAATGAATTTAGGGGTTTTCCACTACAGGTCATATAAAAACACACATGTACATGTCCTGCCTTTTACCTACATAACACTCTGCCCTATGTAGAAAAATGGGAGTTTAAGGCTTGGTAAGTACTTCTAAATGCCAAGTTGACGTGGCAGTGAAACTGTACACACAGGCCTTGCAATTGCAGGCCTGCGATCTGGTTAAGGGGCTACTTATGTGGGTGGCACAATCAGTGCTGCATGCCCACTAGTAGTATTTGATTTACAGGCCCTGGGCACATGTAGGTCCGTATTTATACTTTTTTAGCACTGCTTTTGCGGCAATTATTGACGAAAAAGCGGCACAAACTTCAAAAAAATAATTGTACTTTGTAAGTTTGCGCTGCTTTTGTGTCAAAAAGGACGCTAAAAAAGTATAAATATGGGCCGTAGTGCACTTTTCCTGGGGACTTATAAGTAAATTAAATAGGCCAATTGGGTAGGAGCCAATGTTACCATGTTTTAAGGGAGAGAGCATGTGCTCTGGTTAGCATTGGTAAAGTGCGCAGAGCCCTAAAACCATAAAAACCAGTGTAAGAAAAGTGGAGGGAAGCAGGCAAAAAGTTGGGGGATGACTACCCTAAGGTCTAACAATTACTTTTATCTTTGTTTTTTCCAGTGAATTTCAAAGGTTTTCTTTGTTCAATAAATATAGATCTTTTTATCACACCAAACTATAATGTTTCAAAAACTTTTGTTTTTCTTGAGTAAATTTCTAGTTTTTTTTAACGTAAAGGAATATTTTATAACCATAGGTAACGCTATCCCACCACCCCGCACAGCGACCCACTCCAGGCAGTCAACCACACACTGTGCATGGCCCTGCACAACAGGGGATTGGCAACAGAGTCTGTCCTGTGGCCAACCCATCGAGAGGCAGCTAACCCGATGTTTTGAATGGCCTTTCATCTTGCGTGGTTGGCTGTAGGGCCTGGCTTTCAGCCAGGACCTGCGTCCAACTCTCCATTGGCAGCCAACCCCATGCTATGCTCAGCCTTTAGTCATGCATAGTGAGGGGTTGGTAACAGAGTCTGTCCTGTGGCCAACCCATCCGGAGGCAGCCAACCAGACACTGTGAACAGCCTTTCATCATGCATGGCCTTGGTTGCAGGGCATGTCTTTCTGCCAGGCGCTTCATCTAACTCCTGGTAGGCAGCCAACCCTATCTACTGGGGTCTAAACATATACAGTAAGGGGAGGGGGCATACATGCAGCCCCTCCCCAACATTTATCTGGCCCTAGGGACCCACATCCCCAGTGCCAGTTCCAATTAAAAGGGGAGGGTGACCATGTGGCTAAACCTTGAAAGTCCCTGGGGATCCTTTCCCCTGGGACCAAATACAATTAAACAGAGGAGGAGGGCATACAGCGCCACTCCCTGCGCCTTATCAGGACCCAAGGACCACATCCCCTGGGGGCAAATACAAAAACACAATAAAAAAGGGGAAGGGGCCACACAACTCACAAGTCTTCTTGGGCCCCGTGGATCCCATCACTAGGACCAATATCTACCATGAGTGGGATGCAAACCCCCTCCTTGAGCCTCATTAGGCCCTGGGAATCCTGTCCCGGGGGCCAAAAATAATAAAGGGGAGGGGAAGATGTGGCCCTCCTCCCGAGCCTTCATACTTTCTCTGGGGACTCATACCCCTGGGGCCGTTTTTTGTTTAAAAGGGGAGAGTGACTGCATGGCCCCCCTCCCTGAGCCTTATTACGCTCCAACGGATCCCATGCCCTGGGCCCAGAGCCAATTAAAAAGGGAAATGAGTGTGCAGCTCCTCTCCCCCAAACCTTCTTGGCACCCAGGGACCTCATCCCTGATGACCAAATTTAATAATAAAGTGAGGGGGTGTGCTTCCCTATCCCTGAGCCTTACTAGTCCCCGGAGACCCTCACTGGGTGGAGTATTCTATAAAGAAGAGGTGGGTAGGCAGCCTTCTTCCCTGAGCCTGATTAGGCCACAGGAACACCATCCTCTGGTGCTGAAATGTACATAAAAGGGGAGTTGCCACGTGGCCCCCCTCCCCAAGCCTTTAGAGGTCCTGGAGACCTCATCCCCAGTGTCTGTACCTTTTTTTAAATGGGAGGGGACCATGCAGCCCTCTTCCCTGAGCCTATTTTGGCCCAGGGGACCCAATCCCCCTAGGCCCACATTAAATATAGGTGGGTGCACGATGCCCACCCAGAGAAACCACAGATTAACACATTGGGGTCCACAGGAAGCCCTAGGGCCCCCTGTACCTGAGCTGTCTCCCCGGATGGTGTGGGAGTCAGCATTGCCTTATCCAGAGGGAGCAACTGCATTTTTGATGCTCCTTCTGGGCTGGAGCAATATGTTTCCTCTTTCCCTGGCTGCACCAGTGTGGGCAGAGACACAAGATATACAAATCCGCTCCCAGCCAGCGGAAGCAGACTTCGTTTTAAGGTTTGAAAATGCTAGTGCAGTCAGGAAAACTACTGGGTCCCGGGGACGGCCTCCCCAGGGCATAGTTAGTGAGTCGACCTTGGGGGTCATTAAGAGCCTCTGCCCTCTTAATTACAATCAAGGCCTTGGGCACGGTACCCTGAGGATTAGAAGGCTCGGGGAGGCGGCTGTCTGGCCCCACTTCCCTTTACTGTACATTTCAGCCCCCAGGGGATGGGCTTCCGCGGAGCTCTAATGGCTCAGGAAGGGGGGTCATGTGTTTTACTCCCCTTAATTAAAGAATGTTAACCTGGGGAACAGGGTCCCTGGATCCCAAAATAGGCTTGGGAATGGGACCTTACAGATGCCCCCTTCCCATGTATATATTAAAATGAATGGCGACTGACACATTTTCCTTTTTTTGTTCTTGCTATAATCCCACAGAAGTACTGCGGAGTGCCAAATTCTTTTAATTTTTTCCCCAGGGGTGTTCATCTAGGTCCCTCATAGGGCCTAGGGAGGTAGGGTATCCCTACCCTGCTACTTCCTACTATTATTTATTTTTTAAATTTTACTTCAGGCCAGGTGACTAAGACCCCATGTCCTGTGATGGCGGTTAGCAACATTTTGCTCACGTTATTGGAAGCCAATCAGAGTGTTGCTCCCATGAGAGAGAATTGGCCCAAGGGAAAAAAGCACCCAGGGCCAATCAGAGGGATTAATTTTTTCAAATTGGGTTTGAGGTATTCTTACGAGAGTCCCTCAAACCCAACTGTCCAGATACACAAATATATCTAAACCCTAATTCCTCAAAAACTACTAAATGAATTTGCACTGAATCACAAAAAGCACAATCTGCAAACAAAGATCTATTTCCTGCCAAATTTTGTGTTGTTCCAGCATTTTTGTGGTAACATATCTTAATGAAGTCTATGGAAACTGCATGGGGATTTTGTTTTTTTTGTGTTTAGCTCCCCTCTCCCCCTGCTTGATAGATCCAGATCACCCTGAGACACAAACTAGGCAAAAAATAGTACTTTTGTTTCTAAACTTTTGTGAAGATTCATGAAATGTTCCAAAGATATTAGCAAAGCAAGAAACTCATTTCCTATGGAAACACTGACCTAAATATAACCACCTAATGGCAACCGCCCTACATATATATGTCTCAAATCCAGGCGGTTCAATTCTTCGAGTGCTGCAGCGCTCCTTTTACTGGTGGAGCAAACTCCAGCTGCAGGACCACGTTGCTCCAGAGCATTCATTAAAAAATGAAACCAAAGTGAAAAAAGGAAAAACAGAAATTATATGTCGTGAATATTTCATGAAAAATAAGACAAAAGCTGCATCGAAACTGCAGGTAGATAGTCAATGTGTGCTAGTCCATTGTCTATGTTTTTAGTTATGGATTCACTTTCATATTCATTTGGGCTGTTCTTGATGTGCAGCTTTTTTTCTCCTTTTCCTCACCATTTCACGATTAGCCGGGATGCTATTTACGTTTTTAGTTCTGGATTCACTTTCAAGTTCATTTGTGCTGTTCTCAGCATGCAGCTTTTTTGTCCACTCCAGTTCACGATTGGCTATTGGTTGCATGTTCTGAAACATTGGCAGGAACTGCTGTGACAGCAGTTCCTGTCAATGTTTTTTTGTTTGACTCACATCTCCATCAACATACTGAAGCCATCAGTCAAACTTTTTTCTTTTATTTTCAAAAAGAAAAACCCGAAGCAGCATTTTATTTTTTTTAAATAAAAAAAAACTCCCTCACCATAGGATACATTTCCCACTGAAATGGGGGCATTAGACAGGTTTCACAGCCCCTATAGCAGTCAAAACTGACCTGTGACCTTCAGCTTTGCAGTCATTTTTAAATATCAAAGGTGGTTACTCTGTAAGGGCAACAGAGTAATTTAAGCCATTGTCCTGATGAAGTAAATTCCGTCCCCCAAATAGTAAATGAGGCCCTAAGTCTCAAGGTAAAATTTCTGACTGGGTTGAAATAGTTTCTATATCCATCCCACGCTCCATCGCAATTGGCCTCAAATCGCACCTAGGCTTTGGACTACAGTGACGAGTTGGCTTGGGTTGACACTTAGGGGGTCATTCCGACCCTGGCGGTCCATGACCGCCAGGGCGGAGGGCAGCGGAAGCACCGCCAACAGGCTGGCGGTGCTTCCTGGGCGATTCTGACAGCGGCGGTAAAGCCACGGTCAGAAAAGGGGAACCAGCGGTTTCCCGCCGGTTTCCCGCTGGTTTCCCGCTGGCCCAGGGAATCCGCCATGGCGGCGCTGCATGCAGCGCTGCCATGGGGATTCCGACCCCCTTCCCGCCATCCTGTTCCTGGCGGTAATTACCGCCAGGAACTGGATGGCGGGAACGGGTGTCGTGGGGCCCCTAGGGGCCCCTGCACTGCCCATGCCACTAGCATGGGCAGTGCAGGGGCCCCCTAAAGATTTTCAGTGTCTGCTTTGCAGACACTGAAAATCGCGACGGGTGCCACTGCACCCGTCGCACCCCTTCAACTCCACCGGCTCCATTCAGAGCCGGCTTCATTGTTGAAGGGGCTTTCCCGCTGGGCCGGCCGGCGGTCTTCTGGCGGTCGCCCGCCGGCCCAGCGGGAAAGCCGGAATGGCCGCCGCGGTCTTTCGGCAGGAACCGCTTGGCGGGCGGCGACCGCCGACCGCCACGGTCAGAATGACCCCCTTAATGATTTTAGAGCTATTTTGATTTAAAACTTAAAAAATCTCTAGCTGCTCCTATTGAATATTTGTTGTTTTGGTGACAACATATTTATTCAAATTGAATTTATTTTGCTAAATTGATTTGGGATTTTTCTTGTGTTGTGTTTTGATGTTATTACTATTTTTCTACTGTAGAAATACTTAGGCTAAACATATCTGTTCTGTGCATAGCTACCAGGGTGTTGAGCTCAGGTTTATTTAGTGGCTTTAGTGGTTCACCATGACAAGGATTGTGATTATTTTTTTAGGGTGGGTAGTTACGCCCTCAACTAATTCTCCAATGTCTTACAGATGCCATTTAAAAAAATGTTAGACTGTCCCAAGTATGTACCTGGCCTAATGAAACATTATGCTTAATATCCGGAGGGTAAGAGACTTGCTAAATATATTTTTTTGTCTCTCAACACTAATAGACTCACTTAATCCAGTGGTTTATGTGCATTATCTTATTTTCTTTGGGGAATTTGTGGTGAATCCATTTTAGCTTCCCACTAGGATTAAGGAGTCAGCTTAGCCTTTGGCTTGCAGGCATCTTGTCCGGTCACCTTGTGACCTTTTCCCTACTTAGCATGCCCTGTTATATTTCATTTATTTAATTATTTCTTTTGGCTTTTATCATTGCTTACATTTTATAAGAAATGTTTTGATTTTCATTATCAGTTCCATTCTGAGAAGGAGTCACTATCAGTGGTACATGTAGGTATTGTCATCATGTCCCTTTCTCACATACTTGTGATAGGTCATCATGCACACTTGTTAGGGATTGTTTATGTAATTGCCAACACAAGTCTGCCACTTTACCATTTGTTTAGGAACATACCTGCGTCAGGGGTCCTTCATGATCTGTATAAATACACCTCACACGGACAAGGTAATTAGAGGGGTTCTTTCCAAATGCCTTCTATTGTGCATGTCACCTTGCTGAAGAACTCAGCCTTTGTGTCACCACGGAGTTTGACCTAGAGACCTCATTCCAAGGTAACAAGTATTGGGGGGCGCGTCTCATGGACATGATAGTGGCAGATTAGGTTTATCACACCTAGCTATTGTTAGGGTAGGGATTAGGTTTTCTTGTTTAGTAACTGTTTCATGTTTATTGTAAGATGGTGGGGGTTTTCATATGCACAACTCTCCTCTTCACAAGTCTACTTTTATTACTGTTCATTATTATCCTAATCATTGCAGCACATGCATTTTATTGTACATTGCAGCCTTTTCAATAAATATAAAGACAACTGTTCCTGCATCTCCTTCATTGCCTAATTGTGTATGAGACTTATTGCTAACAAAAGGAAAGGTTGACTTCCATTCCACCACAACTTCCCTGAGGAGCCTAATCTAGAGCCCATGTGTAAGGCTGCCAGAAATCACCTTTACTGTTTGGTAAGGTACTGCTTGAGAGCCGGGAGGGTTGGGCAGACAGTTGCAGCTTGTTGTAGGAGTGACTCAGTCACTTACAAACACAAGTGTTGTCACCCCTAAACCAGCAGTCTCGCATAGGAGCGAGAGAACAACTACGACAAATCTAATATAATGCTGAGCAAAATAAAAAAATGTGTGTAGCTCACAAAGGAGACATTGAACATTTCTATACTTTCTAATGAGATTATGAAGAATAGACTATGAAGACTTGATTATGAAGAATAGATGTATAAGGACTATTGGGTAATTAACTGTGCCTAAGTAATGCTAGTTCAATATTTGTAGGCACACTCTCTTAACAAGAAGCTGAGGGAAATGTAGGAAAATATGTTATTTATGACATAATATTTTTGGAAAGATTAACCAATAATACATCGTACATAGATTGACGATTGAGAACATTTCTTGTATTGTTGTTATAGTTTTCTTTGATGAAAGACAGGATGAGATGCTTCAGTTTATTGCAAAACATTGGAAATTGACTTTATTTCAAGATCACTATTTGGGAGTCTTGTGTGTCAATAGGGGGGAAAATATACATAAAGGTTTGTTGTAACAATATATCCTTAAGGAATGAGTCTAGATAATGTTGTCTTAGCATGTACAGGTGGCATGCAAGAAGGGTACAGGTCATCAGCAATTGCCAACACTCCTCACCTTGGTGCATTTTGGGTGAATTGCTGTTTTTGTGTGATGTCAAAGCTTTTTTTCTTAGTGCAGAATGGGTGGAATCCCTTCTCATTCCTTTCCCGTTCTTTGAACTCAGTGATATCACTGAATCCTTCAGTGTTGCATTGTGAGAATATTAATTGTCTGTTCTTTGCAAGTTGTGATATCACAGCTCCTGATTGTCCCACATTGTACGATTATGTACCCCATTCTTTTTTTAACAGAATGCCATTAGCTATTACAATTTTAATCTAGAATACGAATTCTGTTAAGGTTATGAATATATTACAAACTTGCAAAAAGAGAAAACTGTAAATGGAGGAGGGAAAGAGGTAAGGGAACTATACTAAGAATGTTGTAAGGAAACCATACATGGTTCGTGGTAAGGGTAATCTGGAAATTACATAGAGCATGTTAATTTTTATGAAACAATTTAAAAATATTAAATAACAGTTTCATTAAGAAGACAATCAAGGAGTTTGGAGAGCTTCTCCTGCATTTGGTTGACATTCAAAGGATAACTTAGCATATTTATCTAAAAGGTTAGCGATTGGGGGCCACAAAACGGTACATTTCACAACAAGATATATGGGATGCATTCATACCATAGCTAGCCTACCCTATATTTATAACATATTGCATACCACCATGATTGAAAAGACAATTGATTAAGGTCCTTCGGATTTTCTGATATTTGCTGAATTGTTACTGCCAGTAACAAATCCATTATTTGTAAATCCATTGAAACATTTACCCAGTCATCAGATAAAGTTCCTAAGACAATATTAATAATAGAGAAAGGTACATTAGAGTAAAAGATTGAATTAATCTGATTCCAGATTTTTAACCAAATATTATGAATGAAAGGACACGTGAAAATGTCATGAGTTGCTGTGTCAATGTCCATTCCGCATTCATTACGACTGCTGAAGTGCAACAGATGGCCTCAACACATAAATCCCTGTGTGGCAAAACATATCTTGCCACGGGTCGAAAACAGTGACAGTGCTAGAAGAGAACATCATAGGAAGTGTTCCACTTTAAGAAGACTGCTGTGTTTTACTTGAATTGTTATACACTTATAGCAAGCAAGGACTTGAACCTTTGCCCTCATTGGTTAGCAAAAGTTTAAGAGGCTGAAGAATCATGGGAAGGGTGCTTGCTATTCTTGGTTTTACAATCCTGGGTGCAGGAGAAGTTCAGGGTTGAACAGATACTTGTCAATGCGTGTTTACAGTTTCCTGCTGTTTCAGTGTAGTATTAGGGCACTGTTTTGATTTGAGACATTCACATGTGATTTTGCCTGCACTACCGGTTTGCAGGTCGGCATCCTGGGGGGAGTTTTCCAGTGATTCTGGGAGGTGTCACCCCTCTGTTCTCCAGTGAATCCACATTTCAATAGAGTCCGCGCTACAGGATTCCCTTGAGTGACATTTCGGGCATGGTATTAACTCTTGCACAAGGTTGTGCTTGGACATTCTATTTCTTTTGGCTGATCATTCATCCTCGAGTTCTTGGGAAGGAACCATAACTATTCATTGTTATTTGGGACTTTCTTTATGCTTTCAGAATTATGGATGGGATTATGTATTATCCAATAGTCAACAATAATTTGAGGATTTGCATTTTCCTTATGCTCTCCCTTGGCCACTTCATATGTTACCAAGAAAGATGTGAAGAAAATTATTGTTTGTGTTCATTTATGTTTAAGCCTAAGTTTCTCTAAGGTGACAATTCTGGATAGTGGTCCTACACTGAGGATACAACAATTTGAATGTTCTGTGCTACTTAACAATAAATTAATATGGCAATTTGATACCACCAATTTACTTGAAGCTTGTTATGATACCATACGGACTAAGTTTGCTGTGCTCGATTTGCATTTTGTTCTGTGCACCAATTATGCCTAACCACCTTTTTCAGGTCTCCTCCCCTGCTGTACCCACCTTACAACCTTTCCCCCCGTCCAGCCACTCTGTCCACCTGGGTTTATATTTATTGACCAGAGACAATGCTGCTGGATTGTGGGATTCTGGGTGGTGGTGTTCCGGAGGATCCCATAATGCCAATTGTGTAAGAAAAGTAAATGTTTAGATCTGAATGCTGTGACTGACATGACCAATAAGTGCCATGGAAATCTATTTACTTTTAAAGCAGGAGGTACTGAGACACTATTTTATATATAAAAAGTGTTTGCATAGTCTTTACTGCACGGGAGGATTTTATAGGTTTTGTCCATATGTTCTTCTACTTAAAAGTAGGCTATGTTACCCCTAAATCTTTTTCCCAGGATAATAGTTTTGACTGTGTCATCAGGAACAGACTGTAAATGAGTTTAAATAATAGATGCTTTTGGAGCTGTAAGTAGGAAATCACCTATGTGTTTAGTAGAGGTTGAAGTAGGTTTATCTTGAGATTGAAATTGATTATATGCATTGAGTGTTTCATCTTATAGCATTTTAAATTTCTTCCGAAAAGAAGGTTAAAATCCCCCCAAAAATTGAGCTTGTGAGAATGACATAAGATAGTCATAAACTAATAATTGTCTAACCCAAATTAAACCCTTTGTTCTGAATGCTTTCCAGTAAATAGTTTTTCATTAAGTTATATAAATGTATTGTGCTAATCAGTGGTATCTGGAAATATGTTAAGGTCTTTGACAGTGTTTGATAATATAAACTCTAATAATATGCATAGATATGTAAAAATGATAGTGGACAGACTGTGTTTTTCCAACCTCCTTGCAAGCAATTGCACAAAAAAATTATAATCCTTATTGAGCAGTGAAATAGGTTTGTAGGACTCACATTTTCTAGCATCTTTCTGAGGCTTTAGTATTAAGGTTATAATAGCTTCATTCCAGGAGGGCGGGACCGGAAAGGAATCTATGAGAATCGAGTTCATTAACTGGATCAAAACTGGCGCAAGCTCGTCTCTCAGATGTTTATATACTTCAGCAGATATTCCATCTGGATCGGGAGCCTTCCCATTTTTCAAGCCGACAATAACACTGTCTATTTCACTAGGGAGAAAGCATTGATTGAGTCTCGAATTCTTAACTGGATCTAACCTCAGGAGTGTGTCTCCCTTCAACCATTCTTCAATCGCCTCTGCTGAGATCACCGAGTTGTCTCTATATAGTTCGGGAAAAAACTTGACAAGTTCTCCTATAATGTCTTGGTCTTCTGAGGAGGTTCTGCCAGTTTCACTTAGTAGTATTCCTTTAATCCTATTCCTAATGTTATCAGACCTAGTCTTCCAAGCTAATAACTTGCCACAGCCTTCGCCATACTCAAAATGCGCCAGTTTACTAGTTTCCCATCTACTCTTCACAATTGATTCTAACAAGACCTCTAGTGAATTTTGGGCTTCCTGGATTTGATACTGTAGGTCTGCCTGCATTGTTGCATCCTGGGAGGATAGTCTTTGGGCTTGCAGGGTACGAAGTTTACCCTCAAGAGTCTCTATTGCTGTTCTGGTTCTTTTGGCTCTAAAAGCAGCACAGCAAATCAGTTTTCCACAGGGAAAGGCCTTATATGCTTCCCAAACCGTGGCTATTGGAGCGGAACCTAAGTTGATCTAGAAAAATTCCTTGGAGCCCCCCTCAACTTTAAGACAATCTCTTCTTCCCTCAGGGGAGAACTATCCAGTGTCCATGTGGTGCATGTACGAGAGTCAGAAAGACCTATAGTCAGCTGAGCGGCTGAGTGGTCCAAGAAATGGCTTGGCTAGTGGGAGATTGCCATTAGGTTGTTTTGAAGTTTAATGTCTATCAGAAAGAAGTCAATTCTGGAAGCATTTCCGAGTTTCTAATTCCAGAAAGTGAACTCCTTGGTCTGTCCCATTCCGTTTCGACAAGGATCAGTCAGGCCAAAATTTTCCATTATATTGTGTAAGCAAGTTCTCATATTAGGTGTACTAAAAGCCGGTCTGGGGTAGACCTATCTAGGGAAGGATTAAGTAAAACATTAAAGACTCCGCCAGCTATTATCAAATTCTGAGCTCTTCTGATCAGTTGCTCGTAGAGATCCCTAAGTGGGCCCAGGTCATCACCATTAGGACCATAATAGGATACTAAAGTGTGTTGGAGCCCTCCTAACTTGATATTTGCCAAGACCCATCTCCCCCTAGGATCAGCACTGACGTCTGTCAGCTGACTTCGAATATTATTCTTTACTATAATCGCGACCCCTTTCACATTGCAAGATTGGTTAGTACAAGCAAAGTGGCTGATCCATCTTTGTGACTTCAGAATACTCATCCACTCCTCATGCCTGGCTATCAGACAGCCTTAGGAACTCCAGAATTCTCCTTCTTCTACTGCTAACTCTAAGGCCATTTACATTCCAGGTCAAAATTTTAAGTTTAGATATATCGACGGAGCGCATCATCATGTCCTTATCCAAATAAGAAACTCTTGTCTGACCTCAACAGTTATACAATCGTGCAAGGACTCAATTTTTTTTTTCTTTTTCCCCCATCTGCTCCCCACCCATTGTGATCTTAATCGAATCGTTAAAAAATATAACACACTGCCCTTCCCCACACCCTCCCTAGGGAACCCTCCTTGAACCTTATTGGGTGGCTCATACTACCCTTAGGCCCCAGCCCTCCGCAACCGGCTAGCTCTCCCCTTTTATCTGATCAATCAAAACCTTAGTTTCTTGGGGATCACGTAAATTATACATTTTGTTTTTCCAAATTACCCTCAGAGTGGCGGGGAACCTCAATTGTGGAATGGCACCCAAAGACTTAAACTCCTGCAAAGCCTTCCCCAGCTCCCAATGTCAATCTAACGTTGCCCCAGACATATCAGATCTTATTAAGAATGACCAACCCTCATGCCGAAAACCCTGGACTTTGAGAGCTTCTGCAAGAATCAGTTCCTTTACTCGATATGAGGCAACATTACCCAGCACCTTTCTGGGTTTCTCCTTGTTAGGATTTCTCTTGAAAGGGTCCCTATGAACTCTTTGAATTTCTGAGGCCAGATCATGGGAGGTCATGTCAAAAATTCATAAAAGGCAAAAGGTAATAAAAAACATTATTTTCTGAATAAATGTTAAAATCTGCACGCTTTGATTGACATGACCAACAAGTACAGTACCATGGAGGTTTGATTATCTTTTATGCAGGAGATACTAAGAGTCTATTTTACATATATAAGAAGTGTTTGCATAGTCTTTGCTGCACAAAGGGGATTTTCTAAGTTTTGTCCTTATGTTCCTCCATAGAGAAATGGGCTATGTTACCCCTTTTGAGGGGACCTTTCACTACCACTAGAGCACCCCTATGGTAGGTCTTAAGGGGTGAAGCGAGTGGTAGGTGAAAGGCAGGGCATCTACATATGTGTGTTTCCTGCCCAGGTAGTAAAGAATACCATGTGTGTTTCTGCTATCTACGAGGGTTGTTCTGTCTATAAGCTAACATTGGGGAATGATTGAAATCACTCCAAACTACAACAGTGGATTACAGTGGATTGGCCTTATATTATTCCCTTTCATTGGATTCGTATTGACAAAGCCAGTCCTAAGATACAGGTGGAGAAATGCCACTTATAGAAAGTAGGCATTTCTCTTCTCAAAAAATATCTGTGCCTTTCTACTTCGCTCAAGCCCACACTGAAGGCCGGGGGAGCACAAATGTGCATTTCACAGTGACAGCTACAAACATTGGGCATGCAACTGGAATGACAGACCTCTGCCATTTGAGAGCCTGGCTGGATAGGTTGGAGGGAGAGGTATTGGCACTAGGCTTCTGTGAGCCAGATCATGGCCCCACTAAAGATTAAGATCTGCATTTCTCAGCCCCATGGCAGACAGGACTGAAATTCAGGGGAGACATCTGTGGTTCAAAGGGAGACCATCTGAACCACCCCCAACTTCAAAGGTACACTACAGTATAATTACTGGTGCCATATCAGCACTGCAGAGAAACAGTTTTGGGGACATTGGACCGGAGAACCTAGTCTGCGTGATGCACACTGCCAGAGGAATCTGTTGTGCACAGGGAGGATTACTGCCATTGGAAGGGAATGCACACTCTTCCTGAATAGTGACTGGCTTGGGTGGACTACCTGCTGCGGTGTGGCACCCTGAAGTTTGCTCTCCAAAGGCTTGTAGGTTACCCTCTGTTCTCTTGTTGAGGTCCCAGGGGCATCAAAGATCTCCTGCGAGAGACCCACACCATCTACTTGTGACACCTGGAGAGCAGTGCCCTCATAAGTGCCCATATCATCTTCTGGAATACAACAGGTACCATGGTGTGAGCATGAAGCTAAGAACTACACCTGGAGACCAGATTGCCTGGTGCGGAGCCCCAAAATCTAATGAGTGTGGCTCCTGCATTGCAGGGCCTCAACACGTAGAAGCATCTTGCTGCTGAGGAGCAGATTCACTGGTGGCGGGATGCTGCATGACCCACTTGGTTGATCGTGCCATATTTTTCTTGTGCGACACGTCGACTGCATGCTCATTGCGTGCAGTGTCTGAGGCACAGGCTGCGACCCTCAGAGGTGACGTCATTCTACCTCCTTTGGCACTACTGAACTTGCGCCTGTGTATGTGTGACCGGAACTGTCTTGTGCGACCCATATCAATGCGCACCAGACACTGGGGGTCATTCTGACCGTGGCGGTCATGGACCGCCAGGGCCAACGACCGCGGAAGCACCGCCAACAGGCTAGCGGTGCTTCTGGGGCCATTCTGACCGTGGCGGTAAAGCCGCGGTCAGAAAAGGGAAACCAGCGGTTTCCCGCCGGTTTCCCGCTGCCCCAGGGAATCCTCCACAGCGCCGCCATGGGGATACCAACCCCCTTCCTGCCATCCTGTTTCTGGCGGTTTTCACCGCCAGAAACAGGATGGCGGGAACGGGTGTCGTGGGGCCCCCTAACAGGGCCCCATTAAGATTTTCAGTGTCTGCTTGGCAGACACTGAAAATCGCGACGGGTGCAACTGCACCTGTCGCACACCAGCAACTCCGCCGGCTCCATTCAGAGCCGGCTTCCTCGTTGCTGGGGCTTTCCCGCTGGGCGGGCGGGTGGCCTTTTGGCGGTCGCCCGCCAGCCCAGCGGGAAAGTCAGAATGACCGCCGCGGTCTTTTGACCACGGTACGGCCTTCTGGCGGTTCCCGCCAGGCGGGCGGCTTCTGCCGCCCGCGGGGGTCAGAATGACCCCCACTGTGTCTCATTTTCAGGGAGGCACGGAATTTGCAACTCTTTGTCATGTATGACTGGAATTATGTGGTGCGATCGGAATCAACGCGCATCTCTTCATAGTGTGTGAAGCCGTAATTGTCTGGTGCAACCTGTAACAAGTGCCCAGATTGCTTGTGCGCTACTATGATCAACGCGTGACTGCCGGGGTGCCTCCTTCTACTGAGAGGCTCCCCTGCTCCATTCCCCATTCATCACTCGTTCCTTTTGGGCCCTCAATGCAGTGGACTAACTGCCCTCTTCTCACCCAGCGCTGATGACATTGGGGGTCATTACGACCTCAGCGGTCTTTTCGCAAGACCGCCGAGGTACCGCCGGGCTGAAGACCGCCAATGGTGACCGTCTTCCGCGCCGCGTATTATGACCGCTGGCAGCCCGCTATCCTTTTCCGTACGGAAAGCCACCAGCAGCCATATTGGCGGACGGCGGGAAAGTGGAGATTGCTCAACCTCCACCGCCACGTCAACAGAACACCGCCCACTGAATCACGTCCCATGATTCGGTGTGGCGGTGTTCTGGTGACGGTGTGCTGGTGGCGCAGCTGCCCCCATGGATCCCGTCCCCTCCCGGAGGATCAACGGACAAGGTAAGTTGATCGTCCATCAGGAAAGGGGGTGAGGGGCTGTTGTGTGTTGTGTGCGTGCATGGGGGTGTGCGTGTGAGAGTGTAGAGGGGTGAGTGAGTGAGTGTATGCGTGCGGGGGGTGTTGTGTGTATGGGAAATGTGTGTAGGTCGGACGGTGTACATGTCTGTTTGTATGTGTGCTGGTATGTGTTGGGGTGTATGTGTGCGTGTAGGGGTGTATATATGTGCATGTTGGGGTTGTGTGCATGTAGGGGTGTGTATATGTGCATGTTCGGTGTCGGGTTGGGGAGGGGGTTATGCCACCTTTGGAGGGTGGCAGGGGGTGGGGGGTGTGGGGGAGGATTCATGCGGGGTAGCAGGGGGTGGGGGAGACCCCTATCAGTGCCAGGGAAGGAATTCCCTGGCACTGATAGTGCCTACCGCCATGGATCTCATGGCGGTGCCCAACCACCCGAGATCTATGGCGGTATGCCCCTGATACCATCGGCGGTCTAGTGATGACCGCCGGGCTGGAGACCGCAATCTCCAGTCCAGCGGTCTTCACCGCCATGGCGGTCGGAATGGTGAAGTGGCAGATGACCACAGCGGAAACCGCCGCGGTCATAATTTCATTTTTTTTTTTCGCCGGCCTGTTTGCGGTCTTACCACCGCTTTACCACCGACCGCCAGGGTCGTAATGACCCCCATTGTGTTGCCAGGTATTATTGCCTGGGCTGGGCTTGGGAGGTGAGAGTGACTGACTGGGTCAAGAGTCCGCCCAACCCCCCTCTCTGCGTCGCAGAACTGGGCTGATGCCAGAAAGAACATTACAGTATTGTTTGATTGAACAACTATTGCCCTCAGCCGCTTCTGCTCTGCATCCTGTGGGTGAACTTCCTGAGTGGTGGCCAAGCTCCCCAATTTGTCGACTGCCTCCTAATCAGCCCTGCTACCTACCCCCAACCTTCTTACCTGAGACCCTTACTAAGTGTGACCCTGGCTGTGACCGGCCCAGCACCGTGGGCAGGGTTATTTCTCTCCAGTTCCATGTGTGTGGGATAGTCGGGGTGAGGTGGAGGGTGGAGGAGGGCTTGGGCCACGGTGTTTGCATTGTGCTATCCTTTGACCTGCCATATATCAGTTGCCAAGCATTACATTGCTACGTGCATGTGTGTGCGAGGATGCGTCATTCAAAACGGCCTGATATTAGTGGCACTGCGTATCAGTGCTGAGTGTAGGTGTGTGGGAGTGACTGCATGAGGACCGCCTGTTGGCATTTACATCAGCAGGTGGGGCTGGTCTACATGTTGTTTCCTTGCCAAAAGACTACTATGTTTGATATTAATTTTACCACTGAGCTCTTGGACCACGGTACTGCTAACAGTGTTGTAGTTATCTGTGTGTACACATTTCTGATATTATTGTCATCTGGGGTGTACCCTGTAACTGTGTGGTATTGAATTATAATAATTGCTAGGGTGGGCCTAGGTTGGACACTGTTTTGTACTGCATAAGGGTGCCTGGGGGGTAAGGTAGGATGTCTCCCAAGTGTGCATACTGCTCATTTCAATTTAACAATGTTGGGCCTAGTCCTGCTAGTAATATTTCCAAGGGTGATTTATGCCCAGAAGTTTATGATGTTCATGTTATGCGTGTTAACTGCAAACTTTATTTACATCCATCACATGTGAAGTCTCTTTTGTGACACTCAGCGTGTTTAATGTGTGAGAGTGCTTCACCAATGTTTTGCACATTGCATCTGTGGTAAGCCTGACTGCTCGGGTGCCAAGCTATCCAAGGGTGACCGCAGGTTATACAGTGAGTGTAATCACCCATCCCTGATGGGAGTGGCAGGCTCTGTCTGTCTGGAGTATTGCCGCAGTTGAAAAGAACATACCCGCTCCAACATCATTGTTTTGTCAAGGACTGGAAAAAAAAGCATCCAATACCAAATTAAATATAAAAGGCAAAAGGGGGCAAGACTGTTGAACGCCTCTACTCAAAGTGAAACATGAGGAAGTGAGTCCATTTGCAAAGATGGCTGCTTGGGGGAGTCTTACATAAAAGCAATATTAGATTAATAATTGTGGTCCAAATCCAAACCATGTAGGAGTTTGAAAAACAAAAGACCCATGAACACGATCAAAAGGTTCCTCAGCATCTAGGATGATTGCTGCTGAAAGGTTCAGATATGTGGATGGACTTTGAAAGAACATCAAATAATAATCATGTTTTATCAGATCTATATCTCCCCTTATTAAAACCTGATTGTTCCTTACCTAAGAGCTTAAGAATAATGGATTCCGATTGGAGAGCTAAAACAATAAAAGAAAAAAAGACAGATAAGGGTGTTTAAAATACGCCGGCTGATTTGCCTGAGCATAAAAAGGAGCCTAGAGTTAAGGAAGAAGCAACTGGGAAAAGTATATAAAGACGTCAACTGCGGAGCCTTATTATTTTTAAGTGAATTTAGTGTAATATGAAGTTCTGTCTGTGTGTTATCTGTTTCTGGTATTGTAAAATCCAGTTAAGTATCGAAAGATTTTTGGATGTGAAGAGATAATTTACAATTTTCAGTCTTGATATTCCAGGACACAATTTTAAAAAATGTAAGAACAAAACAATAAAAATGGATGTGACATAGCAAGTCCATTCTTAGACATTGTAAGTGCAGTGTGGCCAAATAAAATACATGGGCTGGGAGTTTGTCGTTACGAACTCCACAGCTCCATGATGGCTCTACTGAAGTCTGGGAAGTTTGGTATCAAATTTCTCAGCACAATAAACCCACACTGATTCCAGTGTTGGATTTATTGAAAAGTGCACCCAGAGGGCATCTTAGAGAAGCCCCCTGTATTTTAGCCAAACATCTAGTGCATGACTGACCGGTCTGCCCTAGTCTGCAACTTCCAGACAAGTTTCTGACCACATACAGTGAGCCAGACACAAAGCATGCACTGGGAGCATTACACCTCAACCCTGCAGGAACTGTAACACTTGGCTGTGAGCATCAAAGACTCAGGCCTCTTGTTACAGTGCCCCAGGGCACTCCAGGTAGTGGAGATGGGCGCCACTCGGACAAAGCCCCACTTTTGGTCCCAAGTCTGGCAGGAAATTAGGAAAACAAGAAGGAGTGACCACTTCAGCTAAGACCACCCCTAAGGTGTCCAGAGCTGAAGTGACCAATTCCTTGCAAAATCCTCCATTTGGTTTAGAGGACAGGGACCAATAGGGTTAGTTCTGTGTCCCTCTCCACAAAGGGAGTGGACACTGAAAGGTGTAGTCACACTCCGGGACAGTTGCCATTCGCTAGTGCCCTCTGACCACTGTAACTCCACTAAATCCAGGATTTGAGGGCACCCCTGAACCTAGCTCATCAGATTCCAACAAGGAGAAAGAAGAGGGACTGCTAAGCTGACCCCCCGCACAGTAGACTGGAGATACCAACTGACTTGGCGTCAGCCCTACAGGACTGTCTCCAGCTTCTGAAGCCCTGCTACAAAAAGGAGACGCATCCTGCAGGACCAGAAACCTCTTAAAAGCCTCAAGAGGACTGCCTGCATCCCAGAGGTCATAGATCTCCTGTGGACAGCGGCCTTGTTCAGAAAAAAAACTCCAGCAAAGGACTCCAGAACCACCCTGAATCCTCAAGTCCTGCCCACTCTGCACCTGATGCCCACAGCCCGTGTCCAGGTGGTCTAACTGACCAGAGCTGGTCCCCAGGCAATTCTGACCTAGCGTCCACCCTGGGTTGACCCCTCCTTTTCAACACGACTGCAACCTAAATCCGGAGGATCCCCCTGACTGCGAGAGAACTGGAAGTAGATCCCCGACGCCCAAAGGTACTCCTGAGCCTGCAGTCCCCTGGCCTTGGGGAATCAGACCACTAGTCTAGTAACGTTCAGCAGGTGGCCCTATGCCTTGTCCAGTCTGTGGTTTTACAGGACCAACCTCCTGAACCTAGCCTCCATCATCTTTGTGACCCCTGAGGTTCCCCTTATTGAAAAGCATTGGGAGCCTGATGCTAAGTTTGCACCCTGCAGCAAAGCGCCCCTGTGCCGCTGAGGGTGTGTGTTTGGTGCTGACCTGTTCCCTTCCCAGTGCTCTGCTAAACCTCTCAGGTCTGCCCTCCAAAGACGTGGGTACTTACCTGCTGGCAGATCTAATTCTGAGTGCCCTCTGTCTCCATAGGAGCCCATTCTAAATCTATATCAGCTTTAACCTCTGCCCCCGGTCGGCCCCGTGTTACTGGGGGTGAGTGTTTGGGGTTAACTTGAACCCCAACCTGTGGACATCCAACCCCTCGGAGACTGGAACTGTAAGTCTGGTACTTACCTCAAAAACTGTACTAACTTTTCTTTTCCCTCAGAACTGTCTTTGAAAATTGCAGTGTGTCAACTTTTAAAACAGATATTAGCTATTTCCTCGAAAACCGTTTAACTTGCCAAATTGCAACAAAGTAGTATGGATACATATGTGTGATACATACTTATGAATGTACTTGCATGCAGACTGAATCTTGTGGTTCTAGAAATAAAGTAACAAAATATATTTTTTCTATATAAAAACAATTGGCCTGGAGTCAGTCATTGAGTGTGTGCCTCATTTCTTGCCTGTGTGTGTATAACAAATGCTTTGCACTACCCTCTGATAAGCCAAGCTGCTGGACCACACTAAAACAAAAGAGAGCATTAGTATTATCTAAGTTAGCCTCTGTTAGGCCTCTGGGGAACCCTAGGACTGGGTGTACACTATGGTCCTCATTAGGACTTTGGCGGTCCGAAAACCGCCAGGGCCATAGTGGCGGTCTCACCGCCGACGGGCCGGAAGTGAAGACCGCCAAATTACGAGTTCAGCGGTTTGGCTGAAGCCAAACTGTCGATACTCTGTCCGTCCTGCCTCTTCTCTGTGGTCCGCTGGGCTGGAGGTGAGTACCTCCAGCACGGCGGACATTGTGATACCGCTAGCGGTATTATGATGCGGGAGACCACCATTATTTTTCTGGCAGTCGCACCGCCAGAAAAAGCTGGCGGTCTTGCATCCTGGTGACAGAAATAAGCATTCCTGTCGCCAGGATACACTCACACACACCTCAAATACCTGCAAACATGCACTCACATACTCCCACACACAAACTCACACCCCCACTCACCCACGCACTGGCGTCATACACCCCTATTCACACTAACATACATACACAAACACCGCACTCATGCAAGTATTCACTCCCCCAGCGCATACATACATTCACACACCCCTCCCCTCCTCAGCGCACACGTACATTCACACCTCCTCCCCAGCGCATACATACATTCACACACCCCTTCTCCCTGCACCGCATACAAGCACTTACCCGCTTTCCCCGTTCACTCACACAAACACTCACCTCCTCCCCAGTCCACTTAGCTACACATGCACACGCATACACGCACTCACCCCTTCTATCCGCTCAATCTCACTCAATCGCTCACACCTGCACACACGCACTTACATCCTCCCCATCCACAAACATTCACACCCCACCCCATCCACAAGCACTCATACCCCCTACCCCATCCACAAGCACTCACCCCCCTCACCCAGTCCACAAACAATCACTCACACATGCAGACACGTACCCACTAACAACCCGCCCTCCCCCGTATTCACAACATTCACACATGCAGACACGCACACCCCCCCTTCCCTGTCGGATGATCCACTTACCTCCTCCATCGAGGAGGTCATCTGGGAGGGGACGGGTCCCGGCGCTTCCACCGCCAGCAGCGCCCCACTATCAGGACACCGCCACGCCATATTATGGGTCGCAATATGGTGTGCGGCATCCTTTTGGCGTGGCTGGCGGTGCCAGCAGTGGTACCACCTCTTCACCGTTAACCGGCAGCACGACTGGTGCCAGAATTGCACCCGATTTTGGGTGGAATTCAGAAATCAGTGGTAATAGGGCGGTCTTTCAGCACCTGCGGTTTCGGCTGTCTTACGAAAATATCGCCAAAGTCGTAATGAGGGCCTATATGTCATTTTGATAAAGTATATAAAGAGCCAGCTTCCTACAGCGTATATATTCCTAACTGCAAATATATCAAAGCAACAATATTACAACATGAGTGAGTTTAACAAGTTAATGAAGTATTGTTTAAAGGACCTTAAACTTTAGTGAACATAAATAGGAACTTAGCGGATCTGGAAATTTTTACTTTACAGTTCTCAAGAAAAGTTTCAAGTGCATTGGGTCTTCATTTGTTGTTGCTTTATTCTTGTAAGTAACTTTAAATATACAAGGATGAAAAAGTCCGGAACAAGCACGAAGAGAATGAAACACTGATCTCATATTCAGAAAGTCTTTGTGGCTGTCTGCAGGACTTTTGGTGTAACCTTGTTAAAAGTAAATTGGGTTTCCTTACCATGAAATTCTTTCCATCACTTTGGCTGTGGAAATTACTTTTGAGTAAGTCTGTATATTCCAAGAAGTAAGGTATAACCCCTCTAGTCCTTTTGGAAGTAGAAGCAATGGTAGATTGACTACCTAATCTATGTGCTTGCTCAATATTAAGTGAAGGTATGTCTACCACATTCAATAGCTTAGAAAAGAAGGATTGGACGAATACAAAAGGATCATTGCTTTTACTGCCCTCGGCAATCCATAAATACATTAATTGTTTCTTCTGTTTCTATTTTCAAGCTCTTCAACTTGTCTCAGCTGTACAGAAACCTGATCTTGAAGATTATTTACTTTGACAGTGGTAACAGTGAAGGTTGTAATGTGTTGCTCAGCTGTCAAGATTCTCTCTTTCATCCATGACCATTTGTCATTGAGACTTTGCAAGTTTGCTTTTGTCTCTTCTACATAAGATAAATCAAACACGGGGTCCCTAGATATTATAAGGAGAGAGCACTAGGGAATCAAATCAATCCTTGTACAAACGCATTTCTCTCCTATATATTTCTACATACAAACAAAAATACAAATCCTTCTAGACATCTATATATTTTTTACTATACATGGAAAAACATTTTAATTTCCTTAAGATATAAAACTGGAATATCATGAAACTAACATAAAGGTACAGAGACAAACAAGAAAAATAATAATAATGACCACTCAACTCCACTCAGTCGTACTCACATTCAACCAACAAATACAGATTTTCACATTTCACCAAAATCAATTCAACGAATATATGACCACATCACATGTTTTTTCTCTTTGTTGTTTGGTCCAAACTTATAACAAATAGTTTAAATACAATCACATTAGAAATATCAATACATTCAATTCTTGTGGCCAGCTTTAATCGTAATGCATAAAGTCCTTAAGCCAGCGACAAAACCCATCTCCAGTGGTCAAATCCATATCCGGCACCCATCCTTGGTGCTCCATATTTGCCAGCCACAAATTTTATTATCCAGCCAGAAATTCAACTGCCAACGCGTGTTTCGGTGGATCCCAAAATTGCTTAATACTTTATGCCACCTTCCTCAGGGCCTCAGATCACAATCCATCAGTGAACTGGAAAACGCTCTATATTAAAACAAAAGTTAAAAAATGCTGATATTGTCTCTCATCTTTTGGCATAAGTGTCCTTATAATACTAATGTATTGATGCCACCATACGATAGTTCACACCTGTGATGTAGTGACTGTGTCCTACTAAACCCAAAAGATCAAGGGAAAGACACCACCGTGACATATAACACAAAATCACGTGTTCCCACCAATACCCATATCTTAAATCACAAAATAAACTTTAATCATACAAAAAAGTATGAAACACTCAGAAACCAAGTGATAACGCTCACAAAAAACATAAACAAGCAAACAAGCTGTATACACATGGGTAATCTCATTACCTTTTCTTTTGATAAGTATCATATGCTTAAATATGTCAGACTGCCATAGTTCAAAAAACCTCCGTAGTTCCTACAAAAGGGAAAACGTATAACTAGAACATTCCCTTTTCCTTCCCTTTCCACTTGCAAACCGACGGGACTCCTAGACCCCCAGGACTTGGACCACACCTCCTTTTCCCACGCTCATATTTCCATCCGTTCGATCAATAACTAGCGCATTTGAGTAAACACACGTTCCCGCGTTCTCACCTTTACTTATGTTTCGTATATTCAAGGCGCCAAATTACACGCGGCCCGTACTCCATAGCTGGAGAGTAAACACGCTGCTCACCTTTCATAAACATGCATTGCATTCAATCCCATCCTCCGTGTGCTATGCTGGCGTCTGCAATGGAACCGGCGCCCGATGCTTCCGATCGCTTGTTTTCAGGGCGCCTCTCCATTAAGTACACACCTATTGCTGATATGCTGCTGACGCATTCGAATGGATACAAAGAAGGGACTCAACTAAACCAATATGGATGTGTTTAATATAGCGGCCATCTTGAAACATCAGAGTTAAAATAGGAATACTCGACACGAGTAGATCTAACTTAAAAAATATTCATGAAAAACAAAACAACATAAACCTAACAGTCCAGTACTTACACATCACCACTTTATTGGTGCCAATCACAATATAACCTTCCCCAAATCTACTCCAAAATCCAAAATTCCTTGAAGGTGCAGCAACCAATGAAAATGCTTTCACTAATGGGGCAACACCGCATCGCTTAGAGAACATTCAAGCATTAATCGATTGCATTCTGCCATGGGATTTCTTCATTTAACCCTTTTTGATAGGTATCCAAAAAGAAAATCCAAAACACCTCACATTTTTTCCTTTTCCTATCTGAATCTTCGTCTTCCCTTATGTTAATCTTTTCCAGGATTGTCCATTTAATATCTTCCTCACTATGTTTGCATTCTTGCCAGTGGGAGAACAATGGTGCGTTCACTTTTTGGGTTCTGCATGCTGAACAGTGTTCATAATATCTAAATCTGAATTCTCTCGCTGTTTCACCTACATAGTCTAGCTTGCACGGGCACAGAATTAGATAAACGATATTCTTGGTTCTACAGTTTGTCATGTTTTTTAGTTGAACTCTCTTGTTGTTACAAACAACACTTTCCGACACTAAAGCACCTTTACAAGCTCCACATGTCCCGCATTGGTGATTGCCCAAGATCGGATCTTGGCCACAAATGGACTTTTGAACCCATTCCTTTGGGGCCTTCATGTACGATTTAACTTCTCAAGTTGTTATTCTTTTTAAATGCAAACAATGGTTTTTCTAATGGTTCAGTCTCTGGCCTGGAATTGAGAATATGCCACTGTGAATTGATTATTTTATGGATCTTATCGTTCATACTTGAATGGCGGATCGAACAGACCAATCTGTCACTAGTGTCTCTTTCATGCATTTGGAACATTTCATTGTGGTCATTCAGTCAATTCCTGCGAGTGCGAAGGAATTGTACCCACATTAGGGAGTTTTTGCATCATTCAGAAATTTTGGCCAGCAAGTTTATATCAGGAGGATATCCTCCCAAACTGGTGAAAGACTCCTTAAAGAGAGCCAAATATTATTACCGCAATTAAATGTTCCAAATGCATGAAAGAGACACTAGTGAAAAAATCACAGACCAAGAAGACCTTTGTATTAAGTATTGCCAATTGACACAAAGGCCTTCATTATGACATTGGCGGTAAATTCCAAGTACTGCCGCGGTGACGGCCACCAACATACCGAAACGGAGGTGAACATCCATCCGGCAGATTATGACATACACACACAAAACCGACAGAAACTAGCCACATCCACAAATCGGCCAGACCCAACAAACGTGATAAACTATCGGAACTAGCACCCATACTGTTACGCCAGCAAAACAACGCTCTCCAAATAATGACCCACGAATCACCTCAGCGGACATTCAACGGTGGTAAACCATTGGCAGTGCATACCGCCAAGGCGGAAATGGCCACCCAAAAACAAAACAAGCCAACATTGGCCAGTCCAAAAAAGCAACACCTGACCCAAATACACACACCCCCACACCCACCATCAGCACTATAAAACACACCCCCCATCACCCACACAGCTTTGAAAACATGAGAAGTCTGCAACACCTTGCCAGGCCAATCCCAGAGATAAGTGCACACACACACCACAACTACCCATTCATCCGTCATGCACCACACACCCCACCACGTCACTTAACACCCTCTGCACAACACATACACCTACAACACCCATGTCCCCACAAAGGCACCCCGTTTCACTGATGAGGCATTTCAGGTGATGGTGGAGGAAATAGTCAGGGTAGAGCCACAGCTGTTTGCAGCACAGGTACAGCAGATTACCATTGCCAGGAAGACGGAGCCATGGCGAAGGATCGTGAACAGGGTGAATGTCGTAAGAACAAACCCACACACAAGGGACCACATCTGGAAGAAGTGTTACGACCTATGGGGGAAGGTGCATTCCATTTTATCAAGGCACCAGCTGGCCATCAGGAGGACTGGCGGTAGACCCCCACCTCCTCCCCACAGTTTCAGCATGGGAGGACAAAGTCTTGGCAATACTGTATCCTGAAGCCCTCACTGGAGTAGCTGCTTTAATGGACACTGGTGAGTCCCCATTACCAACCTACCACCACCCATACCTGCATACCATGTCACCCCCCTCACCCTGACTCCCTTCACCCCACCCATCCCACAGCTTGCATCACCCCAATTACCACACCTAAATGTTTACCCCTGCATGCCCTACCCACTGCAAGCACATCCCTCCCAGCTCTGCATGCACACCCACCACCAATGCATGAACAGGATGTAGAACTACCAATCCCACAATCCATCACCATACACTACCAAAGGTGGGAGGACACCACCAATATTATTGGGGAAGGTAGAAATGCAGAATATATCACAGACAATCACCCTAACAAATTACTTACATCCCCACAGGTGCACCAGTCAATGTCAGTGGGGAAGAGATGCCACGGCAACCCAGTCCACCAGCAGAAGATGTCCTCAGTGATGACAACAACTCTGGAGGACTTGATCTGGAGGAACTCCCTGGCTCATCAGGCACCACAGGTCAGTCGGCTACCACATCCCACAGCCAGTCCACCACAGGACTCCCCCCCAGACTCAAACACCACAGCAGCCAGCCAGTGCTTAATTTGTAAATAAGAAGGTGCTGGTGCCCATAGCCCTCCTCTTAAACACGCAGCTGCTGCAATTAAATGTGCGAACACGGAATACTGAGGCAGCGTAATCCTGAAGCCATCTCAGGCATCTTCAATTCATATAAAGCCACTCCCTGCCCCTTCAGCTCACTCTAGCAGCTTTCTACTTTCTCCCTTTGTGAAGCTTTTTCGTTTTTCCCTTCCTCCATCTTTCCCATATGTGTCTTTTGCTCGCAGCAAATGCTTGAGGCAGAAGATTAAGCCCCGGCCCTCAGAAATAAGTGCAGCACCGGAAACAACAAGCACAAATTAAGCACTGCAGCCAGCTAACACCCCCAAACCTCTGTCCCCAGACACGTCAGTCAGTAGTGTGCCCACCTGCACAGGGACCTGAGTCGACACCACACAGGCAGATGATAAAGGTCCTGGTGTAAGTGGGAATGGGCACACCGTTCAGAGGACACAGGCACAGGGGGCCAGAGACAGTCGGTGGTCAGCAGTGCACCAGGGTGAGACCAGGCCCAGGGAACTTACTGCCCAGGAGGCACTCACAAATGTCCTGGGGGCATTCCAAAAATCCCAGGACAGGATGGGTCAGGTGATCAAAATCATGCAGGAGAACCAGTGGCTGCAGGGGGAACACCACCAGGAGGTCATGCAACAATTGCAGGCCCATGGCCTCCATTGCAGGGGTGCTGAGTGACACAACGAACATCATGTGTGAGTATACAACACACCAGCGGGCCCCTTCCACCAGCCAATGTACTGACCAGCCCTCCACATCTACTGCAGCTAGTGGACAGGAGGCCATGTCACAGGACTCACAGGCCACCAGCACCTCTCCCCCTGCAGAAGATGAGCCAACCCACAAACGTTCCCTGCATCCCAGACAGACACCAGAGACAGTGGCCATGACCGCCGCCAGGAAATGAGCCACTTCAGAATGTCCCCCTTGTGTTCCACTGATTTACCTTGTTCACTTTGGACTGCCATTGCTCCTCTACCTATGGCCCCATGGACACTGGACCTGTGCTACAAACAGACTGGACCATTACACTGGACTTTTCCCAACCATCACTCTACTCCATTGCACTTTCCATTGCTTTTGTAAAAGTCGAATAAACACCCTCGAACACAACTAGAGTAACAGTGCTTTATCAGTAAGAAATGTGCAATGTATTGAACTGTATCGAACTGCATGATTCTGTGCAAATGTCCTGTAATGTGTTAATCCACCCAACAAATGTGTTCCAGCAGTCTGTAGACCTCACATAAGTATACCGTTATGACCACACCAACATCTAAGATAAGGGAAGGCAATTGGGATGCAAAGGTAGTGACTGGCACAACACAACAGCCACTCAGCACTTTACTAAAATTGAGACATGCATAGATCAACACTCTTACCTGAGTGTCATTGGAGGTACTGCTGAATGATATGTTTCCTCTTGTTCACATCCTCCTCCTCTTCCTCCTCCTCACTGTCCTGAGTGTCCACTGCTGCCACAGGTGCATTGTCACCCCCCTCCTTCTGCAGATAGGGCACATGGTGTCTGAGGGCCGAATTGTGCAGCATGCAGCAGACCACCACAATCTGGCAGACCTTCTCAGGCGAGTAGCGTTGGGAACCACCTGTTAAATGGAGGCACCTAAACCTGGCTTTTATGAGACCGAAAGTGCGTTCCACAATCCTCCTTTTATGCCCAGGTGCATCATTGTACCGATTTTCAGCCCCTGTTCTTGGATTCCTAACAGGGGTCAAAAGCCAGGACAGGTTTGGGTAGCCGTAGTCACCTGGAAGAAGTGAAGGACATACAGTAGCCATGCACAATGGCTTGAGGTATGACTCCAGTAGGCATACATGGACATACATTGGGTGGGGACCCAAGCTCACCTATGAGCCACACTCCATGCCTCTGTAGTCGTGCCATCACCTGGGGGATGCTGCTACTCCTCAAGACATAGGCATAATGCACAGATCCAGGATACTTGGCAGTGATGTGGGAGATACACTGGTCAGCAAGGCACACCATCTGGACATTGAGAAAGTGGAAACTCTTCCTATTCCTGTACACCTGTTCATTTGCCCTGAGAGGGACTAAGGCAAAATGGGTCCCGTCAATGGTCCCAATCACATGTGGTATGTGTCTCATTGCGTAGAATCCAGCCTTCACAGTGGGCAAATCATCAACCTGAGGGAATGCAATGTAGCTGCTCATGTGTTTGAGCAAGGCAGCCAAAACCCTTCCAAGCACAATCGAGTACATTGGCTGTGACATTCCTGCAGCCGAGCCCACAGCCATCTGGAAAGAACCAGTTGCCAGGAAATGGAGCACGGACAGTACCTGCACAAGAGGGGGAATTGCTGTGGTGCTACGGATAGCAGCTATCAGGTCATGCCCCAATTGTGCACACAGCTCTGTGATTGTGGCCCTGTCCAGATGATAGGTGTGCCTGTCCTCCAGTTTAGCCAAGTCCCCCAGGGGTCTGTACTCGGGTGCTTGCCTCCTCCTCCTATTCCTCTGCAGTGGTTGGTATCTAAGGGAGCCAAAAGTAAAATGGGTGTGACTACAGGACCTATGGACACATCATAGTACACAGAGCATGTATGTAAGTAGGACATCAGATTTGTCTAGGTGTGTACAATTGACTCCAATGACGCACATGTAAGTTCAAAACATGAGTAACAGCAGTAGGAAATGGCAACTATCTGTCATGTATGCAGGAACAGGTGGAAGTGAGCTCACTCCGCTGGCGTTAGGCATCATAGTGGTAGGCAGTCTGCACGGGCGTGCAACTCCTCATTGGCTAACATGGGGCTCTATGGAGTACATGAACCAATGATGATCAACGCCGGCGGTGATGGTGTTCACTGCTGCGGATGTGACCGCCATTTTCTTTCTACTTCACTTGATTCCTGACTTTCCACAGTGATACATCTCCACTGCATGTGCTGCTGTGACCTGTGTCTGGAACCTGCCATGGCCTGTGACACAGGGGAAAGAGCCCCAGCCTTCACGTCGGAGGAGTTGGAGAAGCTCGTGGATGGGGTCCTACCCCTGTATGGGCAGTTGTATGGGCCTCCAGACCAACAGGTGAGTACATCATGGATACGTTGCATGAGACATGGCTGAATGTTGATGTCTGTGTGTGCTAGCAGTGTTGCATTGGGGGGTATGGCTGCTGGCAATGCAGTATGAATGCAGACAAACGGGTCATGTGTGTGCTTGATGAGGGGCATATGCAGTATGTAAGCCATTTGTGTAACAAGCAGGATTGTATGGTTCATGTTGTCCTTCTGTCTGTGTTTCCTCTGCAGGTCAGCGCCCCTCAGAAGAAGGGGTTGTGGCGTACCATCGCAAAGGACATGCGGACCCTGGGGGTCCATAGCTGGCGGAGCTCCCACTTCAGTAAACAGTGGAAGTACCTGAGACTCTGGGCCCGGAAGACTATAGGGGCCCATCTGGGGACGGCCTCCTAATGAGGGAGAGGTGCCTATCGGAGTCTGACCCCCCCATTGGCCCGCATACTGGTGGTGGCCAATCCTGATTTGGATGGAAGCTTGAGGGCAGCACAGCAGCCACAAGGGGTGAGTACAGAGTGTGTGGTATTCAATTCCTGTTGCCTGGCATGGAATTTGGGTGCAAGGTACTAGTCAGTGGATGTCCCAATATGCCGGTTTATCCATTCCTGCGTGGTCCTGCTTAGCTATGTAGGGTGGTATGCATTTTTGGTATTGCTTGGTAGCTAGCATACCATGACAGACAGGGCTTAGTTGGTCCTAGTAGGTGTGCAGAAGGTAGTGTGTGAGTTCCTTCACGCTGTAGTACCTAGGCAATGGTCTGTCACTGTGATCCATACTGGACACTGTAAGTCCCAGGGAGTGATTTTGATGTGTATGCCATCTGTGCTGTTGTTGCTGTGAGTGCCCCAGTGCACCTTTTCTTTCTCCCCACCATCTCTCCTTTTGTCATCCTGTCCATGTGTGCATTAGCATCATCTGGCGAAGGAGCAGGGGCACCGGTAAGTGAGGGAGTTGCAGCCCTCGGGACCCAGGAGGCGGAGTCCACTGATGCCGAGGGGACCAGTGGGTTGGAGGGTGAGGGGCGCACCACAGGGAGACTGGAGCTGATACTACAGACTCTGATTCCTCCTCCGATGGAAGCTCCCTGGTGGTGGCGGAGCACTCTGGGTCCACCCCAGTTACAAGATCTTCCACCACCCACATGCCAGCACAACCCTTTCAGTAGTCCCCCACCCAATTGCCTGTTCCCGCTCACCCAGGAGGGTGGGTGTCTCCTTTGCCCCAGGCACCTCAGGCCCTGCCCCGGTCAGCCCTGCTGCCCTCAGTGAGGAGGCTATTGACCTCCTGAGATCCATCTCTGTAGGGCAGTTGACCATAGTGAATGCCATTCAGGGGCTGGCATCCCAGATGCAGCAATGCAATGCCTTCCTGGAGGGCGTTCACAGTGGCTTTGAGGCCCTACAGAGATTGTTTCAGGCTCTGGCCTCCACTCTGACAGCAGCCATTGTCCCTGTTTCTTCTGTCCCCCCACCAACTACCTCTTCCCAGTCCCTGTCACCTCACCCCCATCCCATTCCAACGCACACTTTCTGACAAGCATGCACACAAAACAACAGACAGGACTTTCACAGACAAACACAGGCACCACACTTCACTCCACAGGCACACACACAGCCAACAAACAGATGTAAATACAACAGCCACTACCTCCACTGTCTCCCCCTCCTCCTCCTCCTTCACAGTCACATCAGCACTCACTCCTGCATGCACTGCATCAACAGTTCCAGATCCTGCCACCTGTACAGCCTTGCCCACAGTCACCACATCAGCAGACCCGCAGACATGCACCCTACACACCATATGCACAATCACCACCACCAACATCACCACCTCATGCAGCACACCCACCTCATTTGCAGACACATCCACAACAGACATCCACACGTCCTGCTTGTCATCCCTCATCCTGTCTGCTCCCCCCTCCAAAGACACATAAACGCACCCACTCAGACACCCAACAGCCTTCCACCTCACACACGTGCACTGTCCATGCACCTGCACCCAGGTCCAGCACACCTCCTCCTCCTACAACCACTTCCTCTACTTCCACTCCCATTCCTCCTCCCACACCCCACCCCACAGGTCCTAAGAAGCTTTTCCTTTCCCACCTTGACCTCTTCCCTACCACACCCCACCCCCGTCCTTCCCGTAAGAGGAAAGTCTGCTTCCCCTAGCCCAGTCCCTCCACCTCTCATTCCACTCCTGTTCCTCCCCCTAAGAGTTCCCCCAGCACTAAGGGGAACAAGAGTGGCACTCCGGCCCCCTGTCCCAAGGGTACTCCTCTGCCCCCTACCCAGAAGGGCAAAGACCCACCCCATCCCAAACCCAAGCCCAAGGACCCCCCTCCCAAACACCCCCACCTCCCCAAACCCCTCCCCCCCAGCCTCTGAGGTGCCTGCCTGCCATCTCCATGATACCCCTGCCCAGTGGTGTGCCCAGGTGGTCAGGAGTCAATTTGGGCCTTGGACGTTGCCCTGTGGCCATTTGCATAGTTTGGACTGGCCAATGGCCCTGCCTGTAAATATATTTCTAATTATTTATTTGAATTTACGCTTGTCATCCAACAGGATTACAGTCGTTGGACCAGAGGTATGTGTCCTAGCTTTCTTTGCTCCTGGGTTCTGTAGTTGTTGATTTACTCTGCAGATTGTTCTGGGTGTGTGGTGTGTATGTATGGTGTTAGTTGTGCGTGTGTGTGTCACTCTCACCTTCCTCCCTTGCGTGCTAGGCGACTGTACTAATTGTCGTTGTCATTGGTGTTCCTGGACGGCCATCACATGGTACAGCATCAGGAAGACTTCCAGTTCTGGTTACTGCGGACTTTCTGTGTCCCTGGAGGTGAGTGTCTCCTTTTATATAATGTGTTTCTGCCAGGCTTTTGGTGGTGGTACTAACACCCCGGAAATCCTGGCAGTCTGGTATGTCATAATATGGTGGGCAGATCTTTGTCTTCGGCCTGCCTGAAGGTGACTACCGCCGTGGTTGTATCACACTGGCGGTTGGGGTGGTACATTGGCTGCGTGTCACCTGACCGCCAATGTCATAATGAGGGTCAAAGTGTCTTAGGACCTGCCTGGCAAATCTCCACTATGAAGGACTACACAGTAATGCATTACAAAGTGTGCTCAGCTGGTATACTATAGTTAATGTAGACTCAAGTCAACATGCTTTCATGTCTTGTAGTGGCAGTCTACTGGAAACAGTGAAATAAAATAGCACTGCCTGTTGGGATAAGTTGTAGACTGTTATACATGAAACTATTGCTAAGCAACAGGTTGGAATGGTTGGGAGGTGGAGATTGTGAGCAGTGACAGTTAGCTGCTGGAACTGCCAGGGTTGGTAGCATCTTGCTGACTGGAAATAAACCTTTGGAAAAGAAGATCAGAATGGTGTCTTTTTCAGTGGCGACGAGGATGGGATGCTGCGTGTAACCAACCCTGGCAGAGTGACACCCTCTTCATTGTGTAGAAGAGGATCCCAGGAGGTTGCGGTTTCAAAAGACACAGGCAGGCGTGCCTCATAGTTCCTCATCATGTGAAGACATCCTTGGGATGACCGTGGCCAAGAATCAAGGTGTATGCCTAGGAGAGGTCCGGACGTCTTGTTGAGGAGCTACGTGCCCACAGGAGTTCGTGGGAATAAGGAGGAGCACACTGAACGAGGAACTACGAGCTGGGTGTTACCATGCGATGAACGTCAGTGTAAGGTATTGTGGTGTAAAGTGGCGATCGTAACGGTGTTATCATTATCCACAAAAACTTTATTACAAAAACTGCGCCGTGAACTTGTGTGCCGCACGCCAGCATATTCATAGACTATTTACCTTCGAAAGGCAGCCGTTGCAAGGTCCAGCGCTGCAGAGGGGCTCGTGCATGGAAGCGGTCACCCCGCATGGTGAACCAGCTCACGCCGGTCTGTTCTATGCTGCGTATCCTTGTAGTGCCAATGTGGAGTTGCTCACGCGCTGACGTCGCACCTCGATGTTGCCGTATCCAGGGCAACCAATGTTGATTGGTGTCGCATTGCTTCGCGTTGCCGAAACAAGGGCAACCATCTTTAAAGAAAGGAACAAGTGTTCGTATATTGAGGCTGACTTCACCGGAGTGAAAGTGCTATCGTTTCTTTGTCTATTCCTCGCGTAGTGGACTAAAAAGAACAAAAAACAAAAAGTAGGGGTAAGAAAAACAATTTATTCTTGTTGTTCCCAAGAGAAGCATCATCAAGAAGAAAAAAAAAATTGGGAGCATTCTGTCCCGATTGGGAAGATGAGTGAAGAAATTGATAGACTGGTACTGTAACTGTCTGATGAACATTGATATTTTGTGATGAAATTTTAGTTGGTTATAAGATTTTGTTTTGTTTTGTTATTTTCATTTATATGCAATGCAGTCAGTAACACCTCCTCCCACGTTCTTAGATCTACCTGGTGAACCGATTATGCCATGATAAGATTGGCATGAGGCTTTTAAAACCTGTCTGGAGGCTCTAGATGGAGCTACTTTTACTGCTAAACGGAAATTAGCTTTGTTAAAACATAATCTGGGAGTGGAAGGCAGGAAAGTGTTGAAAACTTTACTATGTGATAGTTTTGTTGTGAATGGTGAAGGGTCTGATGAAGAGGTAGATGGTGATGATGTTTATACTAGGGCCATGGGGGCATTAGAAAATCATTTTAACAAGAAAGTGAGCATTGTGGTAGAGCATCAGAAATTATTTTCTAAGATACAAGCACCAAATGAATTGATTGATCAGTTTGTAAGTGCTTTACGGACATTGGCAATTGCGTGCAAGTTTAGGGATTTGCACGAGGAGATAATTAGAGACCAACTGATAAACTGCACTAGAAATTTAAAGGTTCAGGAGAAGAGCTCTTAAGCTTAAGGGAACCATCATTAGAGGAGGCGATTGTCATTGCATTGCACGACGTATTGAAGACTCTTCAAGACACATTAAAGAATTGGGAAAGAGTGAAGCAGAGCATGTTACAGTGCAGGAGGTTGATAAGCTCAAGAGTAGTAAAAGTGACAGTAAAATTGAAGGAATAAAGAAATGTTACAGATGCGGTAGTGTGAGACATTTAGGCCCATATTTATACTTTTTGACGCAAAACTGCGCTAACGCAGTTTTGCGCCAAAAAAATTAGCGCCGGCTAACGCCATTCTGAAGCACCATGCAGGCGCCGTATTTATTCAATGACGTTAGCTGGCGTTAGCCGCCGGCGCTGTCTGGTGTGCGTTAAAAAAAACGACGTACACCAGGCAGCGCCGGCGTAGGGGGAAAATGGCGTATGGGCGTCCAGAAATGGTGCAAGTCAGGCTGAGGCAAAAAAATCGCCACAACCCGATTTGCGCAATTTTTTTACGACGCCCATCCCACATTGAAATGACTCCTGTTTTAGCAAAGACAGGAGTCATGCCCCCTTGCCCAATGGCCATGCCCAGGGGACTTCTGTCCCCTGGGCATGGTCATTGGGCATAGTGGCATGTAGGGGGGCACAAATCAGGCCCCCCTATGCCACAAAAAAAAATATAAAAAAATACTTACCTGGACTTACCTTAATGTCCCTGGGGTGGGTCCCTCCATCCTTGGGTGTCCTCCTGGGGTGGGCAAGGGTGGCAGGGGGTGTCCCTGGGGGCAGGGGAGGGCACCTCTGGGCTCATTCTGAGCCCACAGGTCCCTTAATGCCTGCCCTGACCCAGACGCTAAAATCCAGCGCAAATGCGGGTTTTTTAGACCCGCCCACTCCCGGGCGTCATTTTTGCCCGGGAGTATAAATACGACTCGTATGCATCGCAGTCATTTTTTAAGACGGGAACGCCTACCTTGCATATCATTAACGCAAGGAAGGTGTTCACGCCAAAAAATGACGCTAACTCCATGAACTTTGGCGCTAGACGCGTCTAACGCCAAAGTATAAATATGGAGTTAGTTTTGCGTCGAATTTGCGTCGAAAAAAACAACGCAAATTCGTCGCTAACGGAGTATAAATATGCCCCTTAGCATTCTCTGGGAATTGCCCGGTGGTGAATGTCAAATGTTTCAATTGTAACAGGGTGGGACATTTTTCTAAAGTATGTAACCAGAAGAAAAGTATGACTAAGAAGAAAAGTATAAATTGCTTGCAGAACGATTGTAATAAGGGGGATAGAATGTCTTCGGATGAAGATGGTGACCACATACAAGTGTTCATATTAAATGATGCCACCCCAGAAGAAGAGTTGCGTGAGAATAATATCTTATTGTTAGGCAATGATCGTTACAGACCCCCGAAATGTATCGTGAGTTTAAATGGTGTGTCCATTGGCATGTGGGCAGATTCTTGTTCCCCATATATGCTCATTGATTAAGATACGTGAGGTAAAGTGGGTAAGGTGGAACTAGCTACCTCCAAGGTTGTTTTGGTTGGTGATGGAGGTAGCAAGATACCCGTTATGGGATGTTTCCATGGAACTGTGGGTTTAAACAGAGGGAAATCACGTGTTGTGTGTATGTGGTAGAGACTGGAAGATGTTTGCTGGGGTGGAACAAGCAAAGGGCATTGGATATTGTATTGAATCCAAATACCGAAGAACAGCTTTTGACTGTATTGCAGGATGATCCTAAGGCGAAGAGATAGAAGACGGAATTTCCGAAATTGTTTGAAGAAAAGTTGGGTTGTCTGAATAAGTTTCAACACAAGATTGTTTTAAGAGAAGGTGCTGTACCTAAGGTGGATAAAGTGAGAGGAGTACCATTGGTGTTGAGGGATACATTGAAGGCCGAGTTGGCAAGATTACTACAGTTGGGGGTGACAGAAGAAGTGGAATCGTCTGAATGGTCGAGTCCAGTGGTGTTGGCTCAGAAACCCAATGGCAAAATTAGAATGTGTGTGGACTTGAGGGATTTGAACAATGAGATATGGATTTACAGACATCCTATTCCTAACATTAATGAGTTGTTGACCAGCATTCAAGGAGGAAAGGTGTTTTCCACCCTGGATTTGTCCAATGCCTTTCATCAAATTTTATTACATCCAGAGTCAAGGCATCTCACCTCTTTTATTACACCAGAAGGGGCATTTAGATTTTTATGAATGCCATTTGGGTTGGCGTCTGCTTCGGCAGTGTTCCAGAGGGTAATGCAGAGCTTATTGGGAGATGTCAAGAACGTAAAGTTCTTACAGGATGATGTGTTAGTGTGGGCAGAAAATGTGGAAGAGCATAACGTCGTGTTAAGAAGGGTATGTTTGATTCTGGAAGAAGCTGGTTTGACGGTTGAGATGAAGAAGTGCAAGTTTGAATGCGGTACTGTAGAGTACCTGGGTCATACTGTGTCTGGGGATGGCAGAAAGCTAAGAGTTGGGTTAATGGAGGCTATTGAAAAGGCACCGAGCCCTGTGGATAAGGAGCAGTTGAGATCATTTTTGGGCTTGGCTGAATATTATGCAAAGTTTGTAAAGAACTTTGCTGACATTGTTCACCCACCACGGGCATTGATGAAGAAGAATCAGAAATGTGAGTGGTCTGTGAACTGCCAACAAGCATTTGATGCGTTAAAATGCAATATCATCAAAACAGTGGAATTGAAACCATTTATAACAAATGACCATACGATTATATCCACGGATGCTAGTATGTATGGCTTGGGCGCAATGTTGATGCAAGTGAGGAAAGGGAAAGAGCATGTGATTGCGTTTGCATCGAGAACACTTAGAGGTGCGGAAAGTACATACTCTGCAATTGAAAAGGAGGCTCTTGCTTGTTGGTGGGGGGTGCACCATTTTAGAAATTATGGGGGTCATTCCGACCCTGGCGGTCCATGACCGCCATGGCGGAGGGCAGCGGAAGCACCGCCAACAGGCTGGCGGTGCTTCCTGGGCGATTCTGACCGCGGCGGTAAAGCCGCGGTCAGAAAAGGGGAACCGGCGGTTTCCCGCCGGTTTTCCCCTGGCCCAGGGAATCTGCCATGGGGATTCCGACCCCGTTCCCGCCACCCTGTTCCTGGCGGTTCTTACCGCCAGGAACAGGATGGCGGGAACGGGTGTCGTGGGGCCCCTGGGGGCCCCTGCACTGCCCATGCCACCGGCATGGGCAGTGCCGGGGCCCCCTAACAGGGCCCCACAAAGATTTTCACTGTCTGCTATGCAGACAGTGAAAATCGCGACAGGTGCCACTGCACCCGTCGCACCCCTACAACTCCGCCGGCTCCATTCGGAGCCAGCTTCATTGTTGCAGGGGTTTTCCCACTGGCCCGGCGGGCGCCACGGTCAGAATGAGTGCCTATGTCTGGGGGAGAAGGTTTGAACTACAAACTGACCTTAAGCCCTTGGTGGACATCTTTACGACGAAAGGTGCCAGTCGCGTGTCTCTTCGAATTGCAAAAAGGCTGAATAGGCTGCAGGAATATGATTTTGTAATTGAGTATGTGCCAGGCATAGCAAATGTGAATGCTGACTGTTTATCTAGACTACCAATTGAAGGAGTTGAGAGTGAAGAAGATGAATATTGGGTAGTGGCAGACATACAAGCTATTGAAACTAAAGCTATAGAAGAAAGTGCATGGAAAACAGAGATGAGAGAGGATGTGCAGATGCAAATGTTAAACAATAATTTGGACAAACATTGGTGGGAATTGAAGGAAGACGTGACAGTCGTGTTATCTGAGTTTAAGAGTGTGTGGTCAGTTATCAAAACAGAATGGCGTTTTGAGAAGGGGTGACAGAGTAATTGTACCAAGCAAGTTGAGGGAGAAAGTATTGGGGATTTTGCATGAAGGACATGGTGGAATGTCAGGTATGAAGAAGAAGGCTAGAGAGGATTTTTGGTGGCCGGGTATGGATCGTGAAGTCGAAAGGTTTGTTAGAAATTGTTTGTGTTGTGCTTGCAGTGATAAAACGCATGTTGGGAAAAGGACTCCCGTAATCCCCATACCGTTTCCACGTGAGCCATGGCAGAAAGTGGGTATGGATGTGTGCGGTCCATTTGAATTGGATGGATGTGGTAGAACCTATGGGATCGTGATGATGGATTACCATTCTAAATGGCCAGAGGCCAGTTTAGTGCGTGATGTCAGATCGGGTATGATCATTGAGTTTTGTGAAGACATATGGAGGCGGGAAGGTTATCCCGAAGTGTTGGTGACTGATAATGGTCCGCAATTTACGTCTTGCGAGTTTGAAAATTATTTGGAGAACTGTGGTGTTAAGCATATCAAGACTGCCATTGCACATCCCAGGGAGAAAGGACTAGTGGGAAGATTTAACAGAGTATTAGGGGAGAACATTCAGTTGGCTGTGCAAAATGGGTTGAATTTGGAAAAAGGAAATCAAGGACATGATATGGAGTTATCGCACCACTCCTCATTCTCTTACTATGGAGACTCAGTTTATGTTGTTAAAGGGTAGGAAACCTTGTACCAAAGCTGTACCAGGTTGGATGGTCAAGGCTGGCAGGGAGAGAGTGAATGAGGGAAGATTGATGAGTCGTGTCGCAGAGATGCAAGAGAATTATGAAGGCGGAGGATTGGGTGGTGTGATGGAACGCAATTTGGCAGTAGGTGATTGGGTATGTACGAAAAATTGGGAAAAGACGAAGAAAGGCTTGTCCAAGTGGTCTGTGCCCAAATGCATTGTCGTAGTTTGGACTCTTGCTCTAGGCAAGACTGCAGGTTGAAGGATGACAGTACTTTTGCGTGTAGGCGACTACGCCTATCCTACAACAAATCGCAACTGTTGTCCCAACCTTACCGGTTCACTAGCAGCACCTCACCAGAAACACAATAGTAAAAGGTGATTTGTGTCAGCCTTTACGCATGGACTCGAGAATAAGACATCTCAGGGAGTGTTGTGGTTAAACGGAGATTACCCCTTTCTCACAGATATATCATGTCTCATACCAACACAGGCAATGGCAAAGATGCAGTAAAGTTTCAAAAGTTTTTATTTAACACAACTGCAATTTGCGATATGTTACATGGGCTGCAATGATTAGGATAATGAATAATGCAAGGAACAGAATTGTAAAGACCAGATTCATTATTACAAAGACCCCCACCATCTTGCAATGCATGTAAAAGACATACGAGATGTAATATGCCCTAATACCCTAATGTGATAGGTCTAACCTCCTACCTAAAGGAGAGCTGGGTTTGCTAAACCTAATCTGCCAATGCCATGTCCATGAGAGGAGCCCCCAACCCTCGTTACCTTGGAATGAGGTCTCTATCTCAGACTCCGCAAGGACACGAAGACTAGGTCAGCGTCAATACGACGTGCAGCATCTACGTCAGCGATGGTGGCGATGCCCTCTGGTCGGAATCCCTCTGATTATCTGTCTAAAGTGCGATGTATTTATACAGATATACCAGGCCCCCTGATGTAGGTGTGTTCCCAAACAATAGATAACAGACATGCTTGGGAAGGCAATTAATATAAACAATCCCTCAAAAGTATAGAGAGGGAAAATCCCTAAGTGTGAACACCTACTGTTTGTTTGTCTTTGTTGCTTGATCTTAGCGCGGTGGCACTGATAATACAAAGCATAACAAGTGACCTAACTATAAACAAGGCAGCCATCTTGGCTAACTCCTGTAATCCCATTAAAACAAACTAGGATTCACTACACCCTCCCCATTGCCGTAACAGGTATGACGAAGGTACAGGAACCCAAACGCTAAAATTGCTCTGAACTAAAAGCTAAAAACATAAACACTAGTGAAAAAACTCTTTAAAATGTGTTAAAAAGGTAATAAAAATACATACAGAGATGTTAATGTCAACCATGACAAGCACAGCCTGCGAAAGCAAGTTAATTTAAATGCATAATTTTAATCGGGAATGGCAAGCCAATTGATCAAATTATTTGCTGTACGCATGATCTCGAAGAGTGTCATCGAAGTCACCAACCAAGGACCTAAAAAATGAGTCAACATCATCTGATGTTAAATCGAGTGCTGGGCAGACAAACGGATCCACAGAGCAGTAGTGAGCAGTACTTTCTGGTGTAAAGTCATCCGTTGCAGCGCCGTCGTCCGTGGTAGATCTCAAAACGGAAGGCTCATAGGTGGCCTCGGGGAGCAACCTCAGTCTCAAGGGACATGACTGTGTATGAACCCTCATCGGGGACATCAGCAGTTCGTGGTCCACAGGAGATGTCGGTGCAACAGCAAGACAGACCATAGGCAGATGTTCAAAGAGGCACCATATGCAGTGGAAAACTTGTTGTACGCACCAGAGAAGGGGCTGAAATGACAACGATCAGTCATGCTCCAGTTCCACCAGCAAGGGTGCACCAAAGATCCGAACCACGCGTTCAAGGCACAGTGGTGTTGGTGGGAGCGGCTCCATTGCTCTGCGTAGCTGGAAAGAAACAACGACTGCGAATCAGAAGAAATAGCAGCAGTAGTCCACTAATTAAAGCCAAAATAATTGGAAAGCCACCAAACACACTTGAAAAGAGCAAAAGGATGGCTAACGGGATGACTCCGAAGACAGTCTGGAAGATGGACACGAAACCAGACCCGACAGCCTTAAAGAAATGGACAATCCCAGTAGTGCTCGAAGCATTGATTATTCTGGATACCAGTTCTCCAAAGTGCTTGGGGAAGTTGGTATTTAATAGGGATTGTATCTTGGCTGATGATCTCGCAATCTGGAGAGCATACGTCTCCTTTGCGGATGTCAAGGTGACCTGTTTTTGAAACAATAGAGCCTTTAGCCTGCTCAGCTTGTCATAGTTCACATTAATAGTATCTATGTGAGACCACATGTCAGATACTTTTATCTCTCGTGTGGGGGGGGAATAAAACATGTCCACAACACGTAACGACCTTCGAGACCGAGATTGCGTAGGCAATTCCTGGTCTCATGCTGCAACAACTTTGATTGTTCAGTACCACATAACTTCCATTGGAAAGTACATGAAATACCAGGAAAATCAAAGGGACAGGAGTACCCTTCAGTAAACAGGCTAAGTTTGCGACCCCCGCATTGCAAGGACCGTGAAGGGACACCTGCTTGCATATCATTGAATGACTAACAGCAGTCTCACATTTGCTTCCGCTAAGAAAGACCTATTTTTCGCTGTTCAGACATTTATAATCAAAGGGCAACTCCCACTCTTCCTTAATATAACTATCTCCTAGTTGCGCATACCTTCCCACTGCAAGATGTTTCAGGCAGCTTGAGAAATGAAAGGTCGAAATGGGTAAATTAATTATGCCATGTAAGAGCCAGATAGTTGAAGGACTCTCTGCTACCGTGAAGGGCAACTTATCTAGTTTTTCTACATGAAGCATGGTGAAACTAGCCTCCCTTTTAGACCATTGTCTGTTGTTCTCTGGAAAAATTAAAAGCGGTGAAGTATTCACTCCCGTTAATGTACTTCCATGGAATACGGACATTTTTCAGTGTCTGTAAAGTCCAAGCCAGCTGCATGATGGAACGTAGCTGTGTCTGTCCATGGTATAACCGGGACAAGTCTGTCTGAGTGATATCAATAGCAGACGACACTATGGGGGTCATTCTGACCCTGGGGGCCGGTGGCCGCCAGGGCCACCGACCACGGGAGCACCGCCAACAGGCTGGCGGTGCTCCCACGAGCATTCTGAACGCGGCGGTTCAGCCGCGGTCAGAAGCGGAAAGTCGGCGGTCTCCCGCCGACTTTCCGCTGCTCGGGGGAATCCTCCATGGCGGCGGAGCGCGCTCCGCCGCCATGAGGATTCAGACACCCCCTACCGCCATCCTGTTCATGGCGGGAAACCCGCCATGAACAGGATGGCGGTAGGGGGTGCCGCGGGGCCCCCGTAAGAGGGCCCCAAAAAGTATTTCAGTGTCTGCTTTGCAGACACTGAAATACGCGACGGGTGCAACTGCACCCGTCGCACCCCTGCAACTACGCCGGCTCAATTCTGAGCCGGCGTCCTCGTTGCAGGGGCATTTCCTCTGGGCCGGCGGGCGCTCTTTTGGAGAGCGCCCGCCGGCCCAGAGGAAATGTGTGAATGGCCGCCGCGGTCTTTTGACCGCGGTGCGGTCATTTGGCGGCAGGACTATGGCGGACGGCCTCCGCCGTCCGCCATAGTCAGAATCAGGCCCTATATTTGATAGTGAATAGATCCTGTTGGACAGAGTATTCATGCCGTTGTTGACAACTGCTAAAGCCTTCTCTAAATTTTCCTTATCCAATTGCTTTAAACGCGCAGCAGTACCTCAATCTGTGAAAGTTTCCATATTTCATTGTACATAGCATAAAGGAACCTTTTCGAGCACTGTTTTCTAGGACCCAGCAGAAAATCCTGCAAGTCTATATCTTCAGAAAGAGTGTTCAGATGTTTCTTAACTGCGGCTAACGTGTTGGTCTGTACCCATTGCTGGCACAGTTTACCCACACTGTATTTCATAATTATACCTGTATGTTGACCCGATGATAAAGCGAGGGTCTGGCCTGTTAATTGAAAACCCCCCTGAAGAGTTCAAGAAACGCGCCTGACACTCATTAGTGTCAGAGGGCCATATTAACCACCCGCCTGGACTGGAAAGTAAAGAATTATAGGTACCAGCCTTAACCATTGCATCTAGCTTTTCCCCAGTGATATTAAGAAAATATTGCTAATCTTTAAACCTTGCTGGAGTAGGGATACTGGGCGTGTTCATGTCTTTCATTTTTGCTAACCCCAGATATGACGTCTATTGAATAGTGTCATTTGAGAAAATCATTTGCACAGGAATCAGGCATGCTCGAAATAAAGCTTCCCTAACCTGTATCTGCCAATCTTGTGTTCCCCACACACTTTTCAATCAATAGTGCTCTTCGAGTATTCGTAACCTTCAACTGCGAGCTGAGAAACAAAGGGATCTGAACAAATTAGTTTTGTGTCAGTTAGCAAAAGTTTCCTAATTTGTGCTGGAGGTATTTTAAAATAATACGACTCTGCTTTTCTTGTCTCACGCCCAGAAAAATATGTAAATTTATCTTTATAGTATTTTGGGCTCCCCACCGGTGGTGAAGAACAGTGTTCCCACTGTGTGTAGTTTAATACTGGCCTATATCTAGTGGCACTGTGTAGGTAGTAATGTCCCCAATTGTTATAGCAGAACATTTCCCCATAATTCATTGTATGTTCATATACATCATCACTTTCAAATGCGGAATAGTCCTTAATTTCAGTTAGCATGGAATCAACTGTTTGAACATCCCAATCATCAGAGACAACATCAGGTGTAATTACATCTATCATAGAAATTTTTAACACGTATGGTATTTGAATAATCTCTGTAGGTCCGTATATATCAAACGGAACTTTGTTCCACACAGTCCCATCAAAAATCGGTATTGCTGTAACATTAACAGGGGACAAGTCTCTTCGGACCTTATGTGAGGAATGATATGGAGTTAAAACTTCATCAACAAGCTCAACAGAGGAGCGATCAGGAATATAGTGACCATTTATGAGCAAAATGAAAACAGTCACAAAACCAGTCCATAAAAATAATGCTGAAAATGTCAAACAGAACCATAAATAGTTCCACGGGTATATCAAATAGTTATTTTTAAGCCATTGATACAGCTTACTTCTTGTTGAAACATTATCAATCACAGTAGTAGATGAGTCTGAAGAAAAGTCATCAATGTCAATGAAATAGCCAGAGGCAGTCTCTGCAAACACGGGAGCCGGTGCATTATCTGTTCTTTGGTCCACTTCACGTGGATGCTCTTGGTAGACAGTATCAACAGTCTGTGAGGTGTTTGTGTACAAAACAGGCAAATCTTGGACAGGAGTGGTCATCGAAGTGGTGACTGGAACTAGCAATAGTTAATTTTCCGCCCTCCTGATGGTCGAGGAGGTGTCTGGAACAGTATTGGGCATTGTTGCATAGTCCGTTGTAGTGTTGTTCATCCTACTATGTAGATTTATGTCCTGTTGGGTAGTGAGAGGGGATCTGGAACCACCCAAGGGACCTCTTGGTCTACTGTGAAGGATTGGCCACATGGTGTAGTTTGATGTCAACAATGGAAATAAATCTGTTCGTTCAAGAGCCAGACAGTGGTGGTAAGATGACAGTCCTGGTACCTTTAATTCCCAAGACCAGTACAGGTGCTCTGTTTGATGGACCAAATTCCTTCTTCACAGCGATCTTCTCACGAACCAGATCCCCAACTTTAGGAATCCAGCCAGTCGAAGTTTTCGCTAATCCCTTATTCCTAACGTGACAGCACTGGTAGATGATTTATCATCACGAAATTGCTGAAGCTCCTGTAAGACAGTGAGACGTTCATTTATGTCAAATGGTGTTTCTGCTGTCACCATACCAGAGGCATCAAGATCTGGGACATCCATAGGTATCCCAAAGAGAACCTCATAGGGAGTGCATCCCCCCAAGGACCATCTTGGCAGATTATTCAGTGCTCTCTGGACCCCATATAGGTGATGTAACCAACTGCGGCCTGAACCTAATACTCAAGCTGTTAAGGACTGCTTAGATCATGATTCCGCCTCTCCATGACCGAATTTCCCTCGGGATGGTATGGTGAGGAGTAATGGAGTTCAACACCCATCGTCCCCATGGTGTCCCTGAATGCCTTAGAGGCGAACGCAGGGCCCTGGTCCGAGTGGAATGCTGCAACCGCTTATGTACCGATAAAGATTAGCAAGTCTTTTATAACAGTCTGAGCATCAGCCGACCGCTGTGGCCATACCCACAGGAATGTAGAACAGCGACTAGAGTATATTTGTATGCACCATCAGGCTGTAAGGGACCACAGTGGTCCAGGTACCCACACTGTAGTGGCCTGTTGGACACTAATAGGGATGTCTGAGGTGGGCGTTTGTTTTTTGAGCCCTTTATAGGCTGGCAAATGTCACAGCAAAGGACATACTGCTTTGTCCGTCTGCATAGACCAGGCCACCAGAAGCGTTTCTCTAAGAGTATTATCGTGTCCGATATACCAGCATGTGCTGAAGCGACACCCTGATGTGCTGCTTTTACTAGATCTAATCTCTGGGCTTCGTTGGGGATTACTCGATCTCCAACCCCAGGAATTGTTACGTAGGCAACATTCTGTGCACTGATATGGTAAGTATAGTTTGCCAATGTATTGCCAGTAACGTGTACTCCTACACGTTGGTGGCCCAATTTATGTACTACATGGACACATGGTAGCTTATCCTTAAGATCAGCCACCCTCCCCCACAGTATTTTGTGTTTAATGGTGTTCCCTTTAGAGTCTCTAAACCCGTTCAGCTTCCAATGATTGAGATAATCATTGTATGACTGAACGCAGTAGTATGAGTCACAGACTATTAGAGACAGGCTTCCTGGCTCAGTATGTTTGAGCACTAGTATAAGAGCTTTAAGTTCAGCCAACTGGGCTGTGCAGTCCCCTAAGGTCTGCTTGTAGGTATTGTGAGGGTGGAAAACTCCATCTTCCATTACTTCACTCATGGCTGCGCAAACTGCAGAGTATTGATGTTTAGTACCTACAGCCGGTTGTGCTGAACCGTCAGTGTATATGACAGTATGGTATCTGTCTAGCTGCAAGATCTTTAGAGGAGCGGGATACTCTTGTTCGTACTGGAGAAACTCTTGTGTCTGAAGTTTTGGGTCAAAAATGTAATCGACATCAGTGGCGGTCAGAGATGATGCCAATTGAATCCAGCGTGGATGTAATGCTTTAGCGTTTGGAACGCTTGCTTTGGTGACAGCCTCTAAGGCCGGCACCGGGGAGAAAACAATAATACGTTTCCCCTGGGCAAGTGGCCTCTCTTTTATGACAGCCATCTGAACTGCCGTCAGAATCTTTTCCGTAAATGCAAAACGCTGTTCTGCATTAGAATATAAATGTGATTTATATGCTATGGGTACTGTGTCACCTTCGTTGAAGGTGACATAAGTAAATCCAATGGCACCAGCAATTATACCGATGACCAAATTTGTTTTATTATCATGTGTGTGTAAGTGTTTAGCTTCTAACATGTCCTGTTGCATTTCCCTAAGGATGCGTGTGTGTTCAACTGTCCAGTGTCTGCTAGAAAAATTGGGCATAAAGTGGCTTGATACGTTGTGCACAATCTGGAATGTATGTTCTGCCAAAATTAAAGAAACCTAGTAATGACTGCAGTTTCTTAAGCGTGTTAGGAGGGTGCAGTTGAGCACATTTCTCTAGAAAGTGCGGGCCAGGCTCTTTCCCTCATTTGATAGGTCATATCCCAGAAACAGTACACTGAGAAAGGCAATCTTACTTTTCTTAAAGTTGAATTTGTAACCGAGGTCTGCAAATCCCAAAATGATCAGATCGACCCTTGCACGATGAATGTCGAGGTCGTCGTCTGTGAGATATATGTCATCCACGTAGGATAACGCCTCAGAATCAATATCATGTAATACTGATGTTACACGGGCTAAAAATAGCCCCAGGATGTTTTTATAGCCTTGAGGTAAACAACAAAAGCGTTTCTGTGAGCCAAATGAGAATGCACTCAGGTCCCGTCTTTCGTGTGCTACGTTCTGGCAGAAAAAGCCATTAGATATGTCAAATGTTGTTTTATATTTTTTGCGCACTATATTGTTTATTAGTGCTGTGTTATGTGAGTTTTGTATAGCATATGTGCGTGTATGACTATTTAAATGTCTATAATCAATAACTATTCTGTGTGGATGGTCCGGCTTTGCAACGGGGAATAACGGGTTATTCATTGCAGATGTCTCAATTACTCCCTGGTACTCAAGCTGGGTGAGGATCTCCCTCACTGGAGCTTTCGTTTCATGTTTTACAGGATATTGTGGCTGCGGTTGGGGTGTGGACCTAATGGGAATAACATGACAAGAAGACTCCTTGCCCCAACCTACATGATTGCGGTATAACACAGGTGCCTGCACTAAAGCCCATTCAGCAGCATAGGCTTCTTTTTCTACTTACGGAACAAGATAAGAGAAAGAAGGCAAAATTACATCTTCCCCATGCGGGAGCTTACAGACGTGTTCAGGTGGCCAATCTCTTTCGGCCAATAGGATATCACTAGTAAGTTCATCCCAAAATATCACACTAATGGCGCGCTCCACGTCGCCCTCTATCTGAATTTTTAAGTCAAAAACCCGTTCAGGTGGGAGAACGCAGCGGTCCGCAGTTTCAACTGTGATAAAATCACTAGTTGCTGTCGCACCCAGATGATCTTTCAGATTCTGGTGACATATCGCAACCTCTGCTGCGCTGTCTAACAGAGTCACTGCCCATGTCTTGCTCCTCAACAGTGTTCTCAAGTGTACTAGCATTTTTAGCTGTCAGTGCTGCCACCTTTTTCTTTTTAAACTGTGGCTTTTGCTGAGGAGTCTTTTCTTCTTTTTTAATGGTAGACTGCGGCGAGTATTTCTTTTGTTTCACGTATTCAGGACGTCAATCTGGATGGCCCCCTCTCTCGCTACGTCTATCCAGTGCATCCTGAAAGGTACAAGAGGGACGTGAATCAGTATATCTGTCTGGAGTTTTAATGTTCTCCCTATTTCTGAGATTGTATCTCCTTTCGGAGTTCTCCGGGTGTGGAGAATCTACTCTCTTATTTCTTCTATCTTTGAAATCTTTTTGTTTGTCCCAGCACTTGTTAGAGCCCTCTTGTGCCTGCTTTGTACCCTCCTTATTGGTGGTACCTTGTAACTCTAATTTCTTTGGCTTGGCTCCCAAACTATCCCGCCCTATACTAGTATAGGTATCAGAAATAATTTTCGGTAGCAGTTTCTCTTGTTCCTGGTATGGAGTTTCCCAGAGACGCTGGCGTATTGCCAGAGCTATCGCTTCCCCTTTAATATTACTGAATATTATTGAGGAACCCGCGTCAAAGTTACGCATTAATTTCATCCTTAAATCCAAGGCTGGTGCAGCCCTGTGTTCATTTTGTATTTGTTTTAACACTTCCGGTAAATTGGCAAGTGTCGGGGTACCATGTGTGGTAGTATATATGGCAGCGAAGACTGTACCCCATGTGGCACAGTCATCCACCGAGGGAACCATCCCAAAGGGCAAGTACATAATGAGCAGTCTATGTTTTTCCTGTGGTCCCGTATGGGGAAACACAGCTTCTAGCTGATTCGTTTTCTGGGCAATCCAGAACAGTATTTTTTCTCGTTCTGTGGGTACTTTACCCATGATAGTATGCACTGTTTGTGGATTAATCCCAGTAGCCAATTGGTAACCACCTGGTGCTGGCAGTGCTGGACGCGCTGGTGTGGTGTTCAATGTTCGCATTACGAACTGAACTAATCTTCTATATAATGTCACTGATTCATCATATAAATCTCCCCAGATCTGCTATTGACATATTTTGTATGCCTGGGTGAGGTGTGTATGTGGCAAACATAGGCCACATTGGTCCATCATTACTTAAGGGACCCAGCCTCACTCTTTGTAGTACATGTGGTAGGGCGCCTTCAAACCAGTTCTGGTGCTCTTGGTATGTGAGCGATATTTCATGATACTGGTATGCTCGGTACCGTGGAGGTATGTTTGCAATTTCATATGTGTGAAATGTATGTGTTCTCTGGTCCAACTCAGGAAAGGTGACCCAACAATAAAATGTTTCTGTTTGGTATGCTTCATTAACTTCTATTATAAGAGTAACATCCCCGCCCTCATCTGTAAGGCCATGCACTAATAAGTGTTGTGTTAGTGCTTGTCTAGCATTTTCAGGAATGTCAATGGCAGCAGCCATTTTTGTTTAGAAAAACTGAACACCAAAATGGGGAGTTTTAGTCCTTTTATGAGTTTGAGCTCGAACAACCTACAGCTTAATCAGGTTTTACCTTTTCAGCTGAGGAGGAATTTCCCAAAGACCACGGACTTCTCCATGAAATGGTACTTAGGGTACCTGTTGTCTGTGAGACAGTGATAATCGGAGTATCCGTAAATTAGTGCCTAAACACCATTGTTGGTGGCGCCATGTCGTAGTTTGGACTCTTGCTCTAGGCAAGACTGCTGGTTAAAGGATGACAGTACTTTTGCTTGTAGGCGACTATGCCTATCCTACAACAAATCGCAACTGTTGTCTCAACCTTACCGGCTCACTAGCAGCACCTCACCAGAAACACAAATAGTAAAAGGTGATTTATGGCAGCCTTTACGCATGGAATCGAGAATAAGACATCTCAGGGAGTGTCTTGGTTAAACGGAGATTACCCCTTTCTCACAGATATATCATGTCTCATACAAACACAAGCAATGACAAAGAAGAAGTAAAGTTTCAATAGTTTTTATTTAACACAACTGCAATTTGCGATATGTTGCATGGGCTGCACTGATAAGGATAGTGAATAATGCAAGGAACAGAATTGTGAAGACGAGAGTCATTATTACAAAGACCCCCACCATCTTGCAATTCATGTAAAAGACATATGAGATGTAATATGCCCTAATACCCTAATGTGAGAGGCCTAACCTCCTACCTAAAGGAGAGCTGGGTTTGCTAAACCTAATCTGCCAATGCCATGTCCATGAGAGGAGCCTCCAACCCTCGTTACCTTGGAATGAGGTCTCTATCTCAGACTCTGCAGGGACACGAAGACTGGGTCAGCGTCAAGACGACGTGCAGCATCGATATCGGCGATGGTGGAGATGCCCTCTGGTCGGAATCCCTCTGATTATCTGTCTAAAGTGCGATGTATTTATACAGATCTACCAGGACCCCTGATGTAGGTGTGTTCCCAAACAATAGATAACAGACATGCTTGGGACGGCAATTAATATAAACAATCCCTTGAAAGTATAGAGAGGGAAAATCCCTAAGTGTGAACATCTACTGTTTGTTTGTATTTGTTGCTTGATCTTGACGCCTTAGCGCGATGGCACTGATAATGCAAATCATAATAAGTGGCCTAACTATAAACAAGGCAGCCATCTTAGAAGAATTAAATAATTAAATGGGCTAAGACAGAGCAAGCTAGGTACGTTAAAAGTTACTAGGTGATTTGGGAGAAGGACCCGATTGCGGCCTTGAGACCCCCTGGGGCCCAACCTCATAATTTTTAAAACATTTTTGGGGAGGGGAGCTATGAAGCCCCTCTCCCCCTCTGGGACCCAGCCTTAATATATTTACATTTTGTTTGAGTGAGGGGGCCGTAAGGATGTGGCAGTCCTTAGCGCTTAGTGCATCTGAGCGTCTCCCCATCTAATTCACTAAATTTGATCACAGGGCCCAGGAGGGTCTTCATGGCCCCCCTGAACATAAAATAATTGTTGCCCTGGGGAGGTGGTGGTCCCCAGGGCCTGGGGGAAATCCACAGGGCCCCTCATTCATTTTCTATTATTTGCCCCAGGGAGGTGGTGGTCCCCAGGGTGTAGGGGGGTCCGTGTGGACCCTCCTGATTATTATAGCACTAAAGCCCTGGGGATGTGGTGGCCCCCAAGGCTTTGATAAGCCCTAGGAGGGGGCCTCTGTGCCCCATACCTATATTTTGTAAACCTGGACCTGGCTCACCCGGGTGCAAAATGAAACCGCGCTTGCCTTTCCTTTATAAATCCATGGCAACATTTTGTGAATATGCATGATTTTCATTTTAAATAAAAAAACATGCTTTTTAGCCCATGGTGGGGTGGGGTCCCTGGGGATCCCTTTTCTTTTTTTTTCATTGTTTTTTTGACTTGGTGGAAGCCGAGTCTCAAAATGGCTGCCAATAATTCCTGGTTGAAGTGTTGGCAGCCAATCCGATCTCTGCACAAGATCAGCAGTATTTATGAAGGCGTTGTGATGCTATATATACAATTTTGGATTTCCTTTAATTTCTCCTAAACTACTGAATGGATTTACACCAAACTAAGAGTCATCTTTGGACTAAAAGCTACTTTTCCGCTATATTGGGTTTAATTCTATCCAGTGGTTCAAGCATGCCTAAATAGTTCATGAAAATTAACAAAGGAAACACACTTTTTTTAACCCACACGCCTGATGGATCATCCCAAAACTTTCCATGCTAAACATGACCCTAGAAGTCACCTTTTTTGGAACATTTTGTGAAGGTGCCAAGGATATAGGCAAGTCAAAAAACTATTTTTATATGAAAACTAGGTCCTAACCATAACTACCCACTGGTGCCCGCCAGTAGGTTATCTGCAGTTGTCATGGGCACATGTGCGTTCTGGTGCAAAAAGGACATTTTATTTATGAGGAAGGTACCATGCTCAGGAAAGTAATGTTTTTTTAATGATAATATGTTGCACTTTTAGCATCAGAGAGTGCTTGCAGTTGCATCCACTGTCTTTCTTCCAAAAGAAGTGGGCATATGATGCAATACAACTGGATTTATCTATTCACTTAGCTCAGTGCATCAAGCCCAGAGTTATCAAAATTTCATGCAACGCAGGGCAGCAACACAACTTGCTGCGCTGTGTCAAAGCGAAAGGGAAGGAATATGATACATTAATTAATTTATCAAGATATGTCACATTCCTGCTCTCTTCCTGCGTTGGCGCGCTGAGTGCTACCTACCCCCAATGCAGGCACCCTTGCACCATGGTGCAAGAGTGCCACATTACACGTCACCCTGGATTGTTGTAGTGCAGGAAGGTGAGATCCCTGCACAAAAACAATCCTTAGAGGCAAGGACAACACAACCCTTGGTAAATCTGGGCCCTGGGAGTCGTGGAACATGGTGCCAGCCTGACAGGGGTTGCACCGTAAGAGTAGAGTGGACATCAAGTGAATGATACTGCCTGGATTCCAGGTGCTCACTTGGGCTGATCTAAGGGGTGTCACCTCCTGTCACTAGCAAGATAAAACATCAGGGGTGTTAGCGTTCTTCTCTGTCCTTTAGGTAGCTCATAGAGCGCCAGGCTCCCTGATGTGCTGTTTTCAAAGGGAGACTAACGTGGCCCATCAAAAATGGATAGAGAAGTAAAGATAATTTGTTACAATGCATCATGAGTAGTTCAAAATGTAATTTCAGATTAGTAAACTAGAAATAGGCTATCTGATTTTGAAAGTACAATGCTGTGCCTGTCTAAATGTTTTTTTGTAGCGACTACCAATAATCTCTTTATAATCTTCATTTCTTTCATAAGCAAACAAGGGCAAGAGAGCATCTGAGGGTCAAGCGGATGCTACCACCAGCACCACAACGGGTGGGACTACTACCACTACCAGCGCCATGGCCTTGGCAGATGGTTCTGCTGGCCCCAGTAAGTCATGTTTTTTTAAAAGATATGCTTATAGGCATTTTAAAGAAATGTAACCATCAGTGTAGTACTTCACATTGGTGTACACATATATTGGGCAGCACTCTCAGCAGTTTGCTTTGCCAGCTTTTAACGCACATATTATGTTGTTCCTATCAAATGTTTAGGTACTCATCGGCAGTCTGTAGCTATCATGTCCAACAATTGCATTCAGGACCTCCATGAGGGGTCAGATTTGTCAAGCGTTCTGTTCCCTGGTGTGTAGCCATCATCTGCCCAATGTATAACCATGCCAAATCTCAACGTGTGTTGGATTGTTTTCCATATCACTAAACTACACCTCTACAAATTAAGTAACCATGTCCTAGTAACCTGTGAACTCATTGTAAATTATCCCTGAGCTGGTAGGTGCAGGCTCCAAGGTGAGGGGGGTACTGCCCGGGAGGCAACCCTCAGCTGCAGGGGCGTATCCCTACTCGGCACCCAAGGGCGCCTTACAACAACAGTAGGTGTATAGCCATGTCACCAAGTGAGAACCTCCACCCATCCTAAGCATTGTATGAAGCACTGCGTGAGTGGGGGGCTCCTCTGTTCCCTCCCCCCACAAGTCCCGTAGAGCATGGATCAGTGCTTCGTGTCTCAAAAACTGACCCTGAGGGAGGCCGGTCCGCTCCAAAAGATCCGCAAAGGATGCCAGCCTCCCCTGTGTATAGCAGTCTCCCACTGAGGTCAATCCTGCCATAGTCCAGGGGAGCATTTGTCCCTCTGTAAAGCAGCCAGGGGGATTCAGCGAGCAGGAGCCCAACCAAGGGATTCGCGGGGCGAAGGGGGTCGGGACTCCTGTTCGCCTAAGCGCTCAACACCAGGCCACGAGGGCCACACCCCAGAACATCCGCATACAACGATATAGTAAGTTCTGTACCTCCTCTAACTATCCCCTTACCATGACCCTCTATCCTGAACCACTCTGCTAGTAGTTTAGCACTATAGCAAACAGTAAGAGAGAGAGTGGTCACCCTTGCCTGGTACCCTGATGTATGTCATATATGTCCGAAACCTGTTGCCCAGTCTTAACTCTCGCTTTTGGAGAGGCATACAGCAACCTGAACCATTTAATCCATGCCTCTCCTAGTCCCATTCGGCGCATAGTAACTCCAAATAATCCCATCTCACTGTGTCGAAGGCCTTCTCGAGGTCGACCGACACTACCACCGCGTTGAAATTAGCCAGGTGGGAGTGGCCGTACAGTACAGTGTACAATCTACGGAGATTATGTGAGGTGTTCCGGGTAGGTATCAACCCGCACTGGTCGTTGGATCAGGGTCGGCGTATGAGGCAATAGCCTATTTGTCAGGACCTTACTCAGGATTTTAAAATCTGTGTTGAGCATAGAAAGAGGTCTAAAGTCTGTAACCGCTGCGTTCCGATCGGTGATCTTAGGGAGGGATACTACCAGGGCCTCCCTTGCTGTCGCAGGCAGAAGGCCCCTCTTATAGGCTTCTTTGTACATTTCAACCATCCTCGGGGCTAATGTGTCTACCATCCATTTATAAAACTCTGGGGGAAGGCCGTCTGTCTCGGGAGTCTTGCTGGTTGCTAAGTCTCTAATAGCCAGCTTTTTTTCACCTTCCATCACCGCCACACCTAGTGGGGTACGAGCCTCCTCGATCCAATAACTCACCCAGTATGTCCAGTAAGGGCGCCTCTGCAGGAGCATACAGCACCAGATAATAGTCCCGAAATGCTGCATTAATATGCATAGGCGTGTGTATCAATGAGCCATCTGACAGTTTGAGCTCAGTGATCGGTGTTCCTATTGGATGCGGGCAGACTAACCAGGCCAATAATCATCCAGTCTTGCCTTCCTCTTTGTGCACCCTATTCATGTATCCTGCGTGTCATCTAAGTCTCTCAAGGGCTACAGCGTGCTCCTCGCTGATGTTCAATAAGTGCTGCAAGGAGATAGGGTCAAGTCCCTGTGCATTGTCAAGAACATGTAGTTGGTCTTCAATTCTACTCCCTTTTGCGAGGCAACCCCATGTTGAGGGAACAGTACTCCGCCACTGTCGAGGACATTGTATCCCTAAAACTAGCAACCTCCAGCGCCACTGGCTGCAAATGCCACGTCGGAATGGGGGCAGGGGCTATGCCGTTTGCAGGTGGATCAAGAGCGCGCTGTGGTCTGAGAATGAGCAGCCAGGTATTCTGAATGTCGTACCTGCCCACAGAGTGTTCTTGTGTATACAAATCTGTCTATTCTAGTGTGGACATGGTGTATGTGGGAGTAGTAGGAGTAATCTCTGTCCAACAGGTGGTGCATACGCCACACATCATCTATGGCCCAGTTGGAGAGCCACGTACTTTATCCTGCGGCCACTCCAATAGGAAGAGCCCCTTGTACAGGTGGGAGGGAACGATCTAGATCTGTGTCGAGGACACCATTAACATCCCCCCATGAGGAAAGGCCCCCTAGGGAAGGTGGCCACATGGGTGGTTAGGGTATGAAGATAGGAGACCTGATCCTGATTAGGGGCATACACCGTTCCCAGTACGATGGGTTTACCATGCAAGCGACCTTCCACAAAGACATACCTCCCATCATCATCTACCACCACTCTCGTTGCTTCTATCGGGACCCCTGCCCTCACCCTAATCAATATACCCTGGGCATACGCAGAGTAAGTAGTCACAAACAATTGCCCACTCCAACGCCAGAAACGGTAAGCCTCAGTCTGCGTGAGGTGTGTCTCCTGCAGCATTACTATGTGCACCACTCGTTGTTTCAAATACGACAGAATCAATGTCTTTTAGCCACGGACCCTTGCCCTCACACATTTCAGGTAATCACACTGAGTGCAATCAACTGTTCAGCCATTTGGTAACGATTCTCGCCTTCCACTGGCAGCCAAGTCCCCCAGCGGATCTATATCTCCCAGCAGGCCCTGCAGAGCAGCAGTCACAGTTCCAGTACAGATCACATAGGACATAATTAATAAACAAAATCCCAACTCCTCACCCAAGGACAGTCCGGCAATGGCTGGCCACCCAAACTGTGCATAGTAGCTATAATGTGCAGCAAACAAAACCGCCTCAACTGAGGTGAAAAGGCAGGAGGGGGGTTGGTGCAGGTCAGCAGCTGAGATATCGTCCCACATTCTTACACAGCCCATCAGGACAAAGTACACATGTGCATTCAGCAGCATCATTCAGTGGGTTGGCATATTCTATCTAAATGATGTCTTTGGAGATCTGGGGCATTACTCGAGGGAAGTCTTCTGGTATGCCAGTTTGGGAGTCAGAGTCTGACGGTTTGGCAACTGTGTCTTGGTCCTGGTCGCTCCTTGCCCCCTCTCTGTTTGACACTTCAGCCTCAGTCAACAAGGCTGCCGTCCGTAGCGCCAACAGTTTCCCTTCCTCAGACTGGGTGGCGTGGGCTTGGTGAGCTGAGGTCGGCAGGCACGACTCCATGATCTTCTCCTACTTTTACGACGTTGGGTATTAACAACCACTGCCTTCTGGAATCTATCTGTGCCAGATTTGTATTGTTCCAGCCACGTCCATGCTTCCTCAGGGTCCTGGCAGAAATGTGGGGTTCCACCCACCATCAGTTTCAGTCTAGAGGGAAAGAGTAGGGCAGAAGATATCCCCTCGTCCCTAAGTGCTCTTTTCACTGCCAGGGAGGTAGCACATTTGGCCTGCACAGCTGCTGTAAAGTCCAGAAACAAACTAGCCTGGCCTCCCTCCACTCTAAAGGGTCCAGCTCCACGTGCCCTCCGTAGCAGCAGGTCACGATTGCGATATGGAAGGAGTTTAGCCACAACAGTTCTGGGCGACCTACCAGGCGGAGGTCGACGTGCCGGAACTCAGTGCGCCGTTTTGAGAGCAAAGAAGGGCGTGAGGCTGTCCTCATCCTTGACTACTCGCAGCCGTGGTTCCAGGAATTCCACCAAGTTCTTTCTTTCCACACCCTCTGGCAATCTGACAAGACGGAGATTAATGCGGCGACTGTGCCATTCTGCGTCTTCTGCCCTACGCTCCAGGTGGTCCACTCTGTCTACTAAGTGGGACACCTGGAGTTTCAACGCCTGATTGGATGGTTGTAGGTCTGTGACCTTAGACTCCACATCTCACACTTTATCCAAAAGTTTCTGATGGTCCCAGTTCAGCAGTGACTTTGCCTATGTCCTGCTGCAGGGTGAGCTTGGAGTCTTCGATGGCTCCCAGTATTTTATTTAGGGTGTCACGGATCCCCTCAGGCATGGGGTCCACGTCCATCCTCGAGGCTGGAGTGCCATGCAGGTCCCCGGCGGCTGGTCACTGCTTTCCCTGTGATTCGGTTTCCCCATGGCAGGTACCGTCTGGGTTCACAGCTCCTTTGCCCCGCCCTCACCCAGGGAGTTGGTTTCTTAGTGTCTGCTGCGCAGGGCCTGGGGTGGGTGCACGGCTCACACAGCTGCTGCAGAATCACTCCCTCCCCGCAGTGACCGAAAGCCGCAGTCCGAGGTCAGTCCCATGCACTCACCCCTTCTATGCCCGTCATATTCTCAGGCATCAGCGCAGCGTGTCTTCTTCCGCTGGAAGGCTCCTCCAGGGCGGACAGCCAGCCACGAGCAGCAGTGCGTCTTCATAGCCCCATAAAGGATCCACCGTCCACTGCACCCCTCTTGACTCAGGCAGTCTTCACCTCTGGCCTCTTGGTCCAGTGGGGTCCTAGCAGGGCTTGCACTCTATATCGGGGCAGGGGAGCCTACACTGCCTTCGCACTTCTCGCCCTCTCACCGTCCAAGCGGGCCAGACTCAGTCTCTGCTGTCACTTCAATAGGCCATACAGCCTAGTCGTACGGGCCCCGCTTCGCTCCTCACACAGAGGCCTCCCAAAGCTTCCAAACATTCAACTATGAACTCACCACCGATGCCCCATTCAATCGGGTGGTTCACCGTGCCTAGAGGCGCACCCCGACCTCCAGCGATGTCAGCTGCAGCTCCCTGCAGTCCTCCGCTGTCTCCACGCTAGCGGCTCTTCACCACTCCCCCAGGCCTCTTCTGCGCAGGGACGGGTATGCTTCCCTTGTTTCCAGTCCTCCCCAGCATCCTTTGTTCACTTGCGCCATGCAACGGTCTTCCGCCGGGGACAACCCTGCCACGCTGGATCGGTAAGACTCCCAAGGCACCTTGTCATCCCTACTCTCTGCCGGCAGGTCCTGCAAGTCTCAGACCGTGTAGGCCCTAACTTCTGCTACCCCACCTTGTCATCGCACCACCCCATCCATTGGAGACGGTACCGAGCAGGCAGCAGGGATGCACTGCAGCGATTTCCAGCCTCTGCTGCGCCGATCACCTTCTGCAGCCACTTTAATCAGGAGGAATTTGTGGGATGGAGCGGAGCGGCAAAATTACGTGTCTGCTATGTTGTCTCCAGTAGCCATACCCCCCAACAGTAAATCATGTTTATTATTATTTCTCACTTTTACCTTTTTCAGCTCTCCTACCTAATGTTTGTTATCCCTGCATTGCCCTGGATTTTCTATATTTCCTGTTTCTGCAGGTGACTTTCTCCTGTCTGTAACTTTCTACTGCTCCCTTTTCATTAAGTTTTCCCTCGCCTCTTTTTTATATGTTTGTTCAGAGAACAAATGTTTGGTAACATAAAGGGGATCACAGGCCCAAATAAACTATTCACCAAATATGTTGGTTGAGAAGGCTTTCTTGATCAAACAGTTTAAAAGTATGGGGACAGAGAGATAGAGCGGACAGATTCATGGATCCACAATGTTGTTGTATTCACACATTATTTTAGCAGTTTCCTTGACAGTGAAGCATGGCAAGAATACGATCTCATCACCAACCAATACCATATGTTCTTCATTGACCATTTCCTTCCACCTTTTCACATCCTTTCACAACCTATCCCTCCATTAGGAGACAAAGTTTTTGTTGACTTGACTACCTGGCTTTTTTAACATGTTATCAACTAAAAAACGTCCCATAGTAATAGTTTTGATAGAAGATACTGACAGATAACTAATAAAATTGTTGTGAAATATTGCTGTTGTAGACTGTGCAAAATAATTACTTAGGTGGCTAATCTGGTATCTAAAATGGGTGCATTATATTTTTTTCTAGGTGCACGGACCACCAGTGTTGCCACCAGGGCCAGCAGCCAGCCAGGGATGGAGGATGCTCTCTTGGTCGGACGGAAGCATATTCATTTGTGAGCAGTGGCAGGGACAAGTGGTAGTCTCCTTGCTTTCTTATTAACAATACTGTATTTGTTAAGCGAGGCACATATTCCAAACCATCATTTCCCTGCAAACAGCATTTTGCCACCTAAAACTGCAGCATGGTTTAATTTGGCGCTGCAGTGTAGGCAGTGAAATGTGCATCTGCTTCAGTTAACAGGGCAGCATTACGATGTTTGCAATGCACACAAACCATGCACAGGTATGTTTCTCAGTGCCCAGTCTGTCACCAGCAAGTATTTCACTTCATCATTCTCCCTTTCTATGCCAGCATACCTTAAAAACTAAATTCCTTCTACTTTTTTTCTGCCCAAAAAATTATTTCATGATTTCCATGATGAAGTTGCACCTGTTACAATTTTTTCCTTGCATCAAGTCGTCAACCAAGGTGACTATGCAAAAGCATAGCACGTGAGGAGTGAAACCCAACCATTCCATAGGTAAATTTCTACCTAGCCTAATCGCTCTAACTTACCTTCCAGTAGAATAACTTTCCCTACTGCCAAGTGAAGTTATTTGTTGAAAATAAGTTGAGGTGGAGGCCAAGGTGTAAGGTGGGACTAAGGGCCAGATGTAGGTAGGTAAAATTTTGCGACTTGCAATTTGCGAGTCATACCGACTCGCAAATTGCAACTCGCAACTCGCAAAAGTGCATGCAGAAAGGTGTCTCAGACACCTTCTGCGACTCGCTATGGGGTCGCAAAGACCCACCTCATGAATATTAATGAGGTGGGTCGCATTTTGTGACCCCATAGCGAGTCCATGCACTCACAGGGATGGTGGCCTACAGGAGACAGAAGACCTCCATGTCTGTGACTGCTTTTTTAATAAAGCAGTTTTTTTTTTCTTTTTGCAGCCCGTTTTAAAGGAAAACGAGTTGCAAAAAGAAAAACTTCCGAAACCATTTGGTTTCGGTTTTTTCAGAGTAGGCAGTGGTCCATAGGACCACTGCCTGCTCTGAAAAAACATTTATTTCGTCATTCACAAAGGGGAAGGGGTCCCATGGGGACCCATTTCCCTTTTGCGAATGAGTTACCACCCACTTCAAGTGGGTGGTAACTGCGAGTTAGTTTGCGACCGCATTCGCGGTCACAAAGCAACTCAGCATGGCGATGCGGTCGCAAATAGGAAGGGAACACCCCTTTCTATTTGCGAGTCACAGCCTCAAATTGCGAGTCGGTACCGACTCGCAATTTGAGGTTGTGCATCGCGTTAGGCCTTTTGCACGTCGCAAACTGCGTTTTTCGCAGTTTGCGACGTGCGTGTCTGAGTTAGAGTTTGGCATATGGCACACTCTGACAAATGTAGCAAATAAAATTTATCCTGTTTGCTGTTCTACAGTGCATCATTTATAATCGGTGCACTGTCTACTCATGAGGATATCCATTATACGTCACATGTGTGACGGAGATCCAATCTGCCCCTTAGTTTGGAGTGAGGGTAGAGTTGAAGAGGCAGTCGGAAAAGATAGGGCCATTGGAATTAATTTTTATAAGGTAATAAAATATCATGCCATTATACCTGGCCCAAAAACATCCTGCAGAATAGCAGACCCGCCAAAACGCCTCAATTAATGTTTCACATATACTATAGTCAAGTATACTATTAATTGTGCAGCATGTATGCCTTACTCATTAATAAGAGGTGTTATGATTAACTATAGTATCCTTTAAATAAAAATCACTTTTTGATTTTAATTCCTTGTAGTCAGTGCTATTTCATTATGTGATGCATGTGTGGGAAAAACTTGGCCCTGTGTCTAATCAAATAAAAAATTCCAATGGCCCTTGGAGAACAGTAATGTTCTGCTATTGTGTCAATATAGGATAACCAAGTGTTTGCACTAGGCTTTGCAATTTGTGTTTTTCTTTTCTTTTCTTTTCTTTTCTTTTCTTTTCTTTTCTTTTCTTTTCTTTTCTCTTCTTTTCTTTCTTGAAACAGTTACTTCTGCTGCTGAAGGTCACCCATCCTGGCAGGAGATCGACTCCCTGCTGTGACACCAGAGGCTGGAGGACATGGCACCCAAATACTGCTGGCTGGTGATCCTGGAGGAAGAGGAGGAGGAGGAGGCACATGCCTCCAATTTCTTGAGCCACTAATTTGGTCCAGTTCCATCCTGGCCTGAACCAACTGCAGCCGGGGTCCACTGCTGCTGAACAGAACAACACCACTCATCCTCCTCAACATCCTCATCAACACCAGACCACCTCCACTGCTGTGTTGTACGCAAGCTGGCACTGCTCCGGGATGGGCAGTAGAACCTAGTCTGGGACGTGGCTCTCATAAACTCATCAATGTATTCCCTCAAGGACTTTCTAATGAAATCTTTTTTTTTGTGGAAGGGACTTTTGTGGAAGGAGTGGGTGGGAACTGGGAAGGGAGGTTGGGGAAAGGGTCGGACCCCGGGCAAGTTAGTAGTTTTTGGTTTGGAAGAGAAAGGACCTGTTGTGGGTGGAGGTGCAGGGTTTCTTTATGTAAAAAAAAGATATATTGGTATACATATCGCTCACTGTCTTTTAACTTTACATTGCTAGTTAGAGGTACATTGTGGTTTATTGACACGAGCGAGACGAGAAGCTGTCACATATTATTCTGTACTTTGACCTTTCCCCCTAGCCTTTACCTACCTGAAGTCCCTTGACATGTAATTGTTCTTCAGTGGGTTATTTTACTTACCTCTTCCTTCAGTGCAGTATATCCTGCTACCAGAGAGGGAACAGACTAGTTCTGTTGAACTTATTGCTTGTATAGCTTGATTAAGTTTTGCAGCACCCACCCACCTATCAAAGTGTATACTAGTTAGTTAATGCCCTAGTCCTACCCTCTGTAACTACTGACCACTAAGAGGGTATTCCAGGGTATTCCAACAATATACCCAAACATCTTAATCTTTTCTATCCCTTCTTCCCGAGAACAACTTTAGTGATAAGTGTTCATAGCTAGTGCACTTCTCAGTTCCTACCTGAATAGATTACGCAAAGGCTGCTATCCTCTATCAATCTTCCCAAACCTTACTGCATGGCTTTCCAAAGGGCCTTCTTAGTGTTAGTGGTAGTGGTGGGCTAGTGCTGGCAGGGAAGACATTCACAAACCTTGCTCCCACCCATTCCGAATGATGCTTGCAAAGTGAACTTCAACTGTAGGGTTATTCAGAAGGATTATCCATCACAGACATTCTAGACTGAAAGAAAACACACACAGTAAGTGGGTAATACAAGACTAAGATCACATAAAAAATGTCATAAAACAACAACTAGCAGTAGTACTTCAAAGCAGTTTGCAGAGCTAGGAATTATTTAATTTATTTAAACAAATCTAACTAAACATATAAAAACCTTAGGTGAGGAGTCACGGTTTAGGAGAAGGTTAGTGCATGTTGCATAGATTTTGTAAGTAACACAAGGCCTGATTCACAAAGGTAAAGTAAGGTACACTTTTGGTGTTACTTTACTTTTGTAGTGTAAGTTTACACCTAATAACCTTTCCCTCAGTACCTTAACATTACATGTAGAAACTTTGCGAGTAGTAAGCAACTCCTATCATTTCAAAAGGATGTACTGTTACTACCAGTTAGTTACTACTCACAAAGTTACTGGCTGGTAGTAGAGTTACACTGAAAGTGTAAACCTACATCAAAGTTTAACTTTTCCTTTGTTAGTCAGGCCATAGTGAAGACTAATACTACCTGGGACAGACGTTGTTCTAAGTAAGACTCTGCACTTTGATAATGATATCCTTTTCATGCTTGGGTGGGGTATAGGGCTGGTGTGGGTTATTGATAATAAGACCCTCCAACAGTGAATTGGCATCGCCTTCACCAATTCAGCCCGCCAAATGTATGATCAATTTATGGTTGAAATTATTAAGTCACGCCTCAATAGATCACACACTTGGAGGAAAAGGCTTATGGGTTTATTGAATGGATGGGAAGGGGGAGTTGGGGAAATTTGAAACAAAGACAAACACAACATTTATTAAGTCAATCAGTGGCACATCATCACATCTGTTGTGGAAGTAATGATACAGTTCAGTTAAAAAAAGCATTGCAAACAGTCCTTCAGCCCCAGAGTCGCAAGTTATCTTACCTTACACAGGGTTGAAAAAAAATAAAAATAGGGAGGACCCACACAGTTCTACAAAATGTTATTGTTAAGGCAAGAAAAATTACACTGTATATATAAATGCCAAAATGGATGTTGTTTCTGCATTCGTCTCCCCGGAATGTCCCTCTTGAGTGCAGAGCTGAACCAGTCCTGTAAGCAGAAGTGGTATGTAGCTTTCATGCAGAAGAAGAGAAGGCCTGAGATAAGGCAAAACTTCAAGGTGGATGAGTATTAAGAGGGCACAGTATAGGCTGTTGCAGTCATGAGCGATTAACTCAGAAGTGTGAACAATCTTTAACCACCAAACCCAGACAAGTTGCTGCATGTACCTGGCTGATCAATTGCACACATATCAATTGTATGCATCTATTAGGTGAAATGTGTCCGGTGACAATACCCACCAGACCACAATCATTTAATTAGAGTTTGATTTAAGTTTGAACCAGTGCACTACTTGGCTTTCCAAATCAATGCACCTCTCTCTAGTCCACAGGAGTAGGCCTTTTTTAGTCATGGTGGTTGTTTTCCATAGGCATTGTAAATAACTTTGTTAGTCCAGTGACTGCTCTGACTCTGAAACTCTCCCTACCTGAATGAGATTGATCTGTAGTTGTAATGAACAGGAAGAGCAAAAGAATTTGAGCATTATGTGTAGTTTTAACTGGTCTCTGGAGAACCTGAAAAAAAGTACAGAAAAGGATTGGAGTGGACCATGTAAATTTTATAGTAAAATGCGAAAGCAAGGCAATCACTCAGGCAGAATCACCCATCATGCCTCAAACATGACAAATCAAGTTTACAGATCAGTTACTTCACTCTTCCAGCCACCCCATGAATCAACAGTCACTAAATATATTATTCATTGGTGCATAATGTTGCAAAGTGTACTGCACTGCACATTGGTCTATTGTATCTTCTCTTTTTTTATGGAAGCGAAGATCAATAGCATTATTGTATTACTGATGATCCGTACTGGCAGGCAGCCCAGCTAGGGAATGAAAAAAAAGGATATGAATGGGAGGCATTGTCTTCATGTCCTTTAAGCTAATGGGAAAAGCTTCTTCTGCGCACACTGGTCTACTCCATACATGGGGATAAATGGGGCTGCATAAGTGGGATACCAAATATGCAAATGTTGTTCTATATTCCCATTTTTTTGCAGAGCAGTTTGATAATAATACATGAAATCTCTGTTGCAGCCTGCTTAGTCAGGGAAGTAGAGTTTGCCCTCAAACCTAGGGGGTTCACCTAGAAGTTCATCAGGTAACACACTTGAGTCTGACTAATAATCCTCCTCCTCCTCCTGTGCTGTTTCAAGAACATTGTAATCTTGTGGTATGAAGTGTTTTATTCTTTTCAATCATGGTCAATCTCTCCATGTTTTGAGGTGAGAGATGGATCCTTCTGACTGTGACAACTGTACCGGCTCCATTAAACACTTGCTCAGAAGACGCACTGGCTACCGGACAAGCCAGATACTTTATTACCAGCCTGCTGGGCTCTGGCCATTGTCACATCTTCCCATACCAATAGCCCACTGGGGTTTGATCCAGGTAGACCTCTTTGTGGTCATCCAGATAGTCTTGGACCATCTTCTGAATAGTCATTGGTGCGGCCACCTGCATGACCTCTGTACTTGTTTTAAACCATGCCACTTAAAACCAAGCCATTGAAGAGGTTGGGTCAGCTTCATCTGTTGCTGGTGCTTATGGTCAAGGCTGTGAGACAATAACACTGCCTCTATAAGGGTTAAAGGCTGCATGCCAGAACTTCTGCCGGGCCTCTAACTTCCAGGAGTTCTTCATCCAAGTCTCTGGCTTGATCAACAATCCAAGTCTTGTATTGTGAAACATCCTCTTCTGAAAAAGGAATGAAAATGGCTAGTGCTGTGAATCAAGTTTTGTGGAACATATGAATTCTTTGGAGGACCCAATCTCTCTATGCAGCCTTATATTAACAGCCAATCAAAGGAGTAAGCTCTAAGTAATCTCAGATACTTCTTCATTCACAGCTTTTCAATACCTATTTTAACTGGTCTTGTAGCAGATGCAACAGTGGGTTTGTTTGGCTCAGTGTACTGTCGTCCTTGCTAACTTTTGTGTGAAAACCACAAAAGAAAGTGGAATTTATGTCAAGCATTTGACTAGCCCCCATTTGTCCATCTCCATGCTTTTCTGAGTTGCATCCCCTATTCTTTGAAAGAAGTAGTCAGTGATCGGTCTGTACTGCTGATGCAGACAGTGCAGCATGTAGTAGGTCTAGTTCGAACGTTTTGACACCTCCTGTATGATGGTTTTAACTGGTAATCCATTAGCACGCTGAATGATCTGGGCTTCAAAAGAATGAATGAAATAAGTGCAGATTCTTTGGCAGGTGGCTAGTATGTTGCTGACTATATCTTCTTTTTTGAGAAAGTCCTGCACAATCAGGTTGCTGCAATGCACCAGACACAGGACTCTCAAATACAGGCCATCTACCCTGGCCTTGATTATATGCTGCCATTGTCCATGGAAACAAAACCAGTTCTGACACCTCTAGGTGGAAGCCATTAAAATACCTTGTTATTAAAGTCTTCCAAGTTGTTTGTAGCTGTATGGAATTTCTTCATGGTAAACATCGCTACTGCTGCATGCTGCTGAACACTGTTAAAAAAATGTGTTCAGTGCTGAGACCTGCAAAAAGCTGTTGCAATACCTCCACAAAAGAGATTCAGTTGCTTGACACCTGGTGCACATTCTATCTTCAGGTGTATAGGGTGAACAGCACTCTGTTTCATAGCTTGGCCAACCAATTGCAACACATCATGATGGAGTGTTAGGAACGGCAACTCTGGTAGAGTATGTCCAGCTAAGAACCTTCCATTTCTAGCAGCTGGCTGCCACAAATTCTAAAAATTCCTCTCCTACCACAAAAGAAAAAAAGAAGAGGCCCAGTGTTAACATTTTAGCCCCCTTCCCATTGCGCACTCGTGCAGTGGGGTGGTTGGGCTCTTAGGGCCCCTCCTGCTTAAACATGCACATTCTAGTAGCTTGGATCTTTTTTCTTTTGTGGTGCAACTGACACTTCTAGAGAAGACAAGGAGGTGGTAGACTCAAAGTGTGTCTTGGGAGGATCACTGTATGTGGTGGAGGCATCTGCATCTGAGTATTGTGCCATTTAGAGGTTGCTGATGCAGGTGATACTGTCACACTACAGTAAACAGAGTTGCATTGTGTATTGCAGTCATCCTCTTCTTCCTCATGACCACCTTCTTCTCTCATTGCACACTCAGCTGCTTCTCCATTCTCATCACCACCACCACCACCACCTATCTATTTGTTGTGCTCATCCCACCAGATTGTGTGATTGTTTCTCAGATGGGACACTTGGCCTCCATAGCGTAGGGCGAACCTGGCTTACCCCGATGAACACTTGTGTGACAAATGAAGCATATTGCAACTTTATCATCCTGCTTGCTAATTGTAAAGAAGCCCCCAACTGGGAAGGAGGTAACTGCCAATGCCTGAAGAACTGGAGGCAGGTGGTTGTGTCATTTGCCTCTCTGTGGGGCATACTTTGACTGTGGTAGTGGTGGATGCAGGTTTTGAGGGGGGTCATACAAATACGGAAGCTGGGTGTGGTAGTGTTGGAACCACATCCCTCTGAGCACGTTGAATAGGATTGGCCATCTCAGTGTCCTCTATGTCACCCTCCAATCAGACCTTAACTGGCTTGTCTGCCAGTGTCACTTTCCATAGTTCTAAGACTTTCAGTAACTTTTCTTTTCCCTTGTCTCGCAGGGCAGGTCTCTGACTCAGCCAGGATCCAATCCATGTCAAGATCATCAGAAGATGGGCTTGGGGAAGATGATAGAGTACCCTTTCTTTCCTTGCTGGAGGTTGTACAGGTAATGGTTAAAGAGCAGCATCTTTCTCAGCAGGAAGTTCAACCTGTGTCTCCAGTAGTCCACTTTCCTGCAATGATTAGGTACTAGCTTGCAGCTGAGACAAATTCAGCTCAGACTAACTGTTCATCTCCATGAATGCAGAGACTGAATCGCTGAGAGACATGGGTTTGGGCTTAGCCTTAGGTTGGGGGTTGTGCTGTAGATGACGTGGGAAAGCTGCTCCCACCCTTTTGCTGCGCAGAGGAGGTTGCAGCAGGTACACCAGGATTCCTGAAAAAGGAGAGGCTAGCATGCCAGTAGTGGCAATATCCTTCTTCTTCTCCTCACTGGCCACTTTCTTGGCAGGCACATCCTTTTTTAGGGCCATCGTCAAGTTCTTTCTGAGCTCTGGCAGTTGCCACTTAGCTGCACGAACGGAAGCAGAGGAGGACTCAGCTGGTGTGCATCACCGCTGGCCTTCTGTCTGGCTGTACTGTGTGTGAAGATGTCTCTTGTGAACCTAAAAGCAAACAAACAAGAAAAAAAAAACAGTGAAACGTGACATTTGCAGTTTGAATTTACAGACACTCTAATTTAATGAGGTCACATCACAAACAATTAACAATAGTGCATCCATTCTAATCCATAACAACATAATGTTTCAATAACATGCAGACTGAAAAGTTTACCATATGCACCTCTAAGGCCTATGAGATGCCTGTGGCAGGCAGGGAGTACAGGGGTGGGAAATTAAGTAATTCTTTTAATTTTAATTAAGTGCTGGTGTGTGCCGCAGGTGACAGGTGCAGGCCAGATAAAAATTGAATAATCCTTAAAAAAATGAGTGCTGGTGTGAGGCTGTGGCCTATATCATGTTTCAGGGGCAGGTCAGGCCAGAGGAAAATGGAATATCCTTAAAAAGAGTATTGCTGGTTTGGGCCTATGGCAGTCAATGGTGGTGTCACCCATGGCCTATGTCAGGCAGCAGAAGGAGGCGAGGCTAGGGGAAAATAGAATAATCCTTTAAAAAAATTGCTGGTATGCACTTATAGCAGGCAGTGGGTGCAGGCCAGGCCAGCGCAAAATGGAATAATCCTTAAAACAATTATTGCTGGTGTGAGCGTACAGCCTATGGCAGGTGGAGGGTGCACGGTATGCCAGGAGAAAAATGAATAATTTTTAAATGTATTGCTGGTGTACACCTATGGCCTATGGCAGGTGTCAGGTCTAGGCCAGGCAAGGATAAAATAGAATATTCCATGAATTGTTTTTTACAGGTGTGTGCATATGGCCTATGGCAGGCTGAGGGTGCAGGCCAGTCCAGGGGGAAATAGATTAATACTTAAGAAAAATATTGCTGATGTGAGCATGTGGCCTATGGTAGACGGAGGGTGCATACCAGTCCAGGAGAAAATTGAATAATACTTAAAACAATTATTGCTGATGTTCACCTATGGCCTATTGCAGGTGGTAGGTGCATGGCAGGTGAACAGGAAATAAGCCTTGAAAAAATTGTTGCTGGTGAGCTCCTATGGCAGGCAGTGACTGCAGACCAAGTCAGGCCAGGGGAAAATGTAATAATCCTTGAAAGATATTGCTGGTGTGAGCCTATGGCAGGCAGGGAAGAACCAAATAATTAAAAAATATATATTGCTGGTGTCTCCTAGGGACTATGAGGAATCCTATGGGAGGCAAGGAGTCACAGGGGAAAATGGAAAAAAAGCATAAAAGCACTGTCCATACATACAATCATCCTCAAGCATATTAAAATCACATCACGGAAATAAAAAAAAAAGAAAAAAAAAAGAAAACAGCCAAGGCCTCTTCACTAAATTTCCCTAGAAAATGGCCTCCAAAAGTGAAAGAAGAGGAATATACTGGCTACACGAAATGGCCACTATGGCACATGGCCACCAAGGGCAAAGGCATGAACAACAAAGAACACATGCATGTCTATAGCAAAAGCAGTGCACACTGACTACAAAATGTCCGGGAGCCACATGACTACCAAGGGCAAAGGCATGGACAAAAAAGAACACATGCATGCCTATGGCAAAAGCTAAGCACACTGACTCCAAAATGGCCACCTGCCACATGGCCACCAAGATCAGAGGTATAAACAACAAAGAATATATACAGGTCTAGGGCAAAATCAAAGCACACTGACTACACAAAACAAATAGGCCATGTTGCCACAAGACATGGAGAACAAAGACAAAATGGGGCCCTTTAGCAAACACACACACACATACTGGCCACACAAAAAATGGCCACTTGACCAACAAAGAAAGGAGGCATGGTAAACAAAGAAGAAAACACTTGATTCTGCAATGCCAAAAATGAAACTAAATGATCTGTCAACTTTAAAAATTCACGAACCACAAACAGCTCAAGGCATCAAAAAATTACCTCACCAAAATATTTTTTAACACTTTGCAGAAAAGTGTAAAATAACAGAAAAAACACATTCTGCATTTAAGCCAAAGCCATTCCTAAATCATTAGATAAACCACATAAACACATATATATATATATATATATATATATATACACACACACACACAGAGGCAAAGGGTCACTGTACTTTCTTGCTGGTGCCAGTCTTTGGGGATTGACAACACATCCTACATTTTTATTTAAGCAAACGTTGCAGTGCTCTCCTCAGAAGTCCATATTTCTGATTATTAATAAAGATTGTCTTCTGCATTACACCAAACACCACCAACACATTTCAACTAACGTCTTGTTCACAGTGGTTTGAAATGAGTGAGTTCCCTCCTAATTCATAATTTTATATTTTCAAGCACAAAAGGACATTGTGGGAGTTATAGTCTAATGTTATTTTGCATTTTCAAACAGCTACGCGGTAGCGGAATAAAACCTCTATCAGGCAGTATGACAAAGCAGGTCACTCCACTGTAACTCACTATTGCCGATTGCAAGTTATTTCACCAGGCAATTAGACTCCCGGGCCCGTTTGTTCAATGTTCAATGTGTGGGCTGCATCAATACCAATGATGTGTATCCACGGACAATCACTGACCGCTTTTCATAGGTAAGCCCAGCCTTGAAGTTGCAGTTGTAGATGGATATATATATATATATCTTAGGCAGACTATGCCCCACAGTAAAATGAGCAAAATAATAGTGCAAAATTCCCAAACAACAAATGAGCAAATGGAGAAAAAGTACTTTAAAAGTTTTAAAACCAGGCACCCACTCCTTCCAAACCTGTGCAAATTTTTCCTCTTGGATGAAACTAAAACTGTTCGCACAAAACTGGCCCCTGCTGCAACTTCTGGACTCCCAAAATCAAATTTAAAAGAAGAGAGTGATACTTTCCCCTCAAATCTACATGAAAAGTGACTAAGAGATGGACAAAGCACTGGGAGGAGCCTTCTGGGCAGAAAGAGGAAGTTGAAGCCTCTTTGGCACTTCCTTCCTGTTATAAAAAAGTAGAATAAAATATGGATTTTGCTCTAAGCATGTACCTGAATTGTCTGTTTATGCAGAATAGTTACTCAAAAATCCAATTTGAAGTTGATTTTGCTGTTTCTCGAGTAGAAAATCTACTCGAGAAACTGCCCTTGAGCATGACCACTAGTCTGTGTTATACAATGGCACCGGAAGGCTTCCCAGCATCTGGAAATTGTGCTGGGGATGCCAAATCGTACTCACACTTGCCAGCTTGCTTCCTGGAGCCTCACGTTATTCCAGTTGTCATCGCTTTGCTTGAACAGGAGCACATTTCTGCCACATGGCGATCAGCAGAATTTTGGCTGAACCCCTTGTTGAAGAGTAACTTGGAGTGACCGAAATTCTTCCAGTTCTGCGAGAGGAATAGAATTTTCCACCCACCCCTAGTTTTTTCTGGTGTTTCTTGGGAGTTATTCAAACATCTCCCTCAGTATCTTTAGGTTATAGACGCATGATGCAGTGATGGTAAAGACTTGTGTGGTCATGTCAGATTTGCAACTGATGATAATTTCGAGATTCTGTGCTTGGGTGTGGTCCCGGTTTGGTCAGCCACCAGTTGGAGTCCCATGGTGAGGTGTTCTTGCCGAAGATGACTACTTCTGTCTTTTTGGTGTTGAGTTTGATACAGTTGGCTTGGCTTTGGTCATGCAGGCAGTGCACTTATTTCTTGTGTTGAGGAATGTGTCAGAGAGGGAGAGTATGAGTTGCATGTCCTTGGTCTTGGAGAGGATGTTGATGTTATGTGCACGGATGAGATTGATGAGAGGGATCATGTAAGTGTTGAAGTGGGTGGGTCTGAGCAATGAACTTTGAGGTACTCCACAGATGAGTTTATTGGATTCTTAGGAGTAACATGCCAGGTAGACAGCTTCTGTTCTATCCATTATGAAGAAGCAGATCCAGCAGAGACTGGGTCCTTAGATGCCAATCTTGTGCAGGCACCTGATGTGGATGGGGTGTGAGATTGTGTCAAATGCTGCATAGAGGTCCAGAATAATGAGGACTATTGCATCCCCTCTGTAAAGGACTATGCAGATTTTTACTCTGGCTGCAATGACTGCTGTTTCTGGCTGTAGTTGGGCCTGAATTTGAACTGCAAAGCATCAAAGAGCTGGTGGATGCTGAGATGGTTGGTGAGGTGTTGGTTGATTAGTTTCACTTAAACCTTGTCCAAGTATGGTAGAAGGGAGATGGGTCTGTAGTTAGAGATTGTGATTTTGTCAGTGGATGATTTCATGAGCAGAGGAGTTATAGTGGCATGTTTCCAGGTGTACGTTAATGTGGCTAAGGCAGTGGAGGTGTTGAGGATCGGTGTTAGTGCCTAGCTGATCGGTGGCAGTCCTTTAGTGAAGGCGTAGTGAGGGCAAAGGTCAGATGGGGCCCTCAAGTGAATAGTCTTCATATTAGTTGTGGTCTTGATTGTGGTGACATCAGGCCATGAGTTCAGGGTTCATTTTTCGACTGTGATGGGAAGTTGAGTTGTAATGGTGATGGAGTCTGGTTGAGGGTTGAACTTGTGGTATATAGAAATACATTTGTTACAGAAGAATTCCAAGAGCTTATTTCAAAGGTCTTGTAAAGGAATGATGTTGCTAGAGGCAGCGTAAGGTGTGGTGAAATCTTTGATGATGGCAACATTTTCCTTGCTGCTGTTTGTGCTAGGATCATTGCAATCTGCAAGGCCCGATTCACAAAATTAAAGTTAGACCAAAAGTCTATCTTTATGACTTTCAGTATTCACACAGGGGCTTATGGGTCATACCTTAAGGACTGTGGAGGTTCTACACTTGGAGTAGAATCTCTGCACTTGGGGTGGAATCTCTGCACTCTGGGTGAAATTATTGTATTTTAATGAACCTACAGACAATTAATGTTACCTGCAACCTATGCAGTACAAACTGCATAAAAGCAGCACATACCCAAGACTGTTTTTTTCACACCCATGTGTCACCTGCCTGTACCTCACTTTGCCATCTCCATGCTACCTGTGAGGAGGAAGAAAAACTGCACCAAGGAGGAGACCTCTATGATTGTGACATTTGTAGTGAGGAACTACAACAAACTGCATAGTCTACCTCCAGACCTCAGTAGTGCAACACAGAAGGCAGCGCTATGACAGCTGTTGGCTACTGCAGTCAGTGCATTGGTGAGGATGCTTGGTCTGTCATAGACATCAAAAAGTAGTGGCAGAATGAGAGGAGGCAGGTGAAGGAGAAGTTCACCAGGATAGAGGTGGCCAGAGCTTTCCCTAGGGGACAAACTGGAACCGATCTCCAGCGCATCCCACTTGAGAACGATGTCCTTGCCACCATGCACAGCCAGCTGCTGCATGAGCTGCCTGTTAATGATGACCCCAATGTGGTGCCAGTTAATATGTGATGGTTTAAACAATGAATTAAAGTGGTAAATGCGTACAATACAGGACGGCTTTTAAGCATGTATTTAAATAATAGTCAAAATAACACTGTTTTATGCGTTACTTATGCCCTCACTAACCACAGAGGGGTAATCTTACAGGTCTGTGAGGTCTAATATGTTATGTGCATTTTTTACATAAGTTAAACATAGGATCTGAACGGCTTTATCTAGTGATAGACAGTTGATTTTGCATGTTCTAGTCACTGCAGTTTTGGGTGTGCCCCAAATTTTTACTCTCAGCAGAAACGGCTCATAGTGTTAAATATTAGATCATATGTCAGCAGTATGTGGTGTGCGTCTGATATTCTTGTGGTCACTTATCTTCACATGCTCAGAAGTGACTCCTAAGAGTATACTACTCCATAACATGTTGGCTAATGAAAGGATGACTACTTTTATTTGTAACATTTTTGTAACATTTACTGTATGTACAATATTGCTTATATTTAGCCACAAGTGGGTTGAAAGTCTATGCCTATGAAATATACATGTAAAATGGAACACACCATTCTTTGTATTGAAATATTTATATGTATGGTACATTACAGCTGCTGGCAGGACTTCCTCAGTCATCCAAAGTACCTCATCCAGAGATTTGGGAGACATTCTGTGTGCAGCAGTCAGACTCACTACCACCGGTCAATCAGGTAAGCCATATAGTGATGTAAACTATTGATTCCCAACTAGTGCATAGTAACCAACTCCTTGTGAAAGGATATTAGCAGATATTAACACTAATTTGAAAAATCCAATGTTAATATATAATATGTTGCTAACATAATCAATGCTGTCTGTGTTACTTTTGTATGTTTACAAATATTTAATGCTGAACATTAATTAGGACCTCACTTCCTTCTGAAGCTGCTTGATTGAGGACCACCTCTTCTGTCACACATTCAAGGAGCCAGATTCTGCAGCTGACATTATGGGGGATCTCAGTACCATACCGAACAGTGGCTGGAGCTGGTGAGTTTGAATTTACATGACACATATGCATTGACCACCTCAATGCTACAGTGTGAGCTGGCAAAAGTAGGTTTACACAAACTAGGTCACATGTGGAACATCAGATAGATGCAAAGAATATTGGACTCAACCCTTGTGTTGTAACACATGATATACAATGGAAAATACTTATTATGCTGCAACATCTATCTTTCAGGTGCTGAGGACAATGAGTCACTTCATGGAGCTGAACCATCTATCAGTAGAGGACAGAGAGCAATCCGAGGAGAGAATCCGATCCTCTTCCAAGCACCAATGTCGGTGGCCAGCAGTTCCCTCGCAGATGATGAGGATGAGTAGGAAGAAGATGATATGGGACCTGGATTATCAGAAAGACATTGTTGACTCACTGGGCAAAATACTGAGGGCAACATCAGGTCTAGCCAGCATTGTGCATCCTACTTCACCTCTGGGGATTGCCCATTCCCAGCAGTCAGCCAACCACCCCTACAAAACCATCACCCCCTCTCAGCCCTCATATCCGAGCCAGACATGTTGCTTTTCCAACACACACAGTACATTACATCCATGACAGTGCTTCCCTGGCCTTCTCTCAAGCATTTGAGGGACCTTATACATCTAGTGAAGAGCAGGTATCCCATAGGCACCACTCTCCTCCCCACAGCCTCCCACGTGCCAACCCTCTCCATGCTAGTGGACGAGATGGTCATATCATAGGCCGTCTCATATGGACGAGGCTGACAGATGGTCAGCGTGGCCAGTGGGAGGATGAGTTTTTCCAACAACAGGCTGATGTGAGTGAGGACATTCGTGCCATAGGGGCTATTCTGTGTGAGAGGTCAGAATCACTATAGGAAATCCCTCGGCTGTTTGACGGACGCACCCGTGTCTTGGACACGATTGATAAATGTTGCCAAGACCTGCAAAGGAGGCAAAGAGTCATTATAGCAATCTATAGAGAAGGGAGTGCAAGACACCATGCCTTGACCATGAAGATGATGGAGGGAATGTTGAAGCTGTTTCAAAGTCTTCCTTCATGGTCAACACATGTAGTGAAGCCAACACACCTACTTGCACAACACCCCACCTAGCTACCTGTACCACAACCTGCGCAAGCACCCCTGAAGTATGCAGACACCAACCCCTACACAAGACTCCCTGCACAATGAGGTCCCTTCCACCCAGCACATACTTCACTTGTACAGGCATACTCCCCCCTACACAGGCACCTCCTCTACCTCTACGGGTACCCTCACCTCGCGTACAGGTACCTCACATACCTGTACAGACACCTTTACCCCCTGTACAGGCACCTCCCCCACCTGTAGAGGCAGATGTACCACACCCACGCACACATCAGCATTGACACAGTAAACACACTTACTCACAGAAATCCTCCCCACTAATATTACTACATCGCAAGAGAGCTCCCTCATGATCACTGTAAAATATATTTCCTACGATTTTCCACATTTCAATACTGAGTTGAGTAATAGTTGATGATGGTTAATTGGTTATTCTGGTTGTAGGGCATATCTGTGACAATAAATGTGTGTAAGACATGTAGATTTGTAGGACCATCTGTGTACCAAGGTATCATGTTGAATACATAGCTAAACACCTATCGATGCAGACTTCCATACTTTGAATCCAGCATATATAATGAAAAATACAAGATAGAGATGTTGTTTCAGAAAGATATATACTGTATGTTAGTCCTGGCATCCTTGGCATTGTCTCCCTTAATTTTTGCCTCTGCTTCTCAGGTTGTTGCTATGTGCTGGACTCTGTTTTTGCTGTTTTTGTTACTCTGGGCACTTTACCAGTGCTGATCTGTGCTAAAGTGCAAGTGCTCTCTATGTAAATTTGTGTGTGTAATTGGCTTTTCCATAATTGGCATATTTTATTTACTCGTAAGTCCCTAGTAAAATGCACTAGAGGTGCCCAGGGCCTTTAACTTAAATGCTATTAGTGGGCCTGCAGCACGTATTATGCCACTGACATCAGTAGCCCTGTAAACATGGCTCAGCCCTGCCACTGTAGTGTCTGTGTGTGCAGTTTTTAAAGGGCCAATTCCACTCTGCAAGTGTACCCACTTGCCAGGTCCACACATTCCCTTTTTATACATGTAAGGCACCCCTAAGGTAGGCCCTAGGTAGCCCCATGGGCTGGGTGAAGTGTATGTTAAAGGTGGGACATATACTGATGTGTTTTACATGTCCTAACAGTGAAATTCTGTTTTCACTGTTGCAAGGCCTATCTCTCTCATAGGTTAACATGGAGGCTGCCTTTAAATAACTTTTAAGGGTAGCTTCCCTTTGACAGCAGATAGAAATCTGGAGTTTAGGGTCTCTGAACTCACAATTTAAAAATATATCTTTTAGTGGAGTTGGTTTTTAAAATATTCGATTGAAAATGCCACTTTTAGAAAGTAGGCAGTTTCGGTTTAAACCATTCTATCACTCTGCCTGTTTGTGAATTCCCTGTCTGGGTTAGACTGCCAGTTGGGCTGTTTGTGAATCCCCTCTAGACAGTGACACAAAGGGAGCGGGGGTGTCGCATGCAGGTCCTGATGAGCCATCTGGGCTTGAGTGGAGGGCGGAGTGGTCACTTACACCTGAATGGGCTGTGCCTGCCCTCACACAATGCAGTATCCAACCACCTGGTGTGTGTCTAGGGCCTGGTCTGGGCAAAACAGGATCCTGTAAACAACAGAGACTTTTCTTTGAAGTTGGGCAAATTAAAAGACAGAAAGGAGTATCAGTATTGGACCCAAAACCCCAGACTATAGATTTCTTCAAGATTTGCTCCTGGAACCAAAAGGAACCTCTGCTAAGGAGAAGAGCTGAAGAGCTGAAGAGAAGTGCAACCGAAGCCATGCTCTTCGTTGGAGTGTGACGATCCCGTAGGCCGACGCCGCTGCAGCCTCACTGAAGTCTGCGACTCCATGGAAGTTGCCACACCACGTCGTGACTGCTGGATATCGACTCCGCCAAAATTATGTGGATCCAATGCTTCACACCGACGCCGCCACACCTCCACCGCTCTGCAACACGGACCCAACACCTCTTCATTACGCCTCTGCTCCTCCACTCCGCAGCACCGGAACTGACAGAGCCTCAGATCCAGCGACGCCGCAATCACCGACTTCATGCACCGGCTTGTTTCCTCAATTTCACACGGTACTGTAAATCGGGGGTCCGTGTGACTCCGTGAGTGCCACTATTGGTGTCGGATTGTTGGGAACGGCTCCGTCACGACGCCATGATAGAACCTAATTGAAACATTTGTGTTTCTAAGCGCTATTTTTGTGTTTAATCTTGCAAAACTCATAACTTTGCTTGTGTATGTTGAAATTTTGACGTTTCGGTCTTGTTTTGCTCAGATAAATATTCACTATTTTTCTAACTTGGTGTTGAGTCATTTTGTAGTCTTTTCACTGTATTACTGTGTCTGTTAGTACACATTGTCTCTGGGTTCAGGCTTTCGGCTCGTGCCAAACTACCAAGAGAGTGAGCGGGGGTTAACTGGGTGTGTTTCTCCTTTGCCCTGACTAGAGTGGGGGGCCTTGCTTGGACAGGGGGTAACCTGACTGCCAACCAAGACCCCATTTCTAACACTGTAGTAAATAAATTAAATAAAAAACTGTCCATTGGAAAGGGAGAAAGGAGGGGGGTGGCCAAAATAAATATCACATGCCAGAAAGCGTCAGGGTAACCAGTATATTTACAGGGAGTAAAAAAAAGTAAACAGTCCAAACAATATGCAGTCACTGGCCATCCTCACTGTCCTCCTTGACAATAATGCTCAAGTCCTCTGCTCCTGTGGACTCACTCTGGCTGGCCAATGCAGGATCACACAGCCCACAGGAGCGGCAAACATGAGGGGTACGAAGAGTAGCAGGGTAAACAGAGAGGGAAGTTGAACTGGGAGACACTTTAACAATGGTTTGAGTGGGTTGGTGGGACAATACAGACAATATGGCTGCACCCAAGGCAATAATGAAGGGAGTGAGATTGGCCATGTGTCTGGATTGAGGCTCTGATAACATATGGAATTTGTCCCTGAATTCCTGCAAGATCCGAGAGGACACATTCTGCTCAACACAACATCACTTCCTGAGATGCAGCCACAGAGTAACAGTAGATGGAAGGGTTTGGGTTGAACAAGAGGGCTGTGGGGTTTGGAGGGCAGATGGCTCCCTCAGCTCTTCTGAGCAGGCACTTGGATGGGGAGTCATGGCAGAGGGTGCAGCTGGAGTCCCGGATGGAAGGGGGACCTCAGGAGTTAGGGAGGGGTCAGTGGCAGACACAGATGGTGATGTGACCTGCCCTGGGGACACCACTTCAAATTCAAGGTCTTCTGGGCCAGGGGGAGACCCACATCCTTCCCCCCAGCTGGTGGTGTTCCCCTCAACACCCCCCTTCATTCTCCTCAGCCTCCATCCAGGGTGATTGCATTGGTGCTTTTGGTTCGGTCCGGTTCTTGGCCTCCGTCCTCCACCTCTCCTCCTCTCTGGGGCTATCCATAGGACGTGCTGCCAATGAGCTGAGGTTCCACTGGTCTGCTCATGTTCCTTTCTGGATGTTCCATGGCTAGCCGGATCCACTGAAATAGAAGGCAAACAATTATGTAGTTGGTGTACAATTCATAACAAAGCTCAAGACAACATGAAACAAATGCTGGCTTTGTACTCCTTTCATTTCACTAACCAATTATATGTGTTTTTAACCCAAAAGTACATGTATTTTCACTGTAATATCCTGAAATTACTCACACACAAACATCTTTCCCTATTTTGTTCAGTATACTCTTCAGTATTTACTTAACTTCACCTTCAGCATTAGTGCAATGTGTGTTTCCTGATATTGAAACAGTGTTATCTTTCATTGTAAGTTTACAAGCGGAGATGGGACACAGGCAGTCATTATGAACATGACGGGAAACACCGCACCACCGGCCGTGGCGGTAACTACCGCCAACAGGCTGGAAGTCCGGACCGCCAAATAATGAAGCAAATGAGAAACAAGTAGCGGTACATCCACACACCACCATTTTTGTAGTCCCGCCGACGATGGAGGAGCCTGGCCTCAGGCCAGCGGAAGGGCCCTACCCACCCACCAAATAATAAAACACCACACCGCCATCAGTTCCGGGCGGGAACCACCACCAGGCAAAGTGTGGCGGAAGCGAACAATATAAAGGGAAACACTCACCGGAGGTACACAGAACACGCCGACGCAGACATGGAGCGAGAGTTAAAAATAATGCCAGTGCTTCTCCTTGCCATATCCCTCCAGGACCATGAATGATGATGGTAAGTACCACAGCCTAGTACACATGGGAAGAAAGGGCACAGTTACACAGACACCCCACCCACCCGGCAATGCACTCCCAACCCCTCCCACCATCCCATGCCATACATACCATAACAAGATGTACTTACCAGACACAAGCCAACAATTACCTGCACCAATGCACACACCTGTGCGCACCACACCCCCACAGTGAAACGCTACACAAGGGCTCAATATTGTGCCAACAGTACTGCTGGGTACTAAAACTGAATTTAAAGAAACAACAGGAATGTCCAAAAAAGGCCATTGGCCAGTCCATTGTAAATTTCCTGAAGGGCAAATATAGCTCAAACTTGACCCCTACATGTGTAAAGGAAACTCCACTGGGAAGGGGCATCAATGGGGCAGCCAGGCACCTCAGGGAACAAGGGCACGGGGTGGCAGGGGTGGGGACTCAGGTCTTGAAGGGGGGGTCTTGGGCTTAGGTTTAGGAGGTGGAGGGAAGGAGGGGGAGTGGGTCTGGACCAGCCGGTGGCAGAGGGACCTGGGGCAACACGGGGCTTCTTCCTCCCTGGGGAAGGGGCACGGGAATGGGAAGGGTGGACTGGGGTGGACTTAGACAAGGAAGGAGTGGAATGGGCATTGGAAACTTTAGGGACACGACGGGGTGGGCCAGTGGGTTCAAACAGGTCAACAAGGGAGAGGAAAAGCTTTTTAGGTGCAGTTGGAGGGAATCTGGGGCAGGTCTGGGAGTGGTCGTACCAGATGTAGGTGTGCTGGACATGGATGCAGGTGCCTGTTTAGTCTGCTTATGTATGGTGGATGTGTGTGGTGTGGATGTGTGTGAATGTTTGAGTGTTTTGGGAGGAGGGGGGTGACACAGTTGGAGAAGGCAGGCTGCCAGCGGAGATGGATTTTGTGTGGGTGTCTGCAGGTCTTGTGAGTGTGCTGCAAGTGTCTGTGAATGTAGACGTGGTGAGTGCTGGTGTGGTGTCTGGGGTGCATGACTGGATGTAAACTGTTGTAGTGACTGCAAGAATGGGGGCAGCAGCAGTGAGTGAGATTGCAGTGCATGTTGGTGTGCATGGTGAGGTGACAGACAGGGAGGAGGGGAAGGCTGACACAGTGGGGGAGGTGGATGTTGTTGTGTATGCCTTTGTATGTTGGGTGTGTGCATGCCTGTGGTGGGAAGTATGGTGCTTGTGTTTTTCCAGTGTGCTTCTTGTGTGTTGATCTGTGTGCATGGCTGTCTGTATATGTGCTTGGGATGGATGAAGGGAGTAGGGTGCTGGAAAGGGTAGAGGTGGTGAGAGGGGGGATGGAAAGACCAGGGACACCTGCTGACGTCAAAGAGGAGGCCAGAGCCTGAAAAGATCTCTGTAGGCCAGACATGGATGCTAGCCCCTGGATGGCATTCATGATGGTTGTCTACCCCACAGAGATGGTCCTCAGGAGGTCAATAGCCTCCTCTGTGAGGGCAGCAGAGCTGACTGGGGCAGGGGATGTGGAGACGCTCTTCGGTGAGCGGGCACGTGCAACTCAGTGGGGAGAAACTGGGAGGGCGGTGATGGTATGGGGTGGCGGAAGATGACAAAGAATGGGTGGGCCTAGTAGGGTCCGCCACCACCTGGGAGCTGCCATTGGAGGAGGTGCCGGAGTCACTACTTCCAGTGGTAGTTGCCTCCCCTGTGGTACTCCCCTCGCCCTCCAACCCACTGATCCCCTTGGTGTTGGTCGACTCTGCCTCCTTGGAACCGTGGGCTGCTGCATCCCCACTCGCCAGTGCCTCAGTTCCCTCGCCAGATGATGCTAATGTACACAGGGACACAGAGCACAGGGGTGGGGAAACAAAACAAGAAAACAAGAGAAAAGTAGGTCAAATCCTGCAAATAGGTACATTTTGGGACACAGACACTCCCACCCAGTTCAGACACGAACCCTCAGCAGACACAACACACATTATGAATGTCACCCTGACTAGTAGGCATGACCCCAGAATACACTACATTACCATCCTGAAACACAATTCTGATACACTTTGTGGAGTGAACTCATGAGAGACTGTGCCAAGTCAATACATCTCCAAGTTCATGAGACCACAATTAATGCCATATTGCAAAGATGGGACCCCTCACAGGCCTGCAGACCCTGCCAAAACTAGCTATGCCACTATCCCATGGACGTGGAGGGGTACAGGACTTCAGGGACACACCTGTTGAAGTGCCTGGCACCACAATGCATGCAACCCTGAGCACCCAACTATACCCATCATAGTGGCATCACAACAGTGTTGGTACTCACCCCCTTGTGGCTGCTGTGCTGCCTTCAAGCACCCATCCCAATCTGGATAGGCCACCACCAGAATGCTGGCCATTAGGGGCACCCCTTCCTCGTTGGGAGGCCTTCCCCAGCTGGGCCTCTCCGGTCTTCCTGACCCGCTTCCTGCAGTGGGTACTCCACCGGTTGTAGACCCCCAGGGTCTGCACTTCCTTGGCAATGGCTTGCCACAGGCCCCCTTCTGATGGGCGCTGACCTGCATGGGACACACAGAGTAAAGAAACAGACGTCAGTGTGGTTACCCCATACACAAATCCCATGCCCGTTCATACTGACATGGTGCATGGAGACATGAAAATGAACAAATAACAAGCAGAAAGTGCCAGACACACAACGGCTGAGCATTCACACAGCGAACAAAAATGCATACAGGCATCTGCCACAACCACACACATCTAAGGAGGACAGATAGCAACTCACCTGCTCCTTTGGTCGCCCATACAACTTCGCATACAGATGTAGGACCCTGTCCACCAGCTTCTGAAGCTCCTTCCTGGGGAAGGCCAGGACCTGTTCCCCAGTCACACGCGCCATCTCAGGGACCAGAGTCAGGACACAGCAGCACATGCAGTGGAGTTCTACCCTTCACTTAATGCAGGAGTCAAGTGTCAAGGGTCTGTCAAAATGGCGGTAGATACTGCGGCGGTGTGCACCGACACCGCTGCCGGTGATCATGATTGGCCCAGGTTCCCCATTGACAACCATGTAATCCAATGATCAGGTGCACGGCAGTGAACACTGCCTACCGCCATGACGCCTAACGCCAGCAGAATGAGGTCACTTCCACACTACAATACCTGGATGGCAGGAGGCTGCCATTTTGCTTTCACCACGTCTCCATAGCCTTCCCGGGGCCTCATCCATGGCCCCATTCTCTCTCCTCTTCGTCAATTGCTGACATGATTCTGTGATTCCCACATGTACTCATAGTTGGAAGTGTGTCTACACTGTGATGCTATAATGACTGAGAATCCTCAGCACACATTAGCCTGACAGTATGTATCATTCTTTATGTTTGTGTGTGTAACCTATGTGTCGCATTGTAGAAAAGTATAGTAAATACATGTGATGCAAGTGTATGTCAAAAATCTAAATGTGTTCCTTCATCACCCACAGGTACAGACCCATGTGGAGAGGGAGGGCCCCATCTGTTTACAGACTGCTGGTAGATCTGGCCACCATGGAGGAACGTCACAGTCCTTGACCTCTGTGCAGTAATAGATCCTGTTCTGAAGCCGGCCAATCGGAATCAGCATGCCATACCTACAACTGTGCAGGTGCTATCTGTGCTCCATTTTTTGGCCCGAGGCTGATTTCAGGTACAGTGGGCAGGGGTATCTCAGCCAATGTTCAGCCACATCCTGTCCAATTTCCTGGAATCATTCATTCAACACTTGCAAACTTATGCCCAGTTTCTCCAAATGGCTTATTTCACCACCATCAAGTCTGGATTCTATGCTTTTGCTAATATCCCCCATGTGAGAGGTGCCATTGATGGAACCCACATAGCCCTCATACCCACAAGAGTGAATGAACAGGTGTATCGGAATCATAAGAGCTATCACTCCATGAATGTCCAATTGGTGTGTACTGCTGATCAGTACATTTCACTTGTCAAGGCAAGATTCCCAGGATCAGTCCATGATTCATTTGTCCTGAGAAACAGCAGTGTGCCACACATGATGGGACAACTACAGAGGGACAGAGCTTGACTCATAGGTGAGTAAGTATGACACTGGATCAGTTACATAGCTGATAGGCAGGATGTTTGCAAGTGAAATGTGTGTGTTCAAGTCCTCTTTTGCCCACTTTTGCAGGTGATTCTGGCTACCCCAACATGCAATGGCTCCTGACACCTATGAGGAGTTACAGGACAGATGCAGAGAGGAATTATAATGAGGCCCATGGTCGTACTAGGAGGGTGATAGAGTGCACTGAAGGTCCTGAAAGCAAGATTCCGTTGCCTCCATCTCTCTGGAGGATCCCTGTGCTATGTACCTAACAAGGTGAATAAGATAGTTGTGGCCTGCTGCATGCTGCACAACTTGGCTGTAAGGAAAGCTATCCCACTTCTGGAAGAGGAGGGTGCTGTCCAACCAGCGGAGGGATGAGAGTGGTAGTGAGGAAGAAGAGGGGGAAGATATCAACTCCAGGACCCAGCTAATCCGGCTATACTTCCAGTGACCCTCAGGTACTGTTCTATGATGCTGATGTCTTTACTGCATTGATCCAGTCTGACTTGTGTTATAGGTACTGTGGTTTCCTTTTGTCAGTGAAAATGCAAAATCATGACTGCAGTGGCAGATGCTGTCGAAGCCAACTCAGATGTATATCATATCCAGACAATTCAGGATACAAACCAAAGACCAGCCTGCTCTTCCTTAGATAAAGTTTAATAAGAAATACGTGTACACGGAGACTGAGCAGCCTAAGTCCAGCTCGAACAGTCTAAAAGAGGAAGTAATACATGATCTTTTATACAATGAAACCACAAGCACATCAATAGATTTTATTGGTTCTTGATACCGACACATGATCAAATTTGCAATAGAGCACATGTGATTTATCATGTATTCTTCATAACGCTCCATATAAGGGTTAAGATCATAGACAAGGAACTTGCACAATATGTCCTATGAATCTAATAGCACGTGATACATCTATATTAAGAGAAATAGGAACAATAAGTGCATACGTTAGTACTTTTGAAAGTGAGGATTGCTCAAGTTAGCATGCAGTGATGTCTTGTGATGGCTGTAACGTTAGCAAGCCTTGCAGTATAATGCGTTCCAAGAGAGATAAACACAACATCTCAAAGGCCTAGCTAATCTAGCATTATACAGTGTTCAACAGAAGCAGGCCCAATTGTCATTGTGTATCACAGGGCCCACTAGGCCCAAGTTGGCACCAAGGAGAAATGTGATTCCACATTCCGCCCCCTGATACTCAATGAGAACCTAAGTATCATGATGGATTGGGTGTCATTTCAACAGAGGTACCATCCCTGGCATCATCCTCATACTGTCCTTTGCAGGTATGCGTAGTTTCCCTGTGACAGATATTCTTCATCAACATAGGCAGGAAAGACAAACCTTTATCAGCACACACAATGTTATTAATGCCACTATTCCCCCCACCAATGCTTCTATCAGCCATGATCCCCAACCACAGAACCATGCGGCAATGTCACTCAGTATTCCCCCCCACGCCTGTCAAGTCCGACACTTCCTTTGCTCCCTTTTCTATTCTCTCCATTTCCCCTATTGCCTTCCTTACCTTTCCACTGTTATCCGGTATATATGTAGAGCATTCTAGGTGGATCACGTGACATACACCACCGTCCTTTGCCAAAATGATGTCTAACGCAAGTCTATTTTGTATCACAACAGCTCTTAGGTATGTAAGTTCCTCAGTGATATTCCCCAGGGCTGCTGCTGTAGAACTTGCCAATCTTTCCACTAAGTCTGCTAATCTGTGTATTTGATATTCCGAATGTATGATCCCAAATGGTGGCACCAATACTCCTTCCACTGCTATTGCTCTATCTATCCAAGAGGGTGCCCTTCTTCTGCGTGTTCCTTGGGGTGCTTCCTTCATTACCATGGACAGATCTGTCACGTGTAACATGCGAGGTAATACAAACGCTAGATAGCAGGTGCCTTGCCACCCTGCTGGCAATCTGAAGTAGGCAGATGTCCCACATACAAAGAATATTCCCCTTGGGGCTGAGATGCCTGTTGACAAACCTTTTTTCCCATCGCGTATTTGGTCCAGAGTGGAGTATTTGGAGCAGACACCGACCCCCACATTTATCACTGGGATGCTGCCCTTTCTGTATCTAATGCACTATGGTGCTACATTCATCTCATGTATTTGAAGGGATGGTATTTTAATTCCTGTGTAAGCCTCCCCCGGTGCATAGCTCTTGTCCCTTTCTATGTTAAATGCGTCCAGGAGTTCCTTCTCTCCTTGTTTCGGTATTAATTTTTCACACACTTTACCACATTCCTTTTTCTCTTTTCCACTTTCTCTTTTCTCTTCTTCACTTTCTCTTTTCTCTACTTCACTTTCTCTTTTCTTTTCTTCACTTTCTCTTTTCCCCCCTCTTTTTCTTTTCTTTTCTTCCCCTTTTTCCCTTTTCTGACCTTACTCTGCACATTCACATTTGTCTCTTTCTCCAATATAATGTGTGTACTGTGTAGTGGTGGGCAGGTGGGTGCAAAGATAGCAATCTGAAACATTTACCAGTTCCTGATACAATGTAACCATTTGTACAAATGCATTAACACGGTAAGTGTCCCCATCTGTGTCCCATTTCACTCCTTCCCTGTTCCCCACCCTTTCCACCAGGCTGGTGTTCTCTTTGTGTTCTCTTTTCACAATCCCCTGTTCACTTCCACTTTCATTCACATAGTGTTCTTGGTCTTAAAATGGTACTTGTGTTTCTTTTTCATATAGTATCAATACAATTGTCACTATTATAGCTGGAACTGGGGTACATATGACAGTCAGTACCACAGGCCATTTTCTTTCCTCTCTCCTTCTTCTAGGCATAATTATTTTTCCAATATAAAAAAAGTCCCAATGTTTGTTCTTGTATGTTGGTCCACTTATTTTTCTATTCCCTCTTGGTACCTCACAGAGTGGTGTCAGAGGTTACTAGCACTTGAAACCACTCTTGGTACTTCATGAATATATATAGGTAAGACCCTCTTGCACCCTTTCTCCTCCGAGGTGTGCAGCACGAGCAGTTTATGAAGAAATCCTTGCAGGACCCTCTTGCACCTCCCGGCTCCTGTAGGAGCGCAGCATGAGCAGTCCTGTGAAGAGCCACCGCAGGACCCCCTTGCTCCTTCTGACTCCTGTAGAGGGCAGCACAAGCAGTCCTGTCAGTGTTGTCTTGTGTTACTTGTTGAGCGAAAGTTGTACCCCTTCGGTGAGGGTGAAATCTTCATGTGCACCGCAGGTGGTCGTTGGATGTTCTCTGGTCCAGCGGCCCTCTTGGTGTGTGAGCTGTGTATCCAGGATGTGAGACCCTCACACTTGACTGCTGTGGCTGTTGTCAACAGGACATGGTAGGGTCCCTTCCACCATTGTTGAAGACAATGGGGTCTAGTGTGTGCCTTGACCCACATTCAGTTGCTAGGATGTAGTCCGTGCTCTGGTGGTGTTCCTTCTTTGGGCAGGGCCTGCAGCACCTCTACGGATAATTTGGGAAAGAAGTTCAAAGTTTTAATGTTCAAAGTCTCATTGTCATATCATGCTCCTATTAGAAGTATGGGTGATCTGTGGGAAATCAGCAGACACCATGAGAAGTAGCACAAAAAATAATCTAGTGCCCATGGCTATTTCTTGGTGGGCCTTGAAGGGGTGTCGGACATCGTTGCCTTATTGAATTTCAAAAGAGAATGTCAAAATTATCAATTTCCTATACCTTATATTTTGCCCCAGAGGTCACCAGTACTTGAGGCAAAAGGTATTGTAGAATGGAGGCCAGGTACTCTAGAACCGAAGGTTTACTGAGGTCTTTCAGCCAGAACTGCAGGAGATGAAGGTTGTGAAGTTGAAGCTGAAGCTGACAGTTGGTGAGGTTGACGGTGCCCATAGTCCTTGCAGTTATACTCTTTGGAGGAGACGAAGAGATCCTTAAATGTTGCAGTTGTAGAGGGCCCCTATTCCCAGAGCCAACAGCCTGCAGTTACAGTACCATGGAATGGCAATCAGCTGTGCCATAGTCGGTGATTACCCCTTCAGTGTGGCATCAAAGGATAACTTCATTGCCTTGTATTAGAACCAAACAGGACCCGCTTACACCCTCGGTCTCTTGGAGGCGTGCAGCACGAGCAGCCCTTGTTGAGCAGAGACTCTACTGTGATGGTGGGTCCACCAGTTGTTCCACTCGTTTCTGCTGCTGCGGATGTCAATGTTCCGCTACCTTCTTGGTGTAAGAGCTGTGGATCCAGGAGGTCAGTCCCTCCCACTGTAAAGGTGACCCAGGCCCAATCTCCCTATTGGAGATCATGTTCAGGTGGTGTTGTCTAGCCAGGAAGGGCCTGCAGCACTGATACTGAAGGCAATGCAAATTGCTGTCAAAATGTCTCATCAGATAATAGCTTCTCAGCACCAGACATGTTCATAGGCCAGTCAAACAGTATTTCAGTCGGTGCTCAGTTTGACAACTTTGTCAAAGATGCCTCTCTTAGCCAATGAAGCAAGTCGTAGTGCATCAATCCAGAACCGCTCAGCAGATGCACAAAACCTTATAAAGGGACACATATAACTGGTTTATGGGGTAACTAAATTAAATAAATTAATTCACCCCCTCCTCTTTGCGCACACCTAAGGCCACAGTCTATTGTGCCACCTGTCAGCTGTTACCCATATCAAAAACCGGATCATCATAACACATGCAACATACAACATCACCGTTAGTAGCTCCATTCCATTCAACTAATGTAGGTAGGACAGTAATATTCACATATCAAAGGCACAATCGTTTTCACTGCAAACCATACATGTGCTACATCGGAAACCTGTAACTTAACTAGGTGAGGCTAAAGTGGAGCTAGGGGTAATATGTATCTAAAAATGTTTTTTTTCCTTATTATCTTTTTTTTTATCTCGTTTTAATTTTTTAAATCAAGAAAGGAAAACCCAATCGAGGTACTTGGGGGGGAAAGGCTCTCTACTCTGTGTGTAACCACATGCTTCTGAAAGAAGACAGGTATATTGAAAGATGACATAAATCTGTACACAGAAATAATATTTCTCTCCCTCTCATCAATGCCTCCCACTTGCAACATAAACTTCTCTAATTATACATGAAAAATAATATGCAGTAATACATTTGAAAACCACATGTTAATAGTAATAGCCAACCATCATGATATAGTCAAGTGTATAATCAATGCACAAGTCCTTCTCTTATAGTGTAAGTGTAACACAGGACATACATTCGGAAGTGACATTGTAGATCTACTGATAACATCATATTAATATTTTGTTACTGTCCCTGTATCTAAAGTCCCATCACTGAGGCATTTAATAAGTATGAACAAATAGTTGCTATTGGATAGCCCTTCTAATCACATATACTAGTACCATCTTAAACGGAAATTAGGACTCAAAAAATAAATAACAATGACACTCAGTAACAGTGGAATATTCAGACAAACTATTTCACCAAACAAATGGTAATCCAAAGGTCAGGAGAAAACACATGTTACACCTGTATACAACCAGTATTTTTGGAACACAGCATTGTATCCTATTATTCTCCTTCAACACACAGAATATTTGCATCAAGGCTGGAGGAGTTGGGACCTTGCAGGCATCACCTCCATCAGAAGTCACTTCCCCTTTCTCGTACAAGTGTGATGTTGTGAAATGCAGATGTCCCTTTAAGATAAAATATGGGCATGGGACACACACCAGTCTTTACTGGGTGCCTACAATCTGTAGCTGTCTTTTGGCTAAACTCTTTCATAGTGCAAAAACACAAACAGGATGCAATTTATATTTGGCACCCTCATCATCATAAGTATATTATTAATAGCTGTATTGCTGTACTACATAGCACATCTAAAGGTAATAATAACTCTATCCTAATATAGGTATGTTAAATACCCAAAACCAGTATGGAAAATATATAGTTGCAATCTACCAACACATGAAGGTAATCCATGTCACTGTGCACATAAGGATGTACCCCGGAAGACTCCCATTAATTATGAAAACATAAAACGGAACATAGACAGACGGATACAGAAAACACATCTTCTTGTCCATGTTCTGAAACCTAGGAAAAAACATGGATAGAAAAATACTCCTCCTGCAGCCAATTCTATAAGTCATGGATATACACAAATACATATATACGTAAATACACACATCCTTGCGTCCAGGGTGTATAAGAAAATCTATAAACTTTCAAATTAACAGTATCCAAATACTTATTAGGCATCAACATTCAGCTGGTCATTTATTCTTTATTCCGCATTTCAAAGAATCATGCTAAATCCAGCACACTATCCCATCATCGTGTGCACCACACTTCTACGTTGTTCGTCATGGTGACATATTGCAACAATCCGTGTTCCTTTGCCCTCGGAGCCATGCCAAGAGTCTGTGGTTTTCAGAAATGGGGAAGGTAATCTTAACTGCCACAACCAATTCAGGAACCTCGCAGATAAATGGTAAGTTTGTGCCCAGAGCTGATCAGTTAACGCCACAGATAAAACTACAGTAAAAACATTGCATCAATACCACCCAGTCGCTATTGGATACATTTGGGATAAAAAAACACACACTCTTCTTTTACTTGTGGAGGAGACGTCACCTGTAACATTACATAACTGCACCCAGATAGTGTTATTCTCCTTTTTGTTTTGTTTTCTTTCCCATCAATAAATGCATTTCCTTTCATATTCATATTTTGTTTGTGAACTATGAGTGCAGAATTCACCTTGTGTATCTTAAACGTTATGTGTAACCAGCATTTTTTTTTTTCACCCTAAAACATCACATTCACTTTTTTTGTTCAAAACATATTCCTATAACAAGAGACATTGTACAAAGTGCAATGCACATTAATTAGCTGGATCCATTAAAGAATCCATTAATATTTACAGGAGATCTACTGTCCTGAAACAATATATGCAGTATTGCCGTTACTGCTATAAATTAAAATACATGTGTGTTGCATTTTTATTTATTTATTTATTGCCCCTTTTATACTTTAGTTGCGCTCACATGACTTCAGCATACTGCATGTACTGCAGGCGTTTAGACATCCACCGGTGTCATTTTCTTTTAGCCACTTATTAAGTGAAATCGATCACTGTTACTAACACTTCACGTATCATTATTATTACTGCACTAATATGTTTATTTTGAATATCAATACACCTTAATAGAAGTATGTAATCACAGAACTAACTCACTCTACATGCCTACAAGAACCCTAATGTTGTATATCTATTATTTCCTGATATTATTTACAATTCAGCACATAGTAAGTCTTCTGTTAATGTCTAGATCTTTTCCGTAATTGAAGATGATGAAATTATTTGTATGTACTCTATAGAGCTATGAAGAAATACACCCACAGGGGTATGGAATTACCGTAGACAGATGCCCAGCACAATTCTTCCAGAATGACCTCTCATCAGATGCAAATATGTGCAGAAACTCGAAAGCAAAATTTACTATTCTTTGCTTTCAAAATATCTTCACAAAAATGTAACTAGGAAAGAAACATTTGGTAAACTACTATGAAATTTTAGGTGCCATTTCTTAAAATGTGTGGATGCATGGTAGTATTTCCAAAAATTATAATCTTAACGGAAAAGTCAATGTAACCATTTCAGCAAAGTTATGAGGAAAATGAAAATAAACAAGCATTGGCAAAAGCAAAACAATTTTTTTTCCCGGTCCTCTAAAAGCACACATTGCCACAGTAGTTTCTGGCACGAACAAAACTACTTTTATTTAGGAAAGGTGAATCCTTCTAGCAATTTCTTTAATTATTTCTGGAGCTATTTCTGTTATTATTTTTTAAGGTATATAAGATCTAAGAAAGCTTTTACACATAAATATGTGGTGGGAAAAAGAAGTAAACCATAAGGGCCTCTCATCTCTCCCTATCCTCTTTGTCACAGGCAATTCATTTGTTTTATAGCACCTCTCACAGGGGAGTACAAGGTGTAGGATTCACATGGCATCCACACTGGTAGGCATTTTGCTAAGAGTGCTTGGTCTGGAGAAGCACAAACTCAGCATTCAGAACACAATACAGTGGTTAGTGTTGTCTTTAATAATAAGAATGTAATAATAAGAATGTATTTCTACACAGGCAAAACAGCCCTCCCATGGCTATTATTCTGTTTAACTCTGTACATTTTTATGTACGTCGAGAGACTGTGTCTTGTGATCTCCAGCTGTGTGTTTGTATTGCTGAGCACCTCCTTCCACATCTTGATGTTATGGATCGTGTGATGTGCATACATGGACATATCCCATAGTAAATTAAGTGATCCCTCACACCCTTTGCCAGCACACCCTTACATTTCATTTGATATCTGTCCGTACTTCTCTTCATGTTTTCTGATGGTTAAGGAATAACTGTCTAATTCATAAGGTCTCTTACTTTTTTCTCTTTTTTTTTTCTTTCACTTCCTCATCCATCAAACGCCATGCTAGGGTGCGGCTTTCACGTTCTGTCTCTGCCTGCTGCTGTGCAGGCAGCTCAGAGTGTTTGGTCCCTGTTGTGGTGCCCTCAGCCTGTAGTGTATTTCCCATCCTGCCTATCAAAATGTCCTCAAGCAAAATCAATGTGTTTGTTCCAGTGACTGTGCACTCGCCACAGGAAGGGAGCTTGGTAAGCCCCTATTATCTCTAATTATTTCATCCTCCAATCTTCCCTGCCCTTGTCAGCCGCCCCACCATATGGAGGAAACCATTTTTCAGTTCAGGCATTTTTTATTTTTATATTATCCTCCACATACAGGATAGCCCCTCATTCAAGGGACATACCATATGCCACTAGAATGTAGGCGGCATTGTAAAGCACAACACATGTCCACAAAGCCACAGTAACAATACTATCAGTTTCCTTGCAGTGTCAAAAAGAGGCCCTTACCATGATAGAACAGACGCTCAAAACTGAACAGTATGGAAAACAACACAATGCTACAATGTGATAAATGGCAACATGCAAAACACAGCTACTATAAAACAATCTAAATACCTCTCCCGCCACCCAGCTCTTGTACCCAGGGCCAAAAAATCCCTGGGGACAATCCGGAGGCCCCCCAGGCACCAGGCGTCCGGAAGAGTGATTCACAGAAGAACCAAACCGAGGAGGTGACAGGCAAATCAGCAGCGCACTCCCTGCCTACTCTACCGGGGCAGACCACTACTGCCCCCTGGCCAGATTTCCCCCACAGCCCCACCGGCTGGGTACATAACAGTCACAACCCTTCCGGCTGTGACCAGAGACCACCCCACTGGGTGTCCCGGAAAACACGTGTCTCAGCCCTACTGGCTGACCAATCCACTGTTACAGCCCCTCAGGCTGCAACCCTGGACAAGCCCTCGAGCTGTCCAGAAAACCACACTGCAGCCCCACCGGCTACACACATTCATAAAAACATGACACCTGCTCGCACCCCCGGAGCTGAGGAAACAAACACCAGTATTAGCCCAAAAAGAAAGGGGTAAGGAATTGAGAAGTGAAGAGAGAAAGGAGCACACAACCACAGAATCCGACGCGTGGTGGACGGCCCCCAATGGAAAATCAGGAGTAGCCACCTGAACAGGGGTGGCACTACGGGCATGCCAGTGAAGGCAGAGGAGAAAAAGAGCCAGAAACAAAAAACAATGCCCACGGGGGCGGGACATGAGAAAACTCAGAAGCAACTTCACCCCTTATCACTCCATTCCCCACATATTGAGACACAGCCAAAGCATACAGGCAAAACAAGAGGGGACCAGGAAGTGACAGAGACTCACCACAGCACTGGCACCCTTTCCAGGGAGGGCCACGTTGAGCAAGGCAGGGAAACCCACAAGAGCCGGGTGCCCCCCTGTCTTATCCAGGTGACTGATTGACACCTGATCTGTTCAATAGAAGTCAATAAGGAAGCTCAATGAAGGACCACATGCCAATTATGAACACAATTTAGCTTTACTAGAGTTTCAGGTAAATGTATACATTTGGCACATCAACGAAATAGAATGCAAATAGCAATGAAGAGCATCAATTTATATGTAAACACACAACAAAGAGCATCTATTTATGTATATATGAGCAAAGAGTTCATTGATAGATATAAGCTTTGATTAACGGCATACGAAATGCGTATTTCAATTACTGCAGCAAGCTCACACTACGATGTTCAGGAAGTAAAATATAAACAAGCTGAATACTTCAGATTATAAACACAGTGCAAGCATCATAATAAATCATAATAATAGAGCAGAGAAACAAAGGCCTTTCATCCCTGGGTGGAACTTAACTTAGTCCACGAAATGCTGGGAAGCCCTCTACTGCCCGCTTAGACCTCTCTGCCCCTCGAGCGTCACGGTCTCTGAACAGCAAAAAACAGGGAGGCAGTGCTATGGGCCTGGAGATGGCAGCTTTCACAACCCCATCTGCGAGCTTCAATCCCCTCACCCGCACTTCAGTGCTTAAATAACCTGAAGCTTGGATTCTATCCCTTTCCAGCATTTTCTAGCTCTGTTATCAGCACGTGTCTCTTGGCTGCTCTGCCATTCCCTGGCCATTGTTTTCATTCCAACTTTTTCCTGTGCTCTCGTTCTCAAGGTTGAGATGACCTCAGTCTTTCGCTCCTACACATCCTGTTTCTTACACATGCAGCTGCGATTAAGTTTATCTATGGAATATTTTTTTTAAAAGCTTGAAAGCGAACATCGTGAACTTTTCCACGTTGTTCGGGTTTCAGCAGGCATCACGCTCATCTACACTGTTCAAGCTAATTAACCCTTTGCGTCACAATGTCTTCCGCACCTTTCCCTATACGGAGCCAGGCAGGGGAGACCGTCAATCCAAACACTGCATTCTGCACCAAGATGTCGAAGCCAACTCAGATGTAAATCAGATCCAGACAATTCAGGATACAAACCAAAGACCAGCCTGCTCTTCCTTAGATAAAGTTTAATAAGAAATACGTGTAAACGGAGACTGAGCAGCCTAAGTCCAGCTCAAACCGTCTAAAACAGGAAGTAATACATGATCTTTTATACAATTAAACTGCAAGCACATTAATAGATTTAATTGGTTCTTGATACCGACACATGATCAAATTTGCAATAGAGCACATGTGATTTATCATTTATTCTTCATAATGCTCCATATAAGGGTTAAGATTATAGACAAGAAACTTGCACAATATGTCCTATGAATCTAATAGCGCATGATACATCTATATTAAGAGAAATAGGAACAATAAGTGCATACGTTAGTACTTTTGAAAGTGAGGATTGCTCAAGTTAGCATGCAGTGATGTCTCGTGATGGCTGTAACATTAGCAAGCCTTGCAGTAAAATGCGTTCCAAGAGAGATAAACACATCTCAAAGGCCTAGCTAAGCTAGCATTATACAGTGTTCAACAGAAGCAGGCCCAATTGTCATTGTGTATCACAGGGCCCACTAGGCCCAAATTGGCACCAAGGAGAAATGTGATTCCACGATTACAGTGCACGCAATGGTTTGTACAGTGTGACATACTTCAGACACTACAATGTGTTGGATCCCCTCCTGCAATAAAAGTGGTATTATGATGGTAACTGGCTAATGCATTCACATTCACAATTGATCTCTCATATTGATTAAGGACATACTTTTTGAGTTCACAGGTGTATTTATTTACATGTCAAAATATACATGAGTGTTGGGACAGTGATAGGGAGTGGGCACATGGTGAACAACATACTCAGGTACATATGATCAGCTGTTGGTTGCACAGGGGTATCGTCCATCGGGCCATTGGAAGATGGTGAGATGGCAGTGGCATGTTAATGAGGTATCTGAGTGGCACACAAGGGAGACAGTTCAGGGCAAGTGGTGGGCTTGGTCTTGGCTGGTGTTTCAGTGGCATATCTGGGTCTGAGGGTACGTTTTCGAAGGTTCAGCTGGGATGCATGGGTAGGGGTGCTGATGTCCTGTGAGTCCTCTGGCAGTGCCACCAGTCCAGTGGATGCTGCAGATGTAGATGGCAGGGCAGTGTCCTGGCTAGTGGTAGGGGCCTGTAGGTGGGTGGCGAACTCAGGCTGGCTGTGGTACTGGTGCTACAGCATCCCTGCAATGGAAGCCATGTGTCATTGAGCTGTTTCCATTGCTCCATGACCTCCTGGTGGTGTGTTACAGGCAGCCTCTGATTCTGCTCCAAGGTGGCCAGGATCTGGCCCATCCTGTCCTGGGAATGGTCATTTGCTCCCAGGACCTCAGATATCACCTGGGCTGCTGCATCCATCCTTTGGCCACCCCCCTGGGCCACTGATGCCCTCCCACTGGCCCTAGGCCCCTGTGTCCCCTGCACAGGTCTGGCTGTCCCAATTGTAGATGGCCCTTCATCATCCTGCCTGTTGGTGGGTGGAGACTCTGGTCTCTGTACATGTGGGCAGCCAGTCGGTGGCCTAGTAAGACTGGTGTGGGGTTGTTTGGCCAGAGCTGTTGGTGGCTGAGTGGTAGGGGTGTCAGTGGTGTCCTGTATTGGGCTCCTGGAGGGTGACTGTCCAGGGGTGTGCGATGGGCCAGGGATTTCCTCTGTGTCCAGACCTCCCTCTGCACTCTCCTGAGTTGGGCCTCTGTCTTCAGGTGGAGGACTGGCACTCCTTGACGTCTCTGTCCAGGTGGCATGGGTGGTGGTGCCTGTGTGTGAGAGAATAGTGATGCAGGTGTCCTGTACTTTTTTGTCGATTGCAGCACTGGTTGGCACTAATCGATGGTTCAATTCCCATGTGGTGGCATGCAAGGTCCCTTCGTGTACATCTAGATGCATTTATTTAAGGGGGTAGAGGTGCATTGTGGGTGCTGTAGTGCCACTGGTATTCTATGCAAGGGTTGGTGACTGTGCAGAGGGGGCTGGGTGGTGATATGTTGTGGGGATTGTGGGCATACAGGTGACTTGGATGTGAGTGTTGTGGACTGGGTAGGGGGTGGGGTCCTGGTGGTAGTGAGAGGAATGGGGTGATGCATGCATTATAGGTGGGGTGACTGTTGAGGTATTGTAGTTGATTTACCCGAGTCCAGTCCTCCAGTGAGTCCGGTTAGGCCCTCCTGGTGCAGGATAGCCAGGACCTTCTCCTCCCAGTCAGTGTATTTGGGGGGAGGAGGTGGGGGACCACCACCACTCTTCTGTATGGTGATGTTGTTCCTGATTGCCATGGACTGAACCTTCCCACGCAGGTCGTTCAATCTCTTCCTGATGTCCTCCCTTGTGCATGGATGGTTTCCGACTGCGTTGACTATGTTGACAATTGTCTGCCATAGCTCCATCTTCCTGGCCACGGGTCTCTGCTGCACCTGTGCCCCGAATAGGTGTGGCTCGACCCTGAGTATTTCATCCACCATGGTCCTTAGCTCCCTGTTTGTGAAGCGGGGGTGCTGAGGGGGTGCCATGGTGTGTGTTTGTGGGTGGTGTGTTGTAGGTATTGGTGAGGGTGCTGTTGCGTGGTTGGTTGTGTGACTTGTGTGATGGTGTGTTCAGTGTATGTGTGTTGTGTTGTCAATATCTGTTGTGCTATTGGCGTTTCAAAGGATTGTGAGGTGTGTATGTGTGTGTTTTATAGTGTTGTGGATGTGTGTCAGGTGTATGGTTTTCGAACTTGCCAATGTGTGCATTTGTTGTTGGAGGCTCCCGTTGCTGGCTGTGGCAGTCTGTACCGCCAATGGCTGTTCGACATTCACTGTCCGCAAAGCTGATTTGTGCATCATTATTTGGTGGGTGGGGGATTTGTCTGCATGGCGGTGGCGGGGTGAGGTGTACTGCCTTTCCGCTGTCGTTGGCCCTGGTGGTGGGTGGAAGTTGCAGGATTTTTGGAGGTTTGTCTTTTTAGCATCATTATACCGCAGTGAGCAGTTCACCACCACTGGCGATCTTTTGTTCACTGTCCGCACAGCGGTCGGCAGTGATTGCCACCAAGTTCATAATGAGGGCCACAGTCTGGATGGATATATCCGCATCTAAAAGTGGCTTCAGGGTTTTCCTGTAATGTGCAGTCTCAACAGTTTTACACTTACTATCAAATGTCATTTGTTGTGTACCATACTGAAACACAACATACATGCAAAATTGGGTGTACATATATAATAAGGCCTTGGATATGACCTTTGAAAAAGATGTAAATCAAAATATTGGAATATCCCTTGATAATATCAGACTCTCTACATGATGAATGCCACATTTAGCAGTCAAGACTGCTTCGTTTCTGCTGTACACTGGTAATCACATGTGCAGAGTTAGTACAGATAGCTAGATATTATAAATGAGCTATGTGCAACTGTTCAGAAGATTTGTGATTTCATAACCTCTTTGATATGCTTGTATCATTTTGAGTGAGACAAATATCACAAAGCATGTATTTACTTCGTGTTGAGAAAATATAATTTACAGCCAAGAAAAAATTCCCATAATAAGCTTGCATGATACAGCATCCAACACCCAAACCCCTCACATACCTACTCTAGACATTGTGTCAGCCATTACTTCACCAGTGGATACAACAGGCACTTAGTTGACTAATCAAGTGCATTTATTCATTAAAATTCAACTGTAAGCTAACATTATCCTAGTTGTGTTTACAACACTACAAGTTCCAGAATGCACTCATAAAACAGCATTCCAATTGCTCTAAGAAGACTTCGACCTCATATGTATTATAGCCAATACGCAGATAGGGTGAAAGGTGACAAAAGAAAGATAATGTTGCATCTCTTTCACCACTCACATCATACTACCAGACACATAATGCAGTTCATCCACGTATCAGGTATCTGCTGCTCAAACTCCTCCAGCTGACCATGGAGGGTAGGCCAGACTGTCCTAAGGGCCCTCCTGTTCAGTGGGTTAAGGTGGCATGGAGGATAGGCCAGACTGTCCTAAGGACCTTCCTGTTCAGTGGGCTAAGGTGGGCCCCTGTAGGTGAGGCTGGGAGGTCAGTCCCAATAAGTCCTGGTCCTTAATTTGGGCCCAGCATCGTAGGTCCTCCCAGCGCTTGTGACACATCCGGTGCCAACCGATGGTAAATGTCCACTGCCCTACAGCACGCTGTGATGTCTTGCCAGAATCTGTTGCGAGCTGCAATATTCAGCTGTTCCTCTGGGCCCCCATAAAACTGATGGTACTTATCAAGCACCCCCTCAGTTAGAATATTCAGTTCAGTTTCATTGTGAGGGAATGCCTTGTCCTTAAGGCCCTAAGCCATGTTGGAGGCAGGTTAAGTAAACAGAGCAGTAGGATGGCAGAGTATCTTGCTTGGAGGTGAGGATTGCTCAGAATGACCATAAAATGACTGCCAGTAACGTCTTGTGCCCCGAATGCGGAACCTTTGCAGTCATACAGATTTGACTTCTAAATCCCTTTGTGAATACCAAAAGTAGCAAAGTTAGACTTTTGGTATAGCTTTACCTTTGTGAATCCTGACCTTGGTGTTCCATATCTGCTGGTAGTAGCATCTTAGGGTCTTGACTCCATTTGCACTCTAGTTGCTTACAGTGGCATTTCATCAGCCTCAGTTCCTCTGTGTACGAGCTGACCTGTGGTCAGGATCTTGCCGTTGGGTTGCACTTGAGCAGACCCAGGGTATTAGACCAGGGTTTTGGTGCATGGAGTGATCTAGCTGTTGAGGTTCTTGATAGATTTTAACTAGTTGCTTGTGTGCTGAGGCCTGGTGCACGGAGAGGGCGGAAGCCCAATCCTCTTTTGTGATACTTTTGCAGCTGCGGAGGGCATGTTTGATTTGGTGCTGTCTTCAAGGTGAACGTTAAGGTTTCCAAGGAGGATGAAGGTGATTGCATTAAAGATACGTGGTGCAGCAAGTCCATGTTGTTTGTGGTGAAATTGGTGCATGGTCCTGGTGGTCTGTGTATGAGCGTTCTGCCCAGGAAGTTGGTAGTTATGCTTATCTTGAATGTGAGGCTCCATGTAGCTTGTGGGGTTGTCTGTGTAGGTGGTGCAGCTGATTATGTCAGGTTTGTGCTGATGGTCTTGCATGGCTATTTTGCAGCCAGTGGGATGGCTGTAGCGATGTCCAGTGGAGAGGTTGGGTTTAGCCATATTCTCCTCAGGAAAAGCAGGACTGAAGCTTGAGTGTGCAGTAGGTCCCATATCTCTGTGGCATGTTTGGGTGTTGAAGAGCCTGCATGCAAGTTTGTCATATTGTGTGGGTTGTGGTTGGTCTGAGCTTGAGCTGTTGGTTGGTTTGTGTGAGTGTTAGCAAATGGGGTGTTGGGTGTGTGGGAATGATTGGTGTAGGGTGTGAAAAAGTGCATAAGACGTTGCAGGAGGTGTATGTGAATGCTCCTTCTGTGTTGTGTGGTGCAATATGGTAGCAGTGCAGAGTGGCAGCCGGGTTTGAGAGTACTAAGGAGCACAGTGGTGTAGCAGTGGGTAGGGGGAGGACCAGGGCTCCTGGTGCTGGGTGCAGTTCAGGCACGGGCAGGTGCAGATGGCCTTGTCTTTGCTGTACCTTCAGATCAGCGGCTGCCATTAAGTTGGTCCTGGAAAAGACGGAGAAGTGCATGCAGCAGTGTACGGTGTGCAGATAGATGCTGGGAATTGAAATCTTCTTGCTTGGCTTCCTCTTTGAAAGGCGGTTTTTGGAGGAAACCAATGATGTGACTTCCTATGCAGATGGGTGATGGGAAATACAGCGATGTCACTTCCTGTGCAGATAGATTAACAAAGGCATGTAAGGCTACATAAAAGGTTACTTCTGTCACATTATTTCCTACAAATGCTCAAATGTTTTAGTGAATCAGCTCCAAAATACATATTGTGTAGCACTACCAAACTGTATGATGAAAGCAGATTTTTTGAGGTGGTGTTGTGTGACAATATTTTGAATATTTTAGAAGACAAACTGCTGTTGAGGTACAGCTATACCACATCAACATGGCACCATATTGCTAAAGCTTACAACAAAAGTAGCAAATGAAATAAAACGTAACACCACAATACAATGAAACATAACACTACAATGCAATGATAATCTAACAAGTTTACAAAGCTTCAACACAATACAACACACCAATAACATGCAAAAAAGAAGTTACAAATACCACAAAGCATGTTTGTCTTGTGGTTGAAAATGGAACATCATTTTTGGCATTTGTAATGTAGACAGAACACAATAAAATACAAAAAGCAACATAACACAATTTACACAACGCATTTAAAAATATAAAAGAGCAAAAGGCAACAAAACAGTCAAAACTGAAAGCAATTCCACCACAGTACATGGCAGCCACATTACACTCCAATAAAGCAGCAGAAAAAACAACAGAGCACATCACCACCACCACAAATTGACACACAAAAATGCATGTAGTTTTTTTCAGTCCCAAGCTGCATTCATAATATCGTGGTGTAAGGTCTTTGGCCTTCATTAGGACATTGGCAGTCATGGTTCCACCACGCCGGCGATGGTGGTCAGACCGCCAAAGGCCGGCGGTGCAGACCGCCATATTACGACCACAGCAGTCAACCCACTGAAACATAGCAAGTTTGCCGACAGTACCGACCGCCACCTGTTGCCATCCCCAGCCCGGCAGTAGCCACTGCACCGCCCACCCTATTGTATTGTATTGTATTGTAATCGTATTTATATAGCGCTTACTACCCGTCGAAGCGCTTTTCGATGAGTAGCACGCTACTCCGGTATCCAACAAGAATTAGTGATGGATTAGTATAATTTAATAAGGAGTACAGTTTTAGTATTATTATGAGTTAATTTGAGTTGCGGATATGAGAGTTTGTTAGTTAGATTGACTGGAGTAATGGAGGGGTGGAGGAGGAAAGAAATCCAGAAGTGTTAATTGGGAGTATATCCTTCATTTACTCAATCCAAAGGCTTGGGATGAATAAAAGGGGGACGGAGGGGAAAGAGGATGTTGAAGGGTTAGGGAGAGCATAGTAGCAGGGTGAGATGAATGCAGGAGAATTTAGTAGGGTTGTGTGGGAGGTCACAGAGGTAGAGTGAGGTTTGGTGAGTTAGATGTGGAGGTGGAGGGAAGAGCTTAGGCAGAGGTATTTAGGAGATGAAAGTGGTCGAAGGGATTTGGGATGAGACAGAGTGAGAATGGAGGATAGTTTGATAGAGACATGACATAAGAGTGATGAGTAGATAAGTGTGATAAAATGAGAGCAGAAATTCATAGATATCTAGTATAACAACCCAAAAACCAGGAGCCATGCAATGATCCACAAACATGCCAGGCACAGAAACAACATATACACATACATACACATATATATATATATTTATACACACACACATGAATACACACACATATGCACATACAGTACATAATTAGAATCATGGGTACAAAATACTTAGTCAGACAGGTTTAAAAGAGTGTGTGTGTATTTTATTGTTATGACAGTAGCAATACATATTTTCCAAAGAAACTATAAATAAATAGAAATACATATTTTCCAAAGAAACTATAAATAAATAGAAATATACGTATAATCTGAAAAACATAATTATCCACATAGGCATATGCAGTTCATAGTTGTTTGAAAAAGGGGGTTATGAAGGAAAGAGCCAACTCTTGAGTAGTTTCCTGAAAACAAGAAAGTTATCTGTGGCTCTTATAGTTGGGGGTAATGAATTCCATAGTTTGGCTGCTTGGACGGAGAAGGATGTACCACCTACAGTCTTTTTCTTGTATGGTGGTGTTCTAAGGCGGGGTGCCAGTCTTGAGCGGAGGGTTCTTTGTTGGATGTATTTGGTAATTTTCTTTCTGATAAAAAGCGGTCCTGTTCCATGTATAGCTTTGTGGGTGATACAAAGCAGCTTGAAAGTGCATCTTCTGGCAACGGGTAACCAGTGTAGTGCTCTCAAGGCAGGGGAGATGTGGGCTTGCGGCTTTATATGTAGTAGTAGCCTGGCTGCGGAATTCTGGATATGTTGTAGTTTTTTCATAACAGATAGAGATGATCCATGGTAGAGGCTATTGGCATAATCCAATTTGGATAATACAAGTGAGATAGTAGCTTGCACCTTGTGTGGAAATCCGAGGTGGGGGAAGATGTGTCGTAAGGTCTTTAAGGTGATGAAGCTTGTGCTTGCTAATTTGTCTACTTGGGCATTCATAGTTAGTTTGGAATCCATGGTGATTCCTAGGTTTTTCACTTCCTTGGATAATTGAGGAGGTGGTCCGAGATCGTCAGGCCAGACGCACAGTGGGTCATAATTTTTCCAGTCACCACATATGAGTATTTCAGTTTTGGAGGTATTTAGTTTGAGATGGCTCCAGGTCATCCACTGATCAACGGCTCTGAGGCAACTGAAGATTTGTGAGTTTTCAATGTTTTTGGGGTCTTCTAATTGAAGTAGTATTTGTGTGTCATCTGCATAGTTGTAGCATGTGAGATGGAAATCATTGATCAGTTCTGGTAAAGATATCATGTAGATGTTAAAAAGCAAAGGTGAGATGATTGACCCTTGGGGTACCCCTGTTTTTGTGAGGTAGGGTTCGGACGAGAAGGGGGGCGAGTGGATGATATTCGATCTTTTTTGGAGATAGGAAGTAATCCAGTCAAGAGCAATCCCTTGTATGCCGGCTTCGTGGAGTCTTTGAGTTAGGGTGTCATGGTCAACCGTATCAAAGGCAGCTGAGAGGTCCAAGAGAAGTAGTGCAGCAACTCCATTTCGGTCGACTGTGTTTTTAAGATCGTCCCAGATTGCCATGAGTGCCGATTCAGTGCTTCTTCCCGGGCGGAATCCAGTTTTGAAGTCTGAAAGTATAGAATTGTCTTCAATGAATTGTGACATCTGGGCGAATGCTGCTCTTTCTATCAATTTGCCCAGGAAAGGTCCATTTGTGATAGGTCTGTAGTTGTTGGGGTCTTGCGGGTCTAGATTTGTTTTCTTTAATAATGGTCGTATGTATGCCTTTTTCAGGTCTGTAGGAAAAGTTCCTGAAGTTAAAGAGTTGTTGATGATTCTTCTTACAGGTGTGGCAGCAGAAGTAGATAGCAGGATGTTCTTGAAGATTTGTGGTGGGCAAGGGTCAGAAGGGCAGCCAGAAGGTCTGCTTGCTTTGACCAAATCCATAAATTCATCCTGGGATATTTGTTTGAAGGACTGTAGAGATTGGGATGGTTTATTCTTAAAGGGTATTTTAGTGAAGGGGTTGGTGCTGATGGTTTTCTTCTGTTTTAAATAGGAGTCCAATGTGTCTGCCTTGGTTGTGTAGTGAGTTGCCAATTTGTTTGTGAAATCTTGAGTGGTGGGATGACTTCCTTCCATGCATGTCGGTTTTCGAAATTCATTGAGAATTTTGTAAAATTCCTTGGTTGTAGATTGAGCATTTAGAATTCTGTCTGAGTAGTATCTTTTTTTAGCTTTTTTGATTGATGATTTGTATATCCTGTTAAGTTTGTGTAGCTGCAGTTTGTCTTGACTGTTGTTTGTTTTGAGCCAGGTCCGCTGCAACTTTCTGATTTGTTGCTTTATCTTTTTAAGTTCTGTGTTTCTCCAAGGTGTTGGTTTTCTTTTGTCATGTTTAGTTTTTCTGAGTGGTATTAGGACATCAAAAGCTTCCTGTAGCCACTCATAAAGTTTTGGTACACAATTGATTGTATCTAGATCTGTGTTTGCTGTTAGTTGTGTTTCTAAGTGATCCAAATTGAGTTTGCTCCATGGTCGATAGGTGTATGTATGTAAGTGGTTGTGGGGTGTGTTGATTTGTGGAGTTGTCTGTCGGAAAGTTATCAGATGGTGGTCTGACCAGGTGGTTGGTGTGATGCTATGAATAGTAACGAGTTCAGGCTTAGCAAAAATGACATCTAGGATGTGACCAGCGATGTGTGTGGGATTGTGTACAATCTGATGTAGGTTCAATGCGAGTAGGCCAGCGGTGATAGCTTTTGGATGGGGCATATTGGGTTTGTCAAACCAAATGTTTAGATCCCCAAGAATTCATAGATTGGAGTATAGTGTAATAAGGTTTGAGACTGTGTCAAGAAAAGCATCTGGGAAAGTGGAGTTGTTAGGTGGAGGTCTGTAAAGGAGGAGAAAGTTACAGGTGGAAGTTGGAGTAGGGTGGCATCTGGTAAGGAGGGCTTCACAACTTTGTATGGAGATGTTGTCTGTTTTACTGAGGTTTATTGCCAGTTTGAATATAATAGCTAGTCCACCTCCTCTCTTGCCTATACGGTTTTGTGTGATGGTTTGATAGCCCGGAGGAAGGGCTTCGTGCAACACTGGTGCCATGTCATCTCCCAACCAGGATTCCGTAATGAATAGTAAGTCAGGTTGTGTGTCTGTGAGCAGGTCGTAGATGTGGTGCTTGTTTTTTTAGAGTGATCGAGCATTTATGAGCTGGCAGTTTAGATAAGGTGTGTTAGTGGTAGTGTTGTTTTGTTTAGTAGAAGGGTAAGTAGTATAATGTGGGCTTGAAGCAGGAGTGTTGCTAGTTGTGTTAACTGTCTGAGGCTCACAATAGTCTTGCTTTTCAACATAGTGTTCCTCTTCCAGCAGGTTAAGGAGGCATTTTGTTGGGTCTGTGTGTGTGGGTGGTGGACTTGGTGGTTGAGAGAGCCATGAGGAGTGTAGTGTTTTTTGTAGGGTAGTTTTATTATGTAACAAACAAGGGGATGCAAGGTTGCTATGAGTGGCATGTATTTTATTTTGTTTGCGTTTATTTAGTGTGGATGGAGTATGGGTTAGGGGTGGTGGGGGAGCATGTGGATCATGATGTAAGGCTCTAAATTGTGCAATGGAGGAGAGGCGAGTGAGTGAAGGTTACTGGGATGGGGTGCTTGTGGGAGGTGTTTGTGAAGAGTGAGGGGATAGGGGTGGAGATTGGATGGAATTTGTATCCTTTGTGTAGTCCTGGGGGTGTGAGTGGGTATGATGATGAGTGTAATGTAAGTTTGTGTTGATTTGATGTGCTGATGTGTGTGGTCTGTATTGTTTTTGTGGAATAGTGAGAGGGGATATTTGTGTAGTTGTTTTTGGTGAGGGATTTGTATGTGAGTTAGTGCTGTTAAGTGGAATTTGAGTGTTAGATGGGGTGTTGGTGTGTTTTGGAGATTAATGTATGAGGTGTGTAAGAGGTGATGGGTGTGTGTCAGGGAAATAAGTATTAGTTGAGATGACTGGAAGGGGTAATATGTGTGCTGGAGTGAAATGTGGGGATTGTATGGTTGTGTGTAATTGGTGAGGAGAGGGGAAGAGTGTTTGTAGATGATGTGTTTGAAGGCAGGGTTTGGGCATTGTTATGAAGACAGGCGGTCTGTGTGGAGCGAACAGCGGATAGTGTTTTTGGTTAGTATGAGTAGAGAGTGTGTATCTGGGAGACTGAAACTGAGAGAATTGTATGTTGTAGTTTTGTATTGTGTGGGTGGTGGCAGGTAGTGTTAGTGGGAGGGGACAGAGTAGTGGGTGTTGTGAGAATGTAGGTGTTTGACTGTAGTAGTTATGGGGGGTATCTGTATATGTGTTGTATGTAGGGTATTGTGATGGGTGATGGGACAATGCAATCTGTCTGTGGTCAGTTTGTGATGCATGAGTTGGATATCTTTGCAGATAATGCGTTTGCATGTTGAGGGATGTGTTGGGGTAGAGACCACTCCTGGTGGAATGTGTATTGGGCAGCATTTCTGGCCCTAGTCCCTAGTCCCTACCTGTCCCGAACAGGCCCAAACAGGCAACTGCCCTTGTCCTCTCCGCCCTTTGCTTCAACGCCCGGGCTCAGACGCCCTGAATCCTAGCCTTTTATAGCCCTAACGGCCAATAAGAAGCTGGTCCTAACCCTAGCCAATCCAATTTTAAACCCTGATTTAGCCAACTAATGGGAGACCCAGCCCTAATCACCACTCACAGCCCTATTTCCTGACCCCCAATCACAGCCCCAGCCCTAGAACCACCAGCCAATCAGAATCCCAGCCCTAACCACCAATCACAGCCCTAGAACCAACAGCCAATCAGAATCCTAGCCCTATCCACCAATCACAGCCCTAGAACCAACAGCCAATCAGAATCCTAGCCCTATCCACCAATCACAGCCCTAGAACCAACAGCCAATCAGAATCCTAGCCCTATCCACCAATCACAGCCCTAGAACCAACAGCCAATCAGAATCCTAGCCCTATCCACCAATCATAACTGCATCCTTGGAGCTAGCAACCAATGAAACACCATTTCCCAACAACCAATCACAACAGCATATGCAACAACCACGAGGAACCTATATAAGGAGCATGTTAGCTAAACTCCAGTCCCTGTGGCCTGGGGGAAGGCAGCTACTGCTCTATTCAGTATCTCCTTGGATACAGACAGGCTGAATCCACACTTCCAAGCCTGCAGAGTCTACTTTCCAGGTAAGGGGGAGATAGTTTAAGAGACAGACACTGCAATAGTGTTGGGCGCACACTCTAAAATCGGGCTTTTTTTAAGGCAAAAATACAGGGGGGCAGACAGCTTTTAAGTACAATTTCAATCACACAAACAGATTAAAACAGTCCCCTAAAACCACACTCTGAAAGATGTATGTTGCCTTTTTACTAAGAATAGGGGTGAAGAAAAAAAGGGGGGGCAAAGGGGGGGGCACAAACTAGCAAGGGAATTCACACAGTCACGGCAAAAAACGATTTTTAAACAAACACCACTTTAGAAGAGGCCAGGCTGCCTGAAACACAGAGAGTCCACAGTAAAACAAACACTTTTTCAACAATTAATACTATTTAACCAGCAATATCTTTGGGCTCCTTACCTAGGTCTTTTTGCAATCCTTGAACACTGGGCTGTGTCAGGACACAGGGGAGATTCACAGAGGAACACAAAATGGAGGTGCCTGTCTTTGGCCTTCCCTCCACAAACTTAAGGAGCCAGAGCAGGTGGGGGGGGGGGGGGGGGCGGGTCTCAAGTGTAGCAGAGACTCAGGGAGCCAATCAGCTAAGTCCAGTCCCTGTGGCCTGGGGGAAGGCAGCTACTGCTCTATTCAGTATCTCCTTGGATACAGACAGGCTGAATCCACACTTCCAAGCCTGCAGAGTCTACTTTCCAGGTAAGGGGGAGATAGTTTAAGAGACAGACACTGCAATAGTGTTGGGCGCACACTCTAAAATCGGGCTTTTTTTAAGGCAAAAATACAGGGGGGCAGACAGCTTTTAAGTACAATTTCAATCACACAAACAGATTAAAACAGTCCCCTAAAACCACACTCTGAAAGATGTATGTTGCCTTTTTACTAAAAATAGGGGTGAAGAAAAAAAGGGGGGGCAGAGGGGGGAAAAGGGGGGAGGGGGCACAAACTAGCAAGGGAATTCACACAGTCACGGCAAAAAACGATTTTTAAACAAACACCACTTTAGAAGAGGCCAGGCTGCCTGAAACACAGAGAGTCCACAGTAAAACAAACACTTTTTCAACAATTAATACTATTTAACCAGCAATATCTTTGGGCTCCTTACCTAGGTCTTTTTGCAATCCTTGAACACTGGGCTGTGTCAGGACACAGGGGAGATTCACAGAGGAACACAAAATGGAGGTGCCTGTCTTTGGCCTTCCCTCCACAAACTTAAGGAGCCAGAGCAGGTGGGGGGGGGGCGGGTCTCAAGTGTAGCAGAGACTCAGGGAGCCAATCAGCTAAGTCCAGTTCCTGTGGCCGGGGGGAAGGCAGCTACTGCTCTATTCAGTATCTCCTTGGATACAGACAGGCTGAATCCACACTTCCAAGCCTGCAGAGTCTACTTTCCAGGTAAGGGGGAGATAGTTTAAGAGACAGACACTGCAATAGTGTTGGGCGCACACTCTAAAATCGGGCTTTTTTTAAGGCAAAAATACAGGGGGCAGACAGCTTTTAAGTACAATTTCAATCACACAAACAGATTAAAACAGTCCCCTAAAACCACACTCTGAAAGATGTATGTTGCCTTTTTACTAAGAATAGGGGTGAAGAAAAAAAGGGGGGGCAGAGGGGGGAAAAAGGGCGGGGGGGGGCACAAACTAGCAAGGGAATTCACACAGTCACGGCAAAAAACGATTTTTAAACAAACACCACTTTAGAAGAGGCCAGGCTGCCTGAAACACGGAGAGTCCACAGTAAAACAAACACTTTTTCAACAATTAATACTATTTAACCAGCAATATCTTTGGGCTCCTTACCTAGGTCTTTTTGCAATCCTTGAACACTGGGCTGTATCAGGACACAGGGGAGATTCACAGAGGAACACAAAATGGAGGTGCCTGTCTTTGGCCTTCCCTCCACAAACTTAAGGAGCCAGAGCAGGTGGGGGGGGGTGGGTCTCAGGTGTAGCAGAGACTCAGGGAGCCAATCAGCTAAGTCCAGTCCCTGTGGCCTGGGGGAAGGCAGCTACTGCTCTATTCAGTATCTCCTTGGATACAGACAGGCTGAATCCACACTTCCAAGCCTGCAGAGTCTACTTTCTAGGTAAGGGGGAGATAGTTTAAGAGACAGACACTGCAATAGTGTTGGGCGCACACTCTAAAATCGGGCTTTTTTTAAGGCAAAAATACAGGGGGGCAGACAGCTTTTAAGTACAATTTCAATCACACAAACAGATTAAAACAGTCCCCTAAAACCACACTCTGAAAGATGTATGTTGCCTTTTTACTAAGAATAGGGGTGAAGAAAAAAAGGGGGGGCAGAGGGGGGAAAAGGGGGGGCACAAACTAGCAAGGGAATTCACACAGTCACGGCAAAAAATGATTTTTAAACAAACACCACTTTAGAAGAGGCCAGGCTGCCTGAAACACAGAGAGTCCACAGTAAAACAAACACTTTTTCAACAATTAATACTATTTAACCAGCAATATCTTTGGGCTCCTTACCTAGGTCTTTTTGCAATCCTTGAACACTGGGCTGTATCAGGACACAGGGGAGATTCACAGAGGAACACAAAATGGAGGTGCCTGTCTTTGGCCTTCCCTCCACAAACTTAAGGAGCCAGAGCAGGTGGGGGGGGGGGGCGGGTCTCAGGTGTAGCAGAGACTCAGGGAGCCAATCAGCTAAGTCCAGTCCCTGTGGCCTGGGGGAAGGCAGCTACTGCTCTATTCAGTATCTCCTTGGATACAGACAGGCTGAATCCACACTTCCAAGCCTGCAGAGTCTACTTTCCAGGTAAGGGGGAGATAGTTTAAGAGACAGACACTGCAATAGTGTTGGGCGCACACTCTAAAATCGGGCTTTTTTTAAGGCAAAAATACAGGGGGGCAGACAGCTTTTAAGTACAATTTCAATCACACAAACAGATTAAAACAGTCCCCTAAAACCACACTCTGAAAGATGTATGTTGCCTTTTTACTAAGAATAGGGGTGAAGAAAAAAAGGGGGGCAGAGGGGGGAAAAGGGGGGGGCACAAACTAGCAAGGGAATTCACACAGTCACGGCAAAAAAACGATTTTTAAACAAACACCACTTTAGAAGAGGCCAGGCTGCCTGAAACACAGAGAGTCCACAGTAAAACAAACACTTTTTCAACAATTAATACTATTTACGACACTGCAAACCTCCATGATTTCTGGTGCGGGACGACTGCCACCCAAAGCCTGGCGGAAACAGTAAGGCCCATATAAAAGGACCCACTTACCTCCAGGAACACAGACGACTCCACGGAAACCATGGAACGCCACCTTGAAGTCTTTCCAGAGCTCTTCTTCCCCTACCTTCTCTATGACCACCAATGCCGACGACGATGCCATTGGTGAGTACACCTGCAGAGCACACAAGTGGGGAAGGGGAAAGTTACACACCCACCCACACACAACATACACACCATGAACGGACTCCATCGCTCACACACGCCCACACAACACCTGTACTGAACACACACACACAAAACACAGCCATGCCAAACACACACGTCACATTCACACCCCCCCGATCAAAACTACACAACCACACCAATATCACTAACAAGCAGAGACACACAAACTAATGTAAATACACAACAATACATACAATGGCCAAATACAAGAAAGAACAGTGAACTTGAATTAAAAAGTGCCTAGAAATGCACATTGTACAGCACATGATAGATGTATGGAAACTTACCTGTAAACAAAAAGACTCGAAAAATGGATGGTAGGTAAACCAACAGTAACCCTGTTGTCTAAATTTATATGATTTCAAATCGAATGCAAATGTGCAACCAAAACCCCAAGACCCTTAAGCCAGTCCAAAAGTCTTTTGTGTGCCTGGCAAAGGCCCCAACTTGACTCCTGAGGGCCTAATAGCCTCCACAAGGTAGGTGCATCAATGGGGCAGGCAGGCACCTCAAGGGTCTGTGGGTGGGGGTGGTGGTTTGGGTTTGGGAGGGGGGTCCCTAAACCTTGGGTTGGGAGGGGGCATCCTTTGGTTTTGGTCTGGGAGGGGGTGGGGGTTTCACCTTTGCTTTGGTCGGAGGGGAGGGACTTTGGACCTATGTTTTGGGGCAGGAGTTTTTTGGGGGATGGGGAAGGCTTTGTGGTAGGTGGAGGGGCAGCAGAGGTAGAAGGGGGGGCCATGGGAGGACTAAGGGATGGAGAGACTTGGCCTGGAGAGGGAACCATGATGGTAAGTGGCAACAAAGGGTGGGACGGGCGCAGGGAACAGGTCAAGGTGGGCAAGGAAAAGCTTCTTAGGAACACAGGGGATGGATTTGGAAACAGGTGTGGGAGTGGAGGTAGAAGGAGTGATTGTAGGACATGTAGGTGGCTGGATATGGGTGCAGATGTATGCAGAGTATGTTTGTGTGAGATGGAGGAATGTGGAGTGTCTTATTGCGGGTGTTTATGTGTTCTGGGATGTAGGGGGGAACAGAGGCTGGGAGAGGGCAGACAGGTTGTGTGGATGTATGTTGGGGTGGTATCTGCATGTAAGGTGGTGTGCTGCATGTGTTAGTGATTATGGATGTGGTGAATGAGGATGTGGTACATGGGGTGCATATATGAGTGTCTGCTGTTGTGGTGACTGAGGACAACACAGAAGTGGTGACAGGGACTGGGAATGAGGATGAAGTGCTGGCAGGTCTGAGTGGTACTGTGACTGTAAGGTAGGAGGTGATAGGGGAGGCAGGGGAGGTAGTGGCTGATGTTGTGTCTGCTTTTGTGTGTTGAGTGTGTGCATGCTTGTGATGTGATTTGTGGTGACTGTGTTTGTCTTTGCGTACCTTGTCTGTTGATTTGGGTGAGTGCTTGTCTGTATGTGTGGCTTGGCTGCGAGAGGGGAGAGGGCTCTGGGATGGGGCACAGTTAGCAGGAGGGAGGACGGAAGTACTATGGACACTGGCTGCCGTCAATGAGGAGGCCAGAGCCTGAAATGATCTCTGTAGGCCAGTCAAGGCACCGTGAATGCCCTCCAGGTAGGCATTAGTCTGCTGCATCTGGGATGCCAGGCCCTGGATGGCATTGACGATGATTTACTGCCCTACAGAGATGGACCTCAAGAAGTCAATAGCCTCAGCATTGAGGGCAGCAGGGCTGACTGGGGCAGCGGGCTGAGGTGCCTGGGCGAAGGAGACGCCCACTCTCCTAGGTGAGCGGGCACAGGCAACTGGATGGGGAGCTACTGGGAGGGCAGTGCTGGTAAGGGGGATGGCGGACAACGATGGTGCTGGGATGGTCCCAGAAGGTTCCACCATTGCCATCAGAGGAGGAATCAGTATCAGCGGTTTCTGCTCCAGTCTCCCCTGTGGTGCTCTGCTTGTCCTCCAGCCCACTGGTACCCTCGGCTTTGGTGGTCTCTGCCTCCTGGGTCCCGTGGGCTGCAGATTCCCCACTCGCCGGTGCCCCTACTCCTTCGCCTGCTGATGCTAATACACACAGGGATAGGATAGTACAAAAAGAAGGGGAGGGGATGAAAAAGATGGGAGCATAGGGTCAATACACATACCCTGTGCACATTTGTACAATTCAACAACATGACTGTTTGGAAATTCCTGAATGCACTCTCTACAACGCCAATAGACATATCTCCCCACCTACTGTGCATACACTCTGATGTGCATACTCAATCATGAAACTTCTCCAATAACACTCAGGTACTACTCTACACTGTCATGGCTCTTGCATACAGGATCATTACTGTGAGGTCAGTCCATGAGTGATATTTGTACATTGTCATACCTACCTGTGTCACCCATAATGGACATGAATAGATAGGTATTGGAACCAACTTAAGATCCTGTATGTCCATGTCATATCCTACAATTTAGCACAGTACAAATGCCATGGCAACCTGTTGCACAGATACTCACCTTCACAGCAACTAATATTCACAGCACAACTGTATCCTACCTAAATTAACTGGCATAGCTAAACTAGACATCCTTTTTCCCATGGCTAACACACCCTTTCCATTTTAAAGCAAACAGTACTGGAAATGTACTCTGTAACTCACCCCCTTGTGGCTGCTGTGTTGCCGTCCAGTGCCCATCCAACGCCAGTATGCGGGCCATTAGGGGGCTCAGGGTCCGATGGGCACCCCTTCCTCATTGGGAGGCTGTCCCCAACTGGGCCTCTGCGGTCTTCTAGGCCCAGCATCTCAGGTCCTCCTACCGCTTCCTGCAGTGGGTACTCCACCGGATATGGACCCGCAGGGTCCTCACTTCCTTGGCAATGGCTTTCCACAGTCCTTTCTTTTGATTGGCGCTGACCTGCATGGGAGACACAGAAGGAAAGGCACATTAATGTACACCAAACAACCTGCAACATTCATAGACCTACTAACAGTATCAGCATCGGACACAACTTCACACTTCCACAACGTCCCTAGCAGTCATATCAGAAGCTACACCCTCCACTGGAATATCCTGCAAATACATACTAACACAGTTACATACCTGTGAAGCAAAATAAATACCATAATGCGACCTACCTGCTGTTCTGGAGCCCCATACAGCTTTGTGTACAGGGGTAGGACCCCATCCACAGGTTTCTCGAGTACTTCTATTGTGAAGGCAGGGGTTCTATCTCCTGTAACATGTGCCATCGTGGCTCCCAGGAACATGACACAGCAGCACAGTCAGTGGAGGTCTTGATAGCTGGAGAGTCAGGAGTCAAGTGAGATACACTGTAGAAAATGGCAGTCACGGCCGCAGCGGTCTGCAACGTCATCGCTGGCGGTAATCGTCATTGGTCCCTGTATACCATAGACATCGATGTTAACCAATGAGGAGTTGCACGGCGGTTCCGACCGCCTACCGCCATGACGGCATACGCACGTGGAATGAGCTCAACAGACCAAATGTCCTTTCTATCACCCTTCTTGTCCTCCCATAAGCCTCATTTGTCCTGTTCTTCAGCCCTGGTCCTTTGATTCCTCATCAGTGTCAGTAGCCAGGAGAGATTGAGATAATCAGATTCAGGTTATCTCAGGGGGCTTATGGGAGGACAAGAAGGGTGATAGAAAGGACATTTGGTCTGTTGAAGGCAAGGTTCAGATGTCTGCAGATCTCTGGGGATTACTTGCAGTACTCACCACAGAAGGTGTGCCAGATTGTGTTGGCCTGCTGCATGCTCCACAATCTGGCACTAAGGAGGAATATCCCAATGCTGGAGGAGGGACAATCTGTTGGCAGGGGAGGGAGTAAATATGAGTGACAAAGATGGGGATGAAGAAGATGTGGGCACAAGGATAGCTCATCCAGCAGTACTTCGGCTGAGATTCTGTTAGGTACATCTCTACATTTACCATGTGTCATGTTGAAGTAAAGGTTAGGTGTACTTCGTAAACGTTTTCTGATATGAGTAGGTGTTGATCTCATTTGGGTATAAGATGAGTGTATACAATAGAGGTCTGACAAGTAGGTCAACAGGCCCACTGTGATGTTATCTAGTTCATCTTTCTGTTTTGCATATACTTCAGACGTCATACCTACTTCTTAACACATTTGTGACTACTAGATTCTGATATCATATGCTCATATGCATACATTGCTGCTTATTGTGACTTCAATTGATGTATGTACTTGACATCAAAAGGTGTGAGCTATGTAGTACAACTATGAGTGTGTATTACTTAGTTCATCACTGTTAGATGCAACAATGATCTTGTCTCATAGTACCTGAAGAGGGTTGTGGTCATGTGTGCAATAGCATTGTATTGTCTATCAATGTGTAAACCTACATTGTAATTTGTTTAACCATCATGATGTGCAGGTACATACGTTTGACAACTCTGCAATTTATATGTGATGTACCTTCTGTTTTATCAATTGCAGGAGTGTTGTGGATGATGTTTGATTAATCTTCCCTCTCTGCTACCTCAGGACCCATGGATGTGTGGACACTGACTTTGCAGCAGGGAACCAGATAGCAGGATGATACATTCACATCTTCACTGTGTATTAATACTCAATTTCTGTAACGTGTCACACTTTTGTTGAACTATTAGAATGACTAAACACAAAGCACCATAACTTGTGTGTAAGTGTATTTATTGTGAATACCAAAGGGCGGATAGGGTGCAAAGAAGTGGGACCATAGTGTTCAAAAACATCAGTCTGTTAGGCGAAGCAGTTGGCACAGGTCCAGTATCTATGTGGCATTGGAAACTGGGGCTATGGCAGTAGAGAGTCAACAAGGTGTCTCAATGGCACACAAGGGAGACAGTTATGTAGAGGCTCATTTCCTGGCAGTGGGGTTGGTCTCGGTTTTAGTCTCTGCAGGATGTCTGGCTCTGCGACCACATTTGCGTGGGGGTTCCTCAGCTACATGGGGTGGCTCAGTAGTGGCTTGTGAATCCTCAGGCATGGCCACCATCCCTCTAGCTGCAGCAGATGTAGTGGAAGGGGCTTGGTGGACCTGGTGGTGGGTGGAGGACTCACGAAGGACTGTGATGAGCTCCTGCATCAAGCCTTTCATGGAGGCCATGGTGGCATTGAGGGCATGCCACCCCTGCATGGCCTCTTGGTGGTACTCCCTTTGCAGCCTCAGGTTTTCCTCCAACATGTCTAAGATCTGTCCCATCTTGTCCTGGGATAGGTTGTATGCTCCCAGGACTTGTGCTATTTCCTCATGGGCAGGTGGCTCTCTGGGTTGCCCCACCCTTTGGCCCCTAGGTGCCCTCCCACTGGCCCTAGCCCCCTGTGACTCCGGCACAACTCCCACTTACACCAGGACCTTAATCATCTTGTGTGGTGGGTGCTGACTCAGGTTCCTGAACAGGTGGGCACATTATTGATTGACGTGGCCTGGTGACACTGGTTTGGGGGCGTTGGGTGACGGGTGTTGTGGTGGCAGAGGTTATGGGGGGCTCTGTGGTGTTCTGGGTGAGGCTGGTGGAGGTGGACTTCCCAGAGAGCCCTGATGGTACAGGTAGGTCTTCCAGTTCCAGACATCCTGTTTCACTGTCATCACTGGGGTCTTCATCTGGTGGAGGACTGGCTCTACGTGGCACTGGTTGACTGATGGCATTCTCAGTGGCACCTGTAGATCACAGGGATTGTTATTCACATTTACCTGATGTACTTGACAGGGGCTGTGGGGTAAGTGCTATATGTCTTGCCTCAGTACTCAGGGGTAGTTATATGAGGGGAATGTGCATTGCTAGGTGGCTAAAGGGTGATGCATTGTGGGAGTAATAGTGCTTCATTCTGTACATGCACTGGGTGCATTTGGGTGTGTAGACTTAGGGATTGGTGTTGGTGGGGTCGGGTGGTCATGCAGGGGATGGGAATGCATGCATTACAGGTATACATAATACAAGGGAATGATAGGTGACATCAGTTTCCAGTCCTCCAGGGATTCCACTGAGATCCTCAGGGTGCAGGATCACCAAGACCTTCTCCTCTCATGATGTGATCTCCAGAGGAGGAGGTGGCGGCCCACCGTCAGTCTTCATGGGGTCAATTTGGTGTCTGGGCACAATGGCCCTCACCTTCCCCCTCAGGTTGTTCCACCCCTTCCGTATGTTCACCTTTGTGCATGTGCTTCCCACTGAGTTCACCTTGCTAATGATCCTCCACATAGCTCCATCTTCTTTGTCATGGACGTTTGCTGGACTTGTGCTCCAAACAGCTGTGGCTCTACTCTGATGATTTCATCTACCATGGTCCTTAATTCATCATTGGTGAAACGGGGGTGCTTTTGTCATGACATGGTGAGTGTGATGTGTATGTGAGTGAAAATCATTTTAAATGAAGTGTGATGCGTGAGAGGTGTGCAGGTGTCTGTGATGTCTGTGTGCAGTGCGATCTTCAGAGTGTTCGTGCAATGTATGGTAGTTGTTTGTCGTAGCAAAGGATTGTGGGTTGTGTGTGCATGTGTGTTTTATAGTGATGGGGGATGTGGTGTGTGCACGTGTTGCAGGTGTGGGGGATTTTAATTGGCCAATGAGGTGTTGTGTTATAGTGGAGGCTTTATTTCGGCTGCCGTGGTCTGGACGCCGATGGATTACTGCCACGCTAAGACCTCTGTGCTGATTTGTGGGTCATACTGGGGAGTGTGGTCTTTTTCTGCCTCTCTGCCGCTGTCGTTCAACCTGGTGGTGTCAGATTTGTGGCTGTATTCTGGCGAATTTGTTTTTGTGTGTCGTAATTGGGTGGGCGGATTACCACCGCCACTGCTGTCTTTTGGCGGCCACCAACACGGTGGTCTTGGGGAAAGACCGCCAATGTCATAATGAGGGCCTTTGTCCCAAGCTCTGTCTATATTACCGCCAATGATATGAAATAGCGCTAGGCACAAAAGTTTTGTGATCTGGCCGAGGTGACCAATCTTGGTATTGTGACCCAGTCTGTAGACTTTGGAATTCACAATTACTCAATAAGCTACTAATGAATCAGAATACTGGCCTAGTTAAATATTTCTGGTTGTTGAAAAGAACGTTTCTGCTGTGGTAGCAGCAACAGCAGCAACATCCGCCAATCTTCATTCAAATGAACTATGCTTGTCCTGCAATTTGTGACTGGGCGCCAGTGCTCAGCGGTCTGTTCCAAAGCCGCAGGGTCATGGTCTTGAAAACGTAGTTCATGTCAAATCAAACTGACCCGCCCTGAGCAAGGGGCCGGGTGACATTTTCGTGACATGTTCATTATTTTTCCTCACACTTGTCAGCACATCTGATCTCTGCTGCTTTGTATTACAACACCTTCACAGACAACAGTTAAAATGAACTAAAGTGTTAAAATAGCATCTGGTCATTCTTGTTCATTAGTTTCTGTTCAGTGGAAAAATTGAGAGGGCTTTCAGGGCAAACGGTTTAGACCACTGATCGCAAAACACTGACTTTGAATTTAAAAGGAAGCTATTGGCCTTGAATTTTACTTTATTTATGTGCAGCAAGTGCTACACAATACGTTACAGTCGGCATACCCTTTTAAAATACAAAGTTGATTTTGAAACTACAGTGCCAATTACACTTTATCATACCAGTTACACCCCGTTATTGAGTTTAGCATTTTACAATACTTCTGAAATTATCCATATAGACATTACAGTCTGCATTGCCTTGCAAGGTGCAGATGAACGTTGTAAACATTTAGAGCTGGTTCTCACACGTTTAAGCCATTTCGCTCGAGTTTGGGTTTGTGTGTATTGTGAAATACAGCAATAATCAGGTTTCGGTGCCACGGTTCGACTACACTTGCTGCATCAATGGAAGCTACGTCCCTGATCTCGGGTGCAAATGTTTTTGGCTGCCGATTTCGGATCTCGAGCAGTGCAAAATTACTGCACTTCCAGGGTTTTCCCCCCACAGAACTTCTGACAGGTAACATCGAGCAATTTGCATGTTTAAACACTGATGCCCGTTTACAGAATCGACGTGGTGAGATTTTACAATACTCCGATTTGGGAATGAGTCTCTGAGAAAGAGTAGATACATGCATTTAATGACCCTTGTTACAGGACCAGCAGATCGGCTCAATTCAATGACCACAAAAAAGCGACACATTGCCAAAGAAGTTAACGTGAAGTTTTCAACAAAACAGCTGACTGCAACCTTCAGTGCCCAAAGATGTCACGTAAATGTCGCACTTGTATAGCGCACTACTCACCCGTTAGGGTCTCAACGCGCTGTACGCATACCCCTGTAGAACCCCTCCTGGCTTTTCCCTGTGAGGCACCCACTCCTGGGCAACCCTCAGGGTGAAGCCAGGCATCCAAGCGCTGTCAGGGCCATTGTGAAGATTAAGCAAGCTATTGCCCAGAGTTACAGAGTTGGACCCATTAATTAGATTAGGCACCGAGGCGAGAATGATCTGGTCCAAGGTAATTGAGCTCAAGACCCACCAAGGTGGGAATTGAACCCTGGTCCTGGGCCAGATCTCTGCATCAGGGTCTGCCGCTCTAACCATTGTCCAACGACAAAAAAGAGAGAGGGGCTAAAGTAAAGTAGGAGGTTCTGTGTATAGTGCTCCCATCAAACATGTAAATCAAAAATATATATACACAGTTACACTCCAAGGGTATGAGCATATAATTCACAGGTTCCTGGGAGTTCAAATGTTTGAAGCAAGAGCCCTCACTCACCATCTGGTGACATGCTTCATTATAGGGCTGTGCTCCTCGTCAGGCCGGCACTGCAATGCCTGACGGGCCCCAGAAGGGGGCTCTTTGCTGGAGATCTTTTATGATGGTAACCAGCCTGTCAAAAAGTGTACTAATATAGGATTGGTATGAAAAGAAAGTGCTGTTAAAAATGACTAGAGGTAAAACATAATTTATTGCAATATCCGACCTCTGTCATGATTAAAAACAGGACTGAGGGGAGAAAATAAAATAAGGTCTAAACTCCCCAAAAAATAAGCAACAAGTGTCGGTGGTTATCACTAAATCCCTAAATTTAGAGTATAGTGAAAGTAGATACAGGATCCCCTGTACTACTCTTAAATCATGGTCAACATGTTTCTCGCTTAATAGTCTTAATGATCTGGTGCGATTCTTCAGGACCAATAGACCTACCTAATCCTTAAAAAAAATATAACCCAAATTCGGGGAAATTCTATTTAGCAGGAACCTAGAATATTGGATAGAAAAAACATGATTGGTAGACAGGTAGCGAACATTCAATTGTGTGCATGGTGTCAACAAATCAAAGCTGCATACTCGTGAAATCTCCCTTCCGTGATGTGCATAAAAAACAGTGAAAGAAAAAAACTTTTTTTATACACACAAAGGCAAATATGCCACACATGCTTACCCTCCTCATATTAGTGGATGGGCCCCATAGGGGAAAGCACCAAGCTTGCGTGGTACAATATAGTCTCAGTATATAGATGTAGAATAAAGAGCTGTTAGGTTAAAAGCATCCATCATGTCAATTACAGGTTGAGCCAGAAGCATCCCGCTGGAAGAAATACATCTGTAATGTATATAAATTATACATCCTAAACTCTATCTTAAAAATATATTTAGACATAACAGTTTAGTTGGTATCAATCAAGTAGAAATATTATAGGTGAAGCCTACCATGGAAAACATCCATATTGCTGAAAAATAAATATGTATATTGCGGTGTTAACCAAGGAAGTCAGGAAAGTACTTAACCCTTGTGCCACACTTCTCCACTGCTGTCATTCCACGGCGTAAAAGTTGCTCAGGCGGTCGGACATATTTGAAGCACAGGGAAGGGGGACATCTCTTTGCTGCCAATTTTTCTTTTTGCTTCTGGTAAAAACACTGGCTTACCCATTGGCATGGCTGAAGTGTAGAGCAGACGTTCCCTTAGAAGAATCTAAGGCCTATATTTATACTTTTTTAGCACCACATTTGCGTAATTTTTTGACGCAAAAGTGGCGCAAACTTGCAAAATACAATTGTATTTTGTAAGTTTGCGCCGTTTTTGCGTCAAAAAGCAGTGTAAATGCGGCACTAAAAAAGTATAAAGTTCATTCTGCCAGAAAAACAAACAACTTTTGTAGGTTAATCCTCCTGCTCAAGCACGTTCAGAAGAGTCATCAAGCTTACAAAGTAGCCAGTTTGGATACACATTTTTTTAAACACCTCTTTATTTGCCATTGAGGCATCAATGAATCACATAGCAAGCAAGACATTTACACTGGATATCATTATCAAAGCGCATTCATACGTTCTATCTATGGACATACTGATAATTCCGGGTGTCATATCTTCATTACATCGAGCCATGTTGTGTATATTTCAAATCGGAGTTAAGTCGGTACTATTATACTAATAATTCCAACTGGTGAACTTTGGACGTACAGTTACCCCCCTCCTGCCTATGGAAAGAAGGGTGGAGGGGAAAGGTAGTGCTATTGCGCAGCCCTGTCAGGTCAGTGCCTCTGCTGTGACCTATTGAATCAGTTAAAAATGGGGGACAGCCCCATGAGGGGGCAGATCGAAAGGAACACTACCCTCAATTTCATTCCACTCTACAAAGAGCGATTAGTGTGGCAGGTGATCATTTTGGTTTCCACTACTTCCAAGTATTTCTGCCAGTTTGGAGGGATAGTTGGGGTTTGGTGTCCCAGGCAAATATTTTTTAAAGCCTCTTGTTTAGATATTATGCTAGTTTACAGATCCAGTAACTATTGTCGCAGTGGTGGGGCAGCAGTTGACTTCCTTTGCATGGCTATTCTGCACTTCGCCATGACCAAAGCCAAACATACAAATTTTAGGCGTTTGTGTGGTGCTGATCAGTATGTGACTCAATAGAAAGTGTAAATCATTCCTCCTACGTGAGTAGCCCAAGGCCTCAGTGGGGAGGTCTGCCATCCCCTCCCAGTTGGGAGTAAAGCTGGGGCACGCCCAAACCATGTGTGAAAAATCAGCATAATTTTCCTGGCATGGGGGACATGAACTGGGGACCCTGGAAACATGTGGGACAATTTCGCAGGTGTGAGATATTTATGGTATAAACAATTAAATTGTGTATATTTAAGGCGGGCATTTATGGAGACAGTTTTCGGCATTGCCAGACATTGCACCCATTGTTTGTCCGTAAGTGTTGTGACAAGTACTTCGTCCCAATAATCACACAGAGAAAGGAGTGGTATAGTTCTGTCATCACATATTGCTTTATACAACTGTGTGATAGCATGGCGACTACCCCTGTGAGTCAGCACTACCTCGAGGGACTTTAAGGAGTCTGGTTAGTCATGTGTTCTGTGCCACATTCTGTAAAGATGTCTCTTAATGTAGCAAAAATTAAGAAGGAGCCTGGGGGTGTATCATAATCAGCCCCTAAATTCTCAAACGTTCAGAGTATTTTATCATTATCTCCATGTTGTAGGCCCGGTTTCTGTCCATCTATGTGTGTCTGGTTGGAAGAACTAAGGCCCATGTTTATACTTTTTGACGCAAACCAGCGCCAGCGCTAGTTTGCGTCAAAAAATTTACCGCCGGCTAACGCTATTCCTACGCACCAGACGGGCGCCTTATTTAAGGATTGGCGTTAGCATAGGGAAAAATGGGGGTTGTGCGTCAAAAAATGGTGCAAGTCAGGTTTGAGTCAAAAATCATGGCTCAAAGCGGACTTGCGCTATTTTCTGACGCACAACCCCCATTGAAATGACTCCTGTCTTAGCAAAGACAGGAGTCATGCCCCCTTGCCCAATGGCCATGCCCAGGGGACTGCTGTCCCCTGGGCATGGCCGTCGAGCACAGTGGCATGTAGGGGAACCCAAATTAGGCCCCCCTATGCCACTTTAAAAAAATTAAATAATTATACTTAACCCAACTTACCTGTACCTACCTGGGATGGGTCCCCCTATCTCTGGGTGTCCTCCAGGGGTGGGCGAAGCTGGCAGGGGGTGTCCCTTGGGGCAGGGGAGGGCACCTGTGGACTGCTTCCATGGTCATAGACCATGGAAGTGGGCCCACATGTCCCTTAACGCCTGCCCTCACCCAGGCATTAAAAAACAGGGCACATCAGGCTGTGCGCCTTTTTTTAAGGCCCTCCTGTGCGTCAAAATGATGCAGGAGTATAAATAAGGTGCACATGCCTTAAAATAATTTTTGGACGGGAACGCCTACCTTGCACGTCATTAATGCAAGGCGGTTTCCCGCATCCAGAAAATGATGCACACAGAGGGATTTTGACGTTTGCGGGGTCGGGCGTCATGTATAAATATGGGGCAAGGTTTGTGCTGAATGTGCGTCAAAATGTTTGACGCACATTCAGCGCAAACAGAGTACAAATATGCCCCTCAGTTCTACACAATCAGGTATCACCCATAGAGGCAATTCTGGAACTGGGGGGGGGAGTTAAGGGCGAGTTTTAATCATGTATTTGATCCAGCACACCTTTGCCGTTCACATTAGAATGTTTTTATTGGCCTTAGTGATCCCTGCATTGGATCCCCACAGCCACTCTAGTACCCAGGTTGAATGCGTCTCCCCAAACTGTAGACTTAATATGGTTAAATTATGATTTGCTACCTAGCGAGTAGGCCACTGGAGTTGTGCAGCCGCACCATAGTATTCATAATTTGGTACACCCAAACCACCCTCTTCCAATGACACCTATAGTTTAGCAAGCGCAACACATCTTCCTTTGCCCCATATTAGGGAAATTAGGAGTGAGCATAGGTCTTTAAATATCTTTTGGGGTACTAGAAAAGGGAGAGAGGAGAAAAGTACAGTAATCTAGGGAGTAGTAGCATTTTAGATATATCAACGCATCCCATAGGGAAGAGTGGTAAGGCCGTCCAGAATGGAAGAGAGACTTGAGCCCCTGTTATTACCCTGCCCAGGTTGGCTACTACCATATCCTTATGTGCGCGATACACACAAATCCCCAAGTATTTAATTGAGCCGTTAGACCAGTGAAGCAGAGCGTGCAGGTGCGTCTGTTGTTCTGCTGATTGGGATGTCAGTGGGAATAACAGATTTATCCCAATTGACATGTAAACCTGAAGCATCTCCAAATCACCCCAGCAATGCCATTAGGTGCAGAATCACTGCACTATCATTTTAAAGGTACACTAATGCATCACCTGTATATTATGTGCCAGTGATTCCCTGAGTAAAGTCCCCAGTTCGATGCCTGGTTCTGAAGACCACATACCAGGGGTGCAAAGATGATCGGGGACATGGGGCAACTCTGGTGAGTGCTACTTTCAATAACAAATGGGTCTGATATAGTTTAACCAGTTTACACTCTGGCTAGCAGTGAATTATATAGTAATGATATCCATTTCAGGAACCTGGGGTCAATTCCGAAGCTGCAGAGAACTGTCTTGAGGTATTGCCACCCCAGGGTTTCAAACACCTTTTTGATGTCCATGGACGGAACTCAGGTGTGGGTACTAATTTATGAGTGAGATCAGGCGACAGAAGTTCAGAAATGTGTTCCTGCCAGGTATGAGCTTGTTTTGGTCAGGGTGTATTACATGTTGTGCCAGGGGAATCAAATGGTTGGCTGACAATTTAGCAAGAATTTTGTAGTCTGTATTAAACAGTGAAAGGGGGTGGTATGATCCTAGCAACTATGGGTCCCTGTCTGGCTTAGGTAGCATCACCAACACTGCCTCCATTAGGGTTGGGGGAAACTTGCCTGCTGTGTAAGCTTCCATGTAGAGCTTATGGAGGCAGGGGGCCTAGCAGAGATGAAAAGTGGAGTAAAGCTCCACTGGCCAGCCATCTGCCCTAGGCATCTTACGTAGTGCCATCTGTGTAATTGCTTCAGTTATTTCGGGTTCTGTGGGGGGTGCTTCCAAGTCTACCCGATGGAAGACTTGTACCTGTGGAGATGTAACTTCCCCAGGAAGGAGGTTATCGCTGTGTGATCTCTTTGCAGTGGGGTTACATATAATTTGGAATAATAGGATTTGAAGGCAGCGTTATACCATCATGTCTATTAAGCAGTAGTCCTGTTGTGTTTTGAATTGCAGTGATCTGGGTGAATCAGAATGGAGGAGCCTTGCTAACAGTCTGCCTGCCTTATCTCCCTCCTTGTGTTTTCCCGATAGTCAAAGGACCTCAATTTCTCCAGGATTGCCTTATATGAGATTTGGACTGAGCTAATTGGGCAGTGTTAGAAATGGGGTCTCTAGTTGGCAGAGGTATACACCCTTGTCCAAGTAGGAACCACAATCCTAGTCAGGGTAAGTAATACACAATCCAAATTATCCTGTGCCAAACCTCCGCTGGCTTGGCACTGAGCAGCCAGGCTTGACTTCGAAGGCAATGTGTAAAGTATTTGTGCAATAAATTATGCAATAACACAGTGAAAACACCGCAAAAATGTACCACACAGAATTAGAAAAATATAAGATATTTATCTGGGTAAATTAAGGTCAAAATGATCAAGATTTGATAAGCACAAGTTGAAATATCACTTTTGCAATTATACGAAGAGTCTTAAGTCTTTAAAAATCAGCAAATATCCCTTGTGTGCACAAAGTACTTGGTATGTGTCAAAATTACACGCATGAAGACCGCAGAGGAGGAGATGCAGATTTCACCTCCAAAGGGGGGATCCCAGGCTGTGTTGCACCTTCAGTACACAGCAGATGGGCTTGTGTGGGCGCCATCTCCAACCCCCCTTGGGGTCGGGCCGGAAGTAGCAGCCTACGTCCGCAGTCGGTCTCAGGCCCTTCCTCGCGCCCACTCACCTAGGCAGCTGGTGAAGAGTCGACCGCTCTGCAGGTAAGCAAATCTAGAAGGGGGGTGCACCAGTTGAAAGGAGTCAGGCAGGGCACTGTTGCATTGTCAGCTGCCCACCAGATTAAGCGCAGGGTAGGCCGTACCTGCCGCATTCAATACAGTGACGGGCAGCCGCATGAATGGTCTCCCCTGGTCTCTGCTGTGGTGGGAGGGAACCAGGCTAGGTCTGCCTCAAATCTTCAGCCAGTTGTCTTGCGGCATGCAGAATTGGCACTACCCGAGTAGTTAGACGGCAGAGGGACTGTATGCTGCCTCACATGTGAGTGCTTTTAGGAACTGCAGCAGTCAAAAAGAGGCAAAGCGGGTCCACCCTGCACCCCAACCGGCCTGGTTAATCTCTGTGATGCAGTCTTGCGTATTGGGGCTCTAGGTGTAAACAGGATTATTGCTATGAGGCTGAGGGCTACAGAGCTCCGAGTTTCGTGATTTACTCGGTTGACATCTTGACCATGCCCCCAGTATAGATACGCACTTAAAGCCAGATGTACATAGCACTGGTTGCAAAATACTGGTCACTATTTGTAAATAGTATTTTTGCGACCAAGGTGGTATTTTGCAAAACAACCTATGTACTAATAGTTTGGTTTGCAAAATACCAATTCCTAGTGGTTTGAAGTACGACCCACCTCAGGAATATTGATGAGGTAGATTGCTGTAATGATATTTGTGTTTTGACCACTGACTCCACGTTGCACTTAGCCTAGCAGCACACCATCACATTAGTGACCACCAGCTTCATTATGCCTATTGACTTTATTTTAGCATTAGCCACCGCCACGTTAAAAGTAGTTTTCCACGTTGTCATGTTTTATTCTACTTGGTTTCGTGTTCTTTTCCCACCAAGGGCTTAGGCTGATAACAATGTACTAAAATGGCAGGGAACGGTCTTCTTTTGAAAGGGCACCTTGGGATTGTGGCCAAGTAATCAGCATTTTTTGAATAATAAACTTCTGCAGTGAGAGGGAGGTTCTAGAATTTTCCTCTATTGTTTGGTCAAAGTATAAGAGGCCGAGACCAGATGGACCGGGGACCGAGAGTGATTCAGATCTCAGATATGCCCAGGATGCTGGGGTGTGTCATCCTTCCCGTGAGGATAATTGAGCTCTCTCTCTCCTCGATCGATTTTAGGATCTGGTGATCTGATGCTGATAGGAGGGAGATGATGCAGATGTGCCCGTGCCTCCTGATGATGCATACTTTTTCATTCTTGTTACCTGCTTTGCATTGTGATATATATATATATATATATATATATATATATATATATATATATATATATATATATATATACATATAGATACATATATTTTCTGTGTATATGGCAGTGGAGAATCATTTGTACAGGTTTTCATTTCATTGCTGTGACCATTGCTAAATGGTGCTTTCATCATGCTGACCTTCTGAATTAATAAATGTCTTCCTAAGACTAAGAAGCGCATTCCAGAGATTTTTGTCAGTGAATGAGTGTTTCAGCTGGGTCATTAGTGAAGCAAAACAGTTGGACACCCTGACTCATCACAGTGATGTTGGCCTGCTTTTAAATAAATACATTTTTTTTAAAATGGAACCTGTTTTTCATAAAAGAAACAGGATGCATTGAAAAAAGATATACAAGCTTAAGTACTATATTTTAAAAGTAGGCTGTGGTCTATGGGAACACTGCCCATTCTCAATAAATGTTTTTGTCACCATTCAAAAATTACTTACCGCTTCTTTTGAGGAGGTGATAAAATATTAATATCTTGCCACTGAATTTCTGCCCCAAAACATTAAAGCGTTCCATCCCTAATCAGTATTTGGAAGCAATGCCCTAAATACATCTCTTCAAAATACCCATTCGATTATGGCCCAAACACAAATAGCGGTTTGGTAGTATGATACTACATCACAACTTGAGTTTTGTACATAAAAATTCTCTGAACTGGAACCTTTGCAAACACAAAAAAGGCTTTGTACATCTGGCCTGTAATGTCTGACTCTACAGATTTATGTTACATATTTAAATAACTGAAAAGGTTTGGTTTGGGTGATATATTATTAAAATGGGTGTCATTGCCTAATGACAATCTCTTGGCGTGGGTTAAAACAAGCCATATAGGAGCCTATTCACAAAAGTAAATTTACACATGTGGATTTATTCATATGTAAATTAACTCATACTTTGTAGTAACTTAACTAATTTTAACCATTCACAATTCAATTTCTGAGTGGACTACAGTGTGTAGACTTACATTTCTACACTCCCCAAGTTAATGGGTGGAGTCTTCATAAACATAATTTACAACCATAAGGTTATTAATAGTAACTTTACCATACCATTTTATGTTCCTCACAGTTTGTGGAGATCACTGCAACCAACGCATAGACCCTTGCATTCAGGGCAGAGACCCCTGCAATCAGAGCAGAGATCTCCATGTTCTGGGGTTACCTCACACCTGTTCTCTTACAACAACATAAACACTGCCCACACCATAGTCTCTGCTTTTTCCTCTTCGTCTTTTAGCTGGTGCAGCCACCACATTCTAAATGAAGGATGAAGACTCCACTCTCACTCCTGAAGAGAAATAGACATTTCACTGAGGAGGAGGCAGGAGACAGCCCTTAAAGTTTCAGAATACTCTACAGTTTTATGGGCCATCTCTATTCACCCCCCAGTTGAGAACAGACAGAAGCCTTTTGATAAGGGGTAACAGACTCAGTCAATGCATTGGAGGAGGAGACATGCACCATGGTGGATAATACAAAGTGGCAAGATGAGTTTAGGTGGGTTAAAGGGAGGTTATCCAAGATTCTGGCACAAGCTCTTCCTGGAGGGGCACCTGGATCTCGTCTCTGTCTCACCCCCTTTGCGATGACTGTCCTCTTCACTATACACCCCAAGCTTCTCTTGGACAGGCTCTTTCTGACAATACTAATGTGGTGTCAGCTAATAATCTAAACACTTCTCTATCTCCTTGAAACCAAATCTGAAATACCTCACCCATAGCTGTCCTTCCCCGTATCTACATTATCACACATCACATATATGCCCCTCAAAACAATCTGCACCATATAAACACCTAATGTTTGACTATGTTTCTTTTATTTCTACTTTTATATAGCTACTGTTTCAGGTATATTTGTTGCTTTGGCTGGTGCAAGAGTCATTGCAAGTGCAGCCGGCCAACATATAAGGCAGGTCTCTCAATGCAACCCAAGTACACACCAAGGTATGTCCTTATTCTAACAATGTCATTAACACACTTTAGGGGATTTCATTAACTTGGTTTGTCAAGCCCTAACACTTTATTTTACAATGTGTTTTTTAATTACATATTTGTAGTGAAATTGGACCTGGACATTCATAGTGGTAAACTAATATATACTCATGCACTTTCTTTTTTACTTTTAAGGCCTTTTGCTGCTGTCCTAGTAATGGTGGCAGCATACCTGTAAGGTCTTAAAGCAGGTCTAGATTGCATATCCCAAAAGTTATGGTGCCCAGTTACAGTGTGGGGAGTGACAGAAACAAATGATAGGCATCCTACAATGTGGTTTTGAAAGTACACAGGGTCCCAGAGGAGTTCTGGGGAGTAGTCTTTCACGGTACATGCCCACAGTAGGGAGGGACACACTCCTTACATTTGAGATGGGGGACCAGACCTACTACAATGCCATGAAGACCATTTTAGTCATGAAGTTTGATTTGACACCTCCAAAGTACAAGCAATGGTTCAGGGCTAGTCACAAACTCACCATACAAACATGGGTATATTTTCTGGATTATGCTGGTAAGGCACTGAAGGGTTGGGTGAGGGACAGCAAAGATGATGTTTATAAAGGGCTGTACAACTTGTTTTTGAAGGAGCAAGTGCTTGATAATTTTTTCCAGAGCTACGCCAACACCAGATTGACGGGAAGCTTACTGACTTCCTTTTGAGAAGAAGAAGTGAGGTTCCGGTAGGTAGTGGCCCAGGGCACCCCACTTCCAGCTCCACTGCATTGAGTGTTCCCAACTAGGACGCAAGCAGGGGGGCTCTGACTGTCAAAAAAGACCACCCACTGGTGGGAACTCTACTGGTGTGGCCAATGTGTCCTTATGGGAGAGAAGTTCCCAGGAGCAGGTCATAGAACATCCCATAATCTCCCTCAGCTTGGAGATAGACTCAGAGGGTGAGTTGGTGATTCCTGAGGGTGAGTCTCGTCATGTACACCAGGTGTGAATGAACATGGTCCCAACCACTGCTCTGAGGGATACTGGGGCAAGCAGGACCATGATTGTGGATGAGCTGGTCTCCCCAGAACAGTACATCGGTTAGGTGTGTAGAGTGACTCCAGCCCATGGGCAGGACTTTTTCTGCCCTATGGCCCTGGTGTCCCTAGAATGGTGGTGGGAAAGTGACCCAGAGAAGGGTCAAAGTTAGTACCCGGATACCCATTGACCGCATTCTGGGGAGTGAGTTGCCCCAGTTTTCAGGAGAACTGGGAAGGATGGCTGGCATAGGTGTTTTGACCGTTCAGTTTTCTGGGAGTAGCACTCCCCAAAGGAGTATACAGAACCCCAGAGATAGGGGCAGCGGAAGGAAGGACTCACCCCTGACTTCTGTCCAGCCGAAGGGTGCAGACGCTAGGTTGGAGGACCAGTTGTAGGATACCACTCCTGAACTGGTGGCAGGTGGAGTCGAGAAAGGATGCAAGGCTTCTGGGGCTACTGCCCCCCACTTTCTTGGTGCTGCTGGACTGTGACATCTGTGAGTCCTTCCCTTGCCTGTGGTTCCCCCTCCAGTCCTGGGCCTCAGAAGTGCAGTTTGCAGCTGCTGCCTACTCATTTTGCTCACCAAATTCAAATTTTGGGCTCTTCGCAAATGCGAATGGGCCAGTCCACACCAAACAGCACCACCCGAACAAAGGATCAGTGTGAGCGGGCACCATTTCATCCCTCAGAGAGCAACATCACTACTCATGACCATGAACCTCCATTCTGTCTGTCTGTGACGCCCGGTGGCTTTTCGTGACTGCGAATGGACTCTTCATCCCAAACTGAGAGGGTAAAACTTCAGTGGAACATACCTGGAATTGTATCCGACCCGTGCTCCATCGTGGTTGGCCTGAAGTTTGGGTTTGCCTCTGGTTCCTCGCAACCTCAAGTAACCTTTTGAATGCTAGTGACTTCTTAGCACTATTTTACATTTAATCTCGAAAAATTCAAATCTGGACTTCTCCCCATACTAATTGTGTCGATCTGGTCTTGTTTTAATCAGATAAATATTCTCTATTTATCTAAACTGGTGTGGAGTCCATTTTGTGGTGTTTTCATTGTGTTACCCTGTGTGCATGTTTTGCACAAATACTTTACACATTGCCTCTTAAGTTAAATGTGCCTGCTCTGTGCCAAGCTATCAGAGGGTGAGCACAGCTTAATTTAAGGCAGCGGTTCCCAATCTGTGTGCCGCGGCTCCCCAGTGCACCGTGAGAACTAGCCAGGGGTGCCACACACAGTTTGGGAGCCAATGCTGTAGCCCACGTCTATACCCTGCATTCCTTTCTTCTATTTATATCTTGTCTTTACCCTTTTGCTCTAAATGCCATCTTCTTTCTTCTCTTTCACATCCTTATCTTACCCCCTTTCATGCTCCCCTCTGCCATTATGCTTCTTGTTATCTCCTTTCTCTCACTTTCGTCTTATCGACTTGCCATGGCTCCCTTCCCTGCTACCGCCAATGTTTTCATTTTTGTTTATCCCCTTTCTTCTCTGTTCTTCATTTCACTGTTGTGCTCTTCTCCTTTTTTCTTATGGTCCCCCTTTCTTTCATCTCAGTAGCCCGTCTGGCTCTCTTCTCTTTCTGCACTCTCCATGTCTGCTCTATATTTTTCTCTCTCCTCCACCTTCAACATGGACACACAACTGCAGGCTCTGGCCTTTAGCCTTTCACCGCGCCTCTGAGTTTCCCTTTCTCCACTGCTCCGTAGAACAACACTCTAGCAGGGAAAAGCAAACAGAGGAACCCCTAAAAAGGGTCTTGTAAAAAGATGATAGAACTTAATTAAATAAACTGTTACCCGTGAGAGGGATCCTCACACCCTGTGGCTCCTGCACCCGCTGCACGCCGGATAGCTATGCCACTGAGTTTCAGTAGCTGATCTTAGTCATTAAAAATATTCAACCTGAATGCGCTTTAGGAAGTCGTTTTACGTCATTCTATATTGGTAGTAACATGGTAAACACCTCAGCGGCTTTAGGTAGGCTAGGAGCTGAGGAGGTTTGAAGGAGGCTTTAAGGAACAGTAATTGTTCCAATGATTCGATTCTGTCGTCTGCTGTATGACTGATTTCATTAGAGTAGAAGGTGAAAAGTACCAGGTACCTGTATTTCATACGATCACATCACAGTTGCTACTCAGATCGATCGTTTTTCCAAGATTATTTGTATTTGTTATTTTTAGTTATTTATTGGAACTATTGCAACAAAAAAGGCACAAAAATGCTGTAAATATGAGCAGTTAGAGACGGTACATTAGCAATTATGATGCTGGTGGGAACATATAGAAAGCCGGCTATATCAGGTGATGAATGTTCTCTGTTTAACACAGACATGACAGTACCAACATATGTCCAGTATACATACGTACAGCACCCGGTGCACGGAGAGGCAGAGGGTGGTAAGCACCTAAAATGAAGTGATGTTTGATATCAGACTTAAAGGAGGGTAGTGAAGAGATGGGGCAGGTTTGTCAGAATGTTTGTGGTGTGCTCTGGTCACAGAGGTGACATTGACCCCCTCTCTGGTTTTATTGTGACACCTAGTGGTGGCTGATTATCGAAAAAATCCAAGCCATTTTTGGAATGTTGTATTTTTCTGCGTTTTGCGGTCAGTAGGCTCATTGAGCTGGGGGCCAAGGGCCAGCTGTTGAAGTTCCACAAACCATGCATGCCAATAGATCCGGTTCAGGAGGAGGGTGTTGTTCCTATTTTGTTTGTCTCTCACTTGAAATTGCCTCTGCCTCATATTCTATCATTGTAATCTCTTCATCAGCTTCATCGTAATTATTTCTAATGAAAAAAATTGAAGTACTCCCGAGGCCGGGCTTACATCCCACCACCCGTGGAAAAAAAGTAACATAATGGGGAGCCACGGTCCACTGCCAATAGGTCAAGGGAGCCGTGGGTCGATAAAGTTTGGGAAACACTGATTTAAGGTGTGTATCTGACTCACCCTGACGAGGATTGTTGTCCCTACTTAGATAGGGTGCATACCTCTGCCAACTAGAGACCCAGGCCCTCATTACGAGTTTGGTGGTTACTGGATCGCCATGCTGGCGGTGCAGACCAACATATTAAGACCACGGCGGGGATCCATCTGCAACACAGCCAAGTCACAGCCAGTACCGCCAGTGTGGTTGGACTGCCACCGCCGGCAATAGCCATCTCCAGGCCGGCGGTGACCAATACCGCCCACCATATTATGAGTCAACAGACTGCCAGGATTTCCTGGGGGTGCGACCGCCACGAAAAGCCTGGCGAAAACTGGTAGTGTTAAAAGAGACACTCACCTCCAGGTACACAGACGCGTCCCTGGCCACTATGGAACCCGAACTGGAAGTCTCTCCACTGCTGTATCATGTCATACACCACCATGACCAGCGATGATGACGAAGATGACAACTGTAAGTACCACCACCTAGCACACACTGGAGGAAAGGACAGTATTACACACCCACACACAACACACACACTCGACACGGACAGCTGTGGCCACACACACATGCAAACAAATGCCCATATCAACACACACATCAACACACCCACACACATACACACACTAACTACACAAACGCATACGCAAACAACACACACCACGGCCAACAGACACGTGCCATTCACCCAGCACACTGCACACGCACACAACTGCCACTGTCAAACACAGGCAAACACAGCACCCTACAATCACACAAACACACAAACGTATAATCAGAGAGGCACATCGAACAACTCCACCCAACAACACATACTGGCAGCAATACGTAGCAACAACACACAATCATAGAAATAGTGCAGACATCCAGACAAGGCCTCAGGTGACACGCCACGTCCAACCAACATACAAAGGACATCACAGAGGCATGACTATACACACAGACGCACACACCACTACCAAACTATGCCACACATACCCATAACAACACATCACAACAAGCACATGCCACAAGTAATCAACCTAGCACATGCAGCAAGATAGAAACATCACACACACACAACACACACATCAAAGTATACAGCTATAACACAACTATGTTGAAAGAAAGCAAACAATTTCTCAAACTCAACACCCACATCTATGTGGGCAGATGTATTAAAATGTTATAAATAGATAAAACTATATACAGATGAGGCCTACTGGCCAGTCCAAATGTCTGATGTGCCTCAGCCACATTGGGCAAAGTCACATGCCCCAACTTGACTCTTGACTGTAAATTGGCTTCCACGTGGCAGGGGCCTCAATAGGACAGGTAGGCACCTCAGGGGCGAGGGGAGGCTGTGGTGGTGGTTTGGGCTTAGAATGGGGGTCCTTGGGTTTAGTTTTGGGGGGGTTTAGGTTTGGATTTTGATTGTGGGGGAGGGGTTTGGATTTTGGGGTAGGAGTAGGGACCTTAGGCTTTGGAGGGGTTGGTTTTTTAGCAGGGGGTGGGGCATGAGAGGATTGGGAGGTAGAAAGTCTGGGTTGAGGCAGGGAGACATGGCGCTTAGGCTCATCATGGAGTGCGACAGGAGCGGGAAACAGGTCAAGATTGGCAAGGAAAACATTTTTAGGTACATGGGGCATTCATGGGTAAAGAGTTTAGGAGTGGAGGTAGAGGGAGTGGTTGTGGAGGTGTGCTAGGCGTGGATGCCGGTTTGTGCAAAGTGTGCTTATGTGTGGTGGGTATATTTTGGGTGGGTGAGTGAGGGCGTTTATGTTTTTTGGAAGGAGGGGGAAGAGATGCAGGTAGATGTTATGCAAGATGTGTGACTGTAGGTTGGGGTGGTAGCTGCAAGTAAGGTCGATGTGCTGCATGTGGTCGTGATGGTTATCGTGGTGACTGCGGATTAGGTGTGTGGGGTGGATATCTGCGGGTCTGCTCTTGTGGTGTCTGTGGGTATGACAGGACTGGTGTCAGGATCAGGGATTGTTGGTGTAGTAATGGCAAGTGTGAGTGGTGATGGGACTGTGATGGAGGAGGGGGAGAAAGTGCAGGGAGTGGCTGTTGTCGTGTCTGATATTGAATTAGCCACGGGTACAATGGTGAGTGGGAGTAAGCCTGTTGTTCAGGTCGGGAGATCGTCGAATAAATTGGATAAAGAGAATTTTTTAGTCACTTTGGAATCTCTTAAGTCCAGTGTCATGAGCAAGAGGGGATCTGAAGTTGAGGCTTTCAGTGACTGGATCACTGAAAGTCTGGACGTAGTTCTCCCCCTGAGGAAAAAGTCTGGTCCGCGTAGAACAACTAGTGCCCCTTGGTTTACCCCCTCATTACTTCTCCTAAAAAAGGAATGTAAAAAGTTAGAAAGAATTTGGAGAAAGCTGTTTGTTCCAGCAGATAGGGAAGCTTACAAGGGGGCTATTAGAAGGTATCATGCTGAAATTAAAGAGGCACAGAGGGTTTTCTACCAGCAGAAAATTGAGGGAGCGGCATGTTCCCCCAAAGTAGTTTTCCAAATATTAAAAGATATTCTACATGCGCTGGTGAAAGACAATCCTTTAGAGGCTTCCAAAGAACACAGCAATTTACTAACTGAATTGTTCCACAAAAAAATGTTGGACATCTATGCCACTTTTGGGGAGAAAAGTCCCTCACTGAAGGAGGAGGAGTTTGTTAATGGTGTTAATACAGCCTGTCTGTCTCACCTTAACCCTCTTTCACAAACTCAAGTGTTACATTTCTTGAGTGTCCTGAAATCAGAATCCACCCTGGACCCTGCCCCTCCTCACATATTTGTGCAGGGGGCGGAAGTTATAGTTCCGATGCGGACACATTTACTTAATGATTCTCTTTCCAAAGGAGTAGTACATAGCTCTTGGAAGCATGCTATAGTGAAACCGCTATTAAAAAAACCTTCTCTTGACCCAACAGTGTTTAAGAATTTTAGACCCATTTCACTTCTGCCCACCCCCGCTAGCATTCTGGATAAATACATCAATTGGCAACTTTCTACCTTTTTAGAAGAGAATAGGTTGCTCCATCCCACTCAGATGGGCTTTAGAACTGGTCACAGCACGGAAACTGCATTAATTGCGGTTGCGGAAGAGGCCATAAAGAGGGTTGACCAGGGTCTTACTACAGTGATTATTATGCTGGACTTGAGCGCAGCTTTTGACACAGTAGACCACCAGGTATTGATCCAGAGAATGAGGGAGCTCGGAATTAAGGAACAGGCACTTGCCTGGTTTACTTCCTTCCTACAGGACAGGTCCTTTCAGGTCCTAGATTGATCATTCCTATCAAACAAACTACAGTGCAGGTGTGGTGTACCTCAGGGCTCTGCCCTTAGTCCAACACTGTTTAACATTTATATGGCTCCCTTGGCCTCTTTGGTGGAATCATTTGGGTTAGCATTAGTGTCCTATGCTGATGACACCCAACTGGTGGTTTCCTTTTCTGCTAATGAGACCTCAAAAGGAGCCGCTTTCCCTACTTGTATGCAAGCGGTCTCAAGCTGGATGACTCAGAGTAAATTGCAACTAAATGAGGAGAAGACGGAAGTCATGATACTGGGCCCTGAACCAAGGCCTGGAATTTCTCGCACTTGTCCTTCGGCACTTAGTGAGTTCCCTCCTCCCAAAAAGCATGTTAAGAGCCTGGGGATCAGTTTGGATCCCCTTCTGACGCTAGACCTGCAGGCTACGAACATATCTACTACTTGCTTTGCCTTACTGAGACTTCTTAGGAAGATTTTTGTTATTCTTCCAGAACTGGCTAGAAGACTTATTGTGCAAGCTGTTATTCCTTCAAGGCTAGACTAGGGGAATGGCCTTTTCCTAGGTTCCCCAGTATATGTTAAAAAGAAATTACAAAGAGTTCATAATGCTGCAGCTCGTTAATTACTGAACATCCCGAGAAGGTCTTCTGTGAAAGCTGGATTGGCCTCCTTGCACTGGTTGCCTGTTGTACAGCGGATCAAATTTAAGGCTCTATGTTATATCCACAGGTCTTTGCATGATAGAGGACCTACGCTCCTTAGGAACTTGGCCACTTTTTATAGCACGAATAGAGATTTGAGATCCACTACTCTAGGTTTAGTAACCGTACCGAAAATAAAGAAAGCAATATTGGGGGGGGTCCTCTCTGATGTTTTTAGGAGCCAAATTGTGGAACTCACTGCCCCTTAATCTTCGGCTGATGGAGCAAGAACTGGAATTTCGAAAGGCCTTGAAAACTTGGTTATTCTAGGTCCGTTTTTTTTATTCCTTTCTTGTTGCGTATCATTCTCATCCCCTCTGTGGTTAGGGTTTATTAGCGCTGGGAAACCCGAGGGTAGCCATGCGCTCTATAAATTGTGTAACATAACATAACATACAACAATTATGTACACCAAGAATTCAAGTCCAGGTACTGCACCTATATAGTCCGTGGACCACTGGGCCCAAAATGCATGGGCGAGGCCCACACTCAATACACGATCAAAATGGAGATAACACTGCAGGGGCATCAGATCAAAATAATACAGGCACCTCAGGGGGAAGGAAAGGTGGGGCACCTCAGCCGGATGAGTGCACGACGCCAGCTCCACGAGGGGGCTCCATGCCCGTTGATGTATCCTGGGGAGTGCAAAGCCACAGTCTCTCAAGTCTCTCCAGTGGGTGGTTTGCCCACTGCTTTATCCTGGGGAGTGCAAAGCCACAGTCTCTCAAGTCTCTCCAGTGGGTGGTTTGCCCACTGCTTTATCCTGGGGAGTGCAAAGCCACAGTCTCTCAAGTGGATGTCTTTCTCCACTGGTTCTGGAGGGGGCTTTGTGCCCAGAGTGCTTCATCCTGCCAAAGACTGAGGTAGTGGATGTCTTTCTCCACTGGTTCTGCAGGGGGCTTTGTGCCCAGAGTGCTTCATCCTGCCAAGGACTGAGGTAGTGGATGTCATTCTCCACTGGTTCTGGAGGGGGCTTTGTGCCCAGAGTGCTTCATCCTGCCAAGGACTGAGGTAGTGGATGTCATTCTCCACTGGTTCTGGAGGGGGCTTTGTGCCCAGAGTGCTTCATCTTGCCAAGGACTGAGATAGTGGATGTCTTTCTCCACTGGTTCTGGAGGGGGCTTTGTGCCCAGAGTCCTTCATCCTGCCAAGGACAGAGGTAGTGGCTGTCATTCTCCACTGGTTCTGGAGGGGGCTTTGTGCCCAGAGTGCTTCATCCTGCCAAGGACTGAGGTAGTGGCTGTCATTCTCCACTGGTTCTGGAGGGGGCTTTGTACCCAGAGTGCTTCATCTTGCCAAGGACTGAGATAGTGGATGTCTTTCTCCACTGGTTCTGGAGGGGGCTTTGTGCCCAGAGTCCTTCATCCTGCCAAGGACAGAGGTAGTGGCTGTCATTCTCCACTGGTTCTGGAGGGGGCTTTGTGCCCAGAGTGCTTCATCCTGCCAAGGACTGAGGTAGTGGCTGTCTTTCTCCACTGGTTCTGGAGGGGGCTTTGTGCCCAGAGTGCTTCATCCTGCCAAGGACTTAGGTAGTGGATGTCTTTCTCCACTGGTTCTGGAGGGGGCTTTGTGCCCAGAGTGCTTCATCCTGCCAAGGACAGAGGTAGTGGCTGTCATTCTCCACTGGTTCTAGAGGAGGCTTTGTGCCCAGAGTGCTTCATCCTGCCAAGGACTGAGGTAGTGGCTGTCATTCTCCACTGGTTCTGGAGGGGGCTTTGTGCCCAGAGTGCTTCATCTTGCCAAGTACTGAGGTAGTTGATGTCTTTCTCCACTGGTTCTGGAGGGGGCTTTGTGCCCAGAGTGCTTCATCTTGCCAAGTACTGAGGTAGTTGATGTCTTTCTCCACTGGTTCTGGAGGGGGCTTTGTGCCCAGAGTGCTTCATCCTGCCAAGGACAGAGGTAGTGACTGTCTTTCTCCACTGGTTCTGCAGGGGGCTTTGTGCCCAGAGTGCTTCATCCTGCCAAGGACAGAGGTAGTGGATGTCATTCTCCACTGGTTCTGGAGGGGGCTTTGTGCCCAGAGTGCTTCATCCTGCCAAGGATTGAGGAAGTGGATGTCATTCTCCACTGGTTCTGGAGGGGGCTTTGTGCCCAGAGTGCTTCATCTTGCCAAGGACTGAGGTAGTGGATGTCTTTCTCCACTGGTTCTGGAGGGGGCTTTGTGCCCAGAGTGCTTCATCCTGCCAAGGACAGAGGTAGTGGCTGTCATTCTCCACTGGTTCTGGAGGGGGCTTTGTGCCCAGAGTGCTTCATCCTGCCAAGGACTGAGGTAGTGGATGTCTTTCTCCACTGGTTCTGGAGGGGGCTTTGTGCCCAGAGTGCTTCATCCTGCCAAGGACTTAGGTAGAGGATGTCTTTCTCCACTGGTTCTGGAGGGGGTTTTGTGCCCAGAGTGCTTCATCCTGCCAAGGACTGAGGTAGTGGATGTCATTCTCCACTGGTTCTGGAGGGGGCTTTGTGCCCAGAGTGCTTCATCTTGCCAAGGACTGAGGTAGTGGATGTCTTTCTCCACTGGTTCTGGAGGGGGCTTTGTGCCCAGAGTGCTTCATCCTGCCAAGGACTGAGGTAGTGGATGTGACACTCCACTGACAGTGGTGCAACATGCAAGCTGCCTAGGCCCCTGGAACTGACCACCAGCCTCGTAAGAATGACCATTGGGGATGGAAGCCATGTCTGCGGTGGTGCCACTGGCTCAGGATGTTGCGGGGCCACTGGCGGTGCTGGCGGTGGGGTCTGTAGCGGCGGTGCTAGCGGCGGTCATCGTGGCAGCGGTGCTGGTGGCGGCCTCACTGACTGCGGTGCAGGTGTCTGGCTCACTGACTGCCGTGCTGGTGGCTGGCTCACTGACTGCCGTGCTGGTGGCGGTGTCTGTAGCGGCGGTGCTGGTGGCGGGCTCACTGACCGCGGTGCTGGCAGCGGTGTCAGTAGCGGCGGTGCTGGTGGTGGGCTCACTGACTGCGGTGCTACTGAAGGGCACAGTGTCTGCAGTGCTGGTGAAGGGCTCAGTATCTGGGGTCCTGGCGTAGCTGTCCGTGGCGGCGGTGCACGTGGCGGTACCGGTGGCGGTCTTGTCCATTGTGCAGGTTGGCGCGACGTTGACTTGCCTTTCATTTTCAGGCCCTTCTCCACCTTGGATGGTGGCGCAGCTGTCTTGCCACTTCCAACAATTGTCTTGCCTGGGCCCTTGATGGCAGGTGTTTTGGCCTTCTCCCTCCGGGATGTGGGCAACTTTTTCTGGTTTTGGAGGTGGGGGAATGTCCTTGCCCTGTTGCTTGGCGCACTCCAAAATCCGGCTATTGCTGGCACCACTGTGCCCGGTGATGTGGTGGCTAAGGTGCTGGGTTGGGACCTGGAAAGGCGGGCCCTAGGGGACGGATGGGGTGGGGGAGGTGTAGGGAAGAGGTCAACAGTTAATAGGAAAAGGTTTTTAGACACACTTGGACGGGTAGATGGAGGGGGTTTGGGAGTGGAGGAAGAGGTAATGGTTGTAGGAGGTGTTCGTTTGCTGGCTTTGGATGAAGGTGCATGGGCCGGAGGCTGTCGTGAGGTGGATGGCTGTTGGGTGGGTGTGTGACTGTATTTGTGTACTTTGGGAGGAGGGCTCACAGACACACTGTGAGAGGACACAGGGGATGTGTGAATGGTAGTGGGGGTGGTGAGTGCACGTGAGCGGTGTGTGGTGATGGGCGTGCTGGTGATGGAGGTAGTGGCTGAAGATGTAGTGCATGCAGGTGTGAGTGGAGACGTGACAGGGAGGGAGGAGGGAGACGTGGAGAAGGGGGACACAGTGGAGGCAGTGGATGTTGTTATGTGTGCATGGGTATGATGTTTGTGTGAGTGCCTGTGGGATGTGTGGTGCTTATGTTTGCCAGAGCCACCCTTGTGTGTTGAGGTGTGTGCATGCTGGTCTGATTGTGTGCTTGGGATAGGCTGAGATACTGGGGATTGGGTCTGGGTGGAGGAAGTTGGAGGGGGAAGGCTGGACACAGGGACAATGGCTGCCACCAATGCAGAGGCCAGAGCCTGAAATGCTCTCTGTTGGGCTGCCTGGCCAGAATGAATGACCTCCAGGTATGCATTTGTCTGTTGCAACTGCCTCTCTACACCCTGTATGGCATTCAGAATTGTAGACTTCCCAACAGTGAGGGATCTCAGGAGGTCAATGGCCACCTGACTGAGGGCAGCAGGACTGACTGGGGCACGGCTTGAGGTGCCTGGGGCGAAGGAGATGCCCATCCTCCTGGGTGAGCGGCCACGGGACACATGCTGAGGGGCAGTTGGGAGGGCAGTGCTGGTAGGGAGGGGTAGTGGCTGTACCTGTAGATGCGGTGGGCACAGAGCGGCCCGCCACTGCAAGGGAGCTCCCATCAGAGGAGGACTCGGTGTCGCTGGTCTCTGCTCCTGTCCCCTCCGTGGAGCTCCCCTCGCTCTCCATCCCACTTGTGACTTCAGACTACGTTGTCTCGCCCTCCAGGGCCATGTGGGATGCAGCTCCCTCCTGCTCCAGTGGCACAGCTTCTCCGCCTGATGATGCTGATGCACACAAGAACAGGGAGACCACAAAAAGGGGGGGGGAAGACAGAAGAAAGACATGTTCAGTGCATGCAATACCGCTACCGTTGGTGGACACTACAGACACAGCAGCCCTCTGCACTACGCCATGCACTTAGAGTTCCCTAATTAATCACAGGGACATGGGGTACATGGCCTATGCCTGATTGCTGCACACATGGAAGTCACAGAAGCCTGACTAGGTGTAGATGGCTCTTACCACTGGTGGGGTTGGGGTGCCACTTAGCCTGCCTCACAAAGGGTCCTTGCCTACAAAGCTCGCCCTAGCCTAGGGGAACCACTGCCCACCTCCCCCACCCAGACACCTCCAATGCGCGCAGAGTCAGATGGAGGTGACGGTACTCACCCCCTTGTGGCTGCTGTGATGCCCTCAAGCACCCATCCAACTCCGGATACGCCACCACCAGGATCTGGAACATCAGGGGGGTCATGGTGCGATGGGCACCTCTCCCACGTTGGGAGGCCATCCCTAGCTGGGCCTCTGCCGTCTTCTTGCTCCAGCGGCGAATGTCCTCCCATCTTTTATGGCAGTGGGTGCTCCATCTGTGGTGGACCCCCAGGGTCCGGACATCCTTGGCGATGGCACGCCAAATATCCTTCTTTTGGTGGGCGCTGACCTACAGGAATAGTACAGGGGGAAAGAAAAAACCTTTAACCGTCCGGACCATCACAGTCATTGTCCCACGTTCCTACCCTTGCCCTGACGCACATACACTCACCATCCGATCATGCAGCCCTCATCTCCCCCCCCGGATCTCCCATCCACACCACTCCAAACAGGCATTGCCCATACAGCATGCTCACAGTGTACTCACCTGTTTGTCTGGAGAACCGTAGCGTAGCGTGTACTGGGGGAGGATCCCATCCACTAGTTTATCCAACTCCTCCGATGTGAAGGCAGGGCCCCTTTCCCCAGACACATGAGCCATTTTCACTTCCAGACTGAGGTCACAGCAGCACTTGCAGTGTAGGTCCTCTCCTGTCGAAGATCAGGTATCAAGTGAGTGAACAGACAGAAAATGGCGGTCATGTCTGCGGCGGTGCGTACCCTCACCGCCAGCGTACATCGTCATTGGCTCCTGGGACCCATAGGGCCCAATGTTAACCAATGCAGGATTGCGCGGCAACGGTGTACAACGCCAGCACAATTACCTCATATCCCCTTGTCCCACATTACAGGTCAGGCAGCCGCCATTTCAGGGGGCCACATGGCATTACTTTTAAATGCGTCACATATATCTAGGCTTTGCATACACACAAAGACAGGCACATAGCGGATTGACAAATGTGTGCAATAAAATTGTTTTTTTTACTACCTCAGTGTTGGCTGACTCTGTGCTTGCTGTTCTCATCCATAGTGCACGTCCGCTGGGGCAGGTGAGGAGATGGCGGCATCCTCCGGTGTACAGACCGCTGGTGGACCTGTCGACAATGGAAGAGAGACATGTAATAGTCACCTACAGACTTGATCGTGCCACAATCCAGGAACTGTGTGCCCAGTTGGAGCCAGACCTGATGTCAGCTATCCGCCATCCCACAGGAATCCCCCCTCTAGTGCAGGTCCTGTCAGTACTCCATTTCCTGGCAAGTGGGTCTTTTCAAACAACAGTGGCCATAGCATCAGGGATGTCCCAGCCTATGTACTCAAACGTGTTGTCCAGAGTGTTGTCTGCCCTGCTGAAACCCATGAGCAGCTACATCTGGGACATATCCCCATCATCATAGGTGCCATTGATGGGACACATGTGGCCTTGGTCCCCCCCGCAGGAGTGAACAGGTGTACAGAAACCGGAAGAGCTACCATTCAATGAATGTGCAGATGGTGTGTTTGGCCGACCAGTACATCTCCCATGTGAACGCCAAGTTTCCTGGCTCAGTGCATGACGCTTACATTCTGAGGAATAGCAGCATCCCTTATGTGATGGGGCAAGTCCATAGGCACAGTGTGTGGCTAATAGGTGAGTACAAGGACCCTATACCCTGTGAATAGTTGACTGGGTCTGGGGTTGTCCCTAAGGGTTGGTGTGTGTCTAACAGTTGTCCCTCTACATTTGCAGGTGACTCTGGTTACCCAAACCTGTCATGGCTACTGACCCCAGTGAGAAATCCCAGGACAAGGGCAGAGGAACGCTACAACGAGGCACATGGGCGAACTAGGAGAATGATAGAAAGGATATTCGGCCTCCTGAAGGCCAGTTTCCGGTGCCTCCATATGACAGGTGGTTCTCTGTACTACTCACCAAAGAAGGTGTGCCAGATCATCATGGCCTGCTGTATGCTGCACAACTTGGCTTTGCGATGACAGGTGCCTTTTCTGCAGGAGGATGGTCCAGAAGGAGGTCTTGTGGCAGCTGTGGAGCCTGTGGACAGTGAAGAAGAGGAGGCAGAAGAAGAGGATATCGACAACACAAACAACGTGATCCAGCAATACTTCCAGTGACACACAGGTAAGAAGACATCACTGCCTCCACATCTGATAAAATTGTTAGACCTATCATATGTCTGTCACTTTCACCCAGTGTATGGACCCTGACCTGTCACTTTGCCTTTCCATTTCACAGATGTGGGTCCCACTGTGTGACCTCTGCTATGTTACCACATGGACTAGAGCTGTGTGACATCGATATGTTGACAATACAATGGACATTTCTATTTTCCTCAGTTATTGCAAATACACATTTGTGAAAGCACAGACTGACTCCAGATTGTTTTGTGATTCAAGGGTGTTTATTTAAGTGCAAAATGGTGGAGGGGGTTGAAAAATGGTCAGGGGTGATGGTGGAGGAATGTCCATGGCAGAGTCCAGTTATTTGTCTCACAGGTGCATTGTCCAAAGGGGCATAGGAAGTGGAGCTAGGGCAGTTTAAGGATGGACAGGGTGACAAAGTGGGACAGAAGGATGACATTCAGGATGGTCTAATTTCTTGGCAGGGGTCTTGGCATTGTTCTCTGTCTTTGTCCTGGATCTCAGGGACTGTATGCAGGGTGGTGGGGTGCTGGTGTCGTGGCCCTGTGGTGGTGCCTCCTGTCCACTAGTGCCAGCGGAGGTGGTGGGCAGTTCATCATCCAGGCTAGTGTCAGGGGCCCCTTGTTGTGCCACAGTGTCCCTCCCGGTGTTCACAAGGTCCTTCAGCACCCCTACAATGGTGACTAGGGTGGTGTTGATGGACTTGAGTTCCTCCCTGAACCCCAAATACTGTTCCTCCTGCAGCCGCTGGGTCTCCTGAAACTTGGCCAGTACCGTTGCCATCGTCTCCTGGGAATGATGGTACGCTCCCATGATGTTGGAGAGGGCCTCATGGAGAGTGGGTTCCCTGGGCCTGTCCTCTCCCTGTCGCACAGCAGACCTCCCAGTTCCCCGGTTTTCCTGTGCCTCTGTCCCCTGAACCGTGTGTCCACTGCCACTGCCCCCAGGTCCCTGATGTTCTTGGGTTGGTGGGTTTGCCTGGGTTCCCTGTAGTGGTGGACACACTGCTGCTTGACGTGTCCTGGGGACAGAGGTATGGGCCCGCTGGGTGGGTGCTGTGCTGGTGTTTCCTGAGGGGGGAGGCTCTGTGGTGGCTTGTGACTGTGTCAGGGGAACCGACTGTCCCGAGGTCCCTGATGGGCCGGGCTGGTCATCTAGATCCAGTTTGACAGAGCTGCTGTCATCACTGTGGGCCTCTTCTGTGGGGGGGTGGACATGTCTGGAACCTCCTGTCCGGTGAATTTGGGTAGGGGTCCTGCAGGGGTGTAAAGGCATGATTATTGCATCTGTGTGTGCCATCGTGTGCAATGGGTGGGTGACCCTGTACCCCAGTCTTACATTCTTTTGTAGGACCTTGTGTGATCATTGTTTTGGGGTCTGTGTGGGTATCTGTAGTGGACATGCTTTGGTGATGGTGTCCATGCTTTGCTGTTGCATGTAGGGCTTGGTGTTGGGATGGGTGGTTTGTGATAGTGTGACATATGTGAGGTGTTGGAGTGATGGGGGTGAGGGTGTGGGTATGTGATAGCATGCAGGTAGGGTGGGGGATATGGTAGTTAAGATGTGACTTACCAGAGTCCATTCCTCCAGCTACTCCACTGAGGCCCTCTGGATGCAGTATAGCCAAGACCTGCTCCTCCCATGTTGTTCGTTGTGGGGGAGGAGGTGGGAGTCCGCTGCCAGTCCTCTGAACTGCAATCTGGTGTCTTGAGACCACGGAACGCACCTTCCCCGTAGGTCGTTCCACCTCTTCCTGATGTCATCCCTTGTTCTTGGATGCTGTCCCACTGCATTGACCTTGTCTACGATTCTGCACCATAGCTCCAACTTCTTAGCTATGGAGGTGTGCTGCACCTGTGATCCGAATAGCTGTGGCTCTACCCGGATGATTTCCTCCACCATGACCCTGAGCTCCTCCTCAGAAAACCTGGGGTGTCTTTGCAGTGCCATGGGGTGGTGTGTGTGATGTGTGAGGTGGTGAGTGTTGTGATGTGCGAGGGGATGTGTTTGTGTGTGTTGTGTGAGGTGCGTGGATGTTGTGTGAGTGATGGTGTTGAGTGCCTGTGGATGCTAGTTTGTTGATGGTGGTGTCTCTCTCTGGCCTTCTGTCGCAATTCTGGTCGTCAGGGTTTGTGGGTGATGTGGGTGTATGTTTTATATTGTATTGGGTGTGTGGGAGTGGTGGATTTATGTGTATCAGGTGTGTGTATTTCGATTTGTCCAATGTGGTTGTGTTTTGTAAGTGTGTGTGTATTTTGAGCGCGGCGGTGTGTACCACCAATGGATTCGTGGGTCATGATACTGTGGGCGTATTCTTGTTGGTGTGATGGTGTTGGTTTTGTTATCGCCAGTTTATCACTGACCTTTGGTGTGGTGGACTTGTGTGAGCGTCTGGATTTTGGCGGATTCTGAGCTGTGAGTCGTAATAGCTGTAGCGGAATTCCGCGGCCGCAGCGGTGTGTTGGCGGTCTTCTGCACGGCGGTAAGCGGTATTTACCACCAATGTTGTAATGAGGGCCCATATGTATTCCACATGCCATCCCACCAACAGTACAGGTGTTATCTGTCCTGCATTGCCTCAGGATCTTCTCAGGTGACAGTGGGACTGGCTGCAGGAGTGACACAGCCAATGTGCAGTTTAGTGTTACAGGATGTACTGGGTGCCTTACTCGGGCACTCGAACAGCTACATCAGGCTCCAAAACATGCTGATCTGTACACTGTGAAGTCAGCCTTTTATGACATTGCACATGTTTCATATGTCATAGGGGCCATCAATGGCACCCACATTGCTTTAGTTCCTCCTAGGGCCAATGAGCAAGTCTACAGGGACAGGAAGAATCACTATTCGATCAATGTGCAGGTGGTGTGTCTTGCCGACCAATACATATCCCATGTGACAGCAAATTTTTCTGGATCTGTACATGAGTCTTACATCTTGAGGAACAGCAGTGTCCCTCAAATGATGTCGCGACTACAGATCGAGAGGGCCTGGCTCACTGGGAAGTGTACCACTATCTATGTCTGATGTCTATGCTACTTCACTTCACAATCAGCTCTGTGCCTCTCATGGTTCCCTAATGTTTTGTACCTTTGTGCACACAGGTGACTCCAGCCTACCCCAACATGCCCTGTCTCCTGACACCAGTGAGGCACCCTACAACAGATGGGGAGGACAGTTACAATGATGCTCACAGCCAAACGAGTCATGTAATCGAGAGGACATTTGGGCTACTGAAAGCAAGATTCAGATGCCTACATGTGTTCGATGGTGCCCTACAGCACCTACCACAGAAATTCTGCCAAATCAATGTAGCATGTTGCATGCAACAAAATCTTGCCCTGAGAAGACGCATTCCACTGTTGGATGAGGAGGAGATGGCAGCTGGATCAGTGGCTCACGCTGATGACTCTGGAACTGATGAAGAGGCAGATGAGGCAGATGCAGCGGACTCTAGAACTGATTTGATGTGGAAATTCTTCCAATGAATGCCAGATATGTGTGGTCTAAAGTTTATGGGACCTCTAACCCTGTCTGCCTAGTGACATTGTCCCTCCTTGTGTTTTGCATTAGGGGATGTGAGTATACTACATCCACCTGTCTGTGTTATGCATTTCGATGGGATGCTGAGTTACCATGAGGGGAGGTGTAACTGCTATACTGCCAAAGGCATGTAGTACTTGCTGTTGGCATGGCATGTCATCAGCATAAGGTTCCCCATGTTGCATGGTATGAAGACTGCAGATTGGATGTGTATGGTATGCCCTAAACCTACACATGACAGCCCAGCTACCCATCCACGCTGTTTCCAAACCTAATGTCAGGTAATTAGATATTGCAAGATAGGTTTTCTGTTGGTGATGTTAGCCACGAGGAATCGTTCTTTTACTCTGTATGTGTGTCAACTACAGACCTACCTTGCTGATATGTGGTGACCTCCCCACTGCAACATGATTCCTGATGGTTGCATTGTGTCCTGTATATGTCCTGTATGTGTATTGGTATGCAACATGGGAGACATCATTGAAGCTTTACCCCATTTTGTTTTACCTTCAGATGTGGTTCCACTCTGCTTTCTGACACAACTGTTTGCACCTTTGCATAGGATTACAGTACTGGAAGGATGTCATGACCAACCTGCTGGTCATTCCTGCCACATCTGCCCATCTGTCAGACTCATTGACACCTATATGTACATTTCAATTTATCTCTTTCACATAAACTGGTACTGGTGACAATGATGACATGTTAACCATTACTGTGTTGGAATGTGTTCATTGCAATTCAAAGTGCATTTGCTGAGGAGTGGCGTCATGGGGTTTAATAGCATCAGAGTAGATGGCCCAACTGTTGGTTTCACAGGTCCAGTCTCCAAGGGCCAAGGGGGAATGGAGTTTTGGCAGTGGGCAGTCAACTGGGTGTCTCAGTGGTACACAAGGAAGAATGTTCAGAAGAGAGATCACTTCCTGGTGGTGTTTTTGGTATTGGGCTCAGGTCCTGCAGGACGCCTGGATGGACGACCTTGTTTGCGGGGGGATCCTCAGCTGAAGGGGCACGGGTGCTCATAGCTTGTGGGTCCTCTTTCTGGGCCTCCATTGCAGTAGCTGTGGCAGATGTAGATAGCACAGGTATTACAGGGCTGTAGTTGTGTAGTGTGTGCTGCGTGATAGGTGTGGTGGTGCCTATGGTATCTTGGTGCGCTGTCTTTTATGTGTGCGTTCGTTCATTTCTCTGTACAAAAATTCAGGATGCATGGAGTTGTGGGTATGTGTGGGGGTGTGTTTTATAGTGCAGTAATCAGGTTTGTGTGGTGTGTGTATGTATGTCAGGTGTGGGGTATTTGTACTGTCCAATGTGGTGTTGTCTTCTGGTGGAGTTGAGTTTTAGACCACAGTAGTTCAGACTGCCAATGGGTTACCGCCATGCAAAGACCACTGTGCTGATTTGTGGGTAGTAATTTGAAGGGTGGGACGTTGTCGGTATGGCTGTGCTGGCGGTGGTACCGCCTCTCTCCCTCCCTCAGTCAGGCCAACCGTGTCAGATGTTCTGCTGATTTTGGCTGGTCTGCTGTTTGTGACTCACAATAGAGTGGTCGTGAAACTGCCGACACTGGTGGCCTTTTGGCCCACGCACAGATGGCGGTCTTCTACTTAGACCGCCAAAGTCGTAATGAGCACCCCAGTTTCTAACACCCATCCATTACCTGCAACTACTTCTACGTCTGCTCCTAGCACTGCTCCAAATCCCAGCCTGGCATTGCAGAACACATTGATGGTAGAGACTAGTAAATTAAATGTCTTCTCTTTTGAGTTTGGGCCTAACTCCTAATATGTTGCTGACAGGGTTGCTGTATGTCTATTGTCACACATAACTATTTGCACAGTGGTCAACGTGTAATGCAGTTGTTGAATAAGTAACTATAGTGACAGTGAAAACGTGACTGCAGGCCTACTACTGGAGTCCGCATGTGCAGTCTGCAAACTTCACATTTAACATGCCAAAAGAACCTCTTTTGACAGGCCTAATCCTTCCTCTTAAATTGTATTAATCCACCCTAAGTAGGCCTTTCTGGGAGGCCTATAAAACAGACTGCAGGCTATTAAACAGTAGGACATTTAAATGTATAATGTTAAACAGAAAGTGCTCTAAAAGCTATTTTTACTGGAGCTGGGTTAGCTGTTCCGTAGGAAAGCACTGAGACACAATATTAAATTTAATAATGTTATCTCCAGCTGGGAAACAGCTATAAAAGTCATTTTGGGGCTTTTTGAAATATGTATTGCAAGCTCAATTCACAGGTGAACACAGAATTTGTAAGAAATATTTTGGAAAAGGTACTTTTAGAAAGATGTTATTAATGGTTGGGGGATAGAAAGATGAAACTGTTCCTTCACATATCCTCCTGTGACTGAGCAATAAATCAACAGATATGACAGCTATGGAAATAACTCTACCCTCTTTCAGTAGTGGTATTATCCTCGTAGTATTTTCTACATTGTTACTAATCCCACATATTCACTTGGAGTTTCTTTTAGGGAGGAGCATGACCCTTCTCCCGCCTACGTGGCATGTTTCATCATAGTGTTCTGCCACGCGTTATGTTGGTGGAGAAATGTCTGGCGGGTCCCTCAGAGCAGGACTCTTTTTATGGAGAGCTTATCACTGCCCATGCTGAATGATAATGAGTCAGTGTGGATTATTAGTATAGAGTGTAGCGAAGAAAGATTAAAATTGTGTATAAATCCCCTCAGAATTTGACTATAATTTTATTAGGGGACCTAGAACACGATTAGGAAAACCATAAGGACCAATTGGACCTAAGTCAGTCTGTGGCCCCTCTCTTGCTGTCTGCTTGTTTTATGCCTCTTGACCTGTCATCAGAACCAATGTTGTTTACCAAGGTTGTGTCACCATTAGTTTAATTTCTTCATGAGTTAAATATACATTTTTCATACTAAGATGACTAGTTGATATCTTCTGCTTCTTTACCTAAGATGGAAGCAATACAAGGCTGACTGCATGACACTATAGCAACATAGGGCTAGATGTACTAACATTAGGAATATCAATTTCTTAATTGCCATTCTCTTCGAATTGGAATTAGAAAATCGGTATTCCTAATGTACTCTTTTGAGTTTCATTAGCGATTCCTTCTGGGTCATAAATATGCTTACCTCATACATATTAATGAGGTAGGTTTGCAATTTGCAACCCATTACAAATCGCAGCCATCACAGGGATGGTGACCAGCTGAGGTCACCAGACTACCATGTCTGTGATTGCTTTTTAATAAAGCAATCTTTTTTAAATGCAGCCTGTTTTTCTTAAAATGTAATATGTTTAAAAATAAAAAATAAAACTTTGCAGTTTCATTTTTTCAGAGTAGTCAGTGATCCGTAGGAAACATGCTTTACTCTGCAGCCAGAACAGTGACCTGCCTTTACAACACAGTCACTAACATGTCTGCAACATTAACACACATTACTTTACCATGCAAGTCATTACCGCGACTTGCATTAGGAGGTGCGTTGTTGCACTGGTGTTGGATTTTTAAGTCCAACACCTTCCCTATTGTTGCGTAGATTGGAGTTAGAATATTAATTTATACTATTCGAAAGTCCATGAAAGTGATGCGTGATAACGTTGCAGTCATGATAGTGACTGCGTTGTAAAGGCATGTGGGGGAAATGTATGCAGGGTTCCATCATGCAACCGTTCAAAAATACATTTTTTTAACATTCGCAAAGGGGAAGGGGGTCCACAAGGGACTCCCTTCCCCTTTGTGAATAGGTTACCACCAGTTTGAAACTAGTGACAAAATATTACTGTTTTGTAACTGGAATTTGGTCGCAAAACAGTAATACATATCATACAAATTCCTAAACACGCCCCTTCCAAATACCGAATTGTAAATGCAAGATGAATTTAGGTAACAAGTTACTGAATCGTATTTTGCATTTTGTCCATTAGAAAAAGCATTTTTCAGGTCGCAAGCAACCCGATTCTGGGAATTGGGCCATTTGCACTGGAAAATTGCTTTGTACATCTGGCCTCTTGTTTCTTACTAAATCAAACTAGGTCAATTCAAGAGAGTTGTGGGTCAGATATTTCTACCAATGGAAAGAGATCTCTGATTGCATATGTTTCTAAAAATTGGTTTGAATGATTCATGGATGTCTCCGTAACAATGATTGTGTCTTCAGGGTCATCTAACCTCCACAACAGAATTAGTACTGCAGGTCTGAGTATATCAGACACCCATGTGGCATTATCAGAAGTCTCTTTAGTCACCAAAAACAGGGAATTACAAACCTCTAATTTGTCTGGACACAATATTGGACTTGACATGGTGGTTAGATGTGGATCATTTATTCAAAGGAATTCCACAAGCTCCAGACTCTTCATTGTTCTCACAACAGATATGGAGGGTGTTGGACAATCATTTTGTTCTGCTTCTAATTTGCACTAACAAAAAGATGGCGTAGAGTCATGTGATCAGGTTTTTTCCAATGTCAGTGTACTTCAATCCCCATTCAAACATTCTTCATCAGGTCATACCAAGATGGAGTTACCCTGTACTGGATTTGTTTACCAGTAGACAAGACCCTCTCATCCCACTTTTTTTGTTCAGCTCATTTAAAAGACAAACCTAGGAAAGTGGATTTGATGCCCTTCCCTTTGCCTCAGCGCCTGCTCTCTGTGTTTTTCCCTATTTCTTGTCCTGCCAAGCAATAATCAGAGACTAGAACATCTTTTTAACACTAAATGCATCATGATGGCCAGATTTATATGGTTTGTCCTGATGAATCAGTTAGCATTAGATGCTCCTTGGGTCTTTTCAGTGCATCCTGCTCCTGTCCTTCTGTCTAGTCTATCAGAGATAGCTCTGTATCAGTAGCCTCGCCTGATGGCTTGGAGATTGCTGAATTTGGATGTCAGAGGAAAGGGAAATCTGGTGCTCTTGTATGGATATACAAAGAACTAAGGTGGTCATTACAATCCTGGCGGTCGGTGTTAAAGTGGCGGTAAGACCGGCAAAAGGCCGGAAAAAAAAATGGAATTACGACCGTGGCGGAAACCGCCAACAAAGACAGCCACTTTAACACTCCGACCGCCACAGCGGTACAAACAAACAGCGCGGCGGTCACCGCCAACAGACAGGCGGGAGACAATGTACCGCCCACAGTATCACAACCTACCAATCCGCCAACTTTTCCGGGGCGGATTCACCGCAAACAAAAACACGGCGGAAACAGGACTTCGATGGGAAAACGCTCACCTCTGCATACCCCATGAGGAACCAGGAAGCCATGGAACCAGAGCTCCACATTTTACAAGCTTTTATCTTCTTGCTCCTCTACCAGGAGCACGAACGCCGGTGGCCAAGACCACAGTGAGTACTGCACCTACGACACAGGGGAGGGGGAAAGGAAAAAACAGTGACACACACACGCAACACCCCCACCCTCACCCACGACAACACACACACTAATACAGCATGATACATTACATTAAACACCAATGCAGAATGCAAAGACAAAAGGAAATGAGGTGAACAATTGTAATGTATTAAAATTCAGTAGTCAAATAATATACATAAACTATTTACAAATATATACAGCAAGAATTTTAGTCCAAGGGATTCCACCCTTAAAGTCCGTGGACCACTGGGCCCACACTGCATGGGCGAGGCCCACACAAGATACCCGAAGATGACGGAGAGAACACTGCAGGGGCATCAGATAGAAATAAAACAGGCACCTCAGGGGAAAGGGAAAGGGTGGGCACCTCAGCTGGTTGAGTGCACAACGCCAAATCCATGAGGGGGCCCCATGCCCACTGTTCAATCCTGGGGAGTGCAAAGCCACAGTCTCACAAGTCTCTACAGTGGATGGGTTGCCCACTGCTATATCCTGGGGAGTGCAAAGCCACAGTCTCTCAAGTCTCAACAGTGGGTGGTTTGCCCACTGTTCAATCCTGGGGAGTGCAAAGCCACAGTCTCTCAAGTGGATAACAGTCTCCACTTGTTCTGGAGGGGGCTTTGTGCCCAGAGTGCTTCATCCTGCCAATGACAGAGGTAGTGGATGCCTTTCTCCACTGGTTCTGGAGGGGGCTTGGTGTCCAGATTGCTTCATCCTGCCAACGACAGAGGTAGTGGATGTAAATCTCCACTGGTTCTGGAGGGGGCTTGGTGCCCAGAGTGCTTCATCCTGCCAAGGACGGAGGTAGTGGATGTGATACTCCACTGGTTCTGGAGGGGGCTTGGTGCCCAGAGTGCTTAATCCTGCCAAGGACAGAGGTAGTGGATGCCTTTCTCCACTGGTTCTGGAGGGGGCTTGGTGCCCAGAGTGCTTCATCCTGCCAAGGACTGAGGTAGTGGATGTAAATCTCCACTGGTTCTGGAGGGGGCTTTGTGCCCAGAGTGCTTCATCCTGCCAAGGACTGAGGTAGTGGATGTAAATCTCCACTGGTTCTGGAGGGGGCTTTGTGCCCAGAGTGCTTCATCCTGCTCGTGGAGGCCTCAGTAGCGTCAGTGCTTTTGGCACTCATGGGCCTGCAGTGCTTGTGGCGGCAGTGTCTTTGGCAGAGGTGCTTGTGGCGGCGGTGTCCTTGGCAGCAGTGCTTGTGGCGGCGGTGTCTTTGGCAGCGTTGCTTGTGGTGGCGGTGTCCTTGGCAGTGTTGCTTGTGGCGGCGGTGTCTTTGGCAGCGCTTCAGCTGCTGGCGTTCTTGTCTGGGCCAGCGGGGCTGCTGACGGTTGCCTCCTGGGCAGCAGGGCTGCTGCTGGTCCTGTCTGGGCCAGCGGGGCTGCTGGCGGTCGCCTCCTGGGCAGCGGGGCTGATGCTGGCGGTCCTGTCTGAGCCAGCGGGGCTGCTGGCGGTCGCCTCCTGGTCAGCGGGGCTGATGCTGGCGGTCCTGTCTGGGCCAGCGGGGCTGCTGGTGGTCGCCTCTTGGGCAGCAGGGCTGCTGCTGGCCGGCTCCTGGGCCTGGGCTGATGGCGGTCTTCTCCGCCGTGCTGATCTTCCCAGACTTGCCGGGTTTCTTGTGCCCCTTCCCTACCTTGGAAGGTGTCGCAGCTGACTCCACACTCCCACCTGTACCCCTGGGAGCGGCTTTGGTGGCTGTTGTCTTCCCCCTCTCCCGCTGGGCACTGGACAACTTTTGATGCTTGACAGGTGGGGGACTGTCCGTGCTGTGGCTCCTTGCCACACTAGCTGCCCTGCTGCCTGGTGCACTCCAGAATCCGGTGACTACTGGCACCACTGGTCCCGCCGATGTTGTGGCTGAGGTGCTAGGTTGGGACCTGGAGAGTCGGGCCCTAGGAGACTGACGGGGTGGGGGAGGTGAGGGAAAGAGGTCAAGGGTGGACAGGAAAAGTTTCTTAGGAACACTGCGAAGGGTAGCTGGAGAAGGTTTGGGAGTGGAGGAAGAGGTTGTGGTTGTAGGAGGTGTACGTTTGGTGACTTTGGGTGAAGGTGCATGCGCTGGAGGCTGTCGTGAGGTGAATGGCTGTTGGGTGGGTGTGTGCCTGCGTTTGTGTACCTTGGGAGCTGGCGTCACAGACACACTGGGAGAGGACACAGGGTATGTGTGAATGGTAGTGGCGGTGGTGACTGCACGTGAGCGAGGTGTGGTGGTGGGTGTGCTGGTGATGGAAGTAGTGGCTGTAGATGTAGTGCATGCAGATGTGAGTGGACACGAGACTGGGAGGGAGGAGGGAGGAGGGAGACGAGGAGGAGGGGAACACAGTGGAGGCAGTGGATGTTGCTAAGTCTGCATGTGTGTGATGCTTGGTGAGTGCTTGTGGGATGTGTGATGCTTATGTTTGCCTGAGCTTCCTTTGTCTGTTGAGGTGTGTGCATGCTGGTCTGATGGTGTGCTTGGGGTAGGCTGAGGTACAGGGGATTGGGTCTGGGTGGAGGAAGTTGGAGGGGGGAGGCTACAGACAGGGACAATGGCTGCCATCAGTGCTGAGGCCAGAGTCTAAAAAGCTTGCTGAAGGGCTCCCTGACCAGAATGAATGCCCTCCAGGAATCTATTGGTTTGTTGCAACTGCCTCTCTACACCCTGGATGTCAGTCAAAATGGTAGACTGCCCAACAGTGAGGGACATGAGGAGGTCAATGGCCTCCTCACTGAGGGCAGCAGGGGTGACTTGGGCAGGGCCTGAGGTGCCTGTGGCGAAGGAGATGCCCACCCTCCTGGGTGAGCGGGCACGGGACAAAGGCTGAGGGGCTGCTGGGAGGGCGGTGCTGGAGGGGTGGTGGCAGCTGTACCTGTAGATGCGGGGGGCACAGATGGGGCCGCCACCACAAGGGAGCTCCCATCAGAGGACGAGTCTGTATCACTGGTGTCAGCTCCTGTCCCTGCCGTGGAGCTCCCCTCGCCCTCTGTCCCACTAGTGAAATCAGACTCCGTAGTGTTGCCCTCCAGGGCCATGTGGGATGCAGCTCCCTCCTGCTCCGGTGCCACTGCTCCTCCGCCTGATGATGCTAAAGCACACATGTACAGGGAGACCACAAAAAGGGGGTGGGGACAGAAGAAAGACATGTTGAGTGCATGCATTAACGCTACAGTTGGCGGACACAACAGACACAGAAGCCCCCTGCACTACGCCGCGCACTTGGGGTCCACTATTCAATCCCTGGGACATGGCCTACAAGGCTATGGCCGATATCTGCACACATGGATGTCACAGGAGCCTGACTAGGTGTAGTTGGCACTGTACCCAGGTGGGGAGGGATGCCACAGGGTCTGCCTGAAAAAGGGGACTTAACTAGCACACTCGCCCTGGCCTAGGGAAACCCGCAGCCCACCTCCCCCACTCAGACACCTCCATTGCGCGCTGAATCAGCAGAATGAGAGTGTACTCACCCCCTTGTTGCTGCTGTGATACCCTCAAGCGCCCATCCAACTCCGGGTACGCCACTGCCAGGATCCTGAACATCAGGGGGGTCATGGTGAGACGGGCACCCCACCCACGTTGGGAGGCCATCCCCAGCTGGGCCTCCGTCGTCTTCTTGCTCCAGCGGCTAATGTCCTCCCATCTTTTCCGGCAGTGGGTGCTCCATCTGTGATAGACCCCCAGGGTCCGGACGTCCTTGGCGATGGCACACCAAATATCCTTCTTCTGGTGGGCGCTGACCTACAAGAATTGTACAGGGGAAAAAGAGAAGTTATTACCAACTGCACCGTCACAGTCATTGGCCCGCATCCCTATCCTTGCCATGTGGCACATGCACTCACTGTTGTTTCATGCACGCCTCATTCTCCCCCCCCTATCTTTCATCCACACCACACAGGCATTGCCCATACAGCATGCTCCCAGTGTAACTACCTGTTTGTCTGGAGGACCGTAGAGTAGCATGTACTGAGGGAGGACCCCATCCACGAGTTTCTCCAACTCCTCCGTGCTGAAGGCAGGGGCCCTTTCCCCAGACGCATGAGCCATTGTCTCTTCCAGACTGAGGTCACAGCAGCACTTGCAGTGTAGGTCCTCTCCTGTCGAAGATCAGGTATTGAGTGATTGAACAGATAGAAAATGGCAGTCACGTCCACGGCGGTGCGTACCGTCACCGCCGGCGTACATCGTCATTGGCTCCTGGGACCCATAGGGTCCAATGTTAACCAATGCAGAATTGCGCCGCGGTCTTCGACCGCCTACCGCAACGGTGTACAACGCCAGCGCAGTTACCTCACATCCCATTGTCCCACTTTACAGCTCAGGCAGCCGCCATTTCAGGGGCCCACATGGCTTTATTTTTAACTGCGTCACACATACCTAGGCCTTGCCTCAACACTCATCCAGGCAAAATTCTGTTTATGAATGGTTTCCGTACCTCTGAGTTGGTTGACTCACTCGGGCATGTGAGGAGATGGCGGCAATTTCTGGTGTACAGACCGCTGGTGGACCTGTCGACAATGGAGGAAAGACATGTAATCATCACATACAGACTTGATCGTGCAACAATCCAGGAACTGTGTGCTCAGTTGGAGCCAGACCTGATGTCAGCTATCCGACATCCCACAGGAATCCCCCCTCTAGTGCAGGTGTTGTCAGTACTCCATTTCCTAGCAAGTGGGTCTTTTCAAACAACAGTGGCAATAGCATCAGGGATGTCCCAGCCTATGTTTTCCAACGTGTTGTCTAGAGTGTTGTCTGCCCTGCTGAAACATATGTGGAGCTACATCGTTTTCCCTCAGGTGGAGGATTTGCCTACAGTGAAAGGTGACTTCTATGACCTGGGACATATCCCCAACATCATAGGTGCCATTGATGGGACACATGTGGCCTTGGTCCCCCCCCCCGCAGAAGTGAATAGGTGTACAGAAACCGGAAGAGTTACCATTCGATGAATGTGCAGATGGTGTGTTTGGCAGACCCGTACATCTCCCATGTGAATGCAAAATTCCCTTGCTCAGTGCAAGACGCTTACATCCTGCGGAATAGCAGCATCCCTTATGTGATGGGGCAACTCCAGAGGCACCGTGTGTGGCTAATAGGTGAGGACATGGACCCTATACAGTGTGGATAGTTGTCTGGGTCTGGGGTTGTCCCTAAGGGTTAGTGTATGTCTAACAGTTGTCCCTCGACAATTGCAGGTGACTCTGGCTTCCCCAACCTCTCATGGCTACTGACCCCCTGTGAGGAATCCCAGGACAAGGGCAGAGGAACGCTACACTGAGGCCCATGGGTGAACTAGGAGGATTATAGAGCGGACCTTCGGCCTCCTGAAGGCCAGGTTCCGGTGCCTCCATAAGACAGGTGGTTCCCTATTCTACTCACCAAAGAAGGTGTGCTAGATCATCGTGGCCTGCTGTATGCTTCACAACTTAGCTTTGCGACGACAGGTGCCTATTCTGCAGGAGGATGGTCCAGATGGAGGTGTTGTGGCAGCTGTGCAGCCTGTGGACAGTGAAGACGAGGAAGCAGAAGAAGAGGACATCGACAACAGGAACTCTGTGATCCTGCAATACTTCCAGTGAGACACAGGTAAGAAGACAAACCTGCCTACTACATGTACTTTAACACTATTACCTCTCTACTGTCTGCCCTTTTCACCCAGTGTATGGTCACTGAGTTGTCACTTTCCCTTACGATTTCACAGATGTGGGTCCCACTGTGTGACATCTGCTTTGTTTCCTCATGGACTAGAGCTGTGTGACATAGGTATGTTGACATTACAATTGAAAGAGCATTTTGTCACTGTAATTGCTAATACACTATTTCGAAATCACAGACAGACTCCAGATTGTTTTGTGCTTTAAGGGTGTTTATTTAAGTGCTCAATATTGGAGGGGGTTGTAAAATGGTGAGGGGTGATGGTGGAGGAATGTCCATGGCAGAGTCCAGTCTATTAGTTTCACAGGTGCATTGTCCAAAGGGGCATAGGAAGTGGAGCTGGGGCAGTTTGAGGATGGACAGGGTGACAAGGTGGGACAAAAGAATGACATTCAGGGCGGTCTCATTTCTTCGCGGGGGTCTTGGCATCGTCCTCTGTCTTTGTCCTGGATCTCAGGGACCGTTTGCGGGGTGGTTCTCCATCTGCAGGGGGTGGGGTGCTGGTGTGGTGGTCCTGTGGCGGTGCCTCCTGTCCACTAGTGCCAGCGGAGGAGGTGGGCAGTTCATCGTCCAGGCTAGTGTCAGGGGCCCCTTGTTGTGCCACAGTGTCCCTCCTGGTGTTGAGGACTTCCTTCAGCACCCCTACGATGGTGCCCAGGGTGGAATTGATGGATCTGAGTTTCTCCCTGAAGCCCAAATATTGTTCCTCCTGCAGCCACTGGGTCTCCTGGAACTTGGCCAGTACCGTTGCCATCGTCTCCTGGGAATGATGGTACGCTCCCATGATGTTGGAGAGGGCCTCGTGGAGAGTGGGTTCCCTGGGCCTGTCCTCCCCTTGTCGCACAGCAGCCCTCCCAGTTCCCCTGTTTCCCTGGGCCTCTGTCCCCTGAACGGCGTGCCCACTGCCACTGCCCCCAGGTCCCTGTTGTTTTTGGGGTGGTGGGTTAGCCTGGGTTCCCTGTAGTGGTGGACACACTGCTGATTGATGTTTCCTGGGGACAGAGGTATGGGCCTGCTGGGTGGGTGCTGTGCTGGTGTTTCCAGAGGGGGCAAGCTCTGTAGTGGCCTGTGCCATTGTGAGGGGAACCGACTGTCCCGAGGTCCCAGATGGGCCGGGCTGGTCGTCTAGATCCAGTTGGACAGAGCTGCTGTCATCACTGTGGGCCTCTTCTGTCGCTCCTGTGCGGTGACGTTGATTAGGGGTCCTGCAGGGGTGTAAAAGCATGATTATTGCATCTGTGTGTACTATGGTGTGCAATAGGTGGGTGACCGTGTACCCCAGTGCTTGCATTCCTGTGTTGGACCTTGTGTGATGATGGTTTAGGGGGGTGTATGGGTATGTGCAGTGGCCATGCATTGGTGATGGGTGTCCATGCTTTGTTGTTGCATGCAGGGCTTGGTGTTGGGATGTGTGGTTTGGGATATTGGGACATTTGTGAGGAGTAGGAGTGATGGGGGTGAGGGCGAGGGTGGGGGTATGTGATGGCATGCAGGTAGGGTGGGGGATAAGGTAGTTAAGGTTTGACTTACCAGAGTCCATTCCTCCAGCTCCTCCTTCGAGGCCCTCAGGATGCAGAATAGCCAAGACTTGCTCCTCCCATGTTGTTAGTTGTGGGGGAGGAGGTGGGGGTCCGCTGCCAGTCCTCTGAACCGCAATGTGGTGTCTTGAGACCACGGAACTCACCTTCCCCCCTAGGTCATTCCACCTCTTCCTGATGTTATCCCTATTTCTTGGGTGCTGTCCCACTGCGTTGACCCTGTCCACTATTCTTCGCCATAGCTCCATCTTCCTAGCTATGGAGGTGTGCTGCACCTGTGTTCTGAACAGCTGTGGCTCTACCCGGATGATTTCCTCCACCATGACCCTGAGCACCTCCTCAGAGAACCTGGGGTGTCTTTGCCATGCCATGGGGTGGTGTGGGTGATGTGTGGGGTGGTATGTGTTGTGATATGTGGGGTGATATTTAGTGGTGTGTTGTGTGAGGTGCAGGGATGTTAATGTGGGTGATGGTATTCTGTGCCTGTGGATGCTTGGTTGTAGATTGTAGTGTCTCTCTCTGGCCTTCTGTCGCAATTGTGGTCGTAGGGGTTTGTGGGTGATGTGGGTGGGTGTTTTATATTGTATTGGGTGTGTGGGAGTGGTGTGTGTATGTGTATCAGGTGTGTGTATTTGGAATAGTTCAATGTGGTTGTGTTTTGTAAGTGTGTGTGTATTTTGAGCGAGGCAGTGTGTACTGCCAATGGAATACCGTGGTTGAAAGACCGCCGCGTGGATTTGTGGATCGTGATAGTGTGGGCGTATTCCTGTTGGCGTGACGGTGGAGGTTTTGTTATTGCCAGTTTATCACTGACCTTTGGTGTGGCGGACATGTGTGGGTGTCTCAATTTTGGCGGATTCCGAACTGTGGGTCATAATGAACGTGGCGGAATTCCGCAGCCGCGGCTGTGTGTTGGCAGTCTTCTGCATGGCGGTAAGCGGCTTTTACTGCCAATGTTGTAATGACCCCCTAAATGTCCTGTGACTTACTGAGTCAACAAAATACATTGGGAGCGATTTTTAAAATAGTGCTCATACCAAGGTCTGCAACCTAAATTACATAATTAGTTTAAAAACCTGTTTTTGTAAGGGTTGTTTTTTTGGAACATTCTCCATCTTTTATAAGAGGTCAGTGGGCAACCATAAGGTTGTTTTGAGAGATACGTCCCAGATAAATTAATTATCAAGTAGATTATTGAAGACTTTTGGGAATCAAAATCTGATTTGTCATTGTTAGACCTGGAAACTCTTGGCGTGGTCTCCTTGTACCTTTTGCTTCAGATCTCCTGTTTTTGGATCCTATGCTGTAATTCGTTTTTGCTGGTTTTGATACTTTGGGCACTTTACCACTGCTAACCAGTGCTAAAGTACAAGTGCTCTCTGTCTCAGATATATTTGTAATTGGTTTTCCATGATTGGCACACTTGATTTACTGGTAAGACCCTAGTAAAGTGCACTATGAGTGCCCAGGACCTGTAAATCAAATGCTACTAGTGGGCCTGCAGCACTGACTGTGCCCTCCACATGAGTAGCCATGTAAACATGTCTCGGACCTTCCACTTAAGTGTGTGTGTGTGCAGTTTTGTACTGCGAATTCGACTTGGCAAGTGTAACCACTTGCCAGGCCCAAACTTCCCTTTCACTACTTGTAAGTCACCCCTAAGGTGGGGCCTAGGTAGCCAAATTGGGCAGGGTGCAGTGTATTGAAAAGGTAGGACGTGTACTGGTGTGTTTTGCATGTCCTGATAGAGAAATACTGCCAAATTTGTTTTTCACTATTGCAAGGCCTATCTCTCCCTTAGCTTAACATGGGGGCTGCCTTTAAATATATTTTAAATGTTGTTTCCCATTGGGAGCAGATAGAGATGTGGAGTTTGGGGTTTCTGAACTCACAACTTTAAAATACATCTTTTGGTAGAGTTGGTCTCTTTGAAAATGCCACTTTTAGAAAGTGGGCATTTTCTTGCTTAACCATTCTGCGCCTCTGCCTGCCTGTGGAATCCATGTCTGGGTCAGACTGACAGTTGGACTGTTTGTGAATTTTCTCTATACAGTGACAAAATGGGAGCTGAGGAGTGTTCTGCATATCCTGATGAATCTCCTGGGCTAGAGTGGGGTGGGAGGAGCTGACACTTACACCTGAAAGGGCTCTACCTGCCCTCACACAATACAGACTACGACTCCCTGGAGTGAGTCTGGGGCCAGGCCTGGGCAAGGCAGGATCTTGTGAACAGCAGAGTCTTTCCTTTGAAGTTTGCCTACTTCAAAGGCTGAAATGAGTATAAGTAGTGGACCCAAAACCCCAGGTTTTTAGAGCACCTCTGGATCAAGAGGAACCTCTACCAAGGAGAAGAGCTTGATGCTCAAGTAGGACCTGCCACTCTGCCTGTTGCTTTGCTCTGCAGGCCTGCTGCTGATTCTTCTACCTTAAGAAGGATAAGACTGGACTTTGCTTTCTGAAATCCTGCTTGTGAAGTTTCTCCAAGGGCTTGGACTGAGCTTACCTCCTGTTAAGAAGTCACAGGGAGATAAAAAAATCACCTGTTAGCACCTTGGCACTCCTGCTGAGGACCATGACTTGCCAAGTGGTGCCAATCTAGTTCCTGGGCCCTTGGAAGTGAGTTCTGGTGAGAAAACAATAAGATCCAGGCACACCTACGCCGGACGACTCCAGAACCGGAGCCGCTGCACGACTCTGCGCCATTGCCTGCAACCTGAAGCTGTGGTCCCCACTGGAGTGCTAGGATCCCGACTGACACCGCAGGCCCACCACCACCACAGCCTTGCTGAATTTCTGCAATGCTGTGAGTCCCGAAATGCCGTGTCACTGACGTCTGTGACACCCGACTCCGCCGCAGCACTATATACATCTTGACCCGCCAGATTCATCAACCTTGCAGGATCGTTAGGAACCGTTGCCTCGCACCAATGCCACATCACGTCCCCTGCAGTAAGGAACTGACGTCACACCAGATCCAGCGACCCCTCAACCCCAACTCCGTGCACTGGCTTGTTTTCCTCATTTACCAAAGGTTCTTTACCCGGGGGTCCGTGCAAGTCCGTGACTGGTGCCGCCCTCCTTGTGAGTGGCGTCAGATTGTTGGGAACGACTCCATCAATGACGTCGCACTAGCCCAATTATGTTACTAAGCGCTATATTGAAGTTTAATCTTTAAAAATTAGTATCTTTGCTTGTGTACATTGGATTTCTGTCATTCTGGTCTTGTTTTATTCAAATAAATATTGGCTATGTTGCTAAAGTGGTGTTGAGTCATTTTGTGGTGTTTTTACTGTGTTACTGTGTGTGCTTGTACAAATACTTTACACGCTGCCTCTGAGAAAAGCCTGACTGCTTGTGCCAAACTACCAAGGGGTGAGCAGGAGTTATCTGAGCTGTGTATCTCCGTTACCCTGACTAGAGTAAGGGTCCCTATTTGGACAGGGTACAAACTGACTGCCATCTTTCTGCTTTCTTCGGATCTTTCATTAGAGCTATCAGCTCTGCACAAGATACCTTTTGAACTAGTAGAATCTGTTCCTGTGTACTTTTTGAAGAACCAAATTTATTTTTGGTTACCCCTATTTCAGATAAACTGTTTTGGCTTGGTTGAAATCATGAGATTCCCTTATACACTTCTGCCGTATTAAACCATGCGGTTTGAAACTGAACCCATCTTTTGTCGAAAGGTTTTATACACGTTTCACCGTCGTTTCACCTGATTCAGGATATATTGGATGTACACAGGTCAGTGACTGTATTTGAAAAGAAAGGCTTCATTTTGTCTAACTTACTCTTTTTCTGTTTCTTTCAGTACTTTAGTTAAGGGGAAGAAATCGTTCTTGGATACATTGAGAAGACGGTTGCAGGTGGCAATTTCAGAATAATATTCTCCTGCACAAGTACCTTTGCCTGAAATATTAACGTCTGTTTCATTAAAGGGGTTGCTGCCTCATGGACTGAGGCCCAGGGTGTTTCATTGTAGGATAATTAGCTGCTACATGGTCTGCTTATGCTTTTGTTTAGCATTATTGTTTTCATATTGGGGATGGTTCTTCCACGATATTTGGTAAAGGAGTTCTGTCAGTAGAGCAATTATAAATAATTGTGTGAATAAAGATATTTTGTATCTGATTTGGTTTTACATTGTTGCTGTTGTAATATAGACTACGTGTTAGTTCCTGAATCAGCGAAGGCTGAAAAACAAGACATGCGAGAATGTAATGTTTGGATTACGCGCTCATAATGTTCACTACTCCAAGTCATAGCACTCCTTCTCACAGTCTGACGTTTTCTCCCACCCTCCGTTCTTGAAATTCATTACTAGTAATGACAAAGGAAATGGTGGTTGAGGAAACTTTTTGTGTTAATACATGACATTAATACATAACAGGAAATAGAGAACGTGTGAAAATAGGCAATAATGTTACAAAATGCTTAAAAAGAGAGAATATATTGTTTTTACGTTTGTTGGTGTGTGCAGGGGCAGTTTTAAAAGTATGCTTGGTATGTGGAAATGCTCAATCAGTGAGGAATATGACGAGGTACACTCTGGTTTCGGATAATGAAGATTAGCATGAAGTAATCTAGCAATCTGTAACAAGGTGTGTAAAAATGTCAAAGGAAGTGATGTATATTTTGACTGTGAAACCTTATTATATGCAGCATAATTTTCTTGCTGCAAAATCAGTTGGTACATAATTCCATGCAATAGTTTGAGAACTTCCAAACTGGATTTCATCTGGAGACTGATACAGATGTTGACAAAACTAAATGTGCGAATGTGTCCTGATGTAAGAGAGATAATTATTTTTTTGTGTACATATCCCCACACACACACGTTTTCTCAGTCTAGCTACAAGAAATAGACAACAAACATGGGAGTATCATGACCTCACACACTCTCTTTGACTTCAGTGGCATGCCAGGAAATGACATTATATTACTTTTGAACCTGAATCCCAGAATGATGAGACAAGACCTTGATACTAATGACATCATAGTAGGTGGCGTGACTGAAGCCTAGTGTATACCTCAAAGAGCAAAAATATCTCTACATCGCATGAAGATGCAAAACCAAAACAGATTTTAAAAACAGTTATCGTCACACCCACTAGTACTTATTTGTAGGGACTCTAAATTGCATAGCAACTATATTGATGGCTTAATTTACTCCGATTCATTGTTAATACGTTTTGATTTATCATCGCTTGTAAGGAACTATCACACTTTCGGGGGACAGAGATGATGATTGTACTCAATGTTTTCCACATGTTCAGCATGATGGACTGGCAACAAATAAAAATAAAAAATTTTTTTTTACTTTTACTTTGTATTATAAAGAGTGACATTCATTCCATCTTTGAAAGTAATTACTTTTAACCTAATGTAATCCTCTGATGGCATCTGCAGAAAGCGAATAGCGTTAATCAGAACACTGTTTACATTATGTGCTTGGTACTGCTTTGCCACTTCTGAAGCCAGGGGTCGCCAAAGCAGTGCTAGGGTTTCCAAAGAGTCATAAGGAGCTGCTGAGAGACTGGATGCTGGATGAACGCTGAACAACGTTTCATCGGAGTGATTTTATGAAAGATGCATTTTTAAGTGTCCCGTCTTAGTCTCTATAAATAAGCTAAAACTTGGATAGTATCGAGAGCGCAAAACAGCACTGTTTTATATTCACTGAGCTTACTTAAGTTATCCTGCTGGCTTAGTGCTTGTGAAACAAAATCACAAGCATGCAGGTTCTCAAAAACAGTAAATATGCATTTGTGCATTTAGGACCTTCTCATATCATTTGTAGCCATTCCAATTAGTAGCAGCGGATTTTGGAGCATGTAATTACGAGGTCTTACGTGTATATATGGTCTGCTTTACAGAATCTTTGCATGGTCCACAAACCAGTGCAATCCTTTAAAGGTGTATGGACATATGCTAGGAAAAGTGTTTCTACTGGTTGAGCCCAAGATGTAGACTAGCCAAGGAAGATGTGCATGTGCCCTGTCTTAGATGCTGGTGCTATGAAAAAGGTGCTAGTGTCTGAGCCGGTGGTGGGTGGGCAGGCTGCCCACAAGCACACTCACAAAGGTCAGAGGTTCTACTGGCAAACATTGCCAAAAGGGCATGGAATCATTTCTGTTTTGTTGGTACCAAGTACCGCAAAGGGCATGTGTGCTTAACGTCTGTGCACATACCATACTGTCTCAGAAGACCTACAAATGCTTAGTGTGTAGAAGGATTGACCCTGTATTCAACACAATGAAGATGCAAGTGCTCCAGGTGTAGCTTATGAATGAATTGTGGAGCACTTGGGGCCAGATTTATACTTTTTCATGCAAAACTGCGTTAGCGCAGTTTTGCGTGAAAAAGTATAGCGCCGGCTAGCGCCATTCCAGGATGCCGGCTGGGGCCATATTTATGGAATGGCACTAGCCGGCACTAATGCCCCGTTAGCGTCCTTGGAAAGGACACTAACAGGGCAGGAAGGCGTAGGGAAACCGGCTCTTGTGCACCGAGTTATGGCGCTACACTGTTTAGGGGCAGAAACATTTACTCTAAGCAGTGTAGGGCCATTTTCTGGCACACAACCCCCATGGACATGGTCCCTGTCTTAGTAAAGACAGGAGCCATGCCCACCACCCCAGTGGCAATGCCCAGGGGACAATCTCTTCCTCACTCCTTATACTGTGGGACTTGTCATGTTTAGTCTGCTTTGAGGGTGTGCAGTAAATTCACATAAATTTAAAAAAAGTTTTAGATAATGGCAGCACTAAAAATCCTATCTCTTAAATAAACACTCATATTCTGCACTTTACTTTTGAAAGTGTAAATTTACCACCTTGTTCCTCTTCATCATGAAATTTTTTCCTCTACTGGGATGACTCCTCGAACTTGAAAGAGACATCACCCTCTCTCTCTCACTATAACAATACTTCATTGGGCCTTAAAGAAAAATGTTTGCTGTAAGTATCAATGTTCTCACCACAGAGCTCAGCTCATCTGCATATAAAATACAATTGCCCCTCTCCTTTCATTTTCTTTCTGTCTTCCTAGAGCCAGCCTGAAGTTGTCTTTTTGAAAGTAACTAATTATTTTCCCTACAAAGCTTAGCTTTGCATCAGTGAGCTAAAGACAGTACTGCTGTATTTGCTGGTGTACTGTATGCAGGTGCATGGCAGATCACTACTGGGGAATGTGTGGCCCACAGCAGGCCTACAATACCAGGCTTACCCTATATCCAACCGCACTGTTAACTGGAGGACTTATACTTAATATGCTTGTCTCTGAGCTTGGTTAGCTCAGTTGGTGGTTGGACAGTTTGCAGTGCTCCAATTAAGCATGCAATGTGTCGACAAGTACCTTCTAATGTGCTGCACTGGACAAATCACTTGTAGCGGGCTCTAGCCCTAGTCTGCCAAGCTCCAGCTATGCTGGAAGCACCATAGGCTGATTAACACTACCCTCACTAGGCCTATTACGTAGACAGACCTTGCTTCAATATGCCATGCAACATCACTTTGTAGTAGCCTACTTCCCCTTTCTCACCACCTGCACCTAAGGTTGCCTTAGAAAGCCTGTCAGATCTGGAAGATTCTAAATTATCATTGGTATCAGTTCTCTGTACCTGGGCCTAGGATATTAGGCACATTTATATGCCAATTCAAAAAGTCCTATCACTATACCCTTATAAATGCACCCACTCTCTTTTGATATCGGAAGCTAAGCATGGTTGAATTTGGTTAAACAGGTTGTATGTCAGAATATCACTGATAAAACATTTGACTACTGTCTCCTAAATATTGTTTAAAAAAATATTGTCCCATTGGGTGTAGATTTTCTATTATTAACTCAAATAGGGTGATATTGTAGTTAATTCATTTTATAACAATATTTTTGTCAAGAAATACTTTGGGGACAATATTTTTGTCAGATGATTTTAAGCCCACAGTATTCTAACACCATAATTAGCAGCCACACATGGTGTGCAAATCCACAGCCTAACATGAGAAAAAACAAGATCTGTTATACTGGCAGTAGAAACACTGACAGTATCAGGGCTATCCTCTGCTCCTTGGCCTTTTTTTGGAAGGGTTGCTTTTCTTAATTGCCCTGGGTTAGTATCTCTGAGGGCGAGCCCTAACAGGATATTTTTCTTTGTGATAAGTCCCGTTCATGACCATATGGAATGCTCACTGATAGCCTCTGTGACTGAATCAGGGAACTTCTGAGAGATGCGTCTTCAAATAAAGGCTTTCCTTAAGGGAGGGATGCATAGAAAAGTAGTCGTAACTTATTACAATGGATCTTATCATTAGGTTCATGAGGGGAGCTTTATGATTGGCATTTGTTCTTAAAAATTTCAGTTTTGAATTTTAACTAGCTCCATTGAACTTTATATAAATTCTTCTCCAAATTGAAAGCCAGCACAACAACTCTGATGACTATCGGCTAAAATTGTCAGTCCCCAACTGCCGCACCAAGGAACCTCTCACCCAGATGCCATTCCCACATTCTATAGAACCCATGCTCAAGGCCGACACCCTCATTCCCATTATACTTAAGACACAACACATCCTTCCACTTATGTAATCAACAAACATAATCTATTTTAGACTTATCGCCACACCTACTAATTTCACAATTGTACAAATCCTGTCCTTCATACACAGAACTTAAAATACAGTAAACTGATAGACAACTGCAGAACAACTAACTTCAACTTCATAGAACAACATTGATTACAATCATATTGAATCTTTTTTGACCTAACATTTTAGTGTAATCAAACTCATATATCACTTATTTCAACACAAAATCTTCAAGGTAATGTGCCAGATGTATTTGTCTTCTGTTTACTTTTGAGGTATCACCTACACATGCTATTGTACTCTCTCCATCATTCCTCTCTCTTGTATTACCTGCTCCATACACACTACTTCTCTCAAATTGCGTTGTTTGTCCGGGCGTGGTCTGGCCCGTCAACCACCACCCTTCTGTTTGGAGATTGTTCCCTCCATTGTTTGTGGTGATACCATTGCTCTCCTTCCCAGGAAGAACCACATTCCTCTTGCTCCACAATTTCCCATTTTGTACCTACACAGCATGTTTAGAAACATTCATAACTGATCCTTGGAAAGAATTTAGAATTAAATTACTTTTCTTGACACCCAACACCCTTTTCACTTGAACTAGGTTGTCCACATGAAACTGCACCTCTCTCTCTTGTCTTTATCATATAACAATTTGCCTTTCAACTGCACATTTTCAACTTTCTCATGCACACATTACAAATCTGGTAATATCTCCTTTCTGTATGTTCCAACACCCAACCTGGACTTAATATGCATGTGCCATGCCGAGCTTTCAGTAACACTAAGGTTTATACTCCTGTAAGTGAGTGGGGTGTATTATGATAGCCACATGATCTCTCTTGGACTACATCACCCACATTCTGTCCTGCAGTGACAGCTAGTTGAATGGTTTCCTTAATCATTATTTGTACCCTCTCGACCATAGTGTTACCTTGAAAGCTATATAAAACCACTGACAAGTGTTTAATTCCAAAGGATTCAAGAAATGCTTTCCTAGAGTATGACATGATTTCTACTCTGTTGTCTGTGACTAAGACTTTCCGAACACCTTCTCAGTAAAACATGTTTTTCAACATCTCCATTACTGCAGCTGTAGTAGGCTTTCTAAGGAATTTCCATTCTACTCATTTAGAATAATAATCTACTAGGACAAGAGCATATCTCTTCTGTGCCTTGAGATCATCCATTGGGACAATAAAATCCATACCTAATTTTTATCATGGACCTCCAGGAAATTCAACAGGATGAAGTGGTGTGTTGCGCTGGTTGACTGTCGACTGCCTTATCTGCATCTTGACATCTTTTGCACCTACTTACACATGTTTCTACTTTGGCATCCATACCAGGCCATCAGTAATACATTTATAACCATTTCTTTGTGCCTGCCATCCCAAGATGTCCTTAATGCGCAAACTCAAATAACCTATGTCTTAACTCAACCGGAGGGATTAACAAATTGCCTTTAAATATGCAACTATCCCCAATGGTTAACTCATCCTCAACTTTGTAAAAAGTCTGACAATCTTTACTCACTTTTCTCTCTTCTGGCCATCCAGCAACAATGAGCTATTTAACTCTTTTCTAGCAATTATCACGTTTAGAGTATTCTACCCATTCATGCTTTCCAAACCTCCCTCCATCACTGTCAATCCATCCACCAACCCCACCACATATTCCACTTCTTCTTCATACATTTGGGTATCTTGATCTGCAATGGGACACCTCGAAGGAAAATTCACCTAGGAGCTTTTCCCACCTGGGACGTTTCTGATTTCAAAATTGAATTCAAACATTTTTTACAACAACCTTACCAATCTTGGGCTAACCTTACTGTGAGCATTCATGGATATTAAATATACAAGAGGCTTATGATCAGCTACTAAAATAAATTTCCTACCCCCAAAGAAATGTATCAAAATGTTTTGTAGCCCAGACACAAGCTAACACCTCCCTCTCAATCGTGCTATATTTGCGTTCAGTTGAAGAGAGACATCTTGAGGCAAATGGCATTGGTGCTTCTTGCCTTCTATCAGCTGTAAGAGCACTTCACCCAGTCCAACACCACTGGCATCCACCATTACGATGGACTGAACATCATCCCTGAATGCTTGCAGAGCAGGTGCTGCCACTGTTAATTTCTTTAGATTCATGAACACTGTTTCTTCTTGTTTGGCCCATCCATATTATTCTCCTTTCCTGAGAATTTTCCTGAGAGGTTCCCTTTGTAAGGCAAAGTTGTCAATGAATCTTGAGTAATACTCACATAAACCAAGAAAGGATCTCTGTTGACCTTGTTTACAGGGTTCAGACTGTTGTAAATGGCATTCACTAAATCAGCTTCAGGCTGAATTCCTGCTGTGGAAATGTGGTGTCCTAAACAATCCAAACCTTTTACCATGAATTAGTATTTTCCCTGCTTGATAGCAAGGCCATCTTGTTCTAGGGTGCTCAAAACTTCATTCAACATATCTAAATGCTGTTCAGAATCTTTTGTAAATTCCAAAATGTCATCTTGATAGGCTAGAACATGCTTATTGTTGCCAAACAGTCTTAACATCAATTTTGGGAACACTGCAGCTGCTGAGGCTCACCCAAAAGGAATTCCTAAGAATCTAAAAACTCCAAACGGTGTGTTGAAAGCTGTAAGTGAACATGAGTTTTTAGCTAATTCCACTTTATGGTATTCTGGGCCATATGCACCAACACATTTTCCCATAGACATAGAATGGGTAAAACCCTTTGATACATCTGGCCCTCTGTTCTTAAATCAAGACATGAAAAAGTCTTGGCACCTCCCAAGTGGGCTAGCATTTCCTTGATTTCTGGTAATGGGAAGCAACCAATCATAATGTTCCTGTTAGGAAATCTTAGATCAACACAGAGTCTGATTTGACCTATTTTCTTCTTAGCCACTACAATGGGAGACACCCATTTTGAAGAGTCAATGGCCTCAATACCCTTGTCTATACATAATTTATTTAAATGTCATTTTAACTGATCATGAACACTTACAAGTATGTTCTTCACATTGTGAATGCTTGGCATGGCATCCTTTTTAAGAATGATTTAATGCTCAAATCCCTTTACCATGCCCAACTTGTCTTCAATGACTCATATTTTGATAGGACCTGTGGGATAGTCTGCAATGTAGGTGAGTTTCCTTGTGCAGTAGGTTTGTTTATTAATGAAATAGGACATGGTGTACCTGCTCTCAACATCATTTTAAACTTGCCTTGATATTTCCATCCTAATATATTATAACCCTTCTTGTCCACATATACTTTAGTAGTAATAGATCTGTCTTTAAAATGCACATTTTCTAAAAAATAGCTGTCTGTGTCATGTCCACCAAATGCAACTGTACATACTTCCGGTCGTGATATATGTATTGTACTCCATAACTTGTAATACAATTCATCAGTTACAAAAGTGATAGGTGAACATGAATCCATGGTGACTTGGACCTGCACTTTACTAATTGAAATCATGAATACTTGATCTTCCCCGTTTTTCTGGTCTGTTTCTAGCATTTGTATTGACAAAACTACTTTACTTCCAGCTCGAACCGAACATATTGCACTTTCTCTATCTCCCTGCTGTTGCTCTAGAATACCCACCCTTTGGATATTTTTGGGCACTCATGCAAAATGTCCAAGTTTTTTGGTTTTGAGACATGTTTTCCAATGCCTGGTCAATGTTTTGCATTTGCTACGTGTGTGCTACATACTCATCTAAAACAATTACCTGTTTTTTTGCTCTGAGGATTGTTGAGATTGAGCACACCTGTTTGTTTTTAGTTGTCAGTTAATATCTTCAGCTTAACTGTTACCACACTTATAGTGTCAGAGTCCTCTTTGCTTTTACTTAGTTCTTGTGATGCCATTATATACCTTTCATTTCCTTTGGCAATTTCTAGTGTTTCCTTTAAACTTGGGTCTAGGCAGCACAACAATCACTCTTGGATTTTGTTATCAAAGAAATGTACTACTTTTTGGTCACTCAAATACAAGTCAGTGTTTCCATCAAATTGACATGTGGATATTATAATGTGTAATTCAGTAAAGAAATTGTCTATGGATTCATGTTGAAATTGTCTTCTTGTATGGAATTTGTGTCTCTCAACTATTATATATGTTTCTTCTTTAAAGTGTGGTGCCAACCTAGAAACAGCTTCTCTGTATACATTTCACTCTTCATCAGCATTTCTTGTAGCCACAGTTAAATGGTCAAATATGTGATGGCCTTCTGATCCATAACAATTGTAAAGGAGTGCTAACTTCCTGACTGGTTCAAATTTGGCTCCATTGATTGCAATTAAATAACTTTCCAAGCCTTTGTACCATTGCTTCCATTTTGTTTTTTGTACTCCAGGTTCTACTAAAAACGATGTGCATTTTGCATGGTGAATATTCAATGTCTTTGAGTGCAACAATTCAAAATACTCCCTAGAGTATCAAGTGGTATACACTAATAATCTATAACATTTCAATCATCAGCAATTATTTATATGCATCATCACTGTAATATCATCTAAAACTTTGAATATGTCATTTTACAATTCACAATCTATCTTAAGATAAAACTGTAATGATCAGAACTGTGAGCATACTTATCACTGAAAGATGCACATAACTGCTAGTTTCCGTATCACTTAGTGACATGCAACTGAATACGTTGTGAATCCATGATACACTGTGTAGATCATTTTTATTGAGCGTATTATTGGATAATATGCTTTGAAGTTTCCACTTGCTTAGTAATAGGCATATCACTGATACGCTATTCCAATATCGCAACTGTTGTGTGCCTATCCTTTCAATTGCTGAAGTGCGCTGTCTAACTGTTGCACTGATGAAAAGCGGTGCTGATAGCTAGTGTGCATGCACGTGCGCTTCAGTCTTCCATACTCGCACTAGGTCACCTGATCCTGTGCACCAGCCTCGCACCTGGCAGATCTGTGAGTACAAAGAACTAGTAAGGACTATGCCTTGAATCTTCCTGCAGCACAATTTACATTTCTTTTTAAACACAAAATGTAATGAGAATTAGCCCGCTTCCGCTTTCCGTGTCTTTTAAGATCATGTAGACAACTCGCAGCTTCTGTCATAAATTTAAATAGGCAGAACTGAGCCTTCTCATACCTTGCCTCGCTGAATCACAGGGAAGCGTTACCGTCAATATTGTTTAAGATTGCCGTCTGGAGGACCTACTTGTCACCAAACTATGTAGGGTTCTTTTCTTCCCGGCACACGACTCACAGACTGGTAGGTTTTGTGTAGATTTTGTCTCCAAAGTCAAAAACAGTACAATGACTCCCATGACCATCGGCTAACTGCATCAGTCCACAACTGCTGCACTGTGGAATGTCTTCCACCAGTACCATTCCCACATTCCATAGAACCCACACTCAATGTCCCACCCACGTTCCCCTTCTACCAGTGTGTCCAACTGGTACCAGGATAATGAAAGGGGGTGAGTTAAAAGTCTCAGGTCTATGATTCCCAGCATTTGTTAACCATGTGTGGCTTTGAACTTTGTTGGATTATATGTCCTCAATTATATGCAGACACCAGGTACAAGTGAAAGAGAGGGGCTACCCTACTTTCTTTCTTGAGCTTCAAAAGCTCTACAACTAACGTTACCTGCATCAGGGGCCATAAATGATATTTAGGTACTTTATTTAATTTAGTTCCACTCTACTGAGTCAATGAGAAACACAGTCATGATACAGATGCATTAAAGGAGAGAGGTAGATTATGGGAGTGGGGCTGTACAAGAGAGTAGTGAAGGCACCTTAGAGAACTCTTGATTCAAGGGATTAATGTATTACAGAAAAGTGCTTTATTGAGCAGAGTTGCTTTACACAAGAGAAGTGCTTTACTGGAGAGGTCTTTTAAGCTAATGGGTGTTTTTTAGGATACCTCTGTTTTAAAAACATGTGCTTTAATGGACAGAGGCCCATTTCAGGTGAGGCATGCTGCAGACGTGGGGTGCTTTTCAGGAGAGGTGTGCTTCACATGAGAAAGGTGATGTACAGAAATTGACCTTCACAGGATGTCTATTGTGCATTAAATGCACTTTACAAGAGAGGGGTATATTACAGGACTGGAGTGCTTTAGAAGAAACTGAACCTTAACTGAAAACTGAAGGGGTGCTTTAGAGAAAAGGTGCTTTACAAGACCAATGCACTGGGGGACTATGAGGTGCTTTAGAGGAAAGGAGTGTTTTACAGGAGAGAGGTGGTTTAGATGACAGAGGTGCTTTACGGGAGATAGGTGGTTTGATGCCGAAGGGATTTTGGAAGACAGAGAAGGGTGCTTTATAGCATAGACTAGCTGTGAAGAGGAAATGAGCAGAAAACCTGTTTGTGTGAAAGACTTTTGCACTACCAGAGCTTGTGCTGTACTGCTACTGAGTCTGTGAGGGGCACTTACACTACAGCTGCCTGTGGGTAACCTGTCCCTTGTCTGAGACAATCTTACACAGCACCTGGTGTGGTTGATGTTTTATGTGTATATGAAGCAATGTACTCTATCTGTGCAGTACCTGCTGCACACAAAAGTGAGGCTTGTGCTGCTTTTGCCTGTGCCATACTCCTTGAATAGAGAAACCTACTCTTTCCTTTCTCTTTGCCTTCTTTTGCAAGTGGCCAGGTGATTTTATTGCCCCTTCCTCTTCAACAATGATATCTGAGCTAAGGCTAGAGAGCCATAAGCTACTCATGAAAGGGACTGCATTGACAGGGCTGAGGGACAATGCTCTGAAGGTCAGCAAAGGACTCCTCTAAATTACAGCGAAAAGCAAAGAATGAAAATATACAAAAAAGATGTAATGATGCAAAAGAAGACACAGCAGAATAAAAAAGGAAACAATACAGTGGAACAGAAAATAAGGAGAGAAGAAAAAGTGAGAGAAGGAGAAGAAAAGATGGGTAAAAACTAAAAGTTAAAGAATGAAAGAGAGTAGAAGAACTAGTATGAAAAAGAAACAGGAAAACACTAGACAGAACAAAAAGGTGATGGGATAGCAAATTAGAGATAAATAAGGCAAGAATTAAACTAACAAGTGAGAGAGAAAAGGTTAAAAGAGAAAGAAATGGGGAAGAAAGAAAGAAAAAGTCAAAGAAATGATGGGAAAGGAAAAATATTAAGTTAGATATATCCATAAAAGGAAAATACAGTAATAAGGAATAAGAAAGAGAAGAACAGTAATGAGAGAATATGTAAGAGAAAGATGAATGTTAAAAAGAGCATAAGAGGGAAGTACAAGAGACAGCAGACGACAAAAGAGGGGTAGGTATACAATTATCAAAAATAAGGTGTACAAACAAGTTAGCAGGATATATAATGAGATAAGATGGCAAAGGGAGCGACAGGGTGAGCGACAGAGAAACTTGCAAATAAAAAATGCAAATAAAAAGTAATAGGAACAACAGGAAAAACAGAAACTTGAGAAAGTTGATGTGAATAATCTGAAATACACAGGTAAGAGTCAAACCTGGAGATAGGTGACACATTGAGAAAAGAAGAAGAAAACTGGAAGATAGATATGTTTTAAGTGGTGTTGATTCTGTTTTTTAGTACGAATGAACTGGCAAGGAATGACAACCTAATATACCAGTACCAAGACTTGTTGTGGTTCATCTCTACACTGAACTGCACCAAACATTAGCGTCCTGGTAATGAGAGCACAGGTTAAATTGGTAATAGTATAGTCACTTTGGTCATGGTGTGAAGAACCATCCTCCTGCAGTGTACAAAACCCAGTGGGTTAGTTCAGATGGACACCCAGCCAAAGAGGTCTTTATGAAACGTGCATGTCAGAGGAACCAGTATGAGTGAAACAGCTTATAAGGTTAATGTAATCACTGTAGAAATATGTCTATGGCATACAAACGCACACACAAAGAATTTTATGCTGCACATGCACAAATAATCAAAGCGGTCCTACTGGATATGTAACGTCTGACTTGGATCTTACAAAGGGAAATCATGTTGTTTGGGAGCGCTCCTCCTAGTCTGTCATAATGGGCCTGTCAAACAACCTAGAAGCTGGATTAGAACTTCTTTACAAACTTGGAAGCATATTTATGAGAACTGATGCATCACTGCGGAAAGGGAGGGTTGTGTCAGAAAAAGTTGTTCTGCAGTATGATGTTTCCAAATGCCATGGATGTACTCTGTTTATGGTACGGAGCACCATTTCATAAGGCACCAAGGTGCATCAAAAAAATGATACATCTGTGGGACAGAAGCCACAGGGAAAAGTGACTTCCATGCAGCCAAGGTGACACAAAGTTGCTTTGCGGGTCATAAAACAACACTGATTTGCGGCACAATGGAGTGAATGCATAAAAAATTCCTTAAAAAATTATGCATTTGAAAATAATATTACCTACACCTCAAGAGGGAATGATGGAACATGCAGCTTGGGGCAGCAACAGTCAGGGCAACAACCCCAGCTCCAGCCGTGGGTCCCGTGCTTGATGTGCCACCAGATCAAGCTAGCCTGGCTGATGAGGGGCGACATCCCGAAACTGGTCCTAGGATGCTTGTTTCTGGTCCAGGGAAGACCTGGCCTGCCAGTTCGGGCTAGACTGTTCCTATGGGGAACAGGGTCAAGAGTGATTTGCATAAGGCTGGGTCCAAACTGGAGTGGCATGGGAAGCAAAAAAACTGATGGATTAAACACAGATCTGTGACTGGGGGTGAATGTTTGATTTGTTCCGCATTCCGTCAATCATCTGTTGTTTTTACATTTGTTGCCCTAAGTTGGAAGGGTATGCCCAGGTATGGGTCCCATGCTTGCTATTCTACCAGATTCAAGCTAACCTGGCTGATGAGGGGTGATACCTCAAAACCGGTCCAGGGGGGACCTGACCTGGCAGTTCTGGCTTTCAAACTCACATGGCATGGCAAGCAAAAAAACTGATAGATTAAACCCAGATCTGTGACTGGGGTGAATGTTTGATTGTTCTGCATTCCATCCATCATTTGTTGTTTGTACCAAAATCAGAAATGCAAGCTATGGAGGGGGGAGTCACTCATTTGCTTACCTTTTAGTTAAACTATGGAATGGTCTGCCCGGAGACCTGAAATTTCGAAAGTCAGAAATTATGTTTAGGAGGCTGTTGAAAACATACCTGTTTTAATCCTTCCAGGGTGCCTGTGCTGCCTCTGTTGATATGGTTTGTTAGTGCTGGGATGTCCTATAGGTTAGGTATGTGATTTACAAATACTGTATATTGTAATGTAATCTAATCTTTGTCACCTCCAAATTGCCATTAGGGAAGAAAGAAGTCATTTGGTAGTCTGTGGTGGAGAAGATAAACTGCGTAGGGAAAAATAAAAGGACAGAGCAGGAGTGCAAGAAGCACTGGCATGATTATAGGTGTAGGACCAAGGAAAAATTGGCAAACAATCTGAGGGCACCCACACAGATAGGAGAAGGAGGTCCTGTGGACCAGAAGGAAGTGTGGTTGTGAAAGCAAGTTATGCACACCAAAGATCCATGAGTGTTTGTTACAAGAAAATGTGTTATGTGATCCCCTGGTAGTGTAGTGTAGTGCAATGCAGGTGTGACTAAGCACATTGAACTAGCACTGTGTCTGAATGGGGCACTGTTTCTGAATGGGGAGACATTGCATTGCAAGGGGGTGAGTTGTGACATGTGTACTGCAAGGTAACCTGAGCTATACTCATGCACTGCTGTGTCTGATAGTGTCACACTTGTGTTGCAGCTGTGAAGGGATGCCATAGATGTCAATAAATGAATCTCTAATCAATATAGCCATCATGGAAAAAGCTAATCACCAAGGCAGATGTGCATCTTACCTCAACTTATCCCCACAGTCAGGGCAGGCCAACAAGCTGAGTAACAGTTTCATTACAAAAAACATCACCCTTGTCACACAGTGATTGTGTTAACAAACGAATGATATTGCCATCTGAAAGGAAACTACAGTGCAACTTCGTCACATTACCTACAAGTAACATATGTCCTACACATCAACGTTCAACTGAAAGTGAATGAGAATACAGTGTGTATGTCAGCAAAATATTCATGTCAACATTTAGCATAGATCAACACCAACATATTTCAGATTTCATTGCAGAGGGAGAAACAGCGCCACCTGATCAGAAGTCTGTCCTGGAAGGCAAATCTGTTGGTGATGGCATCCTGCCCCACATGGATGATGACACCCTTCACCAACTCCTGGACTCCATTGGAACACCTTCCCAAGTCACGGCAAGGGGTGACAGCATTGCTGGGTCTCTAGAGGTTCCGCCTACCACAGAACAAGACCCATCTGCCAACCCCAGCCCAGCTCTGGACTCCGAAGACCCCCACATTGTCTTCCAATGGCACTACAAGCGGTGGGAGTGCATCTGCAGATGATAGAAGAGGCGTGGGCGGAAATGGAGACCTTTGTGGGCACCCCAGAGGGAGTCAGTAGGTGCCTCAGTCCCAATAAGGCAACTCCGAGGCAATCAAAGGCACCTACGCATGGAATGGAACAGCCCCTTGCTGACATTGCTAGTTTCATGAGGCAACAACAACAACCCTGTCAATGTGACACCAGTGAGATTTCCACCCAACTGGTGGCCATGCGCACCATCCTCCAATTTATGGAGCGTAAGCAGGACTCCTATATTACAACTATGGGTGCCTTCCACAGCAACCTTGTAGCTTTGTTGACAAGCCATCAGGCCCTTATCAGTGCTGTGCTGCCTTCCTTGCGGGCACAGGCAAATGCTGCAGAGGGCAGGGGAGGCATATCTTTTGCCCTGATGTGTGTCCCTCTGATGCCTCCTGCACAAACACCACCACCATCGGGGGAGACACAACACACATCAGAGGAGGAAGATGTGGACTTTACCAATTTTAGTTGGAGAACTGCCCATTAACATTTGTCGGTGCCTCTTGGCTACTTTCTCATTGGACTTGGGTTTATCATCATCCCACCTCCTATGTAACCTGGTATTGTTCCCTTTTTGTATGCCCACCTGTTGATCTGACCAATTTGTGGACTGTTGCTGAGACCTACCTTCCATAATGGCAGTTTGAACCTCCTCCTTCCTGGAATTCTCCCCACCTCAGCATGTCACATTACATATATGCCGTATAGACTTTGTCTGAACATCCTTTGGTGTTGAGCAATGTTGGGTTTGTTGCCGGAGAAACTGTTATGACAATTCTTAAGCATGACATGAGTATGAAGTCGTAAAAGCAGTAAAAGTATTTATATAATAAAATAATATTCTTATCTATTACAACTATGACCCACATTACAACTCTGGCGGTCGGTGTTAAAGCAGCGGGAATACTGCCAACAGGCCGTCGGTAACAAAAATGGAATCATGAGCACGGCGGAAACCGCCAACTCAGACAGCCACTTTAACACTCCGACCACCACGGCGGTAGCAACAAACACAGCGGCGGTAACGGCTAACAGCCAGACGGAAGACAATGTACCGCCCACCTCATTACAACCCACCCATCTGCCAGCTTTTCCGGGGCGGTACCAACGCCATCAAAAGCACGGTGGAAACAGTACTTTGAAGGGAAACCACTCACCTCTTGACACTCAAGGAAGAACCAGGACGCCTTGGAGCCCGAACTACAGGTGTTACTCATGCTGGTGTATCTTCTCATATACCAGGAGTACCAACGGCGGCGACCACGACCAAGATGAGTACTGCACCTAGCACATAGGGGAGGGGGGGAAAAAAAGAGTGACACACACACGCAACATTCAACACCCGCACCCCACCCTCACTCACAACACCATACACACAAGCACATGCAACAACATTACATATACACCCCTTAACCTGCAGGAATAACGCAAGGACAAAAGGAATTGAGTCAAATGAGTATTATATTAGAAATAGTCCGAAATACGTAAATATTTCAAAAACAGTATTTACAAAATATGCAATATGTACAAAAGGGGGGACAATGTCCACTCAAAATGTCCGTGGCCCACTGGGCCAAACACATATGCCAAGATCACACTTGACTCCTGCCTCAATACGGAGAGAGCACTGCAGGGGCATCAGGTCGACAAACACACAGGCACCTCAGGGGGATGTGGAAGAGGGGGCACCTCAGCTGGAAGATGGTACAACGCCACTGCTCCTGGAGGGAGCTCCACGCCCACAGCGATGTCCTGGGGAGTGCAAGGCCACAGTCTCTCAAGTCTCTCAAGTGTGTGGTTTGCCCACTGCTTGCTCCTGAGGAGTGCAAAGCCACAGTCTCTCAAGTCTCTCAAGTGGGTGGTTTGCCCACTGCTTGGTCCTGGAGAGTGCAAAGCCACAGTCTTTTTAGTAGTGATAGGCGGGCTGGTGATGAAGGTAGTGGATGAGGATGTAGTGCATGCAGGTGTGAGTGGAGACGCTACTGGGAGGGAGGTGGATGAGGAGGAGGAGGGGGACACAGTGGAGGCAGTGGATGTTGGTGTGTCTGCATGGGGATGGTGCTTGTGTGACTGCCTGTGAGATGAAGTGTGGTGCTTGTGTTTGCCTGAGCCGTGTGTTGATTTGGGTGAATGCTGGTCTGAAGGTGTGCTTGGGATAGGCTGGGGTTGAGGGGATTGGGACTGAGTAGAGGAAGTTGGAGGGGGGAGGCTAGAGGCAGGGGCAATGGCTGCCATCAGTGCGGAGGCCCAAGCCTGAAATGCTCTCTGTTGGGCCACCACTCCAGAGTGAATGCCCTCCAGGTATGTATTTGTTTGTTGCAAATGCCTGGATGGCATTCAGAATGGTTGACTATCCAACAGTGAGGGATCTCAGGAGGTCAATAGCCTCCTCACTGAGGGCAGCAGGGCTGACTGGGTCTTGAGGTGTCTGGGGCGAAGGAGATGCCCACCCTCCTGGGTGTGCGGGCACGGGAAACATGCTGAGGGGCTGCTGGGAGGGCGGTGCTGGTGGGGGGTGGTGGCTGTACCTGTTGTTGGGGTGGGCACAGAGGTGTCCTCCACCACCACCAGGGAGCTTCCATCGGAGGAGGAGTCGCTGTCTGTGGTGTCCCCGTCTGTCCCTGTCATGGTGCTCCCCTCGGTCCCACTTGTGCCCTCACCCTCTGTTGATTCGGCCTCCAGGCCCATGTGGGATGCAGCTCCCTCCGTCGCCGGTGCCTCTGCTCCTCCACCAGATGATGCTAATGCACACAAGGACAGGGTGACAAAACAAAAAGGTGGGGAGACAGAGGATAAACTTGGTCAATGCCAGCAACAACACTACAGTTGGCGCACACAATGCACAGGGAGCAGCCCCGTGCAATAGGCCATGCACTACCAGTTACAAAGATAGTCACCAGCCCATGGGGTACATTGCCTAACGTCATTAGCTGCACACCTGAAACACACAGGACCCTGCCCAGTAGTAGATGCCCACTAACACTATTGGGGTAGGAGTGCTTCAGAGCCTGTCCAACAAGGGACCTACCCTGCCATGTTCGCCCTCGCCTAGTGGTACCCACAGCTCACATCCCCCAATCAGGTAAACCTTAACGCGTGCAGAGTCAGGATTCTGAATCTGTACTCACCCCCTTGTGGCTGCTGTGATGTCTCAAGCACCCATCCAACTCCGGATAGGCCGCCGCCAGAATGCAGAACTTCAAGGGGGTCAGGGTACGATGGGCACCCCTTCCTCGTTGGGAGGCCAGCCCCAGCTGGGCCTCCGCCATCTTCCTTGCCCAGAGGTGCAGGTCCTCCCACCGTTTGCGGCAGTGGGTGCTCCGCCTGTTAAAGACTCACAGGGTGCGCCCCTCCTTAGCGATGGCACACCAAATACCCCTTTTCTGATGTCAGCTAACCTGCAGGAAAAATACAGCAGAAAAGGGATTAGTCATACTGTCCGGACCGTCACACTCATGGCCCACCAGGTCTCTCCCATCCCGTAACGCACATACATTGACCACCATGCATGCAGCACTCTGCCCAGTACACCTCAGCCCCCCCTACATGTGGCTTACACACACAACACTCCATAGATTCATGGCCCACGCATCATGCTCACGGTGTACTCACCTGTTTGTCTGGAGGACCATAGAGTAAAGTGTACTGGGGTAGGACCCCATCCACCAGTCTCTCCAACTCCTCTGCAGTAAAGGCAGGGGCTCTTTCCCCAGACACCTGAGCCATTGTCGCTTCCAGACACAGCAGCACTTGCAGTGTAGGCCCTCTACTGTTGAGGGTCAGGTAGAAGTGAGTGAATGGATGGAAAATGCCGGTCACGTCCGCAGCGGTCCGTACTGTCACCGCCGGCGTACATCGCCATTGGCTCCTGGAACCCATAGGGCCCAATGATAACCAATGCGAAGTTGCGTGGCGGTCGTCGACCACCTACCGCAACGGGTCCATGAGTACGTTTAGGGCTGGCTTGGTAGCAGGTGGCTGTTCGTCCGGGGTTGAGGGCGTTGAGGGAGGTGGCATTGTATCTTAGTCGGGTGTTTTGAGCACGGTGGGGCCAGGGATTCTGGCGCTGAGCGCGGTCCAGGCGCGGACGGGCGCAGACGGGCTTGCCTTTTGGCGCGCCGAAGCGCGGGCGCACAGCGGCCGCCATAAGAGGGAAGGGGGTGGAGGGGTCAGCTGGGAGGCGGGAGGCGGGAGGGAGGACAGCGAATGGGAGCAGGGGGGGCGGGGCCGCACGGGTGGCAGCGGTGGGAAAAGCGTGAACAGCGGGAAAAAGCGGGAAAAAGCGGGAAAGCGCACAGCAAAAGAAAAAGAAACAGTGGAAAGCAAAGAGCAAAAGAGAAATGACAAGAAACAGTCGAAGGTCAAGAGAAGAACCTGAGATACCTGAACACCCTAGCAAGGCGTGGCAGGGACCTGGGCAGACGGGGCTCTGTGCATGATGCCCTTATCTTGAGGAATAGCAGCATCCCATATGTGATGCTCAACTCCAGGGGCACCGGGTGTGGCTAAGAGGTGAGCCCCAGGTCCCCACCCAGTATATGTTGGTGTCTGGGTATGGGGTTGTCCCTAATGGTTAGTGTGTGTCTAACAGTTGTCCCTCAATATATGCAGGTGACTCTGGTTACTCCAACCTCTCATGTCTACTGACCCCAGTGAGGAATGCCAGGACAAGGGCAGAGGAACGTTACAATGAAGCACATGGGAGTACAAGGAGGATAATTGAGAGAACCTTCGGCCTCCTGAAGGCCAGGTTCTGGTGCCTCCACCTGACAAGTGGATCCCTCTACTACTCACCCAAGAAGGTGTGCTAGATCATCGTTGCATGTTGCTTGTTGCACAACCTGGCCTTGAGACGCCAGGTGACTTTTCTGCAGGAGGATGAGTCTGGAGATGGTCTTGTGGCAGCGGTGGAGCCTGTGGACAGTGTGGTTGAGGAGGCAGAGGATGAAGATGTGGACAACAGAAGCTCTATCATACAGCAGTACTTCCAGTAACACACCGTCAAGACTCTGTAACTTCACTTTACATTTCAGTTTTCTGCTGGACATTGTACATGGCAGCATGAATTCCCTATGTCTTTGGCCACTTACTGTACCCTTTGGCATCTCTATTTTCAGGACACTGTGCCCCACTCTGGCTCCTGGTGTGTTTACTGCTGCCCACTACAAGTCATACCAATATAGATATATAACTGTACATATGAATTGCAATGTTTTCAGATTGTTGTACTAATACTTATTTCATACAATTGACAGACTCCCGATTTGTATTTGTTCCAAGGGTATTTATTTAAGTGCTAATAAGTAGAGGGGGATGTGCAATGGGCTGGGGTTATGGTGGAGGAATATCCAGATAGAGTCCAGTCTCTTGGTATCACAGGTGCATTGTCCAATGGGCCATAGGAAGGGGAGCAATGGCAGTTCAAGGTGGACAGGGTGACCGAGTGGGACAGAAGGGTGACAATCAGGAGAGTCTTATTTCCTGGCGGGGTCTTGGCAATGTTCTCTGGCTTCTGCCTGGATCGCAGGGTCCGTTTGCAGGGTGGTTCTCTTTCTGCAGGGGTTGGGGTGCTGGTGGCCTGTTGGTCCAGTGGTGGGGCCTCCTTTTCACTAGCGCCGGCAGAGGTGGAGGGCTGTTCATCGGTGTGGCTAGTGTCAGGGGCCCATTGTTGTGCCACTGCCTCCCTCATGGTGTTGGCCATGTCAGTCAGCACCCCTGCAATGGTGACCAGGATGGTGTGGATGTGTTTGAGGTCCTCCCGGATCCCCAGGTACTGTCCTGCCTGCAGCCGCTGGGTCTCCTGCAACTTGGCCAATATCTGGCCCAAGGTCTCCTGGGAATGTTGGTATGCTCCCAGGATCCCTGCAAGTGCCTCATGGAGAGTGGGTTCCCTGGGCCTGTCCTCCCCCTGTCACACAGCAGTCCTCCCAGCTTCCCTGTTGTCCTGTGCCTCTGTCCCCTGAACCGTGTGCCCACTGCCACTTACCCCAGGTCCCTGATGTTCTTGGGTTTGTGGGGTTGCCTGGGGTCCCTGTAGTGGTGGACACACTGCTGATTGACGTGTCCTGGGGACAGTGGTATGGGCCCGCTGGGTGGGTGCTGTCCTGGTGTTTCCTGAGTGGGGAGGGTCTGTGGTGGTATGGGACTGTGGCAGGGTAACAGACTGTCCAGAGGTCCCTGGTGGGCCAGGTTGGTCATCCTGATCCTGCCATGCAGAGCCGCTGTCATCACTGTGGGCCTCTTCTGTGGGGGGACTGGATGTTGATGGCACCTTCTCTCTGGTGATGTTGAGTGGGGGTCCTGTGGGGATGATAATGCAGTGTTATTGTATCTGTGTGTGCCATCTTGTGCATGGGTGTATTTCCCTGTATGGTTGTGATTGCCCTGTCAGCTTTGCCTTGTGTGCATGGTGATTTTGTGGGCTAGGTGATTCTCTCTAATGGGCATGCTGTAGTGATGTGTGTCCATGCAGGTCTGTGATGGGTGTCCATGCATTGTTGTTGCATGCAAGGCTTGGTATTGGGATGGATGGGTTGTGATAGTAGGGTATATGTGAGGTGGTGGAGTGATGGGGGTGAGGGTGGGGGTAGGAGTTTGTGATGGCATGCAGGTAGGGTGGGGTGGTTAAAGTAGTAAAAATTTGATTCACCAGAGTCCAGTCCTCCTGCTTCTCTTGCGAGGCCCTCAGGATGCATTATTGCCAAGACTTGCTCCTCCCATGTTGTTACTTGTAGGGGAGAAAGTGGGTGTCCACCGCCAGTCCTCTGTACAGCTACCTGGTGTCTTGCAACCACGGAATGCACCTTCCCCCGTAGGTCGTTCCACCTCTTCCTCATGCCATCCCTTGTTCTGGGGTACTGTCCCACGGCATTGACCCTGTCCACGACCCTCTGCCATAGCTCCAACTTCCTTGCAATGGAGGTCTGCTGCACCTGTGATCCGAATAGCTGTGGCTCTACCAGGATGATTTCCTCCACCATGACCCTTAGCTCCTCCTCTGAAAATCTGGGGTGTCTTTGGAGTGCCATGGATGTGGTGTGAGTGGTATGTGTGAGGATGTATGGGGTGATGTGTTGTGGTGTGTGCTGTGGGGTGCGTGGATGGTGTTTGGGTGATGGTGTTTTGTGGCTCAGATTGAGTGGGTGCTCCTGGCTTGTCTCTCTGTTAGCAATCTTTTTTGGGGGTTGAAAGGGTTGTGGGTAATGTGGGTGTGTGTTTTATAGTGGTATGGGTGTGGTGTGTTTATGGGTGTCAGGTGTGTCTAGTTTGAATTTTACAATGTGGTATAGTTTTGTAAGTGTGTGTGTATTTTGAGCGCGGCGGTGTGTACCACCAATGATTTACTGCGGTTGAAAGACCGCCGCAGTGATTCATGGGTCCTGATACTGTGGACTTATTTCTGTTGGCGTAATGGTGTGGGTTTTGGGACTACCAGTTTATCACTGACCTTTGGTCTGGCGGACTTGTGTGGGTGTCTGTATAGTGGCGGATTTCTCTGTGTGTGTCATAATACCCGTAGCGGTATACTGCCGCGGTCACGGTATGTTGGCGGCCGTCAGCATGGCAGTAGGTGGCATTTCCCTCCAAAGTTGTAATGAGGGCCTATGAATCCTATACTAACTTACAATATCTCATCTAGGCCTAAACTACCTTAACCTACCTATCCTACACCTACTACCTTAACACTGCCTTAAATGAACTTAACTTATCTTAAACTATCCTATACATTTAACACAAAAGACATGTTAGACATCAACCCCCCCACCTCCCTTAACACACATATATTGGTTCAATACTAACATCAACTACACCTAAACATAAACTACCTACACATACTAACCTAAACACATATATTTATTTTTGGGTATTTTTTGTTTTATATATTTTTTACCAAATCCTACACATCAAACCTCCACCTACTAAAATTCTAACAAAAATAGTAACATATCTAAAAAACGTATCTATAAAAACATCTAAAAGAGAAAACCTACCTACTCTAAACCTATCCTAAACACTAAGGCCCATATTTATACTTTTTGACGAAAACCAGCGTCGGTGCTGGTTTGCGTCAAACGTTTTACCGCAGGCTAACGCCATTCCTACGCACCATGCGGGCGCGTTATTTAAGGAATGACGTTAGCCAGCGCTGCGGACTGGTCAGAGGAAAAAAAAAAAATGACTCAAACCAAGCAGCGCCGGCATAGGGGAAAGTGGGGGTTGTGCGTTAAAAAATGGCGTAAGTCTGGTTTGAGGCAAAAATCATGCCACAAACCGGAGTTGCAGCATTTTTTGACGCACAACCCCCATTGAAATGACTTCTGTCTTAGCAAAGACAGGAGTCATGCCCCCTTACCCAATGGCCATGCCCAGGGGACTTTTGTCCCCTGGACAAGGTCATTGGGCACAGTGGCATGTAGAGGGCCCCAAATTAGGCCCCCCTATGCCACTTTAAAAAAATATATATATACTTACCTCAACTTACCTGTACTTACCTGGGATGGGTTCCCCCATCCATGGGTGCCCTCCAGGGGTGGGCGAGGGTGGCAGGAGGTGTCTCTGGGGGCAGGGAAGGGGACCTTTGGACTCCTTCCATGGTCAGAGACCATGGAAGTGAGCCTACAGGTCCCTTAACCCTGCCCTCACCCAGGCGGTAAAAAACGGCGCGCATCAGGCTGTGTGCCGTTTTTTAAGGCCCGCCACCTCCTGTGCGTCAAAATGACGCAGGAGTATAAATAAGGCACACAGGCCTTAACGTCTTTTTTTGGGTGGGAACGCCTACGTTGCATGTCATTAACGCAAGGCAGTTTCCTGCATCCAAAAAATGACGCACACGGAGGAAATTTGACATCCGCGGGCTCGGGCGTCAAAGTTTAAATATGATACACGGTTTGCGCCGTATGTGCGTCAAAATTTTTTCCGCACATTCAGCGCAAACAGAGTATAAATGTGCTGCTAACTAACTCTATACTTAACTAAATAATACTATATTAACTAAATCATAGCCCCCCCCACAAATGCATAGTTCAAAACAAAAGCCTCCTAGTCGTGAGATCTGGAAAAGGGTCTCCTCAATTTTGTCTGCGCAGACTGGCCTGCTCCCTTTTGATTTCATCAAGGCTCCTGGTAATCTTTTTACGTTCATGCAATATAAAGTACTTAAACAGGTAGCCACTGAAACAGATAGCCACTTCTATAACTTGCACTTTGGCCCATGTGGTTGCCATCTGTGTTGCTGCAGATATAGCCGCTGGTACCTGGCCTGGAGGGGCCTGTCAGTTGTGGTTGTTGTAGTTGAGACCGTTCCAGATGCTGATGCCCTTTTTGAAGGAGGGACATTCCATAACCCCACTGACTTGGCACATGTGTAGAACCTTTGCAATTTTCTGTACCCCTGTACAACACGTTTGATGTGGTGGTCCCGGTCCCTCCACATGCCAAAGGTCTTGAGATCTTCTGCTGTCATGTTATCTAGGGTGGTAATGAAAAATATTTTCTTAGCACAACTGAACATGTACAGGATGTGTGTAAAATAGCCTGACATAATGACACAATCATATTTGCCTGATCAGACCAACTCACAAAATCGAGAATTAAATATGCACAATATACTGTCACTTCTTGGACATCCTCTACTTGAACAAGGAAAACAGAGTCTGCAGCCATCTGTTTAGGCATACATTATGTAAATATGCTCACAATGAGATTGCACCATTTTATACCTAACAATGATTCACACTCATGATGTTTAGAGTTTATATAGGACACACAGAGGGTCATTTGCCAAGGTACCGCCGACAAATGACCGCACCGCGGTCAAAAGACCGCGGCGGCCATTCAAACATTTCCGCTGGGCCGGCGGGCGCTCTCCAAAAGAGTGCCCGCCGGCCCAGCGGAAATGCCCCTGCAACGAGGATGCCGGCTCAGAATTGAGCCGGCGTAGTTGCAGGGGTGCGATGGGTGCAGTTGCACCCGTCGCGTATTTCAGTGTCTGCAAAGCAGACACTGAAATACTTTGTGGGGCCCTCTTACGGGGGCCCCTGCTGTGCCCATGCCATTGGCATGGGCACTGCAGGGGCCCCCAGGGGCCCCGCGGCACCCCCTACCGCCATCCTGTTCATGGCGGGTTTCCCGCCATGAACAGGATGGCGGTAGGGGGTGTCTGAATCCCCATGGCGGCGGAGCGCGCTCCGCCGCCATGGAGGATTCAATGGGGCAGCGGTAAACCGGCGGGAGACCGCCGGTTTACCCTTTCTGACCGCGGCTGAACCGCCGCGGTCAGAATGCCCTTGGGAGCACCGCCAGCCTGTTGGCAGTGCTCCCGTGGTCGGTGACCCTGGCGGTCACCGGCCGCCAGGGTCAGAATGACCCCCACAGTCTTGAGTCTATAAATTGGGTTGGGGGATTGCATCATGTAAGTGGGCAGAGACTTGTACATAAACATACATAAAAATGGTTAAAGTGATATAGTCCAGGCAGTGTGTCTCTATGTTGCAAACCCCATCTGGAGTCACCCAAAGCATCACGCACTGATGACTTCACTTAGTGTCAGGTAGCCCATACATGGATATGTGTTTGTCATTTATCTCCTGTAAAACATGACTGGGATAGCATTCAATTTTGTACCCTCAAGCAAATGTAAAGAAATGTGACATGTGGCTTCTGGTTGACACTTGTAATCAAAAACATGTTGATTCATATTTAAATATGTTTCAGTAAACACAACATCCCAAACCTGCATTTGGCTACACTCATCGTGATTTAGAGAATGCTTCTCAGTAGTGTGTTTATGCATCCTAGAGCACACATCTGACCAAGAACTTTGTTGCATATAATGCAGGCACCCTTGCACCATGAGTATGGGGGAAGCTCAAGTACCCCTGAGGCTGCATTACAACAGCCATACCTTATAGTAGGCCAAGAAATAGAAGGTCTCAGTATCTACATGATGATGTACAAACACCAGAACAGACACACATATAGCCATGTAATTTGCTGTCTGTCATGGATCATTTACATTCGAAAGATTTATTATTTCCATCTCAAAAACTAATGTTCGCAAATATTAAAAACACAATTAGCTAGTTTGGGATGGCTACCCTGCTGACACTCATTTAAATTATTATTTAAATACGTTCTTGGTTGGCATACTGGTATGTTGTCTACAAGCAAATGAGGTGTAACACAGCAGGCATGTTTGCTCACCCTTATGGTCAGTCAAACAGATATATGTTTAGCTGGAGACATCTAAGGTATGCAGCATTTCTGGTCTAAGTATGCCGAATGTTAATGAACACATGTGGCATAGTCACACATTGTATCACTCTGATTCCAGCATCACTACGTGTGCATGCTTACTAACGGTGTCTGTGTGGACATATTGTGCATCATCTGTACCTGTGTCAAACACAATTTCGGATTTATGCAACAGACTCCTAGCTAGACATGCTTAACAACACACGTTTCACTGTGCTACTACATTTGTTGAAACTTTATTGTATAGCTAAGTGCCCATTTTTTTCCCAGCTAATGTGTTTATGTTGAATACATGCAGATTCTGCAACAAGTGATGCTTAGTGTGCCCAAAGCCACATGACTATAGATGTGCATACATCAACAAAATGTTAACATGCTTCATCATGTGCACCTGCTTGCATACACCCTACATTCAGAATGGAAAGCTTCCTTGGTCAGTCACAATTAAACAGTGAGCAGGTCCTGTTGTGTTTTAGACAAGACACTGACATCAAATGTTTAGTAGGTGTTCATTACCTCCCAAACACATCACAGTGTTACATTTATTTAGATAACACACAGACCTAAGAATTCGACATACAGTTACTCATGACACTTACTAGTAGTATTGGGTTTCATGGAATGAGTCCATCTCTCCCCAGGCGAATGGTCTATGTCCCCCTAGAAAACATTTTCCATATGGATAGCATACAGTGCATTCTTTTCTTTCCCCATGTGCTGGAGCTATTTCTGCAGCCATGCGCCAATGGAAGGACCGTTGCATCATGGTGCAAGGGTGTCAGTGTTGCATGCAGGACTGTTTTGGGGTTTTGTACAAAAACAATCCTTAAAGGCATTTTCTTCTTTCATTCCTTGCTGCTGAATGCAGCACAAATGGAAAAAGGAAAAAAGCAAGGCTGTAAAAAGATATATCTCCTCATTGCCATCCCCTGGCCGGTGGTCGGTGTAAGTGGGGACTTCAAATTCTGCAATTATGTAATGTATGCATTCCTACATCTAGTGTTGAATGATACTTGGCACAGCTGTGGACTAGGTTGGTACCACTTGACAGGTTTGTGTGACAGATGGCAGTGTCCAGCTGGTGATTATTGCTGGGTCAGCTGGGTTAGGTGTGAAACGTTCCATTAATACTGAGTGACTAATGTTTTGCATAAACACTGCACTGGCTCTCTCTGCACCAGAGATAGGCTCCTTGAACATTGCATGGGGGTACCCATGCACACACGATAGTTACATATGCATTCTAAAACAGCAAACCAGGCAAAGTGGGAAATGTGCCAGTAAATAATACATTTCCAGGAGTGAAATTATACGGTCTTGTTCCTACAAATCTTTTTATGTCTCTATGTGAGTCGCATTCTGCATCATATATAGATGGTAGAATTAGACTCACAGGATATCTTTATTAGCAAGAAGATGCCTCTTCATGCAAACGTAGGTTACTGCATGTGATATTTGCATCCCTGCTCCATAGTGCAAGTGTGCCTGCGTAGGTCCTAGCCAGCTAAAACAGCAGTGGGACACAGGAATAAGGCATGAGTATTTTTTATTCAGTTATGGATACCACATTACATGCAATGTCCTTTCACCCACAGCCGTGCATTAGCCGTGCATTAGGGAGAATACCAGTGCTGCAAAGTGTGGCGCTACATATTCTATGCCCCTCGGTTTACTATCACAGGGCATTAGGGGAACTCTTCTATGAGCCACATATATATGATGTAAACTAACATCTTGACGTGCACCACGCACACTCATTCAGCTCACAATGTTTGTATCCATACTCCTTTGGAGCTATGCTTGACAGTCAGAAGGTGAACACACCTTTCCAGCACACACACTTCCAGAATGTGCACACTGTTCCACATTGCTAGATTTCTGTTGTGTATGTCTAGCACAGGCATGTGTTCTGCACATGGTGTTACAATGCACACATCTTTTCATAGACATTATGTTGAGCAGGGCTGAGTGTGACACACTGCAACACAACTGTTGAATAGGTGTGTGATCCATTAGGCCACACCACAATGACCCAGGGACACATGGTCAGGTACACTATTGATGTTCAATGTGCATCATTATGCCAGTCACACATGCATGATCTCTGTACATTCCTGTTGCAGGCAGTTGCAGCTCATCTACTCTGAGGGCCAGGGTTTGTGTGGCACTCCTGGTCCAAGAAGACAGCATTGCCTGACACAGGCCTATGTAATGGCACACACTCAAATGTCATTTTCCAATTGGGATGAAACAGGATTAGTGATCACCTTGCACTTGTACAATCAGGGCAGGGATACACTACTCTAGCCATGCAGAGGTACGTTTTGATCCTATTTGCTCTATCAAACCATGTTCAATGAATGTGTGTTTTAGTTACCATACATTTCCAACATACTTTTCACATAGACATATCACACTCATGACATCTCTGTATTCTTCAGGTGCTGTGATGTTTGATAAACACATCTCCATTATCATACCTCTCTGGGTAAATACTCACAATGCAAATTCATCTGCTCATAGTCTTGTGTTACAGGCCTGTGAGTTGTGCTTACTGACAACTGTGGCCTGAGGTGGTATAAATGACAATTTGACCAGTAACGGAGTCACATGTGTAGTGGTTTGAGGTTCCCCAGACATGGATATATCTGTTGGAATATCAATTACATCTTGTACACATCATACTTGTCATTTGTCCATAACAACTGTCACTCGTGATCTGTGAAGGTATGTGCTACAATAGCTCCTGCAAAGTGTATGTTACAACATTGGTGAGACGCACTACACTGACTTGATCAATTCAGGTAGGACATATTTTGTGGTTTGTGCTCTAAACCTCATGGAGTGACATCTGAAACACACTTTGCTGCTGCAAAAAATAGCAAGGCTGCTAGCTGTGCAGCACTGCACTGCTCAAGTGGGTGCAAACAGGAATGACAAATTTGGATGTGGATATGTGACATGCCTGGCCTGTCCCTTTACTGCAGTGCACTGCAACACATGGTATTTCTGTACAGGTGGTCTGAATAAGGGGAGCCTTGGCCCCATGTTGCTCAATGGCTCTGACAACATGATTGTTACCTGTTGAGGCTTAATTCAAGTTGAAGAGATGTGAGTGAGTTGATGTTTACAGTAACTTTGACATACACTTTCAAACACAAAGATATACATTTATTTACATTTTGCACACATCATTTCACATCTGAGATTTAGGGCCTAATTGCGAGTTTGGCGGTCTTGAGAATATGATCCTGGCTGTCGTACTGCCAGGAGATCACCAACATGCCAGGATCATAGATCGCAATGGGTCAGCGGTGGTCGTAGTTGTGGTCAGCCAGGCTAGTCCTGAGTTCATACCGCCATGGAAAGGCTGGTGGAAAGCCAGTGCTGGGGGCCCTCTGCCAACACCTTCGGAATACCCACTGTCTGCCGGTAGACAGGGGTATTCCGAGGGTGCTGGTGTGTGATTGCATTGGCCTCGGCTCCAGAAAGACATCTCGCCTAGGGAATCTGGTTAGTAGGGGCCCTGGGCACTAACAACTTTGAGACCACATCAAATACCAGGCAAAATGTGGGGGCTAACCATGACGAAAGAGGCCTTTTTTCACAGTTGCTCCTGACACTTCCGTCAACACCCAAGTGTACCAGGAGTGGATCCTCAACAATGTTTTCCTACCCCTACCATATCTTTGCAACTACCTAGGTAGTATACAAGTGGCAAATAAACTACTCTTTTTAGTGAATTTTCTGTTTCTTAACATATGCAATGTCATCAGAGTTAAAAGAAGTAAGATGTCACACCTTGTGATATCACTAGGTCAAAAATCATGGGACGTCACTTGCTCTACTTTTGGTATTTTTGATAAATTTACTCCATTAGCCAAACTCTCCAAATATCAGACTCTCTAGTCACATGATTATGTCTGCATCTTTTTCACCACCCCATATGAAATTGAACTGACAGAGTTTCAATGCCTTCAGCCAGCAATCCTCTATCACTCTACAGGAATCTGTCAGCTAACTTCATCTAAGCACTTCCCACCCAGCCACCCATCAATAGTTTACATGCAGACATTCCACACATAACGTCCAGGTTTTCCCATGAACAATCAAACCTAAAGTTTGCAAAAACAGAACGCTGGAAAAGTGTTCAGTGACTATCCCTTGATCATAAAGTGGCTGGAAAGAAGATAGGAAAGGAGATGAAAACGATGTTGGAACTTATTGACTAAGTTTTGGCGCAAGGCAGCGCTGTAAGCCGATTTTCTGTGCTGCCCTGCGTCAAAATAAACGGACAGGAACGCACCGTATCTATAAGATATGGTACATTCCTGTCCTTGCCTCCTGCGCTGGCGCACAAATTGCTGCCTAGCACCAATGCACCTCCCTGCTAATCAACAATCATTAATGGAGTTTGTCTTTTTCTATGTGTGCTGCAGAATACACCTGAATTAGTTCAACATGTAACTTTACCATTACTCTATTGAGTATCTTTACTACTTTGGGCTATTGACAAAATCAGGGTGTAAAGTTACTCAAAAGAGTATACCTACATGTCGCGACTCCCTGAAAAGGGGGGAGAGCAAAACGTATGAGTGACAGTTACTACTGTAAAAAAAGAAACAGTAGCACGTCCAGTACCATGCATGGCCAACAGTGATACTGCAACAGTCCCCCTTAAAGAATAATGTAAGTAAGAACTTCAAATAACACCCCATCGCAAACAATATTAAATTAAAATTAAAGTCTCCCGTAATTGTCTTAACAGATTGCTCGGGAATTAATTTCTAGTTTTCCTCCTAGCAATAACTGAATACCACATTAGGAGGCCTCTCCAGAAGGCCTTTTTACTGCTGAAAGAACTTGAGCTGAGGATACTGAGTCCAAGCCACCTTTCTTTAGGGAGTTTATATTTGGAAACTTGCATCCTCCAGATAGATGATGGATGAGCTTGCATACCAAACTCTAAGCACGGTGTGATTACTTATTGCTGTGTAATACTACCAGATAGCATTTTGCATGATAGCACGAAGGATAACGAGAGCCTCAGACAAAAAAAAGTCTATGGAGGAAGAATTGTTGTGTGCTGAGAAGTAAAACGTGTAGTCTTTGTCTGGCAGGTGGAGCACGTGCCAAGCGTCCTGTAGGCCAATTCAGAACATCAAACATCATTGTTTGATCGACAGCATTGCACTTATTTAGGAGGGCTAGTCCTTTCCAAGAAGGGACCCAGAGTGTAATTCCAATTTCACCTGCAATAACTTTGGAGGGGACAAATTTGCCAAAGAGTCAGGCTAAGTCAGAGGAAAATCATGTTGTGTATATGTTGGGAGCATATACCGAACCAATGACCAGCATGGTATAAGACAGGTCTCCCCATGGAATCTGTATATTTTCTGAAGAAAGTATGTTTACAAGACTTCCGGGTGAGCATAGCTATCCCTCGCTTCTTCAAGCTACTGTGGGTGACGGAATGCTCGTTGTGTAGGTTCCTTGAGCCGCTGATGATATGTCCCACCCAATCTCTCTTAGGATTTTATCACTCAGGTGCAGACATGTGCAATTCTTGTATAAGGGCAATATCATGGTGGTTAATCCTTTGGTAATAGATGGCTTTTTTCATTTTAATAAATTCAGAAAGACCATTAACATTCAAGGATGTTCGTAGGAAAATACTTATTTTTGTTTGATCACTCCCATTTTGTCTGGACTGATGCTGCTGTTTTTTTTATTCTGCCCCTAAAACACATCGAAAGTGGTTACACTCCTTGTTAACATATTTCATTAGCTTTAAGTACCTAGTATGTGGTAGAAAAGTGCACCCAAGGGCAGTAAGTTAAATGTCACTAGTGGACTGCAGCACCTATTGTGCCACCACTAGAGTGACCATGCAGAGCAAGTCTCCAGGCCTGCTGCCTGGGATACAGTTTTAAAACTGTCAGTTCAATTTGGCAAAATAATCCAATTGCAGGGCCTAAACCTTCCTTGTTACTTCTGAGAGCCGCCTCTAAAGTAGACCTTAGATACCTGTAAAGCATGGTGCATGGTATTTAAAAAGTAGGGCATGTCTACCTATGTTTCTTGGCCAGTGAAAAATCTTCAAAGTCTTTTTTCACTGAGACCATATAATGCTTAACTTCAATTTGGGAATAGCTAGAACAATGATTTAAGGGCTCATTCTAATGGGAAATGTAAAATCCAACTTAATTGTCAAGTCAGATTTCAAATTATTAGTTGGAAAAGGACACCTTTAAAAAGTGGCATTGTTCCTGTTTCAGCTAAATGTGCCTTCCAGTCAGTGTTCAGTGTCACTTTACCATTGATGACTCCCCTGTGGTGAAATGTGTATTCCTTCTAGAGAGTGGATAATAGTCTTTCACCCTGACAGAATAGCTGTGGTAGCCTAGACAATGACAGATAGGAGGCAAGGTGACTCTATGGGCATGGAATGCAGTGATGCCAGCAAGAATGTCATGACTATCTAAGAGATACTGGCAGTTACTTTAGAGCCTTGCTGGAGGATGGATGGGATCTTCTGAGAGAATAAAGAAACATAGCAACTGCCATGTCTACGAGATCTCTGTGTTGTCCTTGTTGCTGAATACATGGAATGCCAATCTGGCGCAGTCGGCAGGATGCAGAAGATCTCAACACCTCTGAAATAACACTTAGAGGGAGATCAACTTTAAAAATCCTGTTTAGTACTCTCCAAGAAGGTGCATTGGACTTATACTGTTCTGGCCCTGGATCTGGTGAAATCTATCAATTTTCTAAACGTTACACTGATCCTAATGACAATAGATGTGAAAATCCTGGGAACAACCATGCTACTTAACTTAGTGTGTTACACTGCTTAGTTATGGCTGTTAAACAAAAAAAAAGGAGAACTATTTTAGTCTGCAAATCTTTTAGAAGATAAACTTGTGTCCTTGGATGGCTTAATTGGTGCGAACACATCTTGTCAGACAGTGGCATGAGCTTTGGTGCTCAAGCTCGTAACTGTGCAGCACATTGACTCTTTGTGGAATGCAGGGCTTCCTCGTGCAGTTGCTGTATTTAACCCACCTCCGTGAGTTTAAAAAAAAATAATAATAATAAGGAAACTCACTAGTAGGTGTTTTCAAAGGAATAGGCTGTGTTGTCAGTTCTTGCTTCGCTGGAGACGCTAAGGCATGTGGGTCTTCTGGGAGACATCAAGGACACATAGAATTAAAGGCGCTTCTGCTCCTGGCAGATATCTAAAGGTGTTGCTCCTTGCACCCAGTGACACACACACTTTGTAATCGAAGACCTGCATGTCTTTGTACATTGCTTACAGTGACGTGCACACTGTGTAATTGAAGACTTGCATGTCTCCGTATTTTGCTTTCAGTGACAAGCACACTGCATAATTCAATATTGCCACGAGCGCTACTAAGTGAAGATCAGTTGGTCGCTACATAAGGCATGCAGTGCACTTGCGTGTTTAAACAATTTGCTTTCAGTGACACACTCACACTACATCTTTGAGCACATGCTTGGGTTAGTGAATGTATTCCTGCACATACTTTACTATGACATGCTGTTGAACTGAAACTAAGCATGTGTCTGTACTTTAGTTTCAGTGACACGCAAACTTGATTGTTGACAGTTACATACACAATCATGGCTGTGTTCCTGGGTGTATATTCTGCTGTATGCATCTCTACATAGCATAGAACACACTTTGATTTTGCATATTTTGAAGAGCATTATCTAGTGCAGATTGTGGTCGGGACACAATTTATTATAGATCACTTCTGCTAAGGTTAAAAAGATGCAGAATGTACCTGCACCCCCCTTTCTTTTTTATGAGTCCTGGTAGTCCTCCCCAGCACTGGCAAAAATGGAAGAATGTTTTTGAGTAATATGTAAAGGTGTGTAGTGCATCTTTGAGTGCTGAGCGAAAACCATCACTCCTTCTACACTGCTTGGGTTCTGAGTGTCAGGAAAACTTTGACCACCTTCCACAGCACCCGCAAACTGAATTAGAAAATTTGAATGAGTATGAGGTGTGTATTAAGAAACTGGATGATCATCGAAAGTGAATATGAATCTTGAATGGTATCATTTTGCAAAGAGGTTTCAGAAGGAGGTTGAATCTATATAAAGTTAGGTCACTAAATAAAAAAGACTTGCTGCATCCTGTAAATTTGTGGGTATGATTGATGAGCGCATTCATGACCAACTCATGGTGGGTTGTGGAAGTGAAAGAGGAAGAGATAAACTCTCTTTTAAAAAAAAAAGATCTTTATTAACATTTTCATAACTTCAGCAATTCAGTTGTATGTCTCAGTGGAACGATACAGATGCCGGTTCACCATTTACAAATCAAGAGTATGTCTTCCCAGCCAATATGTGTTACATGACAAATTTCATAATCCGGCATAACATTTCTGGACTTTTGGACATTATTTTTCTAGATTAAATCATGGCTGCAAGGGGGCTAATGGTCCATCAGGGAGGCTCCCACCATGTGGGTTGCAATAGGGCTCCTCCTGAGACCACCAACTTATTTGCTTTACAAAATCTTACAAAAATTATCAACTAGACAACGATATAATTTAATAATAACCATGGCTAGTACAAGTATATTCTATCCGGTGCTTGAAGCATGCAAGGACAACACTGGTGTATTTCCTTTTATATGTTTTTTTTTTTTTTTCGAGTATGAGAACCTTTGCTCGACAGGTTGAGTGTTTGTGTTAATGCGGGGGCTGTTTGCGATTACATTGGGTGATCTTGTGTGTTATTTTGTGTATGGGTGCCCACTATGTCTGCCTTCCCCCGTTAAAGAAGTTGGGGTTAGTGGCTTGTATGCTGTTGTGTTTTTCTGATCTATCACTGCCATAGCTCTGGTTAAAAGATGATCCAACCCTTGGTGAGATGTTGGTTGTCGCAAACCATGTAGAAAATTCAATGGAATGTGTAGGAGTGATTAAAAAGAAAAGGAGCAGAGTATAAGTGTGGTGAAATAAAAGGACAAGAATAAGAAGATTAAGGCATAATATGAAGTAGGTGGTGGTAGTAATAAATGATCATGCGTAATTGCTATAAGTGTGACAAAAGTGGTCACTCGGCCAACATGTCCGGCATTGAAGGCAATTTGTGGGAAGTGCAAGAAAAAGAGGGACTTTGTGGCTGCTTGCAGAATGAAAATGTTCAAACCTAGAATCAAGAAAGTGTATGTGGAGGATGACCAAGATAACAACACATATGTTGAATGTGGGCAGATTGTACTCCAGGTGAATAGTGAAGACAAAGTCAGACCCAGTCCTATTGATGAAGTAGTGGTAGAGGGTGAGTCTACCAACGTACTGTTTGATTCAGGAGCAAAAATCATGATAATTTCTGATGAATTTTACTGTGACAAATTAATGAATAGAGTCACTTTATTCAAACCTGACATTAAGCCTTATGCCTATGGAGGTGAGCCCATAACGTTGCATGGTTACTTTATGGGGTTACTTGAACATAAGCAGTGTTGGGTTTCAGGAAAGATATATATGTCTCCAAAAGAGGTGATAGCATAATCAGTTGGATACATCAAGGCGATTTACGTGTTTTGTTAGATCCTGGAAGCTCATTGCCCATTCGCTTAAAGGAGAAAAGTAGACTCTGTTGTATTGATCCCATGGCTAAAGGAAAGTTCTTGGAACAGATTAAAAGTGAATTCCCAGAAGTATTTATAAAAGGATTAGGATGTTTAAGGAATTACAGACATGAGATTCGGCTAACCTCAACAGCCCAACGTGTATGTTGTAAGGTAAGAAATGTACCCATAGCTATCAGAGAGGAAATACCAAATGAAATTAAGAAACTCAGAGAAGGTGGTATCATAGAGAAGTTAAGGAATTGAATGTCTTGCGCCTGTGGTTGCAGCCAGAAAAGCGAATTGAAGCGTACGCGTTGATTTGAGACATCTTAATAAGTGTGTGGTAGTAGACAATTATCCTCTCCCTAATATCACAGAGGTCCTGTTCTTGTTGGGGCCACTGTTTTCAGTCGATTAGACCTTACCTCAGCCTTTGATCAGATTGAGCTGAAAGAATCCTCCACAGATTTAACTGTTTTTATAACACCATTTGGAACATTTAGGTAAGTTGGGCTGCCATTTGGTTTATTCTCAATGGCCTCAGTGTTTCAAAGAGTGATGGAAAAGTCTTGAAAGGGGTTAATGGGGTTTGTATCTACTCTGAAGTCATGATGCATGATGCTTCCTTAAAAGATGTTTTAAGATGGTTAGCTGATAGTAACCTTATGATAAAATCAGAGAAGTATAAGTTTGTAAGTTTGGTACCAAAACTATTGATTCCTTGGGGCATACCATCTGAGAAGGTGTTTCACAAAACAGAGCTTGTGGATACCATAATGCACATAAGCTCACCATCATCACGTGAGGAATTAATTACGTTCTTGGGAATGATTGAGTACTACGGCAAATTTATCAGATATTTTGCTGAGTTTAGTGTCAACATGAGAAGTCGTCTGAGGAAAGGGGTTGAATTAACCTGGGATGACAAAGAATTTCTGGTGTTGAAGGAGCGACACAGTGCAGCTCCTAAACTAATATATTGTGACCCTAAGAAAAAGTCTTTTATCACAACCGATGAAAGTTTGAAGGGGCTAGGAGCAGTCCTGCAACAGGAGGGTAAGGATGGGATGAATACAATCATGTTAATCTCATGTGGATTGAAAGACCTGGAGTGCAGGGACTCAGTTCTTCGAAGATAAGCTCTTGCAGTGTATTGGGCAGTGAATAGAATCATGAAGTTTTTATGGGGGTCGTCCTTAGTTATAAGGACAGATCACAAACCTCTGTGTGAAGTTTTCAAAAAGGAAGAGGTTGATTTGGTGTCCGGTAGAATAACTAAATGGCTCATTGTTTTACAAGAGTATAATTTTCACATTGAATATCTACCAGGCATAAACAACACTATAGCTGATATACTTCTAAGATTAGTTCCTGAAAACTCAATCAAAGCCGATGTGGGTGAGATGTTGGATGAAAGTGATTAATTTGTTTGTGTGGTTGAAAGTAGTGTTCTTACAGAGGAAAAATGGTGTGAGGAATTGAAAACAAATAAAACACTCAATGAGATCATAAATTTGGTTTGGTCAGAGAGTAAAAGTAAAAAACATCCATAAGGCAGGGACCTTATGGCAAGGGAAGGGTTCCTGAACAAGTTGCTTACGGACAATGGTGTGCAACTAACATCCAGGAAAATGGAAGAATGTCTGTGAAGGAGGGGAACAAAACAGAATACGTGTGCGCTGTGTCACTCAGAAACTAATGCAATGGTTGAGAGGAGAAATAGAGTGCTCAAGGAAACCATCATGGTAGCGAAATGTAATTCATTGAATTGGAAAGAAGAAGTAATGAAGGCGATAGGAATGTACAGAGTCGCTCCACATTGCACAACAGGGAAAACTCATTTTAAACTCTTTCATGGAAGGCTTCCCAATACTTCTGGTGAACCTGCTTGGGTCAATAATTATGAGTCAGAACTGGGTAATGTAGTGGATGGTGATGCATGGCATTGGAAAGAAGAGGAAACGGTTGCACTCAGAACAAAAGGTATAATACAAGAATGGCTGTGAAGAAGTTGGATGAACATGTTTGAGATTTTGTGATGATTAAACATCCTAGAAAGGGAAGTGGCTGCAAGTACTGAACCTATTAAAGTGGTCAAAACTTTCAATAATGCTGTGAAGACTCAGGATCATCGCGTTTAGAATCTTAACAGAGTTGTCTTGTATAAAGGACCCATGAACAATACTACTGATGAGCAAATGGAAGGAATGAACTCCGGGGGTACCATTAACAAGAGGGAGAAGGGAAGGTGCTCTGATAGATTGATAAAGAAACCTGAGTATTTGATAAGCTAAATACATGTAATTTTGTATATTGTAATGTTGTACCCATGTGCTACTTGTTTTAATGGCATTTCTTTACTGTAGCTCCGGTATAGCTGTGTGCTCTGCACATTCTCCACCTTGTGGTGCAGACAGCTGTGAAGGTACCCATGTGTTAAGTTTCACTCACATTTAGTTTAGTGTTTTTTTGAGTTTATGTTAGCAACTATCTTATATATATTTATTAAAGGAAGGAGGTGTGTGGTAGCCTAGAGAATGACAGCTGGGAAGCAAGGTGACTCTATGGGCATGGAATGCTGTGATGTCAGCTAGAATGTCATGACAAGCTAAGAGATATTGGCAGTTACTTCAGAGCCCTGCTGGAGGATGGATGGGATCTTCTGAGAGAATAAAGAAACATAGCAACTTCCATGTCTACGACATCTCTGTGTTTTCCTTGTTGCTGAATACATGGAATGCCAAACTGGCGCAGTCGGCAGGATGCAGAAGATCTCAACACCTCTGAAATAACACTTAGAGGGAAATCAACTTTAGAAATCCTGTTTAGTACTCTCCAATAATGTGCATTGGACTTATCCTGTTCTGGCCCTGGATCTGGTGAAATCTATCAATTTTATAAACGTTACACTGATCCTAATGACAATAGATGTGAAAATCCTGGGAACAAGCATGCTACTTAACTTCTATGACGTCTCTGTGTTGTCCTTGATGCAGAATACATGGCATGCCAGCAACTTAATTAACTTTGAAGGGTCCCTACCTTGTCACAGCCAGATATAGCCTAACTGCATTGAACTCCTGACAGACATCTTCACTTTTATCACTACACCAACTGAAAAAGAACAATACCTGCCAAACTGCAAACCTCTTTCCTCCAAAAATCAACACAACAAACAAATTATATAGGCAGGAAATAAGGTACCTTCATGAGATTTCACCTACAGTGGACCTCTGTAGGTTGGTAAAACGACTCTGAAATTGTCTAAAAAAGGAGATCAATAAAATCAAAAGGACCAATCAAGAACAGATTTGGACAGAGCCACACATGTTCTTAGTGGATACTGGATTCTAATGTAATAACTCAGGTGGAGGATACTTCATCCCTTTAAAGAGTTGCAAAGCAATTGGAATAACTCAAGTAAGGGAGAACGATTTGAAGATTATGCTATTTCTTACAAACCAAAAAATGTATTACATCTTCAAATTCCTCGTTTACTCTAAGTCCCAATGGACTGCCAATAGTGGTCATGAAGTGTGATCTATTATGATTGGGTTCTCTTCTATCGTATTTGATTTGGTTATCTACTCTTGATATGTTTTGCCATCCTGGAAGGACTCAATTTTATACTGCATCGAGAGCAGAGGACCCAGAGATTCTCCTCAAAGCTATCATTTTATTTCACTATTAGATGCTGAGGGAAAAATATTTGAAAAACATATTCTGTATTACCTTCAAAACAGGGTGGATGAATCGAAGCAAACATCTTTTTTTCCGGACAGGTTTTCAGCAGAAATGTTCTACCTTAGACAATTTGGAGGTACTAACGCTTCTGGCCTAGACAGCTTGTCAAAATAGGACATACCTTCTTGTGTGCTTTATTGACTTTTCAACCGCCTTCAGCAAAGTTAATAGATTGAAGCTGTGGTCCAATTAAAATCTTGTGGGATTTATCAAGACTTAGTGAAGATTCTAATTGCATTGCATAGTGATACATGGGTGAGGGTGAAATTATATGATGGGTTGACACCAAAAAATCACACCTTTCACAGTCTGAAAGAAGGATGCATCTTGGCCCCTTTAAAGCATCTCTGATTTAACAGGGATCTCATTACAAGCCAGAGGTGATTCACCCAAACTGTCCAGCGCAAAAAGTTCAGATTTGGCCTATGCAGACAATCTTTATTGTTGGGGAAGAATTTGACAATAACAGGTGTCTAGTTCGTATTTTTTTTATTCATACTAGTTTTGTTCAGTTTTAGAAGGAATGGTTTTAGCTCTAATTTAGACATTTCTTATCTATTTTATAAAACTTAGATTTTGTAGCATTGGTTTGTACATTGTATATTTTTTTTAAAACAATGACACAGTATAACTGCTGCAGTAGTAGATGTATCTCACACCTGGGTCTGTCCCATTTATTGTTCTGCTAAACAGCCAGGGATCAACCCAGTGGGATAGGAACTGCCACCAGAACTGGTTTTGAGGGAGGGCTTACCAATCATCATAGCCACGTCTATGGGTGCGGCACAAAATTCTGCATAGGGTAAGAAAGGTTCTACCATGTTGGATTGAGGAAAAGAGTGCCACTGTGAACCATTTTATGATAATACATATAGGAAATGCTTAAAAAATGGATTGGGTCAATCCTGGAAATTTCTCCCCATTGGTTATAGAGTGATCAGGAGTTTCCCCCACCCACAGGCTAAACTGGGCATAAATGTGGCACACTCAGTATCCTCAGAAGACAGACAGAAAAGGGACTGCACCTGCTGTTGTGACCTGTGAAGAAGCCCCAAGGGCTGGACTTGTTCCCACTTGTAGCCCAAAATGAGAAATGGTCTTCAAAACTTCTGTTAGGCTACAGGGACACAAACATTGAAAGAAGTCCAGTTTCCTTAAGAGCCCAGCTGACCAGTATCAATTTGACCTACCCTGTACCGTACCGGTGGTTTCTTCTGCAGTAAGTCCTGACCTCTAAGTGGTGTCCCTAACAACCTGGGACCTTTAGATAAGTGTCAGAGTGTACTCCTCCTGCTTAACCCTAAAAGCTGTAACTTACAAACTTTTTCAAGAAATTTTGCCTGGAGAACTGACAGAAGACCAGGAAAAATCTGCCAAGTAAATCTGACAAAGGTGTGTTGCTGTTGGGCCTAAGATTCAGGTTGCTTTCACTTGGAGCGTTCTTGCTGCAGCAAATCTGTTTCAGCAGGACATCACAGAGAAGGTATGTGGTCTTGGGGAGCCCTGCTCTGCTGCAGCTTGTGGCCTTGTCCTGCTGGAGGAAACCAAACTCCAAAAAAGTATCAAGCCAGTGAGGGGTGTTCTTTAGGCAGAAATGTTTCATTTCTTGTGCTCAGAGCTTTCCCACCAAAAGTCAACAGCTTCACCAAGACATCTTCTGCTGCCTATTCTGCCTCATGGAATACACCGTTGCCACAGCCTGCTGCCTTGCCTAATTGAAGATTGTTGACTTCCTTCTCAGAGACTAGGTCAGACAATAAAACTTCTGACTGGGACAAACCTGGTTTCTGTATCTGACTTTCGCTTCATCACAGTCAGCCTTAAACCTTACAATTGTCCTGATCTCCTGTGACCAGTTGCCAGATGTTGATATTTTGCATTTTGTATGCTATTTTTATCTAAAACATTAAAAGTTCATAACTCCAGTTCCATTTATTTTTTATTTTTGTTGATTTGATCTCATTTTGTTAATTACAACAGTCCCTATTTTTATAAATTTGGGTGGGATTAATTTGTATTGTGTTTTAAATGTTTTAATTGTTTTGTTACTTCTAAATGATTTACACATTTTCTTAAGTTACGTCTGAATGTTCTGTGCCGTAGCTACCAAAGGTTTTGCTCAGGTTTAAATTAATAAAAACTTTATTGGACCTAAGAAGAATAGTGACATTATTACTTCTGGTAGACTATCATCCACCCAACTAATAATCCACATTCTCACAATATTGTATTCAGTGGCTTGGTGCATGAATCAGTCATGAATGTGAGATGGACTCTCCCATAATTAAAAGCATCACACAGTAAGTAACTTACTAAGTAAGTACAGTAAAATTACAAATGGGAAACTAGATGTGCAAGAAGTTGGAGAATAAGTGTAAATTGCCACCTGTGGGTTAAGGCAGTAGCATACAGGTATCAAACCCACACTCAGTATACCCAGAAAAGCAAGAAAATTGGAGGGGTAAACCAACAAGGAGTAAAGAGATCTGTAATAAATGGGAAGTTACACAGAAAGGATCCCCTTAATGGAACTTACACTGCTCTGTTTGCTCTACTCAGGGACACCCCCCGGTAATCACAGACCCCATAACATGACAGTACAATGAGCAAAGATCGGGCAGATTGAAGCATCTAGTGTCTGATGGAAGTGCAGGACTGGGTTTACCATGACGTTGTAATGACCAATATGCTCAGTGAGGTCCCAGGATTAATAGTCAGGAGTGCATTGTAGTGCAGTTATAAAATTACTTATCTTGGATGTTGTACAGTAACTCTTGCAGCATTGATTCACTCCTTAAGCCTCTGGCTATTTTCTTACGCAGATGATATCTAGATTTTAGTTAGACTGAACGATCAAAACCATCAATGATTCCTCACTAAAAAGTCACCTATTTGCAGTTAGGCACTGGTTGGACACACACTTGATTAAACTCAACATGAAAAAAACTGAAATATTGATTACTAAAGGAAAGTCAAGATTTTTACTCTCTTCTTTTTTGCTGCATTATTTCGGCATTTGTTAAAAATGTGCTGATGCTGTAAAAGGCCTAGGTGTCAAACTTGACTTGGTCTCTCTAAGAAAAATCAATTTTCTGCAGTGAATTCAGTCAGCACTTTCCATTTTAGGAATATTCAACCCAAACCAGAAGAGAGTTGGTGCTTATAATGAAAAGTGAATAAGGTTACCATGAATATGGTAACCGTAATAATTTGGGAATCAGTACAACACAACACCAGACTGAATAGCTAAGGTAGCTGTCCCTAGTTTTAGCCATAACCGTACAGGCATGTGTCACCTTCCAACTTCTATGTATAGTCCATTGCTGCATCATTGGCAGCCTCCTACGTTTACTGCTAACCGTATCCACATACATTGTCAAAACAGCTCACTCTGCTTGCAAATCAATGCTGTTGAAGTTTTAATAGGGCCTGGCTTGGTAGCTGTGCTGTTCTCATGAGATTGAACGCTTTACCTTTATCTCTTATATTAATCTCTTTTACTTTACAGCTCCGCAAAGCATTCAATACCTTATTATTTACTCTGTACTTTTGTTAAATTTCCTCCCGTTTCTCGTAGCTGGTGTTAGTGTGCGTTAGAAGATTTCTGCGACATCACATGAAATAATTAAATACCACAGCTCTCATAACAATAGTTCAAATCCTCAAAAACAACTCACGGTTTTTGATTTGCACATAATATGTGGGTGGTCGTCTGAGGCACAACCTTCTCTAGTCTTCTGATTTTTCTTTGATGTTCATGTATGGGAATATTTTGATAACTGATATGTACATGTATGATCTTGTCTACAGCCTTGAAAAAGTCATGTTTGGTGACGAAACACATGTTCGATTGCACTGCTATAGAATAAACCTTTGTTTCTTAGATATATAAATCTATTGACTCAGATCTATGCATCTACATATGGACACTAACGATTTGAACTTTTGTTATGAGGGCTGTGGTATTCAATGGTTTTGCATATTGAGCTGGTTTCTTGGGTAGTAGGGAACTCAATCGTACTTTAGCACCTATATAATAACTCTTGGAATTTTGTACTTTGCCCAATACAGAATTTGATGTGGGGAGTGTGTTCTAAGCACTACTACTACATTCCATTGCTATAAAATAATTACATAAAATAACAGAACACAACATAACATAACATAATCAATCGCACATAGCTAATGCCAGTACCTTGATAAGGTCATCCTGCCTAAAGCAGCAGTTCCAGCAACACTATTCTGTGATGAATAACTCGTGCCATTCTTCCATTACACGTTGGCTTGTTTTTGTCCTAATACATAATTAGCGTACTTCTGTCCTCTCCATTCTCCTCGATCAATCAATCAGTCAGTACTAGTAAAGCACGGCTTATCACCCGTAGGATCTCAAGGTGCTGTTGTGGGCATGTTGATCACTCGAAGAGCCAGGTCTTGAGCTCCTTTCTGAACTGCTTCAGTGATGCGACCTGTCTGAGGTTGAGTGGTAGAGTATTCCATGTCCGGGCTGCAAGATAGGAGAAGGATCTGCCTCCAGCTGTACTTTTCCTGATTTTGGGGATGGCAGCGAGATGGGAGGATCAGAGTTGCCTGGCGGTGATGTAGAAGGTCAGGCGGTGGTTGAAGTAATCTGGTCCGATGTTGTGACGTGCCTTGCAGGTGTGAGTCAATAGCTTGAAGGTGATGCCTTTGTTGATCGGGAGCCAGTTGAGGTCTCTGAGGTGGATGGAGATGTGACCGAGGATATCCAGGATGAGTCTGACTGCTATGTTCTGGATTCTCTGTAGCCTTGCTTGTAGTTTCTTTGTGATGCTGGCATGGAATGTGTTGCCATAGTCCAATTTGCTGCTAACCGGAGCGTAGGTGTCCGCCCTTCTAGTCTTGATGGGGATCTTCTTGAAGATCTTCAGAAGGACACGCAGGATTTGGAAGCAGGCTGTTAAGACGGCGTTGACTGGACTGGTAATGGAAAGTGTGGAGTCCAGGATGACGCCCAGGTTGCATGCCTGGTCGGTGGGGGCATTTCTAAGGGCGGCTGGCCACCAGGAGTTGTCCCACGTGGAGGGGGTGGAGCCGAGTATGAGGATCTCTGTCTTGTTTGAGTTGAGCCTGAGGCAGCTGGCTTCCATCCAGGCGGCGACTGCACTCATACCATTGTGGAAGTTTCTCTTAGCTGCTGATTGGTGGTCGGTCAGGGAGAGGATCAGCTGAGTGGCATCGGAATAGGAGACAATGTTTAGTCCGTGCTGTCTGATGATTTTGGCGAGCAGTGCCATGTAGATGTTGAAGAGGGTGAGGCGTAGTGAGGATCCCTGGGGTACTACGCAGTAGGTTTCTTTGGGCACCAAAGTGTATGGTGGGAGTCTGACACTTTGGGTTCTTAAAAGAAAAGGAGTATTTATACATTATCTCCAGTCCTGATGGAAGAGATTATGAAGTCCTTCAAATCATCTTCACCTCCAGCCTACAACTTTAGTGACAAGGGGATTTCCATTCCCCACCCACCATACTTATCATACAGTTTATTAAAGCATTTTTAACAGAATGAATTGTGCCTCCGCAACTTAAAATTTTTGCCATCACCACCCTAGTGGAAGGGAAATGCTGATATTGCGATCCCAAATAAAAGTAAATGCTAGCCTACCATATGCATCAAAGGTTCTGGAATTGATTATTACTTAACTTACCATTCCCCTGTAATAAAATAGCCTGCTCAACAACATCCTGTGAGGCTTTTACTCCATCATGGAACTGAGACTGCTGCCCTGGACACTAGAGTGGAGTTGCTTCCAACTACTGACCTGGGACAAGAAGCCACACTTCTCTACGGGCTACAACAAAATTAATGACTGCCCATAGTTTGGAATCAGACAAATGAATTTTAGGTTTGCACATTTGCAACATTAAACAGCTATTGCCCTTTAGGAAAGGCATTAAAATCTGGCTTTTCAACAAGCACTAACTCATTAATTATGTAATTAACTGTTCTCCCTACCAACCGTGCTTGGTGCCAGAACCAAGGGGCTCCTCTGGAGTGACAGTGCACTGCCAAAAAAAATAATATGTAAATACATTTGGAGTCCATGGCCAGGTTCTTTATTTCTTTTGAGGTGGTGATAGAAGACCTGATTTACATAGGCTAAACTGTTAGATCGTAATTCTGCCACAATTAACGAGTTACTATCTCAGTTTTAAACAGTTTTATTTGCAAATGTTTTTGTAGCTTGCCTGATGAATTTTGTAAGTATGGCTACCCCCAAGGTCGGGCAGTTTGTCCAGTCTGAGTATAATCTAGCAGTGTCAAGTCTGTTTCCATTACAAAGTGCATCTCAAAAGGTCTGTCTTTTTTACCCGGGTTCCCAGAATTTAAGTTGCAAAGTTTTTGGGAGTGATTAGCACTGCCTAGTATGCAGTCTGGTTGCTGGAATTCAGAGTTGGCAGCATTGCCAGTGAATTGGGAGGATTGGGATTACTTTTTTAATGGTTGTCTTGTGGAATTCTGTATTGCTTGTGTGTTATGTTTCATCCTCCTAGACGTGCATTTTTTCACTGTTGTTCAAACACTCCGATTTCCTTTTTATGTATATATCCGAATTTATCCAGTTTGAAATGTGATCGTCTTTGTCTTGTATCAAAGATCTCACTGAGCCACTGGTAAAATTGTTAACAGGCATCAATGGGTTCATTAGACAGACAGCCAAGAAACGTTTGTGGAATTGCTTGGTGTTAAAAGTGATAGGCTGTATGTCCCTGACTACGATGAGGTCCATTGAGGCAAATATCCCTTGCTTTGTGCTGCCCCAGCGGCAATCTGGTGTTTGTGAGTGCTTTGAGTATGAGTAGACCTATAGTCTATGAATGTCAGTTATGTCAACCCAGAAATAACAAAGTTTGGGGTAGTAAGTAGGGATGGATTATATCCTTCCTGTTTGGTTGCATGTATCGGATCAAACTCTCCATCTTAGTCTTGGCAATCTCAGACATTAGTACATTTTGCAATGTTTATCACAAGCCCAAGACTGGATGCTCTGTAATGGGTTCTGTTTCAATGTTGCCAAGACCAAAGTCTTGTTCCTCTGGAGAGATGAACCATCCATCACAGTTTCAACTGGCCCCTAATCATGAGATCCCCATTAGTACACAATTATATGTCCTACAACATGAGTGAACTCTTTAATTCTATTTTATTCTTCATCCCTCAAATCAACTGTATGGTAAATAATGTCTTACACAACCTGCATCCTATGCGGGACATCCTCTTTCCTCTACTCATACAGCATCAGATTGAGCTTGGCCTATCGGAAAGCACAAAATCATACATTTCATCTCCCCTTCATGCTTAATACATCAAACCACATAATTCTCACTTTAATTTAACTTCATTGGTTTACAATTAAAGTACAATCAACTTCCAAAACCTATGCCTGGTACACAAGGACTTCTGTTGCTGTGAAATAATGCACTGTACCAGCGGTTCTTAACCTCTGATACAGGGACCCCTGAGGGTCCACAAATCCTATTCTTGGGGTCCATGACGGTTTTCAAAATTAAATAACATTAACATTAAATAATATTAACAAAATGTTAAATTGTATATAAAGAAAGAAGCAAAATGTAAAGCTGAAAAAGTTAAAACGTTCTGTAAATCTGAAGGAATTTGAAATTGGAAGCTATAAATTAAATGGTATCCTTGGATTTGTTCATGTGAACAGTACAAGTGCATTGAGCAGCATATAATATAGATGATGTGTGCCTTCAGTTGAATTTAAAAGCTCCAACCTTCCCATTAAAATTAAAGTTTGGATTTTGTTTATTTCTTTGTGAATTAAATAAATATATAATCATTTTTTGATGAATGCTTGTGTCTGTATTTTTGGGTATTGTTTTATTGTTCAAATCATTTAAATTGCTTAAGCTGGGGTCTCTAGCTACCAGTAATGCCCCAGTGGGGTTTCCCAGTTTCCAAAAAGTATTTAGTGGGGGTGCCTGGATTCCAGTTATGATTCAGCGGGGGTCCACAGAATTCAAAAGGTTAAGAACAGCACATCTATACTGTTTTCAAAATATGAGCTCACCAGATGCTTTAGGTTGGCCTTGCAAAAAAGACTCTGCCTCTCTTAAACAAGGTGGAAATGTTTTTGGGTAACAACACTGCACACAGAAAACCACATTTTCTACCCCTGCCTCCCCCTTCATTATCATCATGAAAAATATCTAGATTTAATGCAATTGAGACAAAGAAGAAAGACCCTCTGTTGGAAATGGCCCTCTTTGCGGGGTCACCCTCAAACCTTTTGCCTTTTCCCCACACTTTCTTTGCTGAAATAGTTTTTTTTGGCCTTGGAACTCTGAGCACATTACCACTGCTAACCATTGCTAAAATGGTTGTGCTCTCTCACTAAAACATGGTTTGCCATATACTCAATTTTCATATTTAATTTACTTATAAGTCCCTAGGAAAGTGCACTATATGTGCCTAGGGCCTGTAAATTAAATGCTACCAGTAGGCCTGCAACACTGCTTGTGCCACCAACTTAAGTAGCCTTTTAAAATGTGTCCCAGGCCTGCCATTGCAGCCTGAATACACTGTTACACTGCCATGTTAACTTGGCATTTAAAACAACCTTGCCAAGCCGTAAACACTGTTTCATTACATATAAGTCATCCCTAAGGTAGGTCCTAGGTAGCCCATAGGGCAGGGTGCTATGGAACTAAAAGGAAGGACATGTAATTTTAAGTTTTACATGTCCTGGTAGTGAACAGCTCTCAACTTCGTTTTTAGCTACTGTGAGGACTATCCCGCTCATGGGATAACATTAGAGATTCCTTATTACACTTAATAAGCTATAATTCCTAATTGAGAAGGGATGGATATGTCATGTTTAGCACCTATGGAAATGTAATGATGAATTTTCTTTAATCGTAACGTCGGATTTATTGTTACAATTTTTCAAATGACACTTTTAGAAATTGGCATTTTCCTGCTCTATGCCCTGTGTGCCCGTAGCCTGTCTCCATAACACGTCTGGGGTGGGACAACAGCTGGGCTTTGTGCATTTCCTCTAGAGAGCCACACACTATGGGAGCTTAGGTGTGACTTGATGGGCCTCATTGGGTCAATAAGTGGCTTGATGGGGGGGGGGCAAAGCTGAGCACTGCCTCACTTAAACCTCAATAGGCAATGTCCTGTCCCCACACAAAGAGCTGCATAACTCCCTGTAGTGAGTCTGGAGCTAGTGCAGGGATGACAGGGATTCATACTTTAAAGGCACAACTGTGTACAGGTACTGCGCCTGTGACACCATCAACTCAGTACACATCTGGACCTGTGGATACTCTGCCAGGAGGAATAACTGCTGTGCTGCTATAAGTACTGCTACTCTGCTGGACTGCTGCCCTGGAAGAATTGCTTTCTTGCTGTGCTGTCCTGCTGCCTGCTGTCCTTATTGTCTGGGGAGAAGGACTGGACCCACATGACTTGAACCCAGAACAAGAGTGACTCCAAGGGCTTGTTGGCTTGCCTCCTCTTCTTAGGGACACAAAAGACTTCCAACGTATCACTTACAGCACCTGGATTCTGCCATTGGTGGGTCTTATCTGCCAAGTGGTGCCAATCCAGTCTTAGGCCCTTAGAATTAGGTATAAAGTGCTGCTCTAGTCCAGACCCACTCAGAACTGGTGCATCTGCATTGATGCAAATGCATCTCCGCTGTTATGAGGATCAGAAACATCGCATCACCGACTGTATGGCCATTACCACCAGTTCTGACACATCTTTGACTTTGAATGGTTCGAAACCGATTATTGCCTGCTTCTGAAGGATCGTCAATGACGCATTGCCTCCCCTGCTCCACGCATCTTCCTCTGCGTCAATGCAATCAATAACTCGTGCTCCATCGCAGTCGGCTTGACTTTTCAGATTTGACCCAGTTTAACATGACCTGACATCCCCGGTCGGTGCTTTATGCTTTTAATTCAGTTTATTCTTTAAAAATGCACAGCTCAAGTTCTACTTCTCGTATTTTTATTGTTTTGGTCTTTTTTGTTAATTAAATTAAACTATTTTTCTAACCAGGTATGGTATCCTTTTATGTGGTGTTTTCACTGTTTTACTATTTGAAGTGTTGCACAGATACTTAGCACATTGCCTCTTAAATTAAACCTCATTGATCTTGGCAAGCTACCAGGGGATGAGCACAGGTTAATTTAGGGTGTGTGATGTCTTGCCTTGACTGGGATTGTAGTTCCTGCTTGGACAGGGTGCATGCCTTTGTCAACCAAAAACCCAATTTCTAACAAACTCTTTTCCCATTCTTCCTATGGACTGTGATCAGCGCTTGTGTAGCACAACTCTTATACCTTAGTCATTGGACATACAGTATCACATTGCATGCATAATGCACAAATTGTGCATGTAATACTATATTACAATACCACGTTTTACCCTCTGTAATTACTACACCACATGAGATTGCCTGAAAAAAATAGATAAATACATTGCATAAGATATTAGCCCACCCTCATGTTCTCTTTAAAAATCGCAGGTTTGCCTATCTATGCTTCTATTTCTGCTTTCAATTCAAGTTATTTTTAATTTTGTGATGGGCCATTTAAAAAAAAAAAAATAATAATGTATGCTTGCATTAGCTTTATTGACTTTGCAAATGCCTGTTTTCTCGGACTTCGAAAATGATATTAAATATCAAAGAAAATTTGCATCAAACTGTGGAGCAAAAAATTGATCGTCCTAGCTAGTCGCTGGGGTGAATAATATGAAGAAAGGGAACAGAGAGAGGCACTGTACTATAGAGCATGGAGGCCTAAACTCAAATAGATGTTGTCTGCCAACTTCCATCATGCACACAACATGAAGGAGACCTGGTTTATAAGCCACTGAGATAGAATGGCCTTTGTTTATTGACAGGAACGTGGGTCTCTATCACCACATAGGGTGAATATCAGTCACTGACATTTAATCTGGGCATGTAATACATTAGTGAATGCAAGCGAGAGAAGGATGGTGACTCATTTCATTTCCTGACAGAGCTCAAGGGGTGCAGTCAAAATAAACATAAACTTGCGCAAAAGCGGAGCTGCAGCTCCACATAGTGCGTTTCTGGTTGTGCATTAAGAAATATTCATTTCAAGAAACAAAAATGTATTTCGAGAGCATATCTACAAATATCGTAATTCATTCACTCAAAGGCGGCACAGAGCTGGGCCTCACGGTGTGCATCGGTAAACAAGCTATATTTTTTTTGCAGCAGCGGTGTTTTCCTCTTGCTCGGGCCAATAGTTTATAATAGCTCCTGCAGTGGAGGGCTTTGTATTGTCAACGTGACCCGAAAGGCAGCCTGCTCTGTGTGTGTCAAAAGGGAACAGATGAAGCGTGGCACAGAGCAGCATCATCTTTAATGTTGCAAGACAGCAAACACATCAATTGTGGCATTTTGTCAATAAGCACTGACGCAGGCAAAGAGGTAAAAAAAAATAATAAAAAAAAGAGCATAGAAGCGAAGAAAGGGTGGGGGCGGCTGGACATTGAATTATTGCTCTTTTTATGGGGCATGCGGACCGTTGATGGTTACACAGAAAACATCAATGTTTGGACAGCCAGACGAGCTGTTTCCTGAGAGATGATGTTCCAGAATCTACGCCACAAGTGTAGTGTATTTCAAAAGCAAAACGTAGGTTGTATAAAGGGGCGGCTCCTTCGCTAAGCCGGAGGAGCGCCCCCCACTGTTTTTTTCAAAAAGAAAAATGAAAATGATAATAACGTACATTACGTTATTTTCATTTTATTTTTCTTTGTAGGGCAGGGTTGGGCTCGAGGGTGAGTCTCAAGGAGAGTAGTGCTTAATTTGTAAATAAAGAGGTGCCGGTGCCCAAAGCCCCCCTCTTAAACACGAGGCTGCTGCAATTAACTGTGCGAACGAGGAATACTGAGGCAGCGTAATCCTGAAGCCATCTCGGGCCTCTTCAATCCATACAACGTCACTACCTGCCCCTTCAGCTCACTCTTGCAGCTTTCTGCTTTCTTCCTTTGTGGCGCTTTTTCGTTTTTCCCTTCATCCGTCTTTCCCATATGTGTCTTTTGCTTGCAGCAAATCCTTGAGGCAGAAGACCAAGCCCCGACCCTCAAAAATAAGTGCCAGTGCTCAGCACCGGAAACAACAAGCACAAATTAAGCACTGGAGGAGGGCGATGTGCACACAAAATGCGCATGTCTTTTTGGCCGGCCGAACACTTTGCATGTTCTCTACCCGGCTGTATAGCACAGCCGGGTAGAGAACATTCACAGGCTCCCATTCCCAGTCTGAGCGGGGAAGCACACTGCTCAGTCTAATCACTACGCTGCTGTCAGCAGCGTCGCGAGTGGCTAGGAGCCTGTGCAGCCGGGAAGGGGACGGAGGGGAGACAAATTAGTCTCCCCTCAAAGGTAACTGTTTTTCTTTTTAAATTGATTTAGTTTTTTAAACCCCCGTCTCTTTGCGCCCAATCCCGCCCGCCACCCCTGTTCAGTGGCAGCTACCACTTGTTCTATATCTCTACAATTACTCATTAAGGGGGTAAATGGTTATGGTAAAGTGTTAGTAAGGGGTAAAAGGTTTGATAGCGGAACCGGTAGACAACATCCAGTGTTTGTGTGTTGTGTTAAGCCCCCCAAGGAAAGGATGCACGCTTTGGCAGTGGCTAATCTGAGTATGTAGAATAGCCCGATAATGAACACTGAACCAACTCCGAACTGGGTAACTGCAGTCTCGGGGATGCAATGTCTTGGTAATGTGTCTCTGTATATGTGTGAGGGTCTTTGGCCTGGAGATACCAAGGGGGGAAAGGAAAGAACAATGGGGGGAGGACCTCTCAGAAGCTCAGGGGATCCCTATCTGCGACTTGTATGGAGCAAAATGGTGCCAAGATGCCACCCCTCATCATAGGTCCTTCATGAGGGAGGAAGAACCGCTCCCTCCCCAATCAGAGCCATAAAGCCGTCTCCTTTCATCTCCTACTCTGGAGTCTGATTTTTGGTATTGTTGTCTTCCTGTCTTGGGACAGGATCTCTGCTCCCGAAGGGCACTTCCGTTTTTCTACCACCTCTGACCAGATTGCTGCTCTCATTCTCCTGTGCAGCTTGTGGGCCTCTTCTCTTAACAATGCTCTCTCCTTCACGCAGGCCCAGTTGGTGACATGTCTGACCCAGGTTTCCACATTAGGTCCTTCACAGGACTTCCATGCTATCGCTATGTGCCTTTTAGCCATTATCAAGGCCAAGTCCAGGTACCTGTTTCTGACTTTTTTAGGTTTAGGCCAGGGGAAGACCCCCAGTATGCACACCCCTATTGTGTTCACCAAGGAGTGATTATGAGTTGCAGCAAGCCATGCCAGGACTGTCCCCCCATATTTGGCTGTGATTCTGTTTGGGATTAAATAACTCACATGTGTGTCATTAAACTGGTAGTATTTTAGGTGAGAGTTTCATGATGTTTTCTGTGTGTATGCCAGGATTCCACACCATTCGGGGTCAGTGAGTTCTCGATCTAACATTATTTCTCATTTTGCCCTAAGTTCAGCCAGGAGTTTTCAGGCCATCGTATTCAGCACTTTGTTGAACCAGGTAATCAAATGCAACCCTGTTCCCAACATGATTAGTACTTGGAAGGTCGTATGGGCCGGGGGCTCCTCAGTGCCCTCGCCCCACTGCTCCCAGAATGTCACTGACATGGCCTTGTAGGTCTGGCCTGGCAGCAGATCTGTCTGCACTGTCAAGTCCTCTAGCAGCATTAGAGTGCCAATGTGGTAGCAATCACTGACTGTCACAATCTCCGCTACAGTCCACTAGGTAAGTTGTCCTCCAGTAAAGAAGGTTATTGGGTCTTCGTGTATTAGGCCCCCTAAAGGCAGCGTGGGAGCATACAGAACACTGCCTCAGGACCTTCTGTTGCAGCCACGCCAATATCGAAGTGCCGCAGGAAGTAGGAGGCCGGGCCTCTAGATCCTCAGTGCCAGTATGAGCAGTTTGGCCAACAGGGCCCACTGGTTCGGTTCTGATCTTATCAAGCCCAGCTCTGCCTGGTTCGTCCTGTCCAACCACTGAGTGATCCACTGGATTTGTGCCATCTCAAAGTACAACTCAATATATGGTACTCCCAGTGGTGGATGGAGAAGGGTCTCAAGCGAGACCCTGTGGAGGCCTCCATCCCACACTAATTCTTGAAGAAGAGAATCTAACAGATGGAACTAGAGGGCTGGAACCTTCACTGGGAGATTCACAAAGAAGTATAGGAACCGTGGGAGCATCACCATCTTGGAGACTGCTATGTGCACCTTAAGGGTGAAATGAAGTAATCTCCAGAAGAGGACATAGGACCTAGGTGACCCCAGCGCTGCACCCAAGTTCTCCTCTCATAAATCCTTTATCTCATGAAAGATTTGAATACCTAAGTACCTAAAGGTATGAGGAGCCCAGAACATGCTGGGTGGGATTCCCACAGGCTGTGGTGCATCCTGGGCCACTGGAAACACACAGGTCTTTTTCAGGTTTTCCCGGAGCCCCGAGTGAGTCCCAAATTCCTCGAGGAACTGTCACAAATATACAGTCTCTGCTTCCCTGTTTGCCAAATAAGTCATTATGTCATCTGTGTAGAGGTAGATGAGGTGTTCTCTCGCCTCCACTGTACTGCCTCTGCCCCCACCCGCCAATGGGATCTTCTCCCATCACTGTCTCATGCCTGTGTCATACGGGTCTGAGATTGTGTAGCAATTTTGTCTCTGGCAGTGGTACTTGCATACAACAGCCGTACCCATTAGACCCATCGCCCTCCAAGCCCCATACGGAGCATGACTTCTTCGAGGAAGTCCCATTGTGCTGTGCCAAAGGCCTTTTTCAGGTCTAATGACTTAATCATGGCCTGGAGGTGAGTACCAGTAGAGGATTTTAATCAGCTGATAGATATTAAGGGAGGTGTTACACACTGGGATAAACATGTTTAGGGCCGAGTGGATTAATGCTCTTTGATGGCACTCTTTACTTCTTGCACCGTGATTGGGCTTCCCATGGCCCCATCCTTGTCATCAGGGAGGCACCAGAGCACCGGGCTGCCCAAGAAGACCTTGTAAGCCCCTGGTGTGACAAGATCAACTGGTCGGTATATGGTGACATAGTAGTCTTGGAATGCTGAATTAATGTCCTAGGGGGAGTAGCACAGCAATTGTTTCCCCTAATGATACCAGGCTGGTGATGGGAGTGCCTCTGCCCTCCGGCCTTATGAGCCAAACTGGGAGCTTCCCTGGTCCGCACTCCTCCTCATGCCACTAGTTAACATAATACTTATAGTTAGGGCATTATAGATGTTTCAGGCTGATGTTGTATTGTTCCCTGGCTTCCAACGAACAGGGTAAGGCACTGGTGTCAGGGCCTAGCTCATTATCCAGCCTATGAAGTATTCCATACTTCTATACCTTATCTAAGATCCATAAACAAAGAATCCCCCCCAGGACGTCCAATAGTCTCTCCCATTGGTTCAGTCTTAGAACCTCTATCCTAATTCATAGATTGGTTCTTAAGAACCTGAATGTGATACTTCAACAGAATGCATGATGTGCCTAGATGGGAAGGAACTGTTTATGAGCATACCCAGCAGGAGACCATGAGGGTTATTGAGAAACTCTTGTTGGAAAAACAGTGGCCGTACAAAACCCCGGTAAAGTAGCTTATGGGGATTGCACATGTGACTCTAACAAAAAACTTCTTTGTGTTTGAAGAAACTATTTACCTGCAACAACATGGGACTTTATGCCCCCATTATTGCATGTTTATACCTGCATTGGCTTGAGCAAGAGCATATGTGGAATAACAACCCTTATGCACAAGAAATCCGTCTCTGGCGATGATATATTTATGACATATTCATAATATGGCAAGGAGACTTGGCAAGACCATTGGAATTTCTGGAATGGTTACACACTCAGAACCAATTTCTGTGTTTCACTATGACTACTAACAGCAGAGAGATACCAATCCTTCATGTCACAGAAAAGGCAGAACATGGGAAACTAACCACTGAACTATGCACCAAACCTACGGATAAGAACAGTCTTCTCCATTTTGACAGCACATATCCCCGTGCATTTAAAAAGAACCTTCTGTGGGCAGAGGTTTACAACAAAGAATCCAAGATTCATACAATTAAACTTATGGAAAACAGTATGCCATCAAAATAATCAGAGAAGCTGACAAAAAAGCAGAGAACAACCATAGGAAATGTCTCCTTATGGAGCAGAAGAAAGAAAATAAAGGTGATATTATCTCTGTAAAGCACATACAGTTATGTTTCCATCCAAGTAAAAAAGATGATTATGAAAAACTGGTGCATACTCACATGCAATGAGTTGGATTTAAAAAACTCTCTTTTCTTTCAGATGTAATACGAGCCTGAAGGATATGTTAGTAAACATCAGCCCAAGAAAGAACACAGAACTCCAGGATACCCTGTGGGGCAGTCCAAAAGTAACAAGACACTATTGTTTTGGACAGTGTTCAGAATGCCCTCTGACAAAGCACACCACCTCTGGCCCTACATTTACATACACCATGGAACAGAGGTAACATACCAACTGCAATTCTATTAATAACTTTTACCTTACAGAATGCCCTTGTAAACTATGATGTATAAGCATGACATTCAGAAAAGTCAAAATATGACTCAGTGAACATTGCAAAAAGAACAGATGATGGACAGATTCCTGAGCAGTGTCAAACATTCACTCCTAGTCACGCATCTAGGTTTGTTCCATCATTTTTTTGCTCACCATGCCACCCTCGTTTCGACCCAGCCATATGCAAATCAGTCTTAACCCCGCTTCCAGTGAACATTGCAGCAATATTCGATGCAAAAAAAGTTCTAAAACACTAGCAAAACACTACCTAGACACAGGACATAAAAATACTGACCTTTTCTGGACTGTGATTGATTAAATCAATGCTAGCAATGTCATGCATTAAACCCTATTAGAATGAGAGCAGAGATGGGTATGTCGGCTAATAAACCTCACCCACAAAAATATCTCAGTGATGATATTTCTTGTGACCAATTACCTTCCCTATGACTGTACATAATTTCTGAGGCTCACACTATGATTATTGCATATGCCCGTTATCACTGTATGGCTCATGTGATCATTTTTATGTTGTTATTCATCTATTTGAGGAGGAAGAATAGCTAATAATGAAACATAAGAAAAATACATGGATAAGCCTGATTCTGAATAACTACTGACTTAGGGAATGTCAGGGAATGTCTTGTCACATAGAAAACACAACCATGAACTGATTTATCAGCTAACTGGCCTATGCTAATGCCCTAACTTTGACTCACATTTGTGGTCTGCAGAAAAGAATGCATTATTTTTTCCACGTAGAGCCTGTACATAACATCACCCGCCTCAGATAATAATAACAAGAACTTGTGTATACGAAAACAATGCTTAAACATTGTGGTAAACCACTATAGTCATGCTTAGAATCTCCATTTTAGAATGCACATTTTAACTTAGCATTTCTTTCTGATGGTGACTTTTACATGATTTTCACTCATACGATAATGTACTGAGGAATCACTGTATAAGCTGCGTGTTTCTTGACAGTGCGTTATGAATATTTATTGTATTATAAAAATTGTCTTTGCACTACATTCAGCAGAGGAGTACTTCTGCTAGCCTTATCCTCGAATGTGGCGCACTATGACTGAGATGTATCCCTGCCGACTCTGACTTCTACTCAGCAAGGGATGATGGCCTGCACTACACTAGACCGTCTTCCTGACTTCCCGGTACATCTTACCCAGGGATGGGGCATTTGGCTATCACATTTGATTTAGCCTAGGTACTCCCACTATGCTCTCAATAGTTTAAGAAGTTACAGATAGGAGGGTACCAACATAAACACATTATCATGGTTGAGCTGTTGATATTTTACACCATTATTGTAATTCTGGTTACCATGCTTTGTCTCATTTGCCTAATAATCGCAGCTCATGTTTTTATGCAAGAATACAATTGTTGCAATAAATGTTCAAAAATACACTTTTGCATCTTTCAGTGTCTCATCTTGGGTATACAAACTGAAAACGAAAAGGTAGATCTGTTTCCACGATTTCCTTGGGGATCTGAGTAGTCATGTTCAAGGTTGCAGATACCATCTGGTACCCTGCCATGTTTAAGGGTTCAGGTGGGGCACTGTGAGCTAGCTGGGAACCGTGTCAACATTTCCTGATGGTACAGGTGGACTGAATCCCTATTCACTGATGTTTATGTCAACCAGATACATAGTTCTCCTTGATTCATAGGAACCATACAACATGGTGCCACCAACATTCTAGGTAAGGTACTTATTCAATGGGTTTCCTGAGTAGCTGTTATGTGTGCCCAAGGTCCCCCTTTTCACATTTATATGGAGACGTCCATAGTGTTGGGGTTTAACCCTCCTCAGCTTAATAGGAACCCCCCCTATTTTAAGTCTGTAGATTGTTCAAGCTTCAACCTTTAAAATTATTACTCCACTATAGCGTTCCCTTTCTGAATTCCATTCTTTAAAATGACGAATGCCATTAAGATTCCGGTTAATTGTAGACATGCTGTTATAGAATATTTGGTGCAAGAGGGACTCCCTCTGACATTTGGAGATGTTACCTTTGTGGTACAGGCCAATGAAGCATAAAAATGTGAAGTTTTTGTTCCAGGGTCAATTTTCCTGTAGTATATGCAAACACACAAACATTACACACATACAATGAGGCCGCAGAACCTAACCAATAAAGGCCTTACCAACAATTATAAATACCATTAATATATAAGGAACATTAAAATTGGTTCCAAGGCACCCTTCCACATGCAGTACAAAATGCAAGACTGGGTCCCCTCACTAATGATGGGACGAACTGGCCTGCCCTAGCAGGCTTCACACCATACCCAATTTCAGGACATAAAATGCTGGTGAACTCCATACAATATACACAGGTTTAGCAATGGCTGTTCAAGCTGTACAACCACAGTTAGCTGTGCCTGCAATTCGTCCTGTCACTATCAACACAATTATAGGTAAGGTTCCCACCAGAGGGGAGGAGATTCTGCTTTGGATTGCACAAAAAACAAATCAGCTTCAAGCTGTTTTTCCCCATGTGGGACTCCAAGATAAACATAGGATTCTTACTATATGCATATCATTTGATATGGTTCCCCGAATGAAGATTGTGCCAATTGGAGCACCAATTTGTGCTTCCATAAATACCATAAAACTTGGTACACCTTTGATATCTTTTTTGCCTAAAGTACTAAAACAGGTTCAAAATGAATATGTGGCTGTCCCTGCCCTAGACTTGGGGGATGAAATTATTAGGCAACTTTGCCACAGTTTCCTCAATAACAATAAGCAATATTAAAGAGGAGGCAGCAGGTTTGGCAGTACGCTCACACCTCGTGCAGGTTCCTGTAGCAGATCAGGTGCGTGAACTACCAAATCTTATTTCAGACACCTGTGCCTCTGTGGATGGAGATAATTTGGGAGCCAGGCCTAATAGGCTGCAGCTTACGGGCAAATCTGACTAAGAGAATTCCAAACAAGCACTGAGTCCTCTAAAAAATGCTTGGACAAACAAAAACAAAAAATGACACGGGGTGGCTCTAAGCAAGCCCACTGAAAAGTGTTATAATTTAACAGACTGATAGGTGTCACTATATTGATATACATCCTTCTTGTTTCTTTTAGGACTCACCAGACAAACGATCTGAGAGAGGACGATGACCTGAATGCAGGCATGTGGAGTATGTGAAACCAAAAACAGACTCACAACGCTCATCTGACATCATCATAAAAAAGTAAGAGAAACTTGTGCAGCAAAAAACGCAATTAAAAAAGAAGAAAGTGGCAGTTATTACGGCTAAATTTGTCACAAATATTGCTAACACTCCTTCAGACGTGGGCATTGACACTTCTGAACAGAGGAGGAGTGATAATTCACTGGAATCGTCAAGAGTATCTGGTTTTGAGAGCACCTAGTAAATTGGTTCAAGTTGAAACACCAGATCAGTAGGTGAGCCTTCCCGACAGAATTTATGAATTGGACATCCAGATTGAGGGCGATATGTCATGCGCTATTAAAGTGATTTTGTGGAAAAAAATAACATATAGTTATGACATCCTCCAGGCTGAGCTAGATTCTCTGCCTCAATTTGTTAGGATAGTACCCCCGGGCGATGTAATACTACCCTCCTACTCTGTTCTTGTTCCTGAAGCAGTTAAACAAGCATATGCTGAAGCTTGGGCTGTTGCAAAAGCCCCAGCATTTTATTGCAGCCATGTAGATTGGGATAAGGGATCCCCATGCCATATAATATCTATACGCTCTATTCCACAAGTACAACCACACTACCCTATTAAATGTGAAGCAAAAGCTCCAGTGGGATAAATTATCTCACAACTTGAATATTAGAGAGTATTTCAACACTGTGGGGGTGATTCTGACCCCGGCGGTCTTAGACCGCCGGGGCCAGGGTCGGCGGGAGCACCGCCGACAGGCCGGCGGTGCCCCGCAGGGCATTCTGACCGTGGCGGTAAAGCCGCGGTCAGACCGGCAACACTGGCGGGCTCCCGCCAGTGTACCGCTGCCCTGTTGAATCCTCCAAGGCGGCGCAGCTAGCTGCGCCGCCGAGGGGATTCCGACCCCCCCTACCGCCATCCAGTTCCCGGTAGGGGGGGTCGCGGGGCCCCTGGGGGCCCCTGCAGTGCCCATGCCACTGGCATGGGCACTGCAGGGGCCCCCGTAAGAGGGCCCCTACAAGTATTTCACTGTCTGCTTGGCAGACAGTGAAATACGCGACGGGTGCAAATGCACCCGTCGCACCTTACCACTCCGCCGGCTCGATTACGAGCCGGCATCCTCGTGGGAAGGTCGTTTTCCCCTGGGCTGGCGGGCGGCCTTTTGGCGGCCGCCCGCCAGCCCAGGGGAAAACTTGAAATACCCGCCGCGGTCTTTTGACCGCGGCGCGGTATTTTGGAGGGCGGAATTCTGGCGGGCGGCCTCCGCCGCCCGCCAGAATCAGAATCACCCCCTGTGTGTCTTCCATGAATAATCCTCTTTTTCCTGTAAGGAAACCAGATAATTCCTATCACATAGCCTTAGGCTACAGATATTTAAACAGTCACACACACACTTTTGCAACTCAAAAATCACACAGTACGGCTTTAATGAACAATATAGTCTGTAAAAATAAAAAACGACAATGGACATTTCCAAAGGTTTTTCCTGTGACAATATAGCACCTGAAAGCAGAGATTTGATGGCTTTCTCAGCCCTAGGGTCACAGCGTCCGTTCTTTTGACTTCCTCAGGGGTGTAAGAACATTCCATGACTGTTCTTTTCTCAAGAAATTGACTGAAAGCAGTGCCCTATGTTGATGACATCTATTGAATGGATGATGACTTGAACACTTACTTGGTGAGAGTAGATCGCATTGTATTGGGATGTGTCAAATATCGCTACAAATTTAGGGCCAGATGTAGCAAAGTGTTTGCGCCTTGCAAACGGCGAAAATCGCCATTTGCGAGGCGCAAAAGCCACTTTGCTATTCAGAAATGCATTTTGCGAGTCGGCTCCGACTCGCAAAATGCATTTCCGACTCGCAAATAGGAAGGGGTGTTCCCTTCCTATTTGAGACTCGCAGTGGGATGCAATTGCGTACGCGGTCGCAAATGGAGTCGCAGTTACCATCCACTTCAAGTGGATGGTAACCCACTCGCAAATTGGAAGGGGTCCCCATGGGACCCCTTCCACTTTGTGAATGGACCCAAAAATATTTTTTCAGGGCAGGGAGTGGTCCAAGGGACCACTCCCTGCCCTGAAAAAATACCGAAACTAAAGGTTTCGTTTTTTTTAAAGTGCAGCTCGTTTTCCTTTAAGGAAAACGGGCTACACTTAAAAAAAAAAAAAGCTTTATTTAAAAAGCAGTCACGAACATGGAGGTCTGCTGACGTCAGCAGGCCTCCATGTTAGCGAGTGCCTATACTCGCAATGGGGCCGCAATTTGCGACCCACCTCATGAATATTGATGAGGTGGGTCATTGCGACCCCATTGCGAGTCGCAGTCGGTGTCTGAGACACCGTAGTGCATAGCAATTTGCGACTTGCAAATTGCAAGTCGCAGGGACTCGCAATTTGCAAGTCGCAAATTGCCAAGTTGCTACATCTGGCCCTAAATTTCCAAAAATCAGAAATTGCTATTTTCAGTGTAATGTTTTTGGGAGACAAGCTGTCTAATGAGGGCAAAAGCCTTGCCTCAAGTTTCTCTGTGTGATTTCTCAGAGAAATGGGCTCTTTTACAAGCACCAAACACTATAAAAAAGCTACAGTCATTGTTAGCCTTTCTGAATTTAGGTAAAACATACATACAAGATTATGCACAGTGGATTAAACCTTTGTATGATTGAAAAGGCCCAGATTTGTCCAGTATACATTGAACATCAGAACGTACAAAACCACTCAGATCATTGTAAACTGATACGCTTGCATCCAAACACCTACATAGTCGTGTCAACATAACCAATTTAGTGATACGCGTAATTGCGGGATTCACTGGCTATACATATGTCACCTTCAATGAAATAGAAGCTGTCACCAAAGTGAGCGTTCCTATCGAGAGAGCCTCACAACCTATATGGATACAGTAAGCCACTTCCTTGACGGCTACTGATGTATGCTATGTTTTGGCCCCTAACTTTGCAGACTCAAGAATGTCTTCAGTATGAGCAAGCATGGCCTATGCCCAGTGATATTTTTCCCCCTTGATCAGTAAGATTTTATAATCTACACCAATGGTTCAGCTAAGCCTGTGATTGGCACCAAACAATAATATTCTGGTGTTTCGCAGCAGTCCACAGTGTGTTGAAAAATGTCACATTTCATCCAATATAATTTTAACACATCCTTTAGAGGATTCAATTGCCCAGCTCACTGAATTGAAAGCGCTGATTCTAGCAATGGAGAGTACAGATCCTGAGTTTCCCACACCTATAGTGTGCGATTCACATTATTGTGTCAAGTCTTACAATGAAAATTTGAATTATTAGCACCTGAATGGACTCAGGGACTCCAAAGGGAATACTATCAGCCATAAACTACTCCGGGGAAAGGTGACCCAACGTGGGGCACTCTGAGCTAGCTAGGAACCGTGTCCACATTTATTGATGGTGTAGGGGGACTGAGTCCCCATACACTGACATTTATGTTGACCAGATACACAGTCCTACTTTATTCGTAGAAACCGTATACCAAAGTATTATTCAATATTGTGGTTCCCCTTGTGTATATGGATGGAGCACAACTGCCAGACTGCCTGTGGGCCTAGCCCGCATAACACGGAAGCACTGTTTGCGGCCTCTCATGCTGATGAAATCACACTATGCACGCTCTTCACACTGTCTTGGGCAGCGGGCTTTCAAACCAGAGGGTGCACGGCTACCTCTTGCATCAGAGCTGGCAGGAGTGAGGGCCACGATAGGTTACTGCTGACACAGTACCACTGAGAATGTAAGTGATCCCTTCACCTTTCTGGTTTGCTTCCATGTTTTCCTTTGATTTAGATATATTACTTTGTTCATGATATGGCTACTTTTCCGAAGTGTGTGACTACAGGGGCACACCCCTCTCCTCCTCCCCTGTTTCCTTATGAGATTCTATGACAGGGTAAGGAAGCATATGCCTACAGTGTGATATTATATTTGTCCCTCTGACATTATGGGGGTTATTACAACTTTGGAGGAGGTGTTAATCCGTCCCAAATGTGACGGATATACCACCAGCCGTATTACGAGTTCCATAGGATATAATGGACTTGTAATACGGCTGGTGGTATATCCGTCACTTTACCGTCACTTTTGGGACGGATTAACACCTCCTCCAAAGTTGTAATAACCCCCTATATGTCTTCATGTTTGTCCTATTTAAATGTCATCGATCTGGACACAATTGGCTAGCTTTTGTCTCACAGCATGAAACCACGAGTGAGACTTGTGATGTGACTAAAGGTGCACTTGTTGAGGAGAGGATCGATGGTTGCTACAATAATAGAATATTCACCAATATTTTCATGTTCACAAATGAAAAACGCACAGTTGTGAATCCATTACAAACATGGAATTCACCCAATGAATACATGCTATATTCTTTTCTTATAGCAATCAGGTTTGATCATGCCTGACCAAGAGGGCTAGTAAGCCTCTTCCATGCATTGATATGTGTGTTACATGTATTTTTGTTCCCCCCAGTAGAGAAGTTGAAATAACTTTTTTAATATTTTTTTTTACTTACTTGGGCAGTTTTTTTCTGCCGCCCTGATGAAAGCCCAGGACCTTTACAGGTCCTAAAATTGGGCTGAGGCATGTGAACGAATTTGATAAGGTAATAGGAACATTCGATCCTTTTATTTACACCCCTTTTTTATCCTTTTAATTATACCTGAACAGCCACTAATAAAAGGGGTACCTTGGTTGTTATAGGTATTTTTAATCTGACTAGACCTCAGTTTCAATTTATATCAAAAGTGCTCCCTGGAATATGATTGAGTTCATTCTGGTTTTTAGGGACCAGGATGAGACCCTAATGAACCATGCCACTGCTAGAGTGGGTGAGGGTCTAACAAAAAATAAAAACAATTTGTTTTTTTTCTCATTGCAAAGAGTGAGTCTCAAAGGTTACCACAATAACCTGTTGGTTATCACAATTACCTGCTGATGTCATTTGAGTGTGATATCGTTTGGTGTATCATAGTACAGGAAACATCGACTTATGGCTTTCTACAGATGGTTTTCTACTAGATTTTCCATTACACCCCAAAGATCAGTGAATGGAAGGTGCATCAGAGAGAACATCTCAGTAGTATCTGATTTTCATGAGAATGTTTAACTACATCTTGTAGCAGAAATACCTGTCCTGGCTCCTGTGGCATATGCAAGGAGACTGTCAAAAGCAACCCTTAAATCTGACAGAAAACTGACAATTTAAAATAATTAGTAGTCCTGCTCAAATGCATATGCTGAACCAGAGCCTGGAAGTCATTTAATAAAGATTGGACCATGTTTTTGCCACAGGTACTTGCTCTCCCTCAGGTTGGAGACAACTTATGGCTTCTCTACAGTTTTGTAAACTGAATCAGGAGGTATTGGGATGGGAATGTTCCCTGCATTGTAAATGGCCCTATATCCCTTTCCTGACTGCCCAAGTTAATGTTTAACTGGTATCCTGCCTTTTTGTTTGGCCTGGCAATCATGCTTACCTAGTGTGTATGCAGAGACCTAGGTATGCCCATGTTAATGAAAGGTGCAGTGCCTGTTGGACTTGGTGGGACACTCTGAGAGTGTGGTCATAAACTACATGTCCTGGTTGATCATATGAATCAATGGTGGCAGCATACCATGTTTTGTATATTATTTGTTAGAGATGGGGTCTCTAGATGTCAGCGGTATACACCCTTGTAAAATAGGGATCACAAGCCTTCTCAGGGTAAGCCACAACACAATCCAAATTATCATGTGCACTGAGCAGTCAGGCTTAACTTAGAAGGCAATGTGTAAAGTATTTATGCAATAACTCATACAATAACACAGTGAAAACACCGCAAAAATGCACCACACAGGTTTAGAACAATAGATAATACTTATCTGAACAAAATAAGGTCAAATCGACAAAGATCCAATAAGCACAAGTTGAAATATTACTTTTAAAAGGTTTAAGAGAGTCTCAATTCATAAAAATGAATAGTTTCTTTGAAACACACAGTACCTGGGATGCATAAAAAATTAAGATGCACAGAGACAGCAGAGGAGGAGATGCCTGGAAAAATAAGGTGTTGCGTCAGACTTTTACCTGCAGCACAGAAGATGCTTCATTTCTTTCCCCGCTGAAAGGGTTTGGCATGCAGTCTTCGTTCCTCACTGATACAGGGGTATTTTGACACCCAGGGACGATGCGTTTAAAACCCTTGACGCGCTGGTAGAAGGAGCAGATGCTGCGTCGATCCAGTAGGTGATGTGTCTAATTTTCTATCACAAAGCAGGCGCTCCATTATATTTCCAGTAGGTAAGTCGGTGCTGAGATGTTCCTGTTGGTGTTGTAGCAATTTCCCAGGCATGATGCAGGCAGATTTCTGCAGACGTTGTGTAGATTTTCAATGCACCAGGAGTTTCTTTAAGAGGTGAAGTCTTTGCTAGCCCTGAGACTTCAGAAACAGGAGGCACGATCAATCCAAGCCCTTAGAGAGCACTTCAGAGGGAAGACTGCAGCACCATACGCACTGCAACATTGGTGCAGGTTCAGTTATGAGCCGGCGTCAATGTTGTAGGCTGTTCCCTGCTGGGCCAGCTGGCGGAAACACAATTTCTGCCCACTGACCAGTGGAGGACTTGTAATGGGGCCCACACGAAGGTGGCTGCACTGGCAGCAACCTGCCCATCAGGACTTCGGCGGATGGTGTAAACCATCTGCCAAAGTCGTAATGACCCCCTCAGTCATATCTGCACTTGGCACTTCCTGCCAAGCGCCTGGGCAGTGCAAGGGCCCCTCTGGGGCCCCCTGCACTCCATCTTTTGCCAGCCTTTACATGGCGGGGGTTGTAATCCCCAGGGCAGTGCTGCTCGCAATGCTGCCCTGAAGGATTAGGACTGCCAGCACCGCCAGTCCTTCCTGTAAAAGTGAAGGGGAGGTGCTGGCAGTCCAAACGTGGCACAACCGTCACGCTCGTAATGTAGCAGTCAGACTGCTGCCAAAGCAGTTGGACCACCTTCAGACAGAGACCGCCAGGGTGATAATGAGGCCCTGAGTGTCCTGTGTTTATGGTTGTCTGGGTGGAATGCACAAGGGGAGCTGTCAACCAGTACAGACCAGACGTGGATTAGAGACAGGCTGTAAGGCACAGTTGGCAGCAAGTGCAGAGAAATGCCCACTTTCTAAAAGTGGCATTGCTAAAATAGTAATATTAAATCCAACGTCACAAGTAAGCAGGATTTTATATTACCTTTCTGGCAATACCAAAAATGACAGGGACAGGGTAGGTCTAATGCTAGACTATGAGAGGAGCAGGCTTCACAGTGGTGGAAAACGAATTTATGAGTTTTTCAATACCAAGACATGTAAAACACATAAGTGCATTTCCTGATTTTTACTTACATAGCGCCCTGCCCTATGGGTTTCCTAGGCCCTACCTTAGGGGTGACTTATATGTAGAAAAATGGGAGTTTTAAGGCTTGGCAAGTAGTTTTTAATGCCAAGTCAAAGTGGAAGTGAAACCGCGCACACAGGCCTTGGAATGACAGGCCTGAGACATGATTAAGGGGCTACTTAAGTGGGTGGCACAATCAGTGCTTCAGGCCCACTAGTAACATTTAGTTTACAGGCCCTGGGAACATGTAGTGCAGGTTACTAGGGATAAACAGGTAAATTAAATTTCTCAGTTGGGTATGAACCAATGTTACCATGTTTAGGGGAGAGAGCATGTCCACTTTAGCACTGGATAGCAGTGGTAAAGTGGGCAGAGTCCTAAAACCAGCATAAACAGGTTCAGAAAAATGGAACAGGCAGGCACAAATTTAGGGGATGACCACCCTAAGGTTGTCAGGTCTAACATTTGTCTTGGTCAAACCTTCCTGTGTCAAAGTAGAGTGCAGTGTACTGACCCCACTCATGTAAAGCTCCTCCTTAGTGTGACCACCACACCCTTGCCCTGACATTCCATATGTTGTCTATGTTTGTACTGAGGATGTGTGTCTGGGCATTATATCACAACCATGTAGATTGGGATAATGAATCCCCTTGCCACATAATACTTATACACTCTAGCCCAGAAGTACAACCACAATACCCTATCAAACATGAAGCAAAAGCTCCAGTGAGAGAAATCCTCTCACAACTTGAATACCAGGGAGTAATTGAACCCTGTGTGTCTCCTATTAATAATGCTCTTTTTCTTGTAATGAAATCGGATCATCGATTGAATATACACACAGTGTTTAATCTGAGTAGAGTTCACATGTCTAGAGATATACAGCAATGTCTGCACCAACTTTGGTGAAAAACTACAGATAATTTCAAAGTAAGCACTAACTGTGAACTGCATTCACCAGGATGCAAAGGGCCGAACTGTGCTGAGATGTGAGGCAGTGTGCTCACAACCCCCCTTCCTGTTTAAAAGGCTCCTTGAGCTAGTGAGCTGATGAGCTTTGGAGATGCATTTGTGTGCCTGTGAGTGGAATTTGACTTGAGAGGATGTTGGCAGCATTTCCAGGAAACCCAGATTAATTTTCTTTGTTCTATACTTTCTACTGATGAAAGGCTAAACCCAGAAACACATGTCTAGAGATATTCAGCAATGTCTGCACCAAGTTTGGTGAAAAACTACAGATAATTTCCAAGTAAGCGCTAACTGTGAACTGCATTTGCCAGGATGCAAAGGGGCGAACTGTGCTGGGATGTGAGACAGTGTGCTCCCAGCCCCCCTTCCTGTTTAAAAGGCTCTCTTGAGCCAGTGAGCTGATGAGCTTTGGAGATGCACCTGTGTGCCTGTGAGTGGTACTTGACCTTATAGGATTTTGGTAGCATTTCCAGCAACCCCAGATTAATTTTCTTTGTTCTCTATTCTCTACTGATGAAGGGCTAAACCCAGACGCATGTGTCTAGAGATAAACAGCAATGTCTGCACCAACTTTGGTGAAAAACTACATATAATTTCCAAGTAAGCGCTAACTGTGAACTGCATTTACCAGGATGCAAAGGGGCGAACTGTGCTGTGATGTGAGGCAGCATGCTCCCAACCCCCCTTCCTGTTCTAAAGGCTCACTTGAGCCAGTGAGCTGACGAGCTTTGGAGATTCACCTGTGTGAGTGGTACTTGACCTGCAAGGATTTTGGAAGCATTTCCAGCAACCCCAGATGAATTTTCTTTGTTCTCCACTCTCTACTGATGAAGGGCTAAACCCAGAAACACGTGTCTAGAGATATACAGCAATGGCTGCACCAACTTTGGTGAAAAACTACAGATACTTTTCAAGGAAGCGCTAACTGTGAACTGCATTTACCAGGATGCAAAGGGGTGAACTGTGCTGGGATGTGAGGCAGTGTGCTCCCAACCCCCTTCCTGTTTAAAAGGCTCCTTGAGCCAGTGAGCTGATGAGCTTTGGAGATGCACCTGTGTGCCTGTGAGTGGTACTTGACCTTAGAGGATTTAGGCAGCATTTCCAGGAACCCCAGATTAATTTTCTTTGTTCTGTACTCTCTACTGATGAAAGGCTAAACCCAGAAACACATGTCTAAAGATATTCAGCAATGTCCTCCCCAACTTTGGTGAAAAAATACAGATAACTTCCAAGTAAGCGCTAACTGTGAACTGCATTTGCCAGGATGCAAAGGGGCAAACTGTGCTTGGATGTGAGGCAGTGTGCTCCCAGCCCCCCTTCCTGTTTACAAGGCTCTCTTGAGCCAGTGAGCTGATGAGCTTTGGAGATGCACCTGTGAGTGGTACTTGACCTGAGGGGATTTTGGCAGCATTTCCAGCAACCCAAGATGAATTTTCTTTATTCTCTACTCTCTACTGATGAAGGGCTAAACCCAAAAACATGTGTCTAGAGATATACAGCAATGTCTGCACCAACTTTGGTGAAAAACTACAGATAATTTCCAAGTAAGCGCTAACTGTGAACTGCATTTACCAGGATGCAAAGGGCCGAACTGTGCTGGGATGTGAGGCAGTGTGCGCCCAACCCCCTTTCCTGTTTAAAAGGCTCCCTTGAGCCAGTGAGATGACGAGTTTTGGAGATGCACCTGTGTGCCTGGGAGTGGTACCTGACCAGAGAGGATTTTGGCAGCATTTCCAGTAACCCCAGATGAATTTTCTTTGTTCTCTACTCTCAACTAATGATTGATGTAGAGAAATAATGTACAATCAACAAAAAATGAAGCTCCTGGTTATCTCGTATTGAACAGTAGAAATAATCCAGCATTCGTCATGGATCACGAATACATTTCTCACTGCCCATTAGTATATTACACAATACATCATCATACAGAAAATGAAATGCCAAGGAACACGTTTCTCGCCATACACCCACTGCACCATCACATTGTTTTTGAAGTATTTTTAATATATGATTGAATACTTAGATCATTTGATGTATTTGCACCTTGGCAGTGATATCTATGGTCAGGGACCTCTGTTCTTTATGCATCGAACATTTTGAAGCACGTTGTATCAAAGAGCTGTGAAATGGAGATAGACCTCCTTTAAGCCGAAGCGAGGATGATACTGAGATTACGAAAAGTAGAAAATGGCATCAATGAACATTCTGTGATTAGCATCGTATAGCTGAATGAGACTTCCTATTCTACCAAAGGTAACTAGTTCAAGAATGAGAGTGTACCAAATGAACTGGCCTATCCAAATGTTTAGATCAGACAAGCCCCAGGAACAAAGTACTGCTATTACACCCATGACGTAGACTAAAAGCTACAATGACGGAGGCCCTAGACTCGCATTTGAAAACATTAAATGGTTCCCTGACAAGGGATACATGCTGTATCCTAAAAACCTTAGGATAGAATTTAAGAAGAATCAAAGACTCATTGGATGGCCTATCAGGAAAAACAAGTAATGCAATGACAACAAGCAGACCCTGGTATCTCTATAAGCAAGTGAAACTAATACAAGAAATGAACATGCAGTCAGGGTTGAAAGAACACAGGATTGTACTCCCCATCTGATAATGGGCTGGAAGATCAGTACTGTGCCAAACATAATCTAGAAGCACTAATTTGGTAATTCCATCTTTAACAGGTAGACTGTGTAATATAGTGGAAATGGCTCTTAGTAATAGAAAAGTACTGAATTCAATAAACTGTATGCAATGAATTAGGCCAACAACTATGATAAACATATGACTATACCAAAATAGCCACTGCTATAAATTCAAAGTGTCTCAAAGTTTTGTGTTAATGCACAAAACATAAAGACAATAGGCCTTATTTACAAAGGTAAATGACACTTTTGTGTAAGTTTGCACATCTTATATTAACTTTACTACTGTTTTGGTATTCATAAACTGAAGGCCTGGCTCATAAAGGCAACTTACACTGTTGTGTAAGTTTACGATTGTTTACTGTTGGACTTGGCTCTTTCTGCAGAGTCATCCCCAAACTGTTTTGCCTTCCTCCTCATTTTTTTTCTGAATATGCTTTTCTTGGCTACAGGACTCAAGGCAGTTTACCACTGCTAATCAGTGCAAAAGTTCATGTGCTCTCTGCTTAAAACCTGGTAACATTGGCTTATCAACAATCAGCATATTTAATGTACTTAAAGGTCCCTAGTAAAGTGCACTACTTGTGCCCAGGGCCTTTAGATTAAATGCTACTGGTGGGCCTGCAGCACTGATATTGCCAATCACTTCATTAGCCCTGTAAACAAGATTCAGGCCTGCCATTGCAAAGACTGTGAGTGCAGTTGAAACTGCCATGTCGACTTGGCATTTAAAAACCCTTGCCAAGCTTTAAAGTGCAGTGTAATTAAAAGGTAGAACATGTACCCTTAAATTAGTTTTTCACTGCCCCTCTCATTGGACAGCATTGGGGATTCCTTATTACATTTAGTACGCTGTAATTCCTGATTGAGTAGGGGAAGACCTGTCATCTTTAATACCATTAGAATTGTACTGATAAATCATCTCTAATGATAAAGTCACATTTATGATTACAATTTTGAAACTTTTAGAAAGTTGCCATTTTCATACTTTTTGCCCTGTGTATCAGCATCCCGTCTCCAATACATGTCTGAGGTGACAACATGGATTGTGAATTCCCTCTAGACAGCCACACACAAAGGAAGTTTGGGTTTGACTGATGGGCCATCGTGGGCAGGATGGGAGGGAGTAGTTGGTCAGAGCCTCACACTTACACCTGAATAGCCTGTGGTCTGTCATCACACAAGAGGCCTAACAGCCCTGTATTGTCACTCCAGCCAGAATGAGGCCATCAAAATATAAAAAATATTGGACCTCAAACACCACCAACTCATCACACTTCTGAACTTGTCGATACTCTACCATGAAGAAGCACAGCACTGCTGCTACAAGGACTACCACTCTGCTGAGCTGAAACTCTGCTAGACTCCTGCTTTGCAGAGCTGACCTGGTGCCTGCTGCCCTCGTACCTGGGAAAGAACTGGTCCTGCATCTCTACTTTCCTCCCAGGACCCCAGAGTAAACTCTAGTTTGCTGGCCTCCTGTTCTGAGCGTCAAACACATAACAGCATCCCCATTGCTCCTGGACCTGTCTTCAAGACGTCCCTGACCCCCAAGAGATGCCTATCAGGTCCAGGGCTTTTGGAGGTGGTTCTATGACCCCTGAAATCAAGCTTCTGGGCTTTCGCAATTACAAACATGGCTGTTTGCTCCTGAACCACGCTGCTTGCGTGAAGAATCAGTATGAGCTGCTTCAAGTTCATCTCTTTGCACATCATGTACTGCCATTCACGACTGTGAGGCTCCAGTTTGCCCAAACATGATGCCTGGCCGATTCTTCATGCCCATGTACCACTATCAGCAGCACTGTCCTTGTGCCCGGGGAACGTCATTGCAGCCATCCTGAAAGTTTGGATTTCACACACTATAGCTCAACCAGATAGCCCTCGTTGGCGTTTTATGCTTTTAGGCATTATAACTAAGTTTAATCTTTAGAAATTCACATCTCGACTTCTAAATATTGGATTTTTGTCATTTAGGTCTTGTTTTGTTCGTTAAATTAATATCTATCCTTATAACTAGGTGTGGTATCTTTTTCTGTGGTGTTTCCACTGTTTTACTGTTTAAAGTGTAATGCAAAGACTTTACTCATTGTCTCTAAAGTTACGCCTGACTGCTCTGTGCCAGGCTACCAGGAGAGTGAGCACAGGTTAACTTCTAATGTGCATCTGACTTACCCTGACTAGAATTGTGGTTCTTACTTGGACTGGGTGCATAGCTCTGCCAACCAGAAACCCAATTTCTAACATTTGCTATTCACAAAGCTATTTTACTAGCAGTATCGTTACAAATTCAGAGTCTCCACACATAAAAAGCTAGGAGTGTCCTATCTTTTTACGTTAGAGATTCCGTAGAAAAAAACTTTTGTGAGTAGCAAACAATCGTAAACTTACAAAAAAGTGTATGTTTACATTTGTGAATTGGGTCCTACTTGTGTAATTGTACTACTAGTAATCTTGCAAGAGTAATCGTACTACTAATTACTCTTGTAGTTTGTGAATACCCAAACAGTAGTAAAGTTACCATGCCTACTGTAAGCATATACACAAGTACACATTTAGCTCATTTTACTACTGTTTGAGTATTCACAAACGACAAGTGTAATTGTACTACTAGTAATTTACTGCTAGTAGTAAATAAGTTATTTACTAGTAGTAGTAAACTGGTAGTCAAATTACACTCATAGTTTGTGAATACCAAGACAGTAGTAAAGTTCCTACATCAAGTGTAAATTTATACAAAAGTGTACTCTCAGTTAACTTTACTACTGTGTTGGTATTCACAAGTTACGGGCCTGATTCAAAAAATTAAACTTAGACTTTTGTGTAAGTTTAAAATTGTTTGCTATTCGCAAATGTATTTTACTAGTAGTATTTTTATGGCTGCTGAGTCTCCACACACAAAAAGATAGGACTTTCTTTTTATCTGCAGAGACTCCACAGATGTAAAGGTACTACTAGTAAAATATCTTTGTGAATAGCAAACAATTGTAAACTTACACAAAAGTATACATTTACCTTTGCGAATCAGGACCTACCAGTGTAGTTGTACTACTAGTAGTAATGTTACTGGTGGTAAAATTACACTTCTAGTTTGGAAATTCCAAAAACAAGTAAAGTTACTACTGCAAGTGTAAACTTACACAAAAGTGTGAGTTTGCCATTGTGAACCAGGCCCTACATTTCACATGAGAACATAGAATGTGTGATGATAGAACTGCGGACAGCAGAAGGTGCACAAACTTTATGCCTGACCATAATGAAGAGAGGATGCTGATGAAAATCAACACACACGGTGCCACCAAAAAGGAGGGGACTGCACCCAGGAAAAAGCAAAGCAAGAACCGATAAGCCAATGGGCGTACCCCAGTATTAATGTTGCCAGTGACCCAAAAAACTGGTCTTCTGTAGGGGTGACAAATTATCCTCCAGCCTCACTCCCCCTGTGAGGCAACTCTCAATGAGTGCTTGCTGGTTTACAAGGATACTGGCAGGTATCTCAAGGAGGAGGGCAGTAGAGATTAAGACAAGAGCAAAAAGACCGCCTCCACTGGTCCTATGTCTTTTACATTCGGGTGGGGAGAGGCTGTTAGTATGATGGCTTTTGAGTCCACGGTCTAGATTTTCTGTTAGGAAAACAAAGAACAGTTCATACTTGCATATAAAACGCTGAGTCTTATTACACAGACATGTGTGCACACTTGGTTCATTGCCACTTCTTAGTTAACAAAAAAGAATATAGAATGATTATTGACCTTGACCATTGCCTTCACAAATTTTCAAAAGTACTACTGTCCCAATTGTTAAATGCACAGTTAGGGGTCAAATACGACTTCACCGGATGGAGAAGGCTGTCCGCTGAAGTCCCCAAAGGCAGGTTTCCACCAGTGTGGCCCCCTCCCCACGGGCCCCATTAATTGTATCGGGTCAGTGGGAAACAGCCTACAGCGTGTATCCAGCTCATAATACAGCCGGTGGCAATGCCGTAGTGTGTATGGTGCATTATGCGTATGCAGCAGCATCTGTTGGGATGTTCTGCAAAGCAAACAGTGAACATCGCGACGGGGCTGGCTAGGGGGGGCCTACATTGCCCATGCCAAGCACATGGGCAGTGCAGGGGCCACCCTACGGCACTCTACACCCCCTCTCCGCCAGCCTCTACATGGCGGTGCTACCACGGATTAGGACCGCCAGCACCGCCAGCACCACCAGCACCACCAGACCCTCCTGTGGAGGTAAACTGGCAGTACTGGCGGTCCGACAGTGACTCAACTGCCACGGTCGTAATGTGGGGGTTGGACCGCCACACTGGTAGCGGTCTGACTGCCACCACGGACCTGGCGTTCTTAAGATCACCAGGGTCGTAATGACCCCCTTAGCGTTGCCAAGTTCAAAAAGTCTATTGACATCATGCCTGAATGTAAGTCACTTGAAAAATGCCTTCCAATAAACATTTGTTGCATTAAGTTATTTGTATCTTTAAAGTTTCTGAATTAAGTACGTTTAGACTTATATTTATACTCTGTTTGCGCTGAATTAGTGTAATTTGTTTTATTTTACCCCTGACTTGGGGCCCCCTGAAAGGCGCTGGCCCAAGTGACGATGCTCCGGGGACATTTGTCCCCTGGGCATGGCCATTGGGGTGGTGGGCATGGCTCCTGTCTTTACTAAGACAGGAGCCATGTCCGTGGGGGTTGTGCATCAGAAAATTGCTCTACACTGTTTAGAGGCAATTTTTCTGTCTCTAAACAGTGTAGTACCATAATTTGGCGCACAAGCCCCGGTTTCCCCTACACCATCCCCCTCCCTGTTAGTTTCCTTTCCATAAATATGGTGCCCCGCCGTGGTCTTGGAATAGCGCTAGCCGGCACTATACTTTTTCACGCAAAACTGCGCTAACGCAGTTTTGTGTGAAAAAGTATAAATCTGGCCCTTAGTGTCTAAAAACTTTCTCACACCCACGTGAGATAGTTTGGAATGTTCTCAAACCTTTTTTTCTTTTGTTCTCGTTGGTGAGGTTCTACTTGCCTCACCAATGAAAGGACTTCAGGAAGGGAGTGATGCAGCTGAAGGATAGTGCCATTAAGGTACAAAGTGGGAAGTCTTATGTTGCTACTTGGAGGAATAATGAAGTCAAGCAGCATCCTTTGGCTGGGGCATGCCATGCCCAGCCTAAAAAGTGGCCATTGGGTCTCATACACTTGCAAGCCTTACTCAATAGCCTAGAAAGCAGAGATGCTTCCAAAATTCATGCCTCAATTACGGATGCCTTTAAACACGAGGGGGGGGTGAATAGGGATCCATGGAAAGGGGTATGGGGGCACTTAATTAAAGGTGGGGGCCCTGAGAGTAACCAGAATTTGGGAGGGGAACAAGCCAGCGTGGGCCAGCAGGAGGTGCCCACGGGGAAACTGGCAGAAGACACAGGATATTGTCTGAGGAGTCTAAAGATCCGTAACAGTGCCGAAAACAAGCAGCGGCCAACCCAGTAAGAAAATATTGGTTAAGACAAGGTACCATCGACCAAAAAAAGTTAGCGAGGCAGGATGGGGGGACCACCCCTTGAAAAGTAAACAACAACCAATATGAACAAGTGTTTACTCTGCTGACAAACAGTCTGAGGCAAGTAACTGTATATATATATATATATATATATATCTATATATATATATATATATATACATCCTACTGGCGGTCGCCAGTATGTAGTTATAGTTAGAACCTAGTTTCCATAGATGGAGCATTTTTTTGTTTTGGCAATAACTTTGGTTCCTTCACAACATTTTCAAAAATTATACTTTGATGAGTTCAGCTGATGTCTAGAAAGTTTCAGGGTGATGTGTCAAGTAGGGGCAGAGAAAAAGCGGAAGAGAAATGGGGGTGCACCGAAACACATTTTCCCCATTCATTTTTCCATAGGGATTGTGACCACAACTACAGCCCGAACTGCCGGACTGAACTACACCAAATTTGGCAGAAAGGTAGATCTTGGTCCAGAAAGCACACTTATTGCAATTTGATGTAAATCTGTTCAGTGGTGTCAGGGATATTAAAGGGCAATAATTGTAGATATCTAGGCATGCTGATACTTTGCAGATCCTCCGCCGATTCATCCTCCGAGTCATGAGCAAAAGGAAGAATCTAATTGGCTGGCTGCAATGTGTCAGGGAAGTTGCAGCCACCATTTTGTTTTATCGGGGACCATCGTTGGGGCTAAAATGGGCGCTGGAAGTGAAATGAATGGGCCGGGTAGATTTTTCCTGACCACATGGGGGTGGATTTACATATCATATAACATTAAATAAAGGTTTTAAATAGTATAAATCATTTTGCAAAATCCGCGGATTGATCCATGGACCCAGTGTGGACCCCAGTAAGAATCCGCAGGTGAATATGACGATTTCGCAAAATGTCAAAAAAAAGATACATATATATTTGCTTCCACACCAATTCTCAGTCCTGGACACACTCTGTCACACCCTCCCTCACAATCAAAGAGATACTGTCACATCAAGGGAGACTATCACACACATACTCTCACACCCAGACAGACACTCTCACATCCCCTCTGCCATCTAGACAGACACTCTGACACCCAGACACTCTCACACTCACTCTCTTACCCAGACACTCTCATACCCACTCTCACAACCAGACACCCTCATACCCTCTTTCACACCTAAACAGACACTCTCACACTCACTCTCACACCCAGGCACTCTCACACTTAGGCCCATATTTATACTTTTTGACGCAAACCATCACCGGCGCTGGTTTGCGTAATTTTTTTTACCGCCAGCTAACGCCATTCCTACGCACCATGCGGCGCTGCGGGCTGGTCATAGTAAAAAGAAATTACTCAAACCAGGCAGCACCGGCGTAGGGGGAAATGGAGGTTGTGCGTCAAAAAATGGTGCAAGTCAGGTTTGAGTCAAAAATCTGGGCTCAAACCGGACTTGTGCCATTTTTTGATGCACATCCCCCATTGAAATGACTCCTGTCTCAGCAAAGACAGGAGTCATGCCCCCTTGCCCAATGCCCATGCCCAGGGGACTACTGTCCCCTGGGCATGGGCATTGGGCATAGTGGCATGTAGGGGGGCCCAAATTAGGCCCCCCATGCCACTTTAAAAAATAAAAAAAATATACTTACCTTAACTTACCTGTACATACCTGGGATGGGTCCCCCCATCCATGGGTGTCCTGCTGGGGTGATAGAGAGTGGCAGGGGGTGTCCCTGGGGGCAGGGAATAGCACCTCTGAACTGCTTCCATGGCCAGAGACCATGGAAGTGAGCCCACATGTCCCTTACCGCCTACCCTCACCCAGGCATGGAATCTGAGGGAAGCCACAAACTTACTTAAATTCATCATTCCCCCACATCTCCCGATAAAAATGGTACCTCATTTGTGTGGGTAGGCCTAGTGCCAGCAACAGGTAAGGGTCCAAAACACAAAATGGACAGATCAAATTGATCTATTACAAAAGTACCTGTTTTTGCAAGGGGGGGCACCTGTGTTTTTTGGTCCTGGGCTCAGCAACCATCTAGGGAAACCTCCCAAACACAGACGTTTCTGGAAACTAGACACCCGAGGGAGTCCAGGGAGGTGTGACTTGTGTGAATCCCTCAGGGCTTTCTTACGCAGAATCCCCTGCAAACCTCAAATGTAGCTAAAAAAATCACATTCACCTCACATTTCTGTCCGGGATCACCACAGCAGCACACATTTCCCTACCACCCAACGTTCCGCTCGGTCTCCCGATAAAAATTATACCTCACTTGTTTAGGTGGGCAAGTGCCTGTGACAGGGAAGGGCCAAAAACATTAAGAATTGGGGGCGAACCAAAAAGGGTCATAAAGGGCAGTTGAAGAAAAAACATTTTTAGGATGACAAGTGGGGCAGAATTTATATCTGTATAGATGAAACAATGCTGGGTGGTAGGAATTATGTGTATTGCTGCAGATTCCAGAAGGTTCCATCACAAAAATATAGCGAAAATGTGTGATTTCAAGCAAAGTTGGAGGTTTGCAGAGCAATATAGGTAAGAAAATGGTGTTGGGTGCATGTGAAGCACATCACCCTGGACAAACCAAGATGTTTAGGTTTCAAATGTGTCTAGGTCTGGTAGATTTTTCTAGGTGGCAGCGTCCCAAAGTCCAAAAAGTGCAACCACTCACCATTCCAAGTGAGAGGATATTAGGAGTTAGCAAGCTCTCTTGGCCCAAATGTCAAATCAAAACCCAAATAATCAAATGTACTCTTGTCTGCCCATGGGATGAGATGCTTTAGTTTGCAGGGGGCTGAAAGACTGCTACCCCCTTCAATTAGGGTGAGGGCATAACCATGCCCATACTGGTTGGCAGCCCCCACCCCTCTAGTTTTTTTTACATTCCCAGGCATCTAGTGGGATTCTGCCCCACTGGGGAGTGGATCAGGGGTAATTAGCCCATCTGCCCACCAGTGAGCTGAACAAGTTTGTCCCCATTTATTTGGGGTGAGGGTATGGCCATACATCCACCCTCTTTTTTTGTAAAAAAAAAAAAAAAAAAACTTCCCTGGTGTCTAGTAGGCTTTCTGCCTCCCTTGGTGGCAGATGGACCTTACAAATATTTGCTGATCTGTCCCTAGGTGACACAAATTGCCACCAGTAATGTGCCGCCATGGGAAGCAGCCCTTGCCCAGGGGCCGTCCCCTCCTCCAACAAAACACACATACACACTGATTCCTGGTGCCTAAGTGGTTTCTGCCCCCCTTGAGGGTAGATAGGCTTAATAAAAATAGGCTGATCTGCCCCCAAGGGGGGCAGGAATGGCCTAAAATAATATGCTCCCATGGGGAATGGCCCTTGGCCACGGGGCCGCTCCCCTTATGTAAAATTTTAAAACAAATTAAATCCCTGGCGTTTAGCGGTGTCTGCTCCCATTGGGGGCAGATGGGCCTAATTAAAGTGGGCTGATATGCTGATATGGGGGCAGAAATGACCTAAAATATTATCCCCCCCCCTGGGGAGTGATCCTTGCCCAAGGGGCCACTCCCCTTATGTAAAATGAAAAAAAAAGAAAATCCCTTGTGTCTAGTGGTTTCTCCAACCCTTGGGGGAGATTGGCCTAATAAAAATAGGCCGATCTGCCCCCAAGAGGGTCAGAAATGGTCTAAAATAATATTGGCCCCCAGGGGAGTGACCCTTTCCTAAGAGGCCGCTCCCCTCCTGTTAAAAGAAAAAGGATCCCTGGTTCCTTGAGGTCTAAGCCGATCTTCCCCCAAGCGGTGGCAGAAATGGCCTAAATAAAAATGCCCCCCTTGAGGAGCGACCCTTGCCTAAGGGATCGCTCCCCTCATGTCAGATTTTTAAAAACACAAACTCCCTGGTGTCTTGAGGGCAATCCGGAGACATATTTCACTTTGTGCTGGGAATATTGTAGATCAGCTCAACAAGTACTTGCCCACCTTTGTGCATAACCTTTGAGTTACAGTTTTGAGTGGTGCAGTGGCTAACTTGGCTTTCATCCTAGCAGTACTTTCTCAACCTCTCATCCTTGCAAGATGGATATGTTCAGCACTGTCAAGTGCAGAGCATCTACATGAGTGCAGGTTGAGCAGCATGTGTGAGCGCAGAGTTGGTGGTGTGCATGGTTTGGGTTAAGAGTGAATAATGTGCCTGCTTGCAGGGTTTTGATATGTGTTAGAGCTGGTGTGTCTATAGGAGTACAGGGCGAGGGTAGTGCATTTGTGTGTGGGCTAAGCAGTGTGCGTGTGTGTGTGTATGGTCAGCAATGTGTGCATGAGTACAGGCCGCTCAGTGTGCCAGAGTGAGTGAGGATGAGCAGTGCAACTGTGAGATTGGGATGAATAATAAGCCTGAGTCCAGGTTCTTAGAGTTTTGAAGTATATGAATGCAGGTTGAGGGTTTGTAAGGGTGCAGGATGAGCTGTGACCTGTGTGATTTCTGGGTGAGTGGTATTCCTGTATTAATGCAGGGAACACTTGTGCCTGTCTGAGTGCGCATGTGAGTTGTGTACATGTGCGAGTGTAGAGTGCTAGAGATTAAAGTCAGACGGTAAACGGCCTTAAGGCCGACTCCCGAACAACGAAGTCCTGGTTAACGAAAGCGGAACACCGCTTTCCTTAACCACGACTTCGTTATTTTGTGCCTTAACCACGCATGTGCTGAACAACGCACATGCGTGGTTAAGGCACAAACAAGGGAGTCGGCTGAGGAGGACGATGCGACGAGGCGACGATTCAGGTAAGTGGGGCAGGGTGGGGGTTTGGGGTTTAAGTTTTAGGGCCGGGGGTGGGGGGTCGGGTATTTTCTGTTTTAGGGGTGGGGGGTCGGGGTTTAAGTTTTAGGGCCGGGGGTGGGGGGTCGGGGTATTTTCTGTTTGGGGGGCGGGGTGGGGGGTCGGGGTTTTAGGTTTAGGGCCAGGGTTGGGGGGTCGGGGTATTTTCTGGTTTAGGGGCAGGGGTGGGGGGTCAGGGTTTTAGGTTTAGGTCCAGGGGTGGTGGGGTCGGGGTATTTTCTGGTTTAGGGGCGGGGGTGGGGGTTGGAGGGGTTTAGGTTTAGGGGCAGGGTGGGGGGCTCGGAGTAGTTTTAGGGGTGGGGGTTGGGGTACTTTAGGTTTCAGGGATGGGGTGGGGGTTGGGGTTGTTTTAGGTTTTGGGGGTAGGGTGGGGGTCAGTTTTAGGGACGGGAGTGGGGGGTTGGGGTTTTAGGTTTTAGGGGTGGGTTGGGGGTCGGGTAATTTTAGGGGCGGGGTGGGGGGTTTGGCGGGTTTAGGTTTAGGGGCAGGGTTGGGGGCTCGGAGTAGTTTTAGGGGTGGGGGTTGGGGTACTTTAGGTTTCAGGTTTAGGGCCGGGGTGGTGGGGTCAGGGTATTTTCTGGTTAAGGGGCGGGGTGGGGGTTGGGGTTTTAGGTTTTAGGGGTGGGGGTCGGGTAATTTTAGGGGCGGGGTGGGGGTTTGGGGGGGTTGAGGTTTAGGGGCAGAGTGGGGGGCTCGGAGTAGTTTTAGGGGTGGGGGTTGGGGTACTTTAGGTTTCAGGGATTGGGTGGGGGTTGTTTTAGGTTTTGGGGGTAGGGTGGGGGTCAGTTTTAGGGGCGGGGGTGGGGGTTTGGGGTTTTAGGTTTTAGGGGTGGGTTGGGGGGGTCGGGTAATTTTAGGGGCGGGTTGGGGGGTTTAGGTTTAGGGGCAGGGTGGGGGGCTCGGAGTAGTTTTAGTGGTGGGGCACTTTAGGTTTCAGGGATGGGGTGGGGGTTGGGGTTGTTTTAGGTTTTGGGGGTAGGGTGGGGGGCCGTTTTAGGGGCGGGTGGGGGTAGTTTTAGGGGCAAGGGTGGAGAGTTGGTGTGGTTTTAGGGGGGGGTTGTGGTAATTTTTAGGGGTGGGGGTGGGGGGCAGGGGGGACGCATGCAGGAACAATGGATGCCTATCACTATTGCCTTTACCAGGAATGCCTTTACAACGAAAAATCGTTGTTAAGGCATTCGTGGTAAAGGCATTAGTGGTAACAACGAGGTCGTTGTTCCGACCTCGTTGTTCTGGCATTCGTTGTTCCGGCAGGCGTCCTTCCGACATACAACCAAGTCAGACTAATGATATTGCCTATACTTGTCTTGAATGCTACTTCTAAATTGGGGAGGGATTTCGATTGCGTGTCATTAGTTTTAAGATTACAATAAATCTGTTGTGGAGAATTTATTTATGAACATTTATACTGTATCCATTGACTTAACTGTTCTTTTTTCACATTGGTAATAAAAAAGGGGTACATGAATGACAGATTCTTATAATATGGAGATAGCACCATCCTTTACATTGATAAAAGGGTATAAAAATAACATGACTCAGCCAAGAGGGTTCCCATATTATCGTGGAAATTAAAACACTACATGGATTGTAGGGTGCCATACTGTGCACTTTTTAAAATGGTAGGGCAAACTAATTAAATATCAGGAAACAGTGAAAACAATACATTTTCGTCTACAGCCTTTGTTTCTCTTGTACAACAATTTAAAACCAAACACACTGTTTTCCAGATCATGTCATTATTTTAATTATGCTTGTAAAGTAAATTGTATTTAGCATCTATCCATAAAATGAAAAAACATAATTTAGTACATTGATAACTTGTACTCCCACATAACGTTGTTGCATACCATTACTTTGAAAACTGATGAATGCAAGTAATATTTTTAAGGGATGTACATTGATATCCAGTTGAGGATATGAATGCAGACTTATCCACTGTTTTACAGTTTAGTCCTCTAAGGTTGGCTGTCCTAACTTTCCAAATTTAGTAGATACCAATCTGAATGTTCCATTGGAAAAATACTGCATTTCATTATGGAATTCTCATCTGCAAGCATACTGTGGCATTTCTTGGCATGCAATGTCTCCCCGACTGTGGCTCACTTTTCTAAACCCATGGCGACTGCTGGTTCAACAGCACTTCAGCATCTTTGCTCACATGCAAGTTTTAATATGTCAGTTTCGCCCTGCAGATCAGGGACCTTGCATCCCGGGTGTTAACCACACCATTTTTTCTTGAGAAAAAAGTGAACGAATATTTTTCTTTCTTCCAACTCCGCTGATGCATAATCTTGCACTCGTATTTAATGAAATAAGGCAGACACATACAGCAAGCTGCTACTGTCTGATTTCACTTTTGTGACCTACTGCATAAGTTTACATTGGCAGATCCATAAAAGCCGCACATGCTGAAAGCATTTACTTTAGAACTCAGGTTTCTTTTATGAATTCTTCCACTTGATTAAGTATTTTCCAGTGCTTTGTTATTAGACAGAGCAAAAATACTTCGACCTCGATTTAAATCAAGCTATTCAGGTTAAATTATGGCTCAATTAAAGTTTGTTTCAACAATATGGATAAGATATGCTTTAGAAATATACACTAAAATATACACATACATAGCACATAAGAAACATTGGCCAGCCCTGTCTCCCCATCTCCAACGCACATATATTTTGAGCATCTGAACAATAATTATGGATGTAAAACTTGAATCTGCATCTGCGATGACGGATCCTGAATCCCGAATTTACATTTATGTGTAAAAGTATGCATTCTAGTCGTATGTTTCCAATTATGTTCTAGTTCCATCTTCCACCTCCCATCCATTCCTTACAATATGGGACTTTTGCCTTCCACACAGATTAGTTTACCAGCCTGAAAAAAGCCAAATAAAGCTTTTAAAATGATAGTACATTTCCTGAGACCTTGCCCAATACAGAGTGGAGCTTAACAATGCACATTCTGTTTTTTTCTTTCTGTGACCTGACCTGACAATGTGTGGTGATAAAAATTAGAATGATCACCAATGATCAGTTCAATGAAGTTTGATCTTTATTGGCCACATTCATCGACCCCTCCAACTGCCCTCTACAACAGTCCCCTCTGGAATGCTCCAATGATCTCTCATTCCATATTCCATGTGTAGCATGGAATGTAGAATGTAAGAAATCACCACAACATCTTCCTTCTCTATTCAAAATGCTAACAACTGAATATAAATGCACTTCAGAACACATAAGTAAAATGATAACAACTGAATATAAATGCATTTCAAAATACATAAGTAAAAGCCTTTGATGCGTACTGAGTGTTTGGAAACAGCATCTACTCTTTCTGGACTTCTGAATGTGGACAACCCTTAAGCCACATGAGTGGGATATTTTACTCATCTACAATCACCTATATTGATTTTGGTTCTTTTCACCCGTGCATTGTGTTTAATATCATAGTCGTCTTTCATTTTATTCTGAAACTTGTGAACACGAAGTCTAATGATCTCATCTAAGGACTTAGCTTTATCGGCTTTGGTCTTAGCTTCTCTCAGCCAAGCAGGGCACAGCTCAGAGGCCGAAACACAACCTCTCATCACTTCAAACGGACTTCCACCAGTAACCGCATTTGGAGAATAACAATGTGACCACAACATGTCTTCCACTGCTTCATTCACTTCTATTTCATTTTGAATCGCTCATTGTATACATTCAATCAGTGTGGGATTTATTTTTTCAACAAGACCATTTCCTTGAAGATGATAAAGAGCAACCCGCTTGTGTTGGCCAGTACATTTTCCCCAAAATTCTTTTATATCTCTAGAGATAAACTGTACCCCGTTGCTGACACTAATTGTTTAGGGACACCTTACCTGGCAAATAATCTCTTCAAACTTTTAATAACCGCGTTTGTATTGAGTTCCTCCATAACTCTACTTCCCACCATTTGCTATAATAGACCAGCACCACAAACACAAATCTAGATCTTCTTGATAGGGTGCTAAAGGGACCAATAAAATCAATGACAAGTTTAATTCAACGTCCCGCAAGCAAAATACTTGTTGTTAAAGGTGTTGGCTGATTTTTCAACGCTATGGGGCTCATTACAAACCCGGCGGTTCAGACCGCTAGGCCGGCAGCGGCGGAAAAGACCGCCACCGGCGAGGCGGTCTGAACCGCCAGGTCTAACACAGGGAGGGCCTTCTGTGGCAGCCCTCCACCACTGGCAGGCTACCGTTGATAGGCAGCCTGACGATGGTGGAATACATTATCCGACAGGGTGGCGGATAATGTACCCTATTTCCCCCAGCCTTTCCCTGGTGGTGGGTTCCCCCTCCAGGGAAAGGCTGGCAGAAGGGGTGCTACGGGTGCTGCTGCACCCGCTGCACAGCGGCATTGATTGGGCTCCATGTGGAGCCGTCCGCAATGTCCGGCCCTGCATACTGCTGGGCCAGTGGGCGGAAACAATGTTTCTGCCCGCCGGCCCAGCAGAATGTTCTTTATGCGGCCGGCGGGGTCTCAAGGGGGCTGGTGGTCTATGGAAAGACCGCCAGCATGAACACAGCGGTGTTTACTGCCGTGTTCACAATGACCCCCTTTGTCACTTTTTGCAAAGATCACACAATTTCTCACACATGCAACTATTTCAAGATCCATACCTGGCCACCAATAACACTCTCTTATCTTTCTCTTAGTAATGGTTTATCCTAAATGTCCTTGCTGACCAATCATTATGATTTTGTCTCTTAAGCCTCTGGGTGGATTGAATTTATAGTTCCTCATCAAAATACCATTGTTCTCTACCGATAATTCATCTGCCACTTTAGCATAGGCTTGTACACTTGTTTGGCAGAGAACTTTCCTTGGGCCAACCATGGGTCAAATAGTTCTTTACACGTACCATATCTTCATCTTTTAACATTTGTTCATTCCTCTCAGTCTCCATAAAAGTGTTTCCATCACACACATCTACAATCGCAATCAAACACTCTTCATAATCTTTGTCCACCAACTCTATTTTCTCATCCGAATTGACTGGTAAACAAGACAAATAATCGACCCTGATATTTTTCCCACTGGGAATACACTCTACTTTGAAATCATACTGTAGTAGTTTTAAACTTAATCTAGCAATTCTCGTAGTGTGTACTTTGATAACATCTCCACTAAGGATGTTCACGGTTTATGATCAGTCTCGAGTGTAAACCTCCTCCCCCAAATGTAGTTCTTGATTCGCTCAATAGCACCACAGCAAGCCAATAACTCTTTTTGTATCACGGAAAATAACTTTTTCATTGACTCTCAAAGAACGTAACACAAACCCTATAGTTTGTTCCTGATTGTTTTTGTCCTCTTGGAATAACACTGCCCCCAAACCATAGTTACTAGCATCTATAGTAATAGTGCAAGGTTCAATAGGCGCAAATGGCGCTACAATTCCTGCCTCAACTATGTCATTTTTAAGTGCTTTAAATTCTTCCTGTGATTTTTCACCTCACACAAATTCTTTTTTTTTCTTGAGGAGTTCCCGTAACTTTGCTGTTGTAGTAGAAAAATTCTTAATGAATTTTGAATAAAATTCCCATAAACCAAGAAAAGATGCAACAAAGTCTTTTGTTTTTGGTTCAGGTGCACTAACGATTGCTTCTACCAAACCTGGCCTTGGTTTAACCTCATCTTGTGGGATAACATGACCTAAGTACTCTATGCTGGATTTAGAGAACTCACATTTTTTTACATTTGCTACAACACCATATTTTTGTAATGTTTGTAGCACTTTTTTCATTGCTTCATCATGGATACGTGATCAGTATATTATCCTGAAAAGTTACGACACCTTCAATACCCTGAAGTATGTTTTCTGACACAAAAGTTGTGTAAGGCCTTGAAGTTTCATCTAACTCAACCTGATGATGTGCCAAAGATAAGTCTATTTTGCTGAAAACTTCTTTTCCAGCAAAAGTAGATGTGATGTCGTTAATACGTGGTAAAGCACATGAATTGACCCATATGACCTTGTTCAGACTACGCAAATCAATACAAACTCTTAATTGTCCATTTTTTCATGCAATGACCAATGGAGTTAACCAAAGTGATGACTCTATAGGTTCTAGAACTCCATCAATAACCATTTGTTTGAGAGTACTCTCTAAATCTTTACGTACACTGAAGGGTACCTTTCTCAATTTATGCTTTAAAGGCGCAGCACCATTTTGTACTTTGATCTTATGTGATCCTGCCCAAAATATTACTGAACATCTTATTAAACTTTTGTAACCAAATATTCTTAGGTTGTTTGTCTTGAACTACCAGAGATTTATCATTTAACTCATCAGTAACTAACAAAACTTGAACACACCTCCCTGATCTTAATGTCATACCGAATAACCCCTACTGATACCACCTGAGCATATTCAAACCTTTTTTAGCTACATAAACTTTCCCAAGAATCACTTTGTTTTTATATTCCATACATGCGTCAAAATAACCACTGATGTCTATTTTTTTCCATTGTACGACACAGGGTTTCTTTCAGGGGGTAACAAGTTCTTTTCCCTATGTTTGTAATAGCAATTCTTCAGTAATTATGGTCACCCTTGCCGCAGAATGTATTAATTGGCGTAGTATCTCCCCATCAACATCAATGTTTTCACAAGGGTCCATGCAATTTAGTTCACCTCATTGGACAGCTAGTATTGCATCTTTCTTTGGATTCACTTCATTGCTAGAGGTTTTATTTGGATGAGATTCTTCAATCGCATTCACTTTATCATGTGTTTTACTACTTTGACAAACTTTGGCAAAGTGCCCTATTTTCCACATATTCTGCACTTGACATTTTTAGCTGGACATGGGCGAGCGTTGTTACCACTTCTAGGATTACCACATCTGAAACATATGTTCCTTCTGCAAAATAATTCATATTTAGTTTGGTTGTTTGTTGGTTTCTTGGTTTGTTCTTTAGCGTAATTGCTGGAGTTCCCTTTCAGTTTGACTGCGCTGACTCCCACATGTTCTTTTTGTGATAGTTCCTTGCATGCTTTCTGAAAAGTTTCTATATTTTTTACAATTTCTACTGTTTCTGTCAAAGAATTTTTTTTGAATGTTCACAGTTTGTCTAGAAATTTCTTATTCCAGCAGTGTACCACTATTTGATCCTGAATAGGTTGTGCCATAAAGCTTTCAAGTTCGCATTTGGAAGCTAATGTATGTAAAATTGCCACATACCTGTCAATTGATTCATCTTGACGCTGTGCTCCTGTGAAAAAATTATGTCTATTTACTATCAATCTTGGTTGAACCTCAAACTGCTTTTGGATTTTTTTTTTACTGCAAGTTGATACTCATCAATGTAATCTGCTTCACCGTCTGGTAATTCGTACAGTGGTAAGTGTTAATAAACGGATTGGCCTCCAAACCCCAAATTGTGTTCTAATAAAACTCTTTTCCTCTCTGGGCAATATCTATTACCACCTATAGCTGCTAAATATTTAGTGAAAGCCCTATGACAGCTTCTCCAAGGTATTGGTGGATCTCCAGGTGGCGAAGCATTGACGCTCTGAATAATGATTATGATAATGTGTTGTAGTAGTATGTAAAAATAAATTTGTTTAACACTGCTTCACTTCTGTTTCAGTAGCTCCCTAATTGTGTGCGTATCACAGTAAAATCCGCAAACTTCTGAGTATTATGCATGCATGAGGATCGCAGTGAGATTATTTGTGGGGGTCGCAGTAAAATCCACCAGCTCGTGAGTATTGTGCGAGTGGATCACAGTGGGTTTGTTGTGCGTACATATCACAGTAAAATCCACACATTTCTGGGAGGGGTTTATTATGAGTGCAGATCTCATTGAAGAGGGGTTTAATCACCGTACGTGTTGCTATGTATAGTGCATGCGGATCGTACATTTCTGTAACTAATTTTGCCAATGTATGTCTGCCCTACCTATTATGCATGCGGACCGCATTTTCCTAAAATATGGCTGACGTACGTATTTGTACGTGCCATGTAGTGTGGGTGTAGGGCTGAACATACGTAATGATGTAATATGATGCTGAATGTGCTTGAATGCACATGATGCTGGATGCGCGTGAAGCTATGTAGCGTGTGGAGGCCATTGGGGAGTGGAAGTAACGATCACTTATAAAGTTGTAAAATGTAAGCAAAATGAATGTACATAACGGGTCTCTGACACAGAGCCTGTCAAAACTTCACAACAAAAACAAGCAACTGGCCTGAAACCGTGCAGCGCAGTCCGCAAGCTCTTCGCGTTCGATGAAAGAGAATACCTCGAGGTCCTGAAAAACTGGAAGTGGGTTCTTGACTGTGGCCAGCTCATCGCCAGATTTTGTGAAGACGAAAATGAGAATGAACACCGATGATCAGTTCAATGAAGTTGGATCTTTATTGGCCACAGTCATTGACCGCTCCGACTGCTCTCTACATGTGTCCCCTCTGGAATGCCCCAGAGGATATCTCATTCCACATTGCATGTATAGCATGGAATGTAGAATGTATGAGATCACCACACAATGTTTGCCTGTTCTGAGGTAAGTTATTATTCATTATTGTTGTTTTATGTGGTGGCCTTGAGTGTCCCCCCCAGAAGTGCTGGGGAGAGAATTAGGATCATCATACATGCGAATATTTTAGAACAGACAAGTTGGAGATTTAAAAAAAGAAATTGGGGGAATGTATTCTCTTCATTGACTTCTATTGAAGCAGCTGCAACTTCAGCCAGGAGACAGCTAAAATAAAGCCTTTTTGGGTTAAAAAAAATCAAGTCTCCCACCGGAATCGGGTCAATTGGCAAAAAAACGTGTCTGCTACTTCAAGTATGCAATAAACCTAAAACTTTAAAAAACTGCTAGGGGCAAAAGAAGTTGTCATCAAAACAACCCGTAGCTTTTTCAATCATTTAAAAATGGTCATCACATGTTTCACAATGTCAGTTGCTTCCTCAAGGCAGAATACAAATGCCATGAAGTTCCTCTACAACTCAAACAAATATATAAACAAAATCAGTTATTGCATTGGTATATTTGCACAAAACAACATATGGTATACATTCTATATAGATTAGTTATTCCTGAATGAATGTTCTTTTGTTCCAAGCAAACTCCCAAAAGAGATATAGGTCCACAACACTATGTAAATATATTACCCAAGCCAGAAGCATAACTTCCATACACATAAGCAGCAAAAAAGAGCAAAAGTGTAAAAGCCATATGATCAAGGCATAACAGAGCATAGCATGGTTATCATAATGCTTACAAAATGTACATACAGGTACATTCAAAGAAATAATTAACATCCCTATAAGGCACAAGTGATCAAAAGATATAAGTACACCACAAATTCATTAAACGAAATAAATCCAAATTAATTTGATAAGTCACATCCACATATAATTGAACAGTGTAAAATAAAATCAGTGTAATTCAGTTGTCCTATATTTGCTCATTTACATCTGCTAGACATTTTTAGTACAATGATTAAAAAAGTAAAGAAGTTTCAACAAGTTGCATCCAAGCAAACCTAAACATTCGAATACAAGTTTAATGTAATTCAGTTGTCCTAATTCACAACATACTTAAGAATTATAGTTCTCACGGGCAACAAACATGCAGTACTTTAGGTTCCCATTTTTAGCAACATTCTCTTCTTGAGACCCAGCTGTATCACCAAAACACATCACAGACTATACTAAATCTAAAATCCATAATGTATTGTAAGATGTATGTACTTGTTTGCATCTGTTAAGTATTTCTGTATTTAAAAATTTAAGTATAGCAGGTTCAATTGATAGTAGCAATACAGAGATACATTGTATCCTGAAGGAACAGAGAGTTGTCACTTATGAGCTATCATACACTACAGTTACCCACTAGTTTTTTTTCTCTCATCAGTTTGAAATCTCCTCCTTACCGGATATGTGCAACACAGTAACCAGCGTAATGCTGCCTAAAAAGAGATCCAAGAGTGTCTAACCAAGCTGTTCAATGGCTGCTTTTTATATGTCAACAATTCCACAATGGAGCTTGGCACATGTATGATATGGTAAACTAAGGGCTCTATGACCTTCTTAAACAGATATTAAATAGTGGTATCCCAGAATTATCCAGTTTTCATCATTTCAATTCAGTGAAGCAACATAAGATGCTTTAGGTTTTTCTAATGTTCATCTTCTTTTATATTATGGCTATTATCACTACTTAGGTAACAATCATTTTAATCATTCTGATACATAAAGTTTGTGTGTTGACTGTTCAGATGAAACAATCAATCAATCATCACAAACTCCAACCGCTGTGTGTTGTCTTCTGCTGCCCGACGAAGTGGGGTTTCCCACAAAACACAAGTTGGCTGAAATGAAGTTTATATCATGTTAAAATGAAATAATTTGCTACCTGTAATTTTGAGAATATGTTACACATAACTGTATTATGGATTTCTATACTTGTATTTTACCATATGAAACTATGTTAAATAAACTGTCCTAGATATTTTCTTTTGTGATTTTTACTTTTTTAAGAACATTTTTGTCGGTAACTCCGTGGAATTAATGTAATGTGGGATTTTGGTGGTGTTTCCTCTTTCTACTAAACATGATAAAAATCAAATATTATCTATGCGCTTAACTAAGGGAGTCTAAGTAGCTACAAGAGCAACCCCAAATGTTCATGTGAATTTGTTGTAACAATAAGATGCAGCATTAGTTTCGGCTGCACCTGCCTATACAACACTATCCAATACAACCATTCCCCAGGTCACTGTTTGTCCTGATGAGATCCTAATATCTCTTACAAGGGTCAGATCGTTGTCAGCAACCAACAAGACAGACCTTCTGTTTTTCCCTTTTTCCATATATGATCTGCTTTATGGATATATTTTGTTCTAAAAATTATATGGCGGTGTAATGGGTTCTTGTTCGAAACAGGTTTGTAAAGAACTATAGAGACACCTAACTCCATATTTATACTTTGGCGTTAGACGCGTCTAGCGCCAAAGTCCATGGAGTTTGCGTCATTTTTTAGCGTGGACACCTACTTTGCGTTAATGAGATGCAAGGTAGGCGTTCCCGTTGAAAAAATTGACTCCGAGGCACGTGCGCCGTATTTACACTCCCGGGCAAAATTCACACCCGGGAGTGGGCGGGTCAAAAAAAATGACGTACGGCCGCTATTGCGCCGTTTTTTAGCGCCTGGAAAAGGCAGGCGTTAAGGGACCTGTGGGCTCTGAAGGAGCCCAGAAGTGCCCTCCCATGCCCCCAGGGACACCCCCTGTCACCCTTGCCCACCCCAGGAGGACACCCAAAGCTGGAGGGACCCATCCCAGGGACATTAAGGTAAGTTCAGGTAAGTAATTTTGTAAAAAAAATTTGTGGCATAGGGGGGCCTGATTTGTGCCCCCCTACATGCCACTGTGCCAATGTCCATGCCCAGGGGCAGAAGTCCCCTGGGCATGGCCATTGGGCAAGGGGGCATGACTCCTGTCTTTGCTAAGACAGGAGTCATTTCTATGGGGGTTGGGAGTCGAAAAAAATGGCGCAAATCGGGTTGAGGCGAAAAATTTGCCTCAGACCGACTTGCCCCATTTTTTGATGCCCAAGCTCCATATCCCCCTACGCCGGCGCTGCCTGGTGTACGTCGTTTTTTTCCACGCACACCAGGCAGCGCCAGCGGCTAACGCCGGCTAACGTCATTGATTAAATACGGCGCCCGCATGGCGCTTCAGAATGGCGTTAGGGTTTGTATTATATATAGGTTAGTAGGAAGGCGAGGGTAGGGTGTGGGTTGGTGTGGGGAGCAAATTGGTTTATCATGTTTCACCCGTCCCGTGGTCCTAATTTTCTCTCTTTCTCTTATTTGTATGGTAGGAGAGTGGTTTACTTCACCACCTCCTTACGTGTTGTTAGGGGAAATTAAGCACTTCTTTTAGCTTCCCTCCTCCCGGTCCCTTCCCGGTTCATTGCTCCCTTTCTTTCTCTTTCTCTCTACCCACATCCACTCAGGTAGGACTTTTACAATAAGGTACACCCATACCTGTGAGAGCCATGCCCCTCCAGGGATGTGGCGGCGTTGATCGTTATCCCTTGGTTTCTCTGCGTCCTCATCGTCGAATTCTCCGTCTTCCTCTATGTCTCCTCCCGCGGTCCTCGATCCAGTGCTCGGACTGCTCACTCTCTCTTCAGGCTCTGCTCCTGCCGTCTCGCCTGCACGTGCCGCCTCTCGTCTCTCTTCCTCTCCTTTTGCGTCTCGCTCCCGGATATCCGTATCTGACTCTACTTCTGGGTTAGCGATTCTCGCGGCCGTGCCCCCGGGATATGGGCGTCGGGTTTGGGGCTTTGCTGTGTAACCGTGGCAACGGGCGCCCGGTTACAGGAGGCTATCTTGACTTTTTTAATGATTCACTCACCAATGATTATTAAAATAACAGTGAATTTGTTATATTTTTCACATTTTTTTGGTGTTCTTGTTTCACTTCAGGAGCATTTCCTCTATATTGTAGCAATTTTCAGTGTTTTTAATCTATAATCTGCTTGATTTTCATGGTGATGTGCAATAAATGCTGTTTGATGCATTCAGTACTGGTGGCATAATAGATCACCCTTGACAGAACTACCACTGTCCAGATGAAAGAGTTGATTGGTTGATTAACTCAGGAGCAGGAATTCCTGCCTCATTGTAAAAAATTATTGAATGAGTTTCACATGAATGTGCGCTCCTTCAGATAACTAATGTTATGGCACCATATGTTCAGCTATATAATTCATGTGGAAGTATATTTGCTACCCACTATATGACTATGCATTGTATGCCTTCAATTGCAGTGTTGCCGAAAGTAATAAAGCAAATTCATAGGTAGCACTTAGCTTCAAATTTTGTGACTTTAGGGATGAACCCTATTGCAAATATAGTCACAGTAGCTCAGGCAGTTCTTGGTAATATTAAAAGTGATGCAGCACTACTGGGTATTTGTCAAAGAGATACTACAACTCCACAAGATAAGGAAGAGATTATGGCCCTCATAATGACATTGGCAGTAAATCCCACTTACCGGCACGCTGACTGCCACCAACACCATATTATGACACACACACACCAATCCGTCACTATTCAGCCACATACACAACTCCGCCACACCAAAGATCAGTGATAAACTGGCGATATCAAAACCCACACCGTTACGCCAACAGAACAACGCCCACCACATTATGACCCATGAATCACCACAGCGGGCATTCAATGGTGGTAAACCATTGGCGGTACATACTGCTGCGCTCAAAATACACACACCTAAACAAAACAACACCACATTGGACAATTCAAACTACACACACGACACACATATACACACCACACGCACATCACTATAAAACACCCACCCACAATACCCACAACCCTTTATGAAAACAAATCATTGGCACAAGACAGACACCACGACCACAGACAAGACCAGAGCCACACACCACCATCACCTATACACCACCCACACACCTCACGACACACACCCCAACACATCACCCTCATCCACCACAACAACATCCCAGATTCTCTGAGGAGGAGCTAGGGGTCATGGTGGAGGAAATCATCAGGGTAGAGCCACAGATATTTGGAGCACAGGTGCAGTAGATATCCATTGCTAGGAAGATGGAGCTATGGCGGAGGATCGTGGACAGGGTCAACACCATGGGACAGCACCCAAGAACAAGGGATGATGTCAGGAAGAGGTGGAACGACCTACAGGGAAAGGTGTGTTCCATTGCAGCAAGACACCAACTCACTGTACAGAGGACTGGTGGTGGACCCCCACATCCTCTCCCACTACTAACATCATGGGAGGAACAAGTCTTGACAATCATGCATCCTGAGGGCCTGGCAGGAGTAGCAGGAGGACTGGACTCTGGTAAGTCAACTTTATACTACTACTACCCCCCTACCAGCATGCCAACACATACCCCCACCCTCACTCCCATCACTCCACCACTTTCCACGTACCCCACTATCTCATCTCACTCATCCCAATGCCAAGCCCTGCATGCCATACCAATGCATGGACACCACTCACAAACCTGCATGGACAGCTATCGATAAAGCATGCACACTAGAGAGAATCACCTAGCCCAACACATGCCATATCACTTAAGTGAAAGCTGCCAGGGTGAGTTAAACCAAGGAGGGCAACCCACCAATGCGCAATATGTCACACACAGAAACAATAACACTGCATTCACATCCCCACAAGTACCCCAGCCAATGTCAGCGGAGAAGAGGTGCCAGCATTATCCAGTCCCCCCACAGAAGAGGCCCACAGTGATTACAGCGACTCTGATCACCTGGATCTGAATGACCAACCTGGCCCATCAGGGACCTCTGGACAGTCGGTAGCCCGGCCCCAGTCACACACCACCACAGAGCCTCCCCCCTCAGGAAACACCACAACAGCACCTACCCAGCGTACCCATACCCCTGTCCCCAGGACACGTCAATCAGCAGTGTGTCCACCACTACAGGGACCCCAGGGCACACCTCGCCCCCAAGACAATCAGGCACCTGGGGTCAGTGGGCACGCAGTTCAGGGGACAGAGGCACAGGACAACAGGGAAACTGGGAGGAGTGCTGTGCACCAGGGGGAGGACAGGCCCAGGGAACTGACTCTCAAGGAGGAACTCACCGAGATCCTGGGAACATGCCAACATTCCCAGCATACGCTGGGCCAGATCCTGGCCAACGTGCAGGAGAACAGGCTGCTGCAGGAGGGACAGTACCAGGGGATCAGGGAAGACTTGCAGGCCAGTAACACCACCCTGATCTGCATTGCAGGGGTTCTGGCAGGTCTGACCAACATTACGAGGGAGGCAGCCTCACAACAGCGGGCCCCTGCCACTAGCCAGACATCTGACCTGCCTTTTACCTCCGCTGCCGCTAGTGGGTAGGAGACCCCACCACAGGATCAATAGGTCACCAGCACCCCTCCCCCTTCAGAAGGTGAACCATCTTGCAAACGTTCCCTGCGATCCAGGCAGAAGCCAGAGGCTATTGCCAAGACCCCCGCCAGGAAATGGGACTCCCCTGATTGTCACCCTTGTGTCCCACTCTGTCACCCTGCTCACCTTGAACTACCATTGCTCCCCTTCCTTGTCCCCTTGGACAATGCACCTGTGAACAGTGAATAGACTGGAACTATACCCTGGACTTTCCTCCATCATCCCCCCAGCCCTCTACTTTTTAGCACTTAAATAAACACCCTTTATAAAAATACATGCATGGAGTATGTCAAATGATTTAAGTATGTATTTGTTTAACCAGGTTCAAACATTGCAATTGAAATGAACAGTAATGTTCACATTGGAAAGACCTGTAGTTGGCTGCAGTGATCACACCAGGAGCGATAGTGGGGGCACCAGCATCTGCAAAATTAGTTACCAAAGGGTACAGTGAGTGGGCATAGAAGTGGGAAATAACAGCATGCCACTGACAAAGATAAACAAGAAAATGTAATAAAAGATGAAAATACACTGTCCTACCTGTGTGTCATCGGAAGTATTGTCGGATCACTGCAGTTCTGTTGTCCTCATCCTCTCCCTCCTCATCTTCACTGTCCACAGGGTCCACTGCTACAACACAGCCATCTCCAGCCTCCTCCTCCTGCAGAAAAGGCACATGGCGTCTCAAGGCAAGGTTATGTAACATGGAGCATGCCACGATTATCTGGCAGACCTTCTTGGGTGAGTAACACAGGGATCCACCTGTTAGATGGAGGCACCGAAACCTGGCCTTCAGGAGGCCAAAGGTATGTTCAATGGTCCTTCTTCACCCATGTGCCTCATTGTAACGTTCCTCTGCCCTTGTCCTGGGATTCCTTACAGGGGCCAGTAGCCATGATAGGTTGGGGTAACCTGAGTCACCAGCAAATATTGAGGGACAACATTTAGCCACACACTATGCCATATGGCCCATACAATACCCATACACCAACATCTACTGGGTGGGAACCAGGGCTCACCTATTAGCCACACCCTGTGCCTCTGTAGATAGCCCATCACATTTGGGATGCTGCTATTCCTCAGGATAAAGGCATCATGCACAGACCCAGGATACTTTGTATTGATGTGGGAGACGTACTGGTCCGCCAGGCACACCATCCGGAGATTCATTGAGTGAAAACTCTTTCGATTTCTGAACACCAGTTGATTTTGCCAGGGGGGAACAAATGCAATATTTGTGTCATCAATTGCCCCAATGATGTTAGGGATATGTCTCATTGCATAGACGTCACCCTTCACTGTGGCCAAATCCTCCATCTGGGGGAAAACAATGTAGCTGCACATGTGTTTAATCAGGGCATCCAGCACTCTTGTCAACACTATTCAGAACATTGGCTGTGACATTTCTGCTCCCAAGCCCACTATCACTTGGAAAGAATCAGTTGCCAAGAAATGGAGCACAGCTAGGACTTGCACAAGAGGGGGGATCCCAGTGGGGTGACGGATAGCAGATATCAGGTCAGGCTCCAGTTGGGCACACAGCTCCGTGATTGTCGCCCTGTCAAGTCTGCAGGTGAGGATAATGTGCCCGTCCTCCATTGTTGCCAAGTCTACCAGGGGTCTCCACATGGGGGTATGTCTCCATCTCCTATTAATCCGCAGCGGTAGCAATCTATGGGGGAAAAGAGTGAGGAGCCGATCACAAACTGTATATTGTAGCCACAGCAGTACAATGCATGATGTTAATTTGAAATGTATAAGTGGCATCTGTCCTGTAGGTACAATTGTGAGATGTGACGCAGTTATAATCCAGGGCCTGCCCCCCCTGAAGTGGCATGTGCCTGTCCTGTGTGGAGGGACAGGTGGAAGTGAGGTAATTCCGTTGATGTTGTGCGCCGTTGCAGGAGGCGGTCAGGAACCGGCGTGCAGCACCTTATTGGATAATATTGGGCCCTATGGGGTACAGTGGCCAATGGTGATGTACGCCGACGATGATGGTATGCACTGCCGCGGACGTCACCGCCATTTTCTATTTGTTCACTCACTTGCTACCTGACCTTCAACAGGAGAGGACCTACACTGCATGTGCTGCTGTGACCTGTGTCTGGAACCGACCATGGCGCGTGTGACTGAGGAAAAGGCCCCTGCCTTCACCTCGGCAGAGCTGGAGAGACAGGTGGATGTGGTCCTACCCCAGTACCGACTGCTGTATGGGCCTCCAGACCAGCAGGTGAGTACACTGTGAGCACAATGCATGGGGCATGAATGCATGGAGTGGTGTGTGGGAAGGCCTCGTGTGGGGGGGGTTGGTGGATGTCCCCTCGGCAGCGTGCAGCTTGTGTCCTGGGCCAGGTCTGTGCTAATGGGGATGGTGGGAAGGGGTATGGTGGGCCATGAGTGTAACAGGCAGGACTGTCTGACTAATACCTTTCCCTGTGTGTATTTCCACTGCAGGCTAGCGTCCATCAAAAGAAGGGTATATGGCGTGCCATCGGCAAGGACGTGTGGACCCTGGGGGTCTATGGCAGGTGGAGCACCTACTGTCGGAAACAATGGGAGGACCGGAGACGCTGGGCACGGAAGACGGCAGAGACCATGCTGGGGATGGCCCCCCCAACGAGGAAGCGTTGCCCTGTCGAAACCTGACCCCCCTGATGGCCCTCATACTGGTGGTGGCCTATCCGGAGCTCGATGGGCGCTTGAGGACATCACAGCAGCCACAAGGGGGTGAGTACAATGCCCATCATTACTACTTACACCTGGTGGGGTGGTATCTGGGTGGGGGATGTGTGCCCCTAGGCCAGGCCTGACATTGCAGAGTAGGTCAAATGTTGGCCAGGGGTCTGATGTGATAGTCCTCCTACCTAGCTTATAGGCATTCACTACTGGGTAGGGCTGTGTGGGTTCCAGGTATGCTGCAGTTGGCGGTATGTGTCCCTTCCCAGGCCCTGGTGACTACCATTGTTACTGGTAGTGCATTGCATAGTGCGTAGGATTGTTCCCTGTCTGTGAGTGTGCTGTGTACACCAACAGTGGTGTTGTTGCAGCCATTGACCAAGTGTATAGTTTGTCTTCCCCCCCTTTTTTGTTTCAGCATCCTATCCATATGTGCATTAGCATCATCTGGTGGAGGAGCAGAGGCACTGGTGACGGAGGGAGCTGCATCCCACAGGACCCAGGAGGCAGAGTCCACCGACGGTGAGGGCACCAGTGGGACGGAGGGCGAGGGGAGCACCACGGCGGAGACTGGAGGAGACAGTTCAGACACAGATACCTCCTCCAATGCAAGCTCCCTGGTGGTGGTGGACACCTCTGTGACCACCCCAGCTACAGGTACAGCCGCCACCCCTGTACCAGCACCACCCTCCCAGTAGCCCCTCATCGAGTTGCCTGTGCCCACTCACCCAGGAGGGTGGGCATCTCCTTCGCCCCAAGCACCTCAGGCCCTGCCCCAGTTAGCCCTACTGCCCTGAGTGAGGAGGCTATTGACCTCTTGCAATCCATCTCTGTTGGGCAGTCAACCATTGTGAATCCCATCCAGGGGCTGCCAGCCCAAATGCAACAGACAAATGCATTTCTGGAGGGCATTCACAGTGGTTTGGTGCCCCAACAGAGATCAATCCAGGCTCTGGCCTCCTATCTGATGGCAGCCATTGTCCCTGTTTCCACGCTCCACCCTCCAACCTCCTCTGTCCAATCACATTCCCCTCAACCCCAACCTATCCCAAGCACACAGGCAGACCAGCATGCACCCAGGACAACACACAAGAGTGGACATGGCAAGCACAAGCACCACACTTCATCCCATAGGCACTCACACAAACACCATCCAGATGCAGACATACCAACATCTACTGCCTCCACTGTGTCCCCCACCTCCTCCTCGTCCACCTCCCTCCCAGTAGCGTCTCCACTCACACTTGCTTGCACTACATCCACATCCACTATGACCATCACCAGCACGCCTATCACTACACACCCCTCACTGGCAGTCACCACCCCCACATCCATGCACAAGTAGTATATTGGGGCACTGTACTCACCCCCTTGTGGCTGCGGTGATGCCCCCAAGCACCCATCCAGCTCTGGATAGGCCACCACCAGTATGCAGGCCATCAGGGGGGAGTCAGGGTTCGACGGGCACCCCTTCCTCATTGGGAGGCCATCCCTAGCGGGACATCAACAGTCTTCCATGCCCAGCGTCTCAGGTCCTCCCACCATTTGCAACAGTGGGTGCTCTGCCTGCCGTAGACCCCCAGTGTCCGTGCGTCCTTGGTGATGGCACGCCATATACCCTTTTTTTGATGGGCGCTGACCTGTAGATAAATACACACAGGAAAAGGTATCAGTCAGACCGTCCTGCCTGTTACACTCATGGCCCACCATAGCCCTCACATCTCCTTACGTACAGACATTGTTCACCATACATGCAGCACGCTGCCCAGGGCCCTTCCACCATCCCCCCCACATGAGGCCCTCACACACAGCACTCCATGCATTCATGCACCATGCATCGTGCTCACAGTGTACCCACCTGTTGGTCTGGAGGCCTATACAGCAATCGGTACTGGGGTAGAACCCCATCCACCACTCTCTCTAACTCTGCAGCAGTGAAGTCAGGGGCCCTTTCCCCAGTAATACGAGCCATGGTCGGTTTCAGACACAGGTCACAGCAGCACTCTCCTGTTGAAGGTCAGGTAGCAAGTGAGTGAACAGATAGATGCGTACCATCACCGCCGGTGTACATCCCCATTGCACCCCTGCAATGGTGACCAGGGTGGTGGCCATGTCCTTCAAGTCCTCCCTGATCCCCAGGTAATGTCCCTCCTGCAGCCGCTGGGTCTCCTGTAACATGTCCAGTATCTGGCCCATCGTCTCCTGGGAATGGTGGTATGCTCCCAGGATGTTGGTGAGTGCCTCCTGGAGAGTCAATTCCCTAGGCCTGTCCTCCCCCTGTCGCACAGCAATCCTCCCATCTTCCCTATTGTCCTGTGCCTCTGTCCCCTGAACCGTGTGCCCACTGCCACTGACCCCAGGTCCCTGATCATCCTGTGTTTGTGGAGTGCTCTGAGGTCCCTGTAGTGGTGGACACACTGCTGATTGACGTGTCCTGGGGACAGAGGTATAGGCCCGCTGGGTGGGGACTGTGCTGGTGTTTCCTGAGGGGGGAGGCTCTGTGGTGGTATGGGACTGTGCTTGGGTTACCAACTGTCCGGAGATCCCTGATGGGCCACGTTGGTCATCCAGATCCAGGCGCCCAGTGCTGCTGTCATCACTATGGGCCTCTTCTGGGGGTGCACTGGATGTTGCTGGCACCTTGTCTCCGGTGACCTTGGCTGGGGAACCTGTGGGGATGTAAATGCAGTGTTATTGTTTCTGTGTGTGTCATATTGTGCATGGGTGTTGCCCTTTATGGTTGTTATTGCCCTGTCAGCTTTCCCTTGTGTGAGTAGTTATTTTGTGGGCTAGGTGACTCTCTCTAGTGCACATGCTGTGGTGATGGGTGTCCATGCAGGTCTGTGATGGGGGTCTGTCCATTGGTGTGACATGCAGGGCTTGGTATTGTGAGGGGTGGGTTGTGATAGTGGGGTGTGTGGGAGGTGGTGAAGTGATGGGAGTGGGGGTACGGTTGGGGGTTTGTGATGGCATGCAGGTAGGGGGAGTGATAGTAATAGAGAGTTGACTTACCAGAGTCCAGTCCTCCTCCTACTCCTGCCAGGCCCTCAGGATGCATGATTGCCAAGACTTACTCCTCCTATGTTGTTAGTTGTGGGGGAGGAGGTGGGGGTCCACCGTCAGTCCTCTGTACAGCTATTTTGTGTCTTGCTGCTGTGTAACGCACCTTCCCCCGTAGGTCGTTCCACCTCTTCCTGATGTCATCTCTTGTTCTGGGGTATTGTCCCACGGCGTTGACCCTGTCCACGATCCTCCGCCATACATCCATCTTCCTAGCAATGGATGTCTGCTGCACCTGTGATCCAAATAGCTGTGGCTCTACCTCAGTGATTTCCCCCAACATGACCCTTGGCTCCTCCTCAGAGAACCTGGGGTGTCGCTGTGGTTCCATGGGTGTAGTGTGAGTAGTGTGGGTGAGGGTGTATGGGGTAATGTGTTGGGGTGTGTGTTGTTAGGTGCGTGGATGGTGTTTAGGTGATGGTGGTGTGTGTCTGTAGTCTTGTCTGTGGTCATGCTATCTCTCTGTTGGCAATTGTTTTTAGTCGTAAAGGGTTGTGGGTAATGTGGGTGTGTGTTTTATAGTGGTGTGGGTGTGGTGTGTGTGTGCGTCAGGTGTGTGTTATTCAAATTGTCCAATGTGGTGTTGTTTTGTATGTGTGTGTGTATTTTGAGCGTGGCGGTATGTACCGCCAATGGTTTAGCTCCACTGAATGTCCGCCGCGGTGATTCGTGGGTCATAATGCTGTGGGCTTAGTTCTTTTGGCGTAACCTTGTGGGCTTTGCTACCACTAGTTTATCTCTGACATTTGGGCTGGCGGACTTGTATGTGTGGCTGTATAGTGAAGGATTGCTATGTGTGGGTCATTATATGGGTGGTGGTAATCCGCTGCAGCAGCGGTATGTTGGTAGCAGTCAGCATGGTGGTAAGCAGAACTTACTGCCAGGGTCATAATGAGGGCCAGAGTTACAGGGTGATCTTAAAAAGAAGCCACAATTTTATTTTGAAGATGAAGAGCAGGAAGGATACAACCTGAGAGATAGAATATAAATAAGAGCTGTAGAGAGATAACAGTCCTCTGATTTTCACTACTCTTCACAGGAGGTCAGAAGGTAGAGTCCAAAAGGTGCCCACCCTTTCCCATGCTCTGATAAAGGATCAATATATCAGCAGAGAAGAGTAGACAGTTGGGGCCAGATCACTCAAAATTACTGTTTCAGAAGAAAAGACCATCTAAGGATAGACAGAGAGCTTTATTAAGGAGTAGAACATCTGTGGAGGCCATGCTAGTCAGTGTGGCAGTAATAGCTACAGCCCATCAGAAACTCAAACCCCTCCGGATTGATCACAAAGGAGGCTAATGACTATGTACAGCTAGAACTCAAAGATGGTTGTGTTTCATTTAACCAGTTTTCATACACAAAGTTCAAATACAAATCGCAGGGCATTTTGAAATAACAATTTCAGTCACATTTTGAGCCAATTGATTGGTTCTCATGACATATTCTTAGCAGAGGATTGTAGGAAGCTGGCTTTTTATATAGAGGACCAAAAAGAGGTGCATTGTGTAAAGGGTCAAAGCAAACCCCACAGGAATTACAGAGGCAGAAATGAATCCCCAAATGCTCTCTTTTGTAGCAGTGTGGGTGAGCAGTTAGACATATCAGAGGGTAGTGTTAAGCATGTATTGCACACACAACAGCAGTAAGCGAGACATACACTCAATAAAGAAATCCAACACCAATTTATAACAATAAAGCATACCTTTATATACATTTGGATATCAAAATCATCAGAATTGGGTGAGTACTTTTCGAGTTATGACTTTTTACAATTTTCAAAAGTTGACAGTGCAATTTTTGGAGCACTTACATTATCCCTATATCCATATACTGTATACTAGTACTTAGCAGCGACTTGCAGGACCCATCTTCTGGAGTTAAGTATGGGGCAAGGTCCAAGGTAGCACCAATAGGTCACTTTGGGAGGCACTGGGGTGTTTGGGTAATATCCAATGGGAAAAGAAACATATACAGGATTTGGGCACTTAACAATGATCTACAGGACTGTTTCTCTGGAGATAAGGTAAGTATAGGGCAAGGTCCAAAGCAGCACCAACAATGTCACTTCAGGAGGACTGAGGCATCTGGGCCCAGTGGAGCTTTTCAGCCTTGGGTGCCCTAATGTTATCCTATGGGAAAGGAACAGGCACTGCATACAGGTACTTAGCAATGACTTACAGGACTGTTCTTCTGGACTTGATATGAGTATAGGGCAAGGCTCAAGGCCACACCAACAGTTTACCTTTGGGGGCTCTGGGAATCGGGGTCCACTCTTGGGGAACCCACAGGGGGACTCAGCCCTTGTGATCTTCAGGCAGGTAGGGGCACCATTGGCCCACTTCTCCTCTGGCTATGGGGCTCAGGTGCAGTGGTGTCTTTTGGTGTTGGGTTCCGCCACAGGAGATACTCGCAGTTGGAGGGGGCCTGCAAAAAGAGGCTGCAAGCACTGTCAGGAAGACCACAGTGGGCACACTCAAGGTGGGTTTCATCTCTGGAGGGTCTGGGAACCACTTTGACACAGTTGGCTTACTTAAGCTTGGCCTAGGCGGCTTGGTACAGTGGTGATGTCCGGTGCTGGGTTTTTGACAGCCCCGGGCCTCACAGTCGGGTTGCCTGCAGATGTAGGGAAGCAGCTTTTCACCTCCAAGAGAGTTTTTCTGGGTGACTGGCAAGGCACTGGCAGCTCTCCCGGTTTCTTGGAGGCTGCAGCCGCTGGACAGGTCAGTTGCTCATCAATGGTCGGATGCAGCAAGCAGGCTGGCGGGTTTGGCACCAAGTCAGTTGTGTTCCTTGTTTCTCAGGTCAGCAGGCTTCTTTGTCCACTCCTTCTTTTGTGCCCAGTGAAGATTTGAAGTCCTGGTATCAGGGGGTCCCATAAATACTAAATTTGGGGGGGGGGGTTAAAGGGAGTGAAGTCTAGTAGCCAATGGGCTACTTACCCTTCAGGTCACTGCACCCACTAGATGACCACTTCCTTTGGGGAGTGGGCATCACCCTGTCACAGAATTCCTAATTTCACCACACACACAATGGTGTAATTTCTAAGGCTGCGTTGATTTCAGGCGGGTCACCTTAGGGGTGGGTCCAGCCGGGAAATGCAACACAATTCCTTCATAGCTAATTTTCCCACCTTTCCAGGTGCCAGATGGGCCCTGGGGCAGGGGAGTTAGAATCTCTCTCTGAGAACCGATCTGCATACGAAAGAAGGTTAGTTTCTTTAAAGCCTCCTGATTTGGAATGCAGATTTGCAGGTTATCCTGTTGGGAGGGGTTTGCAAACACCCTGCCAGGGCAGGCTTTTGTGTCTGACCTCTGGAGAGCAAAGACTCTCACCCCTGGGGGTCTGAATCTTGCCTGTTGGTGGCAGGATGACTAGGACTAGTCAGTGAGCCCACCAGCAGTTGGAAGGATTTCAGGGGACACCTCTAAGGTGCCCTCTGGGTGCATGTATTAATCCCTAGTTTCATTGTAGCTATCATGTAGCGGGGGAGCTCATATTTACCAGTGCCCAGCACATGTATTTAAAATGGCTTCCCTGTACACTTAGGCCCATATTTATACTTTTTTTAGTGCTACATTTGCGCCCCTTTTTGACGGAAAAACGGCGCAAACTTACAAAATACAATTGTATTTTGCTTGTTTGCGCCGCTTTAGCGTAAAAAAATGACGCAAATGCAGCGCTAAAAAAGTATAAATATGGGCCTTAATATGTCTAAGAATCAACAAAAACATGGCAGGGGCATATCTGCTTTTACAGATATGCCCACACATGTAATATAATGTTCCCTGCCTTAGGGCTGTACGCCCTGCTGTAGAGGTGGCTTACAAATATTATATGCAGTGTTTTAGGGGACATGTTGTGTTTTCACTTTTGGGAGCACCTTGTCACGCAGCCTGCAAGAGCATTCTGCATGAGGTTGGTGCTGGGTTCCTTAGAGTGGCACAAGTTATGCTGCAGCTCTTAGAGACCCTCTTTAGTACCTAGGCCCTAGGTACCAGAGGTACCATTTACTAGGGACTTACAGAGGTACTTAAGGGCCTGCCCACTTGGTGTCTTATTTTGGGGAAGGAACACTGGCACTGGGGACCTGGTTGGCAGAAACCCAATACAGTTCAGGCAAAGTTGCAGCAAAAAACAGGCAAAAAGTATGGGGGGGTTACTGCAGAATCCAGCTTCCTGCAAGCATTATTGACCCCTACAAGTTATTAATGAGGCTCCATCATAGGAGGAAGCTATAATGGGAGCATTTTAATTAGCTCCTGCATTATACAAGAATAAATCAGGGTGAAGTGTCTTTGATAGATGAACCACAGGTTCAAGAACAATTTCCAATAACACAGAAATCTAAAAAGATCTGAAACGGATTATAAGTAACATGTCCATCAACAATGAAAAGTTCTGTTTAACATATTTTTTAATCAGATAATCTTTGGGAATAGTGTTAGAATATCACAATTTGAATTCACACTGCAAAACATATGCCATACAGAATGCATATGGTATAGGACTAACGATGTAATTAACACAAAAAATATAAAACCACATTATGCATAGCAAATTGATTATGCTTTCAGAATCATATAATTGAACCTCCTTTACCTTGGGAGGAATTCAAATGAGCAGTGCCCGACTTCCTTAGTAGTATGGAAATACGCCTGGTGTGTTTTTAGAAAAATAATTACAATTTGATTTAAGTGTAGTTTCTTATGTTGATGATATGTGCATCACAGATTATGGCTTAGAAGTACATTAACAACATGTAACAATATAATCACTGTATTAAAAGAAGCAGTATACAATTTGAGGTTCAAGAAATCCAAGCTATGCTTCTTAAATGTAGTCTTTCTAGGATGAGCTATCCAATGATGGAACATGACTCGAATTTGGATTCTTAAAGAAATATGGAACTTTTGAGTTTCCAATTTGCCTAAGAGAATTGCAAGCACTAACGAGTTTCTTGAATTTTAGCAGAATATACTTACCACATTATGATGAGTAAGTAGAAATTCTGATCTAGTGATTACGCCTACATTTTCTAGAGAAAACTGGAAGCAGGGCAATACACAAATACTCAGGGACTTAGAAAAACATGATTATTACTGCATACTTTGCAAACAAGATTTAACACAATCAATTTAATGATTAGGGTGCCTAATCAGTTAAGATAAACATAGATTATGTGCAATGAAGGACAGACCATACCTATTACATATGTCACATTTATACGTACCTGCAGAGAAGAGATTTGCTGAGATGGAAAAAATACTCAATGCAGTACAAACTGTAGTCATTAGAGAGTGTTCAAAGATGAAGGAAAGAAAATAATCATAGTAATGCTAGTACAACACCTGGAAGCTACTGTTAAGGCAAGCATCTCAAACTCACATGTATTATAAACCAAGGGCGTTCAGTGGGACAAACGTCAAACCAATACTGACATACAAATTGAGGAAAACCCTTCATTAATGACACAGGAATTCATACATCATCAACAAGCAATTCGTGAAACTCCATCTGTAAAACAACTGCATGAGTATCATGATGTTTTCTAGAAACAAGAATACTCTGTAGCCTGCACAGTAGTGTGATTAAGAGTTGAGGGTTCTGAATTTCACTCTAACAACATACAACCTGAGGAGGCTTGACTGCAAAACTTGCAGTATTAAATGCACTTTCTTAGCCTTACAGAAGACTAACAAATCAGTTCCATAATTAATATCTGACTCATCTTTTTGTGTACAGGCATAGTACGTTGATTTAAAATATTGGGGGACCAATGAATACAAAGAATCACGGGGAAAGTCGATAAAAAATAAATAACTTTATGATCGGATAGCTGCCTTCCGGTGACAGTTTCCATTGGTGGAAGCCCAGCACACCCTGGCAAACCAGAATTAATCCAAAGTCAATTCTACTGCAGAGAATGCCCAAGATTTGGCAGACAAGGACAAGTTTGTAAAGTACCAGCAATGACCGGCTCAAGAACAAGAATAAATCCAGTCTTTTCATCATGCAACAAAAAAGCCCCCCATTCTAGCATTCTGGTGAAGTATAACTTCTTCATGGGACAAAATGTGCTCTCTAATATAAATATACCTAAAACAGGGGAACATCGAATCCTAAATGAATCGAACAGATTGAATCTAATAAAGGGGACTTAGAAAGGAATAATCTCTGCTCATGATGGGACTTCTGCAACATTATGCATCCTACAGGAGAGTTCCTCCTGGCCATTGATGCAAACAAAATAAAGCAATATAAAACGGTATGTGTTGCAATGCAAAATTCGCCAGAATATAAAATATGCTATGATTCTTAAACCCTCATGAGTTCCAATTGGGAAAGCTACATATCCCATCCAAATCAGGCATTTGTATTATATTTATCCATGATAACTAGTAGAAAAGGTACAAATATATATTAGTAGTGGTGGACTCATGCATCATGCATCCTATTTATGTGGGCACCCTCTCAACATGAGGTTACAGATCATGCAGTCATTAGTTTAATGAGTGGAGTACATACATTTCATTTTGAGCAACTGCCATCTTTTATCTCTAAGGTATTAGCTAGCTGAAGCTTTTGCTAAGGTGAGACTCAAATTATTCAACTCTTTAGACTTAGTTCAAACAGGGTTGCAGAGATAGATGACTGTATATTTAAACAAGCCTTGACCATGTCACAAGTGATGTAATGTGTGAGATCATAAGCAGTTCTTTACGGGGCACAAGTTATAGTTAGGTCAGATAGATATAACTGCTGAATTTCATTGGTTTTGTAGGTGTGCAATGTGAGCCTAACTATAATTGCTCGTTATTTTATAAATTATATTTCCAAAATCTAAAGTCCCTGTAACCACATGGATTTTTTAGACTATTTCTACTTTTTTTCTTACCATAAAGTATTCTGAATTGTTATATATTAATTCATGTAAGTTAAGAAAAATGAGTAATAATGTGAAAGAATCTTGTAAAATATGTAGCAAATGGTGTATGAAAATTGGGTATCTATGTACAGATCACACAGTTAATATATAAATGAAAGGAACAATTTAATTGCTATTGGAACAATACACAATGTATAAGTTATGAAGCACAAGAAGAATTATTATTTTTTTCAAAACTTTTTTGGGGTCTGTGGATTTTCCTCAGATCTATATTGTCACATGAGCGTACTCTATATTCTTTGCTGTGATGAAGCGACGTTTAAAAAAAAATCTGCAGTGTTTGATCCACTGATTTGCTTATTTAAAAAAAAAATGTGCATGTGTGAGTCTCCAAATTAACTTTCATTGAATACATGTGTTTGAGAGTTATTTAATGGGTATGTGTATTTTAGTGTGCATAAAGAAAGTATTTTAATATTTTGGCGAATCCGCAGAATAGAGTTCAAATCCACAGAGTCGGAGAGTGTTAAAAAAATCTGCCTTTCTATTAGTTCATATGAACCCCTCCCAACTTTAAAAAAAAAGCTACACCCAATACCTTCATTTTTTGATTCTCTGCTGGGGAAGGAGGTTAGAGAATCCAGCTGTTCTAGAAAAATGGCAGAAGCTCCTGATCCGATTAAGGCTGAAGCCCCAGAAGATGTAAGAGAACAACAGGAAGGAGGTAGCAGAAAGGCGAGCAATGTCTGGAGGTGGTACACTGTGCCTAGTGGTGCCAAAAAGCCTGTGCCAGGTTTGTCCAGTGTAATCTATGTGGCAAACAGCTTTTGAGGGGCACAACAAAAAAATACAGCTATGGCGCCTATACTATGTGGAAGCATACTAAAAGCTGCCAAGAGCAGGATGAGGGAACTAGCTACTGACACGCTTGATCCTCGAACATCAACATCTAGCAGTGGACAAGCTGCTTCAAACATCTCCATTGCACCTACGTGCAAAGAATTTAAGGAGATGTGTAAATTAAGCTGTGGCAAGTGCCAAGAGCTTGTCATTAAGAAAAATTAAGACATTGTAACTATGTGTGAAAAGGTTAAGAGCCACGGTTGTTGAACTATTTGATTTGTTTATTTTACTCTTAGAAAACACTACTTTTTAAATATGCAACAATTTTGCATAGAGGTTTAGTGTTTTCAGTATTTTCACTTTTAAGTTTTTTTAATGAAAGAAATCACTAAAACTTTTTTTAAAGTTTGCTGTCAATTTGTTTTTTTAAATGTTCTTTTTAGAACCACTATATTTCCCACAAAGGCCTGTGTTTTTATTTTTGAGGCCAGATAGTACTGTATGTATTAATATATGTGTTGGTGTATTACTTTGTGTATCAGCGTATATATTAGTGTATGGCTGGATGTATCAATGAATGCATTGGTGTGCACCTATGCATGTCAGTGCATGCATCATTGTGTGCCTAGGTGAGTGAGTGTGAGCATCAGTGTGTGCCTGAGTGTGTCGGTGTATGCATCAGTGTGTCCCTGGGTCTGTCCGTGTATGCATCAGTGTCTGTCTGGGTGTGTCAATGTATGCATCAGTGTCTGCCTGGGTGTATTAGTGTATGCATTGATGTGTACCTTAGGTGCGACAGTGTTTGTACCAGTGTGTGCCTAGGTGTATTAGTGTATGCATTAGTATGTGCCTGGGTGTGTCTGTGTGTTATCAAGGCCTGTGTTTTTATTTTTGAGTCCACATAGTACTGTATGTATTAATATATGTGTTGGTGTATTACTTTGTGTATCAGAGTGTATATTAGTGTATGGCTGGATGTATCAATGAATGCATTGGTGTGCACCTATGCATGTCAGTGCATGCATCATTGTGTGCCTAGGTGAGTCAGTGTGAGCATCAGTGTGTGCCTGAGTGTGTCGGTGTATGCATCAGTGTGTCCCTGGGTCTGTCCGTGTATGCATCAGTGTCTGTCTGGGTGTGTCAATGTATGCATCAGTGTCTGCCTGGGTGTATTAGTGTATGCATTGATGTGTACCTTAGGTGCGACAGTGTTTGTACCAGTGTGTGCCTAGGTGTATTAGTGTATGCATTAGTATGTGCCTGGGTGTGTCTGTGTGTTATCAAGGCCTGTGTTTTTATTTTTGAGTCCACATAGTACTGTATGTATTAATATATGTGTTGGTGTATTACTTTGTGTATCAGCGTATATATTAGTGTATGGCTGGATGTATCAATGAATGCATTGGTGTGCACCTATGCATGTCAGTGCATGCATCATTGTGTGCCTAGGTGAGTGAGTGTGAGCATCAGTGTGTGCCTGAGTGTGTCGGTGTATGCATCAGTGTGTCCCTGGGTCTGTCCGTGTATGCATCAGTGTCTGTCTGGGTGTGTCAATGTATGCATCAGTGTCTGCCTGGGTGTATTAGTGTATGCATTGATGTGTACCTTAGGTGCGACAGTGTTTGTACCAGTGTGTGCCTAGGTGTATTAGTGTATGCATTAGTATGTGCCTGGGTGTGTCTGTGTGTTATCAAGGCCTGTGTTTTTATTTTTGAGTCCACATAGTACTGTATGTATTAATATATGTGTTGGTGTATTACTTTGTGTATCAGAGTGTATATTAGTGTATGGCTGGGTGTGTCAATGTAAGCATTGTTTTGCACCTAGGCGTGTCAGTGCATGCATCATTGTGTGCCTAGGTGAGTGGGTGTAAGCATCAGTGTGTGCCTGGGTGTGTCATGTATGCATCAGTGTGTCCCTGGGTCTGTCCGTGTATGCATCAGTGTCTGTCTGGGTGTGTCAATGAATGCATCAGTGTCTGCCTGGGTAGGTTAGTTTATGCATTAGTGTGTACCTTAGGTGTGACAGTGTATGCATCAGTGTGCCCCCATGTGTCTAAGTGTATGCATTAGGAATTGCATGGGTTTGTCAGTGTATGAATCAGTGTGTGTCAGAGTGTATCACTGTATCCATAAGTGTGTCCCTTAGATGTCTCAGTGTATGCAGCAGTGTGTGCTTGGGCTTGTAAATGTATCCATCAGTGTGTCCCTAAGTGTATTACTGCATTCATCAGTGTGCTTGGGTGTGTCAGTGTGTGCATCAGTGTATTCCTCGGTGTTTCAGTGTAAGCATCTGTGTGTACCTGGGTGTGGCAGTGTATATATTACTGTATCCCTAAGTGTCTGAGGGTATAAATCAGTGTTTACCTGGGTGTGTCAGTGTGAGCAGCAGTGCCTGACTGTGTGTGTGTGTGTGTGTGTGTGTGTGCGCGCATCATTGTATCCATAGGTGTGTCAGTATATGCATTAGTATATGTGTAAATGCAACAGTGTATGTATCAGTGTGTGTCTAGGTGTGTCAGTGTCTCATTAGGTCTGACTGTGGGTGGCAGTGTATGCATTAGTGTGTGCCTGGATATATCAATGCCTGAATCTTTGTTTGGCTGGTTGAGTCAATGTCTCCATCAGTGTGTGCATAGGTGTGTTAGGGTATGTGTATTTGTGTGCTAGGGTGTGTTTATTTGGTATGTATTGCTGTTCTACTATTATTAACTGTTTGTACAAAAGTATATCTATGAATGATGTATAAAGGGAGGAAGATAAAATTGGTTACCTTTTCACAGGAAGAAAATATGTTCTTAAACCTGTGTTGAAAGAGAGAAAATGTAAATAAAATGTAACATTTCATACCATTTTGTTTATAATAATCAGTCTCAATCTGTAATATAAATGTTATTGTTAATAAGAAAATGCAACAAATGTATATTATTGTATATCAATTATACATATTTATTTAAGCATGTTATGTTCCCTTTTCCACTGTTCTCAGCTTCTATACTTTTGCACTATAAAAGAAGTATGTATAGATACTCATCATTGAACAGTGGAGGGAGGAACAGTCATATGGACTGCGAAAAAAAAACATACGTACATAGCAAGTTGTTTCAAATTGACATCATATGCATCACACTCCCTACAAGCATTTACCTAACTGTTTACCTATATTGGTTAAATAACAATGTATGGTATAGTTTTATAATACATTTGATGTGTATGAATCATAGTGGTAGCTCAAATAATGTATAAAGACATCAACCTTGGTAGGCCACATGATGTCATTACATCTGCTTTTCCATTAAAGAAGAGTAGAGTATATCCACAGTGTAAATCTTCTCATATTGGTTTGAGCTGTTCTCCATACATAACTTTAGCAGTATACATTTTTCTGTTCAGTATATCTTTGTCCTGGTTTGCAGTTTCTGTTCTATGGTTTTAATTTTGTTGTAACTCTAGTGGTTTCCTTCAAGACTAATTTCATTTCAAGGTTTTTAATCCATTGTGAAGACATCACCCCTGGTATACCTATGATGTCTTATTTTGTATTAGAAGTCCCAGAAGTGTAGTATTCAGTTTTGTATGTAGTAATCCTTGTTAGAACTTCGGCTCAAGAAATAGAAGGTAAGAATTTGGCAGTTTATAGGTTAATCTATGCTTGAGTGTGAGCTTGCTATCATTATACTCTGTCAATCCAGTGCTATTTTTAAGTAGATGGTGCAGTGTCCAGATGTAACATTCAGTTCTTCATGAAAAATAATAGCTCTACAGATATATGTTTTTCCACAAATAGAGATTTGTCCAGCTTTAAAATTAGTAATTTGAGTTTCTAATTTAGTTCCATCTGCATTGCAACACTGTAGCATCAAGAAGATATATTTGCCAGATCTTCTTATTTTCAGAGTTGATAGCACATCTGATTTGCATCTGGTGCAGGTATTATTTCATGATGCATCTTTAAACAATTTGTCAAAACTGACAGTTTTACAGGTGAGAGAGCATAGTTTAAATATTACATATACTAAAAGTGAAATGCTTATACCAATGCTTAACGATGCTGCATAGAAAACGACAATAAGTAGCGATTTGCTTAACGTGCATTTGAATTATGACTATAATTTGTGAAGTTACCATTGTGTATGCGAACTAATGACAATTATGAGTAAAATTGTTTGTGTTATGATTAATCAAGCTTACTTTAACATTTATGATACTGCATTGAAAATCTTATATGCCTTAAGTTAGCGTGAGTTGTGAATTTAGCTGCCTGGCTCTCATATTAGAAGCATTTTTCTGTTTTCTAGTGTGCTGACTCGCAAAGGGCCATGACCCTGCAAATTTTCCTTTTCTTCATTCCATTGTATCAGTACGGATTTTGTTCTCATCCACATGCTTGTTGCTTTAGTATGAGTTTAAATACAAAGTTGAAACAAAAGTAGATTAATGTAATGTACAAGGACGTTTAACCATGGACAAAGGAACTCATAACCCGAGAAGACGTGCCAAACGGTGAAGTAAACCCCCCGGATGTGCCACCTCCGAAGGCGTCAATTATGAAGACCAATCAAAATGTTATGAATTATCATGGGGTGACAATTGGAATTACCTAATGTATAATTTGATAGGTTAAAGATAGTGGGGTATAGTGAATGTCCAATAGAATTTTGGGGGAAGGTATTACGAAAAAGGGATAAAAACCCATGTCACAGAAGGCTCGTCAGAACTAGACAGGGAATGCTATTGATTTTATCCAGAAACTTTGTCACTTTGTTCGGTGTCTTTGAGACTTATTAAACCATCCTCACCCATAGACTGCCCCTTTACACTTCTCCTCCTTATGAGGGAAGTGTCCCCTGTCCTTTAGACAAGTTTAGACTGATGGCGTTTCGACTGATGTCCTGAAGACGAAGGCTGATCCTGTGTGCTGATCTAATCCTTGGAGGGTAATTATGACAATGCAATTTGTAATTTGTCTGTTTGCTTTTCCTTTCTAGGTGCCAACTGCTCATTTGATAGAGACCATAGCTAGATGTTTTCTAAATTGGTGTTCTAAATTGTTTTGCATGAAGCCCAACATGCGGATGCTAATTAGTGGTTAGGATAGGAAATTCACTCTGACTGACGCAAATAGACAAATGACTGACGTTACGCTTTGCTGAACTGAGACGTACATGATATTTGCTGTAACCTAATCTATGTTCACGCCGTGCTATGTTCTTATGTTTGTGATTCTTGCATTAGTGAAATCCTATCAAAGTTGCCATATTGTGACTATGCTCATATGCTTCTTGGTATTGAGATTAACTCTTCTGCTCGTAGATTGTAGTCAATAGGGAATACAATTCATAAAATTCTATCAAAAGGTGTGGTTATTCATGGCTGAAAGGTCATGGTTGCGTCGACAATCAGATTAATGTCTTTATCCAAAGTAAAGTGCATCGTCGTGGTGATAAATATCAATGACATTATTGATATATTGCTTGACATATTGATTAGTTATCTTGTCCTACGGTGTCTCTCCACTGGGTCACAAGATTCATTGTCCTAAAACGAGTCCTAATGTGTAATAAATTAACATAGAAGGACGTGTTAACAGTTCTGGTAGCAGAGCGACGGTTTGGACCTTGGGGGCCCTAGGACGGAGAATCATTGTTTAATTTGTTTTTCTAGGATAATGCAAATTGGAGGTATGATGGGTTTCTAAGTTCACCATGACTTTCCCGGGATCTCGGAGCCTGCCTAAGTGAGTTGGGGATGTTCTCGGCGCCATAGTGTGTGTAGATTAGGGTTTATGCGCTTGCTTAGCTTATGCTTTTTTTTTTTGCAGGTGATTGTGAGATTTGCGTGTATTTAGGTCAAGTATATGTTGTTTAGTAGGAGTAGGCGTACTCCGCAGTATGAGAGTAGGGAAGTCGGCGTACTTCATATGAGTGTGGCGCTTGGTGCTCAAAATTATCCACGTGGTTGGTTGTTTATGTACGGACCTGTCGTGGTCTAAGACTCCGGAGTATGTTGGCAAGTGTAGGAGACACTTGGGTTTATGTTGTAATCTGTGCGGTTTGATAGGTCAATCGGGCGTGGTTGACAAGTCAAGTTTGAGTAAACGTATGTGTGAAACCTTCGATGGAGATTTGGCAAGTTCTAAAGTGCACTAGGACGAGCCATTGACAAGTCGAGAGTAGAATTTGCGGGTCGCATTCTGCTTGCGTATGCGGGAACTGACAAGGAGAAAGTAGCGGCTGAGGCTTCAAGTGAAATCTCTGTAAAGTTCTGAAGCGAATGTGTTACCCTTCCTGTAGTAAACCGGCAGATTTGTGTTGTCATTTAAGGTGCTCGCAATAATTTGCATTAGTTTGTGTGGGTTCAGTGAGGAGCGGACGAGCCGCAAGACTTTGTCAGCTGCAGTGTGTGTGAGTGTGACGTCAGTGATGCTGCGCTGAGATAGGTCAGTTGTCGAGAGGGGTCGCGCACGGATTGGCGCCGTCCGTGAGAGGCAATAGTTTGAGAAAGGTGGGTGAAGAGTGTGCTGGGAACTAAGTCACTTCTGATTAAATACAAAACAAGGGAAGATCGCAAAAATGAATTTTGTTAAAGCATTTAAGAGTGCTCTAAAGGGAGACACATATATCGTAGCAACTGATGGGGAGCCTACACCACCCAAGGGTACTCCAGCCTATATGGTCATGGAAGAGAAAGGTGTTGCTCCATGTTTATGGATGAAACAGTGGCGCAAACTAACAGAGAAGGAGGGATGTTTAGAGTTTCTGGAGCATGGGATGTTCAATCCAAAGGTGTTGGAGAACTTAAGGTGGATGTTAAGTATACAGAAACCACCTCCGAGGCCAGCTCAATATGAGGCTTTAGCAATTTGGGATTTGATGGCTCTTAAACATAGAAAAGAAAGGTTCCTTAGAAGGCTGAAAAGGGCAGAAAATCCTATGCTGAGGCTAGATGGGATAACGAGAATAAAATGTGGAGAAGGGGAATTGTTGACGGACTAAAACTGTTCCCAGCAATAACACAGGGAGAAGAAACGCAGGGAAAGAAAGCCTCCTGTAAGACAGACAAAGACTCAGGCAAATCTAAAGAAAATAAAAGACCTTGGGAAGAGGAAGATGATTCAGACGATGAGGAATTCATGGACAGGTTATTACATGATCGCACGCCACCTTATGCGGTGAGCGATAGTGCTCCAAGCACTGCATGGATCCTGGGAACCAGACGCAGGAAAAGGGAGTTACTGATACGGTACAGACTTGTGATACGGCTCCGATACAGAATGGTGTCAGTGTACCCACTGCACCAGACATACCGATACAGTTGCAACCTCCACCGCAGATACAGAGAATCTACCCAGACGTCCCAGTACTTGAGACTACTGCAAATCTGATAGTGCCGCCAGACCCGCCAGACCCGATATACACGAAATCAAAGTTAGTACAGATTGAGTCAACTCCGAAATTACTGTCCCAACCGCAACCACAGCTGATACCAGGATATAACCCAGTAGCTGGTCCGCCATTAGTACCTGTTCCGGGTACCTTGGAACAGACCTAAGGAGTTACTGCTCCACGGAATCTGGGACCAGGTCAGACACCTGCTGCCATATCGTTGCCAATTACTGTCGGTCCACCAGTGCCATTGTATGCTCAGGGCAAAACTGGTGTATGTGATCAGGGAGTGATGACTCAAGATGTGTGGCCCCAGGAGAGCAAGCAGTTGAACAGCTGAGGTCTTTAATGGACCTTAGTCCAGTGGGAGCACCCATAGAAGCAATGCGTCAAGCAGGGTTAGGGGTTTTAACTCCACAGACAATGAGTACGAACACCTCACATTCCCCGATGATGCATGCAGGGAACATTTCACTGCAGGGTTTCACAGTCCAACAGCTAAATGAATGGCTAGAGAAGACTTATACTTCACAAAAGACTGCAGTGGTTGCAGTCGAACCAGAAAAGGAAAAGCAAGACGAGTATCTAAACCTTGTAAGATTAGGGGCAGAAGCTGCTGAATTAGTAGAAGGTACGATGGGAATAAACAGATTGGAGTCCTATACGGAAGCAGAATTAAGATTCCTGTGCCCTAAGATTACCAAAGAGGTAGGCAAGGTGCATCAAAGATTAGCGAACCTGGCAAGTAAATACAATATTGACATTGAAAACACTAAACATCTGAAAAGAAGTTACAGATTAGATTTTGATTCCAAAGATTTTGAGCACATGAGGTCTGTGGGAATTAAGGCACATTTGAAAGAATTGTTGCAATGTGCGCAAATCTGGGGTGCACTGGAAAAATGGGAAGGCAGGTGGGCAAAGAAAAGAGACAAGGAGAAAGGTGGCAGTCCAGGGTCTAACCAAGCTAAGGCCTCCCCTGATGTGGATTCAGTAAAAATATTACCTATGAGAGAGACAGCTGGTGGTGTCTTAGTCCATGTACTGTGGTCCAGAGGAGACATCCTATCTTTTACCAATGATTATCCTAGATTGAGAGAGAAACCGATTGAGTGGAATCAGCAAACAGACATGTTTGTGAAACTTGCATAGTGTCTTTGGGAAGACTTGAATACCTTGTTTGAGATCATTGTTCCGCCTGATTTGTGGCTTGAATGCAAGAGAGGGGTAGATTGGCCGACGAAGGAGCCGGCAAGAGATAAGGTGACCGGGGCACCCTCTGAAGAGGTGATGAAGTATTAGCATAAGATAATTGAGTTTTTGAAGCAAAAGGTGTCGCCGAAGGTGACTGATTGGCAGAAAATCGACCGGACCTCTCAAGAGGTTAAGGAATCAGTACATGCTTACTATGAAAGGTTGTTAAAAGCATTCAAACACTATAGTGGTACTGAGACTATTGAACCGAAGGACATGAACCATCTTGTGTTTAGATTTGTCGAAGGATTGAGACCAGAAGTTAGCCAGATGATTAATAATCATTTGATTTGTTGGCAAGCAAAGCCAATTGATGAAGTGTTGCAGTATGTGAAATACTGTAGTGATGAGATTGAACTGAAGCAGAAAAAGCTGAAAGAGAAAGTGATGGTAATGCAGATAAGGGCTGCACAGGCAGGAATACAGGGAAACGGAGTTCAACAGATGATACAGCAACAACCGCATATGAATGATGTGTTTCAGACACAGCCGAGAGGTCGAGGGTTTGTAAATCGCGGTCCAGACTTGAATACTGTTGTGGTTTAAAACGATGTGCAAGGAGTGAAAAAGATGTCACCCTGTCACGCGTGCGGGGGCGTGGGGCACTGGAAACGGGAGTGCCCGAATATGGTGCAGGATGGTGTTGTTCAGCAAAGTGCTAATGTTGGTACATTACAAAATGTACGGGGCCCGAAAATGAGACATCAAAACCCGAATTTTCAGAACAATCTGGTACAAATGCAAGGGGTACAACCCATGCAGCAGATGCAAATGCCGCGTTTTCAGTCAGTGCAAATGCAACCAGTACAACAGCAGATTCCTGTGGTACCTAGACAGCAAATGCAATTACCAATGTCTCCGATGGGACAGCAACAGGTGATGCTTCCTCAACAGGTCACAGGTCAGGTAATGAGTCAAAATAATACAGTACAACAATTCCCATTATGAGGTGAAAATGGCATGAATGGGGAATGTTCAGACGATAGCTCAGACAGTGAAGAGTGCAGGCTTGCAGCATCCTTAGAGGTGGATCAAAGGGGTCCAAATGTGGAAGGAAAGGTGATGGGCTATAAGGTCTCATTTATGGTTGATACCGGAGCTACACGCTCTACGGTCAGAAGTGCAGAGGTTCCAAAATTGCCACTTTCAGGGCGTACCATAAGAGTGGTCGGAGTAGCAAACCAGTATCTGACAAACCCGATTACAGATCCAGTGCAGGTTGAGATCGGCAACTTTCAGGGGCTACATAGGTTTGTAGTCTGCGACTCGAGTCCGGTATCCCTACTGGGAAGGGACTTACTGTGTAAAACAAAATGTTCAATTACCTGTTCCAATGACAGAATCGAAGTGCAGACAAATAGTGATGATGAGGGTGATGAAGGACAGTTCTCAGAAGAGGACACAGGGACAGCTAATGAATATTACCCTTTGATTACCCTGTTCCCGATGCTTATCTTGATTGATCTACCTGTCGAGTTGCAGGGGACGGTAACAGAGAAAGTATGGGATCTGACCGGAAAGGAAGTAACGCTAATAAAAGGCGTAGAACCAGTTAAAATCCAGATGAAGCCAAATGCGGCGTTCCCTCAGGTGCCACAATATCACATGACCCAAGACGTTCTCATCGAAGTGTCACAAATAATTGCAGATTTTCTCAGACAGGGAGTCCTAAAAGAGGTTTTGAGCAGTCCGTGTAACTCTCCCATAATGGGTTTGAAGAAGCCCTGTGGGAAAGTTCGAATTGTGCAGGACTTGAGAAAAATAAACGAAATCGTGGTAAAATGTTGCCCTGTGGTGCCCAATCCAGCGGTACTCATGTTCCAGGTTCCCTGTGATGCTGAATGGTTCACTGTTGTACACTTGTCACAGGCCTTCTTTTCGATACATCTTCATGAGAATAGCCAATTTTTGTTCAGTTTCAAATTCATGGATAAGGTGTACAGTTGGTGCAGAATTCCTCAAGGGTTTTCTGAATAACCGTCCATCTTCAATCAGATATTGGAAAAAGACTTGGAGTCCCTGGTACTGCCTTTTAATTCGACCCTTGTGCAGTACATTGACGATTTGCTGATTGCATCCAAAACTAGGGACAGTTGTAAATATGATACCATTGCCTTGCTGAATCATTTGGGAAAGAATGGGCACAAGGTGTCACCCAGGAAGTTACAATACTGTCAGAAAGAGGTGAAATACCTAGGGCATTTGATCGAAAGAGGGTCCAGGAGAATATCAAAGGAAAGAATAACAGCCATTTTGCAAATGAACCCTCCAACGACAAAAAGAGATGTCAGGATGTTTTTGGGAATGGTGGGCTACTGTCGTCAGTGGATACCCAACTTCTCGATCATCTCAAAACCTTTGATAAAACTGACAGGCAAAGAGATTAAGGATTAGCCTTATACCATAGCTTTGTCTAAGGAGAAGCTTGAGTCATTTATGGAGTTAAGAGAATGCATGTGCAGGGCACCAGCATTAGGAATGCCTGACTATACAAAGCCTTTTCTGTTGTTCTGTCATGAACGTGATGCTTGTTCTTTGTCTGTCTTAACACAGGTCCATGGAGGTGCAAATCGCCCTGTAGCATATTTTTCAGCTACCCTGGACCCCGTCGCAGCAGCCTTACCGGGTTGTTTGCGCGCAGTTGCAGCAGTTGGTCAGAGCCTTATACAATGTGAAGGCATAGTCATGGGATACCCCCTAACAGTAATGGTTCCACATTCAGTTGAAATTCTGTTGACTCAACCTAAAACTTAGCACATGACAAACGCTCGTCTCACTAAGTATGAGACAATCATTCTGGGGTCACCAAATGTCTCACTTAAGCGGTGTACCGTGTTGAACCCGGCAACTTTACTTCCTGTTGAAAACACTGAAATCAACAATGAGGAAGAATTTGAACATGACTGTCTTGAGGTAACTGAACTATGTTCCAAACCACATCCAGACATTCAGGACACACAGTTGAAAGAAAATGGCTGTATCATGTTTGTTGATGGGTCCTGTTTAAGAGATTCTGTTGGAACACTGAGAGCTGGCTATGCAGTATGTACCATAGCCGGTATCATTGAAGCATCCTGGCTCGAGAGAGTGTTTTCCGCTCAAGTGGCAGAATTAATTGCCCTTACCAAAGCATGCCACGCAGCTGTAAACTTGAGAGTCACTATCTATACTGACAGCAGATACGGATTTGGAATTGTACATGATTTTGGGCAACTTTGGTCATAGAGAGGTTTTATGACCTCTTCTGTTTCTCTCGTGAAAAATGGTGAACAAATAAAGGTTTTGTCACATGCAATTCAGTTACCTCTTGAAATTGCCATGGTGAAATGCAGTGCTCATATTAGATCACAAGACTTTGTGTCCATGGGAAACGGTTATGCAGATCAAGTCGCAAGGTTTTGTGCATTGAACTGTATATCGTTTAAGGAACAGTGGGAATTGTTACCGCAAACTGAAAATGACACATGTTTGAACCTTGCATTACGGGTGGTTGACATGCTAGACGAGTTAAAAACATTACAAAGTCATGCAAGCAAAGAAGAAAAATGTTCTTGGCAGAGAATGCAATGCGTACAGAGAGCTGATGATTTGTGGGTCTCAGAGGAAGGAAAACTAGTCCTGCCAAACAGCCTTCTATCTCAGTTTGCCAGGCTGTATCATGGACAGGCTCACCTTGGAAGGGATGCAATGATCAGGTCATTTAAAATCGACTGGTTCAATCCAAAATTCAGACATGCTGCCGAAGTCATTTGTCACAGGTGCATCATCTGTCAACAGATGAATGCTGGGAAAGGGACAGTGGTAACTTTGAGCCACATTGGGAGAGCTGGTGGTCCATTCAGCAAAATGCAAATGGACTTAATTGAAATGCCTGTGTGTGGAGGATTGAAGTACGTGTTGGTGATTGTGTGTGTTTTCAGTAACTGGATTGAAGCCTACCCCACACGTAGGAATGACAGCCTCACAGTTGCAAAACTACTACTTAGGGAGCTGATACCAAGGTTCGGGTTTCCGGTCTCTATAGAGTCAGATAGGGGCAGACACTTCGACAATGAGGTGATTAAACTCCTGTGTGCTGCACTTGACATCGAACAAAAGCTGCATTGTAGCTACCGCCCCGAAGCATCAGGACTAGTGGAGCAAATGAACGGTACTTTGAAATCGAGAATGGCAAAAATTTGCGCAGCTACCAATATGAAATGGCCAGATGCATTGCCCTTAGTGCTGATGTCAATGAGAAACACCCCAGACAAGAAAACGGGACTATCCCCCCATGAGATCCTCATGGGTAGAGCTATGAGGCTGCCAGCAGTACCTGCAAATGCTCTAGTGAATATCACAGATGATATGGTGTTGGACTACTGCAAAGGTTTGGCTGATGTGATTCGCTCTTTCTCTCACCAGGTGGAAGCTAACACATTGCCACCGATTGGCGATCCAGGCCATTCTCTACAAGCTGGTGACTGGGTGGTTGTCAAGAAGCACGTGTGAAAATCGTGTCTGGAACCACGTTGGAAAGGGCCATATCAAGTTATCTTGACAACCACTACTGCTGTAAATTGTGCCGGAGTTCCAATCTGGATACATGCCAGTCACACAAAAAAGGTAACGTGTCCTGTTGAAGAGGAACTTGAAGTTTCCGGCACAACAGCTTCAGGAAGAGAAGTCTCAGGGCCAGAAAACAGTCAAGAAGGAACTGAGACTGCCGGAGAGCCCACTGAGGACAGCCTTGTCCCTCAAACAGTTAATGAGTTCGATAGAGGTGACAGAGTGCCTATCTCAGTAGAGGCAGCAGAAGAACTAAATCAAGGAGAGATTCTCCCAGAAGTAGACAGATAAGGGTTAGAACTCGAACCCGGTACAGACCCAGAAAAAGAAGGAGAAGAAGAAGAAGAAGGGGAAATAGTAGAGAGAAATCGGAGTGTGCCAGAGTCTCCTGAGCCAACTGCAGGTCTATCAAGTGAAAACACCATAGTACAAGAGGAATGTGCTGTCCAGCGTCCTGATAAGACACATTAAAAGAAGACGCATAAGAGGGATAACTGGCCAGAGAAACCACTCTTAAGGATAAGAGACATACCAAGAGACACAATAATAGAGGAGAACGATACATCCCGAGTGGAAGACCTAAGTGAAGGAGAACAGCAAGGTGAACGAAGGCTGAAAAGAAAGACAGTCGCAAACAGAAGATATACAGGTCCTGAATGGGCGTATGCTACAACATCTGAGTGGCAACAAGAATTCCTAGCATTCTGTTTTGACCGAGAAGTACCAGGCCAGTACTACGGTACCTGAACTAATCTAAAGGAAGACTTGGTTAAAATTGAAAAAATCTGAAAACTGAAAGAGAGACTTTATAAATTTCCGAATGTGACATTAGAACCGGATTGACTTTGAGAAACCTGATTGTGACAAGCTGCTGACCTGATTTGACAAGAAGGGGTCCTGGAGTGAGTGAAGACGCTGTAAATACACGCAGAGAGCAAGAGAAAATTCTAAATCATCCTCAAGTTGATTGTTGATCTACTATCTGATTCTATACAGACATGGCTTATAATAGAGGTAGTAACAAGGGATGTAAGGTGTGTGGTTGGCTAGGACTTATAATAGGTATTGTGTGTGCAATAATAATTGTGGGAGTGATTGTGGGAATGCCGTGGATAGAGAAAGAGACTATTAACGCTACTTCAAAACCTGAAACTACAACACTAACACAGTGGGAAAGATTTGAGCAGGATGCAAGACACTTGCATGAGGGAACTAATTCAAAGGGGGAACTTTCTACTAATGTCTTCTATCGCTTGCTGAATGAGTATGTGGAGACCATGGATGCGAAAGACTGTTATGTGTGCACTAAGATTACTACATCTGTGCAGGAGGGAGTTACTTATCATAGCCTCCCTCTAACTTACGGGATTAGTTGCAGTTTGCTACTAACAAGGTTCTATAATCAAGAGCATGTGCAATACTTCTATTCAAATCTGGATATTGTGTTTTCTTTTGTGCCTGTGATTGAATTCTTGAACAAGTTAGCTAACATGATATAAAAATAGTTAGAGGATTCTTTGAGCCGACGCTTACATTTGGAACTGCTTGTGCACATCGCAATAATTTGACTTGCTTGCTATCACCTGTAGAGAAAAGCTTTTTAGATCCCACTGATGATAGACGCAAAGCATTGAAGGAAAGATTAGAAAAAGGATTAGAGAAACGCACATATGCAAATGATTATGCGTACACTGCAATCAAAACACAAGGCAAACTAGCTATAGATGCATTACATGTAGGTAGACTTTGTATATATAGACCAAAATCTGAGCAGGACAATTTGTTTGTGGGAACGAGTAAATGCAAACATGTGTTTGTGTTTCAGAGTAAGTGGACATTTATGTTGGATGGACAGGATCCAGCGATCCCTGGGATCTTTTACATCTGTGGACTTAATGCTTATTACCGTCTCCCAAAGGGATGGTATGGGACATGTTATTTGGGAATAGTTTTCCCAAAGATTTGGTCATTGGTGATATATTTGGAGCTATAATCCCTTCAGTAGGGGTTATCTTGAATTCTATGAAAATTCAAAAGTTGTCTACTATTGTGGATAACATGTTGACAAATTTCACAGGGGCTATACTGATGATGGATACTGAACTTACTGCGGAAAGAGCTATGACTCTTCAAAATCGGCTTGCTTTAGACATTCTTTTAGCAAAGAGTGGAGGGGTCTGGAAGATGCTTAACGAGCGCCATTGTTGCTCGTTTATTCCGGACAATAGTAAAAAGATTAGAGGTATGCTTACTAACCTTACTAGAGATAGTACAGATTTGAAGGAGTTGAAGGAACTTGGTGTCTGGGAGAAATTTGGAAAGGGAATTGCCAGAGTAGGGAGCTGGTTTACTAATATTTGGAATGGGGTGCTTGCAAAAATACTCATGGGTCTATTAATTGTTCTGGTCTGTCTATTAGGATTATGGGGGGCATGCAACATTAATGATAAAATTAAGAAAAATTGGACCAAAAGAACCAGAAGAAACGAAGAAAGTGAAAGAGAGAAAATGTTCAATGAAATTTGGGAAAGTTCACATAAGGGACAAGATGTTGAAATGCGCATGATGCGCAAGGTGAAAAATTAAGAATGAAAGGTCAAAAGGGAAAGGTTTGTGTGATGACGAGCGTCATCAGAGGAGGGACTGAGAGAGCGTAGTTTAAATATTACATATACTAAAAGTGAAATGCTTATACCAATGCTTAACGATGCTGCATAGAAAACGACAATAAGTAGCGATTTGCTTAACGTGCATTTGAATTATGACTATAATATGTGAAGTTACCATTGTGTATGTGAACTAATGACAATTATAAGTAAAATTGTTTGTGTTATGATTAATCAAGCTTACTTTAACATTTATGATACTGCATTGAAATACTTATAGGCCTTAAGTTAGCGTGAGTTGGGAATTTAGCTGCCTGGCTCTCATATTAAAAGCATTTTTCTGTTTTCTAGTGTGCTGACTCGCAAAGGGCCATGACCCTGCAAATGTTCCTTTTCTTCATTCCATTGTATCAGTACGGATTTTGTTCTCATCCGCATGCTGGTTGCTTTAGTATGAGTTTAAATACAAAGTTGAAACAAAAGTAGATTAATGTAAAGTACAAGGACGTTTAACCATGGACAAAGGAACTCATTACCCGAGAAGACGTGCCAAACGGTGAAGTAAACCCCCCGGATGTGCCACCTCCAAAGGCGTCAATTATGAAGACCAATCAAAATGTTATGAATTATCGTGGGGTGACAATTGGAATTACCTAATGTATAATTTGATTGGTTAAAGATAGTGGGGTATAGTGAATGTCCAATATAATTTTGGGGGAAGGTATTACGAAAAAGGGATAAAAACCCATGTCACAGAAGACTCGTCAGAACTAGGCAGGGAATGCTATTGATTTTATCCAGAAACTTTGTCACTCTGTTCGGTGACTTTGAGACTTATTAAACCATCCTCACCCATAGACTGCCCCTTTACACTTCTCCTCCTTATGAGGGAAGTGTCCCCTGTCCTTTAGATGAGTTTAGACTGATGGCGTTTTGACTGATGTCCTGAAGACGAAGACTGATCCTGTGTGCTGATCTAATCCTTGGAGGGTAATTATGACAATGCAATTTGTAATTTGTCTGTTTGCTTTTCCTTTCTAGGTGCCAACTGCTCATTTGATAGAGACCATAGCTAGATGTTTTCTAAATTGGTGTTCTAAATTGTTTTGCATGAAGCCCAACATGCGGATGCTAATTAGTGGTTAGGATAGGAAATTCACTCTGAGTGACGCAAATAGACAAATGACTGACGTTACGCTTTGCTGAACTGAGAACTACATGATATTTGCTGTAACCTAATCTATGTTCACGCCGTGCTATGTTCTTATGTTTGTGATTCGTGCATTAGTGAAATCCTATCACAGTTGCCATATTGTGACTATGCTCATATGCTTCTTGGTATTGAGATTAACTCTTCTGCTCGCAGATTGTAATCAATAGGGAATAAAATTCATAAAATTCTATCAAAAGGTGTGGTTATTCATGGCTGAAAGGTCATGGTTGCGTCGACAATTTGATTAATGTCTTTATCCAAAGTAAAGTGCATTGTGGTGATAAATATTGATGACATTATTGATATATTGCTTGACATATTGATTAGTTATCTCGTCCTATGGTGTCTCTCCACTGGGTAACAAGATTCATTGGCCTAAAACGAGTCCTAATGTGTAATAAATTAACATAGAAGGCCGCGTTAACACAGGCTTGTAGAAATAAGTAGATAAATTGTTCTGAATCTATTTCTGTTTTTGAAGAACAATTTTCACACTCATGCAGCCACGAGTATCTCAATCCAAATAGGTTGTCAATAGCTACCATCTCATCTTCTAAGATCTCGAGTACGACCATCAAGAATTCTTGTGCATCTTCTTGAATGTTTTGTGTGAAGTGTACAGTACAGATCCAGTACATTCATCTACAAGATCTCTAATATGAGATGCAGAATATGGTTTAGTTCTATCATTAGACAAGCATTCTAACAAGGTAAGTAGTGCAGAACCCAATCTTTTCTTGTTTGTCTGCTTAATTGCATAAACCAGAGCAGGTAAAGAGAATAGTGCATTAAGAACTACCTTGCCATAGCAGTTGACTCCGGACATGTTCGAGGACTGATAGCCAACAATTTCACGAGTATTTGTAGTATTCTTTTTCTCCAATACTTCTTTTATCTGCTTTTTCCTTCTTTTTCTGAGGAACGTAGGTAATACCTTTCAAAATCTTTTGTTTTGATAATATTCTGGGTTTTTCGTAAACTGGGTACTGTTCTAAATGAAGAATACAGGATTCTCCAACAAGTATATTCTATCACAGAGCTTGAACGATCATTTAGTTTACTTTAATCAAACTCTATAAGATACAAACAGGACAAAGTTCTAACCCGAGACAATGCTACATATGACATACCTTCCTTGAATACAGTGCTATCAATATTATAAATGCAGCATCTATACCTAGTCTTTGAGATTTATGTATTGTTACAGAATACACAAGAGATATTCTAGCTGCTTTCTGTGAACATACAGGTCTTTTACAGCAAGCAACGCACAACAGACCTTGCTAGATGTTTTACACCTTCAAGGTCCTCAAATTGAATAGATAAGAATTCAACTTTGTTTCTATTAGGCTACAAAATGAAAACAATTATTTTGCCCATGGATCCATTAACTAATCCTTATTGTACATTTACATTTTGACGCAAAATCACCCTACAGTTCTTACAAACATGTAGACACTGTTCTAATCCTGCAGATTTGGAAACAGACTTCTCCAAAGAATCAGATTTTGGCTGTAGGTTGTCATTCAACAGTATTGTCACTCCTTGGTGTTCCATTTTATCAATCGCAGTGCGATTCAATATGTTTTCTTTCTCCAATTGTAGTAGATCTTCACTGAAATAGATGCATTGTTGAAGAGTAGGCATTAGACACACATTGGATTTTTGTTGTTGAATAAACTCAAACATTAGCTGTGCTGCAGATTTTTTTAAGGAAATATATTATTCATAAGTCTGGTTTCCAAACAATAATTTCCTTCTTTTGACAGTATTCCTACTCTGATGTCCTTCAGAATATTTCCATATTGCATATCAGACGCTTGACGCATGTTTCTAATTGGTTCTTTGTATTTCCAATTCATCTTAAAAGATTACGAGTTACTTCATGTAAGGGTTTCTTAATTACAGGCTGTCCTTTCATGGGGGTAAGCTGCAATAAATCACCAAAATAAATTACATGTTTTTCTCCAAAAAGTACATCAAACTCTGTTTTCATTATCGCCTGCATTCTTAAATGCACAAAGGCAAGCCTTAAGTTTGAGACCATGCTCACCTCGTCAATGATTTAAAGCTTTAATTTCTTCAACACTTAGTAAAATTTGTGACAAGCTTCACCAGATAACTTTTGGAACTCCCGTTTATTATTGTGTTCAACAGGTAGCATAAGTACACAATGCAAGGTAATTCCTTTGATGTTGTGTGCAGCTAAATCCAGAAGGTATGGTTACAGCACATGACAAAATAGAGTCTGTGGTCTTCTGTAGAAATGTGCTTAGAACTTGAATTAAAAAGCTTTTCCCAGTGCCAGCTTGCCCGCTGATATATCCAAGAATTGGCTTAAAACTTGAACAGTTGCATTGATTGTTTCCATGTAGGAATCTGTGCTCTATTTTTATTTTCACTTTTTGTATATATTTCTTTCTGCTCATTATTTAGTTACTCTACTAAGTGTTGCAAGTCAACATTTTCTTCTCTTGATTGTTGCATGGCCGTCTCCACCTCATTCATCACTATTGCAGTTTCATTCTCGATTATTGGCTCACCAAGGGGATCTTGACTCAGAGGTCCAGAACTCTGGCTGCTTTGTGAGCTATCCTTTGCTATCTCAGTAGCAATTGCTTCCTCTTGTTCAGTTTCTTCATTTTACATTTTCGGATGGTTGGGAAATATTGGACACTCAATGCTGTCTTTTACAGCATTGAAAGAGTCTTCATAGCAGTCGTATTGTCCAAGAAACTCTGTTTCAGAACACCAAGGTTTGAACAGCTAGAGAAGTGTTAAATAGAAACTTCGGCTCAAGAAATATAAATTCTCAGTAGTTTGACAAGTACACTGTCTATGGTTTATTAAGTTACCTTTTGCGTGCCAAAGTAAACAACCATTGCAACCAACTACAGCATATTTCCCTTTGTCAACATTTTCTGACACATTGTTTCTGTACCTATAGTGTTGCAGAATTTTGTAAAGATGCACATTTTCAAGGTGTGCACTTCTTCTTGGATAGTAGTATGTAACATTTTTGTTTTCACAATATCTGTACTCTCTGGATCAAACTCTCCAAAGTACCGAATTTCTGGGAAAGACTTCAAGTACATCCTCATTAATATCAGTTCCAAATTTTGGTGCATCATTTATCCATACGAGCTTGCGCAAATAAGGAGCCCCTCTTGACTGGTATTTTCTCCAAAAACAATCTGTGACTTCTCCTAGAGGAGGATTTGTTTTCTTGCATATAAACACCAGCATCACTTGAAACTTGTGATTAAAATATCTAGTCACATTAGCAGGATCCAAAGAGCAAAGTTCCCCTGCTGTCTTCAAATTGATATCCGTAACATTAGAGTTTGCTTGTCTTAGAAATTCTAGTAAATCAGCATATGCATACTCTGTGCAACTAAGGGCCTGATTTATACTTTTTTAGTGCTGCATTTGCATCATTTTTTACACAAATGTGCGCATAACCTAAAAAATATAATTTAATTTTGTAAGTATGTGCCAGTATTGCATCAAAAAATGACACAAATGTGGCGCTAAACAAGTATAAATCAGGCCCTAAGTGTCACAAACAAAGTAGATAGACCTAAGTTTCAGAGCATACATTTTAGTTCTCCATGATGGCTGTACCAGTATTCATCAGTCACACATTGACATACTATCAAATAATTAAGTTGTGCTCCAGATTTACATCTTTACTTTGTATGTTATCAAAAAATTCCCTTGCAGAAAGATTTTGAAGATTAGCTCCTGTCTTAAGAATGTGATTTACAGCATAAGACAGTCCTGAAAATCACTCTCAAATAACAGATGAAATATATATGGAATATATTGTTGAATTCTAGGCGACTTTGGCATTCTTTCCTGAAGACAGCCGTGCTGACAGCCGCCAAAAGACCATAGTGGCAGCGGTAATCCGCCCGCCCTATTATGACTCACAAAAACAAAATCGGCAGGATACAGCCACAAATCTGACACCACCAGGCTGAACAACGGTGGCAAAGAGGCAGTCCCACCACCCACACTGCCACGCCATAAAATGACCACCCTCCTTATTACGACCCACAAATCAGCACAGCGGTCTTAGCACAGTAGTAATCCATTGGTGGTCCGGACAGTATTGGTTGAAATGGAACCTCCACAACAACAAAACACCACATTGGGCAATTCAAATACCCCACACCTGGTACACATACACACACACACACACACACACACCACTATAAAACACACACACATACAACCCACAATCCTTTGTTACGTCAAACAACTAGCATACATTGCACAACCATTCTGAAGATCGCACTGCACTCAGACATCACAGACACCTGCACACCTCTCATGCATCACACTTCACTTAAAATAGTTTTCACTCACACACACATCACACTCACGATGTCCCGACCAAAGCACCCCCGTTTCACCGAACTGTTCAGTCCAGCAAACATCCACAGCAAGGAAGATAGAGTTATGGTGGAGGATCATCGACAAGGTGAACTCAGTGAGAAGCCATCCACGCACAAGGGAGGACATACGGAATAGGTGGAACTACATGAGGGAGAAGGTCCGATCCATGGCATCCAGACACCAAATCACACTCATGAAGACTGGCGGTGGGCCCCCACCTACTCCCCTGGAGATCACATCATGGGAGAAGAAGGTCTTGACGATCCTGCACACTGAGGGTCTCAGTGGCATTCCCGGAGGACTGGAAACTGGTTAGATACCTCTAATCCCCTTGCATCAAGTATACCTGTAATGCATGCATTCCCTCTCTACCCCACTAACACCAATCCCAAAGTCCACACTCCCAAATGCACCTAATGCATGCACAGCATGAAGTATTACAACTCCCACAATGCATCACCCTTTAGCCACCTAACAATGTACATCCTCCTCTTATACCGACACCTGAGTACTGAAGCATGACATAGAACACTTATCTAGCAGCCCCTGTAAAGTACATCAGGTAGATCCACAGGTGCCACTCAGAATGTCATCAGTCAACCAGTGTCACGTAGAGCCAGTCCTCCACCAGATGAAGACCCTAGTGATGACAGCTATACAGGATGTCTAGAACTGGAAGACCTACCTGGCCCATCTGGTCTCTCTGGGCAGTCCACCTCCACCAGCCTCACACAAGACACCTAGAGCGCCCCAACAAAGTCAGCCACCACAACACCCATCACCCAATGCCCCCAAACCACTGTCTCCAGGCCACATCAATCCATAGTGTGCCCACCTGTACAGGGACCGGAGTCAGCACTCACCACACAAGATGATGAGGGTCCTGGTGTAAGTGGGATTGGGCACACTGTGCCAGAGACAAAGGCACAGGGTGCTAGGGCAAGTGGGAGGGTATCTAGGAGCCACAGGTGGGGCAACCCAGAGAGCCATCTGCCCATGAGGCAATAGCACAAGTCCTGAGAACCTACAACCTATCCCAGGACAAGATAGGCTAAATTTTAGCCATGTTGGGGGAGCACCTGAGGTTGCAGAGGGAGTACCACCAGGAGGCCATGCAGGAGTTGCATGCCCTAAATGCCACCATTGCCTCCATGAAAGGCTTGATGCAGGAGCTCATCACAGTCCTGCGTGAGTCCTCCACTCACCATCAGGTCCCTTCCACTAACCACACTACTGACCAGCCTTCTACATCTGCCCCAGCTAGTGGGATGGTGGCAATGCCTGAGGACTCACAAGCTACTACTCAGCCACCCTCTGTAGCTGAGGAACCCCCACGCAAATGTGGTCACAGAGCCAGACAGAAACCAAGAACAACCTCACTGCCAGGAAATGAGCCTCTTCAGAACTGTCTCTCTTGTGTGCCACTGAGATAACTTGTTGACATTCTGTTGCCATAGCCCCATTTTCAAATGCCACTTGGATACTTGTCTTATGTTACCCACTGCTTGGCCTAACAGACTGGTGTCTTCGAACACCACGGTCCCACTTCTTAGCATCCCATCCATCCCTTTGTCATTCACAATAAATGCAATTATACACAAGTTATGGTGTTTTGTGTTTGAATATTGAAATAGTGCAACCAAATTATAACATGTTAAAGAAAGGCCTATTAATACACGGTGAAGATGTGAATGTCAGTCCAGTTGTCTGCAGCAAAGTTGGTGTCCACGCATCCCTGGGTCCTCAGGTATCAGAGAGGGAAGAGTAGTCAAAAACCATCCACAGCACTTCTGCAATAGATAGCAAAGAAGGTACGGCACATATCAATAGCACAGTTGTCAACAGTATGTACCTAAACATTATGATGGCTAAACCAATTATAAAGTTGATTTTCACATAGAAAGATAATCCAATGCTACTGAACACATGACCTCAATCCTGTTCAGGTAATATGAGACAAGATTATCGATGCATCTTACAGTAATGAACTGGGTAATACACACTTATTTTAGTTGTACTACACAGCTCACACCTTTGGATGCCAAGTATATATGTCAATTGAAGATACAATAAGCAGCAACCTATACACATAATATGATAGCAGAATATAATAGTCACAAATGTGCAAATAAGTAGATAGGATGACTGAAGTACATGCAACACAGGCAGATGAACTAGATTACATCACAGTGGGACTGTTGACCTACTTGACAGACCTTTCTTGTATACTCTCATCTGATACCCAAATGAGACCAAAACCTTCTCCTATCAGAGATGGATAAGAAAGTATACCCAACCTTTACTCCAACATGAGACATGGTATATGTAGAGATGTACCTACCAGAATGTTAGCTGAAGTCATGCTGGATGAGATGTGTCCTTGTGACTACATCATTCTTGTCCCCATCTTCGTCATTCAGATTTTCTCCCTCTTCTGCCACCGGATTGTCCCTAACTTCTTCCTCCTCCAGCAATGGGATATTCCTCCTTAGTGCCAGATTGTGGAGCATGCATCAGGGCACCACAATCTGGGACACCATGTGTGGTGAGTACTGCAGGTAATCCCCAGAGATCTGCAGACATCTGAACCTTGCCTTCAATAGACCAAATGTCCTTTCTATCACCCTTCTTGTCCTCCCATAAGCCCCATTTGTACTGTTCTTCAGCCCTGGTCCTTTGATTCCTCACTAGTGCCAGTAGCCACTGGGATAACCTGAATCACCTGGTAGTAATGCAATGTGGGTGCCATCAATGGCCCCAATCACATGGGGGATAAGTCCCATTGCATACAATTCAGCCTTCACAATGGCTACATCTATAGTATGGGGAAATTTAATGTAACTTCCCACATGTTTTAGTAAGGCAGACAAGACATCCCTCAACACATTGCTGAACACTGGTTGAGGCATACCAGTTGCCATTCCCACCATCCCCTGGAATGAGCCAGTGGCCAAGAAGTGCAGGACGGATAGCACCTGCACAGCTGGAGGAATGCCTGTAGGTTGTTGAATGGCTGGCAGCAGATTACACTCCAACTGGTTACTTAGGTCCCTGATTGTAGCATGGTTCAGATGATAGTTGGAGATGATCTGGCGCTCTTCCATTGTTGCTAAGTCAACCAGGGGCCGGCACACAGGTGCATTTCTCACCCTCCACAGTGGTCAGTATCTACACATGGCAAACAACACAAGAGTGACAACGATTATACTTCATGCATCCTACTTCATGGTCACAAATTGCGGATGAACATCACATCTGCTACCATTTTTGCATACATAGCAGACTTCAAAGTGCAGAACTGTTGTAATATTTATGTATTTTGCACATAAATCTGGGTGTTACATAGGACTACATCAGAAAGATGGCTGTCTGTCAATGCTAGTTTACAGTCACCATCATCTTGTTTGTATTTTTTCAATCTGTCATTATGTCTTCATCTGATCCTATGCGCTGTCTAAGTTTATACTGCCTGATTGTATTACAGTCCTAGACCGTAACTTATTTTATGTCCATGAGTGACACATTTTTTATTATGGTTTATAAACAGCAACAGTGTAAAATGGCTGCTGCCTGTCCTGCATGCAGGGGACAGATGACAGTGAGCTCATTACGCCGGCGTATGCTGCCATGGCGGTCGGCAGTCGGCAGTCGAATCCACTGTGCAACTTCTCATTGCTTAACATTGATGTCTATGGTGTGCAGGGACCAATGACGATTACCGCCAGCAGTGACGATGCACACCGCTGCAGCCATGACCACCGTTTTCTGCAGTGTATCTCACTTGACTCCTGGCTCTCTAGCCATCAAGAACTCCACTGAATGTGCTGCTGTGTTGTGTTCCTGGGAGCCACAATGGTGCGTGTTACAGGGGATAGGACCCCCACCTGCACTACGGACAAACTCCAAAAACTTGTGGATGGGGTCCTACCCCTGTACACAAAGCTGTACTGGTCCCCAGAACAGCAGGTAGGTCCCAATATGGTATATTTGTTGGCACATGGGCATGTAAGAGTGTTAGAATGTGTGTGCAGAATGTTCCAGTGGAAGGTGTAGCTTCAGATATGACTGCTGGGAATGTTGTGCAAGTTTGAAGTCGTGTATGATTTTGATATGTTAACAGTTTGTAGTCCTAAGAATGTAGTAGGTTGTTGGGTTTACATAAATGTGCCCTTCCTTCTGTGTCTCACATGCAGGTCAGCCCCCATCAAAAGAAAGGGTTGTGGAAAGCCATCGCCAGGGAAGTGCGGACCCTGGGGTTCATACCCGGCAGAGCACCCACTGCAGGAAGTGGTGGCAGGACCTGAGACGCTGGTCCTGGAAGACTGTAGAGGCCCAGTTGGGGACGGCCTCTCAATGAGGAGGGGGTGCCCATCAGACCCTAACCACCCTAATGGCCCGCATACTGGTGGTGGCCTACCTGGAGTTTGATGGGTGCTTGGTGGCAACACAGCAGCCACAAGGGGGTGAGTGACAGAGTTTATTTCCTGTACTGTTTGCTTTAGAACGGAAAGAGTGTGTTAGCCATAGGATAAAGGATGACTAGGGTAGCTATGGCAGATAATGTGGATAGGAGACAGTTGTGATGTAAATATTAGTTGCTGTGATAGGTAAGTATCTGTGCAACAGGTTGCCATGGCATATGTAAGGTGCCAAATTGTAAGATTTGACAGGAAAGTTCAGAATGTTAAGTTGGTTACAATACCTATCTATTCATGTCCATTAAGGGTGACACAGGTAGGTATGGCACTGTACAAATGTCACTTATGGACTGACTTTTCACAGTAATAATCCTGTATACAAGAGCCATGACAGTGTAGAGTAGTAACTGAGTGTTATTGTAGAGGTTTTATGATTGAGTATACATATTATAGTGTGTGCACAGTAGGTGTGTAGATATGTCTATTGACATTGTGGTACGTGCATTCAGAAACTTCAAATGATTAATGTTGTTGATTTGTTCAAATGTGCAAATGGTATTTATATTGACCCTATGCTCCCATCTTTTTCACCCCTTCCCCTCCTTTTTGTTCTATACTATTCTTGTTTTTATTAGTATCAGAAGGCAAATGAGTAGGGGCACCGGCGAGTGGGGAGGCTGCAACCCATGGGACCCAGGAGCCAGAGACCACCGAAGCTGAGGGGACCAGTGGGTTAGAGGGGAAGGGGAACACCACGGGGAAGACTGGAGCAGATACAACACATACAGATTCCTCCTCCGATTGAAGCTCCCTGGTGGAACCTTCTGGTTCCAGCCCAGCACCATCCTTGTCTGCCACCAACCCTACCAGCACCACCCTCCCAGTAGCTTCCCATCCAGTTGCCCGTGCCCACTCACCCAGAAGGGTGGGCGTCTCCTTCGCTGCAGGCACCTCAGCCCATGCCCCAGTCAGCCCTTCTGCCCTCAATGCTGAGGCTATTGACCTCCTGAGATTCATCTCTGTAAGGCAGGCAACCATTGTGAATGCTATGCAGGGCCTGGCATCCCAGATGCAGCACAGAAATGCCTATCTGGAGGGCATTCACGGTGCCTTGCCAGGCCTACAGAGATAATTTCAGGCTCTGGCCTCTTTATTGATGGCAGCCAGTGTCCCCAGTACTTCCCTCCTCCCTCCTGCTACCTGTACCCCATACCAGACCCCTCTCCCTGCCAAGACACACATACAGACATGCAATCATCGAAAGCAACAGACAAGGTATTCAAAGACAAACACAGGCACCACAAATCACATCACAAGCATGCACACACTCAACACACAAAAGCAGACACAATATCAGCCACTACCTCCCCTGTTTCCCCAGCACCTCCTCCCTTACAGTCACATCACCACCCACACCTGACAGCACTGCATCCTTGCTCCTAGTTCCTGTCACCACTTCTGTTTTGCCCTCAGTCACCACAACAGCAGACACTCATACATGCACCCGATGCACCGCATCTGCACTCACCACAACCACTGTCACTGACACATGCACCACACCCACCTTACATACAGACACCACTCCAACATACATCCACATGACCTGTCTGTCCTCTTCCCCCTCCTCCCAAAACACATAAATGCCCCCACTCAGAAACTCAACATTCCTCCACCTCACACACACATCCTCTGCATAAATCTGCACCCATATCCAGCACACCTACACGTCCTACAATCACTCCCTCTACCGCCACTCCCAAACCAGTTTCCAAATCCATCCCCTGTGGTCCTAAGAAGCTTTTCCTTGCCCGCCTGATCTGCTCCCTGAACCTGTCCCATCCCATGTTGCCCCTCACCGTCATGGTTTCCTTCCCAGGCCAAGTCCCTCCACCTCCAAGTCCTCCCATGACCCTCCTTCTACCTCTGCTGGCCTCTCCACCTGCCAAAAAGGCCTCCCCATCTAGAAAAAATCACCTGCCCCTAAACAGAAGTCCAAAGCCCCTGCCCCTCCATCCAAATTAAGGGTAAAAACCCTACCCCATCCCAAATCAAAGCCAAAGGACCCCCCTCCCAAACCCAAAACCCCACCACCACACCCACTCACAGATCCTTGAGGTGCCTCCCTGCACCATTGATGCCCATACCTTGTGGAGGTCATTAGGCTGTCTGGAGTCCAGTTGGGGCCTTTGCCAGGCACTGTGCCTTAAAGACTTTTGGACATTGGCCTGGCCTAAGGGCCTTACTTGTTTTTTTCATATTTAAATCATTTATTTAATTTATATAAATCTAGCCAACAGAATTCCTGTTGGTATTCTAACAATACATTTGTTGAGTCTTTTTGATTACAGGTAAGATTCCATACATCTATTCTGTGCTGTACAATGTGCATTTCTATGCATTTGTTCATTCAAGATCACTGTAATTTCTTATATTTGGCCACTGTATGTTTTGTTGTGTATTTGTATTGGTTTGTTAGTGTTATTGGTGTGGTTTTGTAGTTTTGGTCTGGGGTGTGTGTATGTGACGTGCATGTTTGGCGTGGCTGTGTTTTGTGTATGTGTGTGTGTGTCTCGGAACGAGTGTTGTGTAACGTGTGTGAGTGTGTGTGAGCGTGTGTGCGTGTGTTGGAGTCCGTGCATGGTGTGGCTGTTGTGTGTGGGTGTGTAACTCTCCCCTTTCCCCCTTGTGTGCTCTGCAGGTATACTCACTGATGGCACCTTCATCAGTGTTAGTGGTCATGGAGGAGGAAGGCAAAGAAGAGCGCTGGAAAGACTTCAAGGTGGAGTTCCATGGCTTCTGCAGAGTCATCTGTGTCCCTGGAGGTGAGTGGGTCCTTTTATACTTGCTGTTTCCACCAGGCCTTGGGTGGCGGTCATACCGCCCTGAAAACCGTGGCAGTCTGCAGAGTCGTAATAGTGTGGGCAGTGCAATGGTTGCTGTTGGGCTGGAAATGCAACCGCTGGTGGAAGCAGTCAGACCTCACTGGTGGTACTAGCAGCACACTGGCTATATTTTAGTGGGAAGACCACAGTGGTCGTAATATGGCAGTCTGCACCGTCTGCCTGGCGGCGGTTCGAACGCCATCGCCAGGTGGCAGTACTGTGACCGCCAAAGTCATAATGAGGGCCATATTCTTGTTGACCTGTATTCAGCTGCTGGTATTTGTACAGGTCCGTCATCCTAGCGCCACCTACTCCTCTGGGAAATAGCTGTGGGAAGCGCTGAGCTTCTAAACATTTTTCCCACACTCTCATTGGAGCGCCTCTAGCTTGTTTCATTTGAAACAGATCAATAGCATCCCCAACAACTTCTTTTGAATGAAGTGTATGAATACTATAGTGCTCACATATTTCTTATGATTTGTGCTTATTCACTTTTTCTATTTGTCCCCTTGATTGTAGTGCTTAAGCATCAATACAACTTACATCTCCAATAAAGTCAACATTTTTGTAAAAAACATTACTTTCTTTCAAGCATATTGTGGCTTTTTTAATTTATTCACAGCAACTAATTCTTGTCAGACCTTTTTTTAACATTTTTATAGACATTCTATTACTAGAATAATGAGTAGTTCATCTACATCTTTCTCAACACCCACAGTTTCTACATTTTTTAAAAAAATCTAAAGGTAAATACACAGCTCTTCCTTTAAGTCCTTTCGGTAGTTCTGTTGCTGGCAGCTTCCCTGACTTAGGCTCCATTCGAATAATTGCTTGAAATGAATAAACAGTTTGTATTAGAAATGATTCATGCACACTGAATTGATCAAGTTCTTCTGGCATTGGTACCAATTCTAATCTATTATGAATTGCTCTAGGTGGCATTTTATTATCCTCGAATTTTTCATAACTATAATTATATATTCTTTGTTCCATGTCTAAGTCAAAACTTTCTTCTACAAACAGATATGCACCATAATTATGCCACTCATCCCTGTTACATTACTCAGTTTAAGAAAACGCAATTACATTACGAGTTTGATGTTTGTAGTGAGTGCAGTGACAACAAATTCAAATATACTTAGGTTTCTCCCTCCAGAGTACATAGAACTTTCCTTTCTCCTTTTTAAATTTTTCTGTACTAATGTCTGTATGCACTTGCTCTACCTCTCATCACCACCTCCTTATTTTCTTTATTATCTCCTTCAGACCCGAAGAAACGGAACGGAATGTCTTCAGAAACTTTTTTAACTTCTGCCACACTAACATGAAATAGAGCTCTATTCAAATCTCCTAAACATAAAGCTGGACATTTTACAAAATAAAGTCTACCAAAAAAATTGCACATTTTTGAATGATGCACATCTATCATTCTAAAGTGATGAAAAATGCTTTTGCAGACTTTCTTTGAAAGCGAAACCAATGAATGGCCTTGTAGGAGAGCGTACTTTCTAACTTTGCATGAATTTAATTCTTGAAGCATCTTAATTCTCTGCTTGAGAATTCTCCATGAAAATTCTCTTAGGAAAGCTTTACATTTATCAATTGGTTATTGATGGATAGTACAAATATTGCTATACTTCCACTAGTACACAGGAGCCTATTTACACCTTCCTTTTACTACTTCAGCTATCACTTGTTCTACATTCCTAGGGACTATCAATTCTTTTTCTATGGAAGTACCATCTTTTACTTCCTATCAACAACCATTTGTGTCAACTGCATGCACTAATGTGCCCTCTTGCAAGTAGCTCCCTTCATTAACAACGGTTCTGTCGTAGATGTGTGAATCCATTCACCTTTACAAAAAGTGCTTTTATTGATAAGCTTATTTCTTAATATTCCTTTCCTCCTGCATAGTACTGTTTTGTCTAGTGTCCTCATCCTGTTCAATATTAGGATAAAAAGTTTGCTTTTTAAAACAAATGCTTTGTCCAATATACTCTCAATATGTTGCTTCTGCCTAATTATAGCACTTCTCTTCTTATACTTCTTCATCTTCTTTAGCAAATTCTGTATTACTCTAGTTCGAACATTTTTAACATTGCTATTCTTATCTCCTTAAACTGTTTTTTCTTCAAGTCAAATTCTTTCTTTCCTTATTACGTGTTCTACTTTTACAATCATGTAGTCCCTCCTCTTTAACATTTGATTTAGAACTCCTCTTTTTACTGGACATTTTTTTACTTTCCAATTCTTTACAAACTCCTTTCAGAAATTGCTTAGTGCTCCTGCCCTCTTTTTTTCTTCTTCTTCCTATTTTCCACCTTGTCTGGCTATGTACTGTCAGGTTGAATTAGGTAGTATTGGTTCCTCTATTTCCTCCTTCTTTCTCTCTTATCCGGCCTTCTGGTTCTTCTTTTTCCAATACAATTCAAAATCTGCAAATCAAATGAAAACTAAATGTGCTTGGCATCCTTGGCGTGGTATTCTCTAACTTTTTGCCTGTGCTTCCCAGGATGTTGATGTATGCTGGACTCTGTTTTTGGTAGTCTGGGCACTTTACCACTGCTAACCAGTGCTAAAATGCAGATGCTCCTGTGCAAAATGTATGTGTAATTGGCTATCAATGATTTTCATATTTAATTTACTAGTAAGTCCCTAATACAGTGCACTAGAGGTGCCCATGACTTATAAATCAAATGCTACTAGTGGGCCTGCAGCACTGGTTGTGCCACCCACATGAGTAGCCCTGGAAACATGGCTCAGACCTGCCACTACAGTGTCTGTAGGTACAGTTTTAAACCACTTGCCAGGCCTAAACATTCCCTTTTTATACATGTAAGGCACCCCAAAGGTAGGCCCTAGGTAGCCCCATGGGTAGGGTGCAGTGTATGTTAAAGGCAAAACATGTACTGATATGTTTTACATATCCTAACAGTGAAATACTGCCAAATTCAGTTTTCACTGTGCAAAGCCTACCTCTCTCCGAGGTTAACATGGGGGCTGCCTTTAAATACTATTAAAGTGCAGATTCCCTTTGAGAGCAGAGAAAAATTGGAGTTTGGGGTCTCTGAACTCACAATTTGAAAATACATATTTTACTGTAATTGGTTTTTAGATTGTTAGTTTGAAAATGCCAATTTTAGATAGTAGGCATTTTCTTGCTTAAATCATTCTGTGACTCTGCCTGTTTGTGGATTCCCTGTCTGAATCCGTTTGACAGATGGGACAAAGGGATCTGGGGTGTAGCCTGCATATCCTGATGAGCCATCTGTGCCAGAGTGGAGGGAGGAGTGGTCACTTACACTTGAATGGACTGTGCCTGCTCTCCCACAACGCAGCCTCCAACCCCCTGGTGTATGTCTGGGGCCTGGTCTGGGCAAGGCAGGATTTTGCAAACAAGAGACACTTGCCTTTGAAGTTTACCAACTTCAAAAGCAGAAAGTATTGGACTCAAACCCCCTGAAAATTAGATCATTTCTGGATTCAAGAGGAACCTCTTATTCTTTTGAAGATTCATAATTTAACTTGTGTATGTTGGAGTTTTGTCATTTTGGTCTTGTTTGATTTAGATAAATATTACCTATGTTTTAAACTGGTGTGGTGTCCATTTGGTAGTGTTTTCACTGTATTACTGTGTGTGTTGGTACAAATACTTTACACATTACTTCTAAGTTAAGCCTGCCTGCTTGTGCCAAGCTACCATGGGGGTGTGTTTCTTCTCTGCCCTGACTAGGGTGAGGGTCCTTGCTTGGACAGGGAGTAACCTCACTGCCAACTAAAGACCCCATTTCTAACATACCTGCATAGACAACAGCATAACATTACATATTAAAATCACTTAGTAATTGTCTAATTAAGAAATAAATTATCTATCCTAAAAGTAGAGTTTAAACTTTCATTAATACATTTTAAAGGAAACTTAAGTGAATACACTGGTATTTGTGTTGATGTGAAACTGCTTGTAAAAGTGTCTCGGTGTGACACTGGGTAGGACATGATCTGTATGGATATGAAAGTGGATGTAACAGCATTTGTCCTGATGTGAGATTGGGTATGACAGTGTATGACAGTGTCTGAGAGTATGTCTCTGAGTCTGGCGGTGAGTGTGAGAGTATCTCACAGTAGCTGTGAGAGGGGTATCTCTGGGTAGGAGAGTGGTCTAAGAGTATATCTCCGATTGTGACAGTGGATACGTCAGTGCATCTCCCTTTTGTTTATAGCTAAATCATTACCGCAATAGCCTGCACACTGTATATATTGGTGATCACAGGACTCTGCAAGTGCATCTATAACTCAGTGAGACTTATACGTATATGTATAATGTTTTAAACATAAAGGACCCTGCTGTATCACCTACCTACATAGTACCTGAGTGCTCAGTTGTGTGTAGTAGAATGATGGTTTAAGGATTGTCAAGCAGCATTTTTAATGAAAACTCTACCTCACAGTAAATGTGGATGTTTACATTCTGCAGTAGTGGGCATTATCCATATTTAAAGTAATACTTGTTTAGATAGGTGAGTAGGATATCTGAGTATTTCTCTACATATCTCAGAGAGTGCAACAGTACATCTTTCAGTGTCAGATCATATGTTTAAGTAAACAAGATGAATGCAAGGATGTGTAACTCAATACACAACCAGCTGCAATATTGCTCCAAACATAACTGCTCCCTGGGTATCGGCATTAATGTAGAAGTGAGTCTCTGATTCTTTGACTGCATGTGTCAATGGCTCAATCATTTTCTAAATAGCTATGTCAGTTGCAGTATGGTCACTGCACTGCTTATACATGAGCATTGACTTCTGACAGAGAACATGTAACTCAATGAAACTTATAAGCCCTTTTTCACCTTTTAACTGCAGAGCACCATGCTCTACAGTCTACTTATAGCCTAGCTGAGTACTCTACTGTCATTGGTAAAATAACACTTAAACGATTAACAAGCAGCCTTTCTAATGGCAAATCAGGGTGACACTAAAACCGCACAACCTCTTTCTGCAGTAGTACTCCTCTGCATATGAGAGAAGGTAATGGCAGTACTTGCCTGCATATATGAGTGAGCGTATTTGTACCTCTATCAGTTTTGCGCCAAATGTTTAAATAAATTTGGTGAGTACAGACTATGTATCAGTCTACGCAACTCCAATACTATATAAAATATAATTGATGTGTTCATGTATGTACAATTGCCTCTCTCCCTCTTTGACTGGATGTGTCAGTGCCTTTATGATTTTGTTAATAGGTATATCACTTGCAGTGTGGCCTGAACAGTAAAAATGTATTTAAGCATAAGAGTTTCTAACTGCATGCCTAAGTCAATGAAACATAGAAGGACATGTTTTATCTGTTTAACCAAAAGGAATCCTGCTTTATGGTTTACCTTCAACCCAGTTTAATGGAACGTTTTGTCTTTACTGAAAGAATTTCGTTCACCTCATAATAACAAACTACTCTCCTCTATAGCTTACCTATAACCTAGCTAAGAGTGTAGTCTTATGTGCTAAAATAGAACTGTGATCTTTCTTTTCTAATTATTCTACATTTCATTACTGTTATGGCATAGCTATCATTCACATTCTCTTTAAGTTGGTATGTACAATCTATTGATTCCCATTCATATTAACACATCATAAACTTAAGTACATGATACAAAACATACCAGTTAACTGTGTTTGGTGTTCTGTATATTTCTTTCTCAGTATCAGTTAGAGTTTCTTGTCACTAAAGATATGCAAAAACAAAGCAAAAGAATGGTACACCTCTCTTATGCAAGGCAACCACGAAGGGAAACCTTTTCAACTTTGCTTTCAAGGTTACACAATCACAAACCAAATCAGAATCACTCTTTCGTACCTAGGTTTTACTATACATCTTCTGATTGGATCTTACACTTAACCCATTCCAATACTACTGAAAAGATAGCCCAATTCGATACCCGTATTTTCAAAATCCACAGAAGGATCTGTGGATTCGCGTGGAAGTATGAACTTAATTTCCCTAATATAGCTCCTCTAGCTCTCTTACCATAGTAACCTCCCATCCAACGTTCTGTTGGAGCAGTAGGTCCAAAGTTCATAACAGTTTCATAAAAGCACCATAGCCCCCTGTTATACAAGAAAATACCAGGTCTGTTTCATTTGTTGAACTTGTGAACATATCCCAAACACTAACAGTTTTCTACTGTCTGAAAACACAATTCACCATCACTTTCCTTTTCTCAAACTGAGCTTGAAAATGTATCAGTGTGAGAGTGGGTGTGAGAATGTCTGTATAAGTGTAAGAATGGTGGTGAAAGTGTCTCTCTGAGTGTGAGAGTGGGTATGAGAGTGGGCACGAGATTGTCTGGTTGTCAGAGTAGGTGGGCAAATGTCTGTCGGGTGAGAGAGTGAAGGTGAGAGAGTCTGTCCGGTGTGAGACTACGTGTGAGAGTGGGTGTGACAGTGTCTCTCTGGGCATGAGAGTCAGTGTGAGAGTGTCTGTCTGGACATCAGAGTGCATTTGAGAGAGTCTCTATGGGTTTGAGAGTAGATATGAGAGTGCCTGGTTGTGAGAGTGGGTGTAAGATTGTCTGTCTGAGTGTGAGAGTGAGTGTGAGAGTGTCTGTCATAGTCTGAGAGTGGGTGTGAGAGTGTCTGTCTAGATGCCAGAAGAAAAGTGAGAGTGTCTGAGTGTGACAGTGGATATGAAAGGGTGTGTCTGAATGTCCGAGTGCATGTGAGAGTGTCTCTCTAAGTGTGAGAGTGGATATGAGAGTATCTGTCTAGATGTCAGAGGGAATATGAGAGTGTCTGTCTGGGTAGGAGAGTGTATATGAGAGTGTCTAGTTGTGAGAGTGGGTGTGAGAGTGTCTGTTTGGAAAACAGAGTGAGTGTGAGTGTCTGCCCGGATATCAGAGTGAGTGTGAGAAAGTCTCTCTAGGTGTGACAGTGGGTATAAGAGTATCTGGGTGTGAGAGTGTCTGAGTAAGAGAGTGAGTGTGAAAGTGTCTGCCTGGGTGTGAGAGTGAGTGTTGAAGTGTCTGTTTGGGTGTGAGAGTGTCTGGGTATGAGGATGGGTGTGAGAATGTCTGCATGGTTGTAAGAGTGGCTGTGAGACTGTCTCTCTGGGTATGAGAGAGGGTATGACATTGGTTGTCAGAGTAGGAGGGAGAGTGTCTGTCTGGGTAAGAGAGTGAGTGTGAGAGTGTCTGTCTGGTGTGAGACTGGGTGTGAGAGTGTCTGTCTGGGTGTGAGAGTGGGTGTGACAGTTTCTCTTTGGGCATGCAAGTGGGTGTGAAGGTGGTTGTCTGGACATCAGAGTGCATGTGACAGTGTCCCTCTGAGTGTGAGAGGGGATGTGAAAGTGTTTGAATGGGTGTGAGAGTGGATATGAGAGTGTGTGTCTGGATGTCAGAGTGCATGTGAGAGTGCCTTTCTGAGTGTGAGATTGACTGTCTAGATGTTAGAGGGAATGTGAACATGTCTGTCTGGGTGTGAGAGTGGGTATGGGAGTGTCTGGTTATGAGAGAGGGTGTGAGAGTGTCTGTCTGGGTAACAGAGTGAGTGTGAGAGTGGCTGTCTGGGTGTGGGTGTGGGTGAGAGAGACTGCCTGGATGTCAGAGTGGGTGTGAGAGAGTCCCTCTGGGTGTGGAACTGGGTATAAGAGTGCCTGGTTGTGAGAGTATCTGTCCGGGTAAGAGATTAAGGGGCATATTTATACACTGCGCCGAATGTGCTTCAAAAACTTCAACACACATTCGGCGCAAACCTAACTCCAAATTTATACTCTGATGCCCACCCCGTGGACATCAAAGAACCTCCGTGTGCGTCATTTTTTGGATGGGGGAAACCGTCTTGCGTTAATGATATGCAAGGTAGGTGTTCCTGTCCAAAAAATGACTTTAAGACCTGTGCGCCTTATTTATACTCCTGCGTCATTTTGATGCACAGGAGGGGCAGGCCTTAAAAAACTGCACCCAGCCCGATGTGCTCTGTTTTTTAACACCTGGGTGAGGGCAGGCGTTAAGGGACCTGTGGGCTCACTTCCATGGTCTCTGACCATGGAAGCAGTCCAGAGGTGCCCTTCCTTGCCCCCAGGGACACCCCCTGCCACCCTCTACCACCCCAGGAGGACACCCATGGATGGGGGGACCCATCCCAGGTATGTACAGGTAAGTTGAGGTAAGTATAATTTTCTTATTTTTTAAAGTAACAGAAGTCCCCTGGGCATGACCATTGGGCAAGGGGGCATGACTCCTGTCTTTGCTAAGACAGGAGTAATTTCAATGGAGGTTCTGCGTCAAAAAATGGTGCAACTAAATTTCAATATTGTTTTATGTCAGCTGTTACTTTCTATAGGAAAACCTTGAAGAATCTACACAAATGACCCCTTGCTGAATTCAGAATGTTGCTTCTTTTCAGAAATGTTTAGCTGCCCAGCATCCAACATTTGTTTCACAACCATTTCTGTCACTAACTGGAAGGAGGCTGAAAGCACCGAAAAATAGTAAAAATGGGGTATGCCAAAATGCAAAAACTGTGTTGAAAAATTCGTTTTTCTGATTCAAGTATGCCTGTTACTGGAAGCTGGGAAAATGGTGATTTTAGCACCGCAAACCTTTTGTTGAAGCCATTTGCAGGGGAAAAACACATGCTTTCTTCTGCAGCACTTTTTTCCCATTTTTCCCCCAGAAAACAAATGTTAGCTGTATTTTGGCTAATTTCTTGGTCTCCTTCAGGGGAACCCACAAACTCTGGCTACCTTAAGAATCCCTAGGATGTTGGAAAAAAAGGACGCACATTTGGTGTGGATAGCTTATGTGGACAAAAAGTTATGAGGGCCTAAGAGTGAACTACCCCAAATAGCCAAAAAAAGGCTTGGCACAGGAGGGGGAAAAAGGCCTGGCAGCGAAGGGGTTAAAGACAGCTAGCATGAAAGCCACTTCTTGAGACATTTACATTTTGTGCTCTGTTCATATCACTTGTTTGGTCAGCATTTCAGTCTGCCAAAAAGCTACCTATTATTCTTAATCTGTGTTAATGTGTAGTTGTACAGAAACTGGTGAGGCCGGCATTTAGGAAAACATAGACTTTCCCCAGGTGCCCAAAACTGGTCTGCACGGCCAGCTCTAGGGCAGTGCCACCACAGCTTGTGCTCACTTTGGGAGGGGGCGCCATGATTGCAAGTATATTATAGTTTTAAAAGCCCCTGCTGCAGCATTCCTCACTGCCAGCAATTTATAGGCAACAATAAAAATGACAAGATAACGCTGGCGATTAATGTTCTGCATAGAGAGAGTTCAAGTTTTCTCTAGTGGAAGTTTTAAGGTAGCAAGGGGTTAATACGCCTCCTGCAAAGAACATGTATTATACAAATCACTAAGTGCATAGAATGCAAATAGGTCAGCGGGTTACTGCTTTTGTCAGAGAGGTCCTTTTGTTATTTACAGTTTATAAGTTAAAATCCTAAAGTAGAACAGTGAGCTATTGACTACCATCAATGAAATCCATGCAAACTGCAAAGTATAAATTAGAGGATTATTATTTTCCCCCAGTCTTTCAGTCTTTCATTATCCTAAAGTTTGAAAAAGGATAAACTTGGGTCTAAATCAATTCTATTTATGAAAGAGAACCGCCAACCATGGTGTTACAGGCAGTCTGTGTTTGTGCTTCACCAGACCAAGCACTCTTAAACTATACAGCCTACCAGTATGGATATGTGACTCCTGAAACTTGTAGTGCTCTATAATATGTATCTTTTCTTATGCACTGATCTACACACCTATGATTGATTGTCTCTGTGCAATGTGTTTACGATGTAAAGTGCCCTGACACCCTACACTGGTGTGAGTAGCACTATAAAATGAATTAAAAGCATCTGAGAGAGAGTGGTTAAGGAGAGGTGAGGGGCACTGTTAAAGGGTGGAAGTGATAGAAACAGTGGTTGAGGTAGTCACTGGGGGGATGCCAACAAACATTGTTGCACAGGTCGCCTCAAGCGCTAAGGCCAGCCCTGCTGATCTGCTCTGTATAGTTTAATAGTATCTTACACTACTCTACACTTTCTGCATCTTTGTTTGGAATGCAACAGGATAAAAATAGTCTCTTAGCAACAAACACACGTGGAGTGGTTCTGTACATGTACATTTCTGAAAGGGTGATGGCTTGGGAAGAGCACAACATGCACAGGAGGATACATTTTTTCATTTTCCCAAAATGTGGCTAACTTTACACGGAGAACATTGATTCATAAATTCCACAATTGTCTTATTTTTTCTTTATGCAATTGTTTTTGGAAATGGAAAGACTCAAAAACCCAGTGCACAACGGCAGGGAGGACAGAAAGAGGAGCATAGACTGGGAGAAAGATCTCTGGTTGTGGTAGCAAGCACCACAGAGCACACAAAGGGACGGAAGTCAAAATCTGAAAGGCAGGACAGTGAGCGAGAACAGGGAGATGAGAGAGAATAATCTTTCAGAAATGTCAGAAACAGAAAGTCAGCAGCGCACTTGCATTAAGATGGCCACTACTCTGTGATATTTATCATACTTGTTGTTAGGCATAGTTCTGACAGCGGCAGGACTCTATGTGAAGACCCGAGGCTCCAATTATGCTTCTCTTTCTTTGCTTTTATTTTTCAGCAGCCAATCAAGAAACAGTTTAATACACTACATTTCCCATGAACACAACTCAGTCCAATAAAAAACCATAGATACCCAGCCCTATATACAGTTACCCTTTTCTTTGCTCCTGCACAGCCAATTAAGTACAGTAACTGTTTAGCTTTTGAATTTGTGCTTTATCTGTGCATGATTACAGTTGGCATTATTTACGGATGTTCGTTGGCTTACGCAGTATTTTGCTTGATGCAATATTTGTGTTTATTTAAACGTGACTAGTGCGATATACCTGAGTTTTATGTTCTGTTTTTTAGTGTCGAGCCTGCGTTGCATGCGCTCGCGCATGCGTATCGCAGCGAGACGCTTTAGTATTTAGAAAATGGCTCGGAGCCCTGTCAACTTCACGTCAGTGTTTTTTATAGGTTTGTGGGCTTGCCTAATAAAATCTGCTTGCTTTCATTAGTCGAAGGCACGCATACGTCATGCCTTTTCCAGTAGCTAGCCGTCCTCAAGCGCAGCGACCAAGTACAGAAAACATGCGAGGCTCGCTGTTTTCTATTGGGCTTGTGGACTTCTTTTTCTCTAATTTACGAGCGCGATCTTGCTTGGCAGAAGTCGAGCTCTTTACATAGTTAATTTCACTTTTTCGGGTTATGTACATAAATGCACTTTTACCTGATAGGTGAAAAGTCGGGTTAGGAGTTTACAACGCGATCAGCTCTAACATGAGCAAACACGAGACCTGTTGCATTGTAAATGCTTGTTGTTATTTGTATTGGTCTTAAGCGCAGTGCAGCTCACGTGCGATCGTGGGAGCGTTCATTCTGCCAGTGAGGTGACATGCCGCCAACACTTCAATGCATCACGTGGAGCGGGAGAAAAGGAGTGAGGATAGTCAAGATGTCCTTTCTCTATGGCTTTTAAGCTCTCGCGCACATACCCGAATCTCCACTCACCCAATTCCACCAAATGAGGGAAATAGAAAGCTAGGGCTCTTTCTCCAGACACACGGGTTCCAGACACAGGTCACAGAAGCACATGCAGTGTAGGCCCTCTCTTGTTGAAGATCAGGTAGCAAGTGAGTGAATCAGATACAAAATGGTGGTCACGTCCACGGTGGTGCATACCGTCACCGCTGGTGTAGATCACCATTGGCCACTGTAACTCATGGGGCCCAATGTTATCCAATGAGGAGTTGCATGGCGGTTCCCGACCACCTCCAGCAACGGCAAACAACGTCAGCGGAATTACCTCACTTTCACCTGTCCCTCCACACAGGACAGGTGGACGCCATTTCAGGGGGGGGGGGGCAGGCCCTAGATATTTGCTGCATCACTGGTGAATTTGGCATACTGTACAAATCACACTTACCCATTACAAGTTAACAGCATGCAAAGTTCTGTTGTAGCCCAGTTGTTCAGTTTGTGACCGGCTCCTCACTCTTTTTTTGCCCCATAGCTTGCTACCGCTGCAGATGAATAGGAGATGGAGACATACCCCTGTGTACAGATTCGTGATGGACTTGGCAAGAATGGAGGATAGGCACATTATCCTCACCTATAGACTTGACAGGGCCACAAATACAGAGCTGTGTGCCCAATTGGAGCCTGACCTGATATCTGCTATCTGTCACCCCACTGGGATCCCCCCTCTTGTGCAAGTTCTGTCAGTGCTCCATTTCCTGGCAACTGGTTCTTTCCAAGTTACAGTGGGCTTGGCAGCAGGAATGTCACAGCCAATGTTCTCAATAGTGCTAGCAAGAGTGTTGTCTGCCCTGATTAAACACATGTGCAGCTACATTGTACTTCCCCAGCTTGAAGATTTGGCCACAGTGAAGTCCGAGTTCTGTGCAATGGGACATATCCCTAACACAATAGGGGCGATTGATGGAACACATATTGCATTTGTCCCCCCGTCAGAATGAACAGGTGTTCAGAAATCGTAAGAGTTTCCACTCTATGAATGTACAGATGGTGTGCTTGGGGGACCAATACATCTCCCACGTCAATGCTAAGTATCCTGGGTCGGTGCATGATGCCTTTGTCCTGAGGAATAGCAGCATCCCAAATGTGATGGCCCAACCACAGAGGTACATGGTGTGGCTAATTGTGAGCCCTGGTTCCCACCCAGTATATGTTGGTATATAGGTATGGTGTGGGCCATATGGGATAGTGTGTGGCTAAAAGTTGTCCCTCAATATTTGCAGGTGACTCTGGTTATCCCAACCTATCATGGCTGCTGACCCCTGTGAGGAATGCCAGGACGAGGGTAGAAGAATGTTATAATGAGGCTCATGGACGAACCAGAAGGATAATAGAAAGGACCTTTGGCCTCCTAAAGGCCAGGTTCAGATGCCTCCAACTGACAGGTGGATCCCTGTGCTACTCACCCAAGAAGGTCTGCCAGATAGTAGTGGCATGCTGCATATTGCACAACCTTGCCCTGAGATGCCATGTGCCTTTTCTGCAGGAGGAGGAAGCCGGGGATGCCTGTGTGGCAGCAGTGGACCCTGTGGACAGTGAGGATGAGGAGGCAGGGGATGAGGATGAGGACAACAGAACATCAGTGATCAGACAATACTTCCAATAACAAGACAGTGTTACTTCACATTTCTATTGAATTTGTTGACATTTCTGTGACACTGGCATGCTGCCATTTCCCACTTCTATGCCCACTTACTCTACCCCTTGGAAATTCATTTTGCAGATGTTGGTGATCACAAATATGCTCCTGGTGTGATCACTGCAGCCAGCTACAGGTCATTTATCCATGCTCATTTTCTGCACAATTGAATTTCAATGTTTGTACCTGTTTAAATGAATACATACTTGTAAAATTTGGCATACTCCAAACTTCTTTTTTTGTGCAAGGGTGTTTATTGAAGTGCTAAAATTTTGAGGGGCAAGTGCAATGGGATCGGGTGATGATGGAGGATAGTGGAGGGTATTGTTCCAGTCTATTTGTAGCACAGATGCATTGTCAAAGGGGACATAGGAAGGAGAGCAATGGCAGTTCAAGGTGGGCAGGTTGACTGGGTGAGACACAAGGGTGACAATCAGGAGAGTCTCATTTCCTCGTGGGGGTCTTGGCAATAGTCTCTGGCTTCTGTCTGGATCACAGTGAACGTTTGTGGGGTGGTTCTCCTCCTGCAGGGGGACGAGTGCTGGTGGCCTGTGAGTCCTGTGGCTGGGCCACCTGACCACTAGAGGCAGCTGAGGTGGAAGGCTGTTCAGATGTCTGGCTAGTGGCAGGGGCCAGCTGTTGTGTGACTGCCTCCCTCATAATATTAGCCATGTCTGCCAGCACCCCTGCTATGGAGATCAGGGTGTTGTTGATGACCTGCAAATCCCCCCTATTCCCCTGGTACTGTCCCTCCTGCAGCCCTCAGTTCTCCTGTACATTGTCCAGAATCTGGCCCATCGTGGCCTCGGAATGTTGATATGCTTCCAGGATCTCTGCAAGTGCCTCGTGGAGAGTCGGTTCCCTGGTCCTGTCCTCCCCCTGGCGCACAGCAGTACCCCCAGTGTCCCTGTTGGCCTGTGCCTCTGTCCTCTGAACCATGTGCCCACTGCTACTGACCCCAGGTCCCTGATTGTCATGGGTTTGAGCTGTGCCCTGTGGTCCCTCTAGAGGTGGACACACTGCTGAATGACGTGTCCTGGGGACAGAGCTATGGGTACGCTGTGTGGGTGTTGTGGTGGTGTTTCCTGATGGGGAGGCTCTGTGGTGGTGTGTGAGTGGGCCTGGGTAACCGACTGTCCAGAGGTCCCTGATGGGCCAGGTTGGTCATCCAGATCCTGAAGACCAGAGTTGCTGTCATCACTCTGGGCCTTTTCTGTTGGGGACTGGATATTGCTGGCACCTCCTCTCTGGTGACATTGGCTGGGGTACCTGTGGGGATGTAAATGATGCGTTATGGTTTCTGTGTCTGACATATTGGGCGTCCGTGACTTGCCCTTTTTGGTTTTATTAGCCCTGGCAGCTTTCACTTGTGTACGTTGGTGTATAGTGGGATGATTAGTTCTCTATAGTGTGCATGCTTTAGTGATGAGTGTCCATGTAGGGCTGTAAGGGCTGTCCATGCATTGGTGAAGCATGCAGGGCTTGGCATTGGGATGAGTGAGATGTGATGGTGGGGTGTGTGGGTTGTGGTGGAGTGAGGGGAGTGAAGGTGAGGGTATGTGATGGCATGCAGATAGGGGAGTGATAGTAGTAAACAGTTGACTTAGCAGAGTCCAGTCCTCCTCCTACTCCGGCCAGGCCCTCAGGATGCAGGATTGGCAAGACTTGCTCCTCCCATGCTGTTAGTTTTGGGGGAGGAGGTGGGGGTCCACCGCCAGTCCTCTGTACAAGGAGTTGGCGTCTTGCTGCTATGGAATGTACCTTCCGTAGGTCGTTCCACCTCTTCCTGATGTCATCCCTAGTTCTAGGTTGCTGTCCCACGGCGTTGACCCTGTCCACGATTCTCTGCCATAGCTCCATCTTCTTAGCTATCGATATCTGCTGCAGCTGTGCTCCAAATAGCTGAGGCTCTACCCTGATGATTTCCTCCACCATGAACCTTAACGCCTCCTCTGTGAATCGGGGATGTCTTTGTGGTGCCATGGGTGTTGTGTGAGGTGTGTAGGTGAGGGTGTGTTGTGTAATGTGTTGGGGTGTGTGATGTGGGGTGCATGAGTGGTGTATAGGTGTAAGTGATGTATGGCTCTGGTTGTGTGGGTGTGGATGAGGATGAGGATGAGGCTCAGCCGCCTAAAGCTGAACTCTGAAAAAACGGAAGTCCTCATCCTCGGCAACACCCCGTCCGCCTGGGACGACTCCTGGTGGCCCACGGCCCTCGGCACCGCACCGACCCCCGCAGACCACGCCCGCAACCTCAGCTTCATCTTGGACCCTCTTCTCACCATGACCAAGCAAGTCAACGCCGTGTCCTCCGCCTGCTTCCTCACTCTCCGCATGCTCCGTAAGATCTTCCGCTGGATCCCCGCCGACACCAGAAAAACCGTGACCCACGCCCTCGTCACGAGCCGCCTGGACTACGGCAACACCCTCTACGCCGGGACCACAGCCAAACTCCAAAACCGCCTGCAACGCATCCAAAACGCCTCGGCCCGCCTCATCCTCGACGTACCCCGCAACAGCCACATCTCCGCACACCTGAGACACCTGCATTGGCTCCCAGTCAGCAAAAGGATCACCTTCCGTCTTCTCACCCACGCACACAAAGCCCTCCACAACAAGGGACCGGAATACCTCAACAGACGCCTCAGCTTCTACGTCCCCACCCGCCCCCTCCGCTCCGCTGGCCTCGCACTTGCTGCCGTCCCTCGCACCCGCCGCTCCACGGCGGGTGGGAGATCTTTCTCCTTCCTGGCGGCCAAGACCTGGAACTCCCTCCCCACCAGCCTCAGGACCACCCAGGACCACTCCGCTTTCCGGAGACTCCTAAAGACTTGGCTGTTCGAGCAGCGATAACCCCCCCTTTCCCCCCTAGCGCCTTGAGACCCGCACGGGTGAGTAGCGCGCTTTATAAATGTTAATGATTTGATTTGATTTGATCTGTGGTCTTGCTGTCTCTCTCTGGTGGCAATTGTTTGTAATGGTAAAGGGTTGTGGGTAATGTGGGTGTGTGTTTTATAGTGGTGTTAGTGGGTGGGAGTGGTGTGTGTATGGGTGTCAGGTGTGTGTTGTTTAAATTGTCCAATGTGGTGTTTTGTTTGTGTGTGTGTGTATTTTGAGCGCAGCGGTATGTACCGCCAATGGTTTACCGCCAATGAATGTTCACCGTGGTGATTCGTGGGTCATAACGTGGTGGCTGTAGTTCTGTTGGCGTGACGGTGTGGGTTTGGATACCGCCAGTTTATCACTGACCTTTGGTGTGGTGGATTTCTGTATGTGGCTGAATACTGATGGATTGGTGTATGTGTGTCATAATATGGTGAACGGATATCCGCCACGGCGGTGGTAAGTTGGCAGTAGTCAGCATGGCGGTAAGTGGGATTTACCGCCAATGTCAAAATGAGGGCCTTAGTGTCCTAGACCGGATCTTCCTAGCAAGGTCACGGAGACACCAGAGATAGATCCCCCTCAAGTGACATTTGAAAAAATTCTCTAAGGATCCCAAAAAGGGAATTGATCGAGTCTGACGAAGATTCTCGAATTGGGTTTATATGCTAAAGAATCAGGATCCCCCGTCGACCCTGACGTCTTGGTTGGATGGCCCTGATGGGCCATTTGCCTCCTTGGCAAGGCAAACTACACCATCTCTAGCGAACATCCCTGCTTAATCCTCTTCAAACTGGATCCTAAACTCACTGACCTCACTACTTCTGAATCTGGTCCGTTAGCCTAGGGTCTGAATTGTAAAAATTTGTGGCAACCTGCAGTAATACGGAGAAAGCCCAGGAATCTCTCAGAAATGTCTTCTGTCCACTTTTTTGCAGGGCCAGATGCTTCAGGGGGTGGGCCTTCAGCTGTGGTTACCATCAGGTCCCTCAAAGAGGTTTTCTACCAGCAAAGAGGAGATTATTATGATTCCTCTTCCTCCTCCACCTTCAATCCGCCCCTCCCTGAGTTAGCCAAAGTCATTTACGAAAAGAAAGATTCAGGGGATCACAAAGCTTCCTTCAGGACTCTGGTTCCACAGGTGATATTTATTGCTATTTCAGAGGTGATACTGGGGGGCAGGACCAGGTTGTTTTTATCCAACTGGTAGGAGGTAACCCAAGAACCTTGTGTTCTCAAAGCAGTTCAGAGTTACAAGCTGGACTTTTACGACTCCGCAATACAACCTTTTTATCCTCCTGCAATGTATTTTTCCCTACAAGATCAGGAGTATGTCTCATTAGAGGTGTTTTCGATCTCACGCAAAAAGGCGCCATAGAAGAGTTTTATCCCCACCCAAAAGGTTACATCAGCTGCATCCTGTTAGTGGAAAAAAAGGGCGGTGGCCTCGCCTAGTTCTAAACTTGAAGGAATTCAATGATTTGGTCATTTACTATCACCTCAAGATGGAAGGCATCCATCTGTTAACAGATATACTTCAATAAGGGGACTTGATGATCAGGATAAATTTAAAGGATGCCTTACTGCCTATTTTTGTGCCTCATTGTCATTTTCTTCAATTCGTTTGGCAACAGCGTTGCCACAAATACAAAGTCCTTCCCTTTGGTCTCTCATCTGCCCCAGGGTGCTTCACAAAAATGATGTGACCAATAGCAGAGTCTCTGAGAGGAAGAGGGGCTTGTCTAATCATCTACCTAGATCACATTGTTATCATGGCTCAGTGCCCTCAATTGTTCCTTGTTCATTTAGAATGGACAATTATTCTTCAAGACCTGGGTTTTGTCATAATCCCTCAGAAGTCAATTCTGATACCATCCCAAAGGATGGAGTTCTTGGGGTTTCAGGAAAACTTCCTTCTGTTCCAGTTGATCTTAAATCTTACCTCCCAAGAAGGTTCAAAACATCACAAAGGAATTGAGGTTGATGCTGAACAAGCAGAATGTATCCTTGAGGTCGATAGCCTGCATAGTTGGCCTGTTGGCCTCATCGACCCAAACTATCTTCCCCAGTTCCCTACATTATCTTGCTCTTCAAAGACACAAGATTCATCACCTCCAAAAAAGGCTCAGTAAGTCAGAGCAGATTCCCCTTTCTAAGGAGGTGAGGATAGAAATGTCTTGTTGGTTAGACCACATTGAAGCCTGGAATGGCAGAGCGATTTTGGGTCTTCCTCGGAGATAATATTCGAGTCTGATGTCAGTTGCTGGGGTTGGGGGGCTTGGTCTGGCCCGATTTCCATGGGGAGCTGTTGGTCCCGAGCGGAGCTGGATCTTCACATCAATTGCCTGGAACTCTTAGCGGGTTATTTTGCGGTTCAGAGTCTCTCCCCAGAGAAGATCAATTGTTGCATACTTCTCAGTATGGACAATATCTCAGTGGTTCGGTATGTGTGCAAGTTGGGCGGGATGAAATCTCACCTTCTTGTGGAGATAGCCAACGATTTTTGGCACTTTTGTATCCAATACTCGATTTCAGTAGTGATGGAGTATCTTCCAGGCCAGAACAATGCTATAGCAAACTGGCAGTCCCGCCACATTCAGGACTTCAGCGATTGGCAACTACACCCAAAAGTCTTCCACTTGCTCAACCAATTTTGGGGCCCTTGCTTGAGAGATCTTTTTGCATTACACCTCAAAAGACAATTTTCACATTTTTCAGTTGGTGTCCTGACCTGGAAGCCCAAGTCACTGATGTTTTTCTCCAGGATTGGTCTCCCTTCCTGAGTTACGTTTTTCCTCCTTTCTTGATGATTCCAAGGGTGTTGGCAGAATTGCGTGGACAGAGAGCGGAATTGATATTGGCTACCCCACTTTGGAAAGTGCAAGCATGGTTCCCAGTAATTCTGGAAATGGTGTGTGACTGTCTCATTCTGAATCCTTTTTATTGGAACCTCCTTCTGAATCCAGTGGGCCTACCGCATCCGCTGACCCTATCGGAACATCTCTCTCTGGTGGCCTGGAAACTTTCTGGGGAAGATTGAGGCGGTCATTCTGACTTTGGCGGGCGCCGCAGTAATTCTGAGTTCCCCGCTGGGCTGGCGGGTGACCGCCAGAAGGCCGCCCGCCAGCCCAGCGGGAAACCCCCTTCCATGAGGATGCCGGCTCCGAATGGAGCCGGCGGAGTGGAAGGGGTGCGACGGGTGCAGTTGCACCCGTCGCGATTTTCAGTGTCTGCTTGGCAGACACTGAAAATCTTGGTGGGGCCCCACGACACCCGTTACCGCCAGCCAGGTTCTGGCTGTCAAAACCACCAGGCTGGCGGTAAGGGGGTCGGAATCCCCATGGCGGCGCTGCCTGCAGCGCCGCCATGGAGGATTCCCCAGGGCAGCGGGAAACCGGCGGGACACCGCCGGTTTCCCATTTCTGACCGCGGCTGTACCGCCGCGGTCAGAATGCCCATGGATGCACCGCCAGCCTGTTGGCGGTGCATCCGCGGTCCCCGGCCCTGGCGGTAGTCAACCGCCAGGGTCGGAATGACCCCCTGAGTCTCCTGGGACTTTCTCAAGAGTCTAATGATTCCATCTCCCAAACCTGGTCCTCCAGCACTCACAAACGCTATGCATCCTCATGGAAATGCTGGCGTAACTGGTGCCATGAATGGGAATCAGTGCCCATTAGAGCAGATTGTAGTTTGACCATACTTTTTGTGGTATCTCTGACCTCCATAGGAATGGCATAGAGGCCAGTGAACATTTTTAGATCAGCCATTTTGGTGGGTCACTTATCCATCAACGGTAAGCCTACTGGGGAATTCCCCTTACTGTGTAAATTATTGAGAGGCATTTGCATGGCTAAACCTCCTCTACCTAAATATTCTGTATTATGGAATGTTAACATATTTTTTTTGCGGTTTTTGGACTCTTGTCCAGAATATAAGTATCTTTTTAGAAAGCAGCATTCTGCCCAACTGACCATGATCTTGTGCTTAATTTCATGTGAGAGTGTGTCTTGCGGAAAGAGTTTTCTCGCCAGAAGGAGTAACCTTTACTATATCACATCAAACTAAGTGTAATTGTAGATCAGTGTCATATCCTAGTTTTCCTGACAATTCTAAACTTTGCGTGGTGCAATGTTTGAAAGCGTACGAGGTGAGTATTGCTGAATTTCGTACCAATATGAATGTACAATTGTTGATTGCATTGCAAAAACCTTTTTGTCCTGTTACATCTGCTACTTTGGCCAGATGGATGAGATAGCTTTTAAATAAAGCAGGTATTGATATCTCCAGATTTGGTGCCCATTCCACTAGAGGGGCCATGGCTTCAAAATCATTTGCTTTGGGTTCTCGTTTATACAATATTTTAAAAGCGGTTGATTGGTCATCAGAATCTACATTTAAAATATTTTATTATAAGTCTATTGTGGACGTTGCTTCTGTACTCATGGCTCAGCTTTAAACAAGCATAATCAAAACCTCCAGTCCTGACACAGAATAACACATTTTCTAGCATCCGTGACAAGAACTTTCATTTCTATCAAGGACATGAGGCAAGGATTATCCTACCCACTAATTTACATGCATACAATTCTGGTCATACAGATATATCAATGTTTCTCTATCTGATGTTTTGTATTTGTTCCCTCCCTGATGCCATTATGTAATTGATTTCCAAATATCTACTCTTCATGTTCATGACTCTGGTGTTTTAATTTCTTCCCAGCTTTCCGTTGCAGGTTATCAGGGTGTTTTGACTGTGTTGTGGACTTGAACAAAGAAAGAGGAAGCTGTATTGCTGCATAAGGCTTATATAGGGCTGGGTCTCTATGGTTGGTCATGGGGCTGTGATGTGCTCATGGAAAATGCAATGTTATTAAACATTTTCTTGATTGGCTGCTGAAAAATAAAAGTAGAGAGAGAGAAGCATAATCCTCACCTCTCTGTCCTTAATATAATTGAAAATTCCTGATGTGAATGCTAGGAAATGTTTTATTCTATTGCTGGATTGCTAATAAGCAATTTTGGAGGTGGTTTACCTTCAGAGTTGTTTATTTTCTCTGTTTTAGGAGAAGCACCTCATTTGTGACCGACTTTGGATAAATTTATATGATACATGCTTTACTTTTAATGCAAATTCTCCAAATATAGATAAAATATATTTGAGTTAGCAAATATAGTAAATTACTTCTTCAGTGAGTTACTGTACGGTATGACAATTAAGATTTTTTTACTTCAACTTCCAGGCTATGGGGGTCATTACAACCCTGGCGGTCGGTGTTAAAGCGGCTGTAAGACTGCCAACAGGCCGGCGGTAAAAAAATTGCAATTACGACCGTGGCGGAAACCGCCAACAAAGACAGCTACTTTAACACTCCGACAGCCACGGTGGTACAAACAAACAGCTTGCCGGTCACCGTCAACAGACAGGCGGAGGACAATGTACCGCCCACAGTATCACAACCTACCAATCCGCCACCTTTTCCGGGGCGGATTCACCGCGGAAAAAACACGGCGGAAACAGGACTCCGAAGGGAAAACGCTCACCTCTACACACCCCACGAGGAACCCGAGCTCCAGATCCTGCCAGCCCTCATCTTCTTGCTCCTGTACCAGGAGCACGAACTCCGGCGGTGAAGACAACGGTGAATACTGCACCTACGACACAGGGGAGGGGGGAGGGAAAAAACAGGGACACACGCACGCAACACCCCCCCATCACCCACTACAACACACACACTAATACAGCATGACACATCACAGTTACACCCCCCAAACCCTCCGGAAGAATGCAAAGACAAAAGCAAATGAGTGTAACCATTGTAATATATGAAAATCCAGGATGCAAAAATATATATACACTATAAACAAATATATACACCAAGAATAGTAGTCCAGGTAGTGCTCCATTGAAGTCCGTGGAACACTGGGCCCACACGGCATGGGCGAGGCACACACTCAATCCCTGAACATGACGGAGAGAACACTGCAGGGGCATCAGATAGCAATAAAACAGGCACCTCAGGGGGAAGGGAAAGGGGGGGCACCTCAGCCAGTTGAGTGTACGACGCCAAATCCACGAGGGGTCCACATGCCCACTGTCCAATTCTGGGGAGTGCAAAGCCACAGACTCTCAAGTCTCTACAGTGGGTGGGTTGCCCACTGTTCAATCCTGGGGAGGGCAAAGCCACAGCCTATCAAATCTCTGCAGTGGGTTGGGTTGCCCACTGCATTATCCTGGGGAGTGCAAAGCAACAGTCTCTCAAGTCTCTCCAGTGGGTGGGTTGCCCACTGCTTTCTCCTGGGGAGTGCAAAGCCACGGTCTCTCAGGTGGATGCCTTTCTCCACTGGTTCTGGAGGGGGCCTTGTGCCCAGAGTGCTTCATCCTGCCAAGAACAGAGGTAGTGGATGCCTTTCTCCACTGGTTCTGGAGGGGGCTTTGTGTTAATGCAATTAACCAATGCAGAATTGCGCTGCCGTCTTCGACGACCGACCGCAACGGTGTACAATGCCAGCGCAGTTACCTCATATCCCATTGTCCCACTTTACAGGTCAGGCAGCCGCCATTTCAGGGGCCCACATGGCTTAATTTTTAACAGCGTCACACATACCTAGGCCTTGCCTCAACACTCATACATGCCAAATTTTGGATTATGATTTGTGATCTGTGTAAGCTGTGTGTACGTACCTCTGAGTTGGTTGACTCTGTGCTCGCTGTTGTCCTTCATAGGCACCGTCTGCTGGGACATGTGATGAGATGGCGGCATCCTCCGGTGAACAGACCGCCGGTGGACCTGTCGACAATGGAGGAAAGACATGTGATCATCACCTACAGGCTTGATCGTGCCACAATCCTGGAACTGTGTGCCCAGCTGGAGCCAGACCTGATGTCAGCTATCCGACATCCCACAGGAATCCCCCCTCAAGTGCAGGTGCTGTCAGTACTCCATTTCCTTGCAAGTGGGTCATTTCAAACAACAGTGGCCATAGCATCAGGGATGTCCCAGCCTATGTTTTCCAAAGTGTTGTCCAGAGTGTTGTCTGCCCTGCTAAAACACATGCGGAGCTACATCGTTTTCCCTCAGGTGGAGGATTTGCCTTCAGTGAAAGGTGACTTCTGTGCCCTGGGACATATCCCCAACATCATAGGTGCCATTAATGGGACATATGTGGCTTTGGTACCCCCTCACAGGAGTGAACAGGTGTACAGAAACTGGAAGAGTTATCATTCCATGAATGTGCAGATGGTGTGTTTGGCAGATCAGTATATCTCCCATGTTAATGCCAAATTCCCTGGCTCAGTGCATGCGGAATAGCAGCATCCCTTATGTGATGGGTCAACTCCAGAGGCACTGTGTGTGGCTATTAGGTGAGCACCTGGAAGCAAGTCAGTGGGAATGGTTGTCTGGGGATATCCCTACAGGTTAGTGTGTGTCTAACAGTTGTCCCTCGCCATTTGCAGGTGACTCTGGTTACCCCAACCTGTCATGGCTACTGACCCCAGTGAGGAATCCCAGGACAAGGGTAGAGGAACGCTACAATGAAGCCCATGGGCGAACTCGGTGGATTATAGAGCGGACCTTTGGCCTCCTGAAGGCCAAGTTCAGGTGCCTACATATGACAGGTGGATCCCTATTCTACTCACCAAAGAAGGTGTGCCAGATCATTGTGGCCTGATGTATGCTTCACAACTTAGCTTTGTGATGACAGGTGCCTTTTCTGCAGGAGGATGGTCCAGATGGCGGTGTTGTTGCAGCTGTGGAGCCTGTGGACAGTGAAGACGAGGAAGCAGAAGACAACAGGAACTCGGTGATCCTGCAATATTTCCAGTGAGACACAGGTAAGAATACAAACCTGCTTACTACATGTACTTTAACACTACTACCTCTCAACTGTCTGTCGTTTTCACCCAGTGTATGATCAATGAGTTGTCACTTTCCCTTACGATTTCACAGATGTGGGTCTCACTGTGTGACATCTGCTTTGTTTCCTCATGGACTAGAGCTGAGTGACGTAGGTATGTTGACATTACATTTGAAAGAGCATTTTGACACTGTAATTGCTAATACTCTATATCGAAATCACAGACTGACTCCAGATTGTTTTGTGCTTCAAGGGTGTTTATTTAAGTGCTCAATATTGGAGGGGGTTGTAAAATGGTGAGGGGTGATGGTGGAGGAATGTCCATGGCAGAGTCCAGTCTATTAGTCTCACAGGTGCATTGCCCAAATGGGTATAGGAAGTGGAGCTGGGGCAGTTTGAGGATGGACAGGGTGACAAAGTGGGATAGAAGGATGACATTCAGGGTGGTCTCATTTCTTGGCGGGGGTCTTGGCATCATTCTCTGTCTTTGTCCTGGATCTCAGGGACCGTTTGCGGGGTGGTTCACCCTCTGCAGGGGGTGGGGTGCTGGTGGGGTGGTCCTGTGGCGGTGCCTCCTGTCCACTAGCGCCGGCGGAGGTGGTGGGCAGTTCATTGTCCAGGCTAGTGTCAGGGGCCCCTTGTTGTGCCACAGTGTCCCTCCTGGTGTTGAGGACTTCCTTCAGCACCCCTACGATGGTGCCCAGGGTGGAATTGATGGATCTGAGTTCCTCCCTGAAGCCCAAATACTGTTCCTCCTGCAGGTGCTGGGTCTCCTGAAACTTGGCCAGTACCGTTGCCATCGTCTCCTGGGAATGGTGGTATGCTCCCATGATGTTGGAGAGGGCCTCTTGGAGAGTGGGTTCCCTTGGCCTGTCCTCCTCCTGTTGCACAGCAGCCCTCCCAGTTCCCCTGTGTTCCTGGGCCTCCGTCCCCTGGACCGTGTGCCCACTGCCACTGCCCCCAGGTCCCTGTTGTTGGGGTGGTGGGTTAGCCTGGGTTCCCTGTAGTGGTGGACACACTGCTGATTGACGTGTCCTGGGGACAGAGGTATGGGCCCGCTGGGTGGGTGTTGTGCTGGTGTTTCCAGAGGGGGGAGGCTCTGTGGTGGCCTGTGACTGTGTGAGGGGAACCGACTGTCCCGAGGTCCCCGATGGGCAGGGCTGGTCATCTAGATCCAGTTGGACAGAGCTGCTGTCATCACTGTGGGCCTCTTCTGTTGGTGGTGTGGATATGTGTGGACCCTCCTGTCCAGTGACGTTGGGTAGGGGTTCTGCAGGGGTATAAAAGGATGTTTATTACATCTGTGTGTGCCATGGTGTGCAATGGTTGGGTGACCGTGTACCCCAGTGCTTGCATTCCTGTGTGAGTCCTTGTGTGATGGTGTTTTAGGGGTGTGTATGGGTATGTGCATTGGCCATGCTTTGGTGATGGCTGTCCATGCTTTGTTGTTGCCTGCAGGGCTTGGTGTTAGGATGTGTGGTTTGTGATGTTGGGACATTTGTGAGGAGTTGGAGTGATGGGGGTGGGGTGAGGGTGGGGGAATGTGATAGCATGAAAGTAGGATGGGGGATGTAATAGTTAAGATTTGACTTACCAGAGTCCATTCCTCCATCTACTCCTGCGTGGCCCTCAGGATGCAAAATCACCAAGACCTGCTCCTCCCATGTTGTTAGTTGTGGGGGAGGAGGTGGGGGTCTGCCGCCAGTCCGCTGAACCGCAAGGTGGTGTCTTGAGACCACGGAACGCACCTTCCCCCGTAGGTCGTTCCACCTCTTCCTGATGTCATCCCTATTTCTTGGGTGCTGTCCCACTGCGTTGACCCTGTCCACTATTCTTCGTCATAGCTCCATCTTCCTAGCTATGGAGGTGTGCTGCACCTGTGATCCGAATAGCTGTGGCTCTACCCAGACGATTTCCTCCACCATGACCCTGAGATCCTCCTCAGAGAACCTGGGGTGTCTTTGCCGTGCCATGGGGTGGTGTGGGTGATGTGTGGGGTGGTGTGTGTAGTGATAAGTGGGGTGATATGTAGTGGTGTGTTGTGTGAGGTGCGTGGAAGTTATTTGGGTGATGGTATTGTGTGCCTGTGGATGCTTGGTAGTTGTTTGTAGTGTCTCTCTCTAGCCTTCTCTCGGTAATTTTGTCATAGGGGTTTGTGGGTGATGTGGGTGTGTGTTTTATCTTGTAATGGGTATGTGGGAGTGGTGTGTGTATGTGTATCAGGTGTGTGTGTTTCCAATTGTCCAATGTGGTAGTGTTTTGCAAATGTGTGTGTATTTTGAGCGCAGCAGTGTGTACCGCCAATGGAATACCGCGGTTGAAAGACCGCCGCGTGGATTCGTGTGTCGTGATAGTGTGGGCGTATTTCTGTTGGCGTGATGGTGGAAGTTTTGTTTTCGCCAGTTCATCACTGACCTTTGGTGTGGCGGACTTCTGTGGGTGTCTGAATTTTGGCAGATTTCGAGCAGTGGGTCATAATGACCATGGCGGAATTTCGCTGCCGCAGCGGTGTGTTGGCAGTCTTCTGCACGGCGGTAAGCGGCTTTTACCGGCAATGTTGTAATGAGGGCCTATGTGTTTTACAGCAAATAAGCAAATACACCCCAGTTGAACTACCGTTGGTGGACATTTTCTGCTCTACAGTAATGCATAATAAATGTTGTACATGAAATTCTGACCCACAAAAATTCAAACATGCAAATCATTTATCCCATACATGATTGAATTTCTCAAAGCATAAATCATTTCATTATATTCCAGGAAACCCCCAAAGCATTCTGACTGGACGTCATTCATCACGGGGCATATTTAGGCAATCTAAATGCCAAATGCTGTAATTAAAGAGGAAGCACATGCACGTCTGTGAGCAAGCAAGAACAGTTTCCAAAAACAGATTGCGAGGTTCTAATTATGAAGCAAATTATCACTTTCTAACACACTAAGGCACATGTATATCAAACACTCTTAAAACATAATGGTGGTCATTACAACCCTGGCGGTTGGTGTTAAAGCAGCGCTAAGAGACGACCGTGGCGGAAACCGCAACATAGACAGCCACATTAACACTCCGACCGCCACGGCGGTACAAACAAACAGCTTGGCGGTCACCGCCAACAGACAGGCGGAGGACAATGTACCGCCCACAGTATCACAACCTACCAATCCGACACCTTTTCCGGAGCGGATTCACTACGGACAAAAACACGGCGGAAACAGGACTTCGAAAGGAAAACGCTCACCTCTACACACCCCACGAGGAATCCGGACGCCATGGAACCTGAACTCCACTTCCTGCCAGCCCTTATCTTCTTGCTCCTCTACCAGGAGCACAAATGCCGGCGGCGAAGACCACGGTGAGTACTGCACCTACGACACAGGGGAGGGGGGAGGGAAAAAACAGGGACACACACACTCAACACGCAACATCCTCACCCCCACCCTCACCCATGACAATACACACACTAATACAGCATGATACATTACAGTTACACCCCTCAACCCCCCCTGGAAGAATGCAAAGGCAAAAGGAAATGAGTGAAACCATTGTAATATATTAAACTCCAGTACGCAAAAATATATATATACACTATAAACAAAATACACACCAAGATTAGTAGTCCAGGAAGTGCTCCATTGAAGTCCGTGGAACACTGGGCCCACACGGTATGGGCGAGGCCCACACTCAATCCCAGAAATGACAGAGAGAACACTGCAGGGTCATCAGATAGCAATAAAACAGGCACCTCAGGGGGAAGGGAAAAGGGGGCACCTCAGTCGGTTGAGTGCACGACGCCAAATCCACGAGGGGGCCACATGCCCACTGTTCCATCCTGGGGAGTGCAAAGCCACAGTCTCTCAAGTCTCTACAGTGGGTGGGTTGCCCACTGTTCCATCCTGGGGAGTGCAAAGCCACAGTCTCTCAAGTCTCTACAGTCGGTGGGTTGCCACTGTTCCATCCTGGGGAGTGCAAAGCCACAGTCTCTCAAGTCTCTACAGTGGGTGGGTTGCCCACTGTTCCATCCTGAGGAGTGCAAAGCCACAGTCTCTCAAGTGGATAACAGTTTCCAAATGGTTCTGGAGGGGGCTTTGTGCCCAGAGTGCTTCATCCTGCCAAGGACAGAGGTAGTGGATGTTTCTCTCCACTGGTTCTGGAGGGGGCTTTGTGCCCAGAGTGCTTCATCCTGCCAAGGACAGAGGTAGTGGATGTGATTGGATGTGATACTCCACTGGTTCTGGAGGGGGCTTTGTGCCCAGAGTGCTTCATCCTGCCAATGACAGAGGTAGTGGATGTTTGTCTCCACTGGTTCTGGAGGGGGCTTTGTGCCCAGAGTGCTTCATCCTGCCAAGGACAGAGGTAGTGGATGTGATACTCCACTGGTTCTGGAGGGGGCTTTGTGCCCAGAGTGCTTCATCCTGCCAATGACAGAGGTAGTGGATGTGATTGGATGTGATACTCCACTGGTTCTGGAGGGGGCTTTGTGCCCAGAGTGCTTCATCCTGCCAAGGACAGAGGTAGTGGATGTTTGTCTCCACTGGTTCTGGAGGGGGCTTTGTGCCCAGAGTGCTTCATCCTGCTCGTGACGGACTCAGTAGCGTCAGTGCCTTGGCGCTCATGGGCCAGCGGTGCTTGTTGCGGTGGTGTCATTGGCAGCGATGCTTGTTGCGGTGGTGCCCTGTTCAGCGGTGCTTGTGGCGGCGGTGCCCTGTTCAGCGGTGCTTGTGGCGGAGGGGTCCTTTGCAGTGACTCAGGTGCTGGCGGTCCTGTCTGGCCCAGCGGGGCTGGCGGTCCTGTCTGGCCCAGCTGGGCTGGTGCTGGCGGTCCTGTCTGGCCCAGCGGGGCTGGTGCTGGCGGTCCTTCATGGCCCAGCGGGCCTGGTGCTGGCGGTCCTTAATGGCCCAGCGGGGCTGGTGCTGCCTGTCCTGTCTGGCCCAGCGGGGCTGGTGCTGCCAGTCCTGTCCTGGGCAGCAGGATGGCCCAGTGCAGGTGGCCTCCTGGGCAGCGTTGATGATGACGGTGGCCTCCTGGGCAGCAGGGATGATGGCGGTGGCCTCCTGGGCACCAGGGCTGGTGCTGGCGGTGGCCTCCTGGGCAGCAGGGCTGGTGCTGGTGGTGGCCTCCTGGGCAGCGGGGATGATGGCAGTGGCCTCCTGGGCAGCGGGGATGATGGCGGTCTTCTCCGCCGTGCTGCTCTTCCCAGCCTTGCTGACTTTCTTGTGGCCCTTCCCCATCTTGGAAGGTGTCGCAGCTGACTCCACAATCCCACCTGTACCCCTGGGAGCGGCTTTGGTGGCTGGAGTCTTTCCCCTCTCCCGCCGGGCACTGGCCAACTTTTGATGCTTGACAGGTGGGGGACTGTCCGTCCTGTGGCTCCATGCCACACTGGCTGCCCTGCTGCCCGGTGCACTCCAGATTCCGGTGACTACAGGTACCACTGGTCTCGGAGATGTTGTGGCTGAGGTGCTAGGTTGGGACCTGGAGAGTTGGGCCTGAGGAGATGGATGGGTTGGGGGAGGGGAGGGAAAGAGGTCAAGGTTGGCCAGGAAAAGTTTCTTGGGAACACTGGGATGGGTAGCTGGAGTGGTTTTGGGAGTTGAGGAAGAGGTTGTGGTTGTAGGAGGTGTTTGTTTGGTGACTTTGGGTGAAGGTGCATGTGCTGGAGGCTGTCGTGAGGTGGATGGCTTTTGGGTGGGTGTGTGCCTGCGTTTGTGTATCTTGGGAGGTGGCGTCACAGACACACTGGGAGAGGACACATGGGACGTGTGAATGGCAGTGGGGGTGGTGACTGCACGTGAGCCGGGTGTGGTGGTGTGTGTGCTGGTGATGGAAGTAGTGGCTGTAGATGTACTGCATGTAGGTGTGAGTGTGGGTGAGACTAGGAGGGAGGAGGGAGACGAGGAGGAGGGGGACACAGTGGAGGCAGTGGATGTTGGTGTGTTTGCATGTGTCTGAAGCTTGCGTGAGTGCCGGTGGGATGTGTGGTGCTTATATTTGCCTGAGCTTCCCTTATGTGTTTAGGTGTGTGCATGCTGGTCTGAAGGTGTGCTTGGGACAGGCTGAGGTAGAGGGGATTGGGTCTGGGTGGAGGAAGTTGGAGGGGGGAGGCTGGAGACAGGGGGGATGGCTGCCATCAATGCTGAGGCCAGAGTCTGAAAAGCTCGCTGAAGGGCCGCCTGACCAGAATGAATGCCCTCCAGGAATGCATTTGTTTGTTGCAAATGCCTTTCTACACCCTGGATGGCATTCAAAATGGTAGACTGCCTAACAGTGAGGGGCCTGAGGAGGTCAATGGCCTCCTCAATGAGGGCAGCAGGGGTGACTGGGGCAGGGCCTGAGGTGCCTGGGGCTAAGGTGATGCCAACCCTCCTGGGTGAGCGGGCACGGGGCAAAGGCTGAGGGGCTGCTGGGAGGGCATTGATGGTAGGGGGGGTGGCGGCTGTACCTGTAGATGCGGGGGCACAGATGTTGCCGCCACCACAAGGGAGCTCCCATCAGAGGACGAGTCCGTATCACTGGTGTCAGCTCCTGTCTCCGCCGTGGCGCTCCCCTCGCCCTCCGTCCCACTGGACTGGTGAACTACAAGTCTGTTGTCTCGCCCTCCAGGGCCATTTGGGATGCAGCTCCCTCCTGCTCCGGTGACACTGCTCCTCCGTCTGATGATGCTAATGCACACAAGAACAGGGAGACCACAAAAAGGGGGGGGACGACAGAAGAAAGACATGTTGAGTGCATGCATTACCGCTACCGTTGGTGGACACTACAGACACAGAAGCCCCCTGCACTACGCCGCGCACTTGGGCTCCACTGTTCAATCCCTGGGACATGGCCTACAAGGCTATGGCCGACATCTGCACACATGGATGACACAGGAGCCTGACTAGGTTACTTGGCACTGTACATAGGTGGGGTGGGGTGCCACAGGGTCTGCCAAAACAAGGGGACCTAACTAGCACACTCACCCTGGCCTAGGGAAACCCACAGCCCACCTCCCCCACCCAGACACCTCCACTGCGTGCAAAATCAGCTGAATGGGAGTGTACTCACCCCCTTGTGGCTGCTGTGATGCCCTCAAGCGCCCATCCAACTCCGGGTACGCCACCGCCAGGATCCTGAACATCAGGGGGGTCATGGTGCGACGGGCACCCCTCCCACATTGGGAGGCCATCCCCAGCTGGGCCTCCGCCGTCTTCTTGCTCCAGCGGCGAATGTCCTCCCATTTCCACGGCAGTGGGTGCTCCGTCTGTGGTAGACCCCCAGGGTCCGGACGTCCTTGGCGATGGCATGCCAAATAACCTTTTTCTGGTGGGCGCTGACCTACATGAATTGTACAGGGGGAAAAGAAAAGTTATTACCAACTGCACCGTCACAGTGATTGGCCCCCATCCCTACCCTTGCCATGTGGCACATGCACTTACCCTTCTTTCATGCACGCCTCAATCTCCCCCCCCATCTTTCATTCACCCCTCTCCACACAGGCATAGCCCATACAGCATGCTCCCAGTGTACTTACCTGTTTGCCTGGAGGACCGTAGAGTAGCGTGTACTGTGGGAGGACCCCATCCACGAGTTTCTCCAACTCCTCCGATGTGAAGGCAGGGGCCCTTTCCCCAGACGCACGAGCCATTGTCTCTTCCAGACCGAGGTCACAGCAGCACTTGCAGTGTAGGTCATCTCCTGTCGAAGATGAGGTATCGAGTGATTGAACAGATAGAAAATAGTGGTCACGTCCGCGGCGTTGCGTACCGTTACCGCCGGCGTGCATCGTCATTGGCTCCTGGGACCCATAGGGTCCAATGATAACCAATGCAGAACTGCGCTGCGGTCTTCGGCCGCCTACCACGATGGTGTACAATGCCAGCGCAGTTACCTCACATCCCATTGTCCCACTTTACTGGTCAGGCAGCCGCCGTTTCAGGGGCCTACATGGCTTAATTTTTAACTGCGTCACACATACCTAGGCCTTGCCTCAACACTCATACAGGGCAAATTTCAGATTAGGATTCGTGTTCTGTGTAAGCTGTGGATGCATACCTCTGAGTTGGTTGACTCTGTGCTCGCTGTTGTCCTTCATAGGCACCGTCCGCTGGGACATGTGAGGAGATGGCGGCATCCTCCGGTGTAGAGACCGCTGGTGGACCTGTCGACAATGGAGGAAAGACATGTGATCATCACCTACAGGCTTGATCGTGCCACAATCCAGGAACTGTGTGCCCAGTTGGAGTCAGACCTGATGTCAGCTATCCGCCATCCCACAGGAATCCCCCCTCAAGTGCAGGTGCTGTCAGTACTCCATTTCCTTGCAAGTGGGTCATTTCAAACAACAGTGGCCATAGCATCTGGGATGTCCCAGCCTATGTTTTCCAACGTGTTGTCCAGAGTGTTGGCTGCCCTGCCTAGACACATGCGGAGCTACATCGTTTTCCCTCAGGTGGAGGATTTGCCTACAGTGAAAGGTGACTTCTATGCCATGGGACATATCCCCAATATCATAGGTGCCATTGATGGGACACATGTGGCTTTGGTACCCCCTCGCAGGAGTGAACAGGTGTACAGAAACCGTAAGTGTTATCATTCTATGAATGTGCAGATGGTGTGTTTGGCAGGCCAGTACATCTCCCATGTTAATGCCAAATTCCCTGGCTCAGAGCATGACGCTTACATCCTGCGGAATAGCAGCATCCCTTATGTGATGGGTCAACTCCAGAGGCACTGTGTGTGGCTATTAGGTGAGCACCTGGAAGCAAGTCAGTGAGAATGGTTTACTGGGTCTGGGGATATCCCTACAGGCTAGTGTGTGTCTAACAGTTGTCCCTCGCCATTTGCAGGAGACTCTGGTTACCCCAACCTGTCATGGCTACTGACCCCAGTGAGGAATCCCAGGACAAGGGCAGAGGAACGCTACAATGAGGCCCATGGGCGAACTCAGCGGATAATAGAGCGGACCTTCGGCCTCCTGAAGGCCAGGTTCAAGTGCCTACATATGACAGGTGGATCCCTATTCTACTCACCAAATAAGGTGTGCCAGATCATCGTGGCCTGCTGTATGCTTCACAACTTAGCTTTGCGACAACAGGTGCCTTTTCTGCAGGAGGATGGTCCAGATGGTGGTGTTGTTGCAGCTGTGGAGCCTGTGGACAGTGAAGACGAGGAAGCAGAAGAAGAGGACATCGACAACAGGAACTCTGTGATCCTGCAATATTTCCAGTGAGACACAGGTAAGAATACAAACCTGCCTACTACATGTACTTTAACACTACTACCTCTCTACTGTCTGTCGTTTTCACCCAGTGTATGGTCACTGAGTTGTCACTTTCCCTTTCGATTTCACAGATGTGGGTCCCACTGTGTGACATCTGCTGTGTTTCCTCATGGACTAGAGCTGTGTGGCATAGGTATGTTGACATTACATTTGAAAGAGCATTTTGACACTGTAATTGCTAATACACTATTTCGAAATCACAGACTGACTCCAGATTGTTTTGTGCTTCAAGGGTGTTTATTTAAGTGCTCAATATTGGAGGGGGTTGTGAAATGGTGAGGGGTGATGGTGGAGGAATGTCCATGGCAGAGTCCAGTCTATTAGACTGACAGGTACATTGCCCAAATGGGCATAGGAAGTGGAGCTGGGGCAGTTTGAGGATGGATAGGGTGATAAAGTGGGACAGAAGGATGACATTCAGGGTGGTCTAATTTCTTGACGGGGGTCTTGGCATCGTTCTCTGTTTTTGTCCTGGATCTCAGGGACCGTTTGCGGGGTGGTTCTCCCTCTGCAGGGGGTGGGGTGCTGGTGTGGTGGTCCTGTGGCGGGGCGTCCTGTCCACTAGCACCGGCAGAGGTGGTGGGCAGTTCATCATCCAGGCTAGTGTCAGGGGCCCCTTGTTGTGCCACAGTGTCCCTCCTGGTGTTGAGTACTTCCTTCAGCACCCCTACGATGGTGCCCAGTGTGGAATTGATGGATCTGAGCTCCTCCCTGAAGCCCAAATACTGTCTCCTGAAACTTGGCCAGTACTGTTGCCAATGTCTCCTGGGAGTGGTGGTAGGCTCCCATGATGTTGGAGAGGGTCTCGTGGAGAGTGGGTTCCCTTGGCCTGTCCTCCCGCTGTCGCACAGCAGTCCTCCCAGTTCCCCTGTTTCCCTGGGCCTCTGTCCCCTGATCTGTGTGCCCACTACCACTGCCCCCAGGTCCCTGTTGTTGTTGGGGTGGTGGGTTAGCCTGGGATCCCTGTAGTGGTGGACACACTGCTGATTGACGTGTCCTGGGGACAGAGGTATAGGCCCGCTGGGTGGGTGCTGTGCTGGTGTTTCCAGAGGGGGCCTGTGACTGTGTGAGGGGAGCCGACTGTCCCGATGTCCCCGAAGGGTTGGGCTGCTCATCTAGATCCAGTTTGACAGAGCTGCTGTCATCACTGTGGGCCTCTTCTGTTGGTGGTGTGGACATTTGTGGACCCTCCTGTCCGGTGACGTTGGGTAGGGGTCCTGCAGGGGTATAAAAGGATGTTTATTACATCTGTGTGTGCTATGGTGTGCAATAGGTGGGTGACCGTGTACCCCAGTGCTTGCATTTCTGTGTGGGACCTTGTGTGATGGTGGTTTAGGGGTGTGCATTGTTATGTGCAGTGGCCATGCTTTGGTGATGGGTGTCCATGCTTTGTTGTTGCATGCAGGGCTTGGTGTTAGGATTTGTGGTTTGTGATGTTGGGACATTTGTGAGGAGTTGGAGTGATGGGGGTGAGGGTGAGGGTGGGGGTATGTGATAGCATGCAAGTAGGGTGGGGGATGTAATAGTTAAAATTTGACTTAACAGAGTCCATTTCTCCATCTATTCCTGCGAGGCCCTCAGGATGCAGAATCGCCAAGACTTGCTACCCCCATGTTGTTAGTTGTGGGGTAGGAGGTGGGGGGCCGCCGCCAGTCCGCTGAACCGCAAGGTGGGGTCTTGAGTCCACGTAACGCACCTTCCCCCGTAGGTCGTTCCACCTCTTCCTGATGTCATCCCTATTTCTTGGGTGCTGTCCCACTGTGTTGACCCTGTCCACTATTCTGCGCCATAGCTCCATCTTCCTTTGCTATGGAGGTGTGCTGCACCTGTGTTCCGAATAGCTATGGCTCTACCCGGACGATTTCCTCCACCATGACCCTGAGCTCCTCCACCGAGAACCTGGGGTGTCTTTGCCGTGCCATGGGGTGGTGTGGGTGATGTGTGGGGTGGTGTGTGTAGTGATACGTGTGGTGATATTTAGTGGTGTGTTGTGTGAGGTGCGTGGAAGTTCTGTGGGTGATGGTATTGTGTGCCCGTGGATGCTTGGTAGTTGTTTGTGGTGCCTCTCTCTGGCCTTCTCTCAGTAATTCTGGTCATAGGGGTTTGTGGGTGATGTGGGTGTGTGTTTTATATTGTAATGGGTGTGTGGGAGTGGTGTGTGTATGTGTATCAGGTGTGTGTATTTCGATTTGTCCAATGTGGCTGTGTTTTGTAGATATGTGTGTATTTTGAGCACGGCGGTGTGTACCGCCAATGGCATACCACGGTTGAAAGACCGCCGCGTGGATTCGTGTGTCGTGATAGTGTGGGCGTATTTCTGTTGGCGTGACAGTGGAGGTTTTGTTTTCGCCAGTTTATCACTGACCTTTGGTGTGGCGGACTTGCGTGGGTGTCTGAATTTTGGCGGATTCCGAGCTGTGGGTCATAATAGCTGTGGCGGATTGCCGTGGCCGCGGCGGTGTGTTGGCGGTCTTCTGCACGGCGTAAGCGGCTTTTACCGCCAATGTTGTAATGAGGGCCAATGTGATCTTTTGCACTCTGGAACAGAAGGTGCTCCCAGATAGCACATTATAAATAGTGATTGACTACAAGTTGTGAATTTGTGAAAATACTGACTTCACTCAGGTTGTGCACATCAGTGCCTCAATATAAACAATTAAGATTGTTTTGCCATTTGCAGATAAACAAACTTTACTAATTACTTTATTTTGACAGAAGCTGTTGCATTGATTTCTGTCTGTATCAATCCTAACGGAAGCATCTATTGTTGAACCTACATTGAATAAAAGGAAATAGGCTTCCTCATCCCCTCATGTTAATTCCAAAGTTAAAGAATCTCAGTAGGCCTCTCTAAGTAAACATTTTGAAGAAAAACAGACAAGACATAGTAACTCTGAAACCACCAGCATCAACATTAAAATATAAATCAAGAATGGGCTAGGTTATCTATGAATTTATCAGACAATTACATCAACATTGATGATAGAAAGGAGAGGTTAGCTCTAGAAACAGACAATATCATCTTCACATTTAAACCTGTGAAAAAATCTGGAAGCTAAGAATTGCAACCTATACCTGGAGATTCTTCCTCATAAACTAAGTAATGAAACAGTGATGTAGATAAAGCTTGTTGATTTCCCACACACTGCAAGCCTGATCTTATCAATCCTAGACAGATTATAATCAAAGCCTCATGATACCACTGCCTGGTCTTAATATGTAAAGCAGACAGGGAAGCCCCTTTACTTATGGTGGAGGGTGAAAAGGTTTCAATCTATCATGCTTTTGCAGAAGAAACAGTAGCACTTTGAAAGGAGTTTTCTTGATTATGTACTTGTCTGTAAGAAACTGGCTACAGATATGGTTTGTCTGATCCTTCGAAATAAGAATTTGGAAAGGGGACATTTCCAAATTGTGTACCATACCTACTGATTTAAACCTTCATAGCTCACTTTTTGATGGATTCCCTTGATGGTGAATACTTATAAGATAACTAAGGACTTCTAAATTCTCTGTGACCTTAGTTTTCACTGTTAACTCCTTGAATTGTTTTTATGTTACCTTTCTCACTGGTAGTCTATTAAAAATTCTTTAGGCGAGTTCCTCTGTACTCCACAACTATTTTTTATGTATGAGATTCCATTCTAGAACCTTTTATGTGTTGTAAGTATTACAAATTATCACTCTTTAATATTATTGTAATACCAATTGTAGTGGAAATTGAAGTGGAATATATGGATTATCCATGTCACCTAAAATTGAATTCCTGAATGTTAAATGTTTATGTTTGCTAGTTGAAAGAAAACCATTGTTGAATGCCTGTCCTCCACCCCAATATGGCAAATTTTTTGCTAAAAAAAAAAAAAAAATATTTAGAAACATAGTGATTGAATGGGAAGCTTGATATGTGTAAAGATCAATTGAAAAATGTGGTATTCACTTAGTTGATTGGTATTTACCAATTATTGATGATCCTGTTTTTTTGGAGAAATATTGCCAATTAAATTAATTATCTGGGAATATACCTATTATCGTTGATGGTCAATTCAAATGTATAAGAGCACTATTAATAGAGAAATTACCTTATGTTCAATGTCAACCTTCTAAATCCTTTAAATTACTTAACACCTTCTTTCAAAACAATATATTTGTGGATCATTGGTGTTTACAATATCCCACAAGTAAATAATTTACTTTTTATTGGAACTCTCATTTGTCCTATTCCAGAATTGATTAGCTATCATCTAAATTCTAAAATAATTGAATGACTCCTTCTGTTGAGCAAATCTATATTTCAGACCAAGCCTTGATTTCTTTCCAATTCATAACCTGAGATGGATAATGAAAACAGACATTATTTTAAATGATGTAAAACATATGCACACCATTAATATATTCTAATAACTATTTTAATGACAGTAACCTTTCAGAAACTTTTAGAACATATCCCTGGGATGCCTTTAAGGTTTTTATTCATAGTACTTTAATATGAATTAAGTTGCACAGAAATAAACATTTCAGATGGACAATTTCATAAATTATCAATCATGTTTGAAATAATATGCATCTCATCTACTGATAAGAAATATCCAGTTAAGTCAGAAAAACATTGTTATAAACATAATACTAAGCTTAGCAAAATAGCTAGTCTACAATCAAATGGGAAAGCTAAGCATTAATATAGTGCCAATATATCTGATAAAGGCTAAGTCAACTATTTTCATATTTAAAAAGATTAAAAACACATTCATTCTATAAAATCTTCGGATGGCGAATTGTTAACAAATTCTAAAGATATCTCTAGGAAGTTTTTGTCTTTTTATGCAAAGTTGTATGAAAACCCTTCACAAATGGAAAGTGAAATTTTATGTTGATGAACTTATTTCTGCTACTAAAACACTCAGGGGGTCAGGACCTCCATTTTGACGGTGGCGGTCGTATCGCCAACAGGCCGGCAGTGAAGACCGCCATATTATGAACATGGCAATCTTCCCAATGGAACCCAGCCAAAGAACTGCCAGTACTGCTAGTGCGGACATGCCACCACTGACGGCGGTAGGCACTTTCGGGCCAGCGGGGACCATGTTTCTGGCAGACATATTATGAGGCTGCAAACTACCAAGGTTTCTGCCACGGGCACACTGCTAAAACAACCACACAAGGGCACACAACACCACCATAACACATCTCTACACAAACACTACACAATCGTGCTACATTCATGCGTGTGACAAACATATCTTACACACATTACACAGCAATGACAGCGGGACAAATGGCAGGGCCACACGCAGCCCAGGCACAACAGTTGGCACAACCAACACACACATGTGACACACGCACAAACCAAAGTCCACAAACACTAAACAGCCATGCTGAACGAAAGGCAGGACAAGTATGTCAACAGTGAATCCAACAACATATTGGGCCAGATGTATTATGAAAGAACAATATATCAAAACAAACATATGAACAATTAAAAGCCCAAGGGCCAGTGCAAAGTGCTGACTGCAAAATCACCTCCACAGGGTAGGGGCATCAAGGGGGCAGGCAGGCACATCAGGGATTAGGGGGGGATACAGGGGGGTTTGGGGCTTGAGTTTGGGAGGGTGGTCTTTGGGCTTGGGTTTGGGAGGGGGGTCCTTGGACTTGGGCTTGGGCTTGGGTTTGGGAGTGGGGTCCTTGGGCCTGGGCTTGGGAGGGGTAGACTTCTTGGCAGGGGTAGGGGCATTGGCACTAGCAAGGGGTGGGGGAGAACGTGGAAGTGGAAGGGCTGGACTTGGGGAGGGATAAAGAATGCTTGTGGGTATCACAGGGTGGGAGAGGAGTAGGGAACAAGGAAAACTCAGAGTGGAAATGCTTGTTAGACACACGGGAACGGTCATGGCAAAAGGGTTTGAGAGTGGTGGGAGAGGGAGTGGTTGCAAGATGTGTCAGTGTGGCTGTATTGGGTGCAAGTGTGTGCGTGGAATGCTTGTGGGTGCTGGGTGTCTGTTTGGTGGGTGAGTGTGGGCATTTAGGTGTTTTGAGAGGAGGCTGGGAGGAGGGGCAGGGAGATGCCATGCTGGACGGGTGACTGTCTGTTGGGGTGGTATCTGCAGGAATGGTGGGTGTGTTGCATGTGGGGGTGTCGTGGTGTTGGTGGTTGTGGTAGGTGTGGATGTGGTGACTGGGGTGGAGGTAAGCGAGTCAGCTATTGTGGTGACTGTGCATAAGACAGGTGTTGTGGCTGGATCCGTGAATGATGGTGTGGTGGTTGCAGGTGTGTCTGGAGTAGTGTCTGTGAACGAGGGGGTGGAGAGGAAGTCAGTGTAGGTAGTGGATGTTGTTTGTGTGCATGCCGGTGGTGGGTCTTCTTGTGCTTGTCAGTGGTACCCTTGTCTGTTGAGATGGATGCATGCCTGTATGTATGTGTGCTTTGGCTGGATTTAGGGAGAGGGGTTTGGGATTGGGAAGAGGTAGGTGGTGGGGGGACGGTAGACAAAGGGAGACTAGCTACCGACAGTGTGGAGGCCAAAGCCTGAAAAGATCTCTGGAGGCCAGCCAGGGCACAGTGAATGCCCTCCAGGACTGCATTGCTCTGTTGGACTTGGGCTCCCAGTCCTGGATGGCATTCACGATGGTGGACTGACCCGCAGAGATGGACCTCAGGAGGTCACTAGCCACCTCACTGAGGGCAGCAGGGCTGACTGGGGTAGGGGCAGAGGTGCCTGCGGTAAAGGAGATGTCCACCCTTCTGGGCGAGCGGCACGGGCAACTGGGTGGGGAGCTACAAGGAAGGTGGTGCTAGTAAGGGGGGTGGCAGACAAAGATGGTGCTGGGGTTTTCCCAGATGGGTCCAGCCGTCACCACCGGGGAGTCTCCACTGGAGGAGGACTCCAAAAAAGAGGTGGTAGATCTGGTCTCCCCCATGGCACTCCCCTCACCCGCCATCCCACTGGGTCCCTCGCTCTCGCTGGTTGCAGCTTCCTGGGTCGCATGGACTGCTGCTTCCCCAATCACCTGTGCCCCTTCTCCTTCACCTGATGATGTTGATGCACACAAACGGAGCAAGAGGGAGGGAGGGAAAGAGATAGGGTGAAAATGGGTTAATATATAGCTCCCATACACATTATTAACAAGCACATCTGTGGCAATACGTATCCTGGCTAGGCCTTCACAGGTGCCAATACACATTACCTACATCATGTCACAACAAGTTACTACTACCCACACCTGTCTGCCAACCCTCTCACCTACATCAATATCTAAGTTGGACAGCGCAACTGGAATCATCCAAATGATGAGTACCAAAGCCATTTATGCTGGCACAGCATGCCCTGGATTCAGTATCAATTCATATGCCTGAATACATATCATACCTCTCCATGTCCCTATCATCCATTGGATGTCCAGCTGATTCAACAAAACACTTCTGGCCACTACAGTTACAACACCTGTTCAGACCATGTCCTCTGTAACATATCCATTACATTGAAGACAACTCCACTCACAGACCACACAGCACCTGCCTGTCACATTACATGCCAGACCAAACACTCTGTACAGTGATTCTAATTTAGAAATCAACACTGATTTGGCCATTACTGTCAGACACCCAAAAAGTTGACATCTGATGTGTAATCTATGAGACTGTGGTATAGCCATTTGAATAGTCTGACCCAATAATACTGCCAGATCAGCAGACACAAAACACATATCTCACAACTGTTCATACTGCAAAGTGCAACTACAAAGGCCCATATGACACATATAACCCATCCATACTCAATCAGTGAGTATCGTGTCACAACTGATGTACTTCAGGAACACACATATTACATCATGGTCCACTTACAATGACAAAACACATGCAGTGACATGTTTTAGGCCCCGCAACATGTCACAGAGCCCAGACAACACACATCTCAGCCGGTAAATGCTAGGATGCATTAGGCACACATGAAGCAACACCACTGCCTGTACACTACTTACACATCCCATTGCTGCATGAGCCAGCTTGGGGAGACTATGTGCAACATTAGATTCACATCTACATGCCATATGTCATGCAATAAGCCAACCTCTCCTAATCTGCCACTTCAGCTTGGTCAAGGCAAGCAGAAACGTCCCAGGCCATCAGATGTACCCCCAACTTACCATGAGGATATGATGTAGGCAGTAACTCTGCAATGTAGCATATACATTGCTAGGGCTTTGGCATACATCCCATATACATACCATGGTGACATATACACGATCTGGCAAGGCATATACCACCTCTAGTACCATCCCACTGATTTAATGGTTACATCCCCACAGGTATGGCACCTAGGAATGCATGATGTCAGCAACCAGACCTCATCAATTGTACAATGCTATGAGTATCCCAGTGTGCCTAACTTCACATATCCTGCAGTCAGCAGATCACCTATATATGGCAATACAGCTATCAAATCAATAATCCAGCCCATGAAGGCCATATCTGTTGTGGAACTGTAATGGCAGCCTCACATTCAGTCAATAACATTACCAGTACCTGATGTATTTAGTGCCTGTGATAAAACTAGAGTCACACAGTAGCATATTCAGGTTTGCTACAAAGATGGGAGTGGACTGACACCTCAGAGCCACAAATGAAGATGGATAGAGCTGGTCATACTCGGTGCTTAGGGGGATACTAATACTCACATCCATTGCATAGGCAGGATGGTCTCACTCATGTGCCTATGTCATTAGACGATCTCCACATTCCAGACATGGAGAGGGCAAGGAATGGTAGATGTACATCCACTGACAGTATACCATACCAACAAAGTTACTATTTATACTCAGCCAGGGTGCATAATACTCATTTCCTATAGACGAAACACAAGATGTAATTACAACAATGTCACTTTGCATGCAGTGAGGCACCTAATCCCTATTAAGTCAAGCCAATTGCTGCTGTGCTGCCTTCAAATGCCCTTCCACCTCAGGATATGCCACCACCAAGATGCGGCCATTAGGGTGTCAGGGTCCAATGGGCACCCCTCCCTCGTTTGAGAGGACATCCCCAGCTGGGCTTTCGCAGTCTTTTGGGCCCAGTGTCTGAGGTCCTCCCACTGCTTTCTGCAATGGTTGCTCTGCCAGCTGTGGACCCCCAGGGTCTGCACTTGCTTGGCGATAGCACGCCAGATCCCTTTCTTCTGATGGGCGTTCACCTGCATGGATGACACAGACAGAAGGAGCAAGTCAGGTACACATGCCCTAGTCCAACAACATTGGACAAGACACATCTGACTCTCCAAGTGCCCACAAATGCCCTTACTCTAGGCTCACATGCCTCAACCCCATGCCCCATGCATGCATGTACTCCCTCCCCAGTACACTTACCTTTTACACCATCACACAGACCCCCATCACCAGCTCTTCTGGGGTGAGGGCTGGAGCCCTATCACCTGCAGGATATGGCATGATGGCTCCCAGAGACAATACACAGCAGCTCAGGTTGTGAAGGTCTTGCTTGCAAGAGTGTCAGGAGTCAAGTGAGGAAAGCTGTAGAAAATGGTGGTCACGACCACCACCTACAGGACCGTCACTGCTGGCGGTGATCGCCATTGGCCCAATCCCCCATAGGTAGCAATGCTAACCAATGAGAAGTTGCACGGCGGTTGCAACCATCTACTGCCTTGATGACATATGCCGCCGGACTTAGATCACTTCCAACTGTTCTGTGCAGCAGGCCAGGCGGTTGCCATTTTCTGTACAAATCTGGCCTTGCTGTCCCTAAAAAGTGTGTCATGATCATTTATATCCAAACTGCGGTGTAGGCCTACGTTGTGCCATCACAGTTTAGCTAATACATGTGTCATGCATGTAACAGTGATGCTTCAGCATGCCCATAATGGGACGTGTCAGCAGTGAGACAGGGGGCTAAATCAAATCAAATCAAATCATTAACATTTATAAAGCGCGCTACTCACCCGTGCGGGTCTCAAGGCGCTAGGGGGGAAAGGGGGGGTTATCGCTGCTCGAACAGCCAAGTCTTTAGGAGTCTCCGGAAAGCGGAGTGGTCCTGGGTGGTCCTGAGGCTGGTGGGGAGGGAGTTCCAGGTCTTGGCCGCCAGGAAGGAGAAAGATCTCCCACCCGCCGTGGAGCGGCGGGTGCGAGGGACGGCAGCAAGTGCGAGGCCAGCGGAGCGGAGGGGGCGGGTGGGGACGTAGAAGCTGAGGCGTCTGTTGAGGTATTCCGGTCCCTTGTTGTGGAGGGCTTTGTGTGCGTGGGTGAGAAGACGGAAGGTGATCCTTTTGCTGACTGGGAGCCAATGCAGGTGTCTCAGGTGGGCGGAGATGTGGCTGTTGCGGGGTACGTCGAGGATGAGGCGGGCCGAGGCGTTTTGGATGCGTTGCAGGCGGTTTTGGAGTTTGGCTGTGGTCCCGGCGTAGAGGGTGTTGCCGTAGTCCAGGCGGCTCGTGACGAGGGCGTGGGTCACGGTTTTTCTGGTGTCGGCGGGGATCCAGCGGAAGATCTTACGGAGCATGCGGAGAGTGAGGAAGCAGGCGGAGGACACGGCGTTGACTTGCTTGGTCATGGTGAGAAGAGGGTCCAAGATGAAGCCGAGGTTGCGGGCGTGGTCTGCGGGGGTCGGTGCGGTGCCGAGGGCCGTGGGCCACCAGGAGTCGTCCCAGGCGGACGGGGTGTTGCCGAGGATGAGGACTTCCGTTTTTTCAGAGTTCAGCTTTAGGCGGCTGAGCCTCATCCAATCTGCGACGTCCTTCATACCCTCTTGTAGGTTGGTCTTGGCGCTGGCGGGGTCCTTGGTGAGGGAGAGTACAAGTTGGGTGTCGTCGGCGTAGGAGGTGATGATGATGTCGTGCTTGCGTACGATGTCGGCGAGGGGGCTCATGTAGACATTGAAGAGTGTCGGGATGAGCGATGAGCCTTGAGGTACGCCTCAGATGATCTTGGTGGGTTCTGAGCGAAACAGAGGGAGGTAAACTCTTTGGGAGCGGTTAGCGAGGAAGGAGGCGATCCAGTCCAGGGCCTGGCCTTGGATCCCGGTGGAGCGTAGGCGGGTGATTAGGGTGCGGTGACAGACGGTGTCAAAGGCAGCCGAGAGGTCGAGGAGAATGAGGGCGACTGTTTCACCGTTGTCCATCAGGGTTCTGATGTCGTCTGTGACTGAGATGAGGGCGGTTTCCGTGCTGTGGTTGGTTCGGAATCCGGTTTGTGAGGGGTCGAGCAGGTTGTTGTCTTCCAGGAAGGTGGTCAGCTGTTTGTTGACAGTCTTTTCTATTACCTTGGCTGGGAAAGATAGAAGAGAGATGGGGCGGAAGTTTTTCAGGTCGCTTGGGTCAGCCGTAGGTTTCTTTAGTAGGGCGTTGACTTCAGCGTGCTTCCAGCATTCGGGGAAGGTAGCAGAAGAAAAAGAAGAGTTGATGACGGTCTGGAGGTGCGGGGCGATGATGTCGTCGGCTTTGTTAAAGATGAAGTGCGGGCAGGGGTCCGAAGGGGCGCCGGAGTGGATAGAGTTCATGATGGATTTGGTTTCTTCCGTGTTGATGTGGGTCCAGTTGTTGAGGGTGATGTCCGGGGAAGCGGGTTCAGTGGTGTATGGTTGGGTCTGGTGTCCGAAGCTGTCGTGGAGGTCGCTGATCTTGCGATGGAAGAAAGTGGCGAGGGATTCGCACAAATCCTGTGAGGGCGTGACGGCGTTGGCGCTGGCGCTGGGGTTGGAGAACTCTTTGACGATGCTGAAGAGTTCTCTGCTGTTGTGGCTGTTTTTGTCTAGTCTGTCGGTGAAAAAGTTCCTTTTGGCAGTGCGGATCAGGTGGTGGTGTTCGCGTGTAGCGTTCTTGAGGGCGGTCATGTTGTCAGCGGTGTGGTCCTTGCACCAGGCCTTCTCAAGGGCACGACAAGTTTTCTTTGATTCTTTGAGGGTGTCAGAGAACCAGAGAGGTTTTTTGGTGTTGGTCTGTCGATGCGTGCGTTTGAGGGGAGCAAGGTTGTCAGCGCAGTTGGAGATCCAGTTTGTGAGGTTGAGAGCTGCGTCGTTGGGGTCGGTGGTGAGGGTGGGTTGGTTGGCGGCGAGAGCGGAGAAGAGTTGCTCTTCAGGGATCTTGTTCCACTGTCGATGAGGGATGGGTTGAGTGCGGAGGTGGGAGGTCTCGCGTCGGAATGTGAAGTGGACGCAGCTGTGGTCGGTCCAGTGTAGGGCAGAGGTGTGGCTGAAGAAGACGTGTTTGCTGGCGGAGAAGATAGGGTCGAGCGTGTGTCCGGCGATGTGGGTGGCGGTGTTCACCAGTTGTTTGAGGCCGAGGTTGGCGAGGTTGTCGAGCAGGGTGGTGGTGTTGGGGTCGTTGTTTTGTTCCAGATGGAAGTTGAGGTCGCCTAGGAGGATGTAGTCCGGTGAGGCGAGGGCGTGCGGGGAGATGAAGTCGGCGATGGCGTCGCTGAAAGAGGCGCGAGGTCCGGGAGGACGGTAGACGAGGGATCCTCTGAGGGTGGTCCTTGGGTCGGTGCGAATCTGAAAATGCAGGTGTTCAGCGGCGAGGGGGGGGTCTTCGGTGGAGGTGGTGACGCTGATGGAGTCTTTGAAGATGATGGCGACACCTCCTCCTACTTGGTTGGTGCGGTCTTTTCTGGAGATCTTGTAGCCTTCGGGGATGGCGGTAGCGATGTCTGGAGCAGAGGAGGCGTTCATCCATGTCTCCGTGATGAAGGCGACGTCCGGGGCTGTGGAGTCCAGGAGGTCCCAAAGTTCAACGGCGTGCTTGTGGACGGAACGAGCGTTGATCAGGATGCACTTGAGGTGGTTGATGGCGCGTGGGCTTGTGGTCGTGGTAGTTGCGTGGTGGAAGATGCGTTTGCAGGAGTTGCAGGCGAAGGGTCCATGGGTGCGTTTGGGGTGAGCTAGGAAGCAGGTTTTGGAGCGCCCTGGGTTGAGGGCGTGGAGGGTGGTGGGGTCGTAGCGGATCAGCGGGGTTTGGGGGAGCTGGGGACCAGGGGTCGTGGCGCTGGGCGCGGGCCAGGCGCGGACGGGCGCAGACGGGCTTGCCTCTGGCGCGCCTCTGGCGCGCCAGCGGCGTGCCCGCTGCGCAGTCGCGCAGCGGCCGCCATAAGAGGTAGGAGGGGGGGGGAGGGGTCAGCTGGGGGCGAATGGGAGCTGGGGGGCGGGGGCGTGCAGGAGGTCGCGGCGGGAAAGCGCGAGGGAGGGGGGGGACAGGTAGAGTGAGAGGAGCTGGGGGAGGGGGTTTAGGGTGGAGGAGGGTGAGTGTTATGAGGTTTGGAGATTAGGGAGAGAGATAGGAGTAGGGTTGTGAAGATAGGGGAGGGGGGGTTGTAGAGGTGGGTGAGGGAGAGAGGTAGAGTGAGAGGATAGGGAGATAGGTAGTAGAGGGGGTGGCGGGAGGGGGGGAGAGATAGAGAAATAGATAGAGAAAATAGATAGAGAAGTCGATAGATAGGGAAATAGATAGATAGACAGATAGGTAGGTAGGAGGAGGTGGAGAGTGGGGGAGTTAGATAGTGAGATAGGGAGCTAGAGAGATAGGAAGATAGGAGGAGTGAGGGAGGTAGATAGCGAACGGGTTAGCTAGGGGTGAGAGAGGGGGAGGCGAGTGAGGGAGGGGGATGAGGAAGGAGCAGGAGGGCAGGCTCGGGGGAAGAAGACGGAGGAGGTAGAAGAGCCGAAGACAGGAGAACAGAAGACAGAAGAACAGAAGACAGAAGAACAGAAGACCGGAAGAGCAGAAGACAGAAGAACAGAAGAACAGAAGAACAGAAGAACAGAAGACAGAAGCACAGAAGATCGGAAGAGCAGAAGAACAGAGAAGAACAGAGAAGAACACAGAAGAACACAGAAGAACCGAGAAGAAGAACACAGAAGCACCGAGAAGAACAGAGAAGAAGAACACAGAAGACCGGAAGAACACAGAAGAACAGAAGGGAAGAACAGAAGAACAGAAGAGAAGAACAGAAGAACACAGAAGAAGATTGCAGAGGGGGAGCGAGGAGGAAGAGACAGAGAGGAGGAAAAGAAGCAGGAGCAGGAGAGAAGGTGAGTGGCGCGGGGCAGGGCGAGGGGCTGGGAGGAGGGGGGTACTTACAGTTAGGTGGGTCTCAGGAACACAGGAACTCGGGAACTTGGAGGAGCTGCAGCGGCAGGGGGAGCGACCTACCCTTGGGCTACAGTTTTGTGTGTAATGATGACATGTTCTGCTTACATGTGTGAAGTACTTATCACTTAGTACATTTTCTACTCTCTATCCTAGATACCCTGCCATGAGGAGATTGAGACATGCACCAGTGCATCGACCACTTGTTGACCTTGCAACCGTGGAGGACAGGCATAACATCCAGACCTATCATCTGAATTGTTAGACCATCATGGATCTATGTTCCCATTTGGAGCCTGATCTATTGCCTGCCATACGCCATCCCTTCCATGGTACAAGTCCTCATAGTGCTACACTTTCTTGCCACTGGGTCCTTTCAAAATACAGTGACCTTGACAGCAAGGGGGTCACAGCCCATGTTCAGTCTTGTACTAAAGGCTGTACTGTGTGCTTTATTGATACACCTAGACAGCTAAATAAGGTTCCCCCAACGTGGAGATTTGGCCTATGTGAAGGCAGACTCCTATGATATGGGACAGATTGCTCATGTGATAGGGGCCATAGATTGCACCCATATAGCCTTGGTCCCTCCCAGTGCCAATGAATAGGTGCATAGGAACATGAAGAACTAACACTCAATCAATGTTCAGGTGGTGTATCTGGCAGACCAGTACATCCCACAGGTGACAGCCAAGTTTCAAGGATCTGTGCATGACTCCTACATTCTGAGGAACAGCAATTTCCCACGCATGATGGCACAACTACACACAAAGAGAGGGCTTGGCTCATTGGTATGTATGCATTTGGATGTGCGTCTCTGTTATGGCACCTGCCATCACATTCTTCCCTGTGGCAGTACCTGTATTGTAACAGTTCTTCCCTTTATGCACACAGGTGACTCTGGCTGTCCTAACCTTCCCTGACTGTTGACACCAGTGAAGAAGTGCTTTACTGCTGACTGAGCCAAAATACACACACTGAAAGGAGTCGAAAAGATTCTCTGGAATGCACTTCTTAGTCTAAAGAAGACATTTATCATATCTTTTTTCAAGGCTCGTGAAGCAAGGCCTGTATGGCCAAAAGTGTACTTTTAAAATGTGCAACAATGAAGTAAGACCATGCACAAAGAATATTCAATCTATAAACAGCGAATATATACATGCAAGGATACAAACACCTATATTGATATATGTGTATATAATCATGCACAATGCAAAGCAAATAATTGATAAAAATGTATCACTGTAGGGCCTGAACGGTGCTTCATCTTTCTCCTGCCAGCAAGACGTTGACCCTAGTTTAACCGCAACGAGAAAGAGAGATCTGCACCCTCACAGGAAATATATCAGCCATTCAACCTCTAAATCCTGATTGAGGTCTCTGAATCTCCCACTGTCGACCTGGGTCGCTTAAACAAACGAGGACGGAGCTTTCTGGAAAAACCCCTCCCGCTGCGGAAGAAGTATTAAAAAATTAAAAAATGCTAGCTATTTTAAGTAGGCTTTGAAAGATACACGTCGGAACCTGGCCAAGATCCCAAGGTGTCTTTCCCAAAACTAAACCGTTCCCTGCTGTACCATAAACATCAGTCTAGTACATTCTTATGTTGCTAACTGACTCCTAGCCCTTCAGTGAGAAAAGAACACACAGAATAGAAAGCCCATTGCATAACATGTTTTGTAC